>NC_134984.1:14125925-15375925 GCF_050947335.1 Megachile rotundata
TTTTTAACTTTTGAGTCCTTAGGGTCTTTCAATCTTAACAATATATTTGAAATTTGTGTAAATCTGAAAATGTACACAATTGTATATATTAAAATTTTGAAAATTATATATATGAAAAACAAGAAGAGTCAAACTTTAAAGACTCGTATTTAAAAAAATCCACCTCAAATTACGACGAGTGGGTCGCGGAAAATTACAGTTTTCGAAAGTGGGTCTCGGTCCATAAAAGTTTGGGAAGTCTTGTTTTAGCCAAAGAAAATAGAACGTAAGATTATAAGGTTAGTTGGTAACGAATGAATGGTTTAGCAGAAAAACGAAATGGTATGCGCTTACTTTTCTTACAGCGCTTGAACTTAATTGATATCTTTTTGTTTATTAACGATCGAAAGTATAATGCAACCTCGTATTTACCTTGATTTATGTAAATTTAATATCTGCTTTATGCACGTGAAGTTTTTACTGTAAATTAATCATCTTTTAATTAGCGCAATGTAATCAAATCTTAATGTAACATGATATTTCAACGAATGTAATAAAAAGTCGAAATGCAATTAAATTAAACTTTCATTGATAAAAAGATTTGTATATTTATTAAGAAGTTTGCTATGGAGGTCACCATCGTCTGAGATGTAGGTAATTTAATCGAATACTTGAAAGAAAGAGAATGGCAGAAAAATTTCGAACGGTGTCACTGTTACTTACGATGCTTCATAAAGCCTTAACATTGATAAAATCGATATAATTTCTTTTTAAGAAATTTTATCAATCGAAATACTTGATGTGTATCACAAAGATTTTAATAAAATTTTGCTCTGTAAGTAAAATTACAGAAATTTTCGTGAAATATGTAGCATTGTTGGATTCTCCGCCATATTGCTTATAAATGGCGGTAAATTTAAACGTAGTTTCTCTCTAACAAAAAAATAGAAAAATTAAATGTGTAAATTTGAAACTTATCGTGTTTTTAACAATTAATTTTAATATTTCTTTCTAGTAATTAATAAATTAAATCTTATAATTCTTTTCTCATTATTAATCTTCAATTTTAATTTCAAAGAACATTGTATAAAATTAATTAAACGAGTACTACAATTCGTAATAATTTTTAATTAGTACAAACTTATAATAATGCTTTAATTAAATAAAAAAATTATTGATTTTGAAAATAGTTTTATTTAAAACTTCAATTCCGAATATTATTCGAATGATACTAAATGCTAAGTGCTGTAGGCTGTTCGTTTGTTTACAGTCATTTGCTACGTTCATTGACGGTAAACGTTGTGAAAATCTCGAGGAAATCTCGGTTAAATACGATCGAAACTTTCGCCAAAACAGATCCCACTGACCCACTGCAAAGCGATAGCCGCGTTACGATCGGAAGAGCATGCATCGGGTATGCAATTTCATAGACTACTTTGCATGCTCGACTATTTAACATGTTAATGCTTGGAATTGGAAGTTCTACCTACTATTTGCTAAACGTTTACTTGCCCATGTTCCCAATCTGGGGACCTGATTTCTTCAAAGTCACAATTGTGGAACTCTGTCTCTTCACTTCCTTTTTGCATCGTGATCGCTTTCTAAGGCGATTTTTGTCTGATGATTTTATTTTTTTTAAGCTTTTAGTTTTACGTAATTTCATGTTTATTAATATGTAGATTTACGAGGTTACACAATTTAGAAGGTTACAAATTTGTTAGGTTAGAAATTTATAAGGTTGCAGGTTTACAAGGTTAGAATCTTACGAGGTTAGAAATTTACAAAGTTGCAAATTTACAAATTTAGAAATTTGCAGGATGGCAAGTTTACAAGGTTGCAAATTTACAACGTCAGAAATTTATAAGCTTGCAAGTTTAGAAGGTTGAAAATTTACAAGGTTAGAAATTCACAAAGTTGCGAATTTACAAAGCTACAAGTATACAAAGTTGCAAATTTACAAGCTTAGAAATCGACAGAATTGCAAGTTTACAAGGTTGCAAATTTACAACGTCAGAAATTTACAAGGTTGCAAGTTTAGAAGGTTGAAAATTTACAAGGTTAGAAATTTACGAAGTTGCAAATTTACAAGCTTAGAAATTGACAGAATTGCAAGTTTACAAGGTTGCAAATTTACAACGTCAGAAATTTACAAGGTTGCAAGTTTAGAAGGTTGAAAATTTACAAGGTTAGAAATTCACAAAGTTGCAAATTTACAAAGCTACAAGTATACAAAGTTGCAAATTTTGCAAGGTTAGAAATTTACAGAATTGCATATTTACAAGGTTAAAAATTTACAACGTTGAAATTTACAAAGTTGCGAATTCACAAATTTATATATTTCAAAATTTAGAAATTTTCAAATTGAAAAATAACAAGTTCTCAAGTATAAAAATTTTGAAATGTATAAAGTTGAAAAATGTTGTTATGTACACTTCTATAGTCTTCCCGTTAAGTCTCTACGGTGTAGTTAATTAATATTCACGCGAACAGTAATTATCTAGGAAACCAGTATTATAATGAATTAATTTACACAAAGAAGATATGTAACTGTTCTTCACCGAATGAAATTGAAAATAACATTTTACCATAACGATTTAATTTATATTTACATATACATGCAATATACCTGAATACATTATGTATTTACCAATTCAGATTGCAAATTAACATTCAATTAACATTTGATTAAATTTAATTAGTTCTCGCTCTACTTTAATTATATCAATAAGAAATTCTTTTTTTTTTTTTTAAGAAATCGTTACGGTGCAATAAGTTATTATGTAATAAATTGTGTGCTGTAGAAAATAAGTTATTGTTTCATGGTAGTCGGTAACTGAATAAAAATTATTGAATTAAATCATATGTATGTGTCCGTGTGTCCTACATTGAGAGTAACAGTTAGTCACAGGCACCGTTCAAAATTTAAAACGTCCTCTTCAATCATGTGACACATTTATGAGAGTACAGGGTGTTTCTACTGGGTGACACAAAAATATCTTTTTTAATTTGGGTTGTGGGAAAAGTTAGGATGAAGAGGGATATATTTAATAATTTGGGGATTTTTAGGATTTGGAACTTTAGAATTTTTTGAGAGATTTTGGGATTTTGAGATTTTGGAATTTTGGGATGTTGGGATTTTGGGATTTTGGGATATTGGGATTTGAGAATTTGGGAATTTGAGATTTTGGGATTTGAGAATTTGGGAATTTGAGAGTTTGGAATTTGAGAGTTTGGGATTTAAGAGTTTGGAAATTTGAGAATTTGGAAATTTTAGAGTTTAGAATTTGAGAATTTGGAAATTTGAAAGTTTGGGATTTGAGAATTTGGAAATTTGAGAGTTTGGGATTTGAGAATTTGGAAATTTGAGAGTTTGGGATTTGAGAATTTGGAAATCTGAGAGTTTGGGATTTGAGAGTTTGGAAATTTGAGAATTTGGAAATTTGAGTTTGGAATTTGAGAATTTGGAAATTTGAGAGTTTGGGATTTGAGAATTTGAAAATTTGAGAGTTTGGGATTTGGAAATTTGGGAATTTGAGAATTTGGGAATTTGAGATTTTGGGATTTCAGAATTTTAGAATTGTGGAATTGTGCAATTGTGAAATTTTTTAATTTCGAGACTGTAAAATACATCCCAAACCTGGTCACGAAAAATTATAATTTTCGAAAGCAAGTTTCACCAGAAGTTTACGACCCAATTCAAGAAACTTGCCTAAAATTAATATTGCTAAATTAAACTTATCCAGAGTATATATCTTTATATTTATAAAAAATATTCCTTACAGAAATTTAATTAACAAATACATATTATATCTGTTACAGTTGACAATACCAAAGAGTCTAAAATAGCATGCCAAATCAAACATGGATCCTAAAGAACATCCTCATTTGCCTTCTTCTTATTGGGACGTTGAAGTCCTCCATCGGTACGTATATTATACCACACTGCATGCCGAATCAAAGTTTTATCTGTTCTTTGTCATTTCCTACCCAGTGATTGTACTTTTCACAATTGTTTTTCTCTTTGACCACGAGTTTCTTATCTTTCCTAGTTAACAACAGTCATCTGTATACAATACGAACGTGACCCTCAACGTCTGAAAAACTGGACATGTTCGCTGTTCATTGTTCTTAATAAGTTAAACAGATAACATAAAAATGGTATTAAAGATAAACGTCGTGAACATTTTCGAACTGAAAAGCGTTTTGTTTATCTTCGCACGTGACAATTGATTGAATAAACGTTACTTGAAAGATATTGAATAACTGCATTTTTATATGGTTGACGTTCGATGACGCACTGTTAGGCTGACTAACATTTCAAAAAAAAAAACAAAGAAATTTTATTTGGTTAGTCTTTTTTTTTTTGTTTCTTAAATGAAATTTTATTTAGTTATTATTCTAAAGAAATTTTGCTTATTTAGCTTCAAGCGAAGATATTTTATTTGATCAAAGCTAAGAAATTTTGTTAATTTGCTCTGAAATATAATTCTGTTTATTTAGTCTCAGATGAAGAAATTTTCTTTATTTTGATCTGAAAAAAATTTTACTGATTTTTCCTGATATGAAATTTTATTTATTTTCATCATGAATGAAGAAATGTTACTTATTTTTGTCTTTGACTAATTTTTAATAATACTATCGATGTACTAATAAAATATTAGTAACAATAACTACTGACAGTATACTAATAATAAATTTATGATTTTGTAAAATTCTGTATTGGTTCTTTTTTGGTTTGTACAGGAAAGCCCATCACAAGTCGGTCAAGAAGAGAAGCAGAAATAATGGCGACCAACTGGACGCAGCTTGCAGACGAATGGTTCGCTGCCAGAGCAAGCGCCGCAGAAAGATTTGATGTTACCGTTTTACCTTTGACTGACAGATTCAGAGACTTGCCTCCAACTGCAGACACTTTCGTTATTAACGGCACCAGTTCTGACCAACTTTCACGGGTAACATTTCGTTTCTCAAATTAATTCTTCATCTTTAATCAAAATAATGTTCATTTGTTCCAATTAATCATTTGTTCCAAATAGTGATGGGTTCGACTTGGTAATAAAAATTACAAAACAAGTCAATTTTGTATAATTGAAATATTTGTTATCAAATGATGGTTAAAATTAATACATAAGTATCTAGCATTAAATGAAAATTATTCTTGGTCTTTAATCAAAATGATGTTCATTTGTTCCAAATAGTGATGGGTACGATTTACTAATACAAATGACAAAGCAACATAATTTTGTATAATTGAAATATTTGGTATTAAATCATGGTTGTAAATTAATATACAAGTATCTAGCATTAAATGAAGAATATTTTTGGTCTTTGATCAAAATAATGTTCATTTGTTCCAATTGATCATTTGTTCCAAATAGTGATGGGTACGACTTACTAATAAAAATTACAAAACAAACCAATTTTGTCTTGTATAATATTAATCTCCTACAAATTGAAAAATTTCTTATGAGGCCTACATAAAAGCTGTAATTTGCAAGAGGAAAATTATATAGAATTAAAGCTATTAATATCAAATCAGATATATGCTTTTGAATCAACTCAAATTTGTTATGTTACACATTTCTTTGAATAAATAACTTGGAATTTTAGGATTCTCCAAACAAATAATATAGAAATAAAATTGGCAGTTTCAATAAATTTTGCACAACTCGAAACTCGTTTATCTTTCGACTCTTCCGTGTTTTCTCGAAGTTTTTGTTCGACGAAACGATGTCGTCTACTCTCACTTTCAGTGCCAAAATACTTTCACCAAGTTGATCGACTGCTATCTTTCTTATCCGTATTTACACGTATATACGCAGTCCAATGTCAGTGACTTTCGCCATGAAAGTTTTAACGTCGTTAGTTGCAATTTTTCCTTATAATTTACGTTACATCGGAGAAATTTAAATTTCTTCCCAGGAACTGCAGTTCATTTCGTATATATAGGAAATAGAATGTCATTTTTTATTCATGGATTCACTGATTTACGGAGTTGATGTCACAAGTTCACGTATTCATTATTTCACAAATTTACAAATTCTTAAATTCATAAATTAACAATTTCATAAATTTTTCAAGTTTGTTTCACTTTTTCAAACTTTCAAATTTTCTTTACCAAGTCTATTTACAAATTTATAAATTCGGAAATTATTCTAAATAAAAATATTCATATTTGCAGATTTACTAATTTACAAGTGTAACAAATCTTATCTATATTTTAAACAAATAATAAATCGTTTCAGTACAATTATTCAAGAATGCTATGGGAAATGGAATCCGTCCAATCAAGTGGACACCTCTCAACATTCGTAGACAAAGCTTTAAAACTCTTAGACCTAAGACAAGTAATGATGGAAGTCGAAACGTCAGTAATGTCAAAAGTGTCCTGCACAGCGTGCAAAGTTGGCGCTGGACTTCTTCTGCACTATATCAAGGTCGGCAAGAGTGATGAAGAAATTATGACCAGTATTTACCAGTTTTGCGTATCTCTTAATATTCAGAGTCCCCGAGTTTGCCAGGGTGTTACTTTACTCTTTGGGGTAAGTTCCATTTTGAATCCGTAAGAGGCTACGCCATTTTGAATACCTCAAACTTATACCTAATAATTATAGAAAAGCTGTGTCATTATGTAACAGCATTTTGGAAAAGTACAAAACGTACAAAAGGTGCTTTCATATTTATTAAGTTGACTTTTCTGTCCGCATCACACCGCCATTTTGTATTACTTCTTTCAGAAGTCTTAGATACAAGAAAGAATACAAAATGGCGGTGCAGAACCTCAAATACTTCATGCAACCTTGTAAGCATTATGTACAGTTGTAATTTGAAATAAATAAAAGTTAAGATTTTCTGAATCAATATTAAATTTGCCAAATAAAAATCTTTTGTTGTCGCATAAATTTTAAATTATGCACACAAGTTTATTTGATGGGTACATGTAGAGACTTCCTACATATTTGTTATTTTTAGATTATTAAAATGGCGTAAGACCTAAACGTAACAAATTACACCCCTTATGATTTGAATGTAATATCATTGAACTCTTTCAGGGGGAAGTAATCTACGTTTTGAAGCAAGTAAACATGGGACCAAATCAGATTTGTAGCTTCGTGATAGGCGACGCATGTGACAACACATACAATCCTCTGCACGAGTGGGAAGTGGTGTTTCCACCGGTGAACAAACCACCCGTAAAACCTCCTATACCACCTCAAGAAGGTGCGCCGACCTTCAAAGTCCTTCATATCTCTGATACCCACTACGACCCTTATTATCAAGAGGGTGCCAATGCAGAATGTAACGAACCATTATGCTGCAGATTGACCAACGGAGCACCCCTGACTCCAGCCGCAGCTGCTGGCCGATGGGGTGATTATAGAAAATGTGACACGCCAAAAAGAACCGTTGAGCATATGCTCAAACACATTGCTGACACACATTCAGTGAGTGTTCTTTTTCTATAGATAGGCTCTCGTTATATTGCCGGGACTGTGGGAGTAGCAGTTTAGAATTCTTTGACATGTACACTCTAATAGGATCCTCAATTTTTACATATGATAATTAAATTTTTAGTTAAAGAAGAAGTTAAGGCGTTAAAAGATGTTATAGAAGACACTTGATATAGTCTATTAAAGTCTCTAACTGACTAGAACCTGTTTACAACCTAACTATATAACGAGAGTCTATTTATCAAAACACCGAGAACTAGTTATCCCAAGGATATATTATAAAATCATAGATTGAGTTACGTAATAATTGACATACGTTGACATACGTCAAGTTATAAGAGCTGAAATTCATAATTGAAAGCAGACGAAGCTGATCGATTTATGTAATGTTAATTTTCAGGATATAGATTATATACTGTGGACCGGTGATTTACCACCTCATGATGTATGGAATCAGACGCGGGAAGAAAATCTGAAAGTGTTGCACGAGACGGTTACACAGCTCATTGAAATGTTTCCTGGAATACCGATCTTTCCGGCTCTGGGAAACCATGAAAGTGCTCCAGTTAACAGGTGCGTCATTTTACTTCATAAACCTTTTTTTCCTTACTATTCAAGATCATTTTACATTTTTGCTATGAGCTGTTGAAATACTGAAACATTAACTGGCAAACGAGATCTTATGCTGACAAGAAAATTACCAGGATATAAAATAACCATAAACTTCAGAACTGCTGAAGGGAGCTCCTCAGACCAGAATATAGAATTGTTTATATAAACATGTACAGTATGAACATTTCATTACTTGTTGTGAAATGCTTAAGTCTGCTTTGTGATACATAGCTCAGAAATTCATAAAGCTATAGCTCTCACGCTCTCAGCTTCTATACTTGTTATAGTTACCAAAAATGTCACTAAACAACGCCATATTTTTACTGTCACCTTCTATAAGATAACAACCTACTCTTCCATCTCTGAACCATCTCTATCCTGTTGCTAGAATATACTTATTACATACAATTACAAGACAAAGCTAAACTACTGTTACCTTCACCTTCGCATGTCAATCAGAACCTATCACATACCTAAAGAGTTAATAACATAATGAATAAATGTTCCAGCTTCCCACCACCATTCGTGCCAAAAGACAATGATATATCCTGGCTGTACGATGCACTCGATAAACATTGGAGACGTTGGCTACCAGCAGGTGTTTCGCACACTGTCCGACGTGGTGCATTCTATTCGGTCTTAGTCCGTCCAGGCTTCAGGATTCTGTCTGTAAACATGAATTATTGTAACAATAAAAACTGGTGGTTGCTATTAAATAGCACGGATCCGGTCAGCGAATTGCAGTGGCTTGTTTATGAATTGCAAGGCGCAGAGATGAATGGAGAAAAAGTTCATATTATTGGTCATATACCACCTGGACATTCGGATTGTTTGAAGGTGTGGTCTAGAAACTATTATCAGATCATAAACCGGTTAGTATGATAATATTATGTCTATCACTTTTCACTTTTTAATTAATGAATACTAGTTAAACTTGTTGAATACTAATAAACTCGTGTGTTGTTCTCTAAGAAAATTTAGTCAGTAACATTGTGTAAATAACTTGACGTGTTTTGTGTCTAGGTACGAATCGACAATCGCAGCACAATTCTTTGGACATACTCATTACGATGAGTTTCAGCTGTTTTATGATAGTAGTGACCTAGGAAGAGCTGTTAGTATAGCATATGTAGGACCGTCGGTTACCCCCTATTCTGATCTCAATCCAGGATACAGAATATACTACGTTGATGGTGATCATCCGAAGACCACCAGAGTAAGTATACATTGAAAATACATGGTACAATTAGTGGAACATTAATGCAAAATTAAAAATATTTTCTTACAAATAATGTAAATGAATACAATTTTATTATAGATGGTTGTGGACCACGAAAGTTGGGTTATGAATCTGAAGGAAGCAAATCTGTACGATTATCCTATTTGGCACAAGATGTACAGTGCACGACAGGCATATCAAATGTCCTCGTTATTACCTAAAGATTGGGACTCGTTAATAGATAAGATGAGCAATGAACCGTCACTTTTTGATCTTTATTATAAGTATGTATCAGTATGTCTCTTCATAGTCAACCCTTTCACTATTGTAGTCTTTAAGCTTGTACATAATTTTATTAATCATAAACATTGATTTTTAGAAGTTCATGTCCTCTTTCAAGAATTTCGTGTGTGATAAGTTACTTTCTTGTAACTTATGCTAACATCTCCATGTTAATGTGAAATGGTCTATAATGATTGTTCTCTTGAACTTTTTACTTGTAAAATTATTCGTCAGTTTATTCGTAATATTTTACAGAAATTATTACAAAAATTCTCCCGTACGACCGCCATGTAACGACGAATGTCGAAAGAGGTTACTCTGTGATTTACGAAGTGGAAGAAGCCATGATCGCAAAGCACTGTGCCAGAGTCTCGAGTCAAGGATAGATGGTGAAACAAGAACGGGTTGGAGGGCTTGGATTTACAATGGACTTGCTTTATCGTACGTACATGATTGGTGGCTTTATTCTTATTCCGGCGATATTAATACAAATCGCGTGGATATTTAATTTTATAGATAGGTTAATTGCACACTTATTGCTCAAAAATGGCTGTTACGTAGTGGTTAGTAAATGGATACGTGCTTTCAAGTACTAATACGCATACTTGCTACAAAAGCACTTACTTGAATATAGTTAATCTTTCTGTACATATACTAATTAGGGGTATGCATAAGTTTCCATCATTTCTAAAATCTTTTACAAAGAAACGTATGTTAATGGAACGAGGTACATTACTAATAAAACCACTGTAATTTTTAAAACAATGATTAATAGTTATTATTATTTTAAAATTGTTTATGACAGTTATAATAATGACACCTGGTATTACTTTTTGTGACATCTTTCCTTTAATGATTTCTTGTAGCGGAAATATTTTTTATTACTTCAATTATAAACAGTTTTCATTTTCGCGCTAACTAAAAATGTAAATATATTAACAATGACTTTACCAGCGCCATTTTTTCTACGTAAATTGATAATCGTTATCGTGAATGATAAAACTTTTGCATACTCTTAATACACTATCTATTACTTTAAGTTATAATCTTCTAAGTGATAACAATTCCTTTTTACTTTTGACAAACGTTACTTTGTATATAATTAGAATAAATTATTTTTTTCTGTTCAATTTATCATGTGACGATTAATTAATGAAGAATAAAAGTAACGATTGTCGAAATTCATCATATGCAGGACAGAGTTTCTCAAACTTTTATATTTCACTGAATGAGAGATATAATTAATTGTAATGAAAGAAAAATAAGGCAGGATTATAAATACAACTAAAATATTTGTCAACAATACAGTTTGAGAAACGCTGAATAAATCTTCATAAAATATAACTTCTAAACTAATTAAATACTGTTTCTTTGTTATCTTTTAATTGCGATATCTGTACATAATTATTGTCCTTCGTTAATTTAACAATTCTCTGAGTAGTGACGATTTCTTGTATAACTATACTTTATGATACTGTCAGTCCTGATGACAATACTTACAAACTAGAAATCTCTACAATTTTGCACACAGATGCAAATGGACTGCGAATAACAAATGCTGTGATTTAAAATGTTATAAACAGTAGTTTTAGAATAACTATTAAAATTGAACTAATCTGCACGCTGTACATAATTGATTTCACCCCTTGCTTAATTTATAAAAAAAAAATCTTAATTTGTATTTCTTTTTTTTGTCAACATACTGATACAAATGATCTTGCATTTCATTTATGCACTTTGATTTTAATTCAACTCTGTTCTGTTGATTGTTGATTCATATGTGCATGGACTTGCTGTTTAAATATGAATATTCTATTTAAATATTACATCAGATACATACTTTATTCGAATGTTCCAGAGGTTTTTTCGCAAAACAAGTAGCATCATAATTTTTTCAACAGAAACGAAGTACGCAACATTAGCATATTTTTATTCCAACATGTACGTACATGTGTGATATGATTGTATCAGAAAGTATGATATTAAAAAGAAAGTTTCATTATACAGTGCAAACGCTTTAATTTTAAATATCGCTAGTAAAATAGAGATTGAATGTGATTAAATGCTTGTATATTTTTAGTATTGTATTTTCAGATAGGATGACTAGTTTATACTGTAACTTTCAAATATCACATATTGTAAATAAATTAAAACCTGCAATTTCAAAAATGAATTCCTAGAAATATGTACAAAATTAATATGAAATTTCTTTATGCACCCTCATACTTTATTTTTCATGTTTTAATCCTATTTTAATTGTCCACACAATTGTCTCCTGAACTCTTTTTTCCAGCTGTAAGTTTTGTCTAGGAGTCAAGTTAAAAATTGTATACTTTTGTAAAAAAGATTTTAAATACAATGAAATATTAATTGCTATGATATTAGGTAGTTTGTTTTGTTGTAGTTCAAGAGATAATTGCGAGAACAGATTAAAATTTGACAACCTGTATATATTCACACTAGCAGATACCTTAAGATTTAGTGATGGATAACTTGTGGTGGTGGAACCTGTAACATGGTGGTTATCTACACTCTGATATACACCGCTTTTTAATAGGTATGTAACATCTTGTATATACTGGATTTAAAAATCAATACTTGTAGAAATTGAATTGTAACATAAGTTTATGTCAAATATTTTATGTTATAATTCTGTTCTACGTCACAAGGTTCTTCCCTTCTTTACATTTTCATTCTAAGTTAAAATTATGGATTTCCGAATTTGAGAGTATAATGCATTTCTTTTATAGATAAGTACTTATGTTCTTAATTCTCAATTTAATATTTTTTACATGATAAAGAATTTATGATGATATTTAATATAAATGCTTAAAGCAGAAATCTTAAATCCAGAATAAATAAATTCTTCGTTCACCAAAAAAATAATTATTTATGTCTTGTTTACAGAGTATCTGTTTTTATGGCAATTCCTCGATTTGCGTACAATTTACCCAAGTACGTTTTAGGCCTAGGATAAATGAAGACATCACTGGAAGGGTAACCGATGGTGGTGTCTGATATTAAATTAGCAACTAAGACGCTGACATCGTTATTTCATTGTTTGATAGCCACAGTATTTGACTACTTGCAGCAATATACGAAATGTCACGTATGAATATATTTGACATTCGTATAAAATTTAACCCTCGTGATTGTGAGGTTATTTTGAGAAGAAAATTTGGCAGCTTCAACTTTGAGGATTTTGAAAAATATAAAATTTTATTTTGATTAAAATATTCAAATTTTTTTGGTAAAATATTCACAACAGTGTCAGTTATTCGTCCAATTTAAATTTGAAGATTTGAAGATTTTTAAATTGGTACATTTAAAAATTTATCAATTTGAAAATGTGTCTTCAAGAATTAGTGAATTTAGTAATTTATTAATCCGAAAATTTAAGAATTGACAATTTTTGAGATTTCAGTCTTGAAATCCGTAACAGGTCGAAATCATAACTGAGAATAATTATTCTCTGAGGGTTTCCATACAAAATGAACGACATTTTATTCCTAAAATGTCTTCCTTAGCAACGCGTAGTACAGCTTTTTCCGTTAGCTTTCTGTTTGTCTGTCGACAAACTTTATTCTAAAATTTTTAGTAGATGTTTCACTTTAGTTTTGAACTTTCGTTAATTGAAAATTTGCACGCAGTTTGTGTCGACAAACTAACAAAATCATAGAATCGCTTTTGTTAAAAGAAGATAATAATAGACCAGCTATAGCCACATTAGCATAAAATTAAATATTAGCCATTGTTTTAAAAACAATTGAATTAAAAATGAAGGAAATTAATTTAATTACTTGGTAAGATACATGTAAATAGTTAATATTATAAAATGAGAAGAATGAGAACATGTTTCGTATTTATTCGAAATTTATTTTCGTGAACCGCTGTAAATTCAATATTTAAATTTATGTATTTTATTAATTGCAAAATTTATACGTTCTCGTACAGTCATATTTATTTTTTGCTGCTATACGTTTTTAAAAATTGTTCTTTGCAAAGGCTGTATATATGTATATGTTATTAATTCAGATTTTAAAAATAGCTACAAAAATTAATCCTTCTTTGCATAATTTTTTTAACTATTTACTTTTTTTACAACAAGGAATTTTCGTCCCTCACAAGTTTAATGAAACTTTTTTTTATAATATTCTTTTTAAAAAAAAAATTTGAAATATAATTACAAAAGATACTTAATGACTTTGATAATTTTATTAACAATTAAATATTCAGTCCATTAGTGTTTTATAAAATAAAAATAAAATATAGTTTTATAAAATAATAACCAACAGAATGCAATGAAGGATTAAATGATTGTAAACAAAAGTTATAAAAATCCATTGACAATTCGTAACAAATTATTTAAACTTGAATTCATGTAATCTCTATCCTTGCATACTGTGATTTATAATTTTTAAAGTGTATTCTTTTGTTGCCTGTTAATTGCCTGATCACATAACAATTTTATTTCTGCATACGTGTATATCTGTACTTTTAAACATATTTAAATAAAAAATAACAATCGCAAATTGCACATACAAATTCATTCGAGTATATAAATTTGCATGATACCGAAAACATAATATGACTGTAGAAAATTTGAATTTTTGCAATTGGAGATTTATTTTGTTTATATGTATGTATTGTGTAAATGTGTAAAAACTCATCGTAATCTTTAATATGATGGGTGATGAACGATCCTGCAAAAAAGTTATTTATTGAAATAAACATTTGTAAAGAATTGTGTATAAATAGTGGTATGTGTGTTTATAAATGGAAGATTTTAATTAGATATATTGTGTAAAGTTACCTCTGAACCAACAAACATTTGTAACTTTTTTTGTGAACAAAAAAAAATTGATGAACAAATAAGATACTCACAGCTAAGTGGCTGTTCGCAAAATAAAATACCCACTCATTGTTACTGAATGAATTTCGATTTTACTAAATGATTTTAATAATATTTTAAATTAAGCTTGTGATCAATTTCGTGTGGTAAATTTATAATGCTTTCGATCCCAACCGCTATATGATTTTCTCCTTTTATTTTATCCTGTCTGTATGACAATGCAAAGTTATTTAAAAATATTTGAAGCATTTTTTCAGAATATTTGTACTAGAAATATTTAGAAAAATTAATACATTTGCTTAGATAATTACATGGTGGATATCTATGGGCTGTACAATTGTCTGCTAGATAAGTGGTCGTTAGTTAACTGGGCGACAGATAGTTGGCTGTTTCATAATAATCTGTCCTTGAATTTGAGCTTCCTAAATTTCTAGGTTCCAAAATCTCTAAATCCTAAAATTCAACATCTCTGAGTGCCTATATTCTCAAATCCCTAGATTCACAAATTTCTACATCCCCAAATTCCAACATCCCCAAATACATATGACTTCAAATTCCTAGATCCACAAATTTCTACATCCCCAAATTCTCAAATCCTCAAAATTCCCATCTCTCCAAATTCCCACATCCCCAAATTCTCACATCCCCAAATTTCCACATCCCCAAATTCCCATATCCCCAAATTTCCACATCACCAAATTCCCACATCCCCAAATTGCCACGTCCCCAAATTGCCACATCCCCAAATTCCCACATCCCCAAATTCCCACATCCCCAAATTCCCATATCCCCAAATTTCCACGTCCCCAAATTCCCACATCCCCAAATTCTCACATCCCTAAATTCCAACATCCCCAAATTCCCATCTCCCCAATTTGCCACGTCCCCAAATTGCCACGTCCCCAAATTCCCACATCCCCAAATTCCCACATCCCCAAATTCCCATATCCCCAAATTTCCACGTCCCCAAATTGCCACGTACCCAAATTGCCACATCCCCAAATTCCCATATCCCCAAATTTCCACGTCCCCAAATTCCCACATCCTCAAATTCCCACATCCCTAAATTCCCACATCCCCAAATTCCCATCTCCCCAAATTGCCACGTCCCCAAATTTCCACGTCCCCAAATTCCCATATCCCCAAATTTCCACGTCCCCAAATTCCCACATCCCCAAATTCCCACATCTCTAAATTCCCACATCCCCAAATTCCCATCTCCCCAAATTGCTACATCCCCAAATTCCCATCTCCCCAAATTCCCACATCCCCAAATTCCCACATCCCCAAATCCTCAAATCCCCAAATTCCTAAACCCCAAATTTCAACATCCCCAAAATCTCAAAATCATCCCTCCACCCTCCCATCCCTAAATCTCAAAATCATCCCTCCACCCTCCCATCCCTAAATCTCCAAACTTTCAAGTCCCCACTTCCCCATATTCCCACATTCCAAAATCCCCAAATCTCAAGCTTCCCCAAATTTCCAAAAATCCACAAATAACAAGTCACTCCCTAAGTTCCTAAAAAAACACTATTTCCTAACATTACTCCCAGGGTAACTAGATTTGCCCTTGACCTTAAATTCCAACAGTAAAATATCACAACAAAATATAGTTTTAAATGTAAGTTTTATTTAGTCTATGTACAACACATACGTACAATACGTGACCCTTGCTTAAAACTATATTACGCTCGCGCGGTATGCATTTCCACTTAACCATTTTAAACTTCACTTAATCTTTACTCCTCGACGTATGTACTTGGTGCATGTGTGAAAGTGTGTACGTGTATATGTTTTCTCGTGTACGACAGTGACTCATACACATATCATCTCTTCGTATGAATGCTTCTGTATGTATGTATGTGTGTGTGTTTTTGTATAGTGTGTGATATGTTACAAATTTTTAGGAACATTTCGCGTGGAACACCGCGAGCGATATTAGTAATAAGATTGCAGTGATAACTACACGAAAAACAATGTAGTTCTGCAGCTCCGTTCTTGATCAATATATTGATTAGACAGTTATCAGAAAATGACACCAATATAGACGAATGTTGATTGGACAGATCCAAATATCACCACTGAAAGGCGCCAGGGACAAATCGATCATTTCACTGATTAAATTAATTGTTGCAATTTTTTTTAACGTCGAAAAGAAGTTTAGTCTACTTGTGAAAGCTCGTTATTGACTGAGGGTATTTTTGTTAATTGATCGTTATTGACTTACGTATTTAGTTAGAAATTAATTGTTGAATTTGAAACACTTGAAATTAGAGGAAATTTATAAATTTCGAAAGGAAGTTCAATTTGGAAAATGAAATGATCTAACATTAATGGTTACAGTTTTATTTACACAAATGTCCATAAATATTGGGAGACACGTTCAAATATTTCAAATTTCTATATTCCAATTTTTCTCTTTGCTCATCAAAGCAATTTTGGAATTAATTTTTTATTCTGGAATTAATTTAATTTGAGAACTTATGTTTACGAATTTTGAAGAGTTTCGGAATTTGAAAATTGCGATAATTAAAAATTTGAGAATTTCGTAAATTTCAAAATTACATAAAAACATGAAATACAAAAAAATTAAAATACTTGAAAATTTGAAACTATGAGATTACAGGATTTTGGAAGAAATTTGAACCGCATTTTAAAAACACCCTAATGGAAGATTTCTTCAGCGTGACAATATTTATTCTGAATAAAAAATAAGAGAATTTGCAATCGAAACCCTGGCGCCTCTCAAATTTTGAACGCAAGGCATTGTTACCCTTGTTCAGCCTCCCACCCCCGGTTATTTCAAATTCTGGCCAACATAAGCACACAAATCAATGCCTAATATTTCCACTAAGGGTAGGTATGCTTACAGTTTTAAAAGGACATTGAAAAATCGCATATTCTAGGATATCTGTCGATTACAGTGTGTATGTACCTCTCGCTTATTTACAATCGTCGTTAACGAAAATGTGTCGGTTTCTTTTTTCATTTTCTTTTTCCTTTTTTTTTTATTCTCTTGAATCGTTGTTGAGAAACTAAAGATCGTGGACCGTGTTTATGGTTCCACTTTTGCATATACAATATCGATTACTATAAATATGCGAACACGTTGCAAAACAACAAAATACTTTTCTAGTCGCTTAACATCAAACTTTATACACCAATAACGAAATGTAATACGAAAGAAATTAATAACGTAAAGAAAACAATTGTTTTTGAAGCAATTTTTAACACACGCGAAAAACGATCGGTTGCAAGGAAAAATGAATTGAAAGAAATAATTTAAGGTTATGGTGAAGGTGGTTGTGTCATGAAAATTTAAATTGAATTTTAAGAAATGAAGTTAAGAATTGACATGGTGATGGATGTTGTAAATAAGTTATTTAGTAAGATATTTAAATTTTAATTAGTTAGTTTTGTTAAAGAGTAGGGTGAGTTTGCTAAGTTAATTTTGGAGAAAATGGCGGAGTAGGAAGATGGAGTACCATTAGTAGGTGATTGTTGATTAAAGGGTTTCTAGATTTGGGGAATTGTAGACAGGGGAAGTTTAGAAATTTTGGTATTTGGTGTTTTGAGATATTTAGGAAATGGAGGATTTAGGGGTGTGTGCTTTGGTAAGTTGGGGATTTGTAAATTTGGGATGTGAGAATTTGGGAATTTGCAAATTTGGGATGTGAGAATTTGGGAATTTGCAAATTTGGGATGTGAGAATTTGGGAATTTGCAAATTTGGGATGTGAGAATTTGGGAATTTGCAAATTTGGGATGTGAGGATTTGGGATTTTGTAAATTTGGGATATGAGAATTGGGGATTTTGCAAATTTGGGATTTGAGAATTTGGGATTTTGCAAATATGGGATTTGAGAATTTGGGAATTCGCAAATTTGGGATGTGAGAATTTGGGATTTTGCAAATATGGGGTGTGAGAATTTGGGATGTGAGGATTTGGGATTTTGCAAATTTGGGAATTTGCAAATTTGGGATGTGAGAATTTGGGATTTTGCAAATTTGGAATGTGAGAATTTGGGATTTTGCAAATATGGGGTATGAGAATTTGGGATTTTGCAAATTTGGGATGTGAGAATTTGGGATTTTGCAAATATGGGATGTGAGAATTTGGGATTTTGCAAATTGGGGATGTGAGAATTTGGGGATTTGCAAATGTGGGGTATGACAATTTGGAAATTTGCAAATCAGTTCTGTGACAATTTGGAATATTGAAATTTGCAGCATGAGGATTTGGAAATTTAGAAATTTGACATGTGGCAATTTGGGGAAGTGACAATTTAGGAACTTGCAAATTATAAATTGCAATAACTTAAGAATTTACAAATCTAGATTTTAAGAGTTTACAAATTTAGAAATTTAAAAAAATTTGAAATTTGATGTCACCTAAATTTTGCAAGTTTCAGAACTTTTGAACTTCAAAACTTAAAAAATTCAAACCTTAGGAAATGTACGGACTTGACCACTCATAGAACTGTTTAACAACCAAATTTCAAAATTCACAAACATATAAAACAGCTAAAAATCCATCATAAATTTATGATTGTAAAACATAACCTAAAAGTCCTACACTCTTCAGAAGCTTCTATTGCATCCGATTGTACATATAAACCTTACGACTTTAAATACAATTTTCTTCCTGTAAATAACTTTCTAAAATTACCCCATTATTTAGATCTATATATCATTATTTACATCCAAGAAAATCAACCCCTCAAATTCTTGATACAACCACCTTCTAAACAAAAATCTTCGAACTTCAAAAACTGAAAACCATATGAAGATACATTATACTTTGTACAGAATAATTGAAGTTTGTGTACATAAACATTTGCACTAGTAATTAGTGGTGTACGTGCGAATATGTGTACTTAATTGAATACCCAGGAGACTCTCGTTATATTGCCGTCACCATCTTAGTCCATCTTATCTCACATATGCAAGAATCGATATTTCACGAATTTTAGCTTTCACAAATTTATCTTTCCTTTAATTCGCTTGTCTTTAGCTCCCCGATTTTCGGCAATATAACGAGAGTCTACTGTTCGTACCACTCGCGTATGTATAGCGGCGCACACGAATACTTCTTACCGATAATAACCGATATCAAATGATATTAACAAAGTCGATTTACCAAAAATATCGTTAATATTACGATGAAACACGTCAGTTGATCTCGTCAACGTAAATAATCATGGCTGACTTCTTTTATCATAATATCGGTAAACGATCTTGGTAAGATCTCGATTCGACGAGTGCCTATCGAGAAATTCAACTTGCGTTCCTCTTTATGATCATCCGTGGAAAAAACATCGTTTGATTTTCGCTTCACTAACTTGTTCACGTGGTTCTTGAAACAAGCTTCTTCTTTTGTTTCGTTTTGGCTACACGTTCGAACGGTGCCGTGAGTTATCGCGGAACAGGGACGCACAAATACTTGTCTGCGAATTTTATATACGATTACAATTATGTTTGGTATTGCAGCATCGGAGCAGCGAGGTTAGGGTGATGAGCTGTATTCATTCTCAGAGCGGAGATACTTTTGTTGTACCACTCGTCTTCAGCTGACATTCCTGAAAACAGAGAATTTTCTATATTATTACATTTTGTTTCAATATTACTACAAAATTTAATACGAAATTTACAGAATTTAGTATACAAAATATAAGGCATTTTTACTGCAAAATTAGGTGCTGTCTTAATAAGGACAAGTTTTATTTTTAAAGCATATAAATGTACTCTTCGGGGAATGTACACAAAATGGCGGACAAATGGCGCCAAATTTAAACGGTACGAGAACTGTGTTTTACAGAAATAATTAATTTTTCTTGAATTAACTAGTCACATATTCACTAGAATATTAGCTTAACAAAAATTCTTTTTCTCACCCTCTAAGAAGTTAGTATATTCAGTAGAAAAAAATTGCAAAACTTAAATTAAATACATAAAAGTATGTTGAAGTAAATTAAATACATAGAAGTATATGTAACTAAATTAAATTAATAGAAGTAACTTATAAATTCGATGAAACATAATTAGTTACAATAAAGAATAACTATTTATAAACTAGTTTTAACTAAACAAAAAAATAGTTGAAAGATTTTCTTTCTAATTTTTGTAAACTTTTAAACATCTACTTAAATTTTTCAGCTCAAACTTTGAGACTATTTTTTTTACACAATATACTAACTTTTTTAGAAGGTTCACAAAATCTAAATTTTTTAATTACTCAGTCCTTCAAGTTTGATTTATAAAAAATTTCAAAAATAATTTCCTTTTTTTTGTGCATTCATAAATTTCCTAAATTTAAATTCACATTAAATGAACGATACTAATCTCTCAAAATACATCATCATAATACATAAAGTTCAATAATTTGTCAATTATCTTTAATTAATAGATGTCATCGAACTTTTTAAATGAATCGATTTAACCTTTCTAATCGAACGATCCATTAAGACGTTAAATCGTTAGAAGAAGCTGAGATATTGGTAGAAGGACCTAATATCTAAGGACTCGAACTCGAAGAGAAGCAGACAGGCAATTCGCGAATAGTCTTGATTCGATTTAAAAGCGATATTCCATCTTGCGCCGGAAATGGTATAAGACGGCGCTCGAGCGGAAATGGAGAGAACGTCTTGGACTGAACGAACGAACGAACGAACGTTTGCACCGACGTCCGATTCCCGTCATTTCCGTTCCAATGTTTTGCAAAATCATTTAATAATCTCGGACCAATGCCTCGGGATAACTGGAAAACTTCGACGAAAGCACACGAGCGTCTACTTTTATATTTTCTGTTTTTAGAGGTCTGAAGATGAAACTTCTTTTGGTGTGGAGTGAAATTTAATTTGTTTTTTGAGGGTTAATTATGGGAAGTTTCTACTTTGTCATATAATAAATGTATTTATATTTATGTTGTACATATGTGTATTTTTTTTAAATAATGTTTATGTATGTTCTGGAGAAAGATAAAATTTTATCTAATTGACAAATGTGAAATTCATATATGAAAGATGTCACACATGATACATAAAATACATATGATATTTATGATACATATAATCATTCATATGTATCAATAATTTACACATGGTACATAAGATATATATGATATTTATTATACAAGTCATAATCATTCATATGTATCATATGTAACTTTTTACATATATGAATACTAATCATATGTATCTTTTACCTTGTTGTGTATACTGAAATAAATATCTTCTTTCAGAAGATACATACTGTAAAAGAAATTACATATGATACGTATGTATCACACATATCATAATCATTCATATGTGTGATAAGTGTCATATGTATCATAAGTATCATATGTATCTTATGTATCGTGTAACTTCTTGAATGATTATCATGTGTATATATATCATAAATATCATGTGTTACAAATGTATCACACGTACGTATCATAAATATCATATGTTACATATGTATCATATGTAACTTCTTTCACATATGTACCTTCTAAAGAATACGTATTTCAATATCTTTTACAAGAAAATAAAATTGTATCTTCACTTTAAGAGTAGTTTTGTGCAGATCAAAATTTTAATTTGTAATTTTGTACATTTTGTGTAAATATGTAATGTTATTAATTAACTCACCCATTGCATCCTGTCTCATACCGGTAACTGCAGACATATTCGACGCTGAATGAGACATGGAAAATGGTTGGGTCATACTTGGATAGGACGTTGTACCCATCTGTAACCACAAAATTATTCTTATTAATATAAAATCTCACATATAAACCTATAAAATATATAAACTTTCCATCTGCCGTACCGCCATTTTAAAATAACCTCAAACATCTAACAAAATTAAACAAATTAATTTATGAAACTTTATTTTTGAATAGTACGTAAGTACTCATAATAAATGAAGGGTAATAAATAATAAATGAAGAGTAATAAATAATAAATGAAGGACAATGACAATTAACAATGTATATATTGGAAAAGGGAGAAGCATCGCCGAATAATTTGACCATATTGAAATTTCAAGATGGAGGACCGATTAAGAGGAACCTCTGAGCTTTTTTACTGGCAAACCGATACGCTCAACGAATTATTGGCTTAATTAAACCGGTAGACATTCGGTAATCCGTCCGACCCAACTAATCAGTCGAAATGCAATTTAGCTACATCGACCGATAACGATGCGCCGGATGTACGCTCAGGTGCGCTTCAATTTAATACCTCGGTTAAAATCATTAACGAGAAACGCATCGAATTCATTCGCTGGGATAGGATACGTTTGGCTGTTGGCTATGATGTATCGATTGTCGAATAAATTCGATCAACTTAGAACGCAGGAATATTGAAATTAAGAAACGAGTGTTATAAAGAGAATTTCTTCTTTTGTACGGTGTTAGGAAATTATATGTATGGAGGAATTGTTAAATAGGGAGATTTATTTAGTTAGAAGGATGGGAAATTAGAAATTTGGAGGTTAGGAAGTTTAGAAGTTTGGAAATTTGGAGATTTGGAAATTTAGAGATTTGGAAATTTGGAGGTTAGGAAATTTGGAGATTTGGAAATTTGAAGATTTGAAGATTTGGGGATTTGGAAATTTAAAGGTTAGGAAGTTTAAAAGTTTGGAAATTTGGAGATTTGGAATTTGAGAATTTGGAAATTTGAGAGTTTGGGATTTGAGAGTTTGGAAATTTGAGAATTTAGAAATTTGAGAATTTGGAAATTTGAAAGTTTGGGATTTGAGAATTTGGAAATTTGAGAGTTTGGGATTTGAGAATTTGGAAATTTGGAGATTTGGGAATTTGGAGATTTGGAATTTGAGAGTTTGGGATTTGAGAATTTGGAAATTTGAGAATTTAGAAATTTGAGAATTTGGAAATTTGAAAGTTTGGGATTTGAGAATTTGGAAATTTGAGAGTTTGGGATTTGAGAATTTGGAAATTTGGAGATTTGGGAATTTGGAGATTTGGAATTTGAGAGTTTGGGATTTGAGAATTTGGAAATTTGAGAATTTAGAAATTTGAGAATTTGGAAATTTGAAAGTTTGGGATTTGAGAATTTGGAAATTTGAGAGTTTGGGATTTGAGAATTTGGAAATTTGGAGATTTGGGAAT
Source organism: Megachile rotundata (assembly GCF_050947335.1). Classification (NCBI taxonomy): domain Eukaryota; kingdom Metazoa; phylum Arthropoda; class Insecta; order Hymenoptera; family Megachilidae; genus Megachile; species Megachile rotundata. The sequence goes on from NC_134984.1 coordinate 14,149,438, forward strand.
TTGGAGATTTGGAATTTGAGAGTTTGGGATTTGAGAATTTGGAAATTTGAGAATTTAGAAATTTGAGAATTTGGAAATTTGAAAGTTTGGGATTTGAGAATTTGGAAATTTGAGAGTTTGGGATTTGAGAATTTGGAAATTTGGAGGTTAGGAAGTTTAGAAGTTTGGAAATTTAGAAATTTGGAAACGTAGAAGGTTGGAAAATTAGAGATTCGGAAATTTAGAAATTCAGAAATCTCCACATTCGAATATCTGCAAATTCAAAAATATAAAAACTCAAAAATTCGAAAATCTAAATATTCCAAAAATCACATCAGAAGTCAGAAACCTCCAAATTCAACAATCCATAAACCTCGCAAATATTTCCAAATAACCATGTAACAATCCCACAATTCCCCAAATAAATATACAAACACACAGTTAACTTAAACTTCACAAGTAACGTAATTTACTACAATTTAATTTCCCCAGTTTTCTGACGCATGTTCCATCCGTGTAAACGAACCAACCACTAAAAGTTAATATTTTTCTACAAAAATATACTACCTGAGGATAGCGGTTTATTCCGTTTATGCTATTGTGAGGATGAGGATACGGTTGATAACCTCTGCTAGCACCAGGATAGATATTCCTCATCATGGCGCCTTGACAAGCTGGAATTGGAGTCAATGCTTTTTGTAGTTGCTTTTCTTGTTTCCTGTATTTCGCTCTTCTGTTCTGAAACCAAACCTATTAACAAAAAAAAAAGAATTGTAATTATTAATCTTCAAAAAGAAATCAAAAAAAAAAGGTCACACAAAAAAAGTACCAGTAAAATGTAGTCTATTGATGTAAAATATAGTCTATTTATGTAAAATGTAGTCTTGTAAGATATTGTTTTTGTATACATATAAAATTAGATTACATTTTGTCGATAATATTTTGGAAGTTAAAATTTGCATAAAAGTAAACTTTGTCAAAAATATTTTTTTCATATGTTCAAAATTGTATAAGGTGTTTCAAGATGAAGTTTCATTTGAATTGGTACAGTTGAATTTCTTTTAGAATGATTATAAATATATTTTAAACAAATGTTACATGACTGTGTTTAGTTATAAGTATATTAGCTTAATACATTTGTGTAAATATTTACTGCTGTGTAAACTGCACTAAATGATACTTATGCAATATAATACATAAGTTCATTAAAAGAAGAGTTGACCTTCATATCTCTTCTATGCAACCATAAGGCTTAAACCATGCAGTCATGAAAGCTTATTATTATTATTTCTTATAATGTAACGTTTTGAAGAATATTTTTTTACAATTAATTTGTGTGGATCAGTATAAATGAAACAGCCAGTACACGAATATTAACTTCGTGTGATTTTGAATAACTTTAAAAAACTCATGAAAGTGGAGGTTCATTAAAAAAAAGTATTGAAGATAAATCTAACGAAGTTTATTTTTAAACAGAGTGTATTCCATCTTCGGAACTCCCCGAGGTAGAGTAGTTTACCTATCGCCATTTTGCATCGGGCAATTTCCATTGTTTCGCGGGATTAGTAAACCCATATTGGGGGTTGCCTGAACCGCCAGCAGCGACACCCCGGCATCCACATCGAATCCCTGAATCTCCTACACCCCCTATTTCTCTACGCCCTCCCGTCTTCCCTTCCTCTAGCCCTCCCTTCCCGAATCTCCACATACCCTACCACCGGCCGAAACCAAACCCCTCTTTCGAAGCATCCCCTAGAAACAGAAAAGCCTCCCCCTGGTTGAGGTCGATTTGTTTCCACTCTCGTAGTGATGTTACCGGTGCCTCCTGATTGGCCAATGCCATGACTATGACGTCACTCGGAGCTTCCTCATTGGCCAACACGTTTTATCGACATTTCTACTGTGTGTCCTCTCTCTCCTCTCTCTCTCTGTCTCTCTCTTTGGTACATAGTATCGCGTTGTGAAGTAGGTGACACACGAGGGTGGCTCGATTCGACTTGCTCTCTTGCTTCCTCCATTTTCTCTCTCCTCTTTACTTCCGACGTGCTATCCTTCTCTCGTTTCTCTGTGCACGATCTCCTCTTTTTTTCCACGTTGAGAGAAAATGTACGTTAGTTTGAAACGGTGGAAGAAAAATCGAGGAAGAATTACGGACTCCATTGTGGACGCGAATGAGGCCGTCACGGAGGAACAACGCTCGCGAGTAAAAGTTAAAAGTTTTCGCTTTTTATGGAAATAACTGTCGCGACAAATGGTTTAGGTTATTAGCGGCTGACAATAAATACTTTAATCCCCTTTATGGGGTTTACGATGCTTTGTTGAGATAACAGATGGCTTCTAAATTTAACAACGAAAATGGTTGAGGCATGTATTTTATAAATAATTTATTGTAAAATAGGGGCTGAGTAACAGTTTTAATAATGAGCACCTAATTGTTAGGTTAGTTACAATAATGTCTATGTTTGAATATATATGTCTTCATTTATATGATTTCATTATTTAAATTATTTAATTTAATGTCACTTGATGAAACACATAACATGAGGATATTTAACCTGCTAAAAAAATACCTAGTTATACCAGTAACTATATTAGAATATATTGTATGTCTTCATTGCATGTCTTCATTTATATGATTTTATTATTTAAATTATTTAATTTAATCTCACTTGATGAAGCACATAACATGAGGACATTTAATCTGCTAAAAAAATACCTAGTTATAATAGTAACTATATTAGAATATATTGAATGTTTTCATTGTATGTCTTCATTTATATGATTTTATTATTTAAATTATTTAACTTGATTTCACTTGATGAAACACATAACATGAGGACATTTAATCTGCTAAAAAAATACCTAGTTATAATAGTAACTATATTAGAATACATTATATGTCTTCATTGTATGTCTTCATTTATATAATTTCATTATTTAAATTATTTAACTTGATTTCACTTGATGAAACACATAACATGAGGACATTTAATCTGCTAAAAAAAATACCTAGTTATAATAGTAACTATATTAGAATATATTGTATGTCTTCATTGCATGTCTTCATTTAAATAATTTCATTATTTAAATTATTTAATTTAATGTCACTCGAAACACACCATCAGATTTGATCTAAAAGAATCCAATAAAATGTAAACGTACCAAAAAGGGGTAGTATATTTTTAAAGTTTTATTTTGGAAAACAAGTAAATGCATTAAAAATCCTGGCAGCCATTACGGTGAACACGCCGTGTACGTGTATTATATGCACATACACGCGTATGTACGCGGAGTACATCATTTTAAACTGCACATATGGAAATCAGGGAACAAGCGAAGCACCGCGCATAACCAATTGCGACTCGCATTTGAATTCACAGCACACGAACCGATTTACACTTGCACAAAAGATACTTGTATCCTGCATAATTTCAATTTACGTATCATCCTGAGTCATTAATTTGTGTTAGACTTGGATATTACTTGACTGAAATTATTTCAACAAGATTATTCAAATAATACCTTTCTGTTGTTTGACTTTGTTCGTGAGTACATCGTGGAAATTGAAATGTATCGATATTTTTGGGGAGAGATTGTGACATGGTTTAAAGATTTGGATTTGCTGAAAATTATTGTTTATGTCTTCTGTTAATTTTAATATTAACAGAATAGTATTAGTATTAAGATTGAAGTTGAAAATAAATTGAAATTGACTATGTATGTAGATCGTTGATATTAAAACAAAATGGCTGACTGTAGAAAACAATAATCAAGTTTGATATATAATTTGATGACATAAAAGTATCTCAAAATGGCGCTTATGTTACATGAATTAAAAGCTTGAAGCTTACTAAAAATAACTGCGTAAACTCTCCATAGATATTCTCACTACAAAATGGCTGAGTGTTAGTCATAGTAAAAGTAATAACCAATTATGACACACGTGAAGACTGAAACAATTTGATGACATAAAAGTATCTCAAAATGGCGCTTATGTTACATGAATTTAAAGCTTGAAGCTTACTAAAAATAACTGCATAAACTCTCCACAGATATTTTCACTACAAAATGGCTGATTGCCAGTCATAGAGAAAGTAATAACCAATTATGACACACGTGAAGACTAAAACAATTTCATGACATAAAAGTATCACAAAATGGCGCTTATGTTACATGAATTTAAAGCTTGAAGCTTACTAAAAATAATTGCATAAACTCTCCACAGATATTTTCACTACAAAATGGCTGATTGCCAGTCATAGTGAAAGTAATAACCAATTATGACACACGTGAAGACTGAAACAATTTGATGACATAAAAGTATCTCAAAATGGCGCCTATGTTACATGAATTTAAAGCTTGAAGCTTACTAAAAATAACTGCATAAACTCTCCACAGATATTTTCACTACAAAATGGCTGATTGTCAGTCATAGAGAAAGTAATAACCTAATATAATACACTTGAGGACTAAAACAATTTCATGACATAAAAGTATCATAAAATGGCGCTCATGTTACATGAATTTAAAGCTTGAAGCTTACTAAAAATAACTGCATAAACTCTCCACAGATATTCTCACTACAAAATGGCTAATTGTCAATCATAGAGAAAGTAATAACCAACTATGATACGCTTGAAGACTGAAACAATTTGATGACATAAAAGTATCACAAAATGGCGCTTATGTTACATGAATTTAAAGCTTGAAGCTTACTAAAAATAACTGTATAAACTCTTCATAGATATTCTCACCACAAAATGGCTGACAATGCACTAAACAATATGCACCCTATAAAAACGCAGTATTTAAAAAATGTCTGAACTTATATTAAATAATAAATTGTAAAAAAATAACTAAAATAATAAATAAGTATAAAATAACTGGAACGAGTAATAAATAAATTTTCAGATGTATTTAACTGCATAGAGACAGGTTTTCCAAAGAGATCCGGTAAAAGTGGATGACTCCTTTTATTTGCAACTTCTCTGGAAGAGCTTTTTGCGAACATACTTGCGCGTCCCTTAAGGCGTGCACCCTACAAGAACTGGAAAGCTAAGAGTTCGTAATTCAATAACCGTGCTCTCCCAACCCTCCTTTTCTCCTTCCAACTATGTACCACTCTCTGTCTTTCTCTCTCATTGGGAAAGATAGTACGAGAAGATGGGATAGAGAAAGTACAGTTCCTTCTCAAGGGGAGAGCAGCTCAAAATGTCTGCTACTTTGAGCACCACGATCGTGAAAACTATCTTCCTCTATGCCTGAGAGAATACTGTGTATGTACTATGGCTCTGATAACTCGTCTAAGTACAAAGGACTGGAAATAAATTTCGAGATGGCAATTATCTTTTCGATTGAAATGAAGTTTTTGGGTTACTATGAAATGTGGGGGTTGTTTGTTGAATGATAGGGGAATTGATGGGACAAGTTTTGGGGTTTGTGAGTTCCTAGATTCTCAGGATTCCAAATTTTCAAGTTTCCAAGCTAGTAAGTTTCAAGTTCTCCAAGTTCTCAAGTTCTCAAAATTTTCAATGTTCTCAAAATTCCTAAACTTCCAAGTTTTCAAGCTTCCAAACTCCCCAAATTCCCAGAATTCCCAAATTTCCAAATCTCCAAACTCTACAATTCCCAAGTTTTCAAGCTTCCAAAATCCCCAAATTCCCAGAATCTCCAAATTTCCAAGTCTTCAAACTCTTAAATTTCCAAATTTTCAAATTCCCAGATTTCCAAAATTTCCAAGTTCCCAAAATCCCATAATTCTCAAATTCCTAGAATCCCCAAATCCCCAAGTTTCCATGTTCTCAAAGTCCCAAACATGTAAATTCCCAAGTTTCTAAATCCCAAAAATCCCAAATCTCCAAATTTTCGTATCTCCATGTCCCAAATTCGAAAAGTGTCCAAATCTCCAAATCCCCAAATCTTCAAACCCCAAATTCCAAAAGTGTCCAAATCTCCAAATTCCCAAATCTTCAAACCCCAAATTCCAAAAGTGTCCAAATCTCCAAATCCCCAATTCTGCAAACCCCAAATTCGAAAAGTGTCCAAATCTTCAAACCCCAAATTCCAAAAGTGTCCAAATCTCCAAATCCCCAAATTTTCAAACCCCAAATTCCAAAAGTGTCCAAATCCCCAAATCCCCAAATCTTCAAACCCCAAATTCCAAAACTGTCCAAATCTCCAAATCCCTACTTAACCTAACTCCCCAAAATTTCCAAATCCCTAAATTCCAAAATCCCTAAACCCCTAAATCCCTAATCCCTAAAATCCGTAAACCCCGAAATCTTTTGCATAATAATCGAAAGAAACGTGCATTGACTTCTGTCACTCGCGAATTTACCTGTTTCCATCTGAAATCTGAAATCGATTTTCCGGTGAAACGGCCGGCAGGTAGGCTTCTTCGATCGGAAGTCGAATCGAAGTAAAAAGGTCGAATGAAAACTCAGCTAACTCAATATCGTGGGTCGGATTCACCTTTCTTTTTCCACGGCGTAATGGGATTTCTTGTGCGGTGATTCGAGAATTATTCTCTTACCACGATGCTACTACCCCCTTCTTCTTTTTTTCTTATCATTATCATTATCGCGGATATTATCGTCGCTTCTTAAATTGATTCTCGACAATTTCTTCGTACCATCTCAACCACTTATTTTAGTAAACGTGTTATTCAAATATTAGCTGTGAAGTGTTTCTATTTCTTTTGATATTTTAAATGACGTGTTACGTAACTTCATTTTGCGATTCTTATACATTTTTTATTGAAAATTAGATGGTGTAGATATTTGTGATTTAATTATTATTTTTGTACTTGATGTGTTTATTTTTTATTTATAATTCGTATAATATTATTTATATTTATTTATTTATATAATCATGAGGGTAATTGGTATAAATATTTTGTATAGTTATTATTGATCATGGTTGATATAATCATGTTGTATAAATAATGTTTATTATGGTTGATATGAATATTTTATATAGTTATTATTGATTATGGTTGAAACAATCATTCAGTATAATTATTGTTCGTTATGGTTGATGTAAATATTTTATACAATTATTATTGACTATGGTTGACATAATCATTTAGTATAATTATTGTTCATTATAGTTGCTATAAATATTTTATAAAGTTATTATTTATTATAGTTGATATAATTATTCAACATAACTATTGTTGATTACATTTGTTACAACTCTGTCATATAATTATTATTGATCATAGTTGACATAACTATTTGATCTAATTACTGTTGACCATAGTTGAAATAACTGTTTAATATAATTACTGTTGATCATAGTTGACATAACTATTTAACACAATTATAGTTGTTTGCAAAATTATACTATCCTCTTGCTCATTTTATTTTATTAAAAATGATAGTTAAAGTGATATATTGATCAAACTCGTACATCCTTACAATTATAATTATTTTATATACTATTTAAAAAATGTTCTCTTATCAAGATATTTAGCTAGCAAGTATTACTACATATTTTTATGAGACAACTCTTCAACTTCAAATTTAGGTCCAACTATGATATATACAGATATTATATTATAATATAATATATAATCAGAGATTGTTAAATATAAAATACATTTTAATTTTCTTTGTTTTAATACTATAGTTATGAATAGTTTTGACTGACACATTCAACAAATAAATTGTACAGCAAGATATTAATAAAGCTTTTTCAGCAATTCATAAGATCACATATTTTTCTATTTTCTCTCTTACACGCAAGAACCGTAGGAAGAATTTTGCCGAGCTTATTTAGAGAGGACGATAAGGATGAAGGGTATCCATCGCACCACAGGGGTTGGAAGGATAAGAAAAAGGTAGGGACATAAGCCGTAGGAGGGTTGGCCGTAGTTGTACCTTCTCTTTTCCTTATTTCCTACCCTTCGTCGTCGTAGGAAGAACCTCGGCAAGACCGAGACGTTTCAGATCTATCTAGGGTGGAGAAAATTCAATTTAAAATGGCGGCTCAGATATAATGGCAGCCTCCGGTACAGCGCCACCCAACCACCCTCGCTCAACCCCCAACTCATCTCAACTTTGCCACCGTCGTTCCCTGCCTATTTCTCTTTCATCCAAGAACACCCTGTTCGCATCCCGCCATCTTCTGATACACGGAATACCGTTAATAGCGCGGCAGCTTTAAACATTCCGTAACAAAGAACAATTTTCGTTGGGTGGATTATGGGATTTTAATGGTGGAGGAAGGTTGGGGGATTGGGATTTGAGGAATTTGGAGATTTGGGAGATTTGGGAATTTGGGGATTTGGAATTATGGGAGATTTGGGGATTTGGAATTAGGGGGGGTTGGAATTTGGAGGGTTAAAGATTTCGTAATTTTGGAGTTGGAGAGTTATAGGATTTAGGAATTTAGGGATATGGGAATTTAGGGATTTGGGAATTTAGGGATTTGGGAATTTAGGGATTTGGGAATTTAGGGATTTGGGAATTTAGGGATTTGGGAATTTAGGGATTCGGAAATTTTGGGATTTGGGAATTATGGGATTTGGGAATTTAGGGATTTTGGAATTTAGAGATATGAGAATTTAGAGATATGGAAATTTAGAGATATGGGAATTTATAGATATGGGAATTTAGGGATATGGGAATTTAGAAATATGGGAATTTAGGGATTTCCAGACTTTAGGATTTAAATATTTGGGAATTTGGGGATTAGAGAATTTCGGAACTTGGGTATCACAGTATTTGAGAATTTAAGTATTTAGGAATTTGAGGATTTGAGAATTTAGAGATTTAGGAATATGGGGATTTGAGAATTTGTGGATTTAGGAATTTAGGGACTTGAGAATTTATGGATTAAGGAGTTTGAGGATTTGAGAATTTAGAAATTTAGAAATTTGAGGATTTGAAAATTATAGGATTTAGAAGTTTTGAGATTTGAGAATTTTGGAATTTAGAAATATAGGAATTTAGGAATTTAAGAATTTAGGAATTCAGGAATTTAGAAATTCTGGAATTTAGGAATTTAGGAAATAATATAGTAAACTTAGTAAAACTAGTAATTAGGGGAAATAGAAATTTGATCACTCGAAACTTTAGAAATTTGAGAATTTAGAGATTTTCAGGATTTTTTAAATTTGAGAATTTAGGAAATAATTCAGTGTCTTTAGTGAATACAGTGAATTTAGTAAATTTAGTGAATTTAATGAATTTAGTAAATTTAGTGAATTTAGTGAATTTAGTGAATTTAGTGAATTTAGTCAATTTAGTGAATTTAGTGAATTTAGTGAATTTAATGAATTGAGTGAATAATATAGTGAATTTAGCAAATTGAAGTTCTGTGACTTTAGTAACTTGAGAATTTAGGAAATTGAAGATCTGCTAATTGAATACTCCACCAATTTAAAAATCTAAAAATTTACTAATTTAAAAACTCCCAAGCCCGAACATAATTTGCCTATTTAAAAATTCCAAAACTTAGAAATATCTACAGTTTAGTATTTCTCACGTCCTAATCTTCAAACCCATTTCTCCTTCCAATATTCCCTAAAACTCCCCAAAACTCTCCAACAAAAATTTCCCCACCCCGTATAACCAAAGTAAAAATTAGTCCCTTAACGAGCTAAGCCGCGTTAAATACTGCAAAAGAACCGAACGAGGGCATTCAGCGTAATTCAAAGCATCAGACCGTAAGATAAAACGTATATAACAAACTGGATGGTAGCAGTGCGGTTTCTGACGACATTAAAGAAAGATGTATTAGAGGGAGAGGAAGATAGAGGAGCGGAGAGAGTGCAGCCTCCATGTTACGTTTCGCGAAAGCATTGCTAGCCCTCGAATTCCGAGCGGTACATATTAAAACAGTCAGTCGCCAGTGCGTTTCGTTCTTTTGATATATAATGCAGGATGGTGTTGTTTGAGTTAAAAGCCCAGGAACCGCGGCGACTTAACCCTGTTAAACTACGATGCCAAGTAAAACGCGGTTTGCTTTTACTCGTTGGTTATAATCCATGCACAAAGTGTCCAGGCCAGGAAGTGGCTTCACCGATGCGCCGCTGTCTTTTCGAACCCGTTCATATCCGTACTACGCTGTAAAACTCACTAGCTAGTCTTCAATGTCATTTACAATTATTATTTACTTTGAAAGTTTGCCTTGTAAAACGTTTTATGGGCGATTTTATTTTTTAGGGGTTGGGGGGTTGGAGGGTTTATGATGAGTTTGGTGGTATTTCTTTTTTGGGGGGGTTGGAAGAGTTGTATTTGGAGTTTGGGGATTTGGAATTTGGGAATTTGGGAAATTTTGGATTGAGCTTTGGAATTAGTAATTTGGGGAATTTTGGAGGCTTTTGGGGTGGGAGTTTTGGGAATTTGTTATTTGGGAATTTTTGAGGCTTTTGGGGTGGGAGTTTTGGGATTTGGTGTTTGAGAAGTTTTGGATTTTTGGGTTGAGGGTTTTGGAATTTATTATTTAAGAATTTGGAAATTTGAGAGTTTGGGATTTGAGAATTTGGGAATTTGAGAATTTGGAAATTTGGAAATTTGAGAATTTGGGAATTTGAGATTTTGGAAATTTGAGAATTTGGAAATTTGAGAGTTTGGGATTTGAAAACGTGGAAATTTGAGAATTTGGAAATTTGAGAGTTTGGAAATTTGGGAATTTGGAAATTTGAGAGTTTGGAAATTTGAGAGTTTGGAAATTTGAGAATTTGGAAATTTGAGAGTTTGGAAATTTGAGAGTTTGGAAATTTGAGAGTTTGGAAATTTAAGAATTTGGGAATTTGAGAATTTGAGAATTTGGGAATTTGGGAATTTGCGATTTTGGGATTTGAGAATTTGGAAATTTGAGAGTTTGGGATTTGAGAATTTGGGAATTTGAGAATTTGGAAATTTGAGAGTTTGGGATTTGAGAATTTGGAAATTTGAGAGTTTGGAAATTTGAGAATTTGGAAATTTGAGAGTTTGGAAATTTGAGAGTTTGGAAATTTGAGAGTTTGAAAATTTGAGAGTTTGGAAATTTAGGAATTTGGAAATTTGAGAATTTGGGAATTTGAGAATTTGGAAATTTAAGAGTTTGGGATTTGAGAGTTTGGAAATTTGAGAATTTGGAAATTTAAGAGTTTGGGATTTGAGAGTTTGGAAATTTGAGAATTTGGAAATTTGGAAATCTAGAAATTTGAAAATTAAAAAGTTTGAAAGTTTGAAAATAAGAAAATTTATAAAGTTGAAGACATTAAAGTTTAATCACTTGGTACAATTGTACACTTTCAAGTTTATAATTTTCAGAATTTGTCAATCAACATTCTCATTCTTAAATCAAATATTTAACACACAAATTTTTCATTGTGCACACAAAAAAAGTACATCATACTCAAGTAAATATCAAATCATATTTTTAATATTTTTATCACAAAATTTTGTGGGAAGAATGTATATTTATACCAGGGTATAGTAAATGATGGAGTATAGTATTTACTAAAGTTACTTATTTTGTAGTCGATGCTCTCTGATCGATTCTGCAACCCTCGAAAGTTAGGGGGAGTCTTAGATCGACATTTGTGCGCGTAATTTCATTTTATCACCCCACATGCATCTTTGATTCAATTATCGTGTGAGTCATAGTCAAAAAAGTAGCTGTGTTAAAATGTGCAGTTACTGTGTCTGATATTAAACGAAACAGAGTATTACATATTGTATAAATATGTTTTAATTTGAGTTTTTAAAGAATAACATATGTGCATTCTTAAATTACATATTCAACAAAATATGTATACAAATTATATTTCTTCTTTAATTATTATAAAATGGATCTACGCTTTAACTGCTCAAAAAGTAATTAATTAATTAAAGTTACTAAATATTCATAATAGTTGAAATCACCAAAATTAAATTAAATTAATTAAAACTGCTAAAAATGCAAAATAGTTAAAAATACTAAAAGTAATCAATTATTTGCAGTTATTAAAAATTTAGAATAGTTGAATCCACAGAAATGAATTACTTAAATAAAACTGCTAAAAATTCAAAATAGTTAAAAATACTAAAGGTAATAAGTTCATTGCAGTTATTAAAAATTTGGAATAGTTAGAACTGCCAAAAGTAATTAAAGTTACTAAAACTACAGAATAGTTGAAACTACAAAAATTAATAAATTAGTAACAACCCCTAAAAATTTAAAATACTTGAAACTACAAAAATTAACTAATTAAAATTATTAAAAATATAGAATACTCATTTGTGCCAAGAGTAATTAATTAATTAAAACTACTAAAAATACAGGGTAGCTGAAACCACAGAAATTAATTAATTAATTACAACCCCTAAAAATTTAAAACACTTGAAACTACAAAAAGTAATTAATTAAAACTACTAAAAATGTAGAACACTTAATTCTGCCATAAATAATAAATTAATTTAAACCACTCAGAATTCAGAACAATTAGAACAATTATAAAATAACCTAGCTTTAACAATTATAAAATAACCTAGGAGAGTAGCAAACTCTCCCATCAAAAAGTGCACCAATAAAAAGTTCACGAAAAAGTAACCCAGTGAAGCATATAAGGGTAAAGTTCCCCAGTTGTTTCTTCTTTTTTACTCAATTAGAAAGTGCAACACCTACCTGAATTCTGGCTTCGTTCAATTTGGTGGACCGCGCCAATTCCTCCCTGCAGTATATGTCCGGATAATGAGATTTTGCGAATGCCGATTCCAATTCTGCCAGCTGCTCCTGCGAAACAATTGAAAGGCCGTAGTACAACCGATCAGAACTACCTCGACAGGAAATTTGAGCGTTATACGGAAGGTCCAGGATCGAGGTAATCGAAACATCGTTATCGGTGAAAAAGAAACGAAAAAGATGCCGAACTTGCACGAAAGTAATACTGCTCTGAATTTACTAGGTGTGGTATACTTGCGTATTTCCTTTATTTTGCTTAGAATTTAATATTGTGTTTTAATTGTAAATTGTTTAGTGGTCAAATTTTCACTTGTTTTGGAGAATTAAGTATGCAAATTTAATAGGGTGATAATTTTCTGCTAGGTATGTAAATTTGCGTGCTAGGGTTTCTAGATTGTGGAGTGGATTTTATGTTTGGAAGTTGCTGAATTATGATATTAAAATTAATTGTGAAATTACGGGTAGATTCTTGAAGTTTTAAATTTTGGGGTTGTATGAGTTAGTGGAACTTAGTTTATGGATTTTGGTATTTGGGTGTTTGTGAAATTCCCAATTTCTCAAATTTCCAAATTCCCAAGTTCCCAAATTCCCAAATTCCCAAATTCCTAAATTACTAGATTCCCAAATCCCTAGATTCCCAAATTCCCAAATTCCACAATTCCACAATTCCCTAATTCCAAAACTCCCCAATTCCATAATTCCCCAATTCCAAAACTCCCTAATTCCACAATTCCCCAATTCCATAATTCCCCAATTCCAAACTTCCCCAATTCCAAAATTCACCAATTCCAAAACTCCCCAATTCCAAATTTCCCCAATTCCAAACTTCCCCAATTCCAAACTTCCCCAATTCCAAAATTCCCCAATTCCAAAATTTCCCAATTCCAAAATTCCCAAATTCCAAAACTCCCCAATTCCACAATTCCCCAATTCCAAACTTCCCCAATTCCAAAATTCCCCAGTTCCAAAACTCCCCAATTCCACAATTCCCCAATTCCAAAATTTCCCAAATCCAAAACTCCTCAATTCCACAATTCCCCAATTCCAAAACTCCCCAATTCCACAATTCTTTAATTCCAAAATTCCCAAATTCCAAAATTCCCAAATTCTCAAATTCCCAAATTCCAAAATTCCTCATTTCTAGATTTTCAAGTCCCCAAATTTCCACTCTCCCAAATTACCAAATTGTTAATCTGAACAAGAATCTACCCTTCATCCGACTTTAAAAATATAATTACGTATAGTAAAAGTGATCGAATTAAACAAAAATTTATAATATGCATATACATATTACATTGACAGTATAATCTAATAATATTATATGTATTGAAATGATGATACTTGAAATGAAATATGAGCTATGACAAACCTGTGTGAAAGTAGTTCTGTGCCGTCGTCGAGCAGGTGTTGGACAACTTGCGGTGGTAGGAGTATGGCCGATGTGAGGACTCGAAGCACAGGGGTCAGGTTTTAATTTTTTGAAAGCTCCTTCTGCACCTAAAAAATTACAAACAAATAATTAAAAATAAAAACAATTTTATAGTCAGTGAATCATAAAGAAACTATATATAACACTTTATATTTACTATTAATTATATGTATTTAATAAATGATTATAGTATTAGGTTACTGGCTAAATGACCATAGACAAAATGGCCGACAAATGTAAAATGTCTGACAATTCCGTAACGTGTGGTTTACAAAATTAGATTTGTAATATTTGGAACTAACCTAAACTATTAAATTAACAGTACAATTGACAATGTTCAATTAACAATAAATTAACAATACTAATGTTAGAAAATTTAGTAAATAGTACCTAACTTTAAACAACTCAGAACCTAACCTAAAAGACATAATCAGTAGTAGTCTTAAAATGCTTCATCCATAAAATCTAACCTAAATATCGTAATTTATAGATCATAACCTTTGGAGTCTTGATAAACAAACTCTATCCTAAAAACCATACAATCACTTTCTAAAAATCACAACTAACCTAAAATAGAACTTATCAAAGAAGAGTTAGAACCTAACCTTTCTATGTTATATTGGAACTTAAAATAAAAAATCAGAATCAATAGTATTTACCCTTAAAAACCTCAATCAATATTAATTTTAAAAAACTTGCTTAACAGAATCTAACCTAAACATCCTAATTAACAGAACCTAATTTATAAAACTTAATAAAATCTAATCTAAAGTACTTTATCGGTAGAATAAACCTAACTTCGAAGTTAACCTAACCTCAAAAATAGTTAATAATATTCGAATAATATTAAATATAGAAAAGATATTTTGGAAAATATCAGGTAGTACAAAATAAATAAAGATATCAAATAAGTATACGACGCGCGCATAACCGCGTTACAAAATGGAGCGCAGCGCGATGTTAGGTTAGGATGTTTCGAGTCGAAGAAACAGTTGAGGAGACGCGATGTCTTTCAAATACAGAGAAATCCACGTTCGTCTTGGTTGTTTCACGGTATCGGCTTTATGAACGAACATACGAACATACGGTCTAGGTAACGGTGGCGAGCGAAGTCCCTCGCACTATGCTAACTTGGTTAGGGCGTTAATGACCTAATCATGTTACATGCTGATTCAATGTTCAAGGATGAATGCTGTCCACTTTACATACCTTGCCCCGTTACCCGGTGAACAGTGAAACTCGGTCAAGTTCAACGGGAAGACAAGGAGCATTTTACGTCCGGTTTCTTAAAATCTGATTTCAACCGACGCTCGGGGGGATTTCTTTACAGGTGATTTAATATGACGGTCATTATACTGTGTTGTAAGAATAGGGTTGGTTTTGACAGTTATGCGTATATTTCTTTGTATTTTTGATTTTTTGCGATTTTTGAATTTTTTTGTGAGGGAGTTTAGGATTTTTTAGTGGGTAGTTTTTGGGAATTTCTGGATTTTTAGAGGTCTGGAGTTCTGGGTTTTTGGAGGTTTGGTGCTCTGGAGGTCTGAATTTGGGAATTTGTGGATTTGTGGATTTGTGGATTGGTGGATTGGTGGATTGGTGGATTGGTGGATTGGTGGATTGGTGGATTGGTGGATTGGTGGATTGGTGGATTGGTGGATTGGTGGATTGGTGGATTGGTGGATTGGTGGATTGGTGGATTGGTGGATTGGTGGATTGGTGGATTGGTGGATTGGTGGATTGGTGGATTGGTGGATTGGTGGATTGGTGGATTGGTGGATTGGTGGATTGGTGGATTGGTGGATTGGTGGATTGGTGGATTGGTGGATTGGTGGATTGGTGGATTGGTGGATTGGTGGATTGGTGGATTGGTGGATTGGTGGATTGGTGGATTGGTGGATTGGTGGATTGGTGGATTGGTGGATTGGTGGATTGGTGGATTGGTGGATTGGTGGATTGGTGGATTGGTGGATTGGTGGATTGGTGGATTGGTGGATTGGTGGATTGGTGGATTGGTGGATTGGTGGATTGGTGGATTGGTGGATTGGTGGATTGGTGGATTGGTGGATTGGTGGATTTTGGGATTTCTACATTTTGGGATTTGTAGATTTCGGGATTTCTACATTTTGGAATTTGTAGATTTCGGGATTTCTACATTTTGGGATTGGTAAATTCCTAGATTTCTAGATTTCTATATTTCCAGATTCGTAGATTCCCACATTTCAAAATTTCTAAGTTTGTAAAGGTCTACATTTATCGTTTTCTACATTTGTAGATTTCTAAATTTCTAGATTGTCAGGTCGGATTGGGAAATTTTCAAATTCCCACACTTCCTAATGTCCTAATTTCCTAATTTTTAACTCTTCAATTTTGTAACCCTCTAATTCCCTAAATCTGTACTTTTCAAATTCCTAAATTTTCTAATTTGGAACCCTTCTTTCTACATCCATTAGCAAACTACTATTGTTATTCAGCTCTAATAACTATCATGAGCACCTGTTTACACATATAATTGCAGTCAGTAATCAGCAGCTCCTAATATTTCAAAAACTGAATTTAACCTCCCTCATTTATTGAATTTAACCTTCCTTACTTACTCCTTTACTCTCTACCTTAAAATTGCTTTCTCAAAACTTTTATATCATTCATTTGAAATAACCCTATGTACAATAAACGATTTAAAACGACAGCAAACCCATCGCTACATAGTATAGTTACAGCGTTCGAAAATACCATCTGCCTCGGGATGCATTCGAAATAATTACCGACGATTTTAACGAGGTGAAACGTGTTCCATGACGAATGACACGTTCTATGGGATTACTAGTAATGCAGATTCCTGTATTCCATGCAGCTGTCCTCCGCTGACATCTGCCGTTAAATTCCAGTTAGTATGAAAAACGCTGTCTACAATTGCAACCCCATCGATTTTCAGAAATTATTTTATCGTGCTGCGACCGGAATTGTTTCGGTTATCTTCTAAATTGTACTCTGTTTAAATAAAGCCTTTCTATAAAGAATATTTTTTGTACTGTACATTGTAAATGAATGTAATTTAAATGAAGACAGAAGTACAATTTGAATGTACAATGTAAAAAAGTTTTTTGAACATCAATAATTAATATTCTTTGCACTGTGCGTGTCTGATGAGATGGCGAGCGAACAAGAGGGACCTGCATTGCTTTTAATTGTCAATTTACCAGATTTAGTCGGGACATAGTCTGTATATATACTAGATATGTAGTCGATATTATTAAACAAGTGCCAAATGCACAAACCTAATTTTCTATTATAATTTATTTATTATTATTATGTTTTTATAGTGAGACATGTTTGTGGAGTAAAACATAATACCATGTCATTCAAGAAGAATAATGTAATTAAAACTATTAGATGCTTTCAAATTTTTTAAATTTTATAAAAAAAAATGTTAGTAAAAAAAATACATAGAAAAATAAAATTAGTGACTATTTATTTCAGCTTGCAAAAAGTACCTAACTAAATTTCACCATTTTTCGTGATGGAACTCCTCGTATTTTATTGTAGTATTCAAGAACTTGAAGTTTGCGTAAAATAACTCGAAACTATAGTAAAATATTGATAATAAAAATATTCTTGCACTTCCACTTGAAATAATTATGTCTTCTCAAAATAACAATAGAAACAAAAAATACTTGGATATTTTATTAAAATTTTGTTATAAAATTGGGCAATTTTTTTTAGCAAATAAAAGCAATAATATTGAACAATTTTTTTAGCAAATGAAAGTAGTAAAATTGAGCAATAATTTTATAGTAATAGTAGTAATAATAGTAGTGGTAACAGTAGTAGTAACAGTAGTAGTAACAGTAGTAGTAATAGTAGTAGTAATAGTAGTAGTAACAGTAGTAGTAACAGTAGTAGTAACAGTAGTAGTAATAGTAGTAGTAACAGTAGTAGTAACAGTAGTAGTAATAGTAGTAGTAACAGTAGTAGTAATAGTAGTAGTAACAGTAGTAGTAACAGTAGTAGTAACAGTAGTAGTAATAGTAGTAGTAATAGTAATAGTAGTAGCAATAGTAGTAGTAATAATAATAGTAATACTAATAGTAATAGTAATAGTAATACCAACAGTAACAGTAACACCAATAGTAATAATAATACCAATAGTAATAATAATACTAATACCAATAATAATACCACTAGTAATAGTAATAATAATACCAATAATAATACCACTAGTAATAGCAATAATAATTATAAAAGAACTATAACAATACCACCCTACGCTAAAACCAAAAAATACTCTATTTTATAAAATTTTAAGATATTAAATTATACTCGTTACATCGTTAACAAATGTCATTATATATTTTTTAGTCACATTAAGCACGATAGAATAATCTGTGTTCAAACGGGGTCAGAACTGACCCAACTTCGTTGTGCCAGTAGTTGAACCTTCCGCCGTCGGTTAATGACATTAATCTTCCTCTTTTTTTCTTCCATTTCCTTCCTTTCATTTTTTTCCCTTCTCTCACTTAGCTCAACATTGCAGAGTTTTCATTTGCATTAGAATGCTACCAGTTTCATCTCGTTTCCGGGATACCCGACCTTGGAAGGTAAAACAAAATGCCGGACTTTCTTCGGTGGACTATGAAGAAATACAGTGAATTTCTTGTGAAATTTTTTTAATTTGATACGAGATAATCGAGTAATTATAGTGAGACGTGATCGATTTTGATTTGTATACAAATTTGTATACATATTTGGAAATTCGGAAATTGAGAAATCTGAAGTTTGGAAATAAGGAAAATGAAGAATTATTTAGAAATGTAGAAGTGTAAGTTAAAAATTTTCAAATTGATGAAGGTTCAAGTTATGAAATTGTTGAGTTGTTCAATTTATGGATTCTTAAATCTGTAGGGTTCTAGATTTTTGGAAACTTAAATTTCTACAATCCTAGATTTCTACATTCCTACATCTCTAAATCCCTACATCTTTAGATTCCAACATCCCTAAATCCCTGCATTTCTAGATTCTTACATCCCTAAATCCCCACATCTCTAGTTTCTTACATCCCTAGATACCTAAATTCCTAGATTCCTGCACACTTACATCTCTACACGCATAGATAGTCCATCAAATTTTACGTTAACACAAAATGGCCGACTTCTACAGCGAGTAATGATAAATTAAAAAATCTATAAAGTCCAATGTAAATTAACGACATAAAAATAACATAAAACACCACTTGTGTTATACCATTTTAAAGCTTGAAGTTTGATGAAGGTTAGGTTGTATTCAAGTTACATTCTTAATACAAAATGGCTGATTCAGCAGTTAACAGCAAACAATAACCAATTATCAAAATATGTGAAGTCTCCCAAAATTTGATCATGGTTAATAAAAACGTCACAAAATGGCACTTACGGCACATCAATTTGAAGCTTGAACTTTTATAAAAATATTAAAATTGTTTTTAATTTAATTAATTAAATTGTAGATAAAATTCTTCAAACTTGTGAGTCGTAAATTTAATTTTGATAAGTGACACTAGTTTAAAGATACAATATTAAATCTGTTCTTTTTCCAAATTTTTGAAACAACAAACGATATATTTTTAATAAACATGTACACATATTTAAATTCAATATATGTTTATCTACCTACAGCACTTAATGTCATCTATCTAGAATACCATGTTAAAATTTCATATCGATCGACTCAGTTTTTCTTCCTTATTTCACTTCACTCGGTAAATACAGTTACTCAGCAAGTTTTTATATAATTATAATCAAATTTAGGAGTAGTTCATTCTCGCAACGTTAAAGGTTCGAAATTGTCTATAAACATTGTGCCTGCCTATGGTAAATTGTTTTTAACGGACTCATAAATTCTATATTTTCACATGAACTAAATAAAATAAATTTAAAAGAACTTTTCTATTCTATTTTGTACTATTTTTAGAGTGTTTGCATTCGACATATTTTATATAATTAATCAGGCATTTACCTAGTTCAATTATTCAATCTAATAGACTTAATTATTTTTTCATTTCTCTCTTATTAAAATACAAGCTTTGTAAATGCTTTCATTTTTGCACAAAAAAGTTATGTTACATACAAGAATTAAACCAACCCTATATTTTTATTTTGAGGGGTTGTTTCATCCATCAAAAATTCTGTTTCAGATATAAAATTTATATGAACTATGATTATGAACTGATATATGTGATACATATTGATACATGTGAACTGATTCTTTTTGCTATTTCAAATTTGTAATTCACTACCAAAATTAAAAATCCCTAGAAGTATAAATGACTACAATTTTTTTGAGTTTAATTAACAGACTGTCCATTTAAATCAGAAATAGTCACTGTTTCATTTCACTGCAACACGGTCTAGTGACAACACTCGACATGCCTCTCCATCAAAACGCTTTGTACGAACCCCATTATCACAGCTTTAGTGCTAAGCTCTCTTAAACCCTAGTAGCACATAATAATAGCCCGCAAAACAGGTACCACCATATGGTCTAGCTTCTGCACCCCATTGTCAACACCTTGGTTGATGGCATTGTCGACGAACATGTGTACCGTGAGCTCAACAAGCGGAAAATTCATCTATATCGAGACGACACGTTGTCCATTTTTCTCTTGGAGTCATTCTTTAGATATACATCTCTCGTTTAACTTCTATTTTATGATTAATAGCATTCTTTATATGTATACTATTTAATCAGGAGTAAAACACGACTTAATAAAATCATGCGACGGTTATTTAATTTTTGGTAATTAGCTTTTAGGAAAAATTTTTGCAATGTAGCCATTTTTATTGAATTTATTTAAGCTTTAAATTTGTTAGAAAATTCCTGATACATATTATTGCTATAATAAAAGACTTGTTAATAAAATCACTCGTTGTAACTAGTTTTCTGGAAAAATTTTGACAATGTAGCCATTTTTATTAAATTTATTTGAGCTTCTTTTTTAGAAAATTCCTGAAACATGTAATTTAATAAAATACCACGACTTTTGAATCATTTGTAACTGGATTTTATGGAAAATATTGGTAACGTTAGGTAGCCATTTTGATTACGTTTATTATTCAAGTTTCAAAGCTATGTTATAAAATTTGTGGTACATCATACTGCTCGATACTTACTAGTTTTTATTAAAAAAATTAATGACTTTGATGCACTAACGTCGTTTTGATAAACACGTGACGAAGCCATTTTTATCAACTTGCGGCTTTTTAACGTTTGTCGCTAGTTTTTACAAAAAATACTGATAATTTTATTTTTATCAAATTTATTTTCATTTCAGCTTCAATTTTTGTAACATGAATGCTATTTTCAGATACCTATTTTAACGTAGTTAATTTGTGTCAGAGTTTACGTTTTGAAATCATCGTTTTCTGTGGTTGTCGGCCATTTTGTGATGTAACAACTTTTTAACGAATACAAAGAATTTAGGTAATATGATCTCAGTACCTTAAGTACTATATTTCAAACTTTAGGTGCAAACTATGTCATAAGCGTTACCAGGCTCATACAAAATTTTCCATCCCATTCAACGCTATGTTTATTAATATTATATCAATAACTGAAGATAACTATTATAAAACTAACTGAAGGACTGTAATTGAAATATTGTTTCGTTTCTAGAATCAAGAGTTCCTTCACATAAACGTAGTTGTCATCATCATTATATGAAACCGATGGAAATGTATCCCTAGGGAACCAAATACCTGTGCTATGAATTATGACATGATCATGTGACGTGATCAAATAAAAACTAACCTGATTACCTAAATAATAGGTAACTTGACTACACAGATAAATACTAAGCTAACTCCCTAATTAATAACTCACTTGTAGAACTAAGTTAAATATCTGAAGAACACCCAACTTGACTACATAAATAAGAACTAAGTTAAATACCTAAATAATTAGCCTAACTACATGAAATAAAAACTAAGCTAAATACCTAAATAACTAACTTGACTATATAAATAAAAACTAAACTAAATAACTAACCTAACTGCATAAATAAAAACTAAGTTAAATACCTAAGTAATAGCTAGCGTAACAATATGAATAAAAACCAAGCTCCCTAAATAATAACCTAACCTAATCTGCCCTTATAAAATTAAGTAAAATACCTAAAAAAACAACTGACGTAACAAGAACAATATCAAAGATAACTACACAAATAATAATGAGCCATCCACATAAAAAATACCTAACCTAATAAGAAGAATATAAGAAGAAGCTCACCAACAGTGGAGGTGGCGCCGACGCTGCTTCTTCCGGGCGTCGCAGCGGGCGTTGGCGGGCTAGCTTCCAGCCCCTGGTGCACCCCGTACAGACTAAAATCTTGCTCGTTGGAGCTGGTGCTGCTGCACTTCCTCTTCTCTTGATTATGATTCAAATGAAAGCTCTCGTTCTCGACGAGACCTACGCCGAGCAATCCGAGATTCGGCCTTAACTCGTCCATCAGTTTGTTCTGTCCGCAGTTGGCGGCCGCTGCCGCGGAGAAGTTCAACTGTCTGCTGAAAATCGCCGGGAATATGTTGAATTGTTGATGATCGAGGCTCAACGCGGTGGTCGGCAGAGAAGAACCGCCACCACCGCCGCCGCCGACGGAGGTGCCACCGACGGAACCGACGCCTCCTGCACCGGGACCCCCGGTACCTCCAGACAGGTCGTTAGCCAGGGTGATGCCGGGGTGACCTTGTCGAGGTCTCTCGAGCCGAATACTCCTCACGTTCCTCGTACACCCACTAGAACATCCTACGTTGGCCCCCTTCTCGAGGAACCGCAACAAGTTCTTTCTAATCTTAGTTTTATTATTAAGTTGGTAGTTGTAGTTCTACTAGTAGCAGACTGTGGACTGTAGACTGTAGACTATAGACTGTACTAATAGTAGTTCTTCTAGTAGTAGTAGTCTTAGTTTTGCTGTAATCTCCTCGGAACTCAAAGTTCTATTTTATTTTGCCACGAGTCGAAGGTTTCTCCTGGGTTATCCTTTTTATTTTGGATGGTTAGGGAGACGGTCAGACTTCTTCTGGGTTTGAAGGCAGACTTCTTCTGCGTTTGGTTTGCTTTTGTTCGGATTATTAGAAGGCTGTTTGCAGGAGTTCTTTTCTTTCTATGTTCACAAGGTTTGAATGGATGGAGGTTCACTTGAATTAATTCTTATTAATGAAGGTTGGAGTCGATATTGGATTAATCTTCTTGGTTAAATTGTTCACCTCCAGTTTGAAGAGACAACTGCTGAAGTTTTATCTGTGAATGGAGTATATAGTTCTTGATATTCACAAGGGTTCCTGACAAATTGATAGTCTATCAGGGAACCACTGAAGTTAAGACAACGTTTGTCCTATTAATTTAGTTTGAAACCAAAGTTCTGGTTATTGTTACTAGAGATTAGTTTGAGGTTTTCTTTTTGTATCCACAGGGCTTCTTGACGGAACAGTTCTTAAGAAACCACGAGTTGAAACGAGTTGCAGGGTTAGTGTTAATATTCTTCTGAATCAAAATTAGTATTAGTTAGCTTATAATGTGTACTCAAGCTTTATTTGTGAAAGAATCATGTAGTCCCTTTTGATATTCACAAGTATTCTTGAGTTAATAGCCTTGTTGAAGAATCACCAACGTTACTTCTTCTTTTCAATCAGTAACTATTGCTCAAGTTATTCTGGTTATCTGTGAGTAATTAAGAATTTTATGTTCACAAGATTTCTTGATGAGTTTATAGTCCTCCTTAAGGATCCACAAGTTAAAAGTACTGCAAGGTTAATATTTTCATCAGAATTTGTGTAGTTCCAGTCTAAAGTAATTACTTGAACAGTAATTACTAAGTTTTAGTGGTATTATTTATTTTATGGTTCTTGATGAATATATTCTTGATGAATAGTCCGTCGTGTTGAGGAACCACAAGGGTTAAGAAGATTAATATTGCAGGCTCAATATTAAAGCCTCCCGATCAAAATTTGATATGATAATCATTTACTTCCACTCTGAAGTATTCCAGTTTTGTCTGCAGAGGTATGAGTAGATTATTCTTGGTGAATATTGTTGAGGAATCAAGGTTGTAACTTATCTTCTTCTTCAAACAATGTTCTACTTCTTACGTAGTTCCAAATAAAAACTTATTATGTTTGTGGTATTATTAATTTTCTTTTTATATTCACAAAGCTTCTTCATGAATTAATCCTTGTTAAGCACCGGTTAATGTGACTTCTTCTAGCTCAGTATTATTTAATTTCCCAACTGAATAAGTATTATTCAAGTTACATTTACAATGGTGTCACTAGTTCAAAGTGGTCCTTATTTGAAAGATTTCTATTATTCTTCTTCGTTAAGCTATCAATCTTGTTAAGGTAAATTTGTCCTATAACTCAGGGTAGATAGTTTCTAGAGATATGATTTCAAGTTATATTTCCTATATTCACGAAGACTTCTTGATGATTCCTTTTCTTCTACATGAAAATCTCGAAACCGAAACTTATAGGTTAGAAGCTTCCATTAAGTCTCAGTATACTTCACCCTTCAAGTTTATACAAGATTTATTTTTAACTAATTAATTCTTGTTTATATTCTCAAGGCTTTTTGAACGTCTCTTGTTTCTTCTACTCCTGCAGTTTAGTTCCAAAGCTATTTAACTTTCGGTTTAAGGTTATCTTTGTATTCAGAAGATATTTAATCCTCGTGAACTACAAGATTAATGTAACTTGTCAAAATGTTTAATTATCCAGTTACTTTGTTTCTCTATAATCACAATGTTAAGCCTTCCCTTGATTGTGTTGTCTTTAATAGTCGTCATAAAAGCAAGGTTAACATAACCTTTCCTTCATAATCAGTTTATTTAATTATTATTTTATTGTTTTTCTATAATCACAAGGTTTATCCTTGATTCTATAATCACTCGTTCCCTAACTTGTCGCGTTTAATCGTTATGGAGGAGCCACAAGGTTAACATAACCTTCGAGTCACAATTTGTTGTACTAATTACTTTATTTATATTCATAAGGATTTTCCTGAATCCGTACTATAGTCCTTGCTTTCTTCTCAATCAATATTCGTGACATCAGTCAACTAAAAATATTCTATTTGAACAATTGATTTAACGTTTCAACACCTATTCTTTTAAACCTGTTTCCTATCCCTTTATTCTTCTCTTCAAGCTCATCAATTTTCGAAGAGTAATTAATCTATTTACAACGACATTCAACGTCGTTTCAACCCCGAGTTCTCAAAAGTTCACCTTTTTCTTCAGCAACTCTTATCTCCACTGAATCAGTGTACAGTGACTCAAAAGTATCTTCAGCAAGAACCTGAAGAACTCTCCGCACACATCCCTGTTCACTTCAACACAATACTGACACTTGAACAAAAATCCAGTTCTAATCTCGCTTGCCCCAAGATCTCTTTCATCGAGCGTCGATCGTCGATCTTCCACCCCTCGAGCGTGCACACTCCGACATCCCCAGAATTCCTCCTCGAGAATCCCGTATACGGTGGTGAAATTAGGGAAGAAAAACGAAAGGTACCGTGCGCAAGATGGTGGATAATGCACGTGTCGGTTGAACGATCGGGTTCGAGACGTTGAAGCCACGGCTGTCGGTTAATCGTAAGCTGGCCTCGATTCGAAATTCAAACGTTATTATCTCGTCGATGCCATTAGGTGGGTCGTCCGAAGGAGTAGGGCGGTCGGGGGTGGGGGTGGGATGAAGTATCAAAGGAGAGGTGCCCTTGAAAATTGAAATATCGAAATAATTGCGAAGAGAAAATGGCGCGTGCCCGAAACTGCGCGAGGACCCAGCGATGAACGGGTCCCGGTGTAAGGTCCGATGACTATACTTCGCGCCCTTCCTTCGATTACTACTACGTAACGCGGATGAAAAAGCCCGAAACGATAGGAGAGTCGGCCGTGTTAGAGGGGCGACCGCTCGCCGTGAGTTCTTGTGGGATTCTGTCCGCGAAATGCAGTTATCCCCGTGACTCCGAGGGGGGACAGAGACCGTTTAGAGGGGTTGCTACCCCGCGGGAGAGAGGTTGTGTTGCCTGGAACCAAGCGTTCCCTTTTCATCCCCCTCGAACGAAAGCACGAGGCTTCTCTCTCATTGGACGACGGGGAGATGCGTTACCCTGGTAACCGCCAATCGCCTGCTTTCGCTCGCTGCTACCCTCTACCCCCTTCTCCTCGACAACATGGCGGGTCTACCAATAAAAATTCCTCCGGAAAATAGCCTGCGAGCGATTTTCTTTTCCACCTTGCCCCGACGAGCTTTTCCCACTCGCACCACACGAACGAACCGGCCAATGTGTGCCATTGCTACCAACACCACAACACGCCGAGGGATGTGCCTTCTATCGAGAGATTCCCGCTTATAGTCCGCCGCCGCCTCCGACTCGTCTTCTCGTGTCATTTCGCGAACGACACCCTCTCTTTGCCAACCCTTATACTACCCGCTATCTTTTTCTTATTCTTCTTCTTCGCCTGCTTCTAGAATACCTTCCTTTTTATTATACCGTAGATAGCTTTTTTAATTCTCTTCCATCTTCTTAGCCGCGTTTTCTGGATTTGATTGTAATGTATACTCTGATGCGAAATTTATATTTTAGGTTGGTGGTTAACTTTGGTATTGATATATTACTTATTACACCGTGTACATTTTTTATTTCATAGCTCGAGACAGAATTAAGGGGTTGGATATGTAGTAGTGAAATTTTGAATTGGTATGATGTTATAATGTTATTTATTATAATTACCATGTGTAATTTCGATTCGATTGGAATTTGACAGAGAATTTAAACCTTAGATTAGGGGTTGATGGTAGTGAACGTCACTAGTGAAGTTGTGAGATTTTGGAACATAATTTAAACCTTAAATTAGGGGATGAAAATGATCCATTGCGAGTCAGTAGTATTTTGAGCATCACATTGGTATAACAGTATAATCTTAAAGTGTTAATTATTATAAGCACTGTGTTTTTAAAAATTTGGAAACTTGAGAACTGTGGATTTGAAAATATAAAACTAAGTGTTTGATAACTTTGGAATTTGAGAACTTATGAGTGTGAAATTTATATTACTTTTGTAAACAATAAAAAACCATCTTAATTTCCTTTACATAATTTTTACAATTCATAATAAAAATGAGTCAACCCCCTTATTTTGTTATATTTTAATTTTATATTAAAATATTAAATAAAGTAAAAAAAAGAAATGATAAGTAAATATTTTTTAAATAGACTTGAATTTACAAATGTCCATAACCTTTGATGATCTCAGAAAGATCGAAACAAAAATGGATATGCAATATTCGTTCGATCCACCGTGAATTAAAGATGGTCTTCAGTGTTCGAGTCTCTATGAAATCTTTTGATTTGTCTGTTTGACGTTCTTTTCGTTCAACCCTCCATAAAAAGAAGCTAGAGGGGGTGGGTTCGAAGAAGCATGCAACCAAAGAGTACGAAGAGGAGCTTCTATAAAGGAGAAACGTAAAGTTTCGAAAGCTTCAGCGTCTTTGAAGTTCTTGAAAGTTTCATGAAAAAAAACTTGGTCATCACTTTCGCTGTAACAGTAGAAATCAGTTCGTTAGTTATGTTATTCGTATTTGGGTCATCAATTTTTGTCGTTGCATCGTTTCATATTTAATCGGTTTCACTCTTTTGTATTTTTAGTTGCAAAAATCTACGTTTTTTTTTTAAATAAATAATGCTTTTGTTAATTTTAGGTACTTTTTTAATAAAGACAATACAGATGTTCTATTAATTTTAAATATTATTTTATTAAGGTTATATTAAGTTGATATTTTGTTGAAGAAAATGTGAAGACATTTAGGATCGAAGACCATTGAATTATACAATAGAGTATCAATTAAAATTAACAATAATTTATAATTCGTTGGAATTAATTGTTTTTAAATATTAAGTTATTATATACTGAGTGAATAATTTCAATAAACAATGAACAATCTTAGAGTGACCTCACATAAATTACATTAAATATTTTTTACATATTTTGCCAAGATTTTCAGACACTTCAAGCTTAAAATTAATATATTAATTTATTTACATATTAATATTTAAAATAATGCATATTTGATATAATTCCTACTAATTTACATTAACTTCACTGAAAATAAAACCTGTCTAATTTATCCAATTTTAAAAATCATCTGTTTTTCGTCGCAATTAAAATTATCCGCCATTAGACCACAGAAAGATAACACAAAATGTCTACCGAGTGTATCCGCGCCCAGCACATACTCGAAGGGTTAAAAACAATTAAAATCGCTATAATTGAACCGATAATAAGGACATAATGAAATTGATCGGAAAATATTATCAGTGTGCGGGACAAAAAACGATTCTGAAATAGAATAATGGTTCGCAGAGCTGTCCGATAGAGCCGTTACACACACGGAGCCATGTATCGCATCAGCGTAACGTAATGCAGTTACATAGTTATGTCGAATATTTTAGCAGAAACTCTCTCTATGGCTTTGTTTTACTGCCTACAATTCCGCTTTTCTGCCGACGAGAATTTCGACGAAAACTCATCGACGCGATCGGAGCACACCAATATGTGTAAGTACATATGTGCATGTACGCTCGGGTGTAACGTTGGACTCCTTTTGTGAGATCACATATGTACAGTTGACAGCTTTTAAACGTTGATGTTTTTTAAGCTTTGGATTTTTGAGCTTTTGGATTTTCGAATTTTTGAGCTTTAATTTTTGTAATTTTGGGATTTTTGAGCTTTCGGATTTTTAAACTCTCGAGTTTTCAAATTTTGCAAATCCCAAATTTCACAAATTCCAAATTCACCAAATTCCACTTGCCACAAATTCCAAATTCCCCAAATTCCACTTTTCTCAAATTCCAAATTTTCCAAATTCCACTTGTTCCAAATTCCACTTGCTCCAAATTTCAAATTCCCCAAATTCCACTTGCTCCAAATTCCAAATTCCCCAAATTCCACTTGCCCCAAATTCCAAATTCCCCAAATTCCACTTGCCCCAAATTCCAAATTCCCCAAATTCCATTTGCCCCAAATTCCACTTTCCCCAAATTCCAAATTCCCCAAATTCCACTTTCCCCAAATTCCAAATTCCCCAAATTCCAAATTTCCCAAATTCCACTTGCCCCAAATTCCACTTTCCCCAAATTCCAAATTCCCCAAATTCCACTTGCCCCAAATTTCAAATTCCCCAAATTCCACTTTTCCCATATTCCAAATTTTCCAAATTCCAAATTCCCCAAATTCCACTTGCTCCAAATTTTCAAATTCTCCAAATTCCACTTGCTCCAAATTTCAAATTCCCCATATTCCACTTTCTCCAAATTCCAAATTCCCCAAATTCCACTTGCCCCAAATTCCAAATTTCTCAAATTCCACTTTCCCCAAATTCCAAATTCCCCAAATTCCACTTGCCCCAAATTCCAAATTCCCCAAATTCCAAATTTCCTAAATTCCAAATTCCCCAAATTCCAAATTCCCCAAATTCCAAATTCCCCAAATTCCAAATTCCCCAAATTCCAAATTTCCTAAATTCCACTTTCCCCAAATTCCGAATTTCCCAAATTCCTCACACCCCAAATTCCCCAAATCCCAAACTCCCCCCACCAAAAATTCCCTAAACCCCATCCCCAAATTATCCTCCCACCCCAAAGTATTCAAATTCCCAAAAAGAATTCCCTAAAAGTCACCTAACCGAAGACTTCTCCGCCCTTGCCCGTGATATTTTCCCTAGGGAAACCGAATTTGCCGTCGACCGTACAGATGTGTACGTATACACACGATCGAAGCGTGAAACATCGATAAACGTGCGCCTTTTGTTGATGGCGGACAAAAGATGACGAGTATCGGCGTCGAAGGACAGCAATTTGACGTCTCTTTGAATCGCACTTTGAAAACGGAACTCTCTCCCCGTCGAACGCGTGCCACCATTTTCGTACGTTGTAATTTCGTTGACAGTTCGACGACAAACTTACGGGTTGACAGTGGGCCAATTCGGGTATAGAATCGACCCCATTGAGGTTTCTGGTATTCTTTTGATAATTATTCATTGAGTTGCTATTCTATGTGTTTCGTTACTGATGATTCTAGTAGAAATTTTGATTGAGGATATTTATAAATCTTTTCAGTGATAAAAGACATTTTATAAATTGTTTTCAGAGATAGAAGATAAGATAAACAAATCCAGTCTAACTTTAATACTTCTAACCTTGTCTCACCTGGTTTAATCTAACCGAACCTTATTTGATTCGATCTAATGTAACCTAACTTTTCCTTATGTAATGTAACTTCATTTGATCTAATTTATTTTTGTCTAATATAATCTCACATATTTTATTTTAATATAAAGCGAACAAACCAAATCTAAATTGATTTAAATGCACATAACCTAATATAGTTTTATCAAATTTAATATAACAAAATCTAACCTAACCTCATCTGACATAACTTAATCTAATTTAACCTAACTTAAAAATCACTTAAAGTAACATATTTAATAAAATACCTAATTAAGTAGAAGACATAACAAATTTTAAATAAAATTATTATTGCACTTACAAATTTTAGTAACGTAACATAAAAAAATGTAAAATATAAACTTCTTACAAAAATTATTAATTAACTCTCTATTTCTAACAATTGCAGTACATAGTATATTTTACTGTTTATTAATAATATTGTGGTATATGACATTTTTATCATGACTGTTAATCATCGTACATTAAGTAAGTATACATAAGTAATCCAATGAATAAGTAAAATTTGTAGAGTAAGATATTATACACAGATTTGATCGACTGCTTTCCTTGACATTGAATACGAATTCCACGTGGATTTCCATGTAACGTCAAACCACTGTTTGCGAGTAGATATACCTATAGCCAGCGTTTCACCGACCTAATTTATAAGGGGTAGATCACTTAGATTAGATCAGATCTTACGGATTGGAAAGGCAACTTTATGGTTTGCATGGACCATATGCACCTCGTGCTTTATAAGGGTGCTCCACTACCCCCTCGTTTAATCGATCAGATGCAAAACTGATGATAAGTGTACTTACTTTTTCATGATATATTTCTTTCAATATGTAAAACAATGTAGTACTTTTCATGTGCAATATTGTTGGTTTAAAAAAGAGGAATAGGAATCATATATGGTTTTGGAAAAGTAGAAGGAGAAATAAGTAATATTTAGGGAGGTAGGTTTATTAGGTTGATGTGGTTGATAGTTTTAATATAGGACAGTTTAATATGTGATAGTATTTACAAAGAGGGTGTGGATGTAACGTTAGAGAAATGGTACTAAACTTTTATCAATTTTCCAAATCCTCAAATTTCAGAAATTCTCAAAAAACCAAGTTCACAAGTTACTAAAATTTCCAAGTTCCAAGGTTCCTAAATCCCCAAATTCTCAACTCCTTAAATCTCCGAATTCCCAAATTACAAAATTCCAAAAATCCCAAATTCCAAAAATTCAACATTTCAAAAATTTCCAAATTCCAAGCACCCCAAATTCCAAGAACCTTAAATTCAAAAAATCCCAAATTCCAAGCACCCCAAATTCCAAGAACCTCAAATTCCAAGCACCCTAAATTCCAAGCACTCCAAATTCCAAGAATCCCAAATTCCAAGCACCCCAAATTCCAAAAATTCCAAATTCCAAGAACCCCAAATTCCAAGCACCCCAAATTCCAAGAATCCCAAATTCCAAGCACCCCAAATTCCAAGCACCCCAAATTCCAAGCACCCTAAATTCCAAGCACCCCAAATTCCAAAAATCCCAAATTCCAAACATCCCTAATTCCAAGCTCCCCAAATTCCAAGCACCCCAAATTCCAAACACCCCAAATTCCAAGCACCCTAAATTCCAAGCACCCCAAATTCCAAGAATCCCAAATTCCAAGCACCCCAAATTCCAAGCACTCCAAATTCCAAGAATCCCAAATTCCAAGCACCCCAAATTCCAAGAACCTCAAATTCCAAAAACCCAAATTCCAAAAATCCCAAATTCCAAAAATCCCAAAATCTCAAATCTCCAAATTCCCAAATTCTCAACCACCCCAAAATCTCAAAAATATAAAAGCCTCCAAAATTCTAAAATGAACATTCTTTTATTATTACCAAAACGACCTAATTGTGTCATGACAGAAAAGAGGAACTAAAAATGCGGTCAATACTGATTATACAGCATCGGTAAAATGGTACGTGCCGCATTGTAACACTTAAGGGAGCGTTTAAATTGAACAAAAGCTCCTATTATCGAAAAGTCAGAGAGTCAAGCGGCACGTGCTTGCTAATTTGTTCTTCGCACGTGTCACCGATAAAACCGCGTCAAAATATTGCTCGCAATTTGAATAGGGCAATTACGAAAATAGAGCTTGAAACACGCCTATTATTTCGGTAAAAAACTGTAATTGTTAATCTTTATGTTTCCCTTTCTTTTCTTATTTTTATTGCTTTCTGTATGTAATCAAAATTAAAATCTGCATTAAATGAAGAAAATATTTATTACAAATCTAAATGTATCATTCTTATGATTATAGATATTAATAATTATTTATGCATTTAAATAATTATTTAAAATAATGTTCTTTTACTAGAAACTAATTTTTTATAAAATTAAAATTTATATTAAATTTGTTAAGATATTTCTACGTGTTTGGAAAATATAATTAAATGTAGTACATTTTGACAAGGAGTGACTGTATATTTTTTTATTTTCTACAATTTTTATCTGAATTTTTTTTCAGTCTCTCTGTTATAGTTTCTGTTTCTTTATCGACCAATTTTCGATGTAAATTGCCGGTTCGATCAAACGACGCGGAAAGCGAAAGTTTGTCATTCGGTTGTCTTTGACGGGCATTCATCTCAACGGAGACGATAAATACGATCTGAGAAGAGGCACTAGCTGCAGATCAAAGCCAGTGAATTTTCGATGCACCCGATCGAGGGTGCAGGGGTATCCTGAAAAGGGGGTTCACACCATATCGACAGGGCGTGGTCGAAATCTGTCACACTAGCCACCGACAAACCTGATGCCTTGTCATCGCTAGCTTACTATTTCTTTGCTTTGAAAATCAAACTGCTCCTAAATAGAATACCTAAATATTCCTCAAGGGTGGTGCACAAAGTTGCATACTATTTCTTTCTGTTAAAAAGCAAACTGTTAGAAAAATATTCCTCAAGGGTGAGACATAAAATTGAACTATTAAAATATTGCTCCACAACTTTCACATCTTTACATTTTGTCCTCTATACTGGGAAATGGTTCAGGTTATTAAGCTTCATAATATTTTAGGGGTCTTTCCATAATATTTTAAGGGTTCTTATTTTCAGAATATTCTAAGGGTTCTTATTTTCAGAATATTTTAAGGGTTCTTATTTTCATAATATTTTAGAGTGTCGTACTTTCATAATATTTTACGTTATTTGATGATGAAGAATTCGTAAACCAGATTCTCCATAAACCTAAAAATGGGATTATCAACAAGTTACCTCCTTTCACAGAAATGAAAGAAAAAATGAATTCAAAATTAGTTACTTAATACTTTTATTTACATGAAGGGGTGATCACATTATCAGGACATAATTTCAATAATAAAAACCCAAACTATATTTCTTAATTCGCAAACTAATTAGTCGACATTCATTTGTAAGTACATACATGAAGACTCCGCGGCCATTACATCGAGACATATTTAAGGCGGCAAATTTGAATTGTTCTACTATGCTTCGGTCTTCCCTAACAATTAGGAAAGTAATTCAATCTCTGGATTTACATCATCAATGCATTCTGTACTGTTACATAGTAAAAACCGAACTGTATTTCTTTTTGAAGTCGCAAGTTAATTATATCAATTAATTCGCGAACAAGACTGTCATTACATCAAACCATATTTACGGCGGTAAATTCGAACTATCCTATACTCCGTTTTTTCTTAACAATTACGAACAATGATTCAATCTCTACATCCACAAGATCAGTCCAGTGATTTTAAATAATAAAGACCTAAGCTAGGTTTCTTAAATCTTAAATAAGTTACACCACCTAATATTAATTTGCAATGAACCCTACAATCACATCGAAATAAGGCGCCAAATTTAAAGTGTCCATACCATCTTAAGTTTCCATACTGTCCTTACAATATTTTAACTAATCAGACTCGTGACGCACTTACGGTTCAAATACGACAAATCTTGCTTGAATATATAATACAATTCAATTTGAAGTTCAAGTCCAATTTGTATAGTCCATTGAATATAAAATAGTCACACGACTTTCTTTAACGATTTTAATACTACTGCAGTTAATAGTTACTTGAACATAAAATAGTCACACGACTTTCTTTAACGATTTTAATACTACTGCAGTTAATAGTTACTTGAACATAAAATAGTCACACGACTCTCTTTAACGATTTTAATACTATTGCAGTTAATAGTTACTTGAACATAAAATACTCACCCGACTTTCTTTAACGATCTTAATACTACTGCAGTTAATAGCCACTTCCGACGCACCTGACAAACTAATCATACGGCAAGTTAACGATCGAAAGTAAGAATTCGATCTCTAGATCCCCGGTTCCCGTTTCTGCTTTTCGACCCTCTTTGTCATCGTCATTCTTCTCTTGCTTCGCCTCCCTCTCCACGACCCACGTTTTCTTCCCTCTCTTATTTCTTTTCCTTTTTTTCCTCCTTGCTCGCGTGTTTTGCCAAGAGCCCTCATGGGCGGAAGCGTCACGTACAGCTCTGAAACAAAAACATAGCGACGTCAAATGCGATTACGAGAGCTGCGAGAGCAGCTCCAGAACGCGGATGCTGTGCTAGGTTAGGTGGAGAACGCGGCGTGGGCGGATGGAGGAGGGTGGCTAGAAAGGGCGGTTCAGGAGGATGAGGGGCGAAGGGGGTTCAGGGTGAGGGGACGAGAAGAGTGCAGGAGGGTGGAGAGGGAGCAGAAGGATACAGGAAACAGGGAGGGAGAGAAATATCGAGGAAAAAGAGAGTTGGCTCAGGGATGAATCTATACAGGGTGGAGCGATTACTTTGCTAGTCTTCAATGTTTCTATTATTTTTGCACTATGTTCGGTAGTAAATGTCTTCGTGTAGGGTTCTTATTATACGCAGGTGTTTAGGGTTCTCATTATCCGCGGTTAATAGGAAGGGAGATGGAGACGACTGGTCGCACGCGTGGTTGCTCGGTGTTCGATTCGACAGTGGGAATTTTGAGAGGTGGAGTTGGAATTATGGAGTTGTGGATTTTGGGAGTTTGAGAGTTAGAGGGTTTTGGAATTTTTGGGGGTGTAATTTGGGGAGTTTGAGAGTTGAGAGATTTGGAAATTTTAGCGTTAGAAATTTGGGGAGTTTGGGGGTTGGGAGTTTTGGGATCTTCAGTGTTAATAATTGTGGGGTTTTGAGAGTTGGAAGATTTGGAATTTTCAGTGTTAGCAATTTTGGGGTTTTGAGAGTTGGAAGTTTTGGAATTTTCAGTAGTAGCAATTTTGGGGTTTTGAGAGTTGGAAGTTTTGGAATTTTCAGAGTTAGCAATTTTGGGATTTTGAGAGTTATAAATTGTTGACTTTGGAAAATATTGTATTTTGGGATTTCTGATGTTTCAAAATAACAATTTTGAAACTTTAAACTATTTGGATACTTTTGAACTTTAAAAAAATGTGAAGATTCAACAATTTTTAAATTTTCAAGTTTTCAAGAAATTAATTTCTGAACTTTAGTACATTAAATCTAGGGGATTTTCGAATTTATGGTCTTTGGTACTTGGGAATTTTCAAATGTTCAAGCTTTGGAACTAGAGAATTTTTTAATCTTAAAATTTTGACATTTTTAAATTTTTTAAATTTGCAATGATATCACAGTTTAAACATAGTAGACAACAATTCAAATCTTTAATAAACTTCAACTTGAAATTACAAATAGAATTAAAAATTCAATTGGACTCCAATTACAAGTTGCATAGTTAAGGGATGCTAAATATAAAACAGATATAACACTTTCTCTTTCTTTATTTATTTCAACATTGGGGTTGTGAATAGTTACTTGTAGCTAACTCGTCTGACAAATAAATTGTTAATAAATAATTAACAATTTTGACTGACGTACCTGACATTTGAATTGTTAATAAATAATTAATAATTCTGCAGCCGTTAATAGGTTTACAAATAGTATAATTTAAGAAAGAAAACTTGTTAACAAGATCCAATAACCCCTTTAACAGTGTGAATGTTAACGCTCTTCAATATTCCCCTGATCACAACCCCACTATTAAATAAAGACTTGAACAACCCATCAAACTAATAACATCACCTAAAATAATTCTAACCTCCAATAAATACAAAGTAACCCTCACACTTCAATCAGTTCAACCCCTCAATTAATACACCAATTACCACAATCTCCACACTATTCAACTTGCATACTCTCCAGTACCCCAATATATAAATATTGATGTGTACAATAAATTGAATAAAAAATATTAATAAATAAATATCGATTATATATAAATATTAACCCCCCAAACTATTTATAAACAAAAATTTATCCTCAACTTTTACCAAGCGTATATCATCGAAAATAAAATTTGTTTTCGGTCCCATCGAATTACGGCGCAGAAAGTAGACAGGGTGAAAGATTGCGAGGTAGAGGGAGGAAAAGATAGAAATAGAGAGGGGTCGGGTTCCGAAAGTACGGTATCCAGGTCTGGCTTGGGTGTAGAGCAAAGGGTAGCTCGATAGGGACGAGGCAGGAGGGAAAGTGGACGCTTATCAGGGGTGGAGAATTGTCGCTGAGGTGGGGGTGGGTGGTCGAGTGGGTTCGGGGTTGATTCTACGAGGGCTTCGAGCGATGGCTCGGCCCGAATGTGAGCTTCTGTGGATCTGTGCGTGCGTGCATGCGTGCGTACGTGCGTACATGTACGAAAAATCGATCGGCACGTTCGACGCGGCAAAACGTGGACAGCCACGATTCTGGGGATGTAAATGGAATAGTCATCGAGGCGAGACACTCTCGATCATCTAAGCAGAAACATTTTTTTATTATTTTTGTTGTTGATGGTTTTTTGGGGATTTTAATTAATGAGTTTAAGAGGGAAGGTTGAATGGAGATTGAAAATAGGGGATGAGTATTCACATTTTTCGCTTACCAAATTTAAAATTCCCTAATTTCCAAATTTCCAAATTATCAAATTCCCAAATTTCCAAATTTCCAAATTTCCAAATTTCCATATTTCCAAATTTCCAAATTTCCATATTTCCAAATTTCCCAAATTACCAAATCCTCAAATTCCCAAATTCCCAAATTCTCAAATTCCCAAATCCCCTAATCCCCAAATTCCCAAATTTCCAAATCCCCCAATCCCCAAATTCCCAAATTCCCCAAATTCCCAAAGTTCCCAAATCCCCAAATCTCCAAATCCCTAAATCCCCAAATCGCCAAATTCTCGACTCCCCAAATCCCCAAATCCCCAAATCCCCAAATCCCCAAATCCCCAAATTCTCAAATCTCCAAATCCCCAAATCCCCAAATCCCCAAATCCCCAAATCCCCAAATTCCCCAAATTCCCCAATTCCAAAATTCCCAACTCATCCTACAACCTTTCTCTAACCCCAAACCCTCGACCTTATTCCCCAAAATAAAATTTTATACCCTCTTCCCCAAATAGCATCCACCAAATAAATGCACATGCAGCTCGACTCATCCCCCAACAAAAGTGCACGTCTTCGTATCACTTAAACGAATATGCCAACAGAAAAACGAAATATAGTTTGAGAAAAAGAAGAAAAAAGGAAAGAAATTATTTTTAAGATGACACCCGTTAGAATTAATGTTTGAACGTCGACGGTGGGGCGATGGTCGCCAAGCCTCCATTAAAAAGTTGTTAAACGCAGCC
Source organism: Megachile rotundata (assembly GCF_050947335.1). Classification (NCBI taxonomy): domain Eukaryota; kingdom Metazoa; phylum Arthropoda; class Insecta; order Hymenoptera; family Megachilidae; genus Megachile; species Megachile rotundata. Next base: position 14,187,416 of record NC_134984.1, read on the forward strand.
TGACGGCGCCCCGCGGCAAATTGAAACCCCATCATAAGTCTTCCTTGTATATAATGTACATGGCTGTTAGAGCAAGCCATCTACAAGATAGCGATATCAAAGTAATTAAGTATTCGATGAAGATATTTTGATCGACCTTATGCTTCAAACTGATATCCGATGATTGTGTGTTTATACACAAAATGGGGACGAGTGATTTATTTGTTTTTTGTTGGTTTTTTGGTATGTGTGAAATGATATGTGTGCGATGGATATATGTGGAATGTGCGATATGTATGCAATTGATATATGTGAAGTATGTCATATGTATGGAATACGTATGTGTAAAATGTACAGTATGTGTACAATAGGTATATGTAAAATATACTATATGTGTGCAATACGTATATGTGAAATGTACAATATGTATGAAATTGATATATGTGAAGTATGTTATATGTATGGAATACGTATGTGTAAAATGTACAGTATGTGTACAATAGGTATATGTAAAATATACCATATGTGTGCAATACGTATATGTAAAATGTACAGTATGTGTACAATAGATATATGTGAAGTATACCATATGTGTGCAATAAGTACATGTGAAGTGTGCAATATGTGTACAATAGATATATGTAAAATACATAATATGTGTATAATTGATGTATGTAAAATATGCTCTATGTACAATTGTTCACATATGTAAATGTTATACTATATTATATTCTACATATGAAAAACAGTTTCTTCTATATTTTACTCACATGTCATGTGAACGTTATATTGTGAGTGAATATGTTCCATATGCTTAATTTTACATTTTCTATGTTTATATTACATTACATTTTCTCTGCCATACTACATTATATTTTATACTCTATTACATTATAAATAAGCATAAGTCTATAATATATTGTATAATGTTTTTAATTCTTCACTCAGTCCTTCATGTTATTACTACAATTAGAGTTACCTCACATGTTATTTTATTAAATAGTATACATGTTAAATTACTATATATATCGAAGCAGTACAACATAAAGTATAAAAGAAATTGCTTTTTCAGTTTATCGTCTCGAAGATACGATAAATTTGTTTGACATTTTCGTTCCATATATCCCGACTTCTCTGCTACTGCTTTTTCGAGAAAAAAGCTCTCGAACAAGTTCAACGTTTTCTACGTAACGCTGACTGGAAACTCTTGGCCAAAGCAACGGGAGGTTCAAAATAAGAGAAAATCGTAGCGTAAAAAGCATCGAAGTGGTAGGGGTTTGGGGTGAAAGAGGGTGGACGAGAGAGAGGGTGGTTTAAAAGTACGTGAAATGGGAAAGGTGTGTAAAGGACATACAGGTACTGCTGTAAAATATAAAACTGAGCGGATAAGAGCGTATCGAGATCGGTTTGCTGACATTTTATTAAAACAACAAAAAATAACGTCTGTTAATAGTGATCGATAAATAATCTGCAAACACTGATATTTTTTGGACGAATCGTACTGTTAATTGCTAGCTTGTTACGTTACTATTAACTTGTTATTCACTTACTGCTAAATTACTAGAAATTTAGGTTAGGTAGGTTAGGTGGATTAGGTGAGTTAGGTGGATTAGGTGAGTTAGGTGGATTAGGTGAGTTAGGTGGATTAAGTGAGTTAGGTAGATTAGGTGGGTTCGGTGGGTTAGGTAGGTTAGGTGGGCTAGGTGGGTTAGTTGGGTTAGGTAGGTTAGTAGGTTAGATTGGTTAGGTAGGTTAGGTTACTTTTTTGTTATTCACTCACCGCTAAATTACTATGAATTTAGGTTAGGTTACTATAACTTGTTATGCACTTATTACTAACTTATTGTTAGGTCCTTATATTAATGTCCTCATATAAGGACATACTAAATAAATTCCTCATGTATTATTTATCACAACCATACATTTTATCTAAGTCGACAATATTTTATGTAACCAAAGAATCATAATTTGATTCAAAAAACTGCAAAGCAATGATTTCCCTCCAGAAATAGATAATTCAAAAAGATTAACGTCGTTAATTTCATCATCGGATACACGATTGGTTGTCGATGTTTCATACCAGTAACATTCCTTTTTTTCCCTCTCGTTAAATGCACGTAAAAGGTCGATGTCGAGGGAGAAGCAGAGAATTTTATAAAATTGTCCCCCCCTATATTTTCCCTCTTCTTCTTTAACTCTTCCGTTCCTCCTTCCAGCTTGTTGCACGAAGGTACGCGCAAAATTATTTTAAAAATATTTTCTTAACCGCGTTACCCTGAAAGCTAAGCCCATCCACCTTGTGCGTACCTAAAAGGAGGGACGCGTGCGAGTGAAAAGAATTGGTAATGCCGCATCGTGGTTTTTTCGACTTCCCGCGGTTTTTACACCCTCCATTTTCTTTTCGCCTCTTTTTCAGTACCCTTACGAACACCGATCTTTCCGTTGTTGTTCGCAGACAAAAACCGACGGGTCTTAAAATAATCTCCTGAGGGATAACCACCAATCTTCGGGAAAATTTCGCTGGGGAAACCGTTTATAATCGGTTGATCGAGGGACAAGTATGGCCGGGATAATGTGTCGTATTTCCGTGGTATAATCTGTGATGTTTAACTCGTTCATGGCTACTCAAATTTAAAGCTTTTTGCGTTGCAGATTTTATTTTAAGGAACATAGATTTTCACAAAATATGCAATTAACGTAACTTTTCATATATCGCATTTTTTCTAGGGAAAAGTGTTTAATGCAGTATAGGACTTTTATAACAAGTCTCTTATTTTTCTTCATGATTTTCTTAAGGAAGATTGAAAGTTTGCATTCAACTAGCATCCTCTTCTTATATTGCCATTTCTTTTTCAGGAAGACTATAATGGAATAGGTAGGAGATTTTACTTTGTGGTTTTTTCAAAAAAGTAAAATTATCAAGATTAATAGTCTGCACGTGACTGATACAACATACTTCCGCTATATCGCCGTTTTTTGGAAGACGAGTCTGTAATACTGTTAAGGATTTATAACAGATTTTGTACTTTATTTCATGATTTTTTTAAGCAATACAATTGTCAAGATTAATAGTTTAAATATAATAAACGCGAATCCTCTCTTTATATTGCCGTTTTCTAAGGAAGATTAATAATACAGTGAAAGACTTATAACAGATTTTCTATTTTAATGATTCTTCCAAGCGAACAATATTAATAGTTTCCATCCAACTACCACCAGATCCTCTCACTATATCGCCGTATTTCTAAAGAAGACTAATAATACACTGAAATCTTTATAATAAATTTTCCATTTTAACAATTCTTCAAGACAAACAAAATTAATAGTTAACGTCCAACTAATACAAGATCCTCTCCCTATATCGCCATTTTCCTATAAAAGACTAATAACACAGTAAAACCCTTATACCAGATATTTTACACTTTTTCAAAAAGAAAAAAGGTGACAATCGTCAAAAACAGTTTTGACTTCTATAAAAACCGTAACCCGTTAATTCGTGACTGTTCCTGAAAAACGGCGATACAACACGATGCAAGCCAATAGGAGAGAAGTAAGCTGTTCGATCGTGTATTTTCGATAATTATTCGACAGTCTATTTGCGTGTAGGTGTATATAGCACAGGATGATACGCGGAATAGAGGGTAGTTGCAGAGTGATAGTAGGGGGAGGATTTCGAGAGTCGCGTTCAACCATCCGGAAGCTATGAATATATTATTTGACGGGCAGTTTCGGTAGTCTCCGATCGGATGGAGCATCGATCATGGCTGGCGCATCCCTTTGGGCCATTTTCATGCGTCAGAATGCGACATGCCTCAATCGACCGGCTGCCACGAAATGAAAAAAAATTTTTATATATACATTATTAATTGATCAAATACTTTGCTCGAATGCGGCCGACTTACAATCGATCGTCCAATCACGATCGGAACAGGGAGATCACATATTTCGTGTTTTTCGCGGTATCCTCATTTTAACGATAATAAAATATAATCGTATCCGCAATTACGTTGATACTAATTGCTTTCAGAACGCCTGGCGGACAGGGTGAATGTAAAATACTCGGATATTATGTGGACGGACTTTTTTTCGGGACTTTTTTTGTGGATTCTTATGATTTTGAATTGAGGGGCAGATTTTGGATTTTTGAACTTTGGGGTTTCTTAATTTTTTGGTTCATTTAGGTTTATAAGATTTTGATGCTTTATGTGAAATTTTTAGATTTTTAAATTTGAGAATTTTTAGATTTATAAACTTTTCAAATTTGTAATTTGTGGATTTCTGAATTAACTAATTTTGAAATGTGGAAAAGAGTGAATTTCCAAATTCTCAAATCTACAACTTCTACAATTTTCAAATTCCAAGATACTTAAATTCTTATATTTCCAAATTCCCTATTCTCCTAAATTTTCAAATTTTGAAGTCTTTAAAATTTGAAATTTCCAAAATTACAAATTTTCGAATCTCCTGATCCTCAAATCCCTAAATCCCCAATTCTCCAAATCCTCAAATCCCCAAATCCTCAAATCCCCAAATCCCCAAATCCCCAAATCCCCAAATCTCCAAATCCCTAAATCCACAGTTCCCCAAATCCCCAAATTTCCAAATTCTCTTTCCAAAAACATTTCCAAATATTTCCAAAAAATCTAAAACTTTATCAAATACAAATGTACCATAATACTTCTCTCCTGAAATTACCTCTTCCCTATTAAAAAAAACCTAAGTACGAACAAAACAAAATTTCTGAATGGTATATCGTTCATCCGACATCGCGATGGGAGGTCCAAATCGTTGTAATCGGGTAGAAAACTCAATCGCGATCTAACTTTCGCATCAGTAGTTTCACTCATTGTTATTGATTCGATTTTGAATAGGTGGTTGTGGATAAAGAGAAAAGATTTGTCAATTCAGGCGATTTTTTCATATATCACCATCGTCAGCTTACAACTTCACAAATTTGCAAATTTCTTTTCATGATAATTTTTTCTTAAATTCATCACTGAGTAACTGATAATGAATTTACAGATGATCATTTATAGATGATGATTTACTATCATCATTTATATAGTTATTTACAGATGATCATTTATAGATGATGATTTTCTATGATTATTGTAGATGAAGGTGTAATGTAAGTGAAAAATAATTCAAGGGGTTAATTGATAACAAAAATGGAGATTTGACGATGTGTCATTACAAGGAAAGATTTAGAAGGAATGAAAAGTTTGAGAAACTTGTTTGTTAGAAATTTAGCAGCCTCGAAATTTAGAATACCTAATAAAATATATATTTTCTTGTTATTATAGGTAGAAGATTAAAAAGGTTAACAGTAGATGGAAGGTTAAAAAGTCAAACTTAACCTAACCTAATCTAACCCTTGATACTCCTATGTCAAACCACACTTGACTTCACATTTCTCTTAGTTCTTATAAACAATAGATAACAAATTTAAGTAAACAATTATACAATATAGATTGGTAGACTAGATATTTTCATTTATTACTTACTTATAATAAATGAAAAATGTATTTATCACATACTCCACACTGCTGCTATATTTTTCACCGAGAACCTCTTCATTTATTTTGTAAAATTGGTAGGTAAAAGAAATTGAAGAGTTCAAAGGGTTAAGGGTGTCCAAAATAAAACGGCTATAAATATCTCCCTTATTAAAAGAAAAAAGTGAGTCGCGATAATTGTGGAGGCCAGAGTGACTACATCTCACAAATTCGAGAACCATCAAAAATATACACAGCTCTCCTATATACATACAAGGTTAAGAGAGTCAAATATAAAATTAATGGTGTCCAGAATAAAATAGTGACTAATATCTTATTAACAGAAATAGGTGAGGTATAATGAATGTGGAGGTTGCTTAGAGTGACCATATTTCACAAATGCTAGGTTTATCTTCCCACAAAAATATGTACAGCTCTTCTATACAATAGAAGGTCAAGAAGGTCAAATATAAAATTAAGGGTGTCCAAACTAAAACAGTGACGAATACCTTATTAAGAGGTAAAAAGGTGTTGCGATGACTGTGGAAGCTAGCGTGACCATATTTCCCAAATGCTAAAACCACCCCACAAAAGTATCTACAGCTCTCCTACATGGAAGGTTAAAAAGATCAAATATAAAATTAAGGGTGTCCAAACTAAAACAGTGACAAATACCTTATTAAAAGGTAAAGGTATCGCGATAACTGCGTTGAGTGACCGTATTTCGCAGCAAAGGACCCTGTCGCGTAAATTAATCAGAAGGGCTCTTCGGGGTGAGCCTGCTTTTCTGGGCCACGTGCCCATGGGTATCGGTATTTTGGGATACGTTAATACCTCACTATCTACACGGATAGAGAGAGAACAGAGCGAAACATCCACTCCTGTACATTGTTTGCGGCTTGGAATCAATAAAAGCATAGCTTTAGGCGACGGTGGTCACCATGGCAACTAGAGACCCATCCGTGTACCCTGTTTCTCTCTCCTCCCTCCTCTCCTCCTCTCTTTCTCTTCCTCCTCTTCGTTCATCGCACGCACATCTATTCTCTTTTCGCAACTCGCGGACATCTTTCTTTCCTCTTTCTCTTTTTTTTTTTCCTTTATTTTCGTACCTCTGTCACCTTTGTCTTATTCGGCCTCTAGCTTTTCTTTCCCATCGCACGCGTGTTAACCGACTTTTTTTCTCTCTACTGTTTCCCATTGGACCCTTTACGGTTCCTCTTTTTTACGGACTTTCTTGTTTTTAATTACTCTTATTTGGCACGGGTCGTCTACATATTTTGGTCTTGATGGCTTTTTTATTTGGAATCTAACGGAAGTTGGGATAGTAACCTAAACAGTTCTTAATTCTTTTTTAATAAATTACTGTTCTTATTATTTTAATACATTACTGTACTTATTATTTTAATAAATTACTGTTGTACTTTAAGTAACTACTGTTGGCAGTATATTATTTAATTCTGTCTGTTTTGTACAAATTTTGAAGCTCTTGTGGATCGTTTGGCATACTTTTATGATAAAAATTAAACTATTCTTGTTTCAGGTAATTAAATAAGGTTCTTTTAAGGTTCTTTCTTTATTCAGGTGCTGATAAATGCATAACAGAATAAGCTATGATCTAAAGATTGTAGTAATAAAATTATAAATTTCTCTACTATTAAACCAATGTTCCTATATTTTTTATTTATAGCCTGAATATTTGTTAAATATTTAACAACGATTTGCATTAAATTCTACATGCATTTCTTTTTATTTTCAAAGCATATAAAAAAGAAGTATTTTCTAATCTTAATAGTAATAAAGATTAGTTTGTACTTTCAAGAGATATTACAGAGGATGGAATAAAAATTGCTTTTTATTTCCGAAAGATGTTAAGAAAGATGTAAAGATTATTTTCTATTTCAAGAAACTGTTAAAAATTGCTTCTTATTTACGAAAGATATAAAAAAGAATTCTATAAAATTTTATATCAAAAAGATATGATTGTTTTTTATATTCAAAAGATGTGCAATTTTTTTATGTAAACTTTGTTACATATCGAAAGTGGCAGTGGAAAATGTAAATATAGTCAGACATACTGAACTACTTATTGCCGATTGTTACAGTAGAAACAGAAATATGTAATAAGACGCGGTATAACTATATGAAGAAATTGTCTTCAACTTTCTGCCACTCGTGGCGCCACTAGCATATGTGCCATCAACCACCGATATTTTAAAATTGAAAAAATGCTGTATAAATATAACTATATTTATATTATTATCTAAATAAATATTACTATGATATAATATTAAATATTATTATAATATTTATACTTAAAGCTATATTACTGTATTATATTATTATAATATTTGTAACATTTTAATTTACTACAAATAGCATTGTTCTTTGTATGAGTTTCTACAAAGTTTCAAAACTTAAAATTTCAAAGCACCAAATTTTCCAAATTCCAAATTTTTAAAGATTCAGGGTCCAACATTCTCAAAGTATCAAAATTAAAAAATTTCAAAACCCTAAAATTGAAAGTTCTAAATTCCATAAACCCCAAAATTCTTGAATTCCTCAAAAAAAGAAAGTTGTAACGCCCCAAATTCTGTAAGTCCCCAAATCCCGCCTTCCCAAAATTCCAAAATCCCAAATTCCCAAAATTGCAACCTTTCCATTTCCCAAAGTCCAAAACTTCCAAACTTCTACAGCTCCTAATTCCCTAAATTCTCACCAACCCCAATTCTATGTTTTATTTAACTATTTTATATGTCTCAACAAAACAATCACCCCAATTAATTCCACCCCTGCAGAACACGTGTAAAATATTCCTCAAAAATCTCTCAAAATGAACCCTCTCATAATGCACCTAAAAAATATACATATAAATATCTACTAAAAAATGAATATCCACAAAATTGACTCTCACAACTTGAACCAAAACTTATTCCTTTTGAAATAAACCTTGATTTTCAACTTCATATCAAATTCAAAACTAAAATTCCCCGCTTTGCGATGAAAAAGCATCACCGAGCAACTCTCAGAACACGCAAACTCCGTTAAGAAGGTCGATAAATGTCACGCGCTTTTATCATCGCAAAATTCCAGTCGAAAACTCTGTCACATCAACGAAGAAAAATTGAGCAACAATTTAAGAATCAATGATCGGCCAATTATTCTCTTCGAGTTCAGGTAAAGTATATATTTTATTCGTTAATTTATTCGTGCGCTTTGGTTTGATACAAAGAGGGTGTACAATAACAAACTCCGGCTTCTTTTCCGTGCTAGGTTAGGTCGCACCTAACCTAATCTGAAGAATAGGGGTAGTTTCGATTGTTGCAACATGTTGCGACATAGAGCGCGTTATTTGAACGTATTTTTGTGAAGATATTATATCATAGAGTCTCTACAAAGCAAACTTTTTAGTAAAACTTGATTGGAAATAATTTTTAAGAAATATGGAATGATTTTTATAAGATCCATGAGATATTTCAATTTTTACAAAAAAGCGGATTTGTAAATTTATTATTAAAAATGTAATGAGAGCTGTAATGAAAATTAGAATAGTATTAAAAATTGGGAAGTTCATTTTTTTGTGAAAGGTCATAATGAAGCTTACTATAAATCAAAGGTGAACATTTATGTTAATGTTAATCATTACAACGTACATATGTTAGTATTATTAATCATTGCAACGATGAAGAAGTATTTTCGGAAATAGTAATCTTAAAAAAAATATTGCACATTCGACCCAACACTATATACCTAAATAAAAAAAATTCTATCAAAGCCTCAAGCCAGTAAAAAGTCGCCTACTCTTCGTGACACTATACTGAATAAAAAAAAAAGAATCTGAAGCGGTCACAGGTCCCCTGTAAGTCGACACAGGTACATATGGGCTCTCTTGTTGAATGGACCAAATGATATAAATTATTTATAGATTTCGACACCAGAGCGAGGACGAAGAATCGAGGGTGTTCTGTTCGAAATGGGGTGCATACCCAAGGGGGGTCCACTTGCATCGAAAGCCCCTTGAGGCCCCCTCACAACATATGTATTCTCACTCAACCACTGTAAGCCTATATAAAATTGATTCCTAAGTACCCTGGATTTCTGTCAATCTCGCGCGTCTTTTAACACTGTTCTCTCACTTATCTTTCGTTTGTTCTGTTCAGGGAGTGTCAAATTTAACGGGCAAACATGACTAAAAACGATATGTTTGCTCTTCTTTATACTTTGACTCTTGTGTTTCAAAAATAAGAGCTATTTTCTTTTTCTTGTACTGAGAAAATATTGTTTTAGATTACTGTTGCAAGAATTAAATTACAATATTCTTTTGAACTAAATTATTAAATACATAAAGATATTGTTACTACATAATAGTAAGGTATATATTATTATATATAATAATGTATATGTTTATATTGTTATATTAACAATATAAAAATTCTACAATTATTATTACATAATAATTTAATGTATAATAAACTTGACAATATGATAACTGAATCGTACAGTAATATAATAATCATTTTTATAATGCAATAATAATTTAGTAATTTATATAAATAAATTGCTTGTAAATTTTCTTAATGTCACCGAAAGTGTTTTGTGTCTCCAAAAATTATTTTACAAATATTCAGACACTAATGCAATTCAACCATGTAAAAAATTAAATCGATTGACAGAATCAATTTTAGCAAAGTGAACAGAGCAAAACAGGGTACCTGTGACAAATATAAATTGTTTCAAATATATACAAATGTAAATTATTTTAGTAGAAATATACGAATGTGGCCTATTTTATATAAATGCATTGCATAGATACAAGTCTACGAAAGAGTCTACGAAAAGAATTGGTGACGAATGATGTGTAACAAATTTGAAGACGGGCCCAGCACCGTGCACGGTGCCCCCCGGGGTCCAATCTAAATCAATCGGCTTGTGGGTAATCGCATAATAATTACTAGGACCCCCTCTACCGCCCATCTGTCGCTAGCCAAGGGCTGTTCAACCCTTAGAAGTGGCAGTAGGCAACACAGACGATGAATATGTCCCAGCAGGTCCTATTGTTATTGGGCATAGCAAGAAGTATCGTGCGGTGTCATTCACCGTTATCGCATCTTTTTGCATTTATATGCTCCTACTTATCTATGCAATAGGGTAATTCTGAAGGAGCACATTTTTTAAAACGCCTCCACTTTTAGGACATTCCTAAAATATTTACAATTTAGTATTATTTACAATTCGCCAATACAATTTTGCAATTATTCAGATTGGGTTAAATGATCCATAAAATTAAATAAAATGTATTAGGTTAAATAATTGGATCTGTTAAGTTAAATATACTTTTGTGGTAGGTGAAGTGACCTAATGAGATAAAGAAGTTATTATAATGATATACAATAATATTGTGTTATAATGGTTGTGTATAATGTACTGTTAATGTATAATATAATGTATAATATAATGTATAATATAATGTATAATATAATGTATAATATAATGTATAATATAATATATAATATAATGTATAATATAATGTATAATATAATGTATAATGTATTATGTATTAATACTACAATAACATATAACATAGTTTCACATAATTATATATTTCACATAATATTTACATGTAATACTACAACACATCATTTCAGACGAACAGATGCTAACTACACTCGTAATCGGTCTATGTATCGGATTTTCGAATGGTTTCCGAGGACCACATCATCCACGAAGCGCCGTGTCCCACCACCATTATGCTCCACAGAAAAACATTAAGATAACACAAGATGCAGAACTGCTTCAAGATGCTACGTTAGTTAACACTTAACTCATTTCTTCGATAACGATTTTATTTAAGTATGTGTTCGTTTTATCCTATGACACTTTCATTTATTGAAAACTTCTAAAATAGCTACTATCTTTATCCCTGTTAGAACAAAGACATTCTTAGACGCTTTTTGTTTCTCTTTTTAAATTATTATTTGTTTATTGGTATAATGTTGATACTCGATTTTGTGTTATTTAATGTAATGAAAGTGGAAATTATGAGTGTGTGATTTCAGTCATTTGAGGGAAGACATAGGATCCATGGCAGAGCAACTGGACTTTTCTAATATGACTGAACAAGAGATAGAATTCCACTATTTTAAGTATGTTTACAAAATATTTTCTTAATTATTATTTACAGAAATATGTTATATGTTATATTGTTGATTTATTTTCAATAGTTGAAATAATAACTGAAAAGCAAAAATTGAATTACAATATTACAGAGTTCATGATGTTGACAATAATGCAAAGCTAGACGGATTAGAAATCCTTCATGCAATTCAGCATACGTTTCATGACAATAGAATTCCTGATGAAGATATGAGTGAAGAAATGAAGAGTGTGGACAGTGAAAAGGACCTGCCTTGGATTGTAGGTATGTAAATAGGTTATTTATAGTGAATTCTTCATCTTATGTAATAATTGTCATTTGTTGTCAAGAATTAATAGACAGAGTGCTGAAAGAGGATGATGTTGATAACGATGGATACATTGGATATACTGAATATGTACTTGGAAGACAGAGAGACCATATTTCTCAGGCAAAAAGGAACGACAAGTTGAAAATTGAAAACTGAAAATGAATCTGATACAGGTTTTTAATAAATGGAATATATGGACCTGCGGAACATACAAATTTATGCCTAAAATACACTTGAAACGATATTCCTTATTTTTCTTTAATCAACTTATTTGTAATTCTCTTATACTAAAATATACAAATAATATAAATTTTAATACAATTTTAATGCATAAGATAGTGTATAATTTATTTTTCAATTTACTTATTACTGATAAGACCAAAGCGTGTAACAATATTTTGTATATGGAGTGTTTTATTTTCATTAATGTACACACATATCGTTAAAACACAAATTATTTTTGTCTTTTATAATACAACATGTAGTAAACAAGTAACTGTTTAAATTTTATAAAGTGGATGTGCTTTAAAATTTTTTCAGTACTTCTAAGATTTACTTTGAAATAAATCACCTGAAATAATCTGAAAAGATGCTAAAAGATTTTTATTTCTATCTGGCATTTTATCGTTTATATTACCAGCAATTTACAATGTTATTTATTTATGTCAGAACAAGACACCCTGTATATGATCAGCGTTTAAAAATTAACGATTTTATTTTTTATTTATACGCACAATTTAATAAATCTATTGCACATTTCTGTATAAGTGAATGATATTATGCACATAATTAACATTATTGAATGAATGAATTTCGAATTTACATTTAAATAACGATCGAAACATATTTTCACCACTCAAACTAAGGCAAACCTTACACACATAAAATGTACTTCCATGTACACGAATAAAGAGAATTTATTAACGTGATAGACTGAATTATCATTTAATATCTAAAGATGTAAATTGAAATAACAAAATATAGTCAGAAAATGTACAAAACTGTTTGGCCTTTAAAATATACAATTATTTAATTTGCAATAAAAAATATTTCAGATATTCTGTACGCGTCTAATAACATTTAATACCATGTTACAAATATTTACTTAAACTATATATAAATGGATATTCTTTATATGCAAATATCAAAATTGAAATACAAAATATTTAAAAAAATTTTCAAGTTGTATTTACTGTTCACTGACTCTTACAAATTATGTAAAAATATATAGTTACTCCAAAACGCATAACGGATTGTCCGTTACGACAAGACACTTTTCCCAAAGGTCTTTGACTATTTGTATCTGTTAAACACAAACAATTATAAACATGTGTAAGTGACTTTTGACATAACTCTCTTACCTTATTATGATCACCATCGATTGGCAAATCTTCCACGCGTACAAATTCAGGATACCGCAATATTATTTCTCGTATTGCGGGCACAAATTCATCGCCGACTTCTAAAAATTGCGGTTCGTATTCATGATATTCCTTGGAATTTTCTGTGGAATAGTATATTCTGTATGCTTCATCTTCTTGAATCAATCTGTAAATAACAAATAATGTATTTTTTAAATTAACATGGAGATATGTATACAAAAATCGTACCTTATACAATGAGACCTCAATAATCGTACTCTCGTATCTGGTTCAATTTCTACCCTATTCTTAACAATTCCGTTTGCAACCATCTGTTCACCATCTTGAACAACGGAACATTCTTGTTCACTTTCTGACAGAACAGGTGGTAAGAAATCATACACATGATTTTTAGCCATCATATCTGCAGCTTTGTCTATGTCAATATGTTCTATTAGTTTGGTAAATAAATCTTTTACTTTTGCTTTGAATTCTTCTCTGCCATTACTCTGACTCTCAGAATATACATGACCATTGTGTCTCAAATAATCAAGCGGTAATCCTTTTCGAAATTCACTATCAGTTCTTATAGCAGTATTTAGTGCTTCAGGAAGTAATTTCTCTAAATAGTCACCCCAACTATTTTTCTGATATACACTTAATGTAATGTGAAGACTATGTGTGTCATCCAAGGTTTCACCCTGATGAATTGTTCCTCGCGGAAAATACAGTAAATCTCCGGCATTTACAATCGTATCCAATATTGGTTCACCAATTTCAGCTTCCGAAAAGTTTTCTGAAGAATACCTTGGCAAGTATTCGCTTTCATTTCGTGGTTTATATAATCTCCATCTCTTTTTTCCTTCAACTTGTAATATGAAAGCTTCAATGTCATCGTAATGAGGTGCAAATCCTTGACTATTGGGAGGTGTTAAATAAGAATTTGCACCAACGAAACAACCAAAAAATTCTTGAAGCGTAGCTGAAAATGGAAACAATTAAACAGATTCAATTATTCAATTATTTGATAATAATTACCATTTAGTGAATGTAACTTTGATATATATGTTTGTGGATTCAACATTCTGACAGAGCACCCATTCATATAATAGTCCCAAACAACACTTGGGACTGCACGACCAGCAGGATTATGTGTTTCTCTCACACCATTTTCATATGAAGTAATATCAATATTTTTGGTAAACATTATATAGGATTCTCTTAATATTTTATCCAACATTGGAGTGGACATAAGTAACTTGTAATAATTTGGGAAATTTCTTTTGATATGAACAGGTGTCTTTTCCCAATTGTTTCTGAAAAATTAAATTATGAATTCTGTGTTAGATTAAAATGATTATGATGCTTCTCGTAACTATTTCAAACTTACTGAAAGAAATCTTCCACTTTCATAGGATGTATTAACCATTCAAACATAGAGTGACTGGTATTTAAAGGATTCTCGTGGCTTTCTTCACATGCTTTACTTCTTGTGTAAATATTCTGTTGTTCATCCTTTTTTATTATCTTTCTACTTTTATTTTGTTTTTTTGTAACTTGTTTCATTTTTGCAACACCCTTATTTATTGTTAAAAGGGAGTTTTTTAATTTCTTTTTTGGTTCCTTTAGCTTTAAATTGGTTTCCATTATCTTATTATTTTTCCTACTGACTATTGGTTTTTGAATAACTTTATTTTTTGTAGAAGTAATAGAAGAACTAGTTTTCTTGGATATTATGTTATTCTTTTTATTTGCTTTTTGAATTTTATTCCCAGAAATTTTTGTTTGTTGAACAGTTTTGTTTACAGCTGCTTGCCTTGTTTTCCCTTGTAATTCAAGTTTAGAATTATTCTTTGAAACTACCTTCTTCACAGGGGAAACATGCCTTCCTTTGAACTTTTTTGATTTCGTAGATAGTTCTACATTTTTACGTTTCGTAGCATACACAGCAAATGCTGATACTGGTTCATGACATTTAAGCATCTACATGAACAAAGACACGAAAAGCTGCTCAGTTATAAACTTTTAACTAATATATAGAAAAATGTAAGTAGTATCAACTCATTGTTGTAACACACAACTTTAAATTATGCTCTGTAGATACATAAATTTAATGATAAAAATTTAAAGGATATATACTAAATCCTTAGAAGTACAATTTGGTATAACTACCACAATCATTTATAATCTACTAATAATATATAAATTTTAACACAAAACATAAGCGGCAAGTTTTAAGGTTAAATTTTAGTATTTTCCAAATATATTAATAAAACACATTTTTACAATTACCGTGAAAAATATTAGACAATATACAGTATACAATATATTCCAATTAAATGTGATAATTATTTAACACTGTTACTGTTACAAATCTTTCAGCTTGAATTTATCTTAGGTCTAACACGTGTAGCCGACTGCATATCATATTGAAAATAATACACACCACGCTTAAATCGACATAGTGCTCAATTCACATTTGTTTATTATTAAATATCATCAGGGGTACAATTAAATATTTTAAATACGAAATCTAACTTTTTAGTAGTAAATATTAAAGTTAAATGAACATATTCCCGGGCGAGACTTTCTTTCAATATTTTATGAAGTCCGTCATGGTGTCTTAGGAAAGTAATTCTATTTATTATTGATTCAAAAGATATAAACAAACTACAACACCATTATTTAAGTTAAATTATTATCGTAGAACACTTTGTGTGCGCCGGTGAAATACAAAAATTGTTTATTTTACGAAAAAACAATTTTGTATTTCGTTAATTCCGGTGAGCACCACCAAATGGCGCTAAAAATATTGTTTTCAAAGCGCGCGTTACTGTAAAATTAAAAATATGTAAAAAATAAGTTGCAGAACATTCTCGTTGCATTAAATTACCTATTTTAGAATAAATAAAGTAATTAGTTTAGTCAGAACATAAAATTTTATTCATTTTTTAATCATTCTTTTGGGAGTCGAATCAGATATCCATCTCCCATAGATAGAACCGTATGTTCCATCCACAACGAAAATCATGTTCCTGTTTATGAAGGAACAAATCCAATGTATAATTGGTCTCAAATGAAATTACTAATACATCACATTCCGTGTTTATGTATTAGGCAATACTCTGTATCATATCCATATTAATTTTTGAGGAGAATTGGTTTTATGCAAAACGTTTTTATTATCACCACTTAATATATTGCACGGCGGTCAGTTTTAAAGCGAGAAACAGACGCCACACTGTGTTAAAATTAAGTAATATATTTATTCGTATACAAACATTAAATGACCTATTATGTATTGTCATGTTACTTTACCTTCTGAAGAGTGAAGAAATATATAATACAACCAAGTGCAAAGATTCTTTCTCTAGGTAAAGCCATCTGGCAATAAAAAGAAGAACTAATTAAACTACAGTTTCAAAAATGTATACTTCCTGTGTTATCAACATAGGATAACATTACAATATTACTTGAAATATTTTCAGTACACTACAATTTAGGCAACACATTACACACTAATTTTACAATAAATTAAATTTATTTAAGAAAAAAGAACAAATTTTCTGTTGTATTAGTTTCTTAGATCATCGTTAGATGGCAAGAATGGTTCTATTTCAAAATGGCGGGTTGTTACAAAATTAAAAAACATCTAAAAATAACTCTACTATATTTTCCTCTTATTCAATTGATTACTTCATAGGAACATATATTGTTCTTTTTACCTACTAGTGCGTGACAAAAGGATTATAACAATGAAAGAGTAAAATAGTTAAGAGCAAATTATATACTATAATAAAAATTATATTTATCTTAAACTGCTATATTTATTCCTTAAAATGGATTGATTCTTTTTAATAGAGCACTCAAATTTTTTAGATTCTAGATAATTTTTCACCTTGATAGATTAACCTTCAGATCACAGAATCTATTTTTAAAACATAAACAACAAAGTGGGGGCAGTATAGTTCTGCAATATAAATTTGCAGAAATAGATTTTTAAAAAGGTTTTCATGATATAAAAATACGTCACATAACAGTACATGTAAATTTATAAAAATATTGTTACCTGTATCCCTCTGGCGGTGAATAAAAGTTATATACAACTTTATTTTTGCAATAATATAATTTTAAACTAAATGATATTTTTAATTTATTAATTCTATTCCACAGACATTAACAGCTTCATAAAAATTCAAAGAGCATGATACAGTGATTTTATATTAGCATATTAATCATTTTACGTTAATACTTAAGTATCATTAAATGCAAGCATTTTCATGATCACGAGCAAGGTTATGTACATTCCCACTTTTTTTTATAAATAAAGGTAATACGTTTACACGTGCATTTATAATTAATATACAAACAAGACAAAGAGGAGAATGTTTATCACAATACTTTTCAAAATATTTCTTCTATGCTTTTTGAATTGCCATTTTCAAAGTTGAATATTATTCGAACGATCTTCAACTACAATCTTCAAACCAAAGACAGCAAATATTCGAATAGAAATATATTCCATTTAAAATAACCTGCAATCCTAATTTTATATCTTCGTTTAATTCCAATATTATTTAAAAAAGCAATTAATGGTTATTGAATATTATAAAGGTTATTCATGTAACCTGCGACTTTATCGCCCATCAATGATCTTAATTCTTCGAAAAATGTTTGGCAAATAATCGAAGTATCAGCAGGAAAGTCGTCAGATTAGTTTCTGCTTCGCCAGATGGCAGAACAACGATTACCTGTTATCTGAACTTTTACCTGAATAGCCGTGGCATCAGGGACCAACCAACCAATGGGCGTCCATGGTTCTGTAGGGCCCCGGGTAACCCCCCTACCACTTCATCCTGGTTGCCTGGCTCGAGTGCAACAGATTACATAGTTCAGAAATTCGTTCGCTGTAAGCAGGAAAACGGCTTCTACACAGTGTCAGCTTTCGACGTTGCTTTTGATGCATCTACGTCACGTTAGTGCAATACGTACGCGCGCGTTAGACTGCTAATATCCGTAGAATATTCACCGACGGAAACGAAAACAGGTGAGCAATGTAGATCCATTAAACGTCTCTTATCGCCGAACCAATCTCGATGACCATTTCCCCGTTAAAATGGCATCGACTAAGTTCCGACGATCTTCGTTTTACGACTAACGATTCACGTTGAATCGATCGATCCTCGAGGTCGCAAACTTCGATATTTCTTTTACGCAGTCATTTCTTGAATATTCGTCCTATTTCTATCGGGGACTGCTTGAACCGTGCTTCACGATTAAGGTCACATGACTGCAATGTGCGTGTTTCTGCCATGTTCGATGAACAAATACTGCAGAATTCTTTATGAATTTGTTCAATGTAGAAAGTTTGATAGTTTCAGTGAAATTTTGTGATTTAGAAATTATATTGCATGGTTTTATTTCACTTTACATTTATCTGTTTTAATTTTAAGTTTACTGTACTTGATCCTCTTATACGTGAATTTTAAACTAAACATGTAAGAGAATATAACAAATTCCATGTGGGGACACTGCAAAGTGAATTTAATCAATTGTTGTGTAGTCTTACTGTACTTATCATTGCAAATTTTTATTTCCATTATCTATTATCTTGAATAAATTTTGAAAAGTGCTTACAACTTCTAAAACTGAGTTAGTTTACAGTTAGACTATAAAATTAAAAATATAATATAATTATTAGGCAGTTGCTAAATTTACACCTTTTTGATCTTATGTAAATTCATTGTTGGAAGTTAATGATGCGTGAAACGTAATCGAAGGACGAGTAAATAAATTAGCGTTAACACATGCGGCAACATGGCGATGCTCAAAATTGTTTGTTATTACAATTATTATTTGAAAGATGCAACTGGCTTGAAATTATTGTTGGCCACGATGAGTGTTTCATACCTTTGCGTGCGTATCAGAGGCGATAGATTAGCGTATTTTTGCGTCCTCATTGGCGCCGAACAACTACGAAACAATGAAGCCGATAAGAGTAGAAGGCAAGGTAGCATTTTACCGAACATCCAAGACAGTTTAAAAGCATTCGTTATCTAAATTCCAGATGTGTTAAATTTTCCAGAATATTCTGAAGAGGTTCTAACATTCCAAAAATATTTTTGTTAAAACTAGCAAACATTATAACATATATAGTTTACTGTATCTTTGTTTCTTTTATACATGATATTTTGCAGTATTATATAAATGACTTAAAATAGAAATTCGTACATTGTTATTTTTTATCACTCGTGAAGGTTAAAAACGAACCATTTATGTAACAGTTCAATCGACCAATATATTTGAAAAACCGTTATATATAAATATTGTGTCAGGTGTGTATTTTATTGTGACACTATCGTGGACAAAGAGTTCATTGTTTGCAAAGGATATACACAAACCAGTTTCTAAAAATAAATGCACCAAAATGAAAAATCGTTGATTCTAAGAACGTGAAGCAGTACCGGCATTAATATTAATATAAAGCAGAATGTTTTTACGTAAGCAACGCACCATGCTGTCGCCACATTATGGGCACACATACGTGCGCATAAAGGCAGTGGTGATGTGTGGGACACTAGAGAACGATTTAAAAGCGGCCTGACAGTCCAAGCTAATCCAACCGAGAAAACAGATCTATTGAGTGTTCTGCTGCACTCGTGACAAGAGATGTTTTTATTCCTACGTTAAATCGTTTCAAGATTAAAGGACCCTAGATGCCATAAGAACTACAAACATAAGAGGTGCTTAACCTTTAGGTGCAGTGGTTTACAAATGCAATTTGTAAATATTTTTTTACAAAATATACTTCATGTTGATTATTAATATATTAACTCTTTTCATTCTTATTTTTAAATACTGAGGCAATCGCCTTAGTGTGGAATAACTAGTTTTCTGAATAACATACCGTTAGCTTCGCGCAAAGAAAATATATGCACACCTTTATCATTCATATCTTCTATTTAAACTTCAAACTTAGCCTGACTTGACCCAAATATATATTATTCAAATTTATATATTCTTGCTTAAATTTCTAACGTAACAGGAATAATAAGATGTTAATGATTTGAGTACCTGGTTAGGAGAGGTTAGGTTCAGTTCAATTTATTAATTTAGGTTAGGTTTTATTACTCAAGTCAGGTTAGGTAAGGTTTAAAGTTCAGCCTTAGTTTTATGATTCAGAGTTATTAGATTAGGTTAGATGGTTTAGATTGGACGTGGTCTAAGGTTAGGTTAGATAAGATTAGTAACGTTGTTAGGTTAAGTAATGTTAAGATAGGTCTTTACTTCAGGTTCATTTAGGTTAATACGTGTTTTATTAGGTTTTGTCTATTAGGTTGGGTTTTGTCATTTTAATTTGTTTATCATTATTTATACTTTATTATTATTTTTTTTGTGCATCATAGTCTATTTCAGTCTTAACAATATTATTGAAACCATTTTTAATTAATTTAAATTGGTACATCATTAAAAGTCTTTGTATATTTTAAATTTAATTTTTCAATTAAGTATTTTAAATTTAGTTTTTCAGTTAAATAGAAAAATTTCGTCATTACACCTGAATGTTAAATTAAACATATTGCACATATTTTTATAAAGTCAGCTGTCGTCTGGCACCTTATCTCGTAGCGCCAAGTAATGTAATAGCGTTGGAATGTTTGCTTCTCTAATTACAGTGTTCAACACATTCTCCTTTTTGAACTTTTAGCCTTCAACAGATGTTTTATAAAGCACAAACCATGACCTCAAAATGCTTGAGATCTCTAATTTATTAAATTTATATTCAACAGTTGTCTAAATAATTTAGTTGAAGTTAGTTGTATATAAACAGTAAGGTAAAATTTTTTAAATTTTGTGAGGTAAAATTTCTAAACTCTCAAATTTCAGAATTCTCAAATTCCAAGGTTCTTAAATTCCCAAATTCTCAAATTTTAAATTTCTTAAATTCCAAGGTTCTTAAATTCCCAAATTCTCAAATTTTTAACTTCTCAAATTCCAAAATCCTTAAATTCCAAAAGTCTCAAATACCAAAATTCTCAAATTCCAAAATTCTCAAATTCCAAAATCCTCAAGTTCCAAAATTCTCAAATTCCAAAATTCTCAAATTCCAATATTCTCAAATTCCAATATTCTCAAATTCCAAAATTCTCAAATTCCAAAATCCTTAAATTCCAAAATTCTTAAAATCATAAATTCTCAAATTCCCAAATTTTCCAACTCTCAACTCCTCAAATTCTTAATATCCTAAATCTCCAAATCCTCAAATTCCCAAACCACCAAACTTTTAACACCTTAAAATTCAGTCCTGCAAATTTCCAACAGACCCTCCAAAAGCAGATAAAATATATCAGAATCCACGCGACTGTTCTGTCCCTGATGTCGCCATTTTCCCTAGGGAAACCCAATGCCCGATGCTGTACATACCACGGTGTCTAAACATAGAATGATAGACGTGTCCATGTAAACCTTGGGTATCTAAAAAACAGGCTATTCAATGTTCCGTAATTTCAATCTTGTTCTGATACTTTCCGTCGAGATCAGAAACGATCGTTTCTGGCCCCTGAATGAATAAGTACCAAGTGGAAGAGCCGGTTCGCCAGATGCTTCGATTATCTTCTTTTTTTTTTTATCTCTCCCTTCGCTTTTTCTTTCAGCAACAAACACGATACTTCTCTCAATCGTGGAAAATAAAATTCTTTTTTGTGCGTCGTACATTCAAAGTTCACGTTTTATTATTCATCGATGAATAATACGAGATATTATAAGTGTCGCATTTGTGACTAAATAAACCATCGCGATATGGAGCGTATTTTATTGATTAACCCTTCTAACTCCGTGCTTCACACGATCAATAAAAATTTTATCGCATATAAATTACTATAATTTTCAGGGGAGAATAATGGGCTGTAGATTGTAGCATTAAAAATTAGAAGAATAAGCTTTGAGAGAATTTTATAAGACAAAGCTTAATTGTAGAGAAATTTTACAACTTTTAAAATGACCATCTTTTTTGTGTTGAATTCTTTGTTTAATGGAGCTCTTTAACATTTTATTGGAGTGCTAACCAGTAAATTATATTTTGAATGACGAGTCGGGTTCTCAATAAAACTGAGAGTTGTGTTATTAACTAGGTATATATAGAAGAGAGACTATTTATTAGCCGGGAAATTTCGACAGATCTCCACATGACTTTATCGAGTTTATTTATTTAAATAAATTATTATAAGTGAGACTGTTATTAACAATTGTTATAATTGTTATAATTAGAAAATTTTATTATTAAAAATGACTATAAGTGAGACTATTATTAAAAATTGTCATAATTGTTTTAATTAAAAAAATGTGTTATTAAAAATTATTATAAGCATGACTATTATTAAAAATTTGTATAATTGTTATAATTACAAAATTTTATTATTAAAAATTACTATAAATGTGACTATTATTAACAATTGTTATAGTTGTTATAATTAGAAAATTTTATTATTAAAAATTACTATAAGTGTGACTATTATTAACAATTGTTATAGTTGTTATAATTAGAAAATTTTATTATTAAAAATTACTATAAGTGTGACTATTATTAACAATTGTTATAATTGTTATAATTAGAAAATTTTATTATTAAAAATTACTATAAATGTGACTATTATTAACAATTGTTATAATTTTTATAATTAAAAAGTTTTATTATTAAAAATTACTATAAGTGAGACTATTATATAACAATTCTTATAGTTGTTATAATTAAAATATTTTATTCTTGAAAATTATAATAAGTGTGACTATTATTAAAAATTGTTGCTTTACAAATTTGTTAATATTCCAAAATTAAACATATTTTAAAATTATAATCTATCAAAAATTGCAATTTCAAATGACTAAAATAGTCTTCATAAACAATTCAATAGCTGACATCCTTCTAACAGAAAAATATAAAGAAAATATATTAATAAGTGTGAACAGGATACCAAAAAAAAGTTTGTTGATCAAATCACTATACATGTTTGTATACACGTTGATAGGTTAGGTTATTAGAAGTTTAAATAGGATATTAGAGTAAACGGAAGCTGCCATAAGTTATACATAGGTGTGTTTCCTGGCAGTGGCGCGTAGTTAAGGGTTAAAATTTCCACTTACTTTGCATAACTGGTATCATATTAATGCTATTTAAAATTTAGATTTATGTATTTCTTTTTCCTTCGCTTATTCGATCCTATTGAATTGACGTTCATGGTGCTGATCGGTGACTCCCATGGCACCGTGTGAACCCCTGTCGGTTATTGGCGGCCAAAATGGCGGCGCTTGTATTAACCCTTTGCACTCCTTAATTTCTTTTACCTATTCTTTAATTCACAAAATAAATCAAAAAAGGGTTTTTCAATAAAGTGTTTTGCAACCGTGCGAGTATGTAACAAATTTTTCATTTATTATAAATAGTAAATAAATGAAAAAATATATTATTTGAATTATTCATAAGATTCAAGAGAAATATGATGTCGAACCACGCTCGATAGGAGTGCAAAGAGTTAAAATCTAATTTTATTTTTGAGACATATTTGAACATTAGATTTACCCGTCCTGAAAACAGATCATAGTTCTCTTATTTTAAGTGACAAAACTTGTTAAGTTCTTATAAAAATTTAAACTTTTGTCAAGCTAAAGAATTAATGCCTTAGGCAGTTCACATATCAACTTAATTTATTTATTTTTCTGCTTTAGTTCAAATTTAATCTAGGTTTATATATGTAGTTTTAGGAATAAGGTTTCTTAGATGTCTGGATCTGTATTTTTAATTACTACATCCATAGATTCCTATATTTCGATATCTCTAGACACTTATATCGCTAGTAAAAACAATAATGTTTTTGCTTGTTATCTGGACACATATTTATTTAGAACAATCTGTAATGTCAATTTTATGGCGCCTCAGTTATGATATGGACATCGTACTGGAGTATGTACACATGGGTATTAGTGAATTTTTTTAGGGAAAATGGCAGCTTAGAGAAAAGATTCACTACTTGGGTTTTGGTGATTTACAAAATTTAGAAATTTGTGGAGTTAGATATAGAAATTTGGTGGTTTAGGGATTTGAAAATTGGGAAATTTGAAGATTAGAAAATTTGGGAGTTTTATAGTTGAAGATTTTGGAAATTTCCAAATTTCCAAATTTAGAAATTTAGAAATTAGAAAATTTGGAAATTTGAAGATTAGAGAATTTGGGGTTTTTATAGTTGAAAATTTGGGGAATTTGGAAATTTAAAAATTTGAAATTGTAGAAATTAGAAAATTTGAATATTAGAGAATTTGGAAATTTTAGAAATTTGAAAATTTAAAAGTTTGAAGAATAGAAAATTTGGGGAACTTGGAAATTTAAAATTTTAGAAATTTGAAAAGTAGAAAATGATAAAATTTGGAATTTAAATATTTGAAGATCTGAGAAAGTAAATTTGAAAAAGTAGGAATAACATTCTCATTCCAAATGCCAACTTACCAGATACACCTAGCGCAAACCTCACATTACATATTATATCTGCGTTAAATGTTAATTGCGATAAAAGTCCCACTTTACTAATATAGCAATTATACCAAAAGTCGAAAGTGAATCATTTCTTAGAAACCTCTATTTCTAAGAAAATTATCCATTGAAATGTTGACACATTTCTCTGATGATAATGCACTTAGAAGAACAATTTCATTGTCTCCTTTTATAAACATTAGTTGTACAAATAAACCATAGTAATCTTAAAAAGTCTAAGGAAAATTCTCAAGTTATAAAATTACAAATAATATACAGGGTGTCCCACAATTACTATAAGAACCGAAAAGGGGTTGTAATAATGTAAAATATATTTACCTGAATTTTCAAAAAGTAAAGTCAGATGAATGACCTGTAAACTTATTTGAGTTTAATGGCCTTTCGATAAAAAATTAGAAAGCTATATAAAAAATAAACAGTTACTTTTATCTCCAATTAAATAGTTTCTTTACAAATAATATTAATTCTTATTTAATCTGGGGCTTACAAATATTGCTTTAAGTAATAAAAAATTCTGAGAAGTCGTATGAAATTTCCTATCGCTAAACGCCACCTGATATAACTGATGTATAAGGAAGATAAAAGAAGATGGGAAGAAATAAAAGATGAATCGAAGTTAAATTGAGATTGAATAAAAGTTTAAATAACATTTATAAAGTTAAAGTTCATTTCACACTTGTATAATCATATAATGGTGTCAGTTAACAGTATAAGTTAACTTGCCACCAAAAGCGTGGCGATATACAGCACGGTGATATACCGAGGGTTTCAACATGAATTCTTCTCTGACTGAAATATTTAATATTTGTGTAAATATTGATAGAAAGTTAGGTAAACTTCATTTGTCATTAAATCGTTCTCTACAAAATTTCATATTACTTAAATTTTAAATAAACATAAAATACATAAAATTAATTTTATTTCAATAAAAATTATTGGAATAAAAATTCCATTTCTTCAAAGATTTGAATACGTAATAAACTTGTATATTATTTTAATTTAAAATTGAATATTAAACATTGCATGAATTGATCGAAAATAAATTTCTAAAATTAATAACAATTTAATACTCCGTTTTTATCAAAAAATTACTGGCAAATTTTAATTAACACATGACGCAATATGTCGAAATCAGATAAAAAAATAAAGAATGTTATATCAAAAGTAGACGAAATTCGAGGAAAATTGTGTCACAAAACGGAAAAGAAAGTTTGAGTAACAGATTCGGTGTAAGAGTTCAGATTCGAGTTTAATAAATCATGGAAAGTGTGCGGAAAAGTGCAAATTACGAGCTCAAACAGAGAACATAAAGACTTAAAATGGCGTCGTTTCAGATAAAGTACGTTATCAGTAGGTTTGTGATAAATTCTGATAAGACAAGACTGTAAAAAACCTGCTCTGTGATAAAACAAAGGTAACGGTGTACTAGCGGAAAGGTTAAACGAAACACTGAACGTACGTTATCTCGCGAAAATGAAACGAGACTAATTAATTAGTCTCCGCTAACAATATCGTTCCTCCCGTAATTTTGTAATCGTAACAATTTTGTATTACTTCATAATTTAATTTTTAATTGAAGTTTGAACTTGAATGAAATTTATCACGTCAGATATTTCCCAATTCTATTTTAATTAGGGACCTACACTAGTTGTGAGACACCCTGTATATGTAATACATACAATAGATATAATAACAAATTTATTGTAAATTTTAATAAATATATTGTAACAAATGTATGTTCTAAAATCTGATAGTCTTACATTGTCACTAAAATGAAAATTATACTTTGTGTGCTAAATGCTATAAAAAAAATATTTATTAAAGTTCTTAAATTAAATTTCTTTGAATTAATATATACAACACTTTTTTCTTTTCAAATGAAAATTTAAGTACAAGAAAAGTAAGTGCTAAGACAACAAGGGTTAAAAAAGAATATCAGTACTGAACTCGGTAACTTCAGTAGTGAACTCTTCATTAATTAATAATTTCATGATTGGCAACCGTTTTCAATTTTACCAATAATGACTCAAAATTTACGCGTCACTCTGTTTCATTCACCGCGGTAATTAATTATTTCGAATGACCATGTGAAACGATAAATTGAAATAAGATCGAGCATTTACTACCCGTAAAGTCTTGTTATTAATTATGGATGCAACTGTGATGCGTTACATAAGTGTTGATTACGATGCAGAAGCGTTTATGCGACGGAACAGGATCAGCAAGATGCACCGAAAAGGGAAACAAAGATGGCGCTTGATATACCAGTTATCTTACAACATAGTTCCTTTATTTTGATAAAACTTTTTCTAACGAATTTAAATAAGGTGGAAATAAAACAACTCATATTTGACAGTTTTTGTGAATATTTAAGAAATCACTAGTAGTTAGTTTGTTGATATGTATAAATATAAAAATTGTCCAATAATATTTTTATAGTGTGGTAGCGAAGGTGGTCAAGTTATGAGTGCTTCAATCACTGCAATGCGAGTTCAAATCCTCTCAAGTTTAATATATTTTTTTTCGTTTTTATATATTAATTTTATCTTTGATTTTTATACTTTTTTTTGTAAATAGATTTATTTTAATTACAATATTTATAGTGTGTAACATACATATGTTTCTGTGATATGTATCTATATGATAAACAGTACAGTCTCAATAAATTAAAATCATGAAAGAGGAAAACAAAGAAAAAGAGACGTATAAATACATCCATGAAAAACAAACTGAACAATAAAAAATTAATAAAGAAAGCAATACATTTTCATTTTAGTGGAACGTGCCACATGAGGCACGTGCAAAAATTTTGCTGCCATATCAAAGATATCACTTTATAAGTTTACACATTATTCAGATTTTTCCTTTTTGATTATTGCAATATGCATAATTAAAATTTCTTTTTGCACAGAAGTATGTAACCAACTGTTTCGTTCTTTTATATTAATCAATACACTGTAAATATAGTACTTTGTAAATTATTTATTCTTGGAAGAAGAAAATCATTGTTCCAGAAATTGATTTATTCTCAGATTAGATAATTGATGTTTATTTGTATACAATGTGTACGTTTTGAGTTTGTAAATTTTATATTAATCTGTATAGTTGTTACAATTTTGCAATAATTTATTTTCAATTTATTTGAAAATATTTTTTTGCAAATATTAATTTTTTTGTAAATTTATATGTACAAGTATTTACATGTATTTTTATCACTTATACTGGTGGATATTTTTTTATACAATATAAAGACTTTTATTAAATACCTTGTTATTCAAGGTTTAAGATTGTTTACTAAAAGAGAGGCTAATTATCATAATTTCATAATAATAGTTTTTACAGAAAAACACAATTTTTATTGAAAACATTTTTCATGAAATCATACAAACACCATTTTGGTATTAAAATAAATAATTGTTCTGCATACACTCCATTAATATTTATGCAAGTTTTAAATATGTGCAAGCCATGCTTACTGACATTTATCTGCACAATAAATTTTGCACACATACATAGAAAACGTTCACCGCATCAGACAAGTAATCGATAAATTATTAATCACAGTCAGTAATGATATTTTATTGTACACTACGTAATTCGAAGCAATAAACTACTGTCTTACGAAATGATCGCTTTTACTGTTATCGATACACCAGATTGCGGCCATAGCGTTATGATAGTGTTATGTTGGCCAGTAATATTTCTCAGTACATAGAGAGTGTCATTCGAGCCGGTTGATTTCACAATAAATCACCTAACGGTCTTACTGGGATTCAATCGATATATGATTCCAACTTGGAAAATGCTACAGTCCTTGTATCGAAGACGGTCGCTTTATTTAACCATCCAACGCACGTTGACGGAATGAATGTTTTTTTTTTCTACGGTATGGAATGTTGTCTTGGCTTGGCAAGAAATAATTGATCACAATGATCTTTGTCTTCCGCTTCAAATCTCCACAGATTTCTTCTTTCTTTCCAGCCACGTGTAACCAAACAATTGATAAAATATAGCAATTTTATTTGTCCAAGGTATCACTTTCCTGATAAAGAAAATATCGTTCTCTTGATAAACGGTTACAATGATTTTTGTCTTTGGAGAAAATGAGGAAAGTTTGGGTTTACTTAGACTGAGATCAAAATTCTGATGTAGATATTTTTTTAAGAATAAAAATTAGCAAGTAATCATTGCATGATCAGTTTAGCCAAATCATAATATTCGACAAACTATAATTTTTATTATATCATCAAAGTTGTAGAAACCACATCAGTCGACACTCATGAATCTGAACAATCAATCAAACACAAGAAAATAATTTTTATTACATCTTCACAGTGAGCCAATTTTGTACAGTTTTAAAAATTCTAAGTAATTGTTGAAATTGTAAAAATTGAAGTAGATATAATTTTCAACCGTGTGTCATTTCGTTAGAACTTAGTATCGTCAAGCGGTGTAAGAACTGACAATAGTTGAACAGACACTGTAGGTTTTGTACTTAAAGTCTTCAAAATCCTAATTGTTGAATTTATAAAAATTGAAGTAACTGAATTTATCAAAGCACTATGTGTCAATTCGTTGAAATTTGTTATCGTCAAAGTACAGTAGTGTAAGATTTGAACAGATACTGTAGATTTTGTACTTAAAGTCTTAAAAATTCTAATTGTTGAATTTATAAAAATTGAAGTAACTGAATTTATCAAAGCACTATGTGTCAATTCGTTGAAATTTGTTATCGTCAAAGTACAGTAGTGTAAGATTTGAACAGACACTGTAAGTTTTGTACTTAAAGTCTTCAAAATCCTAATTGTAGAAATTATAAAAATTGAAGTAACTGAATTTGTCAAAGCACTACGTGTCAATTCGTCGAAATTTGTTATCGTCAAAGTACAGTAGTGTAAGATTTGAACAGACACTGTAAGTTTTGTACTTAAAGTCTTCAAAATCCTAATTGTTGAAATTATAAAAATTGAAATAACTGAACTTGTCAAAGCACTACGTGTCAATTCGTCAAACTTTGTTATCGTCAAAGTACAGCAGTACAAGATTTGAACAGACACATTAAGTTTTGTGCAGTCCTAAAAATTCTAATTGTTAAAATTAAAAAAATTAAAGTACCTGAATTTGTCAAAGCACCATGTATCAATTCGTCAAAACTTGTTACCGTCAAAGTAGTAAGTTTTGAAGAGACACAGTAGGTGGGCTAACAGCATGTTCAAAAATGCCAATCCCAAGATTTACAGATTCTTCCTGAAACTGACCAGCCGGTGGCCCCTTTCTTTACGGGTCTATGCCAACAAAATTGGAATGGAAAAGCAGAAGGGACCACCTGCGTTATGGTCGGGGACAGGTAACTCTACCTGGCTTTAACCGGCCAGATTTTTCGAGAGTCGAACAAAGAGGCCCAACTGGCACTCGTGCACCCTACGACTTAAACCCACCTTCCACCTCTTCGTGCGGTATTCACACGCATACCTGGTCGCTTCAGTGTCCGGTTCTCTTAAACTGCATTCTATCTGCGATGGGCCCAGCTATTCGCTGTTTAACCATCTAGCCTCTTGATACAGGGAAAAATAGATTTTCCTTGTTGCCGACTTTCCTTTCGACGTCTTGACCTGGGAATTTTCTTTTGAACTTTCCTCTTTGTTAGAATTCTTTCTAAAGGTAGGCAAATTATTTTTGTTTAGGTTTTGTTTAGGTTTTTGGAGCGATTAATGTAATTTGTATTTTAGGATAATGGAAGGTTTATGGTGAAGAAGAATTTTTTAATATGGGAACAGCTGAAATTATAGATTTAAATTAAAGATTTGTTAATTGGGGAGTTTAGTCAGTTTATCATTTTTTATATTCAAGTTAAGTGCTCAAAGAGGTTTATTTTTAAGTTAAGTGTTCAAAGAGGTTTATTTTTAAGTTAAGTGTTCAGAGAGGTTTATTTTTAAGTTAAACATTTAAGAGGATTTATTTTGAAGTCAAATATATAAGAAGATTTATTTCCGAGTCAAATATATAGGAAGATTTATTTTTGAGTTAAATATTTAGGAACATTTATTTTCAGGTTAAATTAAATCATTTCAGACTTAATAATTTTTAACCATTTTTTGTTTGGTAGTTTTTAAACTTACAGTTTATGTTTAGCAATTATAATAATATTATGATCCTGGTATTTTCTTCGAATCCAAAGTTTATCTATATTGTATCGAATATTCACCTTAGAATCATGCTACGTCTGATAAGTTGGCAGACGAGCACCATCGCTTCCGCACAGCCAGCTTATCGGACAGAATGTGATTTTGGAAAATAAAAATCTCACGTATTCCAAATCGCTCGTAATTGTTATCAATAATAAAATGATCTGAATTAAGTATTAATTAACAGTGAACAATGATACACGACATTCTATTTACGTCAAAAGACACGTATCACATTATCGTGCAATGTCTGTACTTAATCTGTGTTGTTGAAGTAGTACTTTTCTGAATCATTCAATTTTATCGTGTACCATAAGTGCTACGATAATTAACTTTGCAAAAATTGTATTTGGAAAAATTTACAAATTGTGGTGTAATACAGGAAATTTAATTTTAACGAATTGAAAAATATTAAATTTAATATTTATTAGTAACTTCATAATTTAAATTTAAAATGTCCTTAGAAATTTAGAATTACCTAACTAAAATCAAATAACAGTAAATAAGACACGTTGACATGCTGACACGTACAAAAAGATACGATGCCCAATTTTGGAACTTGCTATGACTACACATACGCCCTCGCATGTTTTGAAAAGCAGTGATTTCAATGCCACAAACAAGGTTTCTGTAAACGTTCAAAAATTCTGGACTATGTTCTTCTTTTATTTTTGAAGTTTGTGAGCAACAGTAGGCAATCGAGGATCGAAGTATAAGCTCCGGAAAGATCGAGAAAATAGAGGCTTCTTGGATCGATTTACTCGAAGGCGTTTTTGTTTGTAGTATAGATGGCTGCACTTTCGCTTCTTAAACCGGTCGTGATCGCGGTCACTTAGCTATGTATACAGGAAAAACTATACAATCCTTTTTATTCTTGTTAGGTTTATTGAGTTAGAAAATTGTTCTAAGCAATTTAAGATTTGAGCATTAATCAATATTTAGTCTTACATGTATTTTGTACAATATTTTGTAATATTTTGCACATTGTAGAATATTATAATTTGTTACTTAGCTAAAATACATTTTATTTGATCATCAAATGTATACAAATATTTTTTGGAATTAAAAAGAATTATTATTTAACCATTTATCTATTATTTAATTATTAATTAAAATAATAAAAATTATTATGTATTAAGAATATTCATAAATATATGAACTATAAAGCAAATAAAAAATACCTAATTTTTATTACAATGCAAATACTGTTGCTAACTTAAAATTATAGTAACAGCAGCTTTTACTTTATTTAGTACTATATAATAAATTAAAACCGAATTTTCTTGATTGCAGGAAAGATGAAGGTTATAGTAGCGCTGCTACTAACAACCTTCTTGTGTGAAGTGCTGTCCACGGACAATAATGGGTCTCCTAATGCAACACAAGCATCATTTATTATCAAAAACGGTCATGTGGACGTAACCACAGAAGAGCCGACGACATCAAAAACTACATCGACGACGGGATATACCACTGTAATTGTAGCAAATTTACATTCAAATAAAACATCCTCGCCTGTCGATGAAAGGGTAACATCAAAATCGAAATTGGACGATGATTTTCTGCTTTTGAAACCTCTTTTAAACCCTAAGGACATGCTCTTGCAAGAAATTCATACTTTGGACGAAGAAGCTTCTAATGCTAAGGTGATGCTTGTTGTTTGAAGGACTTGGAAGAAATTGATCAATGTGTCTCTGTTGTCAAGGAAAACTTCTTATTAAATACGTTTCTGTTTTAAGAAATTCGAGAATTAAGTATTTATGTACTTGAGAGAAATGATTCTCTGAATTCTAAACTGCTTAACAAGTTTAAGTTGACACAAGGATTATTTTGTGTTCGCATAAGACAGAACTAAAACTTAAGTAGAGATACTGCGCATGTGCAGTACGCAGGCGCTGTATGACCACGCGCATGCGCACTACGCATCTTGAAACTTAAATAATCAGGACTAGATTTTTAACAACTGTTTCGAATGATAACAGTTACTGTCAAAATAGATGATTTCAATGAGAGAAAAATGTTTTTGTTACTTCTCATCTATTCATGCATTTCAGTTCTTAAATATTTCAACAGGAATTCTTCAAGAATCCATAGAAACGTATTCTATAAAAAGTTACAGCCAACAGAGATGAAAATTATCCAATTTCTACTATTCTCCTTTCGCATAGCTATATGTCCGCTTGCTTTGTTAGTACATCCATAAAAATTTGTAAATTATACTGTAATGCATAAAATGTTTGCAATTGTCATAAAAGCCATAATGAAATTTTAAGTCAAAAAAGCAAAATTCAATCCTAATGTTAAATTTTATATAATACCTCGACAACATGACATTAGCTTGATGAAATTTAATAAACAATTAAATTATACATTAAAAAATTATTTATAGATGCAGGCTGAAGTAGCGCAAACGCTTAAAGCGGAAGCTAAAAGAATTAAGACATCAGAACCGGTGACAGCAAAACTTTCAACCGGGAAACTCGACTTCGTCAGCACGACGGAGGATAGCACTATAAAGAAGTTGCTCACAGCCGACGATGCCCCTTACGTGAGTGATTTAAGCGAAAACGAAGAAGACGAGAGCGATGACGATTACGACGACGAGGATGAAG
Source organism: Megachile rotundata (assembly GCF_050947335.1). NCBI lineage: Eukaryota > Metazoa > Arthropoda > Insecta > Hymenoptera > Megachilidae > Megachile > Megachile rotundata. Next base: position 14,221,051 of record NC_134984.1, read on the forward strand.
ACGACGACGAGAACGACGAGGAACCTGAGGACGATGAACAAGTGATGACACAGTGTCCTGATTACTGCAGATGCGCTGGAGAATATGCAGCTGCAACGACTGCAACGTACGCGTTCTTGGCTTTTCATGATAACATTATATAATTTAATTGTTTCCTTTATGGTAACGAAAGATAAACGTAACCGTTGATATCTATAACTTGGTGATATCACTAAAACTATTAGGTTGTTGCGTATCAGATGGTTCATTTAGAAATTGTATATTATTATGGCGGTAATTTGTTTATAAAATTTGAGGCAGTTACAGATAGGATACACCTCGCAAAGTTTAATGACCTTGACTTTTATCTTATCTTGCTAATGCGGTAAAGTAGTTTGATTATTAAATCAGTTCACTTAAAGTGATAACCAGTTTTGTGTATTAGAAACATTATTGAAAGGTTTATACATTCATCTTCATTAAACTTGAAGCTTTAAATTGACGTAACTTGAGTATTGTTATATGATATTTTTCTGTTATGAAATCATGTCAAACTTTGTATCATATATATTTGAAACATACTTTGGTTAATATTAATTTTAGCAAAGAGGTTTGATGTGCGTCAACCTAACAGTTATTATGAACTTTGCACGAACCGTACAGATTAAATACCAGTTATATATTCTTCTTCTGTTCAGATGCACCAAACTTGTGAATGAGCAATCCTTTGGCACTGGTATCGCACGTTTACGTATAGAAAATGCCGGACAAATTACTCTCGGCCCTCACGCATTTCAATCACGAGGTCTTCAACAATTGGAATTCATTACGATCACTGACACAAGAATCGTCGAGCTGAATCAAACTGCTTTCGACGACATTCCGTATTTGTTCTTCGTTAATTTAACACGCAATGACCTTCAAGAAATTCATCCGAATACCTTCCAAAGTAACAAGCAGTTGTCTCTGCTGGCTATCTCTGGAAACCCACTGAAACATTCACAAGATGCTAAATCATCGAAACACGGTCTATTCGATGCTCCCTCAGTTACTGAATTTGATTTCTCGTTCAACGGTCTGACAAAACTGAAACGCACTGCATTCTCAAAAATGCCGAGTCTTACTCACATCAATTTAAGAGGAAACAAATTGAAAGAAATTGATAGTTTGACTTTCAGCACGTTAGACTCTCTTGTGGAAGTTGATCTTTCGAATAATTTGTTGAGCGACGTTCCTGCCGATTTGTTTTACAACAGCGGACTTCAAACGCTTAGAATTGCCGGTAACATTATACTCATTACAGTGGGTCTCGCTGTATGGCCTTGAACAGAACTGTAAACTAAATTTTTAAATTTGAAATTTGTAATTCGGCCACGTAGCGACACCATAACCTAAATTTCGAGATCTGTATTTCATGGACATTGTTTTTAGCAAGAATGTTTCATTTTCAGGAAATAATTTGTCAGTTTTGAATACTCTGAAAGCAGAAAAATTAAGACTATTAGACGCATCGAATAACAAAATCAAAATAATAACAAAAGATGATCTTTCCGACGTGCCTCTATTGGATCAATTGATAATTAGTTCGAATGGTTTGAAAAGAATTCATCAACACGCTTTCGATAACCTGAATCAGCTTACTCATTTGGATATTAGTAACAACAAGTTGACATCCTGGACAGAACATCATTTGAGAAGCAATTCAAGACTGCAAGTTTTATTAATGAGCGACAACCCTGAATTAGAAACCCTGCCAGTGTTTAAGACTTACGGTCTTGAGTACGATACTTACAGGTAAAATAGACTTTAACGAAATGTGATATGATACCATATATAATACTGCATGAATAATTAAATGTTTATTGCAGCGTATATCGATTTGACTGTGCAAACTGTGGCCTCTATTACCTCGAAGAAACAACCTTCCATGCTATGCCGGCAATAACGCGATTGAATTTGTCCAGAAACCGCTTGACCGGTTTACCAGACGGTCTTCTAAGTCGTCTTTCATCTTTGAGAGTTCTCGATCTTTCCGATAACACAATCAGTTCTTTGGATAATAATATGTTCCGTGGTGCTGTTAGTTTAACTAAGATCAGTCTTGCGGGTAATCCTTTGGTTACATTACAAGTGACACCGTTCCTGAGTGCTCCTGGCCTTGCCAGACTCGACGTGAGCAGATGTGCCTTGGAAAGAGTGTGGAGCGAAGCAAGAATTCCGCTGACTAATCTTCGGTATATTAAATAAAACACAACCGTAAAAATTGTGTCTCAAACGTAGTATTACTTGTAACGTTTTATTTCAGATTCCTGTCAGTTCGCGAAAATCTTCTGCGTCGAATCACTGTTGAGGAATTGAAAGCAACGCCGAGAATCGTTAGTTTGGATTTAGCGCGTAATCCTCTTGATTGCGATGACGAGTTTAATGAGGCTGTACAATGGCTTACTGATCATGGTGTAACACCAGTCGAAACTTCAAGGTATTAATATTCAAAATAAAATATGCACTTGTTAATATCATGAGTTTAATCTTCGATGATCAAACTTATGATTTAGGCTGTTTCTTTACGTGTCATATGTTATTGCAGATATATTAGTAACTATGGTAACGGAGATAATTATCAGGATTCTGAAGGTATTAGTCAATGGACCGATTTAGCTAAAGTAGTCTGTGATGGTATTAGCGACGGCCCGCCAGACAGAGTATTACCACACAAGGAAAAGAAAGTAAAGATCATCCTTGAAGAACTTGATACGTCAGAAAACACAGATCCTCTTTTGAGAAACAACTTTGAAAATGATGATGATGTAAGTACAAACTTATAATGTTCCTCCTAATTTGTTTTCATTGGAAGAATAATATTAACATCTAAAATATTTTTGTAATAGGATCTCCTTAAACTGTCAATTGATCATGGAATGAGACCAAACGATGAGGTTAAAAAAGCCTGGACGACTCAAGACCAAGAATATGAAGATTTTATTCCTGCAGAAAGCATGGAGTATCATCCCTGGTACACTAATGCTCTTTGGCCCGTGGTTATCGTAATCATTACAACGTTAATGATTTTGCTACTGACAGTGCATATTGCAATTTATTTGGCGAAACGACGTGGTCGTGGTCCCGTTATTAGACCACCGATGATCCTTCGACAAGGTTTGATCGACAACAAAAACTGCGGTTTAGTTTACAAACCCTTGCAAGAAGAAATCGCTACACCACATGTACCGAAAAGAGGAAGCTTTTATTCCAGTAGTACATTCCACTACGATAAGATCGTACCAGAAAGTGTTTAAAGATCATGGATTCGATTAAACAAGGGACACTTTAAATGCGGCCAACAACTTTTGAACCTTATGGGCCAGTAAACTGGTTTGGAGAAGTGACATATCAAAGTAAAAAGAAAAGAATAAAAATAACAAATCAATAAAAGTTTTTTATGAAGGAGACTTACCATTCCAAATTTTAAAAACCAGCGAGGGTCACATCTATAATGTCTCTTGTAAATGACAGTCTATGTAATTCAGTTTTATCCATGTTTTAAGATAAATAATAAAACTGATAAAAATATAGAACGTATGTGAAAGAAAAACTAATAGAGTCTGTTTTTTCATGGAAAATTTGATAGGCTTTTTTATAAGAATGTGGGCGTAAAAGATACTTAAATACAAATAGTAAGTATAATGATCAATCAATTGTTAAATGTAGTTGTTTAAAAAATTTAATGGATCATGGCAAAGCACTTTTTTCCGAGTGCTTTGTATATTTTTATATGTGTAGGCTTAACAAATTTTTGATAATGTTTTGAGGGTAAATATGGAAATTGACAGATTTTATACAAAATTTGTATGTCAGTATTCTGCTTTCTTATTAAAATAATAATAATCAGTTCTTATTGAAAATTAAAATAAAATGATAGTAATTTAATTTTATCTGTACATTTAATTATTATTGCATAACTACAATATATTTGCTATTTAATACTTATAGATATTAATGATATCTATTGTTCTATATTAATAATTGTAGTTGGAATGTAGTATTGGATTAAAAATGAAATATTCAAAAGAAAATTGATAAGTATTAATAAGAGCGAAAATTGAAAACAGGGTTTTTAAAGGGCAACTTATGTAATCTTATATTTTGAATTAAAAAAAAAGTTTATTCAGTCACAGTAATATATAGAAACTATAAGACTCATAACTATTAATTACAGTGACAGTAATGTCATGTGCCACGCTCGTTGAAGCCATGAAATTCACATTACTTATGACTAGGTATTGTGCATAGTACTAAGTAAACTAATCTCTCGTAGTATGAGTAGTACATTATTGTGTACTATACATTTATGCTACATGCTGTAAATAATGTATACGTTTAAATAAATCTTTAATTAGAAAAAATAATTCAGTATCTTTCATTCACCTTTATAAATAACATTACAGTTCATTCTTCAATGTTCAAGCAATGAAGAAAATTTGTTTTAATGTTAGAATAAGATCTGTTTATAGTGGTCCCATATAAAAATTTGTTACAACAATAAATGAATATTGATTGCTGATATTATTTCTTATATTTTAACTTGACCTAATTATAGCATATGTGTAACTGTAAAATGTAACAAATTAATGTGGTAAATTTAAAGTACTGTGCACAGTAATTCAATAAATTATCAAGGTTCTGATTTTTGTATTTAAACGTGTTACACTATTTTATATCTGTGCAAGAGCAAATAACAATCTCCAAAACATATTATGAAACGTGGAATAAACACAAGTATAAAGACCTTACAGTTTTTTTTTCTAAGATGGCCTTACAGGCTTGTGAAGCAAATAAATAAGTTTCCTATAGTTTCTACAGTAAACTGTGAAAATAAATAGCAATTATCTAAGAGACATATATGTAGTTGATCCATATACCAGAAACAATGCAAACATGTAATAAAGTCCTGATAATGTACTGTACATATCTCTATATATGTAGGCTTAAATGATTACACTGTGCGTTCGATTATCAGATGTTTAAGCAACAAGTGTTGAAAATAACAGTCAATTTTTAATAGCATACATTTGAGAAGCAAACTTTGTAATAGATTTTATTTTCACCGAAAATATTTATCATTAGCGTCATTACGAATGTAAAACGTGATACGATACTGACTATATATATGTCACAACATGTAAATATGTAGATAAGTCTGGAGAAGGCATTTGAACGATTGGTGCAGCGCGGAACGCAAGAAATTAACGAAGAAAATATTTACACAATATATTTCGTAATTTCTTTTTTCAATTAGTAATTTTTTTCATAATTGTACTTTGTACTAGTTAAGAATGGCTCCTAGAAAAAATATTCTGGATCTACTCCAAGTTGTTTATTCACAATCGTAAGTAAATAATTATAATGAATATTAATAGAGTCATCATAAACATCTGGCAATTTGGTAAATTATCTTGTAATATCCATAATAATTGTATTTGCTTTACATCAAGTATGGATTATATTTTTGAATATTACAGTAACATGTTATAAGTTACATAACATCATAATGATTAGAGTGATACATTTTTATTAAATAAAACCAATTTTATTATAGATGCAAATGTCCAGCTCATGGAAATCCAGGAGGCACAACCATGCATGAATTAACAAAAGCTTGCAGTACAGTAACAAATACCACACCAACAAAAGAATATGCTTTTGAGGCATGCATTCTACAATTTCAAAAAAGTCTATACATGATACATATAATACCTAATATTATATAGTAAAATCAGTTATATCATAGGTCATATAAATTGTGAAATATAAGGAACACTGTAATCAGCTTATTCAGATAATGGATATTTTTTAACTATTCATGTTTATTATCATATAAAAATTTATGGCAATAGTCTAAAGTTTATATACGTAAATCTTCATCAATTTTCCAAGTAATCAGCAATGTTTCACTTATTACATTTTTATGGATTAAGCATTTAGTTTTTATGACTTTTATGACACTGAATATTTTTTAACTGCACTTTTATTTAATTATGTATATATCTTTTATTTCATTTTGTAACAAAATAATTAGTTCTTATAGAAACAGTTTCACATATGAAAAATTTTATAAATTACAGATGGCTTGTTCAACAGTACGATATGGTGTTGGTGTTACCAAAGAATTGGGCATGGATATGCAAAATTTTGGTTCAAAAAGTGTTTGTTTAATGACAGATTCAAATCTAGTAAATCTACCACCTGTTAAAACTGCTATGGACAGTCTTACTAAACATGGTATTCAAACTACAGTCTATGATAATGTACGTGTTGAGCCTACAGAGCAGAGTCTTAAAGATGCTATTGAATTTGTTAAGCAGAAAAATTTTGATGCTTTCATAGCGGTGAGCCATTAAAAAATTTGTATAATTAAAAATTAATTTTAACTCTTATTTATTAGATTGTATATATCATAGCATTATACAAACTTTCTTTTATTAGGTAGGTGGAGGTTCAGTTATGGACACTTGTAAGGCAGCAAATCTTTATAGTTCTGATCCAGAAGCAGATTTTCTAGATTATGTAAATGCACCCATTGGTAAAGGAAAACCAATTTCAGTATCATTAAAACCTTTGATAGCAATACCAACTACATCTGGTACAGGATCAGAAACAACTGGTGTTTCTATCTTTGATTATCAACCACTTCATGCCAAGACTGGGATTGCTAACAGGCAAGTCACTTTTCAAATTACTATACAACTTTTATATCAAAAGCTTCAATTTAAAAGAATGAACATTAATTATCTGAGAATCCAGTTTATTAAATTATTTATTTAGTTATCTAAAATTATTATTTATTTCAAGAATTTTAATTGCAATAGAGCTCTGAGGCCTACTTTGGGTCTTATTGATCCACATCATACCTTGAGCATGCCAGAAAGAGTTTGCGCTTATTCTGGTTTTGATGTACTTTGCCATGCCCTTGAATCTTTTACTGCATTGCCATACACAGAAAGAACACCTTGTCCTCCAAACCCTATTCTTCGACCAGCTTACCAAGGTAGCAACCCCATCAGTGATGTGTGGTCAAGATACGCTCTTCAGATAATGCGCAAGTAAGTGAATGCATTGATTAGGTAGCAGAATAATAATTGTTACACAAATAACGTTTATATATATGTTTCTCTATATAGATACTTTGAAAGAGCAGTTTACAACCAAGATGATCTGGAAGCCAGAAGTTACATGCATCTTGCAAGTACTATGGCAGGTGTTGGATTTGGTAATGCTGGAGTTCATCTGTGCCATGCATTGTCTTATCCTATTAGTGGAAATGTACGAAGCTTCCAACCTGAGGTAAATCTAATGTAAATTTCATATATAAGAACTTAGAAAATTTTTAAACATGAATAATATTAATATATTGCTTTTTCAGGGTTATAGCAAAGACCACCCTATAGTACCGCATGGTCTTTCAGTTGTTATATCAGCACCTGCAGTATTTTCTTTCACTGGAGATGCCTGTGCAGACAGACACTTAGAAGCTGCTGAATTACTTGGAACTGATACTCATAAAGCAAAAAGAAGTGATGCAGGAAAAATCTTAGCAGATACTGTAAGGAAGTATATGCAAACAATGAAAGTTGAAAATGGTTTAACAGAATTAGGATTCAAGAAGGAAGATATTCCTAATTTAGTTGAAGGCACATTACCACAGGTAAAGATACTAATATTTCTTTTCATTAAACTTTAAAATAATTATAATTTTGTGGCTAACCTCATTTCATTATTGAACAGCAATTCTTCATAAGTTGAATACTTGTGATGAATTGGATAAGTTGAACAAATGTTATGAATTGGAATATCTCAAATAGAGATAATAATCAATAGAAAAGTTCAAATTAGTTTGTGATAGTGATTTATTAGTCACCATACATGAATGCTTACAATTATGTAAATTCACCATATGTTTAACAGTACATATGTTTGTATATAATGAATTTACAATTGTGACATCTTAATACATACTTATGATTATAATTTAATATTTACTTTTATATGATCATATATTTATAACTATATACGTATATGTTATACATTTTCTGTATTGTTTATACATCACTATTGATACCTTGAATTTACTAATTCATTCTTTGTGTCTTATTTGCAGCACCGCATTACAAAACTGGCCCCACGAGAACAATCTAGAGAGGACCTTTCACAATTATTTGAAAACTCATTTACAATTTACTAAGAAGAAAATAATTTATGTTACAGCACTTGATACAACTGAATCCAAATAAAACGTTAATTTTTAATAGTTTTAACTCTTGTGTCAAAATTTCTTTAACTCTAATTCATTTTAGTAGACCGTTTTTCCTATTGCATGCAAATAAAACTCCATGAACTACAAATAATTACAAGTTTGAACTAGCACATTAAAAATTACAAATAAAATACTAAAGATTATTTATTGAACAGAATATATTGCATGCATATTATGACATTTTCAAAGCCATCTTTTCACTGGAGATCCTTGAAAAAGCATTCATCGTTGTAACAACGATGAAAAGGATCTCCAATGATCGGTGACTTACAGTCTATTTTGCAATTGTTAATAAATTTTTTTATAATATAAGTATTTAATTTTCGTCAGACTAAATATTCGAACCTACGCCAAACATCGCATATTAATTATTAATATTTTCAACCGAAGATTAGCTGCAGATATGTTAATCTGAAGCAGTCAGACGTTATTACATATTGTTTAAAAGCTATAGATTTAATTCTTAAACATTCTACGAAACTTATGTATATATATAATACAAATAAATGTCACTAAAAAAATGTAGGACCAATAAACCTTATACAATCGATTAAAACTTATGATTATTTTCAGAAAAATATTGTACATAAAATTCATTATCAATTTTTCTCTAAAAATATAGAAATTGTAATACTTGTAAACGCTGTGGATTGATATTAATTTTGTGGAATTTATAAATATTACTCATGTAATACATTTTTAAACATATAAAAAATAGCTGTAACTATATTTGTTATAATTACATGAAATAATATTTTAAATTTCCAATACAAAAAGGGATTATACTACAATTTACTTTAATTTGAGAGAAGATGATAATGAATTTATTTCGGTTACGAATATTTTTCAAAATAATCATTTAAGGATATATCTCGTTACTTCATTATTTTAAATATCGAATTCCTTTTTTCCGTTTCATGTTACAAATGTACTCGAGTAAAATTATCTTTAAAGTTCGTTCGCCATAAAGACCGCGAATGTAGTACAATAATTTATACGCGTCCATTATTCCAAAGTTTCTGAGAGAATTATTCTGAAATTCGACAGTGAATTTATTTATAAATTTAATGAAACTTGTAGATTTAATCTTGCACTATTTATACGTTTTAAATTATATTATAAATACCTTGAGTACGTGAAAATTTTAGCTGACAATTTTTCCACATTTCATTTTGTTAATTATTTGTACTTTCTCAGGCCAAGCATCAAATCTCAGTAATTTTAGAATATTTCATTTTTAATCTTCCCAATCGAACGCTGTAATTTATTTTATTAAATATTAAACGTTATTTTATTAAAAGTATATGTAATAATTTTATGTTATTAAGAGCAATTTATATTATTTTATTAAGACTTACCGTCGAATAGTTTTAGAATAGCGGTAGTTCAAAGTAACTTTTACGAGGCATCTTGAGCCTCTCGAACTGACTTCCTTCACCGTAAACGTAAGACTATTCGAATAACGATCTGATTCTCTGTTCTAGTAATGTTGTCTGTTCTTCATTGTCGGCATTCAGCTTCTACGTATTTAATAATGGCTTCGATCACAGCAAAAACAATAAATAAATAGCGTAAATTCCGAGTATTCATTCAGAGGTACTTAACGTTAAATTTCAAATCATTTGGAACTGATAGTTCAATTTCTTCTTGAAATTAAAATTTAATATATCAATAAGAGAAAAATATTTATCAAGTTATTATTGTGTTTAATTTTTAAATTATGAGTTTGATTGTTGGAAGGGTTTGTAATAGTCTTTGAAGTTAGGCGGAGTTGGAAATTTTACGTTTTTGAGAATTTGAAGATTTAGGAATTGGGTAATTGGAAATTTGAGAGTTTAGGAATTTGGAGATTGAAGATTTGAAGATTTAGGAATTTAGAAATTGATAATTTGAGGATTTAAGTATTTAGAAATTGAAAATTTGAGGATTTAGGAATTTAGAAATTGAAAATTTGAAGATTTAAAAATTTGGAAATTGAAAATTTGAGGATTTAAGAATTTTATGATTAGGGTATTTGGAAATTGGAAATTTAAGGATTTAGGAATTTAGAAATTGATAATTTGAGGATTTAGGAATTTAGAAATTGAAAATTTGAGGATTTAGGAATTTAGAAATTGAAAATTTGAAGATTTAAAAATTTGGAAATTGAAAATTTGAGGATTTAAGAATCTTCTGATTAGGGTATTTGCAAATTAAAAATTTGAGGACCTAAGAATTTTATGATCAGAGAATTCAAAAATCACAAAACTGTTAAATTTAGTAATTCAACAAACTTGCAAGCAAATTCGCATTATTGATTGTTCAAACAGTAACAACTGAAATGGAACACAAATTTTATACTAAATTTTCGAATATTTTACCAGGGACAGTATTTTTATCACAAAACTATGGCCATCGTAGGAATTAACGGATTCGGAAGAATAGGTCGAATGTGTTTGCGTACTTGCATAGAGAAGGACATGACGGTAATGACTAGTTGTTAAAAATATTTTCATACACAGACATAGATTGTTCATTTTATTAGGTTAGCTTGATTAACGATCCATTTATTTCAACCGATTATATGATATATTTATTCAAATACGATTCGACTCATGGAACTTATCCTTTGAAAGTGGAATGCGAAGATGGATTCATGGTTATCGCAGGTACGTTTCAACTACAGTTTTTAAGTATTTAAACAGTAATTTTGTTGAAGAAAAAACCACCTCGTGAAATAAATTAAACGATCGCATTATGGGTAAACGATCGCAAAATATGGATAACTGTTTGCAAAATACTGGTACATTACATAAGCAAAAAGTATTTAAAATATTTACTCTACAACAAAGTACGAGTTAATTTTTTCTGTTCAGATAAGAGAATAGCCACGTCTCAAGAAAAAAATCCATGCAAAATAAATTGGAAAGAAGCAGGTGTAACTTACGTAATCGAAGCTACAGGAGTGTTTAATACTTTGGAGAAAGCAAGTGTAAGAACTTTAATTTTTTATTTTATATGTAATACATTTTAAAAAAATCAATATATGAATGCAAAGTGTATCAAGATTAATATATTTAGTTTTTCATGTTTAGATGTGCAATACAATTTTAATATTTTATTTAAATTATAGATATAGTTTAAGTATAGAGTTTGTTTAAATTATATATTTATTTTGAAGGCAAATATTTAGTTTACTTTAAATAAAATATATGATAATGTGTTTTGACTTAGAAGTGCTTCATATTTAATCCTCAGAGGGTTAATACATGAAACCATACAATTTTAAATCCTTAAAAAAAATGTTCAATTTTAAATCCTTAAAAAAAATGTTCAATTTTAAATCTTTAATAAAAATGTACAATTTTAAATCCTTAATAAAAATATACAATTTTAAATTCTTAATAAAAATGTTCAATTTTAAATCCTTAATAAAAATATACAATTTTAAATCCTTAAAAAAAAATGTTCAATTTTAAATCCTTAAAAAAAATGTTCAATTTTAAATCCTTAATAAAAATATACAATTTTAAATCCTTAAAAAAAAATGTTCAATTTTAAATCCTTAAAAAAAATGTACAATTTTAAATCCTTAATAAAAATATACAATTTTAAATTCTTAAAAAAAATGTACAATTTTAAATCCTTTAAAAAAATGTTCAATTTTAAATCCTTAATAAAAATGTTCAATTTTAAATCCTTAATAAAAATATACAATTTTAAATCCTTTAAAAAAATGTTCAATTTTAAATCCTTAATAAAAATGTTCAATTTTAAATCCTTAATAAAAATATACAATTTTAAATCCTTAAAAAAAAATGTTCAATTTTAAATCCTTAAAAAAAATGTTCAATTTTAAATCCTTAATAAAAATATACAATTTTAAATCCTTAAAAAAAAATGTTCAATTTTAAATCCTTAATAAAAATATACATTTTTAAATCCTTAATAAAAATATACAATTTTAAATCCTTAAAAAAAATGTTCAATTTTAAATCCTTAAAAAAAATGTTCAATTTTAAATCCTTAAAAAAAATGTTCAATTTTAAATCCTTAATAAAAATATACAATTTTAAATCCTTAAAAAAAATGTACAATTTTAAATCCTTAAAAAAAATGTTCAATTTTAAATCCTCAAAAAATATCTTTCAAAACAAAACACGCTATATTCCCACAACAAAAGTAAATATCCGATTGCAGTTACATATGGACGGCGGTGCAAAGAGGGTAGTTATCACCGCACCCTCGGTCGATGCACAGATGATAGCTTACGGTGTAAATCATGCTTGTTACGATCCGAAGAAATGTAAAGTAGTATCAGCTGCCTCGTGCACGACAAATTGTGCAGCCCCGATTATCAAAGTAATGCACGATAAATTTGAAGTTATTGAAGTAATGATCAGCAGCGTGCATGCCGTTACGTCGATGCAGAGAACATTAGATGGCCCCATAGAAAAGGGAAAGGTAAAAATATTTGCAAGCTTATAAGAATAATAAGATAATCGTATTAAAATTGTCAGCTGTGGAGAGACGGCAGAAGCGGGCTTCAAAATATTATTCCGACGTCTTCAGGTGCGGCGAAGTCGTTGGACAAAATTATTCCTGAACTTAAGGGAAAAATTTCGGCGATCGCTTTTAGAGTACCTATACCGAATGTTTCTTTGTGCGATATGACATTTAGGTAAGAAACTATTCTCGATATTCTATAAAGATTATATTATATAGGGTGTTTAATATTAATTTAGTTTAATATTTAATTTAATTAGTATAGGTCCCTGAAATGGGGGTAGTAATTCAAAAACGAAGCTTCAAACCCCATTTTTGCAAAGGGAAATCTTATTCAGAATCACGTCAGCTACCCCCTCATTTCAGGGACCCACACTAAGACACCCTGTATAGTAACCGAAAAAATATAAAAATTATTTTGAACGAATTTTATGTCTATAAATTACAGGGTTAGCAAACCAACAACGTATGAGGAAGTAAAAGATGCAATGAAATCAGCGTCAGAAAATGAGTTGAAAGATATATTAGGATACACGGACGAAGATTGTGTGTCGTCTGATTTTAATAACACAAGTTATTCCTGCATTTTTGACTCTAAAGCTGGCATTCCTCAGACGAGCACATTCATCAAAATCGTTGCCTGGTAATTAACGTGTATTTCAAATATTTTTATATTTACAATGCAAAAAAATTAAAAATAATTTGTTACGTTAGAAATTTTTAGCACAAGTATTTTATAATTCTAATTGTTAATTAAAATCTGCAGGTATGACAATGAATACGGTTACGCTCACCGAGTAACGGATTTAATAAACTATATGTATCAAGTCGATTCCGGTAACATACCAGTAGCTCCGCAGGAAGCAGAAGCTGAAGAATAATTCATTAAGTAACAACACGTGACGATTTTTAATACTTTACACAAAAACTTTAATTTGTACTGCTATCTGTAATTTAAGAACTGTTTTTATCAATTTTATTTTGTCTATTTACCTAAAAAAAGTAAAGATCACATATAAAATAACATTGTTACTATTTTTTTTAGTATTTTAACTAATATTTTAATAGAAGATACAGATCGTCGTTCAAATTTGGCGGTTATCGAATATGCCAATACAAATTTGCATCCACGTGATCCGAACGTAGCCGATGATGCACGAAATCAAAAAACGGTTACGGCGCATACGCCTAAAACCGATGACTCTTATATTAACGCTCTCTGCCCTTCAAATGACACTGCTTTCGTGGTAACGGTTACGTGCGGATCAATTTTTCAGGTACGTATTGAGAATTTCTCACTTTGCTCCATTTATTCTAACATTCATCTTTTCATGAATTAATAGATATTTCCTTGCTTCTTATTTTTGTTCCGTGATAAACTGCAGTCATCGATTTTCATCTTGGTATTAATAGAACAATTGTGATCTTGTATCCAGAATAATGTACGTGTGCTCCTACCGGCTAACATGACGTCATTAAAAAAATTGCCTTATTGCAATAATTCGTGCAATAATAGACATAAAATTGAAGAGTCTTTTAGAAAGAGTTTAATAATTTATGTGTGTTCAAATTTGTACTGCTAATGATCGGATGTTAATTAATGAATGTTAATTGTATTTATTATTTTGCATTACATTTAAAAAAGATGTGTCTGCTGTGTCGTACGAGCTATCTAGAGTTTCTATTGGTCAATTGTGATCATGATATTGGTACACTATGATTGCTGTATCGGTCAATTTAGATTTAGTTATGAATTGATAAGACGAGATAAATCAATGTCAAATTTTGTCTTCCGCAATTTCAACATTCGTTGTTGCAACATGGCCGAAACCCTAATTTATTTACTTACGTTTTCAAATTACAGAATTTGTATATTTTTTTATTACAATTTTATTTCTTTCATGTTTCGTTTTAATCGTAGTAAACTTTTAAGCTTAAAAAAATCTAATGTATAAATGTTATAGTTAACGCATAATGTATTAACTTTGCGTTCGTTAATTAAACATCATTTCATTTAAACTAATTAAAGTGATATTAAATCTGAAAGAAAAAGGTAATTACAAGCTGTAAAATGTGTATACCTGTATACACGAGAAAAGTCACGTTTGATTTCAAGGTCAAAATGGAAGGGAGGCAGTGAGATTTTTTGACCTTGATTGACCTTTAAGATCACACGAGGTGTACAATTAAACTATTTCAACTGTAATATACTGTTTAATTTTCAAAATGTATAATTTAACAACGCAAACAATTTTCAATATCACCTAATAATAAATAATACTTCAGCTGTTCATAAACTAATCAACTCCAGTTTTATTTATTTTTTTAATTCTAATGCTAGAATGTCTAGTTGCAAGTAAGACAATTAAAATAATAAACATAAATAATAATTTTATAAAATAAAGTAAAAAGGTGATTTTGGTAAATGAATTCATTTAACATTAAATTGTCATTTTCAATGCTTTCCTTATTTTTTCATCTGATTTCTAAATAATAATATACAACAAAACACAGACAATTTTGCAATAAATTTATGCATATTCTGGTAACAGAAACCATTTATTCTTATGGACGATTAATTTAATATTTTTTATACCAAAACAATAGAAAATAGCATTGCAATTATTTTTATAATAGTATTATTATAAAATAGAATTTGAACCTCGTTTGAGGTTATGACATTTGCAATGAGATTCGTTTCATTCACTTATATAACACAAAAACTACTTTTTAAACGTCAAAGCATATTTCAAGTACCGAAGATATATTACAGACGATCTCGTTTATTTTCTAGTTGTTCAGACGACGACGACATGAGTAAAATCGGAATTAACGGATTTGGCCGTATTGGCCGTCTGGTGCTGAGAGCCTCCCTTGAACGTGGTGCTCAGGTATTACATAATAATTTTATTAACACGATTCTCTTTTATCATATTTCATTGCATTTATTAATTGCAATTATTTTAATAGGTTGTTGCCATCAATGACCCGTTCATTGGTTTGGACTACATGGTATACATGTTCAAATATGATTCCACTCATGGCAGATTCAAGGGAGAAGTTAAGGCTGAAAATGGTTGCCTAGTTGTCAATGGCAATAAAATCGCTGTGTTCAGCGAACGTGAACCAAAAGCCATTCCATGGTCCAAAGCAGGAGCTGAATATATTGTAGAATCCACTGGTGTTTTCACTACCATAGATAAGGCTTCTGTACGTACAAATTTATGTGCTTCTATAAACAGATTTACATGTGTTTATATTGTTCTATAATTGCAATATTGTAATATACTTATGTTGCTTTTATAGGCTCACTTGGAAGGTGGTGCCAAGAAGGTTATCATCTCTGCACCATCTGCTGATGCACCAATGTTCGTTGTTGGTGTTAACCTGGATAGTTATGACCCATCCTACAAAGTTATCTCCAATGCTTCTTGCACTACCAACTGCTTAGCTCCTCTTGCTAAAGTTATTCATGACAACTTTGAAATTATTGAAGGTCTTATGACTACTGTACATGCTATCACTGCTACCCAGAAAACTGTGGACGGACCTTCCGGAAAAGTATGTATTCGTTTTAATGTACTTATATACTTATATTTTAATAAGCAATTTTATTATATGTTACTTCTTTTTATAATAGTTGTGGAGAGATGGCCGTGGTGCTGCACAAAATATTATCCCCGCTGCAACGGGTGCCGCCAAAGCTGTCGGTAAAGTCATTCCAGCTCTTAATGGAAAGTTGACTGGTATGGCATTCCGTGTGCCAGTACATAACGTGTCGGTAGTCGACTTGACGGTCAGACTTGGCAAACCAGCAAATTATGATAGTATTAAAGCTAAGGTAAAGGAAGCTGCCGAGGGACCTATGAAGGGAATCCTAGGATACACCGAGGATGACGTAGTGTCTTCCGACTTTATTGGTGACAACCACTCTAGTATTTTTGATGCTAAAGCTGGTATACCTTTGAACGATAACTTTGTAAAATTAATCTCGTGGTATGATAACGAATTTGGTTACTCTAGCCGCGTGATTGACCTGATCAAATACATACAGACGAAAGACAACTAAAGAGTTTTACGTACGTTTGTACGTAACACTTTCGTAAAGGTTTCTGTATGATAGTGTCTATCATATAAAATACATCGTTGTATGGATTTCAGATTAAATAACGTTATTTTTAGCTGGTAGCATTTCCAAGAATTGAAAATATTGAAATTGAGAATACTTCAACGTACATTTTTTTCGCACAGTAGAAGTACAATAATTAGTGTTGTATAGGCGTCTATCGTCGGAAACAAGTACAAAACAAACAGGCTTTGTTATATTACTTAATTTAGATTTGCGTTCATAATTTTGAAATGTAATTCGTAAACGATGAAAGAAAAATATAAATACAAATAACAACGTTGTATGCGTAAAAGTTACATAGTCCATGTATGTAACATAAATTATTATATTCTCGTGTTGTATTATCTAAGTACAATTACATTTAATTGATTTCTATTGTTCATTCATTCAACCTTCATAACAGAGACCTTAAAATATTTGTGATTCATTTCTGTAACATTAATATTATTTACCATTCATACATTGACATCAATAAAAATTGTTATGAAACTAAGAGAATGCTTTATTCGATTCTTCAATCAATTGTTTGCATATATTGTTACATTTTTACACAATTATTATGGACAAAAGGAATGAGTAAAATAACAGTTAACTTTATATACTTTTTACATGCTATCTTTACATAATTTCTATACACATACAAAAAAGACCCTTTTATGATTGTTGATCGAAATAGTTCTAAATAGTTTCAACAACAAGAGGAATAGTTTCTAGCAATCAGTAGTGGTTGTAATCATTAATAATATTAAAATATCATATTGTATGGCACGAAGAATTATTTGACGGTTCTCAGCAACGTTAAATCATTCTTTTATAATGATAAATTGAAACTACTTTTAAGGAGATAGCTATTGTGTCAGTAATATACTATAATTTATAGAAGCAGTATAACAAACATTTTATACAGTGCAATCTCGCTATATGGCCCGTTCAACGTCCATACAGATTTCCGCATATACTATTGGTGCTTCTTAATCATTGATTGTGCTTGAAAATTAAAAATTTTTAAATTTACAAGTATCCAAAATTTAATATTTTCAAATTTTCGGCGAAAGAACTTTGTTTATTCAAATGCTAAAAGGAGTTTCTTTTATATGACCTTATCTACCACTTTCCTGTTCCTAGTCTCATCCAGGGCCTTATATCGAGACTTGACCGTAATATGATGTGAAGTATTATTTCTTGCGATTGAAAGCGATACATTAAACAATAACCAAACTAATGTAAAATTAGAACAATACATAAATCAAGTCGAATCATTAACAATTTAATAAGTCTTTAAATGTTCTGCTTCTGCAGATTTCATTTTATCTCATTCCTTGTTCTAATTCTATTAACTATTTACAATTATCACGAAATAAAATACATTTTATAACAGTTTTTTTTTCAGGAATATCGATTTGCTCTATATGCCATGCATTTGAAAAATTTGATTGTACAGCGATACGAAAATACAGTTTTATTTTGTCATCGTAAACAATCAACATCTATCACTCATTTTTTATAATATTCTTTCTATAGTTTTGCAGTGTACAATAATCATCAAGCTTTGACTATTGCTCGATGTAAATGTTCAACTTTTTAATAGATTTTTCAGTATATAAAGAACTACTTTTTAGCAATTTAGAACAATACTATGCATAAAAAATAGAAATTTTTTTTTAAATGATTATCTGTTTTGTAATGTTAACATTTGGTTACTCTAATTATTACGAATATACGATAGTTTATCGCAAAAAAAAAGTAGAGAAAACTAGACTAGTACGACATATGAAATACTCGATTTTATAATGAATTTAGGAGAAATCGGTAATTCACTGTTTGGAACTTTTACAAATGTTAACACATTACATCATGTTAAGAGTAAAAGTTTTGCACGGAGATTTATACGTTCCTGAAGTGCGCTAGCTAATTCTCGTGTTAATTCTTCACAGACTAATCGGAGCTCAGCGTTTTTTTCTCGTAATTCTTGTAGCGTTAATTTCTTTGACTCTTCTACCTCATCTTTAGGTGTGTCTTCTTCTCCTCCTTCTCGTTCTGCAAGAAGAAACAAGAAATGACAAATCTTGTTATTTGACAAAAATTTTTTAAGCGTGTATATAAACCAATTAAGGAACTTACTTGGACTGGGTTTTCTATAAATATGAAATGCACCACAGACACCACTAAATTGCTGTGATTGGGGGGGTACTGTTTCCAAAGGTAGATTTTCAGGTAGTTCGCTCTTTGGAGAAAAGTGAGAAAAATCAGCAATAAAACTCTGATTTTCGTTTAATGTTTTTTGTCCTTCTCCCTCACTCTTTTGACCAACCAATTTTCGAGGTGAAGTCTGTAGTAGAGATATGTGACAAAATTTTCTTTATAGCAACAATTTTGCCTATGTTTGTTTACTTTCCAAATTGTTAAATTAATTCATAATATGTGAAATAAGTATCTACTGTATAGGTCCATAAGAAGCAGCTTAATTAAATGCAGGACTGGTCATTAATAATTTTAATTTCATCATTTGACAGTTAAACAGCAAATAAGAATACTTACGATTCCAGGAGAGATTCTTGGTGGAACTAGTGGAGGTGCTCCGAGGAAACTTTGACCATTTTTCCCTACAAGAACGCGCACAGTTTGAAGCGTAAAACTTTGCTTTCACAGCCACAGATGATAAGTATCGCAGAGTATTGGTAGCAACATATACCTAATTTATTAAGATCAAGACTAGAACTTCTTGCATGTGTTCTGTATGGTCTGGGTGGTGGTGGAGGTGGTGGTTCCTTCTTTGGAGTTACAATAATAGCTTCTTCAGGAGGTGGAAGTGGTTTTTTTATAAGAGGTCGTTGCACCAATGTACTTGCAGCGCGTTGGAGATCATCATCTCCTAATGTAACGCAGTTACTATTGTTACCGTTTGCTCCAGAAGCAAGAATCGCTGCTTCAGGCGTTAACCGTAACGGTACAGGATGCAGAATTTTAGGGTCTTTTTCGACGGCAGACTTTTGGAAATCGAAATTTACTAACTGTAGACCTGGACTAGTGAGAGAACTACTAGTTCCAGTTGGTGAATCAACAAATTTTGTCCATTCTTTATTTTTCTCATGAGTACTGGTGGAATTGGGTGGAGTCTTTTGAGTAGTTGTAGTTGATGGAACAGATACTGGACCATTGTTTTGATAAACCAAACGGAATAGTAAAGGTGGAGGTAAAACATTAGGTAGAGGCACATTATTCCTTCGTAACACAACAAGATGCATAGCCACAAAAAATTCTTCTAAACTTAATGCTCCATCTCTAGTTATATCTGCTAGCTGCCAAATGCGACTAAGTTGCCCTAAAGGAAGTCCAGACTTTTCGAAGAATGTCCTTGCAATGGGACCGTGCAACAGTCCCTCAGAATCAAGTTGTAGTTGCGCAAACTGAGCTGCATAATAATCACGTTGTTCATCACTAATTATCCACACTTCTTCTGGTGGGAATCCTGAACCATCGCCATCTCCTTCACCTTCATCACTGCTGTGACGCTCCGAACTTTCTTCTTCAGTTCCTAATAGTTGCCTCTGTTCTTCGGATACTAATAAGCCTTGCCAACCACCAGATACAGAGTCCAATATCGTTTCACCATGTATATCATTATTTCTTTCCTGTGTGACACTATTTGTCGGTGTCGGCGAATCTGTACTAGCACCAGTTTCTCTTGGAGATTCTGCTTCGCTTTCACTTTCTGTAGTGCTTTCAGGTGTATGGTGTCGACTTTTCATAGCTTTATTTGAATCGGAACTTCTTCTCCCCTCTTTGTCTCCTGACATTGGCCAAGTAAATCTGGGCAAAGTTATTATATCCAAAGGCATGGTAATTATGTCTTTATGAATACTAAGTCCTGCTTGATGAGCTGCTACAAGCTTCAATAATGCGTAGAACTGTTTCCTTCCCAAATGAGTGTCGATATATGCTGCTTCAGCCCCAAAACAGATATCCAGTATCTGCAAATAGTAAAAATCCATTTTTGTTATGAAATAAGTAAGTTTTAAATTTATAATATAAAATTATTTTAACTTAACAAAGGGTTTTCATTCAAACACACCACAAAATAGGATCATTGATTTTTAACTCTCTTTTTAAATGAGTCTTATTTTTCCCACTTAAATCATTACCCCTAAAATTTTCAAATCATCATCAACCCATAACATTGATATGCATATCTTTTATATGAGATACACATTCTGTTTCGTAACTGCTTTATTATTGTTTTGCTGAAACTTACAAAGAACAGGGTAACATAAATAGATCTGATGGACTGACATGTTTGTTTTACTGTCAGTTATAATAGATTGTCTAATTGAACATGAAACTCCTATTTTATACAGCAAACACTTAACACAGTGGTCACTGTTTGTAATCTGTCCATACTATATTCGAGAATGAGAAACCTGAGTGGCTATAAAATGTACAGAACTTTCTGGTAGACCTAATAACTCTTTAATTCTAACCTTCACGAGCTTTTACGACTTGCCGACTTGGTAGCGTGTTATGACACATCAAACGCCCACCATGATGCAATTAAAGACACTGTATGGTTTCGATATTTTGATCTGAAGCATGACAGAAAACCAACAGCTGACATACTATACGTAACGAATAGACGTAATTTACCTCCATCGTGACAGCTCCTGGCAAATTAGCCGAACGAAGTAGCTCAGCGATTTTGATCACCGGCACTTCCTTATCGCTGTCAGCTTTCTCACAACAATAACTGAAAATGTCTTCGTAATACAGGTGTTCGGTCATTGTTAGATGAAGGCTCGACATCGTGATTGAGTCCCAATCCATCTTGGCGACAACTCGGAGCGGAGCAATGAACCGCTTCTATACTCGTTACGTATAAACTGGGTCCGTTCTCTTTCTGTAGTCTCTTTCCTCTCTCTCTCTCTCTTTCTTTCGCTCTTTTTCTCCCTCTCCTTCGTTGTTCTTCCGTTCTTGACACGGTCTACTACTTTACGGGACGGTCGTGAGCACTGTGGTTACATCGCACGATAATATTATGATTTCGGTGAATCCCCTGGGAGTACGAGACGCGCCATTAAAAAATTATATACACCCGAACATAGTGAAATTACCGCTTGACCGCCATCTTTCTGCTCCCTCGGTGTTTGACATTACTATAACCTATATGCGTAAACTAGCTGCATCGCTCAACTGACATTTCTATGGTGTGTACATAATAACTTTGTAATACAGTTCATACTGCGTATGCGCGTTGGGTAATAATGATAATGCGGGATTCTTGAATTTTTCTACGTTTTTATTTAACAATCATCTGTTTGACAATACAATTTAATATTATTAGGTATACGGATGAGTAATCCAAACTTTTTTAAATGTCTTTTGAGATCATATTAGCGTTCATATACAGCTATTAAAACATTCGAAAATTTATACAACGAATATGTTAAAACGCATGATGGATTTCTTTTTGAATAACGTATGAAAAATCTTGATTTTGAAAATATAAATATTGAACCTAAATAGAAAATTAATATAATTTTTGATTATTAGATATTAAAGGTTTGGATTAATCATTTGTACACCTAACATAATACTTATCTTTCGTTATCGTTCGATTCTCATTATACATTAATTATGTAAATGAAAAATTATTTTATTGTACTTAACGGCATGAGTTACTTCGCGAAAGAAAAAAGAATTGTAAAAATGCTTACGATAACAAAGATACGAACTGATGCGTGACTAGAACGCGGTTATTATAATCGAGTCTTAGAGATATACATTTGACTTTGAATCCATCGGTTCACAAATTCGATGCGATCATTAGTTTTCTTTTAATCTAAGGATAATATAAATTGTAGATGTATAATATCACCATGAATTACAGGTACAATAATTCTTCTGTGTAAGGTCTAATGTCACACAAAAGTGTGGTATCAAATACTTTCTGTGATTGACGGGGACGGACTTTTCTTCGAATTACTATAACGTCGAGTTATCGACTTTTGACCAGCAGTTTTAAATTGATGAAATACCGGCGAACTTTCTCTTGGACTACCGCTAATGTTGCCGAAATCCCAGCTAGCAAAGTGTTCTTCGAATAATTCCTCGAGCTTCTTTGACAACGTCTCGATTGTTTTCACTCGGTCATAATCATTCTATAACAAAAAAATTCAATTTTAAATAAATATCATCGTATTTTATAAATGGTAATATTAATATAAATGATAATATTATAGATAATAGTATAAATAATATTACAGATAATATTATAGATAATATGAGAAAAATTACAATAAAAACTGAACAAACCTTATGATACAATTTCGAATTATAAACAATACGACGAAAATCCCTAACTGCGTGTTCTACTTTGTGATAGATTCGATTCTTCAGCTTGTACTCAACAGTTTCCAGGAACATGGGACTTTTGATAACTTTACAATAATCTTCGATCTAAACAGAAGTTTAATCAAGGTTTAACCTACTATTTACTCAAGAGAGCATCGTATAAACAAACTAACAGTGTGTGCAGAGGGTCGAGCGTCATCGCCGTTTCTCGAAGACGGACACTTAAAAATTTCTGCGTCCTCCATTTGCCAGACAGTTTGATGTATCATTTCTAGCTTGCTAAGCGCGAGAGGACTAAGGCTTTGCTTTCTTTTAGAACTGTACCACACGGACCAACCTCGATCGCTTTTTCCGTCTAAAAATTCGATGCAACCAGTATTCTCCTTTTTCTTCCCATGTTTCATTTTTGACGTCTCTTCTGCTCGATTATCGCCGTCGCAGTTTTTCGCTGTCCTCTTCCCGGAACACTTGCATGATCTGCTGTGCAACAGACGGTACGACTTCTCGAAATCTTTTCGTTGACATTTCCGACCGGAAATCGCCGATATGTTGGCGATATTCAATTTGCTTTTCTTGCAGAATTCTTTCTTCTCAGAGAAGGATGAGGAAGCGCAGCGTCGAACGGTTTCGGAATAAGTGGCTTTCCCTGTAATTTGGTTCGTTTTTTCCGACGTAATTCGATCCTTGGGACTCTCTTCTAACGTAGTTTGTTCCATGTTTTTGATCGGTGCGTCGCCATTGGTCGATGAAACCGGCGCCGTTTGCTCATTCTCCGTCACTGAACTGTTCGACGATTCCGAACTGCGTCGTTTCGCGTTATTACTTTTTCGCCGCTTCTTCGCCATACTAACGTTGTTCAAAGTTCTGATTAACCACGAGTCCGTTTTTACGTTCACTTTACTAGAACCTGTTAACGGGCAGCTGCATAAAATATTGTGATATTTAATGCTGGAAGAACGGAAGTGCTTTCTTGAATATGTCATCTTTTTTTCTGAATGTGACTTTAGCGTTTTATGGGCAGAGAATAAAATGCATTTTAACGCTTAAGATGTCCGTTATGCGACGCTCTGTTTCCTCTCGCATAGATTCGTTCGGTATTAATTAAATATAACATTTTTTAAATTTCCGTCCTTCTAGTATTAAAACAATTAGACAACGTTTCAGTAAATTTGATTATTGTAATTAAATATAATAATGGAGGATATTTGTTTGTTAACACATAGAAAAATTAAATAGAAATATTTTCTATGGTTCTACAGTAGACTCTCGTTATATTGCCATTTTTGCAGATCGTTATATAATAATGATGGCATTTCTTGAAGACAATTTTTTGCTCAATAAAGTATATTGCTAATTTCCAAATTTTTCTGTTAATTTTAGCTTTATGATAATATATCGAGAGTTTATTTATTTCAATCGATTTGTTTGAATATTTTCGAAATTGTGATATCGATAAATATTTTAACTAACCGATTAAAATACTTGTCATCGCCGTAATTTTAAAAATACTTCGTACATTCAAACAACTATAATGTTTACCATTTCTATCAGACAACTGTGAAATTTCGTTGGTACTTGTTTTGGGGGACAGACGATAAGTAGATCCCGACTCATCCTCCGACGCCTCGTAACTCGAAACTCCACCGCAAATATCGTTATCATCTTTCAAAGTTTTCGACGAATTTTCCTCCAGCTTCTCCTGCTTCTTCGATGCTCCGTCATTCTCTTCGGCACATTCAAGTTCCTCCGTGACATCGCTCAGCTGAATTTCCTTTTTGTTCGAATCGCTATCATTCTTAACATTCAAAGCTTCCAAAAGAATTTCCGCCGAGGCGCACGCCGCTTTCCAAGTAACATCCTCTGGCACATTATAACCGGATGTGTCGGGACGTTTCAAAATTCTCGGTGAATTCTCAAGAGAAAATGCAGGTGGCGGTACGATAGGACTCGCCGGAAACGGCAACTTCGTTGTTGTACTGCTAACGTTTGTGCAAACGTTCGTTGCGAGTCGAGGCAGCGGTGTCGACGACGAAGGTGCACAGAAGTTCTTTTCTTTATTATAATGACTTCTGTGATTATTCGATTCGTTTCGTGAATCCAGACGACGATTAGACTTTCTTTGGTGCCTCTTTTTCGGGACGTTGTAGCTACCCGGTTTCATGTAAACCCGAACGTCCTCGGAACTGTCGTACTCCTCGGGAGCCTGCTGTGCTTGAACACGGTTATTGATCAGATTGTAAGCGTTCCAGGGGGCTGTTTGTATGCTCTGCATGTTTTGCAACGTTTGGAACTGACGGTTCGCGTCAATTTGTAGCTGCCTGATGCAATTACCGAGGTCCGTTGTGTTTTTCGTCTCGTGACGAGATGGCGCTCGCGATGCATTTTCAGAGTTTCTCATACTCGCGAACCAGGCGGACAAGTTAGCTGTCATTTCTTCGGAAGACTTCTCAGGAATACTGGGCTCGATTTGACTGAGTAACGTCATTCTGTCTTTTGGAACTGCCGCCAATTGCAGTTGACTGGTTGACGATTTACCGACGTAGATTAAGTCCATATTAGTCCTGTTTCCATGGTTCTGATCGAAATTTTTTAAATGCTTGTGGCCGTAGTCTATCGTGTACGAGGGGCAAATGGAGTAATTGGGGTAGAAATGCTCGGTGTCGTTGTTTGAACTGAAGTATATGGACTCCAGACTAATCGAAGGGTTCATAAACGACGATTCCACCCTTGACAAACACTTCTGGGTATAATTGCCCTCGTAATTTTCGTCCAGTTGTCGCTGTAATCTAAAAATAGAGTCGTTCTCGTGCTGTGATGGGTTTTCAGGATATTCCTGCTTCTTTTCTTTGAACGTCCATTGTCGGTCCTGGCTGCTTTCTGTTAGAACCTTGCTTCTCAGATGAAAAAACTCGGCATTCAATGATTGTGTGGATACGTCGGTCTTTGAGGCAGATGAAGTTCCTTTTAAACGAAATCTACCGTTTGTTTGGGCACCTGATTCTGTGTGTCCTGGAAACATAGGCACAGATTCGTGTCTATTACTATTAGGGAATTATGTATAAAAAGGTCCCACCCCTGCAAATATATAAATTTCATTGCTTTGTATAACCAAGTCTGGACATTTGATTTTATAACAAATGTGTCGTTAGTGAAGGCACAAAAGCAATATGGTAACACTAGTAAAAATTTTGTGTGCATACATGAATTAGTGTTTCTATTGCATTATAAATATAAAAACTATTTTCCTTCCTATGGGTCTCAAATGGACTCAAGGGTTGTAAATAACCTATAGCAACCAAAGTTATACTTGCAGAGGTAAGACCTTCCTATGCATAATTACCTGTCACTACATTCTCAGTGATAGTCCACTTACTTCGAGATTTCGTTTCTCTTTGACCCGTCTGTCTCTCCTGATCAACGTTATACTGGCCAAAATTTCGCTGACTTCCGACATGGAACGTTTCTTGATCGTTCCTTTTATTCCTTGATGTATTGTTCGCGGATGGATCAAACAAGTCATGGTTTGTGTAAGCTGAAACATCACCTGGTAGAGAAGTTTCAAACGATTCTGGTTTCTGCTCAGCATCGCAAGTGTCATGGTTCCCTTCAAGTTTCAAAAACGTTTGGACAATCTGACTGAGCAGCTCGTGCGTGTTTTCTTCCCATTGTTGAAAGCATCTGACCAATTCGCAGTTGTATTTGTCATCCAGACTCGGATAATGTTGTTTGTTCAAGTAATTGTCGAGGATGAGCCAACCGTTGCTGATGCGTAGCAGAGCATTTATTAAGTCGCTGACGAATACACGATCTCCAGCAAAAATTGGGAAGCATGTGGATGATTTTGTGACGGCCGTTTTAGTGGCGGTGGAAAGGTTCCTTAACCAACTAAATTTTGGATTTGTTTTACAGTCGTTATTTAAGACGACCTCGGCTTCTGTGCATCCCCAGTAAATGACTTTTCGTAGCAGTTCGGGGTACTGGGTGCGATCAATGGTTGGTGCATCAGTTTGTACAGCTATGGATGTGCTGGTTCCATAATCCACACAGAAGTCAGTAAACCAAGTGTTTTTGTTTGAGACAGTGTCACCAGCACCATTGAACAATGGTGCTGAATCACTTTTATCATTCTTCATTTCTTCCTTACCAATGTCGTTGGAAGATGTGTTGCAAAGAGCTGAAACCATTTTCTCAGCTTCAATGGTGAAGTCAAAGCTAGCTGAGGATTCATCCGAGTAATGTTCTTCTTGTATTTTTGTAGACACACTTGTAGCAACTTTATCTGAAGAATATGCATTGGTTTCTGGTTTTGTGTCATCTGTACATGCTTTCATGTCCAATAAACTGTTAACGGAGGAAGTGGTTGTTTGTGATGGCCATTCATTGTAACTTTCAGTAGTTGTTAATGGGATTTGAGAATCGTTCACTGTAGTTAACCTGTTCTTAGTGCATTTTAATGTTGAAATGTCAAAAGTGGTGGAAGAGGTTGCAGTTTTATCTCTCTGTATATTTGGAAAGACCAGATTCACTGGAGGATTAGGGAAGACTTGATTAGACTGTGTTGTTTCAACCGGACTCGTGATTTGATTTGCATAATTTGCTGGAGACGCATAAGGATTGAGATTAGAATATTGAAACAAGGGATTAGTGTTGACAGTTTGCAAGTTGCAAGTGTTTGTGGATGGAACATTGTAATAGGATCCATGTGGCAGTTGTTCTTGTTGTTGTTGTTGAATACTTTGTCGATCTTGAACTACACAAAATGTTTGCACATCTGGAGGCTTGAAGTAAGTTTGAGGTACTAAAGCAATTCCAGAGTTGTACTGGTCTCCAGTAAAGGAACCATGTGTGTACGTTGAGGAGGCAATTAAAAATGAGGTAGTTGATGCAGGCAATGGGCCAGTATTTGTTGTCTGATCATACAGGACTAAAGACTTCGGATTGTAGGATAGTTGCTGTTGAATATGTTGTTGCTGCTGCTGCTGCTGATAATATTCTGGATTTCGTATGAGTTTATTCTTGGGTGGCCATCTGCTGCTTTTGCCTATATTCATGGATGGGTTTGTACGAGAATCTTAGAAAACTGAAATCATTATTTACAATAAATATAACACTTAGTACTATCAGTGGTGATACTTTATATTGGTATTGGTTGGTATTACCATATTAATACCATTAACTATAATAATAAAGAAATTACAAAAACTGCACTGTTTAAATATATTTTGAAACTAACAATATCATTTGCTTTTTATTAATATCTATTAGTAACTAACAGAAAACAGAAACATAATGAAAAAGGGTAATTTCTGAGAAATTAGTAATACTAGTATCCTTAATTCTTTAAGAACACAGAGATTATATGTTTAAAAGGAAAGTATGGAATAAATTGTATGATGAAAAGAAATGTAATTATACCTTGTACGTGTAAAGGAACAGGATTAGTCAAAGCAGCATTACGGCGTGCTGTTGGATAAATACAAGACGGATACAGACTAGTTCCACATGGTTGAAGAGTCAATGTTGGATTAGGAACAGGACCATAAAGAATTTGTTGCTGCTGTGGATGTAAAATGGAAGAAGGTGCTGATGCAGGCAGAATAGCTGATTGTATAGACGATCGATTAGGTCGTGTAGCTGTTGGGTGCATGATCCACCTAACGCCAACTTAAAAATAATTTTCTTGTTTTGACGTTCTCAGGTCCTGTTTGAAAATTGAATTTCTTTAATATGTCAAACACTTTAAACAAATGATGTGAATGTAGGTACCATACCAACTGTTAATTGACATATTAATAACCTAAGTATGTTATTTATTTTTATATATTTTATACAAATACAATAAATAGTTTAAATTTTACCTGATATCCGAATAGCTTTTCATTCTTCTTGAATAAACCATTTGTATTCGTATATGCGAGCAACAAGGTAAATGAACATGAAAAAACTCAACAGATCAGGAGATTGCATGCACGATACGATTTAAAATAGATAGTAAAGTGAAGTTAGAGCGCTTAAATAAATATTCACGTAGGAAATCGAAAGAAAGGAAAAAATTTGAATAATTAACGAATAAAGTTGCTATTAAATTAAAGGAACACGAGGTTGATCCACAACTTTTTAAAATCACTTCACCCTGTCTCTCGGTTTCATACATATACACGTTAGCATTTTCTTGATCGGTATTTTTTCTTTTATCACGGAAAATCAGATCAAAATTTCTTGTAAATCAGAAGCAGTGAAACTTATTTACATACTGAAGAGCAAATGATAATCTATGGAACGAAAAAGTCAATGAACACCGTAAAGAAAAATGGCAGATTACTGGTTACCGAATTGAAACAAAAATTTCCTGCTGGAACAATGAAACGAGAGAAAAATTTGACGCACGGCTCAAGCTTTTTATCTATAAGATATTAATATGTTTGCAATATTGACAACGTTGATTATCTATAAATGTTTAATACTGTCGATATTAAAAAATTATTAAGAAATTGTATGTACGTGTCAACTTCGTGAAATATTGTAAACTTTATTTTATGTGTAGTTCGAGTCGTATATACAGAGCTACTTAAAATGGCTACAATTGATAGTAATAAAAAATAAAGAAAATTATTTTTTAAAAACGATACCGTGTATTGTTGAATTAGGGTGGTGGAAAATAATAAACATATAAGCTTCCGCAACGACAACCCTGATATATTTTCCTCGCTTTGCAAAAACATGTCATACAGATGCTTTTTTATTCTCTCGCGAATGTTGTCACAACATATAGACTTTCAACAAGTTGCGTAATTGTTACTTGTGTGTAATATCATTCTTAAGCTCTACGCAAAAAATTGACGAGTGAACACAATGTGACTGTTGTCACACCTTCAGCACCCTATACTGGAGTTTCTCAAGAAGAATTATGCATGATGAAGGAGTGCTCGCCAAGCTGTTCGACGTTTCGCAAAAAGTACCAAAAATGAACCGTTCCTGAGTCCCTGTGCAATTAGAAAATATTCTGGAAGAAACGCGACCGTTTTCCATTACATTTCTGTGTAAATATCGATGAATGTATACGGCGTTACTCGAAAAGTAATTTTGGCGAATAATTTGATTTTAGAACTCATTGTCTAACCTTTATCGAGATTCAGTTCGAAATGAACAGGCAATCAGGAACAGCGTGCACGTTTTCACTAGACTACGATAATGGACAGGAGGAAGCCACTGCACTGTCTCTAGAATTTCATTTCGAGATTCCATCACGGTCAACATTTTTTTATCCGATAAATAACGCGGGATATTTGGCGTTTCAATTTTGTTCACTTGTGCTATGCAATTTTCTTATTCGCGGCCAGAGATCAGAATGTATGCACTTCCTCTGAGACTCATCTTATCCATCCGTATACACTAACCGTTCGAGAAACGCTCGTTAGGAGCGCCTCCTGTCCGCACGTATTAGAGTGCGTTTTAAACTAGCGAACGATTAATCGTTCTTTCTCCGCTTAGGCAAAAGTTTCAATCGGAACGAGCGTTTGGCGAACGATTACTGTATTGTTTCCCGAAGAATGCCTGTAGGTAGGTACTAATCTCGAACGCATCTCTTCGCAGACTGTTCGTTAATAGGTTTAATTTCCATGGAACTAATTACGAATGAATGCTAGTAGAACACTGCCGAGTACACACGACAGGATTAAAGATTTCGGTGGTAAAACGTTCGGTGTCGCCGTGTTGCAAAAGTCTTCCACACACGAACAGACTTCTTGACGGCCACCGAAACCGCTTCGTTGATAACATTTTTTCTTGTAATTCGATTCGTCCCATCCGCAGCCTCTTATCACTCGTGTATCAGGTGGAACTGTTTCAAATACATACAATCGTTATTATCTATGTAATGTTTACTGTTGGAGATCTTGCGTTTTTTTGAGTTGAGGAAATGACGATTGACCTTTAGGCAATACCTTGGGCGCGGGAATATTTAAATGCACCGATTACGGCTCTTACATTTATTTAATCTTAAAACTTATGAATTATTATTTTTATTGAAATTTCTTTTTTAATCTTTTAACATTTAAATTTCCAAGTGCCTAAAATTTTAAATCTCTCAATTTCCGAATGTATTTTCTCAAATTTTTATATTTGAAATTTTTAAACTCTCATTTCCAAATTCAAAATTTTAAACTTGCAAATTTTTAACTCCTCAAAATTTCTCTTTGCAAATTTCTAAATTTAGAAATTCTGAAACTCGTAAATTTATAAATTCGTAAATTCCCAAATTTCAAAATCTCAATATTTCCAACAGTCAAGATATTTGTACATAAATCTAGGGACTTAGAACTTTCTATCGCTACGGCAATATAGCGAGAGCTTCGTGCATCAGCTTACTAAAATTATCGTAAAGAATTCGTAGCATCGGTTATACTATTTTAATATAATTTCCAGTCTTACCATTTGAATACATCGGTCACAAGGTTTTGTTACAATTTTAATATAGTAACAAGGATAAAATATTAACCAACAAGTGCATTGAAAATTATTATAAGATTGGTGATAATAATTTGATATAATTTTCTTGTTACTTACGTCCATTAACACTGAACTCAATGACTTGCGTAATCTTTCTACACATTGTGTATTTAGCACCGTCCTTGAGATCGGCACAGTCCTTTTTAAGGACATCTGGAGGAACGTCATCGGCGCATCGACTGTCATTGTGACTGTTACAAAGGTAACACTTTATTGCGTTTATACCTGTAACGTTAAACAAAATAAACAATTATTAAAATTTATCATATTTTAATTGTTAACTCTTATTTTGAAGAACTCTGCTTGAATCTATTTAGATCTGTAATAAAGTAAGAGGTCATTTAGCTTGCAAAATTAATTTTACTTAATTTCAATTTGTAAAATTAATTTTACAATTAATTATTAATACTTCACAAGTAATTTGTAAATTTAACAGAGTTAAACTTTTACATATTAATTCCTAAAGCATTTTTAAAAGATTTGAAATATAATTTATTACAAATGAAGTTAACAAATTATAAATAAATTATAGTTAATAAATATACAGGTAAATAGTTCATTTATGAAACAGACTTGTAATAAATAAATTTATCTTCCCTTCTTTTATATGAAACTGATTTGAGCAGAGTTAATATTTAACAAAAAGGTTATACCATATACAAAGAGGTTCAATTCGGCTATATAGTAAAACATTCTACAAAATACCTTAATAAGTTAATAGATCTATAAAGAGTGGTATAAAATAATGTCTGTAATTATGAAGTGATAGAAAATAGTGGCTACAATGTAATTAATGGTAAAAATGTTGTTATAGTTTGGAATATTATTCGAAGCACAAGGCTGCGATCACTATTGACCCATTGATAAGGGAGGTCAGCGTGAGACGAAGATAATTCGACGATTAATCGTTTTGTTATGAAAAATGATTATTATGTCATTATGTCATTGACGTATCTAAGATTTTTGTTTGGGGTGGAATTGATTTTGTAGTTTTGTTGATGACGTATAGAAATTACATTAAGAATGATAAAAGAGGGATAAATTTTTGAATTTGGGAGTTTTCTGGAATTTTGAAACTTGGGAGTTTTGGGGAATTTTGGAAATTTGGGAGTTTTTGGGAATTTTGGAATTTGGGAGTTTTTGGGAATTTTGGAATTTGGGATTCTTAGAATTTGGGGTTATTGGAATTTGGGGTTTGTGGAATTTGGGATTTTTGGAATTTGGGGTTCTTGGAATTTGGGATTCTTGGAATTTGGGATTTTTGGAATTTGGGATTTTTGGAATTTGGGATTTTTGGACTTTGGGGTTTTTGGAATTTGGGATTTTTGGAATTTGGGATTTTTGGACTTTGGGGTTTTTGGAATTTGGGATTTTTGGAATTTGGGATTTTTGGAATTTGGGATTTTTGGACTTTGGGGTTTTTGGAATTTGGGATTTTTGGATTTTGGGATTTTTGGATTTTGGGATTTTTGGATTTTGGGATTTTTGGATTTTGGGATTTTTGGAATTTGGGATTTTTGGAATTTGGGATTTTTGGAATTTGGGATTTTTGGAATTTGGGATTTTTGGAATTTGGGATTCTTGGAATTTGGGGTTCTTGGAATTTGGGATTTTTGGAATTTGGGATTCTTGGAATTTGGGGTTCTTGGAATTTGGGATTTTTGGTATTTGAGATTTTTGAAATTTGGGGTTCTTGGAATTTGGGATTCTTGGAATTTAGGATTTGTGGAATTTGGGGTTCTTGGAATTTTAAAATTTGGGAGTTTTGGAAATTTGGAAACTGAGGAATTAGGGGTTTAAAAATTTGTAAATTGTAAAATTGTAAAATTGTAAAATTGTAAAATTGTAAAATTGTAAAATTGTAAAATTGTAAAATTGTAAAATTGTAAAATTGTAAATTTAGTAATTTAAAAATATGTGAACTTGGTAATTGAAAATTTGAGAATGTGATTCATTCAAAACTGAAAAGCCAAACATTCAAAAACTTAGAAACTTGCGTTCATACTTTATAGATCTGAAAATTTAGAAATCGCGGAGCTTCGAGATCCTCTGTCCCTCGCGTTATACGGGGAGGAGCTGGCCATATTGTAATAACCCTAAACCCTCGCTGGTCCCTATCCAATTAAGTAAATGGCCATTATTATTACGTGTTTAAATGTAACAATGCATTGGTATGATTCGTTATCACTGTCTAAATGTAGCTATCTATATAGGTTAACGTTTCAACATTGCTCATTGTCAATTAACAAGTACTAAATTTCGCTTAATTAATTGTATTTAAAATAAAAGTATATAGGGAAGATCGTATAAATGTATTCTTGTGAAACAGTAAGTTCATCGTCCTCAACAACGTAACTGATATAAAAATCAATGCAGCTACGTGGCCTAGAAAAGCATCACCACAATAAGTTTACAGCTTGTTCGCACCTTCTAATCTTGTTTCTACGGTCATTCACAGTTCTAAACATGACATAATATTATGCATAATCGTTGTCACTGTAATAGATACACCTGCGGGTAGTAGTTCTTAACTTATTAATTATTACACACTTTTTATGTTGTTTATTCGTTCAGGTTGAAAATGGTGCTTTAGAAACTGTGATTTTTGTTATACATATGTTGTGTAGTGAGATAAATAAGTATTAATTTATATGTAGATAGCAAGATAAGTAATTATTAATTTTTATATGGATAGCAAGATAAATAATTATCAATTTTTATGTAAAGAGTAAGATAAATAATTATCAATTTTTATGTACATAGTAAGTTAAATAATTATCAATTTTTATGTACACAGTAAGGTAAATAATTATCAATATTTATGTAGAGAGTAAGATAAATAATTATCAGTTTTTATGTAGACAGTAAGATAAATAATTAATAATTTATATGTAGATAGCAAGACAAATATTAATTTACATGTAGAAAGTAAAATAAATAATTATTAATTTATACATAGATAGAAAGATAAATAATACTAACTCATATGCAAGCAGGTTGCAAAAAAAAATAAATATTAATTTAAAATAAAGTTTGGGTTGTTTGATTAATTTTTTATAATATTAATTTTGAATAAAAACATTGAAGACATACAACTGTCACTTGTGGATTGAACAAGTGATTATAATTTTATAATAAAAAAAGAAGCAAGAAATGACAAATGAAAAATATCCACAAACCAAGAATAATTCTTTAAATTTTTTAAAATAATTTTTGATATAAGTGCACGACAATAAAAGATAAAAAGGGACAATGTTTCAATATTCAGTCAAAATTGTGTACAGACATAATTCTTGTGCGCATAGTTCGTCACCATTGATCTGCGTCTACGTCGAGAACCTCAAATTCGGTCACAGATTTTCATTGTCCAAAATATATATTTCTAACTTTTTAATAATATTTAAACTATTTTTTAAAAACAGAAAATAACTCGATACACTTCCTTTATAAATATAAAATAGATAACAAATTAAGAAATAAGTTGTTGTAATTACTCTATTATTATTTAAATAAACGAGTACTAAATCGATTGAGATAAATAAGCAATTTTTTCCGAACGGATGAGGGGTATGACATAAGTCCTCAACGGAATAGTATTAATAAAACGAACGTAACTCATAACGCAGTTAACCAGGAAACTGACCATGATTCAATTAAACTTGTGAAATTATCTCAAAATGAGAATCCAATATTAACATAGCGTTCTATTAGTTTGCCAACTAAATTCGCCATCTTGAATGTTCCGTTTTGGAACGGCTTCCATCGAAAATTATTCAAACAAAATTGTTTATAAGTTGTCACAAGCTCAAGGTAAAAAATTGATATAAATTCAAACAAGAAGTCATAAGTTTAAATATTTTATTATAATAAAAATAATTGTCATACGTTTAAACAAAATAAAGTTGCCATAATTATCAATAAAATAATTGTTATAAATCTAGGCAATAATTGTCATGAAATGTATCTAATACAAATTGTCAAAATTTCACATAAAATGTTTTATTTATAAGTTCAAAATTTTGATAAAAATAATTGTCATAAATTAAAACAAGACAGTTGTCAAAATTTCAAATAAATTTCTATAAATTCAAACAAGTCATAATTTAAATAAAATCGTCACTAGTTCAGATCACATTTTTAAATAAAAATTCAACACGAATATAAAATTTTATAATTTTATAATTTATGTAGGATAAACTGTCCAAACTGTATAAACTGTAAGACAAGATAATTATAATAGAAAATTTAGTACAGCGAATTAGGATTCACAAGAAGTCTTTTTCATACATATATTCATCAATTAAAAATACACAAATATTTTTTAAAGTATATAAAAAGCAATATCTGTGTTCCAACAAGAACCCCTCCCACAAGTGTCAATAACAATGTACAGTTGAAAAAGTTCAAAAATAGACCTGACGCCTGATCAAAAATATTTAAGTATAAAGCACGTAAACGTACACGGGCCATAATAAAATATCTAATCGTCATTAATAAAATAAAATGCGAAGAAAATAGTAAAATGGGGAAAGTAGGTCTGAAGGCAGGACGCGAGGATCGATAAGGAAGTCTGGTAACGGGGTCCGATTGTTGAACCAGGGTTAGGCTAGACAGAACGTCCAGACGCTTACCACAAAAACAGAAAATGACCAGGACGCACAAGACGAGGACGACCGAGTGTTTCATGTCGGTTTTTGTTTTCTTTTTATCCTTGCACGTCAACGATCAAAACGCAGCTCGCGGTCACCGTGTCTGTGTACGTACGTTTGCGAGCCGTTTCGCGGTCGGATTCGTCGAAACCGGAAGTGAGAGAAAGCGATTAGACGAAGGGGTTGACGAGGCCAACCATTCGGCCCCGAAAGCTACTGAAGCACTGTTCACGGTGGCCGTTTCGCGACACGGTTTCAGCGCAAGTCCGCAACCAAGGCGACGATGCTCACAGTACTGGCATAACCATGGATATGTTCTACATGTAATACCACTATACGTGATTGCGATGGAGGAACGAAGAGGAGGAGAGAAACGGAAAAACGAACTCGTCTTCCACCGACCAATAATCCAAGGCCCAAACGATCTAACCACGACCGAGGGAAAGTCGGATACGCGATTATGATAACCGCTCTTCGATTCGAGAGAAATCAATAATTTTGAACGACCGAGGGAAGGGATGCAATTGATTTTTTGACGTTAGTGATAACGATGCAAATCTGACTAGTCACTTTTATATTTAGTCGTATTTTCATAAGTCATTAGCGTACTTTTTCATATTCACATCTTTGTTCAAACTGACATCTTCAAATTTCTTACTGACATATTTTTTAAGAATATTTATAGCTACTTGCCTCGGAGATTCTATATTTATAAGCAGATGATTGCATGGTTTAAATCTGGTTGGAATGAGTTTTTCCTTATTCTGTTTACTTGTCTGTTTACTGAATTTTATTTATAGCCTATAAGTATAAAAATTTATAAATATTGTATGTGATGAAAAAATTGGGTTTGCTCTTGTACATTTAAGTTCAATTTCCTGGTAGATCACTTATCTTTTATCTTTTTAGTAAATAGAGAAGTCACTTATGTGACATGTATTAAGTAACGTATACTGATATAAGTAAATAGTGTATGATATATGTAATATTACGTACATACATGTCATATTTATTTAGAAGTCACACGTATCACAAATATGAGAGCATTTTACTTACACAGAATAATGAAATTATGAAATAGGGAAACAGTGAATAGTGAATGATTGAATAATATTACAATGGAGAATATAATATTAAATAGAATTATGATAGAGAATATAATAATAATTATTATTGTACTAGAAAAGTATTATAAAAGTTAGTATTATAATAATATAATATACTACTTACTAATAGTAAACTAATACCATTACTATGGTACTATACAATAATATTATACAATACTATAATACTATACAGTACTGTTATACGATACTATAACATTATATTAGTATTATATAACATTATTAAACAATACAAATGTATGTGATATATCAGTGATAATATTATATTAATTAAATAATATAATATAGCAAGCACAGTGAAATAATGAAGTAGTACAACAACAAAGTAAAAAAAATAATTGCAGAGGTAAAAACAAAAATAGTAAAATAATAAAATAGTAAAGTGAATTAAGAAACAGAATAATAAAGTAGATGACAAAGTAGAGTAAAATAAAAATTTGAAAAAAGAATAGAAGCCAAGATAGTAAAGTATAAAGTATGAATAATTGAATAATACATAAAATAATAGTTTAACCTAGTTACACCATACACCCTATACTTTATAGGTTAGAATACCACCAGTGAAGTTTACGCAGCAAGCACGTAACTTCACAAGCGAAACTTCGTAGCATAAACCCAATTGAAGGTTATTTGTAAAAGAAACGTTTAATTATCAAGAACAAACGATAGGATTGTTTTGACGGATAAAGCAGGGCTTCAAGTTAAATAGGGAAGGCCGTGGGCGGTACGAAGAGCTTTATGCTCAAATAGAGCGTAAAGTGGTGGTTTGGAACACTCTAAGTGGATAATATCCCTTTTCCTGTGACACACTGAACGTCATGAAATGTCATGGAAGCTTAGTGTAATAAGTTGCACGCGAACAATACGGAAAGGAATGTGGAAGATATCCTTCCAGGTTGCTATTAGGGCTATCATATCATGTGACCTGTTAGGCCTATCATATCAAATGACCCAGTTTTTTTTTTAAAGTTCGACAACGAGAGTGATTGCAACAACTGTCTTCAATTTCTTTGTGTCCGTGACAAGTTCTACATTGGTGTAACCATGAATGTATTGTCAGGTTTTGCTGCATTGATGCTATCGTGATTTTTGTTACAGATAAAGTTTAATGTTTTGATTTCATTTTAGATAGTGCGTTTTAAAACGGTTGACAGTATAGCGTGATTTCATGAAATGTAATCTAACCTAACCTAATTTCGTTCAGCCTAACTTAAAATAACCTAACCTAACTTAATTAAAGCTAATTTAACATAGCTGCACGTGCAGTATACTTTATCGTGATTTAATTTAATAAATATGATGAAAAGTGATTAAATCGATATTATGAAACTATTTTCAAATTAATCGTGTAACTAAAGTATTTGTAGTAGACGAAAATTTAAATTTTATCAGAACGATGATGCACGTCTATTTTTGTTTAAGAGTATAATTTTAATTAAGCGTTAGTGTTTAACATGTTTAGCAACATGTCGAGACCGTGACACATCTTTGATGATTATATTCTACGTGGTAAATATTTTGTTCTTTTCTAGTACGAAAGACAGAACTGATCGATTTTTAAATTATCTTACTAGTTTATAAATTATCTTACTAGTAGAAATTTAATTGTTAGAATTTCTAATTTCAATGCAATTTTATTTTAGTTTTTTATAATATAATTTTAGTTCAATTTTTTGTAAAATAACTTTATGTATTATTTATAATTTTATGAAGTGAGTGATCCATAACAATGTTATTACAATTCTCAACATACTAAATTCGTAAAACACATGATGTGAAATTAACCTTGAATGGTTAACTACAGTTATCTGGTAAGATGATAATAACCTGAACAAATGAGCAAACCTTCAGTTTTTTAATTATGTAATTGCTATGGCAGCGATATTCAACAGAGAAAACGTATGAGAGAAGTGCACATTTGTGTGACACATGTACAGGATGTTTCAAAACTGTTGTATGCTGCGTAGCTCTGGTAGATCTTTTTTTACTTAAAATATAATAAAAAAATTTGTCATCATTTCACAGACTCTGTCTTTGCATATTTTGTGTCGAATATCCAACCTTTAATTGCTTGAAAATTTATTTTGGTAATGTAAACGTTGTAGTTGTAGTGCATATTTTTTTTGAAGCACCCTGTATAAGTATACCATGTGCGTAAATCTTGATGTAAGTATAATATTTCATTATATAATAATATCGTATTATAGGAAGTGTTCCAGTTCTTTTAATGAAAACTGGACAGATAAACAATAATTTTAAAATAACTTTTCCTCAATTAATTTAAGGAAAATTTAATATTCTAAAATTTTTTAATTTTATACAATTTTGATTTCTATTTCTAATCTTACATTTAAATTTCAAGTTCAGTAATAACAAAATTATCAAACAAAATTTTAGAATTTGATTACGAACAATTTAGGGAATTATTTCGTAAGTTACTAAACCTGTGACGTACCGATTTTATTAGTTATGTTCATGTTGAAAACAGTATTTTATAAAATCATAAAAAGGAGGTAACAAATTGTTAAAGTGTACTCATTATTTTTATTAAACTTTTGTAAAACAAATTAGCAATTGTATTAACACACGAATGAAGTGAAATATTCTATTAAATTGAAAAAATAAATTTTTTATTTTGACGAGGGATTCTTTTATCCAGGTACGATATTCTAACCTACCAAATATTGATATCATTTACAATTTTATTAGTTATGATTGCAATCTATAAATTATTATATTTTATAGATTGAAAGAATGACATCAAGATGCCTGTAGTTATGATTTATTTTCAGTGAAAAAATTATTTCACATAATTAGTAGATGTTAATACCACATACACGTTTTCTAATTCCACATAAAAAAACTAAACGTAAAAGTAAGGAAAATTAATAATGCAAATGAAGCTAAATACACTACGCATTTTAATATTTTTGTTCATATTTCAAAAAGGTAAGTTCCATTAGATTTTATGCGTTAGATGTTACTATCTGTCGATAATGCAGCATCTGTTGATATCAATTAAAGATAAATTAGATTATACATAAATACTTAATTATTAATTTTTCAACTTGATATTATTTATTATTTCATGTGATTTATTATACAAGAAGAATCGAAAGCTACTAATTGTTACCAGTGTGACAGTAAAAAGGACACAAATTGCACTGTCGACAAGGTAGATATAAAATACTTGCAGATGTGTCCAGAGTCAAAACCGTTTTGTCGTAAAGCTGTATACATATGTAAGTTCCAATATTTATTTCTAGTTCTAACCTCAAAACTGTCATTAGCTGCCACCAACTGTCATTCACATTTATAACCTCAGTTTAACTGAAAATAAACATAATGCACATAACTTAATAGAACACAAGAAATAACGGAAGTGTTAAATTATCTTCCTCTTTCTTCATAACACTTGTTATTTATTTCTTTACAGTACGAATAACATCTTTTGATTTGCAGATTATTTTATGGATTCCCGACAAGATTTAACTGTCCGCGAATGTGCGAAATGGCGAAATGCTGATAACGAATGTTACAGAGGGCGTTATACCCGAGACAGTTATCAACTGGTCTGCGAATGCAAAGGAGCAGGATGCAATCGGTCAACTAGATATTCATCAGAGGCTACTATTTTCCTTTACGTTTTCTGTCCAATGATCATTCTTTTCGTTTTAAATCCCACTTGACCTGAAATACAGAGAATACGTCAGATTTGATACGTTGCATGTGAAATACAAGGATTCGGTTGATAACAAATGTCACTCGATAAATATAACAGGAACAGAATGTATCATATGAAATATCGTGATCGTTTGTCGGTACGTTGACACGTGCAGATAGTATCGAACGAAATTAATTTCTGTAATAAAAAACATGTGGAAGCTAAAGAGGTTATATTTTAAGCATCACCATAGCTTTTATAATAAATGAGAGGAAGTAAAATAACTAGCACTTAAATGTAAATGTATTGATGACACTCTAAATTTGAAGAACGAGTTAATTTAATTATATTTTAACAACTATTTCAATAACTTGTAACTAATATATAGAATAAAATAGCTGTGTATGTAACTTATAAATTAAATCAGATATGAAACACACGCTTCAGTTTAAATTAAAATAATTTGTAAATAGACATGCAATTGCAAATAATATAGTTTATTTAAAGTTAATATAAAGGTTTATTTTATTTTACCTTCAATGAATTAATCTAAAAAGAAGTTTTAAATGGTAATGTTACCATTCTATCAGGAATCGCATTGTTCTTCATTAGTTTCAATGAAATTGAATATCGAACGCAAAGTTATTCTCGTTGATTCGATGGTAAATTGTTGAGAACAAACGACATCCTGACTGACCACCCACGTTATCCTTATTATTATGTTCACTTGCTGGAACTTTCCACGGAACAACCCATTCCGTGGGTGTAGCCGGCTGATTTATCAAGAGAAAAGTTTCTCTCCAACCTATAATATCCTCCACTGGACGACATTCTTTTGAAACAGAGCACATTTCTCGCATTCGAACTCACGATCGTAATCGTTCATATGCATACTTAAAATAAGGCTATTTAATAAATATGCGGTGGAGTCTCAATTATTCGCGACGTTAAACATTTGGACAAGTTCCAAATTCAATTCATTGCTAAACATGCATATATAATTAAGTTGATTAAGCTGAAAAGCGTTCAAATTTGTCTGAATTTGTCCGAAACATAATATAATAAATATAATACATTTCTGTATACAAATATAAAATATTATTGACAAACCTTTACAGTAGTTAATATTAAAAACAGATTTTAGAATTATGAGCTCCATTTTGTCAGTGTGCATTGAAAGTTAAAACTAATTGTGAGCTTACTAGCGTTAATTAATTTATCAGTACGGAAATGACTTCGCGTTGAGAGAATGAAATTACTAGATTAAGTAGTTAAATTGACAGGTAAAATTAAAATTTGATTAGCGCCATCTAGCGTACGGCGTTTTTCAGCTGCTCCTGGTAGCAGGATCGCAGGAAAGCGAA
Source organism: Megachile rotundata (assembly GCF_050947335.1). Classification (NCBI taxonomy): domain Eukaryota; kingdom Metazoa; phylum Arthropoda; class Insecta; order Hymenoptera; family Megachilidae; genus Megachile; species Megachile rotundata. The sequence goes on from NC_134984.1 coordinate 14,263,609, forward strand.
GAGGTATTCGCTAAAACAAGAGGTCTCCCGCGCATTTACGCGCATGCGCAGTAGAAAGTCCGCCCACGCGCCCGGCAGCCATACTGCAGAAGGCGGCGCATGCGCTGCACTATTAAATGGCGTCTCCACCTACAAATCAACTAACTATGAATAATACTGTACCACTAACTATCTGCGAATAATTTCTACACTTTTATAATCAAAGAATGAAACTCGATCATATAGCAATCTTCCTATACAAAGTTTATTAAGATTTCATGTTAGGAAAAGTTGTTACACATATTTAAAGTAATAATAGAAAATTATTAATAACTACTTTCAACTCAGATCTTAATAAATGTTGTACAAGAAGGTAGATGAAGAGTCACTGGTGATTTTTCAATCATAAAAGTGCATAAGTTCCTCTAAGAAAACGAGTAATTAATAATTATTTGATAGTGATAGAATTTACTCTGTACGACGCCATGTTGGAATCATGGCACCAGTCTGGCTGTAGCGCGCATGCGCGCTGATGCGCGGGAAACCTCTTACTTTAGCGAATACCTCCTCGCTTTCCTGCGATCCTGCTACCAGGAGCAGGTTTAAAACGCCAAACGCTAGATGGCGTTGATCTTCTAAATCCAAGAATGTCGGTAAGGAAGAAATGAGTACAAATGATCGTCTCTAAACATTTATGTAAATTCATAAATATTGTAAATACATTTATATAGTGTAAATACATTTATATACTGCTTTTGATTTATAATATTATTTCATAAATACGAATGTCGGTCAGTGGGTTTATATCGAAGAAGGCGGTAAATTTAAAAATTTAAAACTTTAGAAATGTGGAAAATAATGATTTTGAAGTTTGAAAAATTAGGAACCTGACAAATTCAAAATTGAGTGATTTGGGGATCCAGAGATTTGAAACTTCGAGGTTTAAAAATTGAAATATTTAAAACCTTAGAAATATAGAAATTTGAAAGTTTGAAAATTTGCAAGTTTACATATTTGAATTCCCAAAATTAAAACTTAATGTAAAACAATTTTGACTTATGTGTTCTATCCATATAATACCTGCATGTTTCATATTATTAAATCGTCACATTAATAAGTACTTCCAAAATAAAAACTCCGGTGCAACATTTTACGAAACCCTCCGTTCCGTTTCGTCGCAAAGTGTCAAAAGTTGTACGAATTGTTTTGACGCCCCGCAAAAAATTCGACGTTAAAAATATTGTACATCCTCGCAAGAAGGTTATCAAAACGAGAAGCTCGTAAAATATTCGCATTGAGTGACTGATGATAAATGTAACAGACGACTGGTTATGTCCAAGATTCGTAAATGTAGGTAGTGTACGGTCGTTCTTCCTCGTCCTCCATCAACAGAGCGTCTCCGACCCTCTTTTCTAGACGGTATTATTATTATTTGGGTCGCGGCAATGTGGCGCCAAGCGTCCTGACGCTCCTCGAACACTCTTCGCCATTTCGTTATTGCGCGCTCGCAATTTCTGCTTTTCGTATTACACCAAATTGCTATCAATATTAACAGATTATATTTTCATTTGTTACATAAGCATTCGTCCTAAATTCTTTTCGCTGTAATTTCTGACTCACTGTGATGATTGTGCAATAATACGAAAAGGTATTTCTTGTTATTCAGTGGTGGTTCGTTTTTAATAAATATGTTCGATGTAGTGTAATTTTAATGTAATTTATTTGGGAATTTATTGCAAATTTTTATTTTTGTTTGGCAAAGTTTTGTAGTAGGTTGTTATTAATTACAAGGTTGTTAATAATTACTGATGACAAGGTTATTGATACAAGGTTATTAACTACTCATTCATCATTAAAACTTTGAAAATTGTCAAATAACAGATTCTCGATATTTTCATTCTCATCAAATTTTCTTTAAGTCACAAAATTTGTTAACTCTTGAAATCTCTAATTTTTGTCCAAATACAGAATCTGCAAATGAACTTAAGTTTCACCATTCATTCATTTCTTTCTCATTTCAAATTAAGTGTACCTCAAAAAATGACACTACTTACAATTCTTAATTTATAAATGACAAAAATTTGGAAATATTTATTGTACCTTCAGTACTTCACATATGTAATATTTTTTATGTTATAACATGCTATATCTTCTTACTACGACATGCAATGGTTTTTCTGTTTTTTTTTTTCATTTTTATGAATTAAAAATTATAAATACCACGATAAGCACATATCTGCCTTCTACGATTTCAGTTATTCCATGATAACTAGTATAAAGATATTTGTTGTTTCGAAATGCTCGTACAGAATGCACGTTGAATGCATGCCAAAGACATTATCCGCATTATAGGACATTTCTCGCCGGAATAATTTGTTGTTTCGATAACGGACACCATAGAGCTGATATTTCTCCGAAACAAGGTTTATTGGTTCGCCGCTGTAAAATGTCTTGAAGATGGCCTCCCTCGTAATTTCGTGAGAAATTGTCTGTTAACCGTCTTATCGTATGAATTATGAGATCATGGCGAATAATTATAATTTAAGTCCTCAGTTCTGATATTTTTTATGATGTTCTGATCTTTTTTATCAGTTTTAATTTTTTCAAATCAATTAATCTTTGTTATTTAATCAATTTTGTTGGGAATAATTTTAATTCAATAAATTTGTTGTATTAGGTTTAAAAACAATTTTTCTCATTCTCAGAAAAATGAGATGATTTACATATAAAAATTGTAGTTTTATCAGATGACAAAAAGTAAAATATTTTTTAGTTAAAAAATCTAAAAATCTAAAGATTCAAAAGCAGTGGAAGGACTGTATAATTAGTAGAGAACGAAAAACAGGCAAATAATTATTTAACAAGATTTGATCGGAAGTGAATGCATATGTAAGTGAAAATCGATCTTTAGCCGAAAGTGGCTAGTCACTCATTCATCAGAAGGTGAATTTGCACGTTCGATTACTGAATAATTTATGATCTTAAAAGAGTCAGTCAGTACATCCGGACAAAGGAATAATAGATGTGAAAATAAACTGAATCGATTTTTAACTTTGATAGGGTAAATTTATAGGAAAAATTTACGTCTCTGGTCAATGCTTTTGGTATAATATAATAGAACTTTATTGTTCTTACGTTTAGAGTATATTTTTTATATTTTTGAGGAACTTTTGGAACTTCTGAAGTTACAAACTTCTAAAATTTCAAATCGTAATATACCAGAACTCCAAAGTGCTAAAATTCTAAAACTCCAAAGTTTCTAAATTCCAAAAATCCAAAAATTTAAGAATCCAAGACTGTATTGTCTCAAACTTCTAAATTTCCAAATTCCAAAATTCGCAAATCCCCAAATTCCCCAATTTCCAAATTCCCAAATTCCCCAATTCCCAAATTCCCAAATTCCCAAATTCCCAAATTCCCAAATTCCCAAATTCCCAAATCCCCAAATTCCCCAATTCCCAAATTCCCCAATTCCCAAATTCCCCAAATTCCCCAATTCCCAAATTCCCAAATTCCCAAATTCCCAAATTCCCAAATTCCCAAATTCCCAAATTCCCAAATTTCCAAATTCCCAAATTCCCAAATTCCCAAATTCCCCAATTCCCAAATTCCCAAATTCCCAAATTTTCAAATTCCCAAATTCCCAAATTCCCAAATCCCCAAATCCCCAAATTCCCCAATTTCCAAATTCCCCAATTCCCAAATTCCCCAAATTCCCCAATTCCCCAATTCCCAAATTCCCAAATTCCCAATTCCCCAAATTCCAAAATTCCAAAATTCCAAAATTCCAAATTTCCAAATTCCAAAATTCCCAAATTCCCAAATTCCCCAAATTCCAAAATTCCAAAATTCCAAAATTCCAAAATTCCAAATTTCCAAATTCCAAAATTCCCAAATTCCAAAATTCCAAAATTCCCAAATTCCCAAATTCCCAAATTCCAAAATCCTAAAATTTTTAATCCAAAAAAATTCCAAAAATTCAAAACACCATTTTCCCCAACTTCCAGACTTCCAAATCCCTAAAATTTCACCTCTAAAACTCCAACATCCACAAATCCCAAATCAATATTTTAAACCATGCAAAACTTCGCATTAAAATGCATTTAACCACCAGTACATACAACTAAGCGATCTTCTTTCTTCACAAAGAAGATTATTTTCCGCTAAGCACTGTAATTAATTATATTCAAAGTAATGAATGATTTTACATTACCTTCGCGGACCTTTTAGTGCCTCCTATGCTTTCTATGGTCAAAGGCATAGTCATCACTTCATTCTTAATAACTCTCTAGAGAAAGAACTTTAAGAGCGTGAGATGGAACGAAGATGATAATCAAAGAAGAAATTCTTCGCGTACCTTCAATTTATTATCAAATCCACTAAGTATGTAATATTGAGGACGTCCTTGTGAAGTCTGATTAGGCGACATTCTGCCGGAGACGTAGTTTCTTTTATCTTCATTAAAAAAAATATCTACTATTTCTAACTCTGGGTTTAATTAAGTTTAACTGAGTTCGAAAATGAAGTTTAATAGTATTTACTTAATTTAAATTAAGGTTAAATTACAGGTTTGAATTAAAGTTAAACGGTACAGGTTAAATAAAATTAAATTTATTACAGGTTAAATAAAATTAAATTTATTACAGGCTAAATGAAATTTAATTTTATTTCTATCAAGTTAAATTTATTTAGTTGGAGTAGTTTTAAGATATTTTAGCTTGTATTGTAACATAGACTTTTTGACAAAAATAAAAGCTTGAAGGACAATTTATTTAAAAATTATTGCAAGAGTATGTGAACAAGGTACAATCATTATAGTAATTCTTAACAAATGTTTGATAATTTATTTAAAAATTATTGCAAGAATATGTGAACAAAGAACAATCATTATTTCTAACAAATTTTATTAATGATATTTCACCATAACCTGCAAAATTTATTACCTAACTTTTCTTCATGATTCAAATATTACAGTTGCATGACAAAGGGTTGCTCTAACCTCAAAATGAGTGTCACTATTGTCTCAAAGATGTCATTGAATGTGACCACAAATTCAGAGATCCAATAAGAGTTATTTTTCAAACCTTCATAGCAAAGGTCAAATGACAGTATATTCTAATAAAATACAAACTAATCTGTTAAAAAAATGTTACTTAAATGTTACTCGTTATGATTTTCTTAAAGATATAGAATATTGTAGTTTGAAAGTCTATAATAGTTATGGTGAACTGTCATGGCGTCCTCATATAAGGACATGCTAAATAAATGCCTGGTGTATTCGGTCAATTTTATTGCTCGTAAACATTGTTATATTGTAACAGTCATTAATTATGACCAAAATAACCAGCATAACTAAAATAACTATTATAAGTAAAATATGATAAACTGTCATGGCGTCCTCACATAAGGACATGCTAAATAAATGCCTGGTGTATTAGGTCAATTTTATTGTTTCTAAACATTGTTATATTTTCACAGTCATTAATTATGACCAAAATAACCAGCATAACTAAAATAACCATTATAAGTAAAATATGATAAACTGTCATGGCGTCCTCACATAAGGACATGCTAAATAAATGCCTGGTGTATTAGGTCAATTTTATTGTTTCTAAACATTGTTATATTTTCACAGTCATTAATTATGACCAAAATAACCAGCATAACTAAAATAACCATTATAAGTAAAATATGATAAACTGTCATGGCGTCCTCACATAAGGACATGCTAAATAAATGCCTGGTGTATTCGGTCAATTTTATTTTTCGTATTGTCATATTGTCACAACCATTAATACCTATTAAGACCAAAATAACCCTATTTGTATCTCTCCCAGCTATACCAAAGAATAATAATTTAATTCTCAGAATTCAGCAAAAAGCAACTTTCCTCCATGAACAAATTCGAAAGGGTTAAGAAGTAAACCTAATTGCGAGCAGAACGCGTCGAATTCTGTTACTTAGTAATTGCTAAATCCAAAACTGAGCTAGACGGCGACGACGGTGTCCTACATAGGCGCCGTGGCGCCAGACGTCTCTCGTTTTCATCCTTTTCCTTCGACCGTTTTCTTCACTGTAACACAGCGATTTTCCCTGGAAACGGAGCTCACCCTGGAAAAATGATACAAGAATGATTAGCGTCGTTACAGAAAGAAAAATACGCTTTAGATTCGCGTTAACTTATTTACAGACGCGTCGTTTTTCGAGGAGAAGAAATTTCGAAACGATGACAACTTCGAAAAGGGTCAAACTACGTATACATTTGCAGGGTGTTCTAGATTATCACTGTAAAATGATGTCAGCATCAAATGATAATAAATAACGAAATGTTGGGTTGTGGTTTTTTTGAAGAGTTTAAAAACGTGGAATAATAGTGATTAATGGTTTGCAATTCGGACATTATGCAATTGGAATGTTGAAATGATCAAATGAACATTACCCTTAATGGGGGATAGATTGAGATCAGGGACGATGGAGGAAGCTTCTTTGAGGGGTGAAGGGTGAAATACTGGGAAGAGGGTTTTTGAATTATTTTGAAGGAGAATTTGATACTGGTTTGTCGTTTATTTATTTATATTTTTGTACTGGTTAATAATATTTAAATAATTAATACTAGTTTTGTAATAGTTTAAATAATTAGCTTAAATAAGTGGTTTAAATAATTAATTTGAATAAGTAGTTTGAACAAATAGTTTAAATAACTAGTTTAAATAATTAGCTTAAATAAGTGGTTTAAATAATTAATTTGAATAAGTAGTTTGAACAAATAGTTTAAATAATTAGTTTAAATAAGTAGTTTAAATAATTAATTTAAATAAGTAGTTTGAACAAATAGTCTAAATAATTAGTTTAAATAGTTAGCTTAAATAAGAGGTTTAAATAATTAATTTAAATAAGTAATTTGAACAAATAGTCTAAATAATTAGTTCAAATAATTAGTTTAAATAAGTGGTTTAAATAATTAATTTAAATAAGTAGTTTGAACAAATAGTCTAAATAATTAGTTTAAATAATTAGCTTAAATAAGTGGTTTAAACAATTAATTTGAATAAGTAGTTTGAACAAGTAGTTTAAATAATTAGTTTAAATAATTAGCTTAAATAAGTGGTTTAAATAATTAATTTAGATAAGTAGTTTGAACAAATAGTCTAAATAATTAGTTTAAATAATTAGCTTAAATAAGTGGTTTAAATAATTAATTTAAATAAGTAGTTTGAACAAATAGTTTAAATAATAGTTTACATAATAGTCTTCTTTAAGTAAATCAAGGTATAGCAAAATTAATTTTATTTCAGTCACAAATTCCATTTTCTAAAAATATATCATATGAAATAAAATGGTATTTGTTTTAAGAACTTTGTGATTTATAAATGTGTTCGACTGTGTTCTATGGGATGGTAACGTAAATATAGTAGAGTCTCGTTATATCGCCACTGATGGTGCTATAAGAGTTGAAAACTCCTGCAGTTTGATAAGAAGTTTTCTCCTTTGATACCCTGATGGTGTTCCCGCATCCCCACATGTTATCTGTACGAAATTCTGCAATGGTGACAATATAACGAGAGTCTACTATATTATGAATCTATTCTTATACTGTATAAAAGGACAAACTAGTATGTTTTTATTTTATATTAAATATGGTACAATAAATTTTTATTTGCTTTCATAAATTGAGGGAAAATACTCTTCTTGTACAGAGCTGAAGGAAATTTTAAAATATGAAATGTGGGGTCTGAAATTTAAAAAATATTAAATATGGAGATATGAAATTTAAGAAATATAAAATCTAGAAATAATAAGTTTGAAAAATATAAAATATAAAAATAAGAAAATAAGAAAATAATAAATACGAAATTTACAAAATATAAAAATGCAGAGATAAGAACTTTGAAAAACATAAAACACTCATTTTAAAAAATACAATTTCAAGTCTTTAACAAAATTATCTTAACATCATAAACAAAGTTAATTTGCATGATCCAAATGATCACTTATCATTTATGCAAACCCGTTATCAAATTCCGTAGCCGACATCCAGTTGGAAGATACGATTGTTTATTCTCAGATAACCGTATAAGAAGAACGATTTTAGACACGTAGTTAAGTGACTTATACTATGACAACGTAGCCTGTGCACTGCTTTTGTCATGGATGTTACTAACTATAATTAGGCTAATAGACAATTAACGTCCTTCAACGTATCCACGCTTTCCTCCCCTCGTCAATCGTTACTACCACGATTTATATAGTGGTTCCTAGTTCGGTGTGAAATATCCGGAATTCATGCCAAATATTTTAGATGTATTTTTCGAATGAAATTTTCCCCTTAGAATTCTTCGCGTCTTCAGATAAATTAGCGGATATACTATTTTGTTTCTTCGGTTGAAAATATACTGGGTGTCTTCGAAGATTGCTGAGAGTTCAAGACTTCAATTTATTGCAACTTTTATTTTGTTAACTTTAAGTAATGTTAGGTTAGCTAAGATACTGGTTGCGTGAAGTAAAATGGAGTTGAAATATAAGTCACATGATGTAATATCAAGTTTGCTGAGACTTCAAGACTTCAATTTATTGCAACTTTTATTTTGTTAAATTTAAGTGACATTAAGTTAGCTGAAATATTAGTTGCATGAAGTAAAATGGAGTTTAAATATAAATGACATGAAGTAAAATCAAGTTTATTGAAACTTCAAGACTTCAATTTATTGCAACTTTTATTTTGTTAAATTTAAGTGACATTAAGTTAGCTGAAATATTAGTTGCATGAAGTAAAATGGAGTTTAAATATAAATGACATGAAGTAAAATCAAGTTTATTGAAACTTCAAGACTTCAATTTATTTCAACCTTTATTTCGTCAAATTTAAGTAACATTAAGTCAGTTGAAATACGTGTTTCATAAAGTAAAATGAAGTAGAAATATAAGTTACATGATGTAATATCAAGTTTCTTGAAATGTAAGCTACATCAAGTAATATCAAGTTACTTGAAATATAAGCTACATGAACTAGTATCAAGTTACTAGAAATGCAAGTTGGACGACGTGATATCAAGTTACTTAAAATATAAGTTACATGAGATAACATTAAGTTACTTGAACTATAAGCTACATGAAGCAGTATCAAGTTACTTGAAATATAAGCTACATGAACTAGTATTAAGTTACTTGAAATGCAAGTTGGACGACGTGATATCAAGTTACTTAAAATATAAGTTACATGAGATAACATTAAGTTACTTGAACTATAAGCTACATGAAATAGTATCAAATTACTTGAAATATAAGCTACATGAACTAGTATTAAGTTACTTGAAATGCAAGTTGGACGACGTGATATCAAGTTACTTAAAATATAAGTTACATGGGATAAAATTAAGTTACTTGAACTATAAGCTACATGAAGCAGTATCAAGTTACTTGAAATATAAGCTATATGAAATAGTATCAAGTTACTTGACATGCAAGTTGGATAATGTTATATCAAGTTACTAACAACACAGAAATTCTTACAATCCTGAAATCAGAGATCTTAGAATATAAAAACTAAGAAACTCACAATAGTGAAATTTGATCAATTTCGAAATCAGAGACATGAGAATATAAAAATTAAAAAATCCCTAAAAATTAAAAAAAAATAATTTTGTACAATTTCCAAATGAGAGATGTGGTACTATAGAAACTAAAAAAATTACAACACAAAAATTCTCACAATTCAAAATCAGGTCTTGAGAAAATAAAAACAAAAAAATTAATTCCACAGAAATTTCTTCAATTTCAAAATCAAAGATCTCATATTATAAAAATAAAAAAATCTCTCAAATTTCTATCTAAACAAAGAAATTCCACCAAAAAATCCTAAAATATAAAAACTCCAAAATTTGCAAGAAGAAATAATTAAAATAGCCAGAGTACATTCCTAAAAGCGGTCACCGGCGAACGCATTCAACGTGTTAATGGCGGCGCGGCGACGATCTATGCCAGATGATCTAGCAAGGAGATTTAGGGGGTTAGAGTGCACGGTTGTGCGCGATTACGCGAACCGTGGCGTAAGAGAGGCGAAAAACCGAGTGGAGTGGAGAAAATAGGAAAGGAGTGGCGTTGGTGAGTGGCGAACCTCGCAATCTCATACTCGCGATCAGTCTGTCGACTCGACGACAACCCTTCCTCTCTCAGCCAGTGCTTCACCCTCCGTCACGCACCACAGTTTGCGTTCCACTTCCCGAGGATAAACTTCGCCTCGAAAGCCATTTATTTCGCCGACAACTTCCGGAATGCTTCGAAGGATCTCAGTGCTAATTGTTAGCTTCGCGCTCGTCTTCGTGGTTCGTTCAGGTGATTATTGCACAATTGTTCGCTAACGAGATTCTTTGTATTGGTGAAATATTGGTGATTACGCGGATGAAAGTTCGAGAACGATGTGTGATTGGTGGCTTGAGAAATATTACAGTGCTTACGGTATTTCTCGTTATCGCGTTCTTTGCGATAGATGCCAGGTGAACGGGGTTTGAATTCGATTAACCCTTTATGGGGGCGCGGTGGTCTCCGACTTGATTTTAAACTGAGCGTCTTTTTAACTGTGATTGTAATTTCCACTGTTTTTTTTATTAAGGAGATCTTTTTGTGAGGCTTCTGCAGAATCTGTCTAAGGGTTGAAATTATGAGAATTGAGTATTAATGCGTTTTGTTGGTTTATTTTTGTTTTAGGCTGGTTGTATCAGAAGCTTTTGTTGTATATTTTGTCTATTGCTTTTTAATGATTGAATACATCATATCGAGTATTCATTTTGAAGGGGTTGAAAGAAAAAAATTTAAATTTGTTGTAGTAAGTAAAAGAAACTCATCATAATTATTGTTACTATTTTTTATTATAATTCTTTAATGTAATTTTTCTATGTTTATTATGTTTTGTTACTTCGTTATTATGTTATTTTGTTATGTTACTTTAATTGTAATATTTTATTAAAACACTTTATTACAAGTTTATTGTTTATTATGATTTTTACTGTAATGTTTTATTATAATTTTTTACTGTAACTTTATTATGTTTGTTATGATTTTTATTGTAATTTTTTATTATAATCTTTTACTGTAATTCTATTATGTTTGTTATGTTTTTTAGTTTAATGTTTTATTACAATTTTATTATTATTTTTATTACAATCTTGTATTATAATTTTTTGTTGTAATTTTATTTTGTTATGATTTTTATTGTAATTTTTTATTATAATCTTTTACTGTAATTTTATTATGTTTGTTATGTTTTTTAGTTTAATGTTTTATTACAATTTTATTATTATTTTTTGTTATAATTTTATATTATAATTTTTTATTGTAATTCAATTATGTCTTTTACTATATTTATTTCATTATTTTATTACAATTTCATTATTATTTTTAATAAAATCTTATATTATAATTTTTTGTCATAATTTTATTACGTTTATCATAATTTTTGTCACAACTTTCTATTATAATTTTAAACTAACTTTTATTATTTCTACTTTAATATTATCAAAAAAATAATTCTTTCTTACTATCTACAAAATAGAACTTGTAAATTAAATACAATAAATGCAAAAACTTATGTACCTGACAATATTGATTGTTTTATTATTTTCATTCTATATAACATAAAAATTCATTACATTTATATCGTCGCGATTAATTAATATTAAAATAAATCTAAATATCTGCAAACGGAGTATCGAGACAATACTTAAACCGCTTAGTATACAAAACTCCTGAAGCATGAATCTTTTTAACAAGATTAAATGTTTCGTTATAAAAGGATCGAAATATTCACGGACACGAGTCGTCAAGATAGTCTTTAAATCCTTGTTAAAAACGATCACTAATAATGTCACTTATAATTTAATAATTTAATAGTTTATTTTAATAATAATTGAAGTTCATAAATTTTCTTTATTATTAAGTTTACAAATTTATTTCAAGTTTACAAGAAAATTTTATATAATTGTTTATATTATTTTTAATTACAACAGGTATTATTTATTAAAGGGTTGCGATGAGTCAGTCGTGACTCAATCTGTGAAACGTACACAAAGGAATGTCGTCAAAATTAGCGATCCAAATTTACAGTAATTAAATCTAAAAACTACCAAGTATTATAAGAACCACCATTCTTTAAATCAATTTTAAAAATCACCCTCATAAAACGCAGGAAAAAAAATCCATATTTTATCACATTTGTCAAAGTTGTCAGCAAACAAGCACAGAAAAATATTTACTTGCGTACAATATTTACCCTTAAAAAAAAACAGGATTAACTTCTATCAAGTACAAATTGAAACTCGTACGTTGTGTCAATTTATACTTTTAGCTGTAGAAGCTAAAAATAGGTTCCCGGGCTGGTACGTCAACGAAAATAGAAAAATTGCAGGGACCCCTTGAATTAACACGAGTTCGACGAATTTTATTACTTATACACAATTTTCAATGTTGAAATGACCACTTTTATACATATAAGGTAGTTACAAAATTTTATTTTTAAAATAAAGTATCGAGGTATGTAAAAATTACATAAAGAATGCAAGATTGTTACTTGCGAGGCAGACACTTTTTTTTCTAATAATAATATTTCAGTGATGACAGTTGTGAAATTTGAAACGTTCACATGATGCAGGGTAAACAGAGAGGTCACTGCCTTTGTGATATGTGTAAAACATGTGTTTAATTTAATACTGAACTTGTTACTAGACATTTATTATAATATTTTTATAAGGTAATATATTTAATAATTTTTTACTAGTTAATAATAATACATTTACTGGTTAATAAATTTTAATTTTACACTTAATATTACATTTAGCAGAGGAGATTTTACTCGTAGATTTTACTCAGATTGATATTTCGCAAAAATTGATATCTCATGAAAATAATCCAAGCAAGGAATTATTTTCTCATAACACATTCGAAGCAATCAGAAACCAATACTTTTTTATTGTATAATAGTTGTAATAAATTGTCATAAATGTAACAAAATACTTATTGTTACTCAGTGCTGTCAATCTCATTTTTCTCAGACGATGAAATTATCCGTTAAATAATCGTGAAAGTGAAAGGTTAGCGGAAGGTTTGCTCCGTAAAATGGTTGCACATGGAAGTATCACAAAATGGTTGCACATATGGACATCCAACTCTCACAACACATAATAATCTTTATACTGTATCTTCATATTTATTTACCATATAAATGCACATTACACTTTACAAATGAATTTTTTGAATCTTCTGAATTATTTTTGAAAGACAAAATTTTTATAAATGTTAATGTCACTCGACTGCATTTTTATATTTATTTACCAGAAAATGAACATTATATTTTACAAATGAATTTTTTCAATATTGTAAATTATTTTTGAAAGCTAAAATTTACATAAAAGTTTGTGGAATTCATTTCAATTCATAATTTATTTACAATTACCCAATTTCAAGGTTTCGTGCCACTAAACTCCAAAACACAGTTTTAGTATAAACTGTCGTCATACCTCGTTTTAACCGATAAGTTCCACAAGTACAGACTGAAGATCACGATCACTTGATTCCGGGCAGAAATCCAATGTGTATAAATCACGACTTATGTACATTTAGATTACATAACATTTAGTCATTATAACTCTTAGACATGCACATTCTGTAACAGTCTTACCTTTTTAGTGTTCTTATTTGCATATTATAAGTGATAAGCTGGCAAGTATTCTAGCGTGGCAATTATTTTGTTATATTTATTATAGTTTATTATCTTTATCTTTTTTAGAGTGATTTTAGAACATGAAAATTTATATATAATGTATAAATTGTGTCTCACATAGATTACAAGACTTGTATATAATTTATAGACTGTGAGTCACTTGGACTTTTTAGAGTGATTTCTTGGAACATGAAAATGATATGAAGAAGTTGTTGTAGTTCTTTTCATGACTCATTTGTTTTTGTAGTATATTTATTTTTTATTATTCATTTTGAATTAATAAGGATGGTTTAAAGTTGAAACACACAAAAATTAATTTAAGAACTTGTAGAAAATACAATTCTCCTTTATTCATTCTTTATTTAATATTTTTTATATATGAGAAAATAGTTGGGGACAATCTGTTTTACGCGACAGAAGAATTGGACAAGAAATGGATGTATTCACACAATGGACTGTGAATGTTTACATATGTATGTATGGTACATCAAAGTCTGCAAAGTGTACATAAATTATGCAATTTGTATACTGTGAATCGTATGGACTACATGATTTATACATACTGTATTGTGCATCACATAGATTACATGATGTTTATCTAATTTGACTTGAAACTACATAGGTAATCTACATTGATGTAGATATGTGTGTGATACATATGATGATACGTATTACACATACGATTACACATACGATTACACATACGATTACACATACGATTACACATGCGATTACACATGTATGTTACGTATAATTTGCACTCCTCGATGTATCATAAATACATAAAAATCATGTAACTGAAGTCGATTATATCGAAACACACAATCTCCAGAATTTACAAGAGATTGATCCCCATATATGTAGAACTGACATGTGAGTAGTATAAGTGTCGTACAAATAAATATTAATTGAAATCGACTACATCGAGACATACTACCTCCAGAATTTACAAGAGATTGATCGTGACATAGAAATCACATGTAGTAGTATAAGTGTCGTACAAATAAATAGTGATTGAAATCGATTATACCGAGACACTCTGCCTCTAGAATTTACAAGAGATTCATCCCCATATAGAAATCACATGTAGTAGTATAAGTGTAATACAAATAAATAGTGATTGAAATCGGTTATATCGAGACATACTATCTCTAAAATTTATTCTAAGAGATTTTCAATGGTCCCAATATAGAAATGATACCGATATAGAAATCACATGTGAGTAGTATAAGTATTGTACAAATAAATAGTAATTGAAATCGGTTATATCGAGACATACTATCTCTAAAATTTATTCTAAGAGATTTTCAATGGTCCCAATATAGAAATAATCCCAATACAGAAATCACACATAATAGTATAAGTGTCGTACATCAAATTATGAGTCACAAGTTGAGGGGTGAGTAGCATCACGTTTGGCGCCACGACGCTGCGACCCAAATAACCACATAGAATATATGGGTGTCGGAATCCTGTGATATCTAACGAAACGCAACTACGATTACAGATATTCCCACTGTACGCAAGTAAGTACGTACTTTCGGTTCGTTCGGTAGAATTATGTGACAAGAGGGTGGGGTGCGGCGTCGTAGAAGCGTCTACCAGGCGCCAGACGCTGTTCAAATGTCTACTTTCTTGGGAAACAAAGAATCGTTACATTCAAATAAATTACGCGACGAAGAAAAATGACTTGTGTACAGCGCTGGACAACGTAACTGGAACAAACCGTAACTCACGAGAGTAATTAAAAAGAGATGTTACGGAAATTGAGAGAATCAATCAGAGATTCTTTGGGTTCTTCAAAAATTATTTACCAGTGATAGTAGTAATGTGCAAATAAATAGTAATAAGCTTGTTAATATTAATAGTTTAGCTACTTTATATTTTCTGCGTGAAAGAAGATTAGGTTAGGTTACTAAAGGAGACTGTGTAAAGAGGTTAGGTTAGGTTAATGATAGTTATTTCATTTACAAGATTATTATATTTTGTAACACAGAGGTAGATGTTATAGATTAGTATTATTTTAGAATACACCTTGGACAAATATTTTTATTAAACATTCTAGTTTATTAAATATGTAGTCATTTTGCGCAAAATTATTTATGTAAAAAGTTTGATGTGTGATTATTTTATAATAACTCTCAAATGTATATCTTTGGAAAACAATACTAAATATTATGCATAAAGGTATATTTATATAAACTTGAAGACTGACTACTTGGTCAGATGTTTCAAACTTTTAACGAAGAATTTTATTAAATATTTTCTAGTTTCAAAATGTGATTTTGTTTAAAAATAAGTTTACAATTTATAAGAATGTTTTATGAAATGTTGCAAATGAATAATTTTATTAAACGTTACAACAAACTTTACATTAATTGTTAGCTTAAATTACTATTTTCAAAAGGTCAGACTTTGTTTAGAAAGCTTTTATAATTCACATTAAAATATATTTTTTGTATTTTACGTTAAAAAAACGTGAGTTGATTTATAATATTTTTTTTTCAAAATTAAAAATGATATTTATTTTATTAGAATTGACTGGTTAATTAGTAATGTTATTATTTTATTTTACAGATGAGAATGTCAAGTGCTACATGTGCACCTCCCTGACGCACCCAGGCTGTGACACTGATCCAAAGACGCCCAACATTAAAATGGAGAAATGTACACTGGACAGCATGTCAGATATGCAAAAAATTGTTCAACAGCACAACGATTTGAGGAACATATCTTACATCTTCGACGTCGACAACACGCAACAGTATCATGCTCCCGCGACAATGGCTTGTGCCAAAATGGTTCTTAAAGGTAAGGGTTACTTACTTATTTACATTTCATATTTTATCTACATCTTCTAATTTTGGAATTTTGGGAATTTGCAATTTTGAGAATTTGGAATTTTGGGAATTTGGAATTTTGGGAATTTGGAATTTTGGGAATTTGGAATTTTGGGAATTTGGAATTTTGGGAATTTGGAATTTTGGGAATTTGGAATTTTGGGAATTTGGAATTTTGGGAATTTGGAATTTTGGGAATTTGGAATTTTGGGAATTTGGAATTTTGGGAATTTGGAATTTTGGGAATTTGGAATTTTGGGAATTTGGAATTTTGGGAATTTGGAATTTTGGGAATTTGGAATTTTGGGAATTTGGAATTTTGGGAATGTGGAATTTTGGGAATTTGGAATTTTGGGAATTTGGAATTTTGGGAATTTGGAATTTTGGGAATTTGGAATTTTGGGAATTTGGAATTTTGGAATTTTGGAATTTTGGAATTTTGGAATTTTGGAATTTTGGAATTTTGGGATTTTGGGAATTTAAGAATTTAGGGATTTAGGGATTTGGATATTTGGAAATTTGAAGATGTGGAAACTTGAGAATTCAGGGATGTGAAAATTTAGGGATTTGGAGAGTTGGGGATTTGGGGATTTTGGGGGTTTGGGAATTAAGGATTTGGGGACTTGTGAAGTTAAAGATTTTGGGATGTAATAAATTGGGAATTTGGAAAATTGGAAATTTTGGAATTTAGTAATTTGAAAATTTGGGAATTTGGGGTTTTGGATATTTCAGTATTTGGCGATATAGGAACTTGAGAATTTGGGGATTTGATAATTTGGCGATTTAGAGATTTGGAGATTTGTAAAGTTGCAAAATTATGAAATTGTAAAATTGAAAAATCGTAAAGCTGTAATTTAGTAAAATTGTAAAATTGTGAAATTAGTAAAATTTGTAAAATTATCAAATTGCCAAATTGCCAAATTGTCAAATAGTCAAAATGCAAAATTGTCAAATTTTAAAATTGTCAAATTGTCAAATAGTCAAAACGCAAAATTGTCAAATCGTAAAATTGTCAAATTGTCAAATTGTAAAATCGCAAAATTATAAAATTAAAAAATTGTAAAATCATAAAATTTGATATTTATATATCTATAAATTTGTAAAGCAGTATAACCGTAAAGTCGAGAAATCCTGACTTCGCAAGTTGGAAAATATCCAAATTCCGGAAAATTTTATAAGCGTCGTAGACGACCCCTGTCGCATCCATAAATTTTGCAGTCCAATAAAAATGTTATTATTTGTTCGTCAGTTAAAGGGAAGGACGTGACAGTGAGAAACTGTCAAACAGCGAAGGCGGAGACTATCGACCCATGCAAAGCGATCCAAAGGAAATTTTCTAACGACATCAGTCTGGAATTTTGCGAGTTATGCATGCACGACGCTTGCAACGGTTCGACTATAGTTACTCCGGAATTACTCCTCAATTTGGTATTGGTCCTGGGAACAGTGATTCTGCGTTCTTTTTACAACCACGCGTAACCTTTGCCACACGAATGTATAGAATTGATTACAATCGATTCATAGCGCATTCCAATGTTCAAACACACATACATACACACCCTACATGTTGTTCATCGATATTTTACGTTCGTTTCACGATCACGTAACGTTACGGTGGTGATTTACCGCGGTATGAAACAAGAAACGCACGCGAAATTTTCTATTGAGTATTACGTGCACACTTTATTAAGGAAAATCTCGAACTTCCTAGGTTTTGTCAAAAAATTTTTCACGACCGATACGAGAGTTTCATCGATTACACGATTAAATTCTTGTTTCGAAAATTCAGGTGCGAACCGCAGAATTATAAACAGTAGCTTTCGACTAAATTCGCATTTTCCGGGAAACACTGACGGTTTTGTACATCGAACGTTCTTTAGAATTCCATTTAATTGCCTGTACGCATGTATTAAATTCTCGTTCGAATATTCGAGGAAGCTCCACCGTATGTGCATAAATAAATGTTTATTATAAACGATATGTATATTATATAAAGGATACGGCTTTCGAATATGAAATTTGGCCAGGTGTTTATACCGTGAAATGTTATCGAGCTTCTCAACATCGAGTACGATGTTACCGCACGAAAATTATAACGAGCAATAAAATGTATGTTAAATAATTAACTCGGTGTAATAATTCATTTCCTGTGATATGTTGTTGCAACGGCAATTTAGTTGCTTATCTTTAAACACAAATTTTCTTTCATGAGTATTAACTATTTTTAATAAAAGAACTTTTGTTTGAGGCTAACGAGACAGTTTAATAGAAAGTATCATATTTAAGACATATTTTATAATGAAAGACATATTTTGTCGTTTGTAGAATGTTTTTAAAAGTTACATAACCTAAAAATGAATTTTTATATGAATACGGATAAATGAATTTTTATATGAATATCAATAAATGGATTTTTAGATAAATATGGATAAATGGATTTTTAGATGAATCAATGTAAATTCTTCATGGTATAAGAAATAGAGAATATTTTGAAATAAAAATGATTGAAAATAACGTATTTAAATATCTAAGTTAGCTTGTGTATTTGTCTATGTTAATAATCGAGTACCGCCATTTTGGTGAAGAACTATATTGCTGAAAAAAAAATATGTACCAGTTTAACAGCCTGTATTAATAATATCAATATTACGATGTGAATAACTGAACAATAATTAACTAACATAATACTAAAATAATAAAATAAAAATAATATAATAAAAATAAGTTACATCGAGTACAGTATCCGCCATTTTGCTGAAGAAGTATATTGCTGAAAGAAATGAGTACCAGCTTACCAAACTATATTAATAATATCAATATTACGATGTGAATAACTGAACAATAATTAATTAATATGATACTAAAATAATAAAATAAAAATAATAAATAAAAATAATATAATAGGAATAAATTACATTGAGTACAGTATCCGCCATTTTGCTGAAGAACTATATTGCTGAAAAAAAAATGTGTACCAGTTTACCAACCTGTATTAATAATGTCAACATTACGATGTGAATAACTGAACAATAATTAACTAATATAATACTAAAATAATAAAATAAAAATAATATAATAGGAACAAGTTACATTGAGTACAGTATCCGCCATTTTACTGAAGAACTACATTGCTGAAAAAATGTGTACTAGCTTATCAACCTATATTAACAATATCAACATTACTGCCTTAACAACAAAATAATAATTACCTAATATACTAAAATAAATTTACATGAATATCCGCCATTTTGCAGAAGAATATTATAGCCCAATAAAATGTGTACCAGCTCACATCAGTTTATACTTCTTTGTGTATCTAGAGGAGATCAAACGCATTACTTTGAACACGTACAGAAGTATACTATTCTACTTCAGTTCTTACTTTTATTGTTGGAGATAAGATAACAGGTAACGAAGAGATTCATTTAGTATAATTCAAGCTGCAACCAGCATGGTTGGACAATTAAGCTTAACGATAATATCCGTGATAATTAATATCGGTAAGTACGTTCTACGGTTCAAGGGTTTGATTACTATTTTCGTTCTTTAGATAAGCTAGATAAATGAAAGTTACTTTAATGAAGTACTTTACGTTTGCTACGATGTCGAGGAATTTTTTACGAAGTTTCTCTTTAAACCTCTTAATTAGATAACTGATTATGTTCCAGGAAATGTTTATTCATTGAGTTAACTAATTTATGACTTGTTTGTTACATCGTTATGTTCATTTCGTTAATTAATAAATTTGTAGTATTTGTGATTATTTGTGTTTGATAGCTGAAATGATTCATTATACTCTAATTATATTTCAAGTTATGCTTTAAATACATTTGCAAACAAGATTATTTTCTGTGTCGCAAGATAACTTTTTAAATAACAAGAAAATCTTCCTCTAAGTTATCTACTATTTTTAGATGTCAGTATTATAATGTATGGTAATTTAATTATTTAGTAGAATATGCAAGAGGAGACAACTTATGGTGCTTCGACTGCAACACCGATTTAAGTAATGGCCACACGAGAGAATGCAACGATCCTTATATTCCTGCGCCATATTACGACCTGGTACTTTGTCCTCAAAATGAGTCTCAACACTGTCTCAAAGGTGTCATTGAGTGTAAGTATAAAAGAGATCCTGTAATTTTACAAATTTTTATAGCAGAAGTTAAAACAAGAAAATGACAGAATTTAACAATGTTGATGCAAAGTGAAAAATTACCTATTATAAAAATTGTAAGTACATAAAAACTTGTACAAGGAAATTGTAAATACATAAAAAACTTGTACAAAGAAATTGTAAATACATAAAAGACTTGTACAAAGAAATTGTCAATACATAAAAGGATGGATAAACATGAATGTTAATAACAGTTAACAATAATCGAAAATGGTCAGCAAAATAATTTGACGTGATCAGTAAAATAATTTTATTGTCAACATTGCAGTAAACAAAATAAAATTCTAGTCATCACTCATTAATCAATATTAATTGCTATCCTCGATGAATAGTGTTCAAAAACATGACTCTCATTTATAATAATTATTATTTGTAATCAATTCTATTAACTTAACCTCTCATGACATAACCTAAAATTTATTAAAAGTAATCTAACCTTGAAAAGTCAATTATTCTATCCATGATTCAAACAACATAATTGCACAGCTGCTAAATTGTTAAACTAGTTCTAAATATTTATTACAAAAATGTGTACAATTTATTCAAGAAATACAAAGTATGTTTCTATGTTTCTATGTACATTTCATTAGCTGCAAAGTATCTTTATTGCAACACAGATTTCTTTAAAAAAAAAACAGAAATTTAATAGGAATTTTAATTAAACCAAACAAGTATAAATGTAATACAATGTTTATTCATGAAAGAAATATTTTTCTCGATGATACAGATAGGGACATCCTGGTGACGGTACGTGGTTGCGTGCCATCACGTGAAATTGACGGATACTGCAAACACGAGAAATATTTTCCGGAATCCAACATCGTGTGCTCGTTTTGTAACGATTACGCTTGTAATAGCCAACAATCTCTTTATTTATTTATTCCACATAGTTTGCTAGTCTATTTGTCCTTAGTTTTTCTGTTACTGTACATCAAATAACATGTTTGCCATATTTTACGTCGAAGAACATACATGATACTTGTTTTCATTGATAATTATATTGGTAAATTAATAGATAGCAATTTTATGTATTTTCTTGTGAATTTTTGGTGGATTATTTTTAATGTATTTATGTGTTGAATTATTTGATTCGAATTGTTTATGTTTGTTCGATGATATATGTATAGTATAGTGATGTACCGTATGTACGTGTACCATATGTGTACCATATGTACATATGATATGTATGTATACTAGATTTATTTGACAATGTGCATTATGTAGATTTATATATAGTCAACATATTAAATATTTGTTGTTTATAAATTTGTACTTCAAGGATTATAATGGCACTGTCAAAAATTAAATATGTATTACCTTAATTTAACAAAAACATATTTTGTCAAAAAATAAACATGCAACAATAAATATTAACAATATCGTCCTTGACAACCTCAACCTTTTTAAAGATTTCATAATATTATTTATACAAGAAATAATACAAGACATTCTTCCATAGAAGAACTATACTAAAAGAATGTATAGAAGAAGATTTTACAAGAACCCTTATCCCCAATTCATCGAATCACAATTCATATGTAACGTGAATATGGATGACTAAAGTCAGGATTGCAAAGTGAGCTTGCCGACTTGTTAAAGAAGACTTGTCATGGGTCAGGAGACCAGTTAACCCCGCGAGACATTACCAAATTGACTCGGCAATTTGACCCCTTCTCCTCGACCAGATGTTTGTGTACGTAAATATGTGTACACTCATATCTACACGCTGCTACGAGTATTAGTCACAGAACTCACCACCATCGATACAAAGGACGATATCGAATACACTGCCTCCCCGTTCATTCATAAACTCACTTAATTTCCAGCTTGAAAGTCAACAGCCTTTTCCGGCCAATTATCCTCTTTTCTTTCGCAGATTAAAACGTTTCGCTTTGTTTTTGTTGCGAAAATATTTTTCTTGCTTTTCGTGGACAATTGTGATATTTGTCCATGTAATAAATTTGCAATAAACTGCGAGTTTAGAAAGTTGAGTGATTTGGAGAATTTGCATACGCCACATTTGAGTTGAAAGAAGTTGAAAGTTTTGGGGGATGTGGTTTTTGGAAATTTGGACGTTTGCTAGTTCGAAAATTTAGATCTTAGTCAATTTCAAATTTGAATGTTGGTAAATTTGAAAATTTGTGTGCAAGTAAATTAAAAATTTAGTTTCAGAACTTGAAAATTTGTACATTAGCAAATATATAAATTTGAGTGTTTGGAAATTTGAAAATTTGACAATATAGATTTTAATCAATTTGAGAACTTAAATCTTAGTAAATTTAAAACGCTAAATATTTATAACAAAAATCATTAAAAATGAAATTTATTAAGTTTGAAAAGATTTATAGAAAAAATTGAATATCTAAACTGAAGTTTACAACGAGCAGTTCCTACATAAACCTCGAAAGACCCCCGAGCATTCAACGGGTCCCGTAATTGTCCTAATGAGTCCAATGAGGGCCTTCAGCGACTTCCGTCTCTCTTTCTGATTCTTTGTCTCCGTAAGTTCTTCTCCGTTGCTTTTCTCCTCCGTCGCTAAACCATAATTACTGTTTCGCTTGTTGCGTTCTCTTAAAGACCTCCTTTGGTTGTTTGCTCTTGACTCCTACTTCCTCGCACTTGTCTCTCGTCCACTGTGAGGTTACAGGGTTATTAGGTATACGAGACGTTATTACGTTGATCCGTTCTGGCCGTGTGCCCTAAGAAGTAGGAGAAACGTGGGCCAGTAGTGAGGGTAGAGATCGTGCACGCGTTTTCAGCAAAAAGGGGGGTGTTGCCCGTTCAGTATCACAGTGAACACGTTCCGCGACGCTAGCAAGTTTCTCTTCATCTCCTGGAACCACGTGGTTATAGTCTCCGATCGAACTACGGATTCGTGTTGAACGATTGAATTTTTGGGGACTGAAAATTTTAGTACGGCAAGATGTACCCCCGATCGGCGTGGGCATTGGTTTTCTTTGGTTTGGTCGTTCTTGCGCGATCAGGTGAGTATTTAAGATGTTAAGGTTTGACAGATAATATAGTATTAGTATTAGATAATATTGTAGTAGATGCAAAAATAGTATTTAGTAAATTTTGGTTTTGGTTTAAAATGTTGTGGGGATGGTTTAGTGCAGAGGGTTAACTGATAGCAATTTTTATATTATTTACAGTAATAGTTATTTTAATCTTGCATAGTTAGTATTGGTTTTAATTTTAATGTCAGTTGTGATTTATGGAAGCTATCAGTTTGAATTTTATGTAAATACTGATTTTAATGTTATATAAATTAATGGGAATTTTAATCTTGCCAATAGTAATTTTAATCTTATATAAATTGACAGCAATTTTAATCTTGCCAATAGTAATTTTAATCCTATGTAAATTAATAGTAATTACATTTTTATTTAATTAGCCATTTTGAATGACTATAATTAAAATTAAAAATTTTGAAGAAATTCAAGAAATAAAATTAAGAGGGTAAAATATGAATAAATACAATTACAATATAATTTGATGAGAAATAAAAAATAATTAATAAAAGTAGTAATAAGACTGAATTGTTTCGAAATTTTAAGATATGTTAACAAGATAATTTAACAGCAAATAAATGAAAAATAATAACAAGACTGAATTGTTTAGAAATTCTGAGATATTTTTACAAAATATTTTACAAGAAATAACAAATGAAAAATACAAATAATAACAAAACTGAATAGTCCCAAAATTTTGAGATACGTTTAATGCAAAATAACATTTAAAAAAGTCAAAGGAAATAATATTTAATAATTCGTTTTCATAAAATATTTAAAAGTTGTTAGTACGAAATTTAATTCTAAGTGCACGCTACGTAAATTTAATTCCAAGAGCATGCTACGTAAATGCCTTAGTGATGTAAGGTAAATTGTTACGTAATAATTCTTTTTTGATTGATTTCCATCACGCATAGCAAAAAGAACAGAATGAGTCACTTTTCAGAAATTTCAAAACAACATGTTAATAATGTTTTGTGTATAAATTACAATTGCATTGATTCTGTTAATTTAATGAATTTCAATCGAGTTATTATTTTGTTAATTTTGTTTTATCGGTCAGTTTAATTTGAGCATTGAAAGTTTAATTGATTTAAGGTTTATGAATTGTATTATGTGTTTATTTAGTATTATTAATTTTTTAAATGGATTTATTATAATTAATACTACAATCATTTAATTTTAAGACAAATTATATCAAATTATATTTTTGCAAAATAGTAAAAAATTTTTGGGGTTGGACCTCATGTTACAAGTTAGAGATTAATTATTATTTAACATTATTTGTCATGTTATTAATTAACATAACTATTTATATTTATTCAATATGATTAATTATATTATTTAATATTATCAACTGTTCATAGTTGACAGTAATTTATAGTTAACATATTATACATATATTTATATTAATAATTTTAATATCATAATATGTGAAATATATCAGTATTAACAATATTAGGATTAAATATTACATACGTTAATATTGATCACATTAACAACATCAATTAAATTTCTCTTACAATCAATCACATTTAATATCAATAATACTAAACACAATTTCAGTACAATTATTATAATTAATATTAATCATACACAAAATCATCCAATATTACTATAAACACTGTCAACGTCTTTAAAATATCTGTTTACTTATTTCATATTCTGTAATGTATTCAACAGCTTTAGCCTTACAATGTTGGGATTGTGCTTCCAACATGAACGCAATGTGTGGTGATCCAATGAATGTCACCGAGCATCACGCTATGTTTCATGCGAAAACTTGCGATGCTGGTCCTTATGAATCTACCAAGCCCATATGCCGAAAAATTGTGAAGAGAGGTAACAAATTTTATCAACAATTATTATCAATTTCATACAACCTTTTTCATATATACAAAATACACAAAATTTTATAAAATTCAATTTTCAAATTTTTAATTTAAAATTTCACATTTCAAGTAACAAGTTCTAAATTCTCAATTTTATATTTCAAGTAACAAGTTCTGAATTTTCAATTTCATATTTCACATTGCAAGTTTCAAATTTCAAGTTTCAAATGTAACATTACAAATTTCTCATTTCAAATTAAATATTCAAATTTAGGTATGAAAATTTTAAAATGAACTTTTCTAAAATAAATTATGATGCTAATTGTTTTACATGAAGCAATTTTTAACATATTTATAAATTGTCTTACATGTTTTCTTAAATTGTTTAAGTTGTCTTAATATATTTTCTCATATACTTTATTAGCTTTGATAGTGTGTAATAATATCTTAATTGTTCTAAATAGTATATATTTTATTTTCTATCTAAAATATTCTAAAATATATTTCATATAAAAATTGCGTCTCATTTTCTATTTAATTAATTTACGTTTAAATATTCGCAACACGTTGCAAAGGGTACCCCTTCAAACATGGCGACCCAAAGAAGTAAAAGAATGATGAGCCCAAGATGAATCCATTTAATGAGCACAAATTTTCAACAATATCCGTTATTGGATTATACGAGAGACGTTTTTACGCACAATGACGCATTAGAACGTTGCTTGGAATCGTAAAATAACTTGATGATGATCGTGTTCCAGTTGATCGTAACTGTGTGTATACCATATTGTGTCCGTGAGTCACGGCGGTGTGCTCATGTACCACAATTGCGATAATTACACGTAGCCGAGGCCAAAACCACACCCGAGTCGGAGAAAACTCACTATAGAATCATGAATATTAAGGTTAATCGTATTAACGTGACTAGAATTCTCGGATTAATCGACGAATATACGCGTGCACGCATTGCAACCGGAAGATTATACAAATTTGCATAAAATGTGGGTTGTTCTTGGATTAGCCGGTGTCTGCTACAATCTTAAACTTGCCCTTTCACTTTTTCTTAAAAATTCAACTTCAATGTAATAACTTTGTAACACATGTTCTAATAATTCATATACGTTATTTCTGGCTGTTGTATAAAAAGTAGATGAACTTTTATGAAATATTTCAGAAGGAAACAATAACTGCAAGGACATGTACTGTCAGTTATGATACACTGTATCTTCCTTTGGGTTAAAAATTCAACTTAAATCAACTTTACAACTTTATAATACGCACACTAATATTCCATCTGTGTTACTTCTTATTTCCACATGAAAACTACTCTAAATTTTATGGAATATTTTAGAAGGAAACAATAACTGCAAGGACATAGTGTCAGTCAAAATGGTGTACCTCATGTGCCTTCCTACCTTAGGTTAAAAATTCAACTTAAATCAACCTTACAATTTTATAATACGCACACTAATATTCCATCTGTGTTACTTCTTATTTCCACATGAAAACTACTCCAAATTTTATGGAATATTTTAGAAGGAAACAATAACTGCAAGGACATAGTGTCAGTCAAAATGGCACAACCTCGTGTGTCTTCCTACCTTAGGTTAAAAATTCAGGTGGAATCAACCCAAGTACTTTGTGATGCATTCTAATGTCTCACATATGTTATTGCTATGGTATAAAAAGCAATTTGAATTTCATCAAATGTTTCAGAAGAAAATACTTGTAAAGTGTCCTTTAAAATCGAGCACCTAAATTGTCCTACAAATGAATCCCATCAACTTTGCAATCATCAAGTAGCTATATAGATTTTTATACAATATCTACATAGCACATTATGCATTTCTACATATATTATATACATATATGTATGTCTAACAACACACAGAATATTATAATGTATGTTACTGGCTTAGTTAGTATCAAATGTGAACTTGACCTAGTATCTTCAATTAACCAGAAATATTGTCATACAATTGTACCAAGCTCTGCACCTAATTTGTTCATGAAATCATTTCACGTCCTATTTATCTCTCCGCTAAAAAACAGTTCTTCGGTCTACTAGAAATCTTCCTTGACCGTGTTTCATGACGGCCACAAATGGCGTTTCAATTTCCTCTTTAGGAAACCCGCCGCGCAAAACTGTTTCACGAAGAAACGTAGATTTACTCGCATATAAAACCGTAATTCTCGGTACGCTTTGAATCATCGTTACACAACCTGTTACGTTAGATCACTCAACAATGCATCGTTCCAATACCTATACAGAAAAAAAAGATATTTCGCATGGATAGGAAATTGCAGACAGAAGTTACTACATCCGTTTCGGAGTAAATACCGCGTTGCGTTACGAGAACGACGCGAAATTGGCCATCATTTATATTCGTTCGACACGTCATTCGCGTATCATATTCATAATTGTTTAAATACGTGTGGAAATACGTGTGTTCAGATTTATATTTTTCTTTGTGGGTGCGTTTATGTGTTCATGGTTGAACAATGGTTTACTGCGTAATTTAACGTTGGGTGCTAAGGTTGATTTGTATTTTTATCGATGAAGCATTGTTAATTGTCTTGGACTGGGGTGGGGGACTTAGGTAGTGGGGAATTCTAGGTTTATTTAGTTTTTGTGATGTGGGTTCTTTTGGGTAGATTTTTAGGCAGTACATAGGGTAGGGTTTGGGATTTTGGGAGTTTTGGGACTTTGGGATTTTGGGATTTTGGGATATTGGGACTTTTGGGATTTTGGGACTTTTGGGAGTTTTGGGAGTTTTGGGACTTTTGGGACTTTTGGGAGTTTTGGGAGTTTTGGGACTTTGGGATTTTGGGATTTTGGGATTTTGGGAGTTTTGGGACTTTGGGACTTTGGGATTTTGGGATTTTGGGATTTTGAGATTTTGGGACTTTTGGGAGTTTTGGGAGTTTTGGGACTTTTGGGAGTCTTGAGACTTTTGGGACTTCTAGGATTTTGGGACTTTTGGGACTTCTAGAACTTTGGCACTTTGGGATTCTTGGGACTTTGGGAGTTTTGAGACTTTTGGGACTTCTAAAACTTTGGCACTTTGGGATTCTTGGGACTTTGGGAGTTTTGGGACTTCTAGGATTTTGGGACTTTGGGATTTTGGGAGTTTTGGAATTTTTAGAACTTCTGGGACTTTGAAACTTTGGGACTTTGAGAGTTTTGGGACTTTTAGGATTTTGGGACTTCGGAAGTTTTGCGATTTTTGGGACTTCTGAGACATTGAAAGTTTTGAGAGGTTTTGAACTTTTTGCACTTTGAGAGTTTTGGGAATTTTAGGACTTTGGGACTTTGGAAGTTTTGGGACTTATTGAACTTTTAGGTCTTTGAGAGTTTTGGAACTTTTGGGACCTTTGGAAATTCTATGACTTCGAGACTTTGGGAGTATTGGGACTTTTAGGATTTTGCTATTTTGGGACTTTGAAACTTTGGGACTTTTGGGACTTTTGAAACATTTAGGACTTTAAAACTTTTGAATATGAAACTTTGAGTTAGCATATACCCTATTATTATATTAATTTACATGAACTTGCAATGTATGCTCCATGTATCCCAATGTTCCAATATTCTTTTAAATGTTCTTTTTCAGAAAACGGCGCACGAGTAGTGATACGTCAATGCTCGACTCCAAACGTCGACGAGGCAGATATCCATGACGGTCCCTGCAGCGCAATGGCAATTTCAAGTCGAAATGTAATTGAATCCTGCCACATTTGCAGCACCGATCTCTGCAATTCTGCAACGAATGCATCAATCATGAAACCTCTGTTCGTCTTTACCATGGCAGTTATCGGTTATCGTTATATTCAATCGAAACACGACATTGTTTAATACCTTGAAAATATTATTATCGTATAAGAACGATGATTCTTTAAATAACCGTTTCGAAGGTGGAAAAGAAAAGTATTCGAATCGTCGTAAGCGTGAATTTTTTATTTCTTTGCAAGTTCAACGATGTTATTGTTTGTTAATGTTTGATCTATATGGTTGCTACAGAATTATGACGTGTGGTGCGGGACTGGGTTTATCTAGGGGAAATTTTGGAATTGCTAAACTTACAAGTTGCGTTTTCAAATTTGTATATTTTCGAGTTTGTGAATTGTGGAATTTCGACATTTGTGAATTAAAATTTTGAATTTTTGAATTTCTGAATTCCAAAATTTCGAAATTGCCAAAATTCCCAAAATTCCAGCATTCCATAAATTTAAAAATTCCAAACTTGTAAAATCCCAAAATTTCGAAATTCCAAAATTCCCAAAATTCCAAAATTCTCAAAGTTCAAAAATTTCCCAAATTCCCAAATTCCCAAATTCCCAAATTTCAAAATTCTCAAATCCCAAAATTCCAAAATTCCAAAATTCTAAAATTCCAGAATTTCCAAATTCCCAAAATTTCCAAAATTCCCAAAATTCCCAAATTTTCAAAGTTCCACAATTTCCCAAATTCCCAAATTCCCAAATTCCCAAATTTCAAAACTCTCAAATCCCAAAATTCCAAAATTCTAAAATTCTAAAATTCCAGAATTTCCAAATTCCCAAAATTTCCAAAATTCCCAAAATTCCCAAAATTCTCAAAATTCCCAAAATTCAAAAATTCTCAAAGTTCCACAATTTCCCAAATTCCCAAATACCCAAATTTCAAAACTCTCAAATCCCAAAATTCTAAAATTCCAGAATTTCCAAATTCCCAAAATTCCTAAAATTCCAAGACTCAAAGTTTCGAAATTTCTCAAATTCCAAAATTCCCAAATCCCAAAATCCCCAAATTCCCAAATTCCCAAATTCCCAAATTCCAAAATTCCCAAATTCCCAAATTCCAAAATTCCCAAATTCCCAAATTCCCAAATTCCAAAATTCCCAAATTCTAAAATTCCCAAAATCCCTAATACCCCGAAAATTCCAAAATTCTAAAATTTCCAAAGTTGCAAAATTCCCCAAATTTAAAAAAATTCTAAATTTTCCAATTCCATTATAATTCACTATAAGGACAAAAGTTCCAACCTTTTCCTATATCGCAAAATTCCCTAGATCCCCCGTCCTCCAACGTACCAGTAATTTTCGTTGTATCAGTACATCTTATTATAATGGTTCTGCATGATTGGTACAAGCTCGTTAGTGTTTTATAGTTAGATGTACCTTGTTAGTGTTTTAAATAGATCGTTTGATACACGTCACTGTAGTCGCGTCAACGTACTAATTTAATAGTTTATTTAATGATTTACGACGTTATTTTTGTATAACATCTGTATATAGATTTGATGTGTTCTACGTGGTTGTACAATAAATGAAAATTGTTCATTCGATATTATTTGATTAAGGGAACGAGTCCGTGGTGTCACGCACGATTTAATTAGAACTCTATAGCAATTAACAGACGCGTATCTAATATAATTACACGCTTCTCTTTTTTATCTGCACACTTTTTATATCTTCTTTTTCTACTACTTTCGTGTCTCGTGTCGTTTCTTTTTAGAAAAACAAAAAAAGACGAGAAGAAAATATAACTTATCAGGTATCCGTCCAATTAATAGAATAATATTTTATTATTCTTTCTTCGCTGTTAGCGGAAGATACGTTAGCTTTTTGTACTTCTGGAAATTGTATCGATTAAATTGTTTATGAAATGAATGTTTAGAGATTGGCTAGGAAATTTTTGATTAGGCGTTATGTTACTGTAAAATGTAGAAATTATTAAACTCAGTATGGAAAATTGCATCTGACATTTTTAATCCTCGGTTTTACACCTACTTTTGTAGTAGAATATATTTTTAGAGATGTTAAATAAATAATAAGAATATAATTACTAACTGTACTATAACTTTGGAAGCATGAAAACTAACCTCAAACTTTTTAATATTTCTAATAAAAATTTAATAACACGATAAATCCTATAAAATTGACAAATGTTTAAAAATATTTTTTTATATTATTTATAATTAAAATGATGAGTCAATTTACGGTGATATACGCAATAATCTTTATTTTACAAAAACAGAAATGTCAATAATGATAATGCAATCTTAACCTATAAAGTGAAGAAAAAAAGAAAGTAATGCTGAATGATATAATACATTTTTATAACAGCATCCGCAGCTTGCGCTTATTCTAATGTTGAAACAATTTTAATTACTAATATATATTATTTGTATTATTGTACGGTGTTCTTAATAATTAACGTATTAAGAAAATGGCATAGTTGTTGCATATCAAATGAAATGTCAAGCTATTGACAAACTGAAAATCTTATCTTTTTCGTATCTTTTTTATACGGCGATATACGTAAATTATTTGGCAGTTTAGTATATGACATTCAAACTTCATTTGTATTAAAATAAAAGTGATTAATAATATTTTAAGTAGTTGATATTTATTATATTTATTATATCAATCATTTAAAAAATTATTAATTATTTTAATTTTAATACAAATAAAAATTGAATGTCATATATTAGGCTGTCAAATAATTTACGTATATCGCCTCACTGTCTTTATAGCACAGTTAACCTTCAAACTGGTACATAAATCAAATGTAATCAGATCTCGCCACGTTTTAAAACCAGCCATTTTATATGCAACAAAGGCTAATACCTCATACTGACTAAGACGAAAAGCTTAATTAATTAAAACGATAAAAAACGTGTCACGATAAAATCGTGTTGCTATTACAAATGACTTACGTAATAAATGTAACGAAGTCCGATTCATTTACATAGATCTTACGGCAATCAAACACGATTTATAACAAAAGGTAATATCAACTCTTGTGTGATATTGCATCATCCTTAGATTTGCAATTCAATTAAAAAATAAGTAAAACAGTTTAATAGCACTTCGAATACTATTTGCAATGAAAAATTCAATAATTTTACAGTATTCGTAGTATTATAAATCTAGAATTATAATTCTATTAGCACTTTGTCACGTTTGAGAAGTTTGATGCTGCAGGCATCCAAGATGGCGGCGAAGCAACGCGTTCGACTGTGTTTTAAAAAGTAAAACTATTAAATTCACGGTAGAGTAAAAAAGTAAATGAGTCAATTTTCAGAATTTATATTTTTCATCCAATTTCGACGATTTTGTTTTCAAATGATAATTAAATTTCGAAAAGAATTCTCTTCTTATGAAGAGAAAGTGGAAGAAGGTTCTCAGTTGCGTTTTAACAGCAAAAACAATTGTGTCATAACTAGTTCAACTTGCTTATAATATTAAAAATAATTTTTTAATTACTGCTAAATAACATAAAGTCAGAAAATCAGATTTTCGAAAATCAGAAAATCTTCCAAAATCAGATTTGTCAACTTTATTATTAAATTAACAAAATGTGATTCCTCAGAAAAATCTGAACTCTTCGAAATTTAATTGGCACTTAAAAAAATAATCTGATCAGCCAGCATTCGGTTGCAAACTTCATTTCGCCTGATCTCGAAAGTGCATCAATGTGTTAATTTACAACTTCTTCCAAGGAAGAAATAAAACTCTCTCCGCCATTTTTATCCTAGCACAGAAAATCTATAGCACAAGATCTAATTTCGATTATTGGATGCAGTGAATTTGTGACCAGGCGGATCGCATCTGCAAACACAGCACGATGGAAACAGAAACCAGTCCATGAAGATTCCTTTGCAATCATTATCGGGATCGTAGGCGAGTAATCGGTGCCATTTGTATTTCTGTTCGCAACCGCAATCTCCCGTGCAACGATTTGTTTGAGTTTTCCTAAAAAAAAAACATCGCCATTTTGTTAGCTGACGATCCTGAAACGGGATGGTTGTACATATCGGAAATCGAAGTAACTTACGAGCAAACTTCTTGATGAATGGCTTGCTCGAAGTGCTGCGTATTCACGATGGCGCGAACTTTTCCGGCGCTGTTGCTGGCCCAATATGGCGTCACTATTTCTACTTTAGATTCGCACGCGTCGATTCTGAAACATTATATAACTTTGTTTTTATATTTCCGCGTTTTTTGAAGGTTTTTGTATTTATATTAAATTAAACTTTGCTCCCAGGATTTCTGAATGAGGATTTGAATATGTATATTTTAATCACTTGCAGTAGGATTCTAGTGTGATAGATTACCGCACGATAGATTACTACTCGTTCGATAATTGGATGTTAGCTTATTACGCGGTGGGTTATTTTTTGATTATTAATAGATTACCACGCGATAGATTACTACACGTTCGATAACTAGATGTCAGATTATTGTGTGACAGATTACTATGTATTAGGTTATTAACCGTTAGATTACTACGCGATAGCTTAGTACACGTTCGATAACTAGACGTCAGATTATTATGCGATAGATTACCATGTGTTAGATTATTAACTGTTAGATTACCACGCGATAGATTACTACACGTTCGATAACTAGACATCAGATTATTATGTGATAGATTACCACGTGCCAAAATTAACACGCATTGAAAATTGAAAATGTACAAATCTGCCAATCTATCAATCTACCAATCCATCAATCTACCAATCTACCAATCTACCAATTTACCAATTTACCAATTTACCAATCTATTAATCTACCAATCTACCAATCTACCAATCCATCAATTTACCAATTTACCAATCTACCAATCTACCAATCTACCAATCTACCAATCTACCAATCTACCAATCTACCAATCTACCAATCTACCAATCTACCAATCTACCAATCTACCAATCTACCAATCTACCAATCTACCAATCTACCAATCTACCAATCTACCAATCTACCAATCTACCAATCTACCAATCTACCAATCTACCAATCTACCAATCTACCAATCCACCAATCCATCAACTTACCAATCTACCAATCTACCAATCCATCAATCTACTAATCTACCAATCTACCAATCTACCAATCCACCAATCCACCAATCCACCAATCCACCAATCCACCAATCCACCAATCCACCAATGCACCAATACACCAATCCATCAATCTACCAAGTTTACGTAACGATGATATAAAATATACATACCTGCCACTGTCGTTTCGATTCTTCTCAGAAGACTGTCTAGGATTCCTGGTTCTCCTGACATTACCGAAAAACGACTCTCCATTAGCCTGGATCTCTACATCCAAATCGTCCTGAAATCTAGGTCCACCATCTGGAATGTCATGGTTAGTCGCTTCCCTGGTTTTTCTTCTCTTCAGTGTTCGATGACCGGGTTCCCTACTAGACGATCCGTATCCCGAATTCATCTCGAAATCTCCATACATCCTTTTCATCAGCGCTTTATTCTCGTCGATAAAACGTTCTATCCGCTCTCTGCAACAATTTTATTACGTCTATTTTATTACCTGTCGATCGTCACGTATTCAATCAAAATGTAAGCAACCTTGTAAACTAGAATTTCGAGTCTGATTTACCGATGTCAACCTGCTAGTTGGCGCGTGGAGAGTCTTTAGCATATGACGGGCGTTTAGCACATATCAAAATTTTTATATTAGTACTGAATTATTAGATTTCTGAATTTCTGCAGTTTTATATTCTTGAGATTTTATGTTTTTCGATTTATGACGGCGGATTAGATATTTAAGAAAAATCTGTCGATTAGAGAAGTTTGATGAGAGGTAGCTTTATAGTATGAGTAGGTTATACGGTACTACAGTTTGCTACATCCCCAAATTGCTACGTTGCCAAATTGCTACGTCCCCAAGTTGCTACGTCCCCAAATTGCCACGTCCCCAAATTCCCACATCCCCGAATTTCCACGTCCTCAAATTTCCACATTGCGAAATTTCCACGTCCCCAAATTCCCACATCCCCAAATTTTCACGTCCCTAAATTCCCACATCCCCAAATTGCCACGTCCCCGAATTCCCACATCCCCAAATTCCCACATCCCCAAATTCCCACATCCCCAAATTCCCACATCCCCAAATTTTCACGTCCCCAAATTCCTGCATTCCCAAATTTCCACGTCCCTAAATTCCCACATCCCCAAATTGCCACGTCCCCGAATTCCCACATCCCCAAATTCCCACATCCCCAAATTCCCACATCCCCAAATTCCCACATCCCCAAATTTTCACGTCCCCAAATTCCTGCATTCCCAAATTTCCACGTCTCCAAATTCCCACATCCCCAAATTTCCACGTCCCCAAATTCCCACATCCCCAAATTGCCACGTCCCCGAATTCCCACATTCCCAAATTTCCACGTCCCCAAATTCCCACATCCCCAAATTCCCATATCCCCAAATTCCCACATTTCCAAATTCCCACATTCCCAAATTCCCACATCTCCAAATTTCCACGTCCCCAAATTCCCATATCCCCAAATTCCTACATTTCTAAATTCTCACATTCCCAAATTCCCACAACCCCAAATGCCTACATTCCCAAATTCTCACATCCCCAAATTGTTACATCCCCAAATTGCTACATTCCTGAATTCATACATCCCCAAATTCCTACATCCCTAAATTCCCATATCCCCAAATCGCTATATCCTCAAATTCTCACAACCCCCAGTTTCCACATCCCCAAAGAGCTACGTCCTTAAATACATTCCCAAATAGCTACATACCCAAATACATCCCCAAACCTACGTCCCCAAATACATCTCCAAACCTACGTCCGTACGATACCATCCTACATCCTCAAGTTACTACCATAATTGCCTCTCACGCGCCAACTTATGGGTTGACACCCGTACATCGAAGCGACTGGCTCCTGAATTTTACGGAGGCTGATAAAGGTTCATATTCTTTTTTCCGTTTCAACAGTAGCCGCATTCGATAAACGAGATGGTTCTTTTTTCTTTTCGAAGGTTATATAAGTCTGCCTGTTTTATCCTTCGATTATCGACGTTTTGCATTTTATCTTATTCAAAGATATTGTTCAACGCTAATTAACTTGTTTTATGCTTCCGAGATAACGAGACATTTTTACTTTATTGTGTAAGCGTTCTCAGAAATATTTTCTTAACCTAAGTTTTTATTAACTTAGAGTCAGGTTGTGTGGCTATTAAAAATAACAGGTTGGATGGTGAATGTATGAAAGGAAAACGGAATATCTTTTCTAGGCTGCGTGTATAATCTTAATTTATGGTATTATGTAATAAATGTTAGATTTGTAATTTTATTGTATGATTTGAATGTGTAATGAAGTATAATAAATAAGTAGTTTGATGAAGCGTTGAAGAATTAAGAAATAAATTTTGAATTAAGAAATTTCAATTATATGAAGAATAAATAAATGTACATTAAATTTTATTCGAATTTGTTTAATGATTTGAAAATAAATTTCAAATTAAAATTAAAAATCTGTTGTTACGAGAAAACTAAATAAATCTAAATTAAATTTTCTTCAAATTTGTTTAATGATTTGAAAAGTTTGAGTGGTGAGAAGAGTGTGAGGTTTATTTGAAACTTGATGTTATGTAGTAGATTATTTACATATGGTAAAAAGCGGACGTTAAATAATAAAAATATGATTAGAGTACTGTTACAATTATTACATTGGGTATGTATTTCCAGCAGTTGGACAGAACAGCTGATGATATTTTTTAATACATGGTACACCACGTACCAAATCACCCCTTAGTTCCACGCCCAGGGCGACTGAAAGGGCAGTCCAAAGTATCTGTAACAGAATTGAGCTTTATTGTTATAGCATGTGTATCAAAATTATGTTTTATGAATTTGCAAATTGATAAATTAAGAAGATTATTAACTTATAAATTTACAAATATGAAAATTATCAAATTTCAAAATTCCTAAATCTCAACATTTCCAATTCCCATATTACAGATCCCAAAATTTTCAAATTCCAAAGTTCCCAAATTTCAAAATTCTCTAATCCCAACATTCTCAATTTCCAAAACTCCAAAATTCTCAAATCTTAAAATTCCCAAATTCCCAAATTTCCAAATTCCCAAATTCCCAAATTCCCAAATTCCCAAATTCTCAGAATTTCCAAATTCCCAAATTCCTAAATTCTCAAATGCCCAAATTCCTAAATTCTCAAATTCCCAAATTCTCAGAATTCCTAAATTCCAAAATTCCCAAATTCCCAAATTCTCAGAATTCCCAAATTCCCAAATTCCCAAATTCCCAAATTCCCAAATTCCCAAATTCCCAAATTCCCAAATTCCCCAAATTCCTAAATTCTCAAATTCCCAAATTCTCAGAATTCCCAAATTCCCAAATTCCCAAATTCCCAAATTCCTAAATTCTCAAATTCCCAAATTCCTAAATTCTCAAATTCCCAAATTCCCAAATTCCCAAATTCCCAAATTCCTAAATTCTCAAATTCCCAAATTCTCAGAATTCCCAAATTCCCAAATTCCCAAATTCCTAAATTCTCAAATTCCCCAAATTCCTAAATTCTCAAATTCCCAAATTCTCAGAATTCCCAAATTCCCAAATTCCCAAATTCCCAAATTCTCAAATTCCCCAAATTCCTAAATTCTCAAATTCCCAAATTCTCAGAATTCCCAAATTCCCAAATTCCCAAATTCCCAAATTCCCAAATTCCCCAAATTCCTAAATTCTCAAATTCCCAAATTCTCAGAATTCCCAAATTCCCAAATTCCCAAATTCCCAAATTCCCAAATTCCCAAATTCCTAAATTCTCAAATTCCCAAATTCCTAAATTCTCAAACTCCCAAATTCCCAAATTCCCAAATTCCTAAATTCCCAAATTCCCCAAATTCCTAAATTCTCAAATTCCCAAATTCTCAGAATTCCCAAATTCCCAAATTCCTAAATTCTCAAATTCCCAAATTCCCAAATTCCCAAATTCCCAAATTCCCAAATTCCCAAATTCCCCAAATTCTCAGAATCCCCAAAAATCCTAAAATTTACATATCCCTAAATTTCCTAACGTCCCTAAAATTCCTAAAATTCTCAAACAATGAATGTTTTTTCTCCAACGCAGATAGTTCATAAAACAGTAGGTTCATATAACAGTGAGCAATTAGACGAACGCGTGTAATGTATCGATGGAAATAAAATGATACCTTCAGGGTCCATTCATACCTACGCAATAGACGTACGATAAGATGTTAGACTTGCAAGTATTTTGCAAGTATGGTAAACGTGGCCTACGCGTCCTCGTGCTCGATGCCGTTTATGATCTTAATGGCAATAACTGTACAGGGTGTTCCATTTTCGTGTATCTATCATACATACGTAATTTTTGAACGTATACTTCAAGTTACACTATTATATAATACTATTGTATTGTTGTATTATTATATTATTATATTATTGAACTATTGTATTATTTTATTATATTATCAATATATCACTGTATCATTGTATCCAACATCAGTGTTTGAACTTCATCTGTTGGAAATTATATGAATCAGAAAATTATAGTTTGAAATGCTTTTCAAGAGTAAGTTACTTTTAAGGAGTGAAAAATATCTGTTGAAATATGAATATTTGTAGAAATATACGAGTGGATAGATTTAAATGAAACACCCCGTAGAAGACATACTTTAACAACGTGATCGGAACACCTACGAACGACCGCAAGGACGTTTCCATTGAGGAAACAATTATTTTACAGGAAGACGAACGTGACAGCCAACGCGTAAGTTAAAACAAAGTAAATACAGGGTGTCTAAAAAAAGGTACTTTAGTATGTTTAACTCGAGTGTCGTGTCTTCTGTTTTCTTTTGTGCAGTCAGGTATTACTTCATTATGGACTTTAGAGAGAGCTAAGCAATTTGGGAATTTAGGGATTTGTGGATTTGGAGATTTGGCAATTTAGAGGGATGGAAAGTTGGGATGGTGGGAATTTGGGAAAATTGGGGATTTAAGAATTTAGGAATTTGGGAATTTGGGAAAATTGGGGATTTAAGAATTTAGGAATTTGGGAATTTGGGAAAATTGGGGATTTAAGAATTTAGGGATTTGGAAATTTGGGAAAATTGGGGATTTAAGAATTTAGGAATTTGGGAATTTGGGAAAATTGGGGATTTAAGAATTTAGGGATTTGGAAATTTGGGAATTTGGGAATTTGGGAATTTGGAAATTTGAAAATTTGGGAATTTGGAAATTTGAGAATTTGAGAATTTGAGAATTTGAGAATTTGAAAATTTGAGAATTTGAGAATTTGGAAATTTGGGAAGTTGCGAATTTGGAAATTTGGGAAGTTGCGAATTTGTGGATTTGGCAATTCAGCAATTTAGAGATTTAGAAGATTGAGATAATGGTCATTTAGGAAATTTGGGGATCTAGAAATTTAGGGATTTGGAAATTTTGGTATTTGAAAATTGATATATTTAGAAATCTCGAAAATTGCATATTTGAATACCTCTTCGAAAATTGACATATTAAAAAATTGTTCAATTATTATGTAACGACAAATGAAATTACTATGAAGAATGGTCCTAAGCCCATCCCTACTATGGAGGGTTTACAATAATCTCCTTGTGAACGTGTCTCCATTGAAAAGTCAGTAGGCGTCATTCAGTGGCTTGAGTCACTCGAGACGGTTCATATGAACGAGCATGAGCAACACACACGGTGCATTGCCCGCCAGAAATGAATCATGCAGTGTGTCCACGCGAGTCAATTGCAATCTCTCGCGTGAATTGAATGCGAAGATTGCCTTCCATATTATCATTCACACGTATGTTACAACTACTTGTGAAATTCTCAAGCTTCTATATTTCTAATTCCCCAAAATTTTTGAACTTTCAAATTTCCAAAATTTTTAAATCTTTACATTCCCAAATTTTTAAATTCTCAAATCACAGAAATTCAAAATTCTGAGTTCCCAAAGTCTCATATTTTCACATTCACAAATTCTAAAATTCCCAAATTCCAAGATTTCCAAATTCCAAGGTTACTAAATTCAAAGATTTCCAAATTCCAAGATTTCCAAATTCCAAGGTTACTAAATTCAAAGATTTCCAAATTCCAAGATTCCCAAATTCCAAAATTCTCAAATTTCTAAATTCCAAGATTCCCAAATTCCAAAATTCCCAAATTCCAAGATTTCCAAATTCCAAGATTCCCAAATTCCAAGATTCCCAAATTCCAAGATTCCCAAATTCCAAGATTCCCAAATTCCAAGATTCCCAAATTCCAAGATTCCCAAATTCCAAGATTCCCAAATTCCAAGATTCCCAAATTCCAAGGTTTCCAAATTCCAAGATTTCCAAATTCCCAGATTCCCAAATTCCAAGATTTCCAAATTCCAAGATTCCCAAATCCCAAAACTTCCAAATCTCAAAAGTTCCAAATTCCAAAATTCCCAAATTCCAAGATTCCCAAATTCCAAGATTCCCAAATTCCAAGATTCCCAAATTCCAAGATTTCCAAATTCCAAAACTTCCAAATCCCAAAAGTTCCAAATCTCAAAATTCCCAAATTCCAAGACACCCAAATCCCAAAACTTCCATATTCTAAAATTTCCAAATCCCAAAACTCCCACAATCCCCCAAATCCTCCAAAGCCTCCAAATCTCCCAAATCCCCTCAAAACCCCTAAATTCCCCAAATCCCTAAAACTCCAAAAATTCTCAAATCCTAAAATTCCCCAAAACTCCTAAAATCCCAGAAATCCCCAAATTCCCAAAACTTCCACAATCTCACCGCAAATAAACAAACATAACCTCACCAAAACCGCCAAAAAAAATATCTCCATATCAATTACCGCAATCGAGGAAAACCTTTCGCAAACTCTCGAAACGTCCAAGTTCCACAACATGAAAACACTTTACAAACTTGTGGGAAGGTTAACCATATTGTATCCTTGACTTTCTTTTTTTTTACAAGATAGTGGTCACGAAGTGATCATATCGAGGACATCGGCTAGATCGTTTCCGAACTCACGATTCGATCTCCGTTAACGATAAACAAAAAACTCTGACGTTTCGTGAAAAATTTTCGTGTCTGAATCATCGAATCGTTATTTTAATACGAGTACACCGGTCGACCTCAGCGACGATATCGTGTGAGGAATTCTTTTCGTGTATTCGAGAATTCACGATTAATGAACGGATAGAGAGATTTAAGTGGCACACGAGCAAAACATCTGGACAGGTGCAGTGTACGTGCACCCGAACGAACGTTTACTAGATTCTAGGGAAGATATTCGGGGTCATGGGTGCAGCCGGGAAATGTCACGACGATGATATACTGGGTGATCTAATAATCATTTTTCGGAACATTCTTATGGAGATAATTTTTGTAAATTGTATAAGAGATTTTTTGTTGAGGTAATTTCTTCTTTTGGATGATTGTAATTTTTCGAGATTTGAGGTTTCTGAAGTTTGGAAGATTGTAGGTACTGATAATGTTTTAGATGATAAATATTTAAGTTGAGTTATTTAAATTTGGATTTTTAATCTGATATAATATTTTAGTCTAATATTTTAATCTAATATTAAATCTAGTATTTCAGTTTAATATTTTAATCTAATATTAAATCTAGTATTTCAGTTTAATATTTCGATCTAATATTATTAACCTAATATGAACAATTTAAATACATATAAACTAGATATTTTCATGTCTTCAAATTGTCAAATTTTTCAAGAATAAAATAATGAATTCATTTTCTATTACTTTTGTTCTTTTTTTTAAGTTGTTATTAATCTTTGTAAATAATACGAAATACAAGTTTTGAATAAAGTTGAATTACATGAGCAATATTTTTGTATTAATTTGGAAAGATATTAAATATTTAATTGTTTAATATTGAAGGATGTTTAAAGTAGTTGTAGAAGGTTGTCGAGTGGTGGATTCTTGAACTAATAGCGAGTTTAAATCCTCTCATAATCAATAACTTCTCTCTGTTTCTCTTTTAATAATTTTCTTGTAATATTTCTTTTGTATAGGTATATTTATACACCTTTTTATATCTCTTCGTTTTTTAATATTATTTTGTTAATGCAACTACGTTATATTATTTAGAGTGCTTCACAAGCATAAAGATTGAAATACATAAACTTAAAACTGATAAAAATTGTTAAAGTTAATAAATACACCCCTAAATTCCATCCCTGTCTTTGAACAATCGGATTTCATTTTAAGATCGCAATTGTCTTATAGAAGTGTTGAATGTTCCTCAATGTGAACGAGATTGCAATGTCGCAACGTCTGCTTAAACTTGACGAAATCTGTTTATGTATTCTCTATATGTAATTTGGGCGTGTACATATATATCTATAATATTAATATACTTTCTATTCATAACAAATTCATTTATCTCGACAATTCACAAGTTACACTATTCTTGCGATCATTGTTGCTTTAAAAAAATTATTAACCTCTTATAATACTGTGACGCATGCGTGACGCACATAACCTTCAAAATATATTTCATATTTTTAAATATGATGAGTGTACCTTTTCTCACTATGATTAAATTTCGAGTTCAATTTTAAATATAACACAAACCGGTCATTTGACTTGTTTAGAATGTTACATTATTTGAAGAATGTTAAATTATAAAATTTATAAAAGTATTGTTAATTTTGCGGAAGTTTGTGTAGCTTCTAATCAAAAGAAGTTAATGTGTATATTAATTTATATTGTATCGTTTATTCATTTATTTTTCTATTTTATCTTGCACTCTTCATCTTGCACTATTTTAATGAATATAATTCGTGACGCATTCATACTGCAACTATGATTAATTTTACTACAATTTTCAATCCATTTCAATTTGAAGTTTGAGTCCAATAATATGCACAGTCAACGATTGCACAATACCAGATTGTCATAACATTTCAACTTTCTTCATCTGTTTTAACATTGTAGCTCCAACTGACATGCTTGACAAATGAATCATAGTGCAAGGGGTTAATTTTAATTTCAAATTAAGTGTGCCTTATACGTCGGTATGTATAGTTTAATATCAATCCATCATATTCAAAATATTCCTAACATTTCAACACTCTTGTCTTAACAATAATAAATTAACGTTACAATAATTGATTATCATACAAGTTAATATAAATCATAAATTAAG
Source organism: Megachile rotundata (assembly GCF_050947335.1). NCBI lineage: Eukaryota > Metazoa > Arthropoda > Insecta > Hymenoptera > Megachilidae > Megachile > Megachile rotundata. The sequence continues at coordinate 14,307,122 of NC_134984.1, forward strand.
GGATTAAAATAAATAATATACAGTTGATGACTTACCGGAATTTGTACGAAGCTACCGTTATTTAACTGAGGATAAGAGTATAATGGCACTACCGGAACCGAACCATTCTTCACAAAAATTGGTCCTTGAATGGGTGTGACATGGGCGTCCCTTGGTATGTCAGGTTCCTCGTCGTAATAATCATCGAAGTCATCGTCATAATCTAAAATAGCGTGCACCGACGTTTTTGTCCCTGGGCCGTTTCCTCCGTTGACTCTCGTATACCTTTGTTAAAATAAAAATTTCATTTTGCAAAATTAAAATAAGCTACTTCGTAAATCACGTTATAATAATATAACTTCGTAAGCAACTTCAAAAATGAAAATAAAAAAATACAACTCTGTAAATCAACCTTGTAGATCAATATAAAATAATACAAAGTTACAGATCAACTTCAGAGGCCAATAAAAAATAATTGAACTTAATCAATCAATCTCATAAATCAAAGTAAAATAGTACAACCTTGTAGATCAATTTTATAAATCAAAATGAAGTAATACAACTTTATAGATCAACCTTCTAGATCAATATAAAATAATACAACTTTAAAGATCAACTTCAGAGGCAAATAAAAAATAATTGAACTTTGTAGATCATCTTCAGAGATCAAAGTAAAGTAGTGCAACTTTGTAAAATGATGTTATGAATCAAAATAAAGTAATACAACTTTGTAGATCAACTTCAGAGACCAAAGTAAAATACTGAACCTTTGTAAATCAATTTAATGGATCAAAATAAAATAATACAATTTTGTAAATCAACTACAGAGACCAAAATAAAATAATGGAACTTTGTAAATCGATTAAATTGATCAAAATAAAATAATAGAACTTTGTAGATCAATTTTAAAGATAAAAATAAAGCAACGTTGCATTGTTTACATCTTACAGTACTCTACTCCGCTATAAACCTTAAAATGGCGGTCACCGCGCATTGTCACGCTACCATCGACCGCGTCAAAGCAAAGTCGCTATGTTAATTAACCCATTACGTAATAACGAAATGATAAACGACGCGTAAACACAGGAGCGGCGAAAGAAACGGTAAAAGGTAAAAAATGTCCGTAGTAATTCTTGTTTAATGGTAATAAAAAAAGCATCGAGAGTGATGTACCTCTCTTCGGACGTTAAATACGGTTCTCTCATAATAATTATTGATCGTTCGGCTAAAAAGAGAGGAAAAAAAAGAGGTGGTATTCCGTACACGGTCGATAGCACGTTAATAATACACGTTTGGAAAAGTATGCGACGAAAGAAGCGGTATTGTGCCGGATCGATGACATAATTGTCCATTCATAGGTATGAGAATTCGCGGATAAATACGTCAGATGCTCGTCAGGAGTTCATTAGGAATGCGTGGCACGTAACGAGAAAACCGTACAGCTGATCGTTACATAAATAATTGTGAGCGCAATTAACGTTACCGGACGAACTGCTTTCGCCGTTTCTTTAAAACGATAACATCGCGTTGCCGGGTTAAATAACTTACTACGCTAATTAGTTGACGTGAAAACGACCGACGTTCGTAATGCGTAACATAATAAATTCAAGAAACTCTGCGTGTTCGTTATCGGTGTAGCGCGTGACGGCCGTAACCTTTCATTTCATTCGAATTAAAGCAAAATTACTGTCTACGCTAGTTACGCTGATTTACATGTTCATTGCCGGCGCTGGTTAGTGATAACTGCTAGTAATCGAAGTTGAGAAATAAGGACGAGATTTTTTGCTGTATTTCTTCGTGGATGACTTGGACGGAAAGTCAGCAATTTGGGTTGTTGAATCTGGGACGGCCAGTGTCACTACTGATTCTGTTGTGTTAATTATTTTCATTTTTTTTACTACATTTTCATTATTATAGTATTATTCATCTATGCTATTACTGTATTATATTTTGATTGCTATACTATTACTACTATTATCCCTTTGCACTCGAAAGTAATTTGTTTGCAAACAGCAACTTTAAAACTTAGTTGAAAAGTTAAATGATTTCTTTCGAGGTTATTATTTCTCTACTAATAATTTCCGGTATTCTTTGTTTCACTATGTTTATACATCACACGTATTATAGAATCAGTTAAAAAATGCTTATTTCAAATTATTGTATTAAATAAAATGGAGACTGAGAGTCACCTCTCGAGCGCAAAGGGTTATTACTATACTATTGCTACTATTATTACTATACTATATTATTACTTATAGTATACTGTTATTATACTACTAACAGTAAAATTCCCAAAATTCCCAAATTCATATAGTTCCACTATCGAACCCAAAAACAACTAACCATCTAAAAAAACAAAATGCTCTCACATTCCCAGAAAAAATTCCCAAAATCAACAGTACATGACCCTCACATACATCAAACTCCACAAAACTCCACAAAACTCCCTCCAAAACTGGCAAAATAAACTCCGTAAACAAAACCGTAAACTCCGTAAACAAAAGTAATAAAATTACCCATTCGGTCTCTCAGGATAAGTCTCCTGTTCCGGCATCCTGGACGTCCTCGAACTATCCTGGCCATTTTCCTGACTCTGCGGAGGTCTCATCTGTTGTTGTTGTTGTCTCGGTTGTGTTCTCCTGAAGTCCTGATTGTAATTCGCATACCGCGTATCTTGAGTGGAGGAGAAAGAGGACTGTTCAACAAAAGTGCTGGAACTCGCTTGTCGATTCAACGCTGTCCGTTGTCTGTGTTGTTGTTGTTTCTGTTGATAAGCGGCCGGCGGTATGTAAGGCTCATTTTGAAAGGACTCCTGTCCATTAAAATTCGGAGCAGGCGCAACCGGAAGCACGGCGTTCAAACGAAGGTTGTTCACTGCCGGTTGTCCTCCGTTTTGTCCACCGTAGAAGAATGGCGTAGGCGTTGCCGACTGATACGGCAAGGTGAAGTTGACCAGCGACATTTCTACCGTTTTTTTTTTCTACGGTAGAATACAAAGGAAAAAAGATCAACTTTTTTAAGGAGCCTAACCTTCGTGCAGTTCAATGACTTGATCCTTTCGTAATGTGTAGCGAGGACGGAGAAAGGAATGAGTGACATTTTTTGGTGGGTAGCTTTTGTTTGACATTTTGAGATTTTGTGGGCGAATTTGAATTAGGTGAATTTTTTATATGGAAGAAAAGCTGAAGTTTTGGAGGTTTGGATAAATTTTTGATTGGGTTAGTTTGGGATCTAAGACCTGAGTTGGAAATTTGGAATTTAGATTTCGAAGTTCATATGTGTTTTTGCGTATTTGAGGCAGATTTTATGTAAAAACAGAAAATACTCTTCTAAAATTGCACAGAATGTCATGAATTCTGTATATTGAAATGTATATAATTTTGACTTACCGTAAAGCTGGTTCTCTGAAAATTTTCCAAAACCCGTTCCTCGAGTTTAAATCAAAACGCGAAATTCTCAGCTTGGACTGTGATTTTGATCGTGCAGAAAATCACCTCTTATCACCATAAACATCATGATTAAATAATACAAATCGGGTGCTATCGTTCGAAGTACCACTGAGTGAATTAATTTAACAAACTCGAATTTCACAATAATTGATTGTTTATATTGAAAAATGTACACACTGTAAAATATAGTCTTTCAAATCTGTTTGAATTTCACTGAAACATCCGGAATTCGTTTCCGTCTTCCGAAGTGAGTCAACATGATGTTTTGAGTATTTTTTTAATTTAAACTTGCTTCGATGTTTTAATCCACGGAGATAATTTTAAATAAAAAGAATTTCTTTGTTTTATTTCTTCAGTGTTGTTGTCGTTGCACGGAGAATCTGAAATGATAAAGAAAATGTCGTTGAAACATAACCTATAAGGTGGAGACGATATTATTTTGGTCTGTTTTTATTAAAATTGTTTTTACTAGTTTGAAAAGTTTCATTGTTGAGAATAAAAGTACAATGATATTGTAATTAATACAATTGCAATTTTTGTTGATAGATTTTATACTGAGTTATACTAAAAATAATGCTAGCTTAATAATAGCTTAAGTCTCCATTTTGTTATTCTATATTAAAAAAGTCACTGCAAAGTTTGAGCTAAAAAATTGAAGTCCCAAAGTAATCTAAAAGTTTACAAAATAAATTTGAAAATATAATTTTTTAGCAATTTTTCTATTTATTTAAAACTATTTATCACTAGTTATCTTCTATATTTGTATTCTATCTTAACTTATAGGTATTGAACTTATAATTTAAATATACTTTCATGCATTTAATTCAAGTCCCACAGTTTTCTTCTGCCAAATCATTTTTATTACACGATGGATATTCTTCGAGGTGTCGTTGTACTGCTTGTAATAAATATAGCAACTGATCCTCGTTTTTAGTTAAACATTTATTAAATTCTTCTGTCGATGCTACTCCTCGCTCTGCCGTATCATTAACAACTTGCAAACTTTTCAATTTTTGACAATTATAACTTTTGTTTAAAATCCATGAATGAGGATGTGCGTCGAGGAAATCGTGTGGTAATTCGATCTGTTCGAATGAAGTTATGGATTTTTTGTCACGAAGTCATTAAGATCTTTTGTAGACAATGAACGAATATTTGGCAGCGATATCGAAACTTTGAACGATCATCAAATAAGTTAGGTATTTTCAAACACTATTCCTAACCTTACTCATTTATCGATTTCTCAACTATGTAAACATGGTTAAATCAGCTGATCGACATGGCTGAGATGCTTAATAACATCTAATTTTGAGTAACTTTATCGTAATATCTGTAATCTTAAATTGAAGTTAAAAGTCGATATGATAATCAATACCGATAGAAAATTGTTCTGAGCGATCTCAGATTTAAATGTTTGAGCTGAAATTTTGAGAAGACTTTTTGTATGCCATAGACTAATTTTTAGAGGGTGAAAGCAGAGAAAAAAGAAGAAAATTTCTGTTGAGCCACCCTAGTAAATTTACTATTATAGTAAATAAGCTAGTAATAATAGCAAAGAAACGTATCGATAATAATTTCATTAAATTCTTCATATTTCATAAAAATAACAACGTCAAAGAAGAATTGTGCAAATAAAAGCTTACGCAAACGTGTGATCTATTTACACAATGAACTTGTGCGTTGTACATTTTAAGTACTTGCCGAAATACTATGTGTTTAATGTATGCAATGTCTATGTCGTAACGGGCAATTACGTTTGGCGAGCAAGACCATGGCATTTTAAAGCCCCTACTCTCTAAGTCGGAGACACGGTGTATGTGGGTGTTCCACGGGATTGTTCAATACGTTTACTGTCACGGTGGAAATAGTTATGTGTTATACGGCACATGAATACGTTAATTATTAATACTTTGACAGCTGTATATTCGAACAATGGTAAAAGTCCAATTTTACATTCAGACATTCTGAATGTCTCAAGAAATTCTGATATGTTGAATATTTGAATATTAGTTAAATTCGCATGTTGCAATTATTTTAACAACAATAAAATTTGATTATTTTACATATTTAAATGTTACTTAAATTTTTAATACTTGAATAAAAGGCAAATTTGAGTACATTGAATATTTGAGTTTTGGTAGAATTTGGATTTAATATTCAAATGTTAGTAAAATACTCAGTAATGTAATTAGTAATGTAAAGTAGTAATGAAATTCGAATCTCACTAGAATTACGATATCTTGAATATTTAAATACTGTAGAACGAATGATACGAGTAGAACTCAAGGCTGTTCAAATAGAATTCAAATGCTGATAGAATATTGATATAACTAGATTTCTAAATATCTGGATCCTTGAACTTTTTAGTTCTAACATCGTATGTCTCTTGATCTATAAATTGTAACGTCTTTAAATTTCAAGGTTGACCTTTCGGCAAATTCTCACGTTTTCAAATTATTAGATCCCCAAATCCCAAGATTCCAATGTTCCAAACTTGAAAAACTACAAAATTTACAAATATGTTTCTCCAGGTTCTCACGTCTCCGAATCCCTAAATTCTTGAATTCCAGAGAACCCAAATACCTGCATTCTCAAATTCCTAAATCACCGAATTCCTAGACCTCCAAATCCCCAAATCCACTAATTCCCATATCCTCTTTCACGTCCCCAAATTGCCACGTCTCCAAATTCCCACGTTCTCAAATTTCCACGTTCCCAAATTACCACGTTCCCAAATTCCCACATCCCCAAATTTCCACGTCCCCAAATTCCCACATCCACAAATTTCCACGTCCCCAAATTACCACGTCCCCAAATTCTCACATTTCCAAATTTCCACGTCCCCAAATTCCCACATCCCCAACTTGCTATATCCCCAAATTCCTACAATCCCAAATTTCCACATCCCCGAATTCCCATCTCCCCAAATTGCCACGTCCCCAAATTTCCACGTTTCCAACTTGCTATATCCCCAAATTCCTACAATCTCAAATTTCCACATTCCCGAATTCCCATCTCCCCAAATTGCCACGTCCCCAAATTTCCACGTTCCCAAATTTCCACGACCCCAAATTCTCATCTCCCCAAATTCTCATCTTCCCAAATTTCCACGTTCCCAAATTGCTATATCCCCAAATTCCTACATTCCCTAATTTCCACATCTGCAAATTCCCATTTCCCCAAATTACCACATCCCCAAATCATTGTATCCCCAAATCCCCAAATCCCCAAATTTCTCTTCTCCCAAAATCTTCCCCCATAAATCTAAACTCATCACAAGTCTTCAAATCTCCAAAGATCTCCAAAAATTGCCAAATAAGCAATCATTCATTATTCCCACGCATTCTCTAGTAAACCACCGAACCTTCTTTCCACCTAACTCTTCAATCACCAAAATTATGCACGCATATAAAAGCTTTTAAAAAGAAAGTAACGATGACTTTCATCAAACAAAATTGCTACACAGAAACTAGTTAGTGTATGAATGATTCATGCACGTGGAACGATTCGCATTATATCTAACAGATTACCGAAACACTACACGTGAATCACCAAAACCGAACAAGTTTTGGGTGTTCGTCACTTTCGCTCATCGGATTACTTTCTTCGGAATTGAATATGCATATACATGCTTTCACCGAAAATATAGTGGCTGTATCCTTCGTCTCTTAACTTGAATAGTTCCGTGATCGATTTCTTGTATGAAAATTATGAACTTGCTTTAGGTGTTCATTGATATCGCGTCGAGCAAAGTTTCGTTACTGGGTAATTAATCAAAGACTTACAAGTACGCGTGCTATTGATCAACTATAATTTTACGGTGGCTGTAAGAAAAGTTTTTTTTGTGGTGAATGAAAAGTTTTTTGTATAGGAGGTCTAAATTGAAAAATATGAAAATAATTTTAAGGTGATTATAATAATTGATCATTTTAATGTGATATTAAAAATTGATGAAATATTGTAATTGGAGATGTAGTTATAATTTTCAATGTTTATTATAGTATGTTTGTAATAATATTTATAATTATAATTTTCAATGTTTATGATAGTATGTTCATAATAATATTTGCAATAATAATTTGCAATAGTTATAATAGTATATTTGTAATAATATTTTTAATAATAATTTTCATTATTTATAATAGTATGTTCATAATAATATTTGCAATAATAATTTGCAATTTTTATAATATATTTATAATAATATTTCTAATGATAATTTTCAATATTTATAATAGTATGTTCATAATAATATTTGCAATAATAATTTGCAATTTTTATAATAGTATATTTGTAATAATATTTTTAATAATAATTTTCAATATTTATAATAGTATGTTCATAATAATATTTACAATAATAATTTGCAATATTTATAATAGAATATTTATAATAATATTTTCAATAATAATTTGCAATATTTATAATAGTACAATTTATTTAGTAACTTGATAGTGACATTATTACTAGATAATTTAATAATTTATTTAGTAATATTATAACAATATGCTAACAACGTGAGAAGTATGTTATTGGTATTATAACAACAAATTAATTTTTCATCAGATTCAATGAAAAATGTGACTTGAATTATTAAATATTATATCAGCTAAATAATTAATACTAACTATATTAATTTATGTTGCAAATTTTATAGAAAGATTTTATTACAATTCATAACAAAATTATTGTGTATTTACTTAAAAAATTATGTACTTCATAAGAAATCTAGCTTTAACTATAGATATCCTGTGTAACACCATTTGCAACTATATTTTGAAGTTCTCATAATTTATACAATTTATGTCTAGCTATAATTCACATCAATGAACAAAATACTAAAAACAAAGTATATAAAAACGTGAAACAGATAGAAACAAATACAGTAAAAAATAAATAATAATACAGTTAAAAGAAATGAAACGAAAAGTATCAAAGTCATTATTACATGACACTGGCCGTCAAAGTGTTAATATAACCTAAGTCTTTACAACGATAGCGTATAATTATGACGCGATCGCAGTTATAATAGTTTGCTCGAAGCGAAATACTTTTGAAAATGTTACTGAACCTGAAATATTCCACGACACAAACGTTCTTCACTTCAGTAATTAGATGTTACATTATCTTCGTCAACTTCGCGCTTAAATATGTAAACCATCAAGTTTCAGTAATCATTTCATACACGAGAAAATTCCATTATCCTTTATATAGTACACTGTGTTTATTTATACGTTGAAGGCCGTGAATCGGTGACCGAAATCATTCATGATATATTTTCTTCAGCGAGAAATCGATTTCTCAATTTTCCAGTAGAAATAATTTTCTTTAGAAAATTTTTAGGAAATTAAAAAAAATTTTATTTAGGAAATTTTTGAACGTTCGAATTTTTAGATTTTAAATTTGTTCAGATTCTCTAACCTTTTAATTTGTTCTATTCTCAAATTGAAGGATGTTTAAAATTTTATTCTTTTCCCATCTTTCGAAGGTCGTGTATTTTCCCAGTAATATCACCAAAGCCATTAATATTAATATTATTTTTTGTTTCGAAAAGTAACTGCAAAATTGATATACATGTATGAACATACATTGATCCTATCAATTTTAATTCAAAACATTGCAAACGCAGTTAAAGTAAAATATTAAAAAGGAAACCAAAGTGTCGAAAACTTACCTGATTCATGAAGATTCCCGCAGGGCCCGACAGATTTAGCGGAAGCACACGTATCGAATCAAAAATCTCTTCTGTCGCTTTCACTTTTCAGCAGCCCGACGATTTTCGAACGGTGAAAAAAGTAGAAACTGAAAATGTACAACGGTAGTAACGGAAAACTATTCAACTGGACTCGATCTATCGGAGACAATTGAATAAAAGTAGAAGAAGAAGAAGAAGAGTAAGAATCCGTGGAAAACACGTGCTTGCTCGTGCACGTAAAAGACACGAGCAGCAAAGAAGCGTACGAAACGCTACGTTGGCGAGCGACAACTGAAAGAGAAGCGTTTTAACTGGCTATACAAAATGGGGGTAAAAGAGAGGTGTTCGTCGATCATGAAGAGTAGTGTGGCCTACGGATTCTCTCTCTCTTTCACTTTCGATCTTTGATGTCCCTCTCTTTTGTATCTCTGTTTCTTACGTACGTTCGATTCTGATTATTGCTTCATCGTCCTGTCTTGGATGATCGTTTAATAGAGCATCTGCTTCGTTTGCTTTTATGGAGGAAGTGCATTTCAATTGACTTCTTTAAAACTAAGCTGATGTAAGAATGAAGAATAGTTTTCGTTAGCAACATGTACGAAGTAGCATTTTAGGTAGCGACTGCAGCATATTTCAAGACTAGTCTAAGAATAAATTATAGCAAAAAACAGGAGCAAGATAATATCACGAAAGTAATGAAGTTTGATATTTCGAGCGCTCGGTAATAATGAAAAATGATAGGTATCGAAACCTTGGTCATCTTGGAAAATGACACCAAGTAACCATTTTGTTATGGTGCATTTGGAATGGTGGTACTGCAATTTATCTTCGCTCCATAAAATTGGGACGAGTGGATAATAAAATTATTTTCTATCGTGGTCTAATCAGGCACAATCACGGCACAGGAACAAACATCTTAGGTAAATATCGATTCCGAGTGGTAAAATTGAGTTGCAGTAGTCACAGGTGTAGCTTCCGCAGTGATAATCGGCACATTCGGTGTAGCCACATTTCACGTACGAAACACTGCGTTCGCTCTTCTCTTCTTACGACGTTAGCTGTTATCCGTGAAACGAAAGCATCGGCACGCTTAGGAATATTCGAAATTACATGAATCTTCGGTATTCCGAATTAGCAACGCGGCATTGAAACCTAAAATTTCCTGTCACGCTTTGTATTCTCGACGCGGTTGCAAAATTGTCACGAAACTGTAGAATTAATATGCGGATGAGTAGATTCAGTGATTCACTCTAAAGCGTTGACGTGTTTTAATTGCGATCGCAACGATTGGATAATTGTGGAGACTCCTGTAAATTGACATTTTACTCCCTGTAGGTGAAGTCGAAAATGTCAAATTTACGGTTGGTTCACAAATTTCAGTGATTAATTGGAGTCATTGATTAAATGGGATTTGATAATTTAGGGATTTGGAGAGTAGGAGTTTTGGTCATTTGGAAATTTAGATATTTAGAGATTTGGAGATTTGGGGATTTGGGGATTTGGGGATTTGGGGATTTGAGGATTTGGGGATTTGGGGATTTGGGGATTTGGGGATTTGGGAATTTGGGGATTTGAGAATTTGGGGATTTGGTGATTTGGGAATTTGGGAACTTGAGGATTTGGGGATTTGGGGATTTGGGGATTTGGGGATTTGGGGATTTGGGGATTTGGGGATTTGGGGATTTGATGATTTGGGAATTTGGGGACTTGAGGATTTGGGGATTTGGGGATTTGAGGATTTGAGGATTTGGGGATTTGGGGATTTGGGGATTTGAGAATTTGGGGATTTGGGGATTTGATGATTTGGGAATTTGGGGACTTGAGGATTTGGGGATTTGGGGATTTAGGGATTTGAGGATTTGGAGATTTAGGGATTTAGGGATTTAGAGTTTTGGACATTTGGAAATTTGGAGATTTAGAGTCTTAGATATTTAGAGTTGGAAATTTGAAAGTTTGAAGATTTGGAAATTTAAAAATTTCGAGATTTCGATATTTGGAAATTTCAGAATTTAGAAATTTGTTGATCTGAATATTCAGAACATTTAGAAATTAGGAAATTGGGAACTTTTGGAGTTTGAAAGTTCAGAAATTTTCAAATTGAGAATTTTACAAATTTACAAATTTACAAACACTGAAATTTGCAGATTCTAAAATGCAACAGTTCTCCACAAAGAAATCACGCATCAAATTACACGTATAACCTACCAAGATCACCAACGACAAAATAGTATCGTTTAATTCGTACCTAGAGGAAATTCGAGCTAGACATGCAGCGAGAAAACCTTGCATCGTTTAAACAACGCGTGTGTTATACCGTGACGAAGAAGGTGAACGTAGGTGGGCCTCCAGGAGATTCCGATACAGTTATACACCGTTCCACGTGCAGAGAAATGAAAGGTTCCGGAGCACGGTGCATCTAAGGATTCGAGAGGAGAAGGCACTTGGAAGACGATAAAAATGTCTCTGGAAAGAGAAGAAACTCTAAGATGAAAAAAGATGCATAGATTCGTGGTAGGCACGTGATACGATCGTAATAATTGCCCATTGCGATACAGTTCGACTTCGTCGTTTCTTTCTTTCTCTTTAATACGTGGTTCCTTTTCTTGCGTGTACGAAAGATCTTAACAGCCCGTGAGACTAAATTGCGAGATAAATGCACGTAAGAGAGTTGTAATGTTGCGTGGAATCGCTTTAAAGTGTGGCAGAGACAGGGACATGTAGGGAATGATTATTAAACATGTTTATTAAAAATGATTATTAAAAATCTTTATTAAAATTGAATATTAAAAATGTGTATTAAACATTGTTTATTAAAAATGTTTATCAAAAATTATTATTAAAAATGTCTACTCAAAATTATTATTAAAAATGTCTACTAAACATTGTTTATTAAAAATGTTTATCAAAAATTATTATTAAAAATGTCTATTAAAAATTATTACTAAAAACATCTATTAAAAATTTGTATTAAAAAATATTATTAAAAAATGCTTGTTATATATTCTTTATTAAAAATGTTTAATAATAATGTTTACTAAAAATGATTATTAAAAATGTGTACTTGAACATTGTTTATTAAATATTTTGATCAAAAATTATTCTTAAAAACATCTATTAAAAATTTTTATTAAAAAATATTATTAAAAATGATTGTTATATATTCTTTATTAAAAATGTTTACTAAAAATGATTATTAAAAATGTTTGTTAGATATTCTTTATTAAAAATGTTTGTTAGACATTCATTATTAAAAATGTTTGTTAGACATTCTTTACTAAAAATGTTTATTAAAAATGATTATTAAAAATGTTTATTAAAAATATAAAAGAAAGTGGACAAAATATTTCCGGTTAATTATTGCTCCACCTACTCCACAAGGACTTCAATCGCCCGAAGCATGTTGCTGCAGGAAGTTGCGAACATGTATACAGGAAGAAATGACCAGCACGAATATTATTATTCGACCACGTACGTATCGCTATCGATCGAGTAGGACATTCATCGATTCGAATGTCACATGAATCTAGCGAGACATTTTTTGCGTGATAAGTCGAACGTAAGATTAATAGGTTAGGTAGAAGCGTTTAATTGAACCGGATAAGAACCTTCTACACTGATCAGTTTTTTAAAGTAACTCGGACAACGTAATCGTTACTACGAATTTGGTGTTGTAAAAAGTTATTGAAGGAAAACGGTTGAAAAAATTTTGTGCGTCAAGGTAGAGTAAGGTAAACTAGGATAAGTTGTAGATGAAATTGGTGCAATAGTTTGGGATATGAAAGGTGCAGATTTTGTGAATTTTGGAATTTGGGAATCTTGGAATTCTTGAGTTTTGCAATTTTGGAATTTTGGAATTTTTGAATCTTGGAATTTGAGGATCTTGGGATTTTGGAATCTTGGAAATTGGGAATCTTGGAATTTGGGAATTTTGGAATTTGGGAAGCTTGGAATTTGGGAATCTTGGAATTTGGGAATCTTGGAATTTGGGAATCTTGGAATTTGGGAATTTTGGAAATTGGGAATCTTGGAATTTGGGAATCTTGGAATTTGGGAATTTTGGAATTTGGGAAGCTTGGAATTTGGGAATCTTGGAATTTGGGAAGTTTGGAATTTGGGGATTTTGGAATTTGGGAATCTTGGAATTTGGGGAGCTTGGAATTTGGGAATCTTGGAATTTGGGGATTTTGGAATTTGGGAATCTTTGAAGTTGGGAAGCTTGGAATTTGGGAATCTTAAAATTTGGGAATCTTGGAATTTGGGAATCTTGGAATTTGGGAATCTTGAAATTTTGGAATCCGTAAATTTGTAAATTCCTATATTTTCATATTTTTAAATTTCGATACCTCCACATTTCTAACTTTCCAAATACACAAATCACCAAATATTTAAATTTCTCTATTTCCAAGTTCCCAGATTATCAAATATTTAAATTCCCATATCTCCAAATTCCCATGTTATCAAATATTTAAATTTCTCTCCTCCGAAGTTCACAGGTTATCGAATATTTAAATTCCCACATTTCCAAATCCCAAGGTTAACACTTAAATTTCTATATTCCCAAGTTTCGTAAATTTGTAAATTTACTAATGATGCCACCACAATTTTGTATATTCATTCCTGAAACGATGCATCGTTCACGGACAATTTCCCAGCGTTTTATCCTAGATTTTATTGCTCATTGAACTCGTAATAGGAAGCTGAAAAGTAAACAGCACAAAATTATTCCGCGTTGAACGTGTGCCGCACATCTGACCCCCTTTCATTGTCAGTCTTTTCTTCGGGTTCACTGGCGTGTGTCGATTCATGCGGCATGCACGTTCCTGGTGCTAATGTTTTCAATGCACTTAACTGTATTTGTGATACAAACACACTTCTTCGTAAAATTGCTTGAAAATTTTACTTTGCGTGAGCAAAATTACATTAACACGGTTGAAATTCTTGGGAGACATCTTGTAATCGAAACGGAGATAATTGTGTTTAACATTGTAATATTTAACATATATGTTCGCATGTGTACATATGTGTGTATTTATGTAGATGTTTAAGTGCCTATGTACACATGTTATATGTTACATATATGTTATACGTTACACATATGTTATATTATTCATTACAAGACAAGTTTTTATATTATACACATATGTACACATATGTGTTATACATCACACATATGTTATATTATTCAGTATAAGAAAAATTGTTGTTAGAAGTACATTGTTTCACTGCAATTATGTACATATATGTATGTATAGATATACACATGTGTTACATGTAACATATGTGTTACTTATGTACATATATGTTACACATATGTTATATTATTTAGTACAAGAAAAACTTTTATTGGAGGTACATTGTTTTACTGCAATTATGTACATATATGTATGTATACATACACACATGTGTTACATATAACATATGTGTTACATATGTACATATATGTTACACATATGTTATATTATTTAGTACAAGAAAAATTTGTATTAGTGGTACACTATTTTACTGCAATTATGTACATACATGTATGTACACATATGTTACACATTACACATATGTTATATTATTCAGTACAAGAAAAATGTTAATTAAGTAATACATTGCTTTACTACAGTTTAATTATAATGTTTTTAATTTTCTTAAATAGTAAAGAATTTATTTGTACAAAGACATATAAGGTACTTGCAAAAACAAAATGGAAGTCATTCACTGCATAGTTTTATACAGAAATTGCTTTATAGTTTTATTTAGAAAGGCACTTTTTCATTGTTCATGTTACTTACAGACTATCTTCCTCTAACATTTAGTATTTATTTAACCTAGAATGTTTAATAGAATGCACATCCTTGAAAAGATATCTTGCAATTAATAGAATAAACGTAACCTTTAAAAGGCCAAGGAAGTTTCAAAGAATCAAACTTGGTATTAAAAAGAATTAGATAAGCATATGTATGGTGATACTTTTTCTTTATTCAAAATGCAGCCTCATGAATAGGAGCGTCATTAATATTCCCATTAAAGAAGCATAAATTACCTTGCACGATTACTTTTGTACGTGCTAAAAACTGTCATATAAAATGACACGAAGAGTAACGCGAAGTATCAAGTTAAAGAATGGTCGAGTATATCGATACACGCGACGGGATAACTTTACGGAGAAGAAGAAAAAGAAAAGAAAAATACTGAAAGGGGATCAGATGCCTGCTGTGCAAAGGCCCGTGATAGGTATATATACCATACTCGGTTCCTTGTGCAATCAACAATGAGCGAGATACAAACAGTTGCAATATAACGTAGTACTCGAGGGACACGTGCAAAGCACCTTTCCTTACCCTTGGAAGAAGGAAGCCTCTGAACAAGATCGAGAATTATCGCGACCACTTTCCAACTGTGTATTACGCGGATATACATATGATGGAGACAGGCAAAATTCCTGAAAAACGAGAATATTTTCTAGTTTGATTTTTAATTTATTGTTCAAAGAAAATTGATCACCCTACTATTGATCAAAAGTAAGGAACAGTATGAAATGTGGAGACAGTATGATTATTATTAAAGAAATTTAGTTTGATTTTGTATTTAGCATCAAATGAGAAAGGTACTACTTAAACCTTGAGGTCTTCGTACATTAAAAGGCGATAAAAATTATTTCAAACATTATAATGACAATAATCTACATTCTTTAGAAATGTGCGACTAGCTGAGAGGTTTTTAGATCAATGTTTAGATCAGGTTCACTAACAAAAATTAGAAATACTTTTGTGTTGAAAATATATCACATGCTATGCAATATACAGTCATGTATCAAATCATATGTTTGACATAACTTAAAATGTGCTTCATAGTGAAAGAGTATTTAACAAATGACAATTTTAACATTACTCAATCGCTGAACTTAAATTATTTAATCATATAATTATTCATGTGTTAATCAATCACATATCATATGTCATATGTGAATCACGTTAAAAGACAATTAGAAACTTCATACATGGTAATACGGACATGGAAGTAACAGATAATAAATATGGTTAAAACCATACGACTTCTGCGTATATAAAAATAAAATTGTACGCCATTTTTTGGTAATAATATTATAAATAATATTTTCTTATTTTTCTTTCTTTCTTATAATAGATAATAATACTCCTAAAATATTTTCACATTATCCAAGATCATTAATCGAACATGATTATCATGTAAGAAAGCATCTAACAAATCTATCCAGACACTAATATACACTCTATAATTAAAAAATGATATACCGCAAAGCAAGTTTTAATGAAATCACTCAATTTTCAAGAAAAAGAAACTCAGATCTGACACAGTAGCATTACAAAGATTAATTACCGATATAACGTTCAATTCATCGATATTACGCGTCTCGGAATTTCCCAACCGGCTGTGTTCTATCTTACTACAATTAACCGGTCTACAAAACATAATAAATGTAAGCGGAACCACAGCCTCATTAAAACAGGATGAAAAAAAAAGAAAGAAAAAGAAGGAAGGCGCACACGAGCCGGGAACACGTATGACACAGCTACTTAGATTTCGTAATTTCTCAGTTACACATTGTTGCAGGACAATTCCGAGCATTATGCACGGTAGCTGGAAATTATTATTCAATGCAATTCAAATTATTGTCATCTTTGTGATTTCGATGAATGCAGGCGGATCTTTTATTATTGTGGTAATCGGTGATGCTGATTCTTTGTGCTGAATGTAATACTTGTAACATGTATAATGATAAATTACTAACGTAAATTACTTGACGTTTTTAAAAATTGCAACTGAGGAGGAGAGAATGTTATGGGAAAGATAATGAGAAGGGAGAAAATTATGCATTTAAATATATATATTTTTGTGTATTTTATTTTCTCTTTATTTTTGTTGTGGTTGTGATAAGATAATAAGACAGGCAAGGTAATAATAAGACAGTTACAAGATACCAACAATGAAATAACAAGATAACAAGAAGAAAATAACAGGACAACCATGAGACAATCACAAGATACTAACAATATAATAATAAGACAAAAACGAGACATTAACAATATAATAATGAGACAATAACAAGATACTAACAAGATAATAAAAAGCTACTAACAATATAACAATAAGACAATAACAAGATACTAATAATATTATAACAAGACAATAACAAGGTACTAACAATATAGTAACAAGACAATAACAAGATACTAACAAAATAACAATAAGAAAATAACAAAATACTAACAATATAATAACAAGACAATAACAAATTACTAACAATATAACAATAAGACAATAACAAGATACTAACAGTGTAATAACAAGACAATAACAAGCTACTAACAATACAACAACAAGACAATAACAAGTCACTAATAATATTATAACAAGACAATAACAAGGTACTAACAATATAGTAACAAGACAATAACAAGATACTAACAAAATAACAATAAGACAATAACAAGATACTAACAATATAATAACAAGACAATCACAAGTTACTAACAATATAACAATAATACAATAACAAGATACTAACAATATAATAACAAGACAATAACAAATTACTAACAATATAACAATAAGACAATAACAAGATACTAACAATGTAATAACAAGACAATAACAAGCTACTAACAATATAACAACAAGATAATAACAAGTCACTAACAATATTATAGCAAGACCATAACAAGGTACTAACAATACAGTAACAAGACAATAACAAGATAGTAACAACATACTAACGAGATAATAACAAGATAATAACAATATTATAGCTAGATAATAACGAGATACTAATAATGAAATAACAAGGTAAAATATTTCTCTACCACCAAGAAATTAGGCCAACGAAATATTTATTAATATCAAGTGTTAGACAGCAATCGAATGTTATGATTCATGAACACGTTTGATATTTATAACGAAAAAAGAGCACAACTATTGTGCGTCAGAATTGTTAATTGATTATGATCGATGCTTGAAGTATGTGGGCGTTGGTCCAGCAGTAACTGACACCTCTGTCATATCACCATTTTGTTACGATATTTGACCAACAAAGTGTCCATATTAAATGTCTCATGTCAATATTAAACAAACTAATCGAACGATTAAAATAAACGTTACAAATACGTTGTTAACGTATCACGTTAAAAATTAGAAAAATTTGAGAAAGAAAAATATATTAATTTTCATCATCTTAAGAAGGTAGATGAGTTAGTAAAATTAGCTTGTAATACGATGCATATTGAGCGCACATCTGAATATAAAATTACAGAGCAAATATTATGGGTAACAGAGGAAAGGTGAACGTAGCCTTTCTCTTTGCTTTAATTTCACGTTTAAACAGCTCTTCAATGTGCGAGGTAAATGAAGTACATCTTATCTTCTGTTCAAAAATTATTTGAGACTCGAAGTAACTACAAGAACTACAGAAACAAGAAGAACAAAAAGAACATGATAAACTAGAAAGAGAAATATTCGAAACACGAAATATTCACTAACATGAATTCACTAACAATGAATTAGAAAAGTAAAGTGATTCCAAAATGAATCAATAAGAAAGTAAACCGATGTCGAAACAAACAAGCAAGAAAAGTAAAGTGATTTCACAATAAAGAAATAAAGCAATTATAATAAGAGCAATTGTTTTTATATATCGAAAGGGTTAAGGCATTATTCGAAGAGAATATCTGACCACGTCTGACCATGAAGACCACACCCGTGATACTTGAATACTCATGGTACCAGGTCTCTGTAACCAGGCACAGTGTCAGAAATACAATAGCGTTTATCGCCGTCCATTTACGACGTTCAACCTGTGCGACAGAAAATATTTGTCGTTTATACGCGTTGTGCTCGAACGTAGGGGTAAGAAAGACAAGATGCTCTTTAAGGACGACCACCGACGACCTACGTTCTTGAATAACAATTTTCACGGGATTCAGGAATAAAGTTTATTCAACACATTTCACGCGGAAACTTGCGGTGTAGAAATATCACGGCGACCACACCCTGAAATATTGTTGCTTAACATTAGGAGAAATTTTGTTTTCTTTTGTGAAACAGGGGTGGATTTTTTTTTGTATTCAAAGATTTTTACATTTACGAATTGGAAGATTTATTTTAATTTTCTGGAAATAAAGTTGGTGAAATTTGGAAGTTCTTAAATTTATTTGTAGGTATTCTGAAGTTTAGAAAGGGAAATCTTGAGTTTTTAAATTTTGCAACTTGAGATAGGTAAATTTTCATATTTTGAAGATCACAAATTTTTGTCTTCATAGATTCTCAAATTATGTCAATTTTCGTATACGTGGATTCTTAAATTTTTCACGTTTAGATATTTCTACTAAATATTATCTTGTTCACTTATTAAATTTTATCTAAAATAAAAAATGATCGAATACATATTTTTAAAGTTACAAATTAGCAAATTTATAAATGTATAAATATAAACCTAGCACTTCAACAAAACTGACTTTTATTTATGTACCCATTGAAATTTTTTGCAATCTTCAGACTTTTTCATTCGCTCCAAAATTAAACAATGAAACTGCATTGATTTGATGTATCAATTGCTTTCGCACTAGATTTGTCGATAAAAATGTCATTCCACAAAGCAGCAACAGTAAAAAAGAAGATAATTAGTGTGAAAGGGTAAAAAATTGATTGCGTAGTAGAATAAAGTATACCGATTCAGTGATTGTGTTGGTGATAACACAGGGGCGGATTTAGAGGAGGAGATTTAGATAATTGGCTCCTTAAAATTGAAACCAAAATTGAAAAAATTCAGTTATATTGAAATATCTAAAATTGTTATTCAATTTTATTCGTATCGTTTCTTTGATCCTTCCTAATAAAATAAATTACTTAATGGTACGTGTATATACAATGACTATATTCTTTTTTATAGTGAATAAATAATTTAGACTTCTAAAATATTTATTCTAAATTTCTTCTAAAATAATTCATGTTCCATTATGATGATAACAATTGTCGACGTAACTTGATGACTGTATTTTTTTATTTACAATGAATAAATAATTTAGATTTCTAAATTGCTCAATTAAGTTAGACTTCTAAATTATTTATTATAAATTTCGTCTAAAATAATTCATGTTCAATTATGATGATAAGAATTGTAGATGTAATATTTTGAAAATGTTACTTGTTTGAATTTCGCTCTCCTTTAAGGAAGTCTTCTGGATCCGCCCCTGAAACAATGCGTTGATATTAGGATACCATTGTAACACCAAAGTGATAGCAGTTAGCCTTCGATCATGGGGGAGTGATCAACTTTTCTTAAACTGGCTAGGTGGATATCGATCGTAGAAACGTTTACTCTTGCAAAAGCGTTCCGGAATATGTTGTATTAGGGTCTCATATCAACATAATACCTCCTTCCATTAATTTACATATTTTAGTCATAATACCAACATGGTAGCGGCTGCAATCAAAACTGCTTGAAGATAATTGTTATTTTAAGAAACTAGAGATACGTTCTATAATCCATCTATCATTATATGATATTTATAGGAAAATCTGACGAAAATGGATAACTATATTTCACAATAAATATCTGCATGAATTAAATTCAACTGAATTCAATTAACTGTTATTTTATTATATGAGACGATCACACCCCATGTCTGAGTAATTTACATGTAACAAAAATAATTATACTAATTATTAACGCAATCAATTCATAATTACAAAGTACGTATGTAATTTCTATTGTTACAATTGTGTCTTTGGTAAAATAAAAATTAACCATAGTTAGGTTAATAGACAGGTTTAAGTGACATTAAAAATTCATAAATATTCATACAAAATTTTTAATTAATACAAACTGTTAAACAAAGTTTATTATAACCCTTATAATTATTTAGGAAGACAAAAATTTTTGTGCAGTTTATTCAACGAAACATTTGTGGTATATAAGTATTAGTGAATATAAAAAATAAATATACATTTGGCAAATTTATTATGTTTCATTATATTTCTATATTATAAAAGTCATGATTATTATTAATTAGGCGCTTGAATATTTTTTCGTGTCGTGCTAATCACTTCACTAAGGGATGATCTTAATTTTAATCTTAAATATGTTCGAATAAATACAAACTCAAAACACCCTCTTACAATTTAATTATTTACTGTGCGTACTTGAAATAATTTACTTCAAAATTTGAGTAAAAAACCGAAAAATCAAATCCCAAAAAACTCACCCCAATTTGAAAAGTTCGCCATTTTCTCAAAGCCCATTTACGAAGGATAAGTATTCACATAACGAGTACCTATTTTTAAAATAACAGCAAAAATCACAGTGCAAATATTTCAAAAATGACGAAGCAAAATTTTGACGAACGATTAGCATTCAGGTCAGAGGGATAAAAGTTTTGTTCAGAAACGAAATCAAGTATAAAAAAACTTTTCTTTATTTTCGTCTTATTTTTTCATGTGGATTCAACTTTTTTTTTCATATTCAACTACCAGTTACATGACATTTTGTAATATGTATACTTGTTCGTTTTTCGAAACATAAATCACATGTTTATGAAGAAACGCTACAAATTCTTCGAAGTTATTGCTTACAAATACTAATATAACGATACAAGTTTGTATTTACAGTAATCATTATGTTTAAACAAGACATTATTACATCGTAACATTCTGTTTCACAATAATTCGAAGCACTAAATTTAAAACGATCTCTAAAATTTACAAACAATATCCTTAATCTCGTTTTTTATGCAACTAGTTTCCGAAAGAACGCATCTTTGTCCATTTCCTCTTTTTTTTGTTTTATCGTCAAGTTATCTTTATTACTAAAATTATAAAAATATGATAAAAGCACTCTCTCTTTGGCTCAGCAATGATGCCCGAAAAAGGTACATATATGAAATTGACTCTTACATCCTTACGTATATGTATATGTGATAGAACACACAACTCTTATAATTATTCTACAGGATACAGTAGACTCTCGTTATATTGCCACCTTTACAAAAATGCAAAGTAATAAAAGTTTTTGTTCACTTCTGGTATTAAATATCTGCTTATGACGTCCACCTTTTTTGTAACACCTTGTACACATATTTTATAACGCGTTTAAATTTATGAGTTCAAGAACAATTAAAAACTGCTATAAAAAAATAGAAATTAGTTAACTCAAACGGTTCCTATGTTCATGTACGATGAAATCAACCATTTTTACATATAATAATTTGAAGCATTGTACTTGTAACGTATGAGCATCTTAAAATATCGGATTAATAGATAAAGCTTATTGTCAATACATGCATAAACTGTTTTTAAATATTAACTTTCAAATAAAATTTTGTTATCGATAAAATTCAACTGATTCCTTAATAAATTAGGATACTGATAGCAAACCGAACACTTCGTTCGATGAATTATTTGTATTAAATATCACAAATCATAAGTTTTATTATGATCCTTTTTTATTGAAAATACAGGAACACTAATACTGAGTCCTGCGAGTTATTTCAGCAGTCTAGAAATACCATATCATCTAAATACTTGTAACAAATTAATGCCGAATAATCACATGAAAACATAGAAATTTCGTTTGTCAAAAATATGGGAAAGCGAATCGATATTTAAGTATCATCGCTATCACTTTCTTCCATAGATGGAACACCGTCTATGTTTCTATCAAAGTTAGGAGGATTCCAAGGCGGCAACCATCTGTTGACCAGCCACCAATGAACAGATAACCTGCTGTGGTTACATTCCGCTCTGTCGCATCTGCCAAGGAACTGACAAATGCCAGCAACGTTGCCACTCTGATTTCTGATACAGGAATCATCGCAGGTGTGTTGACGTTCCATCAAACGGTTAGAAGAACACGCAGAGTCCTGCGAAGTGGAAGGATTGTTCGAAGGAAATACTTGTCTGGCATTTGACGACGTGCTTGGTTCATTGGTGGATGTGGGTGCAGGCGCACTGGACGTAGAAGCTCCAGAGTCCGCACTGGTGGATGCATTCCCTGCACCCGCTGTGTTACCCACAGTCGAAACGCAAGGTCTGCCAATGTGAACTGTTGCGTACATCGGGTTGTTGACCGACGGTCCACCTCTGCCAACGCAGTCGAGATACCTGTTGATCTGCACCGTAGAATTGCAGTTGGGTAAAACTTTACATCTACATGAGCAATTAGGAATTCTGCAAAGACATTCCATTCTCAGTGATTCTGTTGGACGACAGGATGTAACGGGCAGCTTTACGTACGAGTACTCTCCACGGCAAATGGGTACCTTTCTTGGCAACTGGTATATATATTGTCTAGAATTGCTTGCGAGTCCATCTGGGTAGCGTAATCGATTGTGCAGATTATGACAGTGGTGGCACAAGTACCTTGCATCTAAGTGTCTACAGAACAAACGCATAAAATTGTAACCGAGAGGGTAAATGGCACGTCCAGTCGATGCATAAGCGATGTTTTCGGTAGAAAAACAATTACGACCCAGTCTGCCTAGTCGATTCTGGCAAAACTGACTGGAAAGTCGCGATGAATCTAGGTACAATTGTCTGGACTGATCGTATTGGTTTCTAGATTCAATGTCATTTAGGAAGTGAGGGACCGCGTATGGGTTTAGAACGTGGTATTTGTAACAACGAGCGTATGTTCTACCACTGCAGGAATAGCGATCATCTATTCTTTCGTACGTGTGATCGTCTACGTTGTGGTGGTTGTTTTGGGCCGCAGGTTCAACAACTTCACCGTTGTTCTCATCGTTCTCGTCGTCGTCGTCGTTGTCCAGTCTCTCGTAAATGTTTTCTTCTGGTTCTTGCGGTTGCCGATTGCGGTTGTAGTTGTGCATCAATTCTACCGGATTCTGGTAACTCGGGTTGTGATTCGAATGCATCTGCGCTGGACCGCCGGGTCGATTTTGGAAGTTGCGCGAAGCACGACTCGTATTCTGATAGTTGTCGTCCTGGTTATTTCTGTTTTGATTCATGATCGCAGCCGCCACCTCGCCATTCTCGTATCTTTGGCATACACAACGTGGACCGCGACAATTATGACCCGGGTATTGATGAAGTACATTTTGATCCGCATTCTGAATTTGCACACCGCTGGGCCCGGCTTCCCGTGATTGATCCGACATTTCGGTACCCGGGTCCGAGTTCTGCTCCATTGTATGCCCAGCGGATTGTAACCCTCACATCGATGTCGTGGACGGCATCGGTTTGTCGATTATTGCTACTCCGGCGTAACTGCGGCCGATACCCATGCAAGTTGGAAGAGTCGACCAACTGTCGGTTCTTGGGGAGTATACTTCTACAGACGCTAGACTCGATGAACCGTCGTCCCCACCCACCACGTATAAAAGACCATTGAGCGCTACCACACCTGCGGAATAAGGTTAAGAGTTCGTTTAAACTAATGAAAGTCTAATTTACATAACTGTCAACATGATAAAAAATTAAAGTTCATACCTGCATTTCTACGGCAAAGGGCCATATCACTAACTGGAGTCCACTGATTAGTATCTGGATTAAAGGCTTCTACGCTCTTCCTAACCAAAGGACCATCGTGTCCTCCTACAGCATATAAGATTCCGTCTAAAACACCGACACCAGCTCCGCTGCGACGTGCAGACATATCAGGCACCGGCTTCCACTGATCTTTTTCTGGATTGTAGCATTCAACGCTAGAAAGACACTGTCTGGATGCTCCATCATAACCGCCAACCTGAAGAGCAACAACTTTAGATTATAGAACAAAATGCATTATTAAAAATTTTATAAGTTCCGTTATTAAACTTACAGCATATAGTAATCCTTTAACAACACCCACACCGACACTACTTCTACGCGTTGACATCGGTGCGATTAATCGCCATTCGTGAGTTCTCGGATCGTATACCTCCGCGGAATTTAGACCCGTCGAACCATCAAAACCGCCAACCTGTTGTATCAATACATGTAACTTATAATACACGAATGTTTGTAAAGACTTAAAGAAACTATGTACATGTGGAGTAGTAAAATGGTAAGTACTTATGAGCACACATGTATACGTTATGTGGATTAGTGTTAATTATAATCATACTTATAATACAACATATACACGTGTGAAATGAACAAATGAAACTAAGTACAGCGTAAATGCAATTCCCAAGGACCGCTACACCAAGGGTTGATCTCCTCGCTTCCATTTCTGGACAGGGTGACCACTGGTCTGTAGCTGCGTCGTAAATGTCAACTGTTCGTACTCTAAGCGATCCATTAAATCCACCAACAGCATAAACGCGACCACCAAGGACGGATAAACCTGTACATTATGAATCTCATGATATAGAAGACAATATAACGTACTATAATAGTTGGATTGTTAAATACTACTCACCAGCTCTACAACGACGTGTAGGCAATTCAGATACCTGATACCATTTTTCTTCCTTAAAATCATAACATTCAACGCTTCTGATTGCTTTTGGAGCTTGTCCACCAACTACTAATAATACCTTTGGTAAACCCCTTGGTTGTCTGGGTTTTGTGCGAGGCGTTTTAAATAACGACTTTTGTTCTCCTTTAAGTAAATGATATTTCAAAGCTTCGATTAAGAAATCCTTACCTGTGTAAAATAAAATAGCGTGCTTTTTTTAATTGTATTGCATCAAGGTATAACAATATACATGTTTTATGTACAAAGATATATCATTTACATTGTAAATTTGCTTTAAGTAGTGGTTCTTCTTCCACACGTTGTACTAAGTATTCTTGGGATAACAAAGGTAAACGTACATGTTCCATTAATTGAGCTAAATGAGCTTGTCTTTTTTCCAAATCATGATGTACCCATGATATCACGCATTCAAACACTTTTTCTTCTGATGGTACCATTAAACGATCACTGCAAATCAATTTAGCAACTTGTT
Organism: Megachile rotundata; assembly: GCF_050947335.1. Lineage (NCBI taxonomy): Eukaryota > Metazoa > Arthropoda > Insecta > Hymenoptera > Megachilidae > Megachile > Megachile rotundata. Next base: position 14,333,155 of record NC_134984.1, read on the forward strand.
GAGGTGCCAATGTTAAAAACTCTTCACCATCCACTACCTCCCTGTTTATAGAACAAAATGTTTACTATTAAAACACGACATATATCAGTTAAGTTGAATGAATAAAACAAAAATATTGCATCTTACGAGAAATGTTGTTCGATATAACTGTCTGCATGTGACAGTAATTCTAGACAACCATGAAGATCTGCAAATGCACGAATTCCTAAGCAATTTGATGGATGCAATTGAGCTTGTAAGAAGTCACAACAGGCATCACGAACATCAGTTAATTGCAAAAGATTAGCAGCTGGTAATAACACTTGCACGTTGTCTTCAGTTACATGCACTTCTGCGGAATATACATAATCCACCAATAACTCAAGCGCTGAGTAATCCACACCTTGCAGAGTTATTCTTTCTTGATCTCGCTCTTCGAAACTTGTAAACATAGCATAAAAATAAGGACTGCATGCAGCAAGAACCATTTTATGCGCAGGTACTTCCAATCCTCCATCAGCCACCAGAATCACATCACATAATAAATTTTTTCTGCAAAATAATCACATTGTATTACACTATATTTTTAATATTATTTTTTTGAATAATCCAAAATGAGACTACAGAAATATTTTCTCAGTTTTGGATGTATATTATATCTATATAATTTTGAAGTGTAAGTAAAGATTTCAATGAGCAACAGTTTACATACTTTCGCATTTCATTGATAACATCAAAAGCCCGATTTGTATGATGATGATTCCTATATGGTGGTTTGTCTCGTCCACTTTCACGTGGTATATGCTTTTGTGAACTTTCATCCAATGAATTTTGACTAGCATATCGGAGTAACAAACAACTAGAAGAAAATAAATTTGTTAAAGGGTTAAGAATATATTAATTCTAGTGTGTTTATGTTTCTATACATCCTACAGTTCATTATGAAGTAAATTATAGGCAATTTGGTTAAAGGTATTTGTCTGCTTGCAAAAATGATCACTAACTACTATGACACAAGGAAAATAGATCATCTACACTAAGTTTATAAAGTACAAGTATAAACAGTTAATGCTGTTTCATTGTCATCCATTTGCACACTGATTATAATAATAATTAAATAATGACTTATATTTTTTACAGTGACCTTACAGTATCTTAAAAATATAAATAGAGATGCTATCTACTAAAAAATTTGTAATGAATTTACTTTTATCTGAAGTTTTATTCCTATTCACCCCATTTTGTGATACATAAATTACATTGAAGAAACAGACAAATTAAATAATTTTAAATAACAGACGGTCTTACCTTCCTTTGTTTTCAGTCCCATCAGTATTATTGAAAGCATTCTGCACCTGATTCTGTCCCGCCGACTCCATTTCAGCTGTTTGGCTTTCCAACAAGCCAGAATGATATCTTTGAACCTTTGAATCAATAGCACGAATCGGGCCTTAATTCATTTGTCTGTATAAACATCATTTCACTAAACTGTACAATCATCGTTCATCATTGTGGGATCAGGTGCGAAATAAATGAAAATGATAACCGTCTTCGCATGATCGTATTGCATCGCTGTGTTACTATGGTATGTATACATATACCGTCGCGTGATATTGAGCCGCAAAGGATAGGCGGAAAAGTTAGTAACAATATTGATAAGTTACAAAAACAACTATTAATATCTTTACTGTCTACACAAATTTTAAATAAATTTCCTCTCGGATTCAATCCTCGAACGTCATTTACTGTTTCTTGATTATTTCGTTAAAGACAACAGACATTGGTGTCGACATCTGCAGGATGTCATACAAGTTATTCCGCTCTTTTAAATTTTGATCTGATCAATTCATTTGTGATATATCATCATATCGTCGTAATTAATGAAATGCATTTCAAAATGAATAAAATTGCAATGTAAATGGAATGTACAAAAGATCTTACCAAATAGAGATAAGTTATAACGTTACAATGTCAGTAAAAGTTTTATTGGACAAAATTAAAATATGCATCCGAATGTACTTATTCCGGAAGTGCAAGTATTTAAAACATTTCAAGGTCATCATTATTTCTCTAAATGAAACTTTTTACTTTGATACATTTTGTCTTTTAAATAAATTGATAAAAGAGTATGAACGTGTTTCTACTTGTCATTACAGGATGATAAATGTAAAATTAATGACTTCTGCTCATGTATTGTTACTGTATAATTGACTGTTCACATTTTTGTGCAATATTTTAATTCCTCTCCTTTCAATATTCAAATTACAAAACTTCATAATTTTACTATAATATGTACGGTACGAAGTAATACTATTTATCCTCTCAAATTAATTTTTCATACTTAAGATTCAATTCTGTTTTGCACCAAGAACTTCTCGTTGTTTGGGAAGATAACTTGCAAGATTACTTTAGAGACAACTTAATTCTCACGCTAGAGCTCGGTACCTGTGTAGTTATATAACACTTCGTAACATATTTCGTTGGGAAGCAAAGTGCAAACTTATGTCATCGTTATGTAGTATCTTTTATTCTGCAAAATGTAGTACGAAAACTGGTAATTTTCAAAAGATACATCTCATATTATTCTCCTGTATTTCAGCTAGTATAATGAATATTACAACGCTACAAAATACTATTATATCCTTTACGAATATTATTACATTATTTCTTTCTTGTTTGGATCTATTGTTATAATGTAAAGTTTTCCTTTTGGCAAACGGGAATTGAGGATGAAAATAGCTCTTTTTTTATTTTTATAAAATACGAAATTCTGATGATTGCAATATTTTTCCAAAAATTAAAAAATTGGATATTTATAAATTTGAGCGTTGAAAAATTGAAAAATTTGAGAATTTGGGAGTTAGACTTTTGGAAATTTAGGGACTTGCGAATTTTTAAATTTGGAATTTAGATTTTTGGAAATTCAGGGATTTGAGGATTTGAAGATTTGGAATTTGGTGATTTTTAAGTTGAAAATTTGAGTTTTTGGAATTTTGAATTTTTGAAATTTGAAATTTTGAAAATTTGGAATTTTGGAAATTTGGAATTTTGGAAATTTGGAATTTGGAATTTTGGAATTTGGAATTTTTGAATTTTTGAATTTTTGAATTTTTGAATTTTGGAATTTTGGAAATTTGGAAATTTGGAAATTTGGAATTTTGGTAATTTGGAATTTTGGAATTTTGGAATTTTGGAAATTTGGAATTTTGGAATTTTGGAATTTTGGAATTTTGGAATTTTGGAATTTTGGAATTTTGGAATTTTGGAAATTTGGAACTTTGGAAATTAGGAATTTTGGAAATTGGGAATTTTTGGAAATTTGGTAATTTGAAAATTTGGAAATTTGGAACTTTGGAAATTAGGAATTTTGGAAATTGGGAATTTTTGGAAATTTGGTAATTTGAAAATTTGAAAGTTGAAAATTTGAGAATTTGGAAATTTGGGTATTTGATAATTCGAAAATTTATGAATATATGATTTTGAAAACTGAAAATTTTGAAGGTTCAGAAATTTCATAACTTCGCAATTTAAATTTAGAATTTTGAGTACTTGGTGATTTTCAAATTTGACATTTAGAAAACGGATAACGTTGGGATTCCAGCAACGTTATAAAAGGCAGTGAAACAGTAAAGAGATAGATCGATTTCCGATCGCCTCGGTTTTGAAAGACAAGCATTGTTTCTAGAGATTCGGAGTTAGTAGTGTTTCGACGTTGATGGCGCCAGGTGTCGCGGTTTCAACGGCGCGGCGGCCAATAGACGCGATACGGCTGGTCAGTTATCTAACAGCTCGCTGAGGGAGCGTTTTGTCGTGCCACAACAGGCGTCGATGCTTCCTCATTCGATCTTTTCTTTCTCCTTCTCGCCCTCGTGCCGCGAGAATTGGCGCGTTTCGAATTTCGAAATTCGAACAAGCGGGATTCCTCGAAAATTGTGCGCGTCCGTTCGGATATCGAGGACGGAAGAATCGCGGGAGAAAATAAACGCGAAACGGAGCAGCACGAAATTTCCTGTCAATCGTGAAAGTTGATCCGGTCCACCTGACGAGGAATTCTATCGGTGTGAAGAAGCTTCTTCATTATCTGTAACTTTCCACGTTTTCGTTTCTCCGAAAGGTACGTAAATCTATGACTATACTCGACCGCGTTGCCTGATCACGCTTTCTGTTCCTTTGTTTATCCCTGCTGAAAGTGCAACGCACTTCTTCGCGCGTTCTTGCTTACCTTTACACTTCGATCGCGTATTTAATCGGATCGCCGATTTATATTTCAATTTCTGGTTTAACGGAAGTAGCACTTTTTTAATGCATTCGCGAGTGTAATGTGTATGTCAGTACGATTTGAATTAGTGTAGCGATCGTCAGCGTTTGCTTTGGATTTTGAGAGATCAGGTATGTGAACTTGACAGTTTTCAAATTGTAAATTTTTGTGGAACTAAATTCGTAAATTCCTGAGTTACTAAAATTACAAATCTACGAGTTTGCAAATTTAGAAACTTTCAAGTTTTTGAATGCTATAGTTATTATTGCGTTTCCTAATTTGTATGTTTTGAAATCAATGGATTTCCATGTACTGTTAAATGTACAAATCTTCAAATTACTGAGTCGCCATTTTATTACGTCACTGAACACACATTATCAAATCTGCAGATTTGTGAGTTAAAATAATTGCCAATTTTCAAATCTTCAAATTATAGAATTATCCAATCTTTAAAATATACAAAATAGATTTTTATAACTGCCGACAATCAAATTTTCTAAATTCCTAATTTCTCAAATTCACAATTTACAAGTCTCCATATTCTTAAATTCTCAAACAATGAAATTTCAAAGTAACTAAATTTTCAAACCTCCAAGTTTTCAAGTTAAAATTTCAAATTTCTCTATTTCGAAATTTTAGATTTTCAGGTTCTTTCTATTCCTCAAATTTCTTAGATTCCTAAAAATCCCTAAATTCCCAAATTTTCTAAATTCCCCAAATTATTCAGATTTCCCAAATTCCCATATTCTCCAGGTTCGAGAAATTTGTCAAATCCTCAAATTCCCCCAATTCTCTAAGTTCTCTAGATTCTCCGAATTCCCTAAATTGTTAACATTTTTCAAATTTTGCACTGTACAGATTTTCGAAATTCCCCGGATCCCAAAAATTCCCTAAATTCTCAAATTCTCTAGATTCCCCAAATTCGCTAGATTTTCAAAATTTATTAAATTTTACAGATTGTTCAGATTTCCCAAATTTCCTAGAAATTCCCAAAATTCTCGAATTCCTCAAATTCTCTAAATTCTCTAAATTCCTCAAATTTTCTAGTTTGTAAAAATTCATGAAATTTTTCTAATTGCTCAAATTTTCCAAATTACCCAGATTTTATAAATTCCCTAAATTTCATAAATTCTGTAGATTTCAAAAATTCCCTAGATCGTTCATAACCAACAAATTATCCAGATTGTTCAGAATTTCCCAATTCCCCAGATTCCTTAGTTTTCAGAAATCCCTCAAAGATACTTAAACTCATAAATTCCTCAGATTCTTGAAATTCCCCAAACTCCCCAGACTGTAAAAGTTCACCAAATTTCTTGAACCCACAAATTTCCAAACACGTAAAATAAAAATTTCACAAATTCCCCAAATTGACAAATTTCCAGATTTCCGAATTCTTAAAATTCTAGTTCCTAAATTTCGAGGTTCCTAAATATGAAAATTGCCTACTCGAAATATCAGCCAATGACGCATTCGTCTTATGATCATAATTTTCCCCGGTAAAGCTCACGATGTTCGTCATTGCGGTACGTCACGAAACCTATTATCATTGTAAGTGGAAATAAAATAACGAGTTTATTGGTGTAAATGGAAATAAAATAATGAGCTCCGGTGTTCGTACTAACAGGTAATTAACAATTCAGAGCAGTTCGTTGTTCAAGTTCTTTGTCCAATGTCCTTTGTTTTAGTTCTACGAGACACAACAGTTAACCGATTGAACGAGAGATATTCATTGTTTACAAATATATTAGTACACTCTCGGTTATATCGAACTCCCTCAATTGAACAGTCAATTATTTTTAATCGATTTGTGCGATCTCGTACATGCAGCTTATCGAGCGAGATAAACATAATAATATTCAGTTGCGTACGCTTACGATACGATGACCGTGAGACGTATATACTACCGCAAACACACGTTTTCTTTTTTCCTTCCTCTTTTTTTTTAAACACAACTCGGAATACATTGCTTCGTTTTGCACTTTAGTAGAACCACACGTGGTTTTAAAGTCATATCGCATGGTGACTAGCGCTATCTTCAGGAAGCTTCAAGTTTATTTTATTTCTGTTCCCTGTCACTCTGTATACACGTTCCAAGCATGCTTTTGCTTTTTCCTTACAAATCGGTTTCGCTGTAACGCCTGAAGGAAAAACCAGGTCCCTTTTCGTGGAAGTCTTATCGGTTCCCCCATTTTGGAAACTGGATTCACTTTCGTGGTATTTTAAACAATTATAGTTATGGAGACAAAAAGGTAAAATTTTGTAAAATTACGATATTTTCACGAAATGGTGCAGTGATAAAAGTATGAGGAACATTTAGCGATAGTATTTGATGATTCATTTTATTTGATAGATTCAATGTGTGCGATGAGTGTGATTGAAGGAGAATTTATCGGTTATCTTTATGAATGCCGGTAGAACTAGTTTATTATGGATGCAATTCGCATATTCGAGCGCTGGTAAAATTCGAATTTCAAATTGAAATATTGGAATTAGAAATTCAAATATTCGGGCATCAGTATTAGATTCGAATATTAGTAGCTCGGGTTTAACATATATTGTAATATTCAAATACCAATCAAATGAAAATTCGTAAAATTTGGATACTTGAATATTCAAATGTGAGTAGAATTCGAATAATTCGAGTAAGTCAAATATATGAAATATTACAAAATATTTTGCTTTTAATTTGAAGTTAATATACAGTATTATACAAATAGAAATAAAAAAAAAATTAATTTGGGACTTCGTATATTAAAATCACCGTGCGTCGCCGACTATTCGGACGAATCTTTATAGTCAAAAATTAAAGAGAATTTTTATTCTAATATATACTTGATGTATATCGTTGAATTCGTCTTGAAATCCCCAATAAAATGTTGGTAATTAAATATATGGTTGTTTTACAAAAATTACCATGCGTCGCCGACTCTGCGGACAAATCTTCATAGTAAAAAATTAAGCATAATTATTATCTTAATATATACTTGATGTGTATCGTTGAATTCGTCTTGAAATCCCCAAGAAAATGTTGGTAATTAAATATATGGTTGTTTTACAAAAATTACCATGCGTCGCCGACTTTGCGGACAAATCTTCATAGTAAAAAATTAAGCATAATTATTGTCCTAATATATACTTGATGTGTATCGTTGAATTCGTCTTGAAATCTCCAATGAAATGTTAGTAATTAAATATATAGTTCCCTTAACAAAATTACGGTGCGTCGCCGACTCTCCGGACGAATCTTCATAGCCGAAAATTAAACACAATTATTGTTCTAATATAGACTTGATGCATATCGTTGAATTCGTCTTGAAATCCTCAATAAACTGTTAATAATAAAAGTATAGAATTCCTTAAAAAAAAATCACCGTGCGTCGCCGGCCCTCCGGACGAATCTTCATAGCCAAAAATCAAGCACAATTATTATTCTAATATAGACTTGTTATATATCGTTGAATTCGTCTCGAAACCCCCAATAAAATGCCACTAATAAAAATACACCATTCCCTTAAAAAAATTTCACCCGTAACTGAAATGTTCAAATATGTTTTTAAAGCTTTTCCTAGTAAAAGCAATATCTTCGCATGTCCACAACAGTTAAAGAAACAATACATTACCTACTTAAATCAGCGTATTACAAGGGAAAGATAGTCGACAATTTTCCTGATTAGACCGCATACAAAATTGTTTCCCGAAACCAAAATGAACGTTTCTCGAAATATTTTCCATAATCATAGATAAAAATTAGACACGGTTTGCATAGTGGTGTTTTAACGTACTGTTAAGAATCGCTAGTTGTGACGTCAGCACAGATGGAATTTCTGAAAATTTATGATCATTTTATGTTTCTCTTTCATTAGACCGTTCGCAGAGAACTATTATTCGCCTGTTACAGCTATTTATAAAGCAAAACGTGAACGACGGAAAAAGGGACGTAGACGCAATACGTAGATAGAGATTGTTTAAACAGTTTCCAAGATACGAAATCGCGAACAGTATTTAATTGGAATCGTGCATTAATGCTTGATGACTTGCGTGATAATAATTAAACTCATAATCGTTGCAGTCTTGATTTATTAATTATTCACCGAACTGTTTACTTTCAGCGGTAATTTTCATTAATTTGCAAATATATTATATTGATATTATGCAGCGTGCCTGGTAATAATTAAATTCAATCGTTATAGCCGTGGTAATTAGGTTGTCAGTCAGAAGGGAAAATTTATTAGGCAAATTTTATTATATGCATCTTACATTCATTTTTATGTACGTAATTAATTATTCATTTTATTAATTTATTTTTATTTTCATTTACTTGTTAATTTATTTACTTGTCAAGGTACTTTAAATTGCAGTGATTCATTGCATTTTTAGTTTAGCATTTTATTTGAAATTTTATTAGCTGAATTTATTATAGATTTAATAAAAATTTGATTAATGTTTGATTAACAAATTTTGTTTAAAATTAAATTTATTTTCAATGTAATTTTATTTGAAATTTTTTTAGTTGAATTTATTATAGATTTAATAAAAATTTGATTAATGTTTGATTAACAAATTTTGTTTAAAATTAAATTTATTTTCAATGTAATTGTATTTGAAACTTCATCACTTGATTTTGTTATAGATTTAACAAAAAATTGATTTGATAATTTTGATTGATAGTTGATTTTTATAATTTACCTTAAAAACCAAACTGTTTTAAACAATTTTGAATTATTAATTCTTTTTGTTTTACTGCCAACGATTACGGCTACAGCCTTGATTAATTAATTAATAGGAAGATCATTTTCAGCCTTCATATTTAAAACATCGATATTCGACAGTTAGCGTAGCAATAATTAAATTCACAATCGTAAAAAGGAAATATATGCAAACCCATTAAACTAAAGTGTATTTGCGTTTCTTCGGTTTTAATGAAATTGCATATTTTTTATGATACACAAATCGATTCTTGGAAACGTTTTAATGTAAAGATATTGCAAATTGTTGCACGAAATATCTTTAAAATATTCCACGAACTATCGCTGTAAATGGCGGTAATACTAAAATATTACGTGCAAGCTTGAATTAAGATTTTTGGAGTAATAAAACTTCATAACGATCTTCGTTAAAAGATAATAAAATGAAATGAGCTGTTTCGAAGAGTTTTGAATTAAAATTACAAGATGGCCACCGGAGTCAAACTTCAGGTCCAATATTTTTGAAGAATTAATTTAAAAAAACTCTATGTGAACTCACGAAATAATTCAACGTGTGTATAAAATAAAAAAAATGACGACACATTTAATATTTTCTTTTGTGTGATAATTATTAAAGCTTCATCGATCGTCACTCGTGTGAGCGGCCATTAAAGTGTTAATAATAACAAATATGAGCCATCTGTTCCCCCAACATAATTTCTACCTGAATCAGTTTCATTTCCGGTAGGATAGAGCCCCCGATACAACCCTAAATTTGGACTAATTTATGTTCAGACCTCACCCTCTAATCTTCCCCTCAGAAGATTAATCTTTGGATAATTATTCGATATAATGTAAATATGACTAATAGATCCTGGATGATTTCCCTAGTAGCAACGATAAATAGTTCGTGGATGATTTCCCTAATAACAAATAGTTAACCTTCTCTAGTAACCAAGCAACAAATATTTTGTGGTTATTAGTAAAATATCATAAAACTTTTTTGAAGGAAACAGTATTTCTCACATCGAATAAGTCCAGATAATTCGTTCGCTCAGCTGGTTCGCTGCCAAACACGCGTTACCATCTAAAGTGTCGGTGTTCGCACTTGATAAACATCTCACGTACGTACACGTATTAGAAATTTCACGGTAGGATCGTAAATCAAATCGTCCGACTTTCGTTTCCGACTGTTTCGTGGCCACCGTGCTATGCCGGCAAAGAAAACAAACCTGATTCGTCAAGTTTTTCGTTAAAAACGTTCCATTTCATTCCAAAACGAAAATGAGTCAAATTTCCAATTATTTTTTAATTTGTATAAATTTCAAATTACGTAATTGTTTTTTTTTCATAATTACATCTGTAAAGATTATAGTCTGTATGAATTATTGTGAGCCGATAATTTGTTACTACATATATTTGTTAAATTAAATATGGAGGGTGATGTAATTGGTGAAAAGTTTATTGATAACTTATATTATATGTGGAAGTATGGTTTCTGCCTGTATCTTTCTAGTTTTGGGGCAAAAATTAGGGTTAGAACTGTAGAAAGTGGTTTTCTGGTAAATATACACTTTTGGTATATGCTAGGTTTGTTATTTTCCCTAGGAAGGGTAGATAACTATTACCAATTGTTCTAGAGAAGGTGGAGCTCAGTTATCAAATTCCCTAGGAAAGGTAGATCTCAGTTATTGATTTTCCTAGGGAAGGTGGATCTCAGTTATCAATTTTCCGAGGAAAGGTAGATCTCAGCTATCAATTTTTCTAGGAAAGGTGGATCTCAGTTAAAAATTTTCCTAGAGAAGGTGGATCTCAGTTATCAATTTTTTTAGCTATCAATTTTTCTAGGGAAGGTGGATTTCAGTTACCAATTTCCCTAGGAAGGTGGATTATCACTTGTCAATTTCCCTAGGGAAGGTGGACCTCAGTTATCAATTTCCCTAGGGAAGGTAGATCTCAGTTATCAATTTCCCTAGGAAAGGTAGATCTCAGTTATCAATTTCCCTAGGAAAGGTAGATCTCAGTTATCAATTTTCCTAGGAAAGGTAGATCTCAGTTATCAATTTCCCTTGGGAAGGTGGATCTCAATTATTAATTTTCCTAGAGAAGGTGGATCTCAGTTATCAATTTTCCTAGAGAAGGTGGATCTCAGTTATCAATTTCCCTAAGGAAGGTGGATCTCACTTGTCAATTTCCCTAGGGAAGGTGGATCTCAGTTATCAATTTCCCTAGAGAGGGTAGATCTCAGTTATCAATTTTCCTAGATAAGGTGAATCTCAGTTATCGATTTCCCTAGGGAAGCTAGATCTTCATAATCAATTTGCATTAAGGAAAGAATATTTCACTCACAAATGTTCCTAGTGAAGCTGGACTTCAGTAACCAATTTTTATTAAGGAAGGTGGATTTCATTTATCAATCTCTCTAGTTAAACTGGATCTCTGTTATCAATCTCCTTAGTGAAGGTGGATTTCATTTGTCAATTTCTTTAAGGAAGCTAGATCTTCATAATCAATTTGCATTATACAAAGAATACTTCACTCACAAATTTCCCTATTGAGGTTACATTTCATTAATCAATTTCCCTAAAGAAAGTAAATCTCATTTATCATTTTTCCTAAGGAAGAAACTCGCCATTTAACTTTCCTGGGGAAGTTCACACTTATCCCCAGAGAAAACGTATCTCGTTCACAAATATTCCTATGAGACCTATTCCTGTGAGAGGTGTATCTCACTCATCATTCATCCTAAAAAAATGGTCCCATCCATTAATTTCCCTAGGGAAGTCCTTCACACTTATTACCCCCAAAGACAAAAAATAGTCCCACATTTCTCCAGGGAAGATAATTCTCACTGATTACCTAGAGAAGAATCCCACCTGCCACTTCATATGTTCATACAAGATTTAATCAATCAAATTCATTCCGAACAATAATTTTATTCGAAATGTAATTAATCAAATACTTGACTCAATTAAATTCGAAATTTATCGCAAATTCAATCAATTTAACCTTAACAAATTCGTTTTAAATCGAGGTAATTAAATCTATCTCAACTTCGATCGACCGAATGCTACACTTAATGAAATTTATTCTTGTAATTGAAATTCCACTCAGTGAATCAGCTCTGAGTTCAACTAACTCGGTTAAGTTCAGTTAAAAAATATTTTCCAATTTTTGTTGGAACTATCGCAACATCTGTTCAACTCTTCAGCGTGGATTAACGCAAAGTGAAAGAAACGAAAATAAAACGGATTTTTCCAGCTATTGGAGTTTCCCCATCAGGTGAGATAAGTGAATAAGTACAGCAAACCCGCGGTGAAAACACTTTAGATAACGATGGATGGGGCTCGTATCGTTATCGCGGCGTTATCGGATGGATTCGGGACAGAGGTTCCGTGAAAACCATGTTCAGCTTTAAAAACTTGGACACCGTCCGCATCCGCTTCTTTCTGCGCGACTTCGGCCTCGCCGGAAACGGTGGTTCGTTTGTTGCGCCGGAAATACACGTCGCGGTATAAATGAATGCATTGATTGCGTCCATCCCTCATTTCGATCGAGGATCTGCGACGCTCGTTCCCGATAAAATTGCCGATACCTTCCTTGCCAGATCAATCGGTGAGTCAACCTTTCGTTTTCGATTATGGCGTTTCCTGTTGTAGCCCGATTGTGACGTTCGCCCGGGGGATTCATCGCCCGCGATACCAATTCCATATAACGCTTAGCAACGTCAATCACTAATTATTTATTAATCTATGCAAGCGAAGAAGAAACTGTCGGTGTTTTATGAAGTCATGATTATAGAATTGCGTTATAACGTTTATCGTGATGTAGATTGCTTGGGAGTTTGATCGTTGATAAGTTTGACACTTTGATCGGATCTGATAATTTGGTCATTTATTTGTTGATTATTTGTTGCATCATTTGAGAGGACTCTGACACCATTTTTTGGGATGTAGTAATATTTCAGTTACAGTTAGCTACTTTACTATTTTGATAATATTGTACTGATTATATTATGTGACAACTATTATTAATTCTAATTCCACTATTCGACTATGTAACTTTACCTATATTCCATTTTTTCACTTTACTACTATAACAAAAATAAAATCAGTCAAGGAGTGTCTTTTACACAATAATTAAATCGGTATTCAAAAAATATAAATGGAGACAATACTACATTTTCCTACAGTTTATACTAACAAATCAAATATATTTACATTAACAACAAACGAAAACGTGTCACAAAATATTTCTCCCTTTTTCTATTTATTTGATCTGTTAAACGTTTCTGTTTGTAGTATACGAATACATTTTTTTAATTCATTAAATAACGCAAAGATTTCGATACATTTATCGTTAAGCATCGGAATGTTTCCCGACAAATGCTATCCAAGTATAAACAGTGTTTACTGGCAGTGTGTTCCTTGTAAATTACGATTGTCTATTATCTCCTGCAAATTACGGATGCAATTTGACGAACGATCGCTTTAATGGGAAGTTATCTACTATCGATTGATTCCCCGACTTCAATGTGCAGAAGCGGTCACTTGAAGTGCTTGGTTATCTATATGTTATTTGCAAAGTCATTTTACCTCGACTTCATCATTTTATATAACTTTTGATCGCCAATCGGATTTTACATTGTACAGCGTCCCACTATACAAGGCTGTAATTATTTCGATACTTGTAAAAGTAGAAAAATACCTCTTTATCAGAAGAGATATTTCACTAATATTTTTGTACTAAAATATTGCAAAGAAATCTATGTAAACACAAAAAGTTCTATCAAGAAAAAATTATGAAATTTAGATAGCAGCCTAGACTTGTGTGCATATGTAAAATGTCTACCTTGCAAACATAACGCATTCAGATCGAAACATTTCATGAAAAACGAATAGTTGAGGTGATTGATTAATTGAAATCGGACACCTGTACATCCATAATTGGCACGGGTTAGTTATGCTTAAAGTAACGGTATTCATTAACCTCGCCACGGGTCACATTACATGGAACAATTACAAGTTTATCAAGAACGATCAATTGTTCGATTTGCTGATCTACCAATGATCAGTTTATTGATTCATCGAGTTCGAAGCTGAAAGATTTTATTAGGCTTCTACGTATGAAATGTCGGATCTCGAAACATCGGTCCGATGCAATTTGATGACAAGTACCGCGAAATGGCGCTTATGATATATCAATTCGAAGCTTAAAGTTTGTTGAAAATGCCCACCTAAACCTTTCACGAATATCTTTAATAACGGGCTGGTTATCAGAAAATCGAACCATCGATTACTCCGTACAATGCGCAGTAAGATGGTCATCTAATGATCAACAATTTTATATTAGAAACATCGACGAAAGGTTTATATGGTCATTTTCAACGAACATTAAGCTTCAAATCGATGTAACACAAGTGCTACTTCGCTACAGTTTTATGTCACGAAATCGTGTCAGACTTTAGAGGTTCTCGAAACCATTATTGTTTGCTGTATCAACCATTTTGTGCCTGATATGTCAATAAAATGTTTATGGGGCCATCTTCACTGAAATTTGCCACAAATTGATGTAACATCAGTTATGGTAGTTTTATCACATCCAATCTTGTTGACTTCTGATTCAAGATTGTTGATTTAATGAGTTCATAAACGTTATTGACATATTAATTATTAACACGTCGATAATGTTATGAGTTACGAAACGATTAGGTGTTTGAACAACTTACCTGGGATTAGAAATTGGATATATTTGTATAAAAATCAGAAAGTGTTGCGTAGTTTGAACTAAAGTTATTATAATGAATTTATGTAGATAAGAATAGTGATTTAAAATACGAACTGTTATTTTGTGTTTATGAAATTCAAATTTTATGAACATCAGTCTAAAAATGCGAATTCTAGCGAATCGAAGAATTCTTGCACAACTTGTACGTCATTAGTAATTAATATTTCTTTTCACCGTCGATAATCAATAATAATCAGCGAAAATTATCAAATAATCCGCCTGAAGAAAATACTGATTCTTTGATCTGAAACGTGTTCGATTCGAATCGCGTATTGTACTTCACTTATAAAGAGAAAAACCAATGATTGATGTACGAAATGAAATATTGTTTCAGATAAATATCTCATGTTGCGATAACAAAACTTTTATCTGAAAATCTGAACTATACATTCAGGTATGCCTTGAAGCTTCACTATTTCAAACTCCTATTTTTCAAACACTAACTGACGTAACAGTAACAAATAAAAATACAGAAAATTTTGCGATATTTTTGTAGGATTGTAAAAAACATCCAGAGTATAAAAAATAAACATTAGCAAGAAATTTGCACTATGGCTGCAAAACGGTAAATAATTGTTAAGGAAATATAAAAATAGTCCTCGCGATAAGTATAAACAGGAAAACCTCAGTCGATAAGTAACGAAAAATATTATTCTAGATAAATGTCCTTCCAGAAGTAAACAGTTATATAACCATTTCCTGTATTTTATATTTAATAGAATTCGGTTGATGAGTAAAAAGTTTCCATTATAGAAGGAAAAGTCAAACGCGTGTCAAGCACTACGCCATTTAGTCGCAAAAGAAATGCTGAAAGGAAACAAAGGAAAGGAGGAAAAAAGGAGGAAGGAAAATACGTAGACAACTAAGAGAGCGGCGCCAATAAGTCTTATTCATTATGTATGATGCCGTTTTTCTTTATTCGACGCTAGTCTTTTTTCTTCTTTTCGTTTAATATTGCATTACGAGTCGATAAATCAATCTGTAAAAAGAACGCGTCGCTCTGACAAAATGGACGATTGTTTACGATGCTGTCATGGATGCGTGTTGCTCCTTGAGCGGGAATTTTGAATTTTTCGAAGTTGGAGCTTGTTTATTATAAAGTTGTTATTTAATTTTAATTTAAGAAATTCTAAAAATCTACAAATTCCACAAATTCCAAAATTCCACAAATTTCAAAATTCCACAAATTCCAAAATTTCACAAATTCCAAAATTCTAAAATTCTACAAATTCCAAAATTCCATAAATTCCACAAATTCCATAAATTCCACAAATTCCACAAATTCCAAAATTCCATAAATTCCACAAATTCCACAAATTCCAAAATTCCACAAATTTCAAAATTCCACTAATTCCAAAATTTCACAAATTCCAAAATTCTAAAATTCTACAAATTCCAAAATTCTACAAATTCCAAAATTCCACAATTTCCAAAATTCCATAAATTCCACAAATTCCACAAATTCCACAAATTCCACAAATTCCAAAATTCCATATATTCCACAAATTCCACAAATTCCACAAATTCCAAAATTCCACAAATTTCAAAATTCCACAAATTCCAAAATTTCACAAATTCTACAAATTCCAATATTCCACAAATTCCAAAATTCCACAAATTCCAAAATTCCAAAATTCCAAAATTCCAAAATTCTGAAAACTCCATAAATTCCAAAACTCCGAAAACTCCAATCCTCCAAAATTCCAAAACTCCGAAACCTCCAAACCTGCGAAATCCCAAAAATCTAAAATCCCGAAGTTAGAAAATTCCAAACTACCATAATTCTGAAATCCATCAAAACTCTAAAAATTCCAATATACGATCAACAGTTAATATTTTGTTAACACAGTCTTCCACAAATGTGAAACCTACGAATCCGTTTAAAAAAGATGGAAATAGAAAAAAAAGTGTAATACCAATATCAACATTGGTTTCCTGTGAGTCACAGGTCGTCAAGGTTTCTTTCATTTTCTTCGATATCCCTTTTTTACCTATCGGCTCTTTTAACCCGACCCTTCTCCCTTTTATTGACTACAAGCGTATTAGACCCACCCACGTGCACGACAACGGTGAACTGAATGATCGATCTCCATAAAATAGACATGGAGATCAGCGTTGAAACATTGTCTCATTGACAGGTATTTAATCTCCATCGTGTCGACCACGAAAGATAGCGTGTTGCATTTATCTGTATTATCGAGAATTAAGAGATTACTCGGTCTTTCATGTAACGATTTATGCGTTTTTTCCAACAAGTGTTCAATGATTGTTTCAATCGCACGATAAATGATCTCTCATTAAATCGTTGCTGGGTTTTTCCTAGATAAATCAATTTCGTTTATTGTCTAATAATTGTACTTTTGAAACTACGATTATTCACATATCAGCAGTGCTTCGATTTTGGACGATCATATGAACTTGACAGTTTTTAATTTTGTCATTGCAAAAGTTTTAAGTTTGTAAATTTACAAATTCTCAAATTTCTGAATTTCAGAATGTTTAGATTTTTAAACTTGAATGTTCATATATGAATTTAAAAATTTATTTTATAGAGTTGTAAGTACAATTGAATTTCTAAATTTTCCAAAATAGCTTCTGAATGTCTAAACTTCTGAATTTTAAAATTCATCAGAATTTTCCTAATAAAATTTCCGCAGCCATTGTACCAGGTACATTCCCTCGAAAAAAGGCAAACATATGAAACATTCATATTCAGCGTACGACACGTTCAATCTCAGATTTGGCAATCGATATGCCGTCGCGTATCAGTTCCTGCCACAATACAGAAAACTATTTCGTTTCATTCGTTTTCCGATTGGTCGTACAAACAGAAATACGTATCCCATCGCTTCGAGTTTGATCGTGCGCCCCATTACCATACGGTCAAATACACGTCACGTCTCTAATTTTACATGTGACATGTGCCTCGAGAAAAAAGCCATGCACGTTTACGGAAATGAATATACGAGAGAGAAAGAAAGGAGAGAAAGATAACGGAGAAACAGAATAGCTGCGTTTTAGACCAGGAGTTCTTAAACTTATGTATTCACATATCAACAACATTTTTTCTCTCGGTTACGATTGCATTATAAAATTTCTACTAATTAATGGATTACGAAGAAAGATTTTTTAGATCTTGCTTATTTCATTTAACACTAAAGATTAATGTTGTTTACACGCATTAACGCTCTAGCGATAATTGAAGTGCTTAAACCTGGTTTTTTGCTGTTTCGACAAGAACTATGTTAATCCTAACATATAATTAACTCCACTAATCTAGACCTAAGTTAGACCAAACATAAACCTAACCGGAATTAACCTGGACTTAAAATGGACCTAACCTGATATTAACTTGGACCTAACTCAACCAACCCAGGACCTAACTCAACCTAACCCGGGCCTCACCTAGACCTAACTCGACCTAACACGGACCTAACCTAGACCTGACTCCACTTAACATACACCTAAATCGACCTAACCTACACCTAACCTGGACCTAACCCTGACTAACCTAGACCTAACTCGACCTAACATACACCTAAATCGACCTAACCTACACCTAACCTGGACCTAACCTTGACTAACCGAGACCTAACACTACCTAACCTACACCTAACCTGGTCCTAACCCAGACTAACTTAGACCTAACACGGACCTAACCTAGACCTGACTCCACTTAACATACACCTAAATCGACCTAACCTACACCTAACCTGGACCTAACCCAGACTAACCTAGACCTAACTCGACCTAACATACACCTAAATCGACCTAACCTACACCTAACCTGGACCTAACCTTGACTAACCGAGACCTAACACTACCTAACCTACACCTAACCTGGTCCTAACCCAGACTAACTTAGACCTAACTCGACCTAACATACACCAAAATCGACCTAACCTACACCTAACCTGGACCTAACCCAGACTAACCTAGACCTAATCCAGATCTAGCCTGATTAACCTATATCTAATCTAGATCCGAACTAGATCTAACTTCGACTTAACCCGACTAACCTACTTTTAACATAGATCTAACCCGACCTAGCCAGATTTAACCTACACCTAACTTAAATTTAATAAAACTTCACATACACTGATCTACAACTTGACCTAACCTATACCTAACTCGACCTATAGTCGATTAAAAACCATTTTTAAACATTTCAGTTTCCTACCTCTGAAAGGTCATCGTGTGGGAGTTATGGGAAAAATTACCATTCGTTTCCTGTGGTTAAGGGTTATCTTGTGATAAAAAAATTAGTTATTTTAATACCTAGTTAAAGGGCTTGACCATGTATAATTTTTATTAATTATGTTGATATAGAATTGTTTCGCACCACAGTTTAACACCTTGTCTTATCATCTCCCATATCTGTTGAAAGACGAAAAAAGATCATATTTTCACCACGATTAAATTTCGAGTTCAATTCCAACCATTACATTCAAAACTTTCCGAACATTCTTTGTCCGTCGTAATATTACGATAATTACATTAGTCTACCTGACACAGTTGCCGAAAATATCGTAAGTTAGGGGGTTAAGAACCTATGCTTTAGACGGAGGTGTAACGAAAGAAGCGGAACAAAGAGTAGAATAGTTCCTTATTGACATTACCGTATCGATCCTCCCCTGACAAATAACGCTCTCGTTTCGCAAATAACACACAGTTGAAGCATGCGAGTATATCACAGGAATAGTTGCAGCCGATGCGCAATACACGTGGGACATATAGGTAATCGTTAAGGTCGTCTGCTTATTGACAGATAAAGGTAAGCGTTGTAACGCGACCAACATTCGCATCGTTCAAAGATAACGATCTTCTGCCGGGTTTACTTGCTCGTATCTTACCGGATAATGTTCGTGTACCATACTCTCCTATCTTCTTGCGATTCATATTCTTTTTACACTTCTCGCTATGTTTCGTTAACCTTTTCGTTTCTCCTCGGAGATACCGCGAACGCGGATATTCATTCACCCGAGCTATTGGCACTTTTGGTTCCACTAATTTTACCGATCCTACACCTACGAATTTTCAAGTTTATTTGCTTGCATTTTTGAAACTTCCAAATTTGTAATGTTTCACGCTTGATAAATTTAGGAAATTGGAATTTTTTTAGTTATACATGCACAAGTTCGTAATTTGGAAATTCTCGAATTTACAAAATTACTTTCTAAATGTAGAAGTTTGGAGATTTGAAAATATACTTACTTTGTACTTCAAAGCTTGTATTAGAGAATCTAAATTCGAAAGCTTAGATTTGAATATGAAAGGTTTGATCTAAAATTTTACTTTTACAAAATATATTTGATAGTTTAGATTTGAAAATTTCACAAGAATTCACAAGTTCATAAAAGAACTTGAAATATGTTAACGAATGAAACGTTTTTGCATGCATCGTCATCGAAAAAAAATGATTATACAGCGAGAAAGATGTCGAGTTCAACGATATTTCGAATTCAATATACAAGTGAATACTATAAATTAATGGACGTAATTAGTACCGTTAAACTGTGAAATGCTATATTATAAAATTAGCAAGTGATTACGTCATCCGGAATTCTCAATCCGTGTGTCAGCATTCTTACTGTACTTACTATCATTTTTTGATAAATATGTACTCGTGAATAATAAGTATCGTAGTTTTTGAAGTGTCCGTTTGGGTGCGTTGCTTGTTGGTCATTGCTTTTGTACATCATTGTCGGTAATGCAGGTCTCCTTGAATCATGAATGAATTTGATTCACATTGAGATACAAGTGCTATAACACCACGCGATATATCGTTATGCGTATAATTTCCATGTGTTATATTACCGCGCGTTAAGTCGACGGTTTAGGTGCACAATTTTGTCAAGCATTATATTGTCATACGTTATATCATCATGTGTAGGATTTTTTAGCGTTATATTACCATGCGTTATATTGCAATATATTGGATTTCTACGCATTATATTACCACGCGTTATATTGCAATATATTGGATTTCTACGCATTATATTACCACGCGTTATATTGCAATATATTGGATTTCTACGCATTATATTACCACGCGTTATATTGCAATATATTGGATTTCTACGCATTATATTACCACGCGTTATATTGCAATATATTGGATTTCTACGCATTATATTACCACGCGTTATATTGCAATATATTGGATTTCTACGCATTATATTACCACGCGTTATATTGCCATGCGCAAGGTTGTCTCGCGTTATATTGCCACGCGCAAGGTTTTCTCGCGTTATATTGCCACATGCAGGGTCTTCTCATGTTATATTACCACGCGCCGAGTTTTCTAATGTTATATCGCCACGCACTGGGGTTTCTCGCGTTATATTGCCACGCATTGGATTTTCTCGTGTTACATTGCCACGCGTAGGGTTGTCTCGCATTATATTGCCACATGCAGGGTTTTCTCATGTTATATTACCACGCGCCGAGTTTTCTAGTGTTATATCGCCACGCACTGGGGTTTCTCGCGTTATATTGCCACGCATTGGATTTTCCCGTGTTACATTGCCACGCGTAGGGTTTTCTCGTGTTATATTGCTACGCGTAGTACTGCAGTGCGTTATATCTCCACGCGTTGTATTACCACGTATTATATTGTCACGTGTAGGGTTTCCACGCGTTATATCGCCATGAATGGTATTATAACGCGTTATATTGCTGTGCGTAAGATATCTATGCGTTATATCGCCACATACTATATCACCATACATAATATCACTATGCATAAGATTTCCACGCGTTATATCGCCACATTTACATCGCTATGTGATGCCCTCGCATTATAAGAATTTAAGAAATTACTGTATTATAAAATACCAAATTTTATCATACAATTTGAGTATATTGCCGATTCCAAGAATCTCCCATTCTGAATCTGTCAACGACACTAAAACGAGTGTTTACTGTATCGCAAAGAAATGTACGATAACAGAGTTTCATCCGTCGCACAAAAACGTAATAATTTAGTGGGAAAATAATATTGTTATTTTAATTATTTTGTTAATTGTACATATGTGACACAGAGAAACGTAGTAGGTCTAAACTGTAGGGTCGTGTCTAGACAGTCGCGTTACAGTCAGGGGCGAATCAAGAATGGATACCAACACTGCATGATAATGCAGTGAGATATAATTAACCTTACACTGTACTTCTATAATTAGCCGCCTTCCTGTGTTTGCATCTGCGTTGAATATTAGTGCAAGGATACATAAAAGGTTTCTCTGTTTCCTTTTGTCACTGACAAAGGCAATGATGTGATCTAACGTTTACAAAGAAAAGAAAAATGAAAGTGAATTTTCTGACGGTTTAGTGAACTAGAATATTCATTGACAAATTTCTTTTTCTTTATTTTATTTTAAAACACATTAAGATGAGGGAGATTCATGCTTTTATGTAAGTGCTTTGTAATATGTATCTTTAGTTGTACAAATATGAGGTAGTAGTTTCCATTAATTATCTATGGTAATATAATTTTATGACGAGCAATATTATTATATTGTAATATGGTAAACTCTCGTTATACTGACATGGGTGACTATTTAGATTGATGTCGTGTTATGGTGATAAAATATAGCTTTTCGAAATTTTTAAAAACTCATGTAATAATTCTTAAACAATTCATAAAACTTTCCAATAAACAAATTTTTGGAGTTATCTGTTAAAATCTAAAATTCCCTCAAATGCAATCCCTTAAGTTACAATCCTCCAGGCAGTTGCATTCATAGCTAATTGATTATGTTTACAGCGTAAATGCAACTAAGGAAAGACAAAATATTAGGTACATTTTGCCTCCAGGGATCCTCGATTATGCAGTCTGTAAATTCAACCCAAAATTAAATTGCAGTGAAAATACGAGTGTTTGTCACACTCCAATGATGTGCGTCACGAGTGCGTCACGATATTGTAAGGCAGGGGGTTAATATCGAGATGTACCAGTATTTGGAGCCCTTTAATTATTACTAGAACGTCATTGCAACTAAGAAAAGTTGAAATTTTGCCTCCAGGGAACCTTGACTACATAGTTTATAATTACAATTGAACCCAAAATTAAATAGTAGTGAAAAGTCTTTATCACGCACCAACTATGTGCGTCACGAGTGCGTCACGATATTGCGGGGCGAATGCTTAATAATATCGAGATATACCAATATTTGGAACCCTCTAAATGTCCACCAAACGATACGGCCCTGGGTGTAACGTGTATAGCACGCGATCGTATAAGCGAGTTCAGGTTCCGTCGTTCGAGCAGACGGGAGTCAGTGCATGTAGGTCGTGCGGCAGGTTTGCATGCTTTGTCTGTCTCAGCTTTTCGTTTCCCGTGAAATTCCTCGGTTCTCGTAATTATCGCAAAACGTATTTCCACCGAAAATTTCGTCGATCGAACGAGATCCGTGCTGGCCACCGATCTTATCTGGTCGCCGATGTTCAACGCGCATCATCGCGAAACGATGAAGTCAAACAGTGATCTGTGTCGTTTGTATCGACGGTTGGAGCGATAATCGATTATTTGCGCGACATTGCTCGCGATTCAGACAGAATGATCGATTTTCCGTGTACAGCTTTCCCGACGATGCTCGAAACACCGACGAGGAAACCAGTATCGGTAATCGGTATAGGTTATGAGAGATACGAATATACAGGGTGTCCCACTTTAATCTGCTCGATCAATTTTTATATATTTCGCTTTCTTCGACAAATGTCGCGGAACTATAGTTTGAACGGACACGTGGTTTGTTTCGGTGATGGTTCCCGCGAGTTTTGACTGGATTATCGCTTTTTTTGATAGAACGTTCAGATTTATTGGATTAGATCAGTTTTTTAGATGGTACGTTATTTGGAATATTTTGTGGAAGACTGTGGTATGATGTACAAATTTATTTTTTGCAAGAAACCTTGCAAATAGAAATTGTAGTTTGAAAGGTTTTCACACGTGGTTTGTTCAGCTGAATATACCTGCAAGATTTCATTATTATAGCTCTTCTTTTAAATGGAGTAACATCTTTATGTTGCTTAGATTCTTCATAATTTTCTGTGTAGAAACAAATTTAGGTAACATCTCAACAAAATAATTTCAGAGATTATTGTGAAAAGTGAAATTTTTAAAAGAATTTAAACTCATGAGTTTTCTGGACATACACTAATTTTTTGTAACGTAGAAATCTGTGTGAATACAAAAAGAAAAAAGTTCCATTAAGAAAAAGTCATTATGAAATCTAGGTAGCACCTCCGCCTAGACAAGACTTGTGTGCATAATATGTAAGATGTCTACCTTGGAAACATAACATATTCAGGTCGAAACATTTCATGAAAAACGAATAGTTGAGGTGATTGATTAATTGAAATCGGACACCTTGTACATCCATAATTGGTCCGGGTTAGTTATGCTTAAAGTAACGGTATTCATTAACCTCGCCACGGGTCACATTACATGGAACAATTACAAGTTTATCAAGAACGATCAATTGTTCGATTTACTGATCTACCAATGATCAGTTTATTGATTCATCGAGTTCGAAGCTGAAAGATTTTATTAGGCTTCTACGTATGAAATGTCGGATCTCGAAACATCGGTCCGATGCAATTTGATGACAAGTACCGCGAAATGGCGCTTATGATATATCAATTCGAAGCTTAAAGTTTGTTGAAAATGCCCACCTAAACCTTTCACGAATATCTTTAATAACGGGCTGGTTATCAGAAAATCGAACCATCGATTACTCCGTACAATGCGCAGTAAGATGGTCATCTAACGATCAACAATTTTATATTAGGAACATCGACGAAAGGTTTATATGGTCATTTTCAACGAACATTAAGCTTCAAATCGATGTAACACAAGTGCTACTTCGCCACAGTTTTATGTCACCAAATAGTGTCAGACTGTGGAGGCTCTGGAAACGATTATTGTTTGCTGTATCAGCCATTTTGTATCTGAGGTATCAATAAAACCTTCATAGTGTCATTTTTACCTTGTGCCACTGATTGATGTAGCATAAGTTATTTTTTGGTACTTTTATGTCATCAATTTTTATGTAATCAACGATATCAATATGCTCTAAAATTTGTTGTTATATCTAATTGGCAAGCAGCCATTTTATATTAAAAATACTAACGAAGCTTTTATGTAGTCTTCAAAGTTTGAGCTCTAAAGTGACATGCCATGAACGCTATTTTGTGGTCTTATGACATTCAACCTGTGATCATGACTCACTGTGTAATTATGACACCACTGAATTACGATATTAAATAATAATTTTTGAACGTGAGATAAAGATTTGAAGAAGAGATAATTTTTTATCAACGCTTTTGAATGAGTTAATGACGTAGTAGTTTTTATGCAAGGATACGAGGAGGGCTTGAAAAAAATGAAACGCAATTTGCAAAACAAAAACGCAAAGGTGATATCACTATCACGGTATCAGCTGATTCGGATAAGTTTATCAAAGATTTACTTTGTTTATCGTGCATTATTGGTCGATTGACATGGCGATAATATTATGAAACTGTATTGTGAGCTGTAGAGACTCTGTTAGAAGGTATACACTCTTTCAAATTTTCGAAGGTACTTAGGTACTTAATTTTCATGTCACCAAGTTTCAAAATTTTGTGATTTCTTTGCAAATTTTTAAATTTGTAAATTTCTGTATTTTTGAATTTTTAGATTACTAAGTTTTTATATTGTCAAATCTCTACGTTATCAAATTTCTAAATTTTTCAATTCCTAAGTTATCAAATTCCTAAATTACCCAATTCCTCAATTTCCAATTTCCTACGCTTTCCAATCTCCAAATTATCAAATTTCTATTTTCTTAAATTCCTAAATTGCCAAGTTTCGAAATCCCCAAATTTCAAGTTTCCCATATTCTAATTTTCCCCTATTCCATTAAATTTCCAATTCCTACGCTTTCCAATCTCTAAATTACCAAATTTCTATTTTTCCAAATTCCCAAATCTCCAAATTTCTAAATCCCCAAATTCCTAAATGCCAATAACTCTAAACTCCCAAACTTCCAAACCACAAATTCCTAAACGTCCATAATCCCAATCTTCCAAATTCCCAAATCGCCAAATACCAAAGTTCTCAATTTCCCAAACTTCTATCGTCCTAAATTCCCAAATTCCCAAACATCGAAATCCCAAATTCATCCCACGAGACCGCCACAATATCGTCAAAAACATTTATCGATTAATTCAAAACATTGTCCACCACAAAAATTGTCTTCCTCCGCAATTTCATCGGTTCACCTATAACCAAATACCATATATTGCACAACAGAGTAAAATCGCCATACAGATTGTACGTGAATTTGCATTTTACTTATCTCCATTATCTTTCCTCTCCATAAAACCAGGGAATTATCAGTCGTACTCTGACGTTATCAATATTATTTGACCGACGATTGTGCCGTAGTTATTGATTTACGACTCACCAACTGTACGTACAATGTACATCACTATTTCACTGCGAGATCATTCAGTTCGATTTATTTCTGAACTATTTTTTCAAATTTGCTCTCATATGCAGGTTGTTTAAAATTAAGTATCGGGTTTTTATTAATTCATGTTTCAAATGGTTCATATTTCGAATGGTTCACATTTCAATCAGTGAAAGAGTTAAGGATAATTCGCAACAGTACGTAACGGCGCAGTGGAAGGTTAATACAAAATGGCTGTCAGTTACAGCAAACGATAACCGATTTCGTTGCATAGAAAGGCAAACACGATTTGATAAAAGCATAACCAAATACTACTTCTGGCCTGAAGCTTAAAGTTTGATTAAAATGACGCACATGTTATTATTTTTTGTATAAAATAACTGGTATCGATTGCGACGTTACCATTGAAAATTGTATATTTGTTAATGACAATACTACAATCTCAAAGAACCAATTATTTTCTATTAAATATGATAAAACATTCTCGTATTAAATTTATTGATATTAAATTCTCTTCTATTTATGAACTTGCAGCGCATAACACAATAACGTCGTTTTAAGTTGTCGAAGACAAATATTTCATAACTACGATTTTAATTTGGAAAATAATAAAGAGTTAAATGTACGACGGCACACGATTCTTGAGCTCTTTCCTTATTTTCGACGGTATAACTTCAGCATGCTTCCTGTAGACATCTGATTTTATATAATTAAATATTTTATACCATGAGTCAAGTTCGAGGAACATTCTAATAAATCATGAATCCCAACACGGATTCCCGTACTAGCGACAGGTTATCTCCCCATAAAAGACACTCGACGTTCGCACGAAAGCTTTATTATTCCCGTAACACGCCAAAGATTTCAGAAGAACGACAGCGAAAGCTTATTTTAAAGATGCAATTTTAAAAGAAACGATCGGAAGAAAAATTTTGTGAGAGGCAACTTTAGCAAATTTACTCTTCATAGTGATGGAGGAAGTCTGAAGCTTCGTGCATAACTAAACTGTACGTGGATGGGTCCCTTATTTACTCAGATTCGAACTCGTCTTGTGTAACGCAATTTTGTTCTAATTTTCAAGGAAACTTTTCTTAACGTGAACAGCAATTTCTGATGACAGCATTCTTCAGCTCTTTCCCTATTTTCGGCAGAATAACTGCATGACGTTTCTTTATAGACATCTGATTTTCGAGGAACACATTCTAATAAATCATGAATGTTCCCAACCCTCGTATTAGCGACAGGTTGTCGGCCCATAAAGGACACTCGACGTTTCGCACGAAAGTTTTATTATTAAAACGTGAGGATTTTAGGAAACCCGTCATTTGAAATCGTGATTTTAAAGATACTTTTTAAAAGTGATAAGTTTTCTAACAAATCGATATAACAATTTATTAACTCGATTTATTAATTACGACTTTTATCACTCGACGTCAATTACTCGAGTATTCAATCAGTCAAGTATTGAATCACTCAAGTATTGAAACAGTAAAGTATTCAATCATTCAAGGATTCAATAACTCAAGTATTCAATCAGTCAAGTATTCAATCACTCGAGTATTCAATCACTCGAGTATTCAATCACTCGAGTATTCAATCACTCGAGTATTCAATCACTCGAGTATTCAATCACTCGAGTATTCAATCAGTCGAGTATTCAATCACTCGAGTATTCAATCATTCAAAGATTCAATCACTCAAGGATTCAATCACTCAAGTATTCAATCACTCAAGTATTCAATCACTCAAGGATTCAATCAGTCAAGTATTCAATCAGTCAAGTATTCAATCACTCAAGTATTCAATCACTCGAGTATTCAATCACTCGAGTATTCAATCATTCAAATATTCAATCAGTCAAGTATTCAATCAGTCAAGTATTCAATCACTTGAGTATTCAATCCATCAAGTATTCAATCAGTCAAATATTCGATTAGTCAAGTATTCGATCAGTCAAGTATTCAATCAGTCAAGTATTCAATCATTCAAGTAGTAAAGCATAGTTTTCGAAAAGGCTAAGAAATCGATATAAAAATTTATTAACTCGTTGATTTATTAATTTAAAAACGTTTGTATAGTAGAGCATAGTTTTCTGAAAAGCTAAAAAATCAATATAAAAATTAATTAACTCGTTGATTTATTAATTTAAAAACGTCTGTGTGTAGACCATAGTTTTTTGAAAGGCTAACAAATCAATATAAAAATTAATTAACTCGTTGATTTATTAATTTAAAATCGTTTGTGTAGTAGAGCATTATTCCGTCGGATATACCTGTCACGTTGAGAGCCCCTCGATATTCGGAACTCTCGCGATATATGGCAATTTTGTACCGTTTAGAAATTGACAAAAGTACGATGCATCAGGGTGAAAGAATAAAGATATCGCGAGTGAGTGTTGGTTACCAATGTAGAACAGATTCGAGCAGTCAGTGATAAGATTTTTCTGAAATGATGGATGAAATCGAACGATGGTGATGAATGGATTTCGATGGACAGAAATAATCGCAAGAATGTAAATCGAATGGAGAGAGATCGAATGCGAGAGACTGCTGTGGCTATTGAATCTTGCGGAAGACAAAGGGTGCGACGATAAACGGAAGTCGTGAATTCACGATATATCAATCATGTAAGTTTCTTCCTTTCTTTCTATTGTGAAAGTCTGTGTAGCAATTTTAGTTTATGTAATTTAGTTAGTTTTTATGTATGTGTGTGTGTGCGTGTAGAGATTGTTGGACAGAAATTTTCAAATCTTCAGGTTTTTACATTTTTATATATTGACGGTTTTAAGTTTT
Organism: Megachile rotundata; assembly: GCF_050947335.1. Lineage (NCBI taxonomy): Eukaryota > Metazoa > Arthropoda > Insecta > Hymenoptera > Megachilidae > Megachile > Megachile rotundata. The sequence goes on from NC_134984.1 coordinate 14,362,112, forward strand.
TAAGGATTCAAGTATTCAGTCACTGAAGTATTCAATCAGTCAAGTATTCAATCATTCAAGTATTCAATCACTCGAGTATTCAATCACTCCAGTATTCAATCACTCGAGTATTCAATCACTGGAGTATTCAATCAGTCGAGTATTCAATCACTCGAGTATTCAATCACTCAAGTATTTAATCACTCGAGTATTCAATCACTCGAGTATTTAATCACTCAAGTATTCAATCACTCGAGTATTCAATCATTCAAGTATTTAATCACTCAAGTATTCAATCAATCAAGTATTCAATCACTCAAGTATTAAACCACTCGAGTATTCAGTCATTGAAGTATTCAATCATTCAAGTATTTAATCACTCAAGTATTCAATCAATCAAGTATTCAATCACTCAAGTATTAAACCACTCGAGTATTCAGTCATTGAAGTATTCAATCATTCAAGTACTTAATCACTCAAATATTCAATCACTCGAGTATTCAATCATTCAAGGATTCAATCACTCAAGTATTCAATCATTCAATTACTTTATTATTGAGTTATTTTCTATTTCTCAAATCTGTAAATTTTCCAAATTTCATTTCTTAAATTCTGTAAATTTTCAATTCTCTAAATTATCAAGTTTTTAGAACTTCAATTTTCTAAATCCTGAAAGATTTTCAATACTTTGAAGTTTTATAATGTTGGTTTGCAGATGTTTAAATTCTAAAAATATTGATTTGTAAATGTTGAAATTTTGAAATTTTCTGTACTGTAATGCTCCATTAAGTAAGAGTTATCTCGTTACGTAAATTGTGCGTACTCTGGAATGAGATCATTAGTGCAAGTTCGAGGTACGTATTTGAAAGGAATAAAGTACTGTTTCGTAACAAGCAGTTCGTCACATATTCGCAGTAGCAATTATGTAACTAGTTGTACGAACTGGTAACAACAGTTATTGGTGTTTAACAATCAACAACTATTAGCATTTAACGATAACAATCATTTATCTTGCGCCTAAGAAATCATTTAAATAATGAATGACAACTGATATAATATTTAGTCTTGGACACTGTTAAAATTTATTCATTAAAAGTAGTAGAATAGTAAAGTAATTTAATTGTTATAATAAAATTAATTTTTCTGTATAAAGTTCTACAATTGTTGATTTATAGTAACAGGGTGGGTTTAAAAAATAATTGTTGAAATAATAACAGGGTGGTTTTCAATAATAAAAATTGTTGAAATAATAACAGGGTGATAGTGTCATATTGTTAATTGGTAATTGATGTAATAGTAGGTATGGTTCAATAGTAGAATTGTTAAATAGTGAAACATTATTATAAGAGTAGAACAGAGAAACAATAGAATAATACAATGGTAACTTTGTAAAATAATGATGTTATCAAATAATGAATTGATGAAACGATAGAAATGATACAATAGTAAAATTGTAAAATAGTGAAATAGTACAATAGTACAATAGTACAATAATATAATAGTGTAATAGTATAATAATACAATAGTAAAATAGTAAAATAGTAAAATAGTACAATAGTGAAATAGTGAAACAGTAAAATAGTAAAGTAATAGAATAGTACACTAGTACAATATTAAAATAGTAAAGTAGTAGAAAAGTTATATTATAGAAGAGGAAATAGTAATATAGTAAAATAGTAAAATGGTAAAATAGTGAACTACTAAAATAATAAATTAGTGAAATAGTGAAATAGTGAAATAGTGAAATAGTGAAATAGTGAAATAGTAAAATAGTAAAATAGTAAAATAGTGAAATAGTAGAATAGTAAAATGGTAAAATAGTGAACTACTAAAATAATAAATTAGTGAAACAGTAAAATAGTGAAATAGTAAAATAGTGAAATAGTGAAACAGTAAAATAGTAAAGTAATAGAATAGTACACTAGTACAATATTAAAATAGTAAAGTAGTAGAAAAGTTATATTATAGAAGAGGAAATAGTAATATAGTAAAATAGTAAAATGGTAAAATAGTGAACTACTAAAATAATAAATTAGTGAAATAGTGAAATAGTGAAATAGTGAAATAGTGAAATAGTGAAATAGTAAAATAGTAAAATAGTAAAATAGTGAAATAGTAGAATAGTAAAATGGTAAAATAGTGAACTACTAAAATAATAAATTAGTGAAACAGTAAAATAGTGAAATAGTAAAATAGTGAAATAGTGAAATAGTGAAATGGTGTAATAGTAAAATAGTAAAATAGTAAAATAGTAAAATAGTGAAATAGTAAAATAGTAAAATGGTAAAATAGTGAACTACTAAAATAATAAATTAGTGAAATAGTGAAATAGTGAAATAGTGAAATAGTGAAATAGTGAAATAGTAAAATAGTAAAATAGTATAATAGTAAAATAGTAAAATAGTAAAATAGTAAAATAGTAAAATAGTAAAGTACCAAAGTACCAAAGTACCAAAACAGTAAAATAGGAGAAGAATAAAACAGTAAAGTCCTACACTAATAAAATTATAAAACAATATCTTACAGTCATATAATAACAAAATAGCCAAATGCTAATTACTATTTATAACTATAAACACATCCAACTACAACTACGTACAATTAACCCCATAAATCATTCAAACCACCTACTAAACTAAATCAACAAACCAATTTCGCAACACAATTTCTACAGTCTCCCCAATACATTCCAAAAACAATCAATAAATCCTTAAACAATCAGACAATCGCTACAAAACAAAACACTTAACTCTCAACGTCCTTAAGCACCAATCAAAGCGTTCATTTGCAACCGTACAGATCTCTCGTACACCGTTCGATATTATTTTAAACCTCATTTTGTTCGTTTTCCGTCTCCATTCCCGATTCTACCTACAATCGTTCCGTTTCCGAATGAAAACTGTCGATTGCAATTAACGGCCGACACGAATTCAATTTAAACTCGTAGCCGGTAAATTCGAAGTAAATAATTGCAAGTGTTGGCACAAGGTAGCGTAATTAACTGACATCGAGCAACGTAGCTTTCACTTGGAATAGCAACAAAACTCAGACGCTTTTATTATCGGTGAAAGCAGTGGCGAGTCACTATTTTTACCGTTAACTTTTGCAATTGCTTGCGTTCGTTTTACCGTTAACCAACCTTTATGTTTCCGATGGGGAATAGTTTGATGAAGGAATAAGGGCTTTTATGGTGGTGGAGGATGTTTTTATAGAGGGTAAAGGGTGGAGTGGCGTTTAAGGGTGATTGAGGTGGAGTATGATTTTAGGGAAGTTTCGGACGATGGTGGAAAATTTTTCAGTTGATTAGTTATTAGATTTTTCAGTTTGTAAATTTTTATATTTTCGAATTTTTAAATTTTTCAGTGACTAAGTAGTCGAATTTCAAAATTGCCAAATTTCTCATTTCCCAAATTACCTAGTTCCAAAATTCCCTAGTTCCCCAATTCCCTAGTTCCCAAATTCTCTAGTTCCCAAATTCTTTAGTTCCCAAATTCCCTAGTTCCCAAATTCCTTAGTTCCCAAATTCCTTAGTTCCCAAATTCCCTAGTTCCAAAATTCCTTATTTCCCAAATTACCTAGTTCCAAAATTCCCTAGTTCCCAAATTCTCTAGTTCTCAAATTCTTTAGTTCCCAAATTCCCTAGTTCCCAAATTCCTTAGTTCCCAAATTCCCTAGTTCCAAAATTCCTTACTTCCCAAATTACCTAGTTCCCAAATTCCCTAATTCCCAAATTCTCTAGTTCCCAAATTCTTTAGTTCCCAAATTCCTTAGCTCCCAAATTCCCTAGTTCCAAAATTCCTTATTTTCCAAATTGCCTAGTTCCCAAATTCCCTAATTCCCAAATTCCCTAGTTCCCAAATTCCTTAGTTCCCAAATTCCTTAGTTCCAAAATTCCCTAGTTCCCAAATTCCTTAGTTCCAAAATTCCTTAGTTCTTAAATTCTCAAGTTCCAAAATTCCCCAGTTCCAAAATTCCCTAGTTCCCAAATTTCCCATTTCTCAAATTTCCCATCTCCCAAATTTCCAGTTTCCCAAATTTCCTAAATTCCCAACTCTCCAACTCTCCAACTCCCCAACTCCCTAATTCCCTAACACTCTAATTCCCCAACTCCTTAATTTCCCAACTACCTAATTCACCAACTCTCTAACTCCCTAATTCCTAAATTGTCAAATTTCTAAATTTTCCAATTCCAAAGTTATCAATCTCCTAAATTACCAAACTTCTACATTTCCAAATTCCCAAATTACCAAATTTCTACATTTCCATATTCCTAAATTGCCAAATTTCTGAATTTTCTAATTCCTAAGTTATCAAATTCCTAAATTACCAAATTTCTACATTTCCAAATTCTCGAATTACCAAATTTCTACATTTCCGAATTCCTAAATTGCCAAATTTATTTTTTAATCCTTCACTGCACTAACCGAAACCTATAAATGTACTTAATTATAAATTAAGTACTTAATTATAGTTAATTATATATGTACTTAATTGTACTTAATTATAAATGTACTTAATTATGTACTTAATTATAATTATAAAGTATTTAAACCTCCTTAATTCTCTCAAAAATATTATTTTTCCTCCGCTCCATTAAAACCAACCCTCCACTAAAACCTCCACAAAAACCTCCACTGAACTCCACTATAAAAATACATCAAGCACAGAACCTAAAATCGAGTAGAACTTATGAAGAGAAGCTACATTAAACTTAATACTCGTCCAGTATCAATAAACATCCGTATCGTTTTGTTAATTAATTAAATTTTGAAACTATATATCGAGCAATATGAACTGATATACAAAGCTCGATACGTATCGTTTGCACGATAGTCGCAAACAACCTCGCGGTTCGAGTTTTGAATGATTAGCTGTATCAGTACACGTACTCACATAATTATCACGGAACAACCTGTTCGTCCACTTGCACCAGTTGCGCTCAGGATGTCTCGTAAAGGACCCCCTTCTTCGTTCGCGTGCAGTTTAATCGTAAGTTCGAGCCGCCTCTGTAACGAGACGTCTAATCTTCCGGCGATTTAACTGCCCCGATAAGAACTTTGTTGTATACACCTATTAATAATTATCGGTTACTTTGCACGCAATAGCCGGCGGCGAGAACAAGAGAAGTCGTTTGGGTGAAAAAGAAAAGAAGGAATGAAGTCGTTGCACGATTAAATGTCCTTTAGATACTCGGCATCGATTTTGCAACGTCCGTTAATCGTATTTTATAGTTACTAGTATACTTTGCTCATTACGAATTACGGGAACATATAACGACTTTTAAATAGGAAAATTAATACAAAAAGGGTTGTGTTTTAATATATTGTTTAAAGGAATGCGAATTTTTTAAATATATTTAGACATTTGGATTTTGTGGTAAAAAATACACAACTGATACAGTTTAAACTACTTATATAGCTCTACTGGTTGCCGAGATATTCTACAAAATGTGATTTTTACCCTCTACTTTGGGGGCTATTTTCACCACTTTAACATGAATGTCGACTTTAAGAAAGAAATGAGGGAGTCTCGCAATTAGAACGTTAGTTAATAGAATGTTAGAATAGCAGAATGGTAAACTAGAATGGTCAATAAATGAGGTAGTAGAATGGTAAACTAGTGGAATAGCTGAATAGAAAAACAGTAAATTAGTCAATAACGAAGACAGTAAAATGGTAGAATGGTGGAGAAGTAGATTAGCAGCACAATAGAATAATAGAATAATAGCACAGTAGAATAGTAGCATAGTGGAATAGTAGAATAGTAAACTACTCGGTAACTAAGATAGTGGAATAGTGAAATAGTAGAATAGTAGAATAGTTGAATAGTGGAATAGTAGAATAGTTGAATAGTGAAATAGTGAAATAGTTGAATAGTGGAATAGTAGAATAGTTGAATAGTGAAATAGTGGAATAGTTGAATAGTGAAATAGTGGAATAGTGGAATAGTCGAATAGTAAATTACTCAATGACTAAGATAATAGAATGGTAGAAAAGTAGAGTAATAAAATAGTAAAATACTAGTATAACAGAATAGTACAATAGTAGCATAGTGCGATAGTAGAATAGTAGAATAGTAAATTAGTAGATCAGGACTGTAGTAGATTAGCGAAACGGTAAAACTGTATAAGGCTAGAATTGTAAACCGGTATAACGGTACATAGTAGAACAGTAGAACGGTAGAACGATAGGACTGTAGTATGGTATGTTAACAGAATAGTGGGGTTGTGAAATAGTAGAATGGTTCAATAGTACAAGAATAGAATTCTAAAAGAGTAGGATAGTACAATAGTGGAATAGTGAAATAGTAGAATACTGGAATAGTTTAATAGTGGAATAGTGGAATGGTAGAATAGTTGAATAGTGAAATAGTGAAATAGTGAAATAGTGAAATAGTGAAAGAGTGGAATGGTAGAATAGTGGGATAGTGGGATAGTGGAATAGTGAAATAGTGAAATAGTGAAATAGTGAAATGGTGGAATGGTGGAATAGTTTAATAGTGGAATAGTGGAATGGTAGAATAGTTGAATAGTGAAATAGTGAAATAGTGAAAGAGTGGAATGGTAGAATAGTGGGATAGTGGGATAGTGGAATAGTGAAATAGTGAAATGGTGGAATGGTGGAATAGTGAAATAGTGAAATAGTGGAATGGTAAAATAGTGGAATAGTGGAATAGTGAAATAGTGGTATGGTGGAATGGTGGAATAGTGAAATGGTGGAATGGTGGAATAGTGAAATAGTGAAATAATGAAATAGTGGAATAGTGGAATGGTAGAATAGTGGAATAGTGGAATAGTGGAATAGTGGAATAGTGGAATATTGGAATAGTGGAATAGTGAAATGGTGGAATAGAGAAATGGTGGAATAGTGAAATAGTGAAATGGTGGAATAGTGAAATTATGGAATAGTGAAATAATGAAATGGTAGAATAGTAGAATAGCAATATAACACAGTAACAAAATAGCAGAATAGTAGAATAGTAAGCTAAATGCTAAAATAGTAGAACTCCATGATTGTAAATATAGTAGAACCGAATCGCCAAATAATGAATGCCTACTAAAAGTAAAAATCCAATAATAAAATAATGATGTATAATGAAATACTATAGCAGTAATACAGTAAAATTATTAGTCTAAATAATAATATACCGATATCTTAAAGCCCTAAAATAATAATCCTACTATAATTTAGTAAAATTATATAAAATTTCACCACGCTAATAAAATAGTACCCAAAGGATATTTTCCCATCCATACCTTTAATATTACCATTAGTATTACTCGATCCTCAGCCGACAAATTCTGATCATTTTACCCAGAACTTGCGTTATTAATATCATCTTGCCTCTTTCATATACATAAACATTATTTTACGATAATTTTATGTCACATAATCTTCCATATCTTTCGACCATAATTTCGAAACGGATCATTATACATAATTTCGCATTATAATATAAATACGTCCACTCACATAGCAACAAAACGAGATTATCCTTTAACTGTCGTTAACATTCGATCGAATTTATCCTCGCAGAAACTTGTTTAAGTATACGAACGGATAAACCGCTTGAAAGTAAATACACGCATAATCTAATTTTCCATTTCCAGTATCGCCGCTTTTTGAAAGCAAAAGTTGCTGTACCTAATCGATTTTATATTCTTGAATCGTTAACAAGCGTACGATTAATAGTTTCTTGTATACAGGCTGCTGCAAAATAAGACCGTGACGATACTCTTTCCTGTTCTCAGTGAAAGTTGAGCTATATTATATTTTATCGGAATTATTGCACGATGATAAATTGAAATGATTTATTCTCTAATTAGGACGCACTTTATTAGTTAAGTGTACATAATTTCGTCGTGTTGTCGTTCGCACTTTTTTTCTTTAGATAGAAATTGTTTGAATTTTTATCTCACGCTTGAAGTTGAGTATTGGTTCTAGGGTTTTTTAGTTTAGTGGAAAGGTTAGAGAAAGTTATATTTGAGGAGCGAATGTTTTGTTGCAGAAAACGGTGAAAAAGGTGTGGATTGTGGGGGAATTGATTGAGAGGTGGATTTCTAAATCTTTGATTACTTGTCTGTTATTTTGTACTACTATATTTATAATTTTTTGGATTTTTAGATTTTTAGATTTGCAGATTTTTAGATGTGGAGGTTTTTCGATGTGGAGGTTTTTAGATTTGAAGATTTTTAGATTTAAAGATTTTTAGGTTTTTAGATTTCTAGGTTTTTAGATTTTTTAATTTTTTAATTTTTAGATTGGCAGGTTTTTAGATTTGAAGATTTTTAGATTTGAAAATTTTTAGGTTTTTAGATTTCTAGGTTTTTAGATTTTTAGATTTTTTAATTTTTAGATTGGCAGGTGTTTAGATTTTCAGATTTGAAGGTTTTTAGATTTGAAGATTTTTAGATTTAAAGGTTTTTAGGTTTTTAGATTTCTAGGTTTTTAGATTTTTAGATTTTTAAATTTTTAGATTAGCAGGTGTTTAGATTTTTAGATTTGAAGGTTTTTAGATTTGAAAATTTTTAGATTTCTAATTTGTTAGATTTCTAAATTTCTAGTTAGTGTCTGCTTGACTGTGTTTACACCTTGCAAATATAGTACTCTAAATTTAATTAAAAAATACCTATTTTATGTGGTCATAACCCAAAAGGTCGATGTGAGGCTCAAGGGTTAACCCTTTGCACCCAAAGTACCCATGTAGCAGCTGTAAACCTCTCTAATTAGACAAATTCTACGAATTCTTTTGAACTTGTTACTTTTCCACCCCTAGTCGCCATATTGTCTGCCTCACTGTATTCATACATACACATAAAACTACATATTTTATTCAAAAAATTTTATTTTAAATTATTATGTTGAACCGAATCTATGATTATTATATCAAGGTATAAAAGAAACCACAGCTTATTAACACTAGGTTCACAGATATTTGATGGTCACTTATATTTAAATTTGAACTAATTTAGAAAAATAAATAAATTGGGGGTGATATGTGAAGGCGACGTTGCTTAAGACATTGATTCTTTAGTTTAAAGAATCTGTAAGTTCAGTGTTAAGTCTGTTGATGGAGTCTCATTAACTCTTTGTACTTGTAGGTCCTATGAACAGCAGCTGTAAACTTGTTATTTAAAGAAATTCTACAAATTCTTTCGCAATTATTACTTGTCCACCACTAGCCGCCAATTGTGTTCATCACACATGAAACTACATATTTCGTTACAAAACTGTTTATTTTAAATTAATGTGTTGAACCTAGTGAATGTGTCACCTATCCAGAGCAGTAACTATCCAAACCACCATAAAACACCCATATCCAGAAATACCCATATACAAAAACTAAACTCCACAGCTTATTAAGTCCCGTTGATAGAGTCCGAATATTAAGCGAAAAGGGAGGAAGGATATGCGTGTTTCGGCACGATTTCTCATTAAAATATCCTCCCAGGTTAACTGGCTATCCCCAGACGAGAAATATCGATGTTAAAGCCCGTTATGATCACGGTGACCTCACGGTAGATAAAATGTCCTGGGTCCAACTCGTCCGAACTCATCAAGCTAATGGCCGTTATTGTAATTACTACTGCTCCTTGGTCGAAACGTTATTTTCGGTGTTGTCTCGATAGAGTTTACCGATCGGGGCTAGAAAATTGGGTCGACAAATCATTTCGAATTACTGGCAAGCTCAAGGACGGCTAAATATGCTCTCCTTGGATGATTTTCCCAGTTCTGAAGGCCGCGTCGAAGCGGGTTGAAATTATTTGCTCGTTTCGTGGTTAATTCCGGGATTGCGAATTGGGGTAGGAACGTTCCGCGGACTTCGTGTTTCTTATCTTAGATCGCATGGTGGCGTGTTGCAAGTACCGAGTGAATAGGAATATTATTTTAACGCTGTATTACGTGATTTCATAGAGTTTTGATGACTTATAAATTATTAAAAGTATTAGTTTGTAACAGTGTTATTAATGTAATAGCACTGGCAGTTACTGTAACTTTGATGTGAAGTGAATTGTTGTTTGTACAATTTTTTTCAAGGAAGAGTAAGTAATACTTGAACATATGTGTAAAGTGAAACTAATGATTAATTAAGTAATTGATAAATATTTCTTGCTAATAAAATTTGTTTAATGAAAAGTGAATGAAGGACGTGTATGTTCTTAGTATGTTCACATATGTTCATGCATGCATCTGTTCATATGTACATACACATTACATATGTCCTCCCAATTGCAAAGCTTTATTAATACATATACATATACAGTAGTATATCACGTAATTGCTATACACATGTATAATATGTATGTTCACATATGTTCATGCATACATCTCTTCATATGTACATACACATCACATATGTCCTCCCAATTGCAAAGCTTTATTAATACATATACATATAACGTAGTATATCACGTAATTGCTATACACATGTATAATATGTATGTTCACATATGTTCATGCATACATCTCTTCATATGTACATACACATCACATATGTCCTCCCAATTGCAAAGCTTTATTAATACATATATATATAAAGTAGTATATCATGTAATTGCTATACACATGTATAATATGTATGTTCACATATGTTCATGCATACATCTCTTCACATGTACATACACATCACATATGTCCTCCCAATTGCAAAGCTTTATTAATACATATACATATACAGTAGTATATCACGTAATTGCTATACACATGTATAATATGTATGTTCACATATGTTCATGCATACATCTCTTCATATGTACATACACATCACATATGTTCTCTCAATTGCAAAGCTTCATTAATACATATATAAAGTATGTCACGTAATTGCTATACACATGTGTAAACGTGACACATATGTAAACTACTATAAAAATAATACTAGTATGTGTAAACTAGTATTATTACATATAAACAATAAACCATAATGGAAAATATTAAACAGTGGTGAACAGTGATTACCAGTGAAACCAGTGATGAACAATTATGAATAGTGATGAACAGTGATGAGTAATGAACTGTTTACCTGGTCATTGAACCACAAACAAATTTATTATTGTTTCTTCTTTTATAAAACATCTTAACATGGAATTGCTGGAAATTTATGAGAATTCCGATATGATTTAAAAGGGTTACATAAAAAAGTGATTAAACGAAGCGAATAACGATAAGAAGATAGATTGTATGTATGTATATCGAGAAAATCGATACGTTATCGAAATCGATAATGTATCAAAATATTCTACGGAATATGTATCGTTTGAGGTTAATCGGAATCGTTTTATCAAATATGATACTTGAGTTTTTACGTGGAAAGTAACTTTATTTTCTATGTCTTCGGTTATCGTGGAACTTTGCAGAGTTGTTCGGTGTGAAATTTTATTAATGTAGGGGAGTAATGAGTGCAAATGATAATATTGAATGCTAAGTTTGTAAATTTTCAAATTTCTATATTTCTAAATTCTTAAATTCTTAAATCTCCAAATGTCCCAATTCTCAAAATTCTTAAATCTCCAAATGTCCCAATTCCCAAAATTCCCAAATCCTAAAACTCCTGAATCTCAAAACTCCCAATTCCCAAAACTCCCAATTCCCAAAATTCCCAAATCCCAAAATTTCAAAATCCCAAAACTCCTAAGTCCCAAAACTCCCAATTCCCAAAATTCCCAAATTCCAAAACTCCCAAATCCCAAAACTCCCAATTCCCAAAATTCCCAAATCCCAAAATTTCCAAATCCCAAAATTCCTAAATCCCAAAACTCCCAATTCCCAAAACTCCTAAATCCCAAAACTCCCAATTCCCAAAATTCCTAAATTCCAAAACGCCCAAATCCCAAAATTCCCAAATTCCAAAACTTCCAATTCCCAAAATTCCCAAATCCCAAAATTTCCAAATCCCAAAATTCCTAAATCCCAAAACTCCCAATTCCCAAAACTCCTAAATCCCAAAACTCACAATTCCCAAAACTCCTAAATCCCAAAACTCCCAATTCCCAAAATTCCTAAATTCCAAAACGCCCAAATCCCAAAATTCCCAAATTCCAAAACTCCCAATTCCCAAAATTCCCAAATCCCAAAATTTCCAAATCCCAAAACTCCCAATTCCCAAAATTCCCAAATTCCAAAACTCCCAAATCCCAAAATTCCCAAATCCCAAAACTCCCAAATCCCAAAATTTCCAAATCCCAAAACTCCCAAATCCCAAAATTCTTAAATCCCCAATTTTCCCAAATTCCCATTATCCCAACTTTCCATCCCCCTAAATTTCCATCCCCAAAAATTCTCAAATTGTCACTGATAAATGGCCATATCCTCAAATTTCTGTATCTCCAAATTCCCAAATTTCCAAGTCCCAAAATTCTTAAATCTCAAACTGCCCGAATTCCCAAATGACCAAATCCCCAAATTTCTAAGTCCCCACATCTCCAAATCTCCACATCCCCAAATTCTCATATCTCTAAATTCCCAAATAACCAAATCCTCAAGTTCTCAAATCTGCAAATCTCCAACTTCCTAAATCTTTCCCCAAAAACCAAACCCAATCAATATTTCCTCCTCCATAAAACCCCCCTAATTACATTATTTGCTTCACAATTTAAAATTTTTCCCCTGGAATCCTTTGAAACACAAAACTTTTTGACGTAGAATCCGATCTCGTTTATTCGAGCCGACACAGATCCTATTTTAATTAACACCCCGGACAACGTTTGCGCTCGTTTATTCGCTCGTTTTATCGCCAGCGCGGCAATAAGATAAGAAAAATTTGGTGAGGTGATAAAACAAGCTCACGGTGGTATCAAACACGAAAGGAACGAGCCATTAATCTTCGAGCAGACCACCGCTGTTACGTGATTATCGATAGCTTATTAAAGCGAATGTAAGACGAAGTAATCCGACACATTGCCTGGTATTCTGTTTCACTATCAGGAATGATAAACGGTTCATTGTCGGATTGCACCCGTTTGTCTTTGTAGGATCACTTTTCACAATACGGGAAAAAAAATACGGGTCGCGTGTTGTTTTAGCGAAGAAAAATACGATTTAATCCGAGTACTGAGACGGTACTGGTAGAATGTGTTGCGTAAGAAATAGTACTGTTTTTGTTAAAACAAATCAAAATAGTAGAGACGTTAAAGTAGAGACTTTAAAATATAGGTGATTTTTTAGGACGATCTTGTGTTTGTAAATTAGTAAATTAGTAAATTAGTAAATTAGTAGATTAGTAGATTAGTAGATTAGTAGATTAGTAGATTAGTAGATTAGTAAATTAGTAAATTAGTAGATTAGTAGATTAGTAGATTAGTAGATTAGTAAATTAGTAAATTAGTAAATTAGTAAATTAGTAAATTAGTAAATTAGTAGATTAGTAGATTAGTAGATTAGTAGATTAGTAGATTAGTAGATTAGTAGATTAGTAGATTAGTAGATTAGTAGATTAGTAGATTAGTAGATTAGTAGATTAGTAGATTAGTAGATTAGTAGATTCGTAGATTAGTAGATTAGTAGATTAGTAAATTAGTAAATTAGTAAACTAGTAAACTAGTAAAATAGTAAGCTAGTAAGCTAGTAAGCTAGTAAGCTAGTAAATTAGTAAATTAGTAAATTAGTAAATTAGTAAATTAGTAAATTAGTAAATTAGTAAATTAGTAAATTAGTAAATTAGTAGATTAGTAGATTAGTATATTAGTATATTAGTAAATTAGTAAATTAGTAAATTAGTAAATTAGTAAATTAGTAAACTAGTAAGTTAGTAAACTAGTAAACTAGTAAACTAGTAAATTAGTAAATTAGTAAACTAGTAAACTAGTAAATGAGTAAATTAGTAAACTAGTAAACTAGTAAAATAGTAAACTAGTAAACTAGTAAACTAGTAAACTAGTAAACTAGTAAATTAGTAAATTAGTAAATTAGTAAATTAGTAAACTAGTAAACTAGTAAACTAGTAAATTAGTAAATTAGTAAATTAGTAAATTAGTAAACTAGTAAACTAGTAAATTAGTAAATTAGTAAATTAGTAAATTAGTAAATTAGTAAATTATCATAATAGAATATTACCAAATTAGCATATTAGCAAACTACCAAATTAACAAAATAGCAAAATAATAAATTAGCAAATTAGCAAACTAGCAAATTAGCAAATCAGCAAACTAATAAATTAGCAAATTAGCAAATCAGCAAACTAATAAATTAGCAAATCAGTAAATCAGTAAAACTGAGAACACAGAACCATAAAAATTCCTCATACAAGTTCAAACACTTAAATCCCTAAGCTCAAAGCTATTCAACTTCACAAACTTCTAAATTACAAAATGCAAAGTCCTGAAGATTCGAAAGTTTTCGCATTTGTTCCCTTAATGTCATTTACCTCCAAAACTTCCAGATTGCATCACCCTCTGTTACATTACACCCCATAGCGTTACCCATTATATTTCATTGATTCGTACATTTGAAAGATTGCTAAAAGAAGAAACAGGTTAACAGGAGTTTAATAGTAGGTGACACTGAATGTTTTATTTTGTTTTAGGTACGCGGAACGCAGTCAAGCTGGCTGCCTCCGCCGGTAATCCCTCCGCTGCCGTCGCCGCGTCCGCGCATCCTCCTGTGCTTTGGAGCTCGCGCAGGAAGCCGGGTAAGTATTAACATTTATGAGATTTCTTCTGAAAATTGGCAAACATTTTTCATCAAAATTTTCTCATCTAACTTACAACAAAACCTTAACTTACAATTACCTTAACTATTCGATTATAATTCTGACGAGCGTTTAACGGGCTAAAGGAAATTGAGGATGAATTTTGAATTTCCTGCGTGATTGACCGACAATGATATGCATAGAACTTTAACAATTACGTTATTCCTTTTGGTATTAAAAAAAAACGTGTTATGAATGCAAGTAATAATATGCATATATTTTGTGAAGCAATTTATTAATAATGAAATGATACATGGTATTTGAAATTAGAAATACTTTTAGAAGGTGTAATATATTACTGATTACGGAATTCATTTTGTAATATGCGAGGGTATAGTAGATTATGGTAGTGTATAGTAGGGTATGGTATTTCACTTATACATATTTATATATGGTACGGTAATAGTATAGTAGTACAGCAGTATAATTTAATAGTAGGATATAAGTACATTTGAATAACATTATAGTGAGACAGTAATATAGTTGTATTGTTATATGGTAGTATTGCAATAAGGTAGTATAGTGGTATATCAGTATGATAATATTGTAATATAGTAGCATAGTAATATAGTAGTATAGTAATATAGTAGTATAGCAGCATAGTAGTATAGCAGTATAATAGTTTAGCAGTGCAGCAGTATAGCAGTATAACAGTATAGTAGTATAGTATAGTAGTAGTATAGTAGTATAGTAGTATAGTAGTACAGTAGTATAGTAGTATAGTAGCATATTAGTATAGCAGTATAGTAGTATAGTAGTATAGCAATATAGCAGTATAGTAGTATAGTAGTATAGTAGTATAGTAGTATAGTAGTATAGTAGTACAGTAGTATAGTAGTATAGTAGCATATTAGTATAGCAGTATAGTAGTATAGTAGTATAGTAGTATAGTAGTATAGTAGTATAGTAGTATAGTAGTATAGTAGTATAGCAATATAGCAGTATAGTAGTATAGTAGTGTAGTAGTATAGTAGTATAGTAGTATAGCAGTATAGCAGTATAGTAGCATAGTAGTATAGCAGTGTAGCAGTATAATAGTATAGTAGTATAGTACATCAGTATACATTCCCCTGGAATACAACATGCATGTAGTACCCAGTATAGTAATACTAGTATATATTATTATGCTACCATATAATATAGTAGTACAACAGAGTATTTTTTTCATAAATATGATATGTAGTATCTATACAATTATTGTAATATACTATATTAGTATAAAAAACCGTTATATACCATCTTACCATTATAATACATTATACTATAATAATACTACTATAATGTAACATAATATAATACTATAATATTATAGTACTCTTGACATATACCGGTATTATAGTAGAAAACAGCGGTACAGTAAACTGAAATAATGAAGGGTGGCATAATTACGTGACTCAACCTCTATTAATTTTCATTTATAATATTCCCTTCCGTCGGAGTACCGGAAGTGTCGAAAAAATCGTGGCGACCGTTACAGCGAATAGCTCGCTAGCTTTTTCTAACGAGCGGCTGTGTTAAAGGTTAAGGAAGTAATACATCGCGGTTAATATTCGCGTTTGCTCGTGCGGGTCTGACAGAGCCGCGGACGCGGAGTATGTAATTGGCCCAGGGGTTAATTTCTCCGCGACCGGTTAATTCGATACGAGTCATGCTCCTTTGACCCACGCTTATTGACCCCCGTCAGTCAATTCCGAACCATTCGCTCGTCTTTTCGGATTCGAGATCGCGCGTTTCACGCGCTTCAGACGTTCCTTTCGTTTCGTTGCAAACACCTCTCTTTAATTTACAGTCAACTTTTAATCTGGGAATTTGTAGATCTAGGGATTTCAGGATTGACAGGTTGTGAGATCTAAGGATGTAGAAATCTGTATACACGAAGATTTGCATATTTTAAGATCTAAAGACTTCAAGATTTAGATAATTGGTTATCTCCTATTTTACATGAGAACCTAGAAATTTGATGGATTTCATGGAAGCTTGTCTATTCAATGATTCGGAGATGAAGTTTTGATACGTAGAATGGTTGGTTATCAAATAATGATTGTGCAACTACTCATGAAAGAATCTGGATGATCATCCATATCAGAAAATTATCGAGCAACAAGGTCCTTCCTCCGTCGAAAGTGGATCCTCGCGGATGCGTTCTTTTTTTCTTGCAGATACTCGAACGGATACGTCAATTAGGACGTCACTAATTCACGGAGGTTGCAACCTTCCGTTCCCGGCCCACGTACGGGCCAAAGTAATGATATAACTCGTTTTATAAGGTTGAATGTATCGCAAGACGGGAGAAGAAAAGATAGGGCTTGAAGTGTGCCTCGTACGAGTTGCCATTGGCATTGACAACCGTGTCAATGCCGAGGAAATTCATGCTATAATTTCGTTTCGCTGTTGGGTCCAACAAGGTCATGCTAGTTCCTTTGTATCGTGATCTAAAGGTCGCCATTTTTGTTCCATTTGAACTTTTAAATTTAAAGTCTTAAAGTTGATCATTAATTAATTAATGAACATAGACTAATTACTTTTACTTTAGTTACTAAAGTTATTAGTCTTATTAGTTATTAAACTTAACAGTAAAAATTTTAAAATAGTCTAGTAGTATTTCTATAAATTATGAAATTATAATAATATAGTCTCGTATTATTTGCATATATACACTTCACAGCAAATTTTCATTAATAATAAATGAAATATATATAAAAAATAAAAACGTAGATAAAAATGTATTCATCAGACTTATTTATTGAATTATCACTTAAAGTAATGACCTCGTATCTCTTTTCTGATTAATTAATTAATGATTATTTTTTATTAATTAAAATTTGTTATTTTGCTTTAATATAATCATTTAATGGGATTGTTTATTAAAATAAAATTCTGTAGTATGAACTTGATAAGCGAGACTGCAAACATTGCGTTCAAGTCGGCGCCAAATTTAAGTTGCGTCGAGTTTTAATTCTGTGGCGCCAAATTTGAATTGTATGACACCAAAGTGAAATTACATGGCGCTAAATTTGAATCTTATGGTGTCGAATTGATATTCTATGGCACCAGATTTAAATTTCAGGGTGCTAAATTTAAATGTGTCGAATTTAAATTTTATGGCGGCAAATTTGAATTGTTCAGCATTAAAGTTAAATTATATGGCGCTAAATTTGAATCATATGGTTTCGAATTTAGATTCTATGGCGCCAGATTTAAATTTCACGATGGTAAATTTAAATGTGTCGAATTTAGATTTTATGGCGGCAAATTTGAATCGCGCATCGCCAGTTAAATTCTACGACGCTAAATTTGAATCGCATGGCGTCGAATTTAAATTCTATGACGCTAAATTTGAATCACACGGCGCTAAATTTGAATCATACGGCGCTAAATTTAAAAATCGAATTTACATTCAATGGCGCCAACTTTGAATCCCATAACAGCAAATTTAAATCTCTAAGATCTCTAAGATCTCTAAGTTGACTAAATTCGAATCAATAATTCTTCAACACATTCTTCATAATATTTCCACTGATACATGATGAAACGTAACATTAAAGATCGCAGAATTGTCTGCTAACTTAACACTTTAGCGAGGAGCAAAAGAGTTAATTACAAGATGGTTGCCAAAAGAACATCTCGAGCACCACTCGGAAAGTAGCAAGAAGTTGCCGACTTGTGAAGCAACCGCTCGAGTAATGCTCGACTCCAAAAGAGAAATCTTCTCCCTTTCGTTTCTGTTCTCCGCTCGTGACGAGTAATAACGAGCAGACAGATCTCGAAACCACGTATTCGTCAAACAGCCAGCACGACCAGATTTATCTCACGAATGATACGTTCCTGCTTCACTCGAGCATCATTCATTTCTCATTGTCAAACGTCGTCGTCTTCGAGGATCACGATGCCCTTTCCCGGATACCATTTTTCCATCGTAATAAGATATAGTATACTCTCGTTCTATTACAAACGGAAATGTAATAGTAAAACTCTTACCGTTGACAATTTATCAGCTTGGTTACGAAAATAGGCTCCATTAATATTTGTGACATCTTTTCTTTTGCTATTGTCAGATGTTATTGTGCAAATTCGAAAGTGGCGCCAAATTTAAATCGTTCGACGACAAATCGCACGATGTTAAATTTACAAGGTTTTAAATTTCTGGAATTTTTCTTTTTAGTCTTGTCACTCTAAACAGATTTAAAAATTTTATTGTGCAAGTTTGAAAGTGGCGCCAAATTTAAATCGTTCGGCGGCAAATTTAAATTGCTTGATATCAAGTTTAAATCCCATGGCGGCAAATTTGAATCACATAAAATTTAAATATGAATTGAGTGTTTTAATTAAGAATTATCGATAGTGTTTTCGTATTGGGTGATAACAAACATAAATATAGGAAAAATTTGACAAGATTTATTTTATAATATACACACTTATTTTATAAAGTTTATTATTGTTGTTAAAACGAGTTACTTTCTAGACAACAAAGATAACTTCTAATAATTTTTAAAAATATTTGTTTCTCTTAAATTTTCGGCTTCAAACAATTAATATTTAGTTAATTTCAAACAATTACACAATTTGTATTTTCAGACAATTAATAATTTTTAAAAATACAAGTTTCAAAACTGTAAATAAAAATACATAAACACGCTATTAAAAATAAATATATTACAAATATATATTTTATAATAAAAATGATAATGGAATAAAATATTTATTGCAAAAACTGCTGTGTCACAGCAAACTATAGTAGCAGGAGTCGTAAGGATTATTATACATTTAGGTACGATAGTCGGTTTCGAAGAACCGTAGACAAGTTTGACCACTATTTTTTTCTGCGATGCCTTGTGTGGTCAAACGAGAGAGAAGACGCAAGAGGTTAATGCAACGTTTCCTGAAACATGAGGTAATCTCCGATTTGTAACCGACGTTTCTGTATTCGTGCACGACCGGACAACGCCCGCGCTTCCAGTCGCTTTTCATCACTCCACTCGTCAAAAACGACGACATCCGCAAGAATATAAACGGGTTGTATAATTAAGGGGTCTGTAGACAGGTGCTTAACACGATTTCGAATACTAAGTATTTCAAATTTTGTGTGAAGATAAGCTTTACTGTGTTCTGTAATTAAGGGTCATGTTTGATGACCTAAATATTATATTTGGAGTCTCTGGAAAATTGATTGACTCTGTGATTTAAAGTGGAGATTTAAATTAAAAAATACTTCAATCTTCGGATCTCCAAACTGCAGAATTATCCAACTTCTCAAATTCCCAATTCTGCGGAGTTAAAAATATTCAAATCCCGAAACTTGTAAAGGAACTATCTTCCAGGTGACAAAATCTCCAAATTCATGAATTAGAAGTTTACAAATCTTCCAAGTTCCCGAGTCACCATATCTCTAAGTTTGATAATAAATCATATGTTCATATATGTATAGTAGTAGATACTCCTTATGTTCCATATGTAGATACTTCATATGATTTATAAACTTGAACCTCATTCTCAAATTTATACCTCCGTCCACTGAAAGAAAGAGCAACCACCTAACTTAACCATCACCAGATCAGAAGTTTGCGTCTAAAAAATTTCTTCAAACATACCAGCTTCGTTGTCCACTAATAACGACAAAGCAGATTTTATTCTGGACGTCGCGACTTCGGGCCTCCCCAACTTCTGCGGAGAGAATACGTGGATGAGAAACGGGAGACAACGGAAATAAAAGTGGCGGAGAAACGGAGGAAGAAGACGACAGCTAAGTTGGCTAACTTGTTGGTTAGTCTGTCACGTTTTCACGCAGTAAGCACACGCTGCACGTGCGCGTGCGGGAGTTCCAATTGCGTACCTACACGAGTCCATTGGATTATGCAACTGATGAGCTAGCATTCAATGTAGCGTTACGGAGAGACAAGATAGGGACGCCAAGGAAAAAATTACCTTGGTACATTATACAGTAATCCCCGTTTAATAGACGCCAGAGACTGCGTCGCTATTAACCAGGGAGCTATTCTGCGAATTTTTATTTTGTCCGAGGAATTTTTTAGAATACTGTGTCTCGGGTTTCTTTTGTGAAACCTTTTAGCATATTCTATGAGAAAAATTTAGAGAGAAATGTTGTGCTATAAAATGTAATGTAGTTTGTATATTCTTGTGTTGGTTGTGTATAACAGGACTGTTGTAGACAACAGTAGGACGCTACATGTGATATGGAGGAACATAATAGTACATTGTTATTTGAATATTTTTGTTATAACCTTTTAGCAGATTCTAGGGTAGTTTTATAATGTGGAGTTTGCATAATATTATTTTAATTATTATATGTCAAATATTATAGGAATGTAGTTTGTATACATTCTGTATTATTAACGTTATACAGAAAAACTTGTCACAACCTATAAATGATATCAAAAGACAAAAGAGTACATTGTCATTTAATATCTTTGTTATAACCTCTTAATAATGTACTCCAGAGTTTGCACAACATTATTTTATTATAAATATTCTACATCAAATGTTACACAAATATAGTTTGTACCAACAGACAGCATCAATAAAAATAAGATGAAAATGTTTATATAAATATAGATTTCAAACTCTCAATAATAATGAAAAATGATAGGTATCCGAAACCTTGGTCCACATGGAAAATGGCGCCAAGTAGCCATTTTGTTATGGTGCATTTGGAATGGCGGTACTGCAATTTATCTTCGCTCCATAAAATTGGGACGAGTGGATAATAAAATTATTTTCTATCGTGGTCTAATCAGGCACAATCACGGCACAGAAACAAACATCTTAGGTAAATACCGATTCCGAGTGGTAAAATTGAGTTGCAGTAGTCACAGGTGTAGCTTCCGCAGTGATAATCGGCACATTCGGTGTAGCCACATTTCACGTACGAAACACTGCGTTCGCTCTTCTCTTCTTACGACGTTAGCTGTTATCCGTGAAACGAAAGCATCGGCACGCTTAGGAATATTCGAAATTACATGAATCTTCGGTATTCCGAATTAGCAACGCGGCATTGAAACCTAAAATTTCCTGTCACGCTTTGTATTCTCGACGCGGTTGCAAAATTGTCACGAAACTGTAGAATTAATATGCGGATGAGTAGATTCAGTGATTCACTCTGAAGCGTTGACGTGTTTTAATTATGATCACAACGATTGAATAATTGCGGAGACTCCTGCAAATTGACATTTTACTCCTCTGTATGTGAAGTCGGAAAGGTCAGAATTACGGTTCGTCCACAAATTTCATTGATTAATTATTTGGGGCTGCTATTTGCAGTGCTACGAATTGGGCGAGCTTAACAGGTGTCTAGGTACTGCGGTGTTCTGAATTAGTAATAGTGGCGCAAATATACTCACTCTATTTGAACAAAGAATCCACTGATCTCCTTCGAAAATAAAAAATTTCAGAATCTACATTAAAAAATTTAGAATACTACTTTATTCGTTACAGCTTTCTACTTGATTACAAATTAGATAATCCTAAGTTCTGACTTTGATCCTCCAAATTATCTCCAGTATTTTACATAGACCCCCTCTCCTTACTCTAATAACAAATGCAAACTATTCCACTTTACTCCATTTAGCATCAGTGCGAAAAATTTGAGAAACACTGTCACACACATCATGATCCGCGGAAATCGTGCGGGCAATTTTTCCAGGTATTCCGGTATAATTTACTAATGCACATTTCTCACGTATCCACTACCAGACTCTTCCGTCTGTTATATACTCGTATACTTATGTAAATAGATGAACGGGCGCGTGGTTATCACACGAAAGCCGATGTAAGCACACACACACACGTCGGCGAACAGAATAGATAAGAATTTTTTATCTTGCCTTCCGTCTTCGAAGCCATCATTCTCTTTTGCTACAGTGACGCCAATGCACTTTGCCATTTTCTCGACGACTGAATTTCCAGATGGTCGAGCTTTCGTTACTGTTTTCCTCTTTTTTCCCCTTTCTTTTTTATTCGGCGTTTGAAGTCCCGCTAAACGTTGTAATCAGTCAATTTCCTCGGCGTCAAAGCGCTTCGTTCAGACGGGTTTTTCCCTGCTTGGTATCAACGTTAAATACTTGTCAGCTGCTTTAATCGTTCCTTTCAATCTATACCATTCGATCGATCTGTTGAATTGCTGGATTAATTAAAGTTCGTTAGGGACATTGTGGGAGGAAAGGGATTTGGTGATATGTGGATTCTGGGGGTGTTGGAGTTTGAGGATGTGGAGATTTGAAGATGTGGGGATTTGGGGGTGTGAGGTTTGGGGTGGTGGGATTTGGGGGTGCAAGGTTTGGGATATTGGGATTTGGGGATAGAGAGATTTGGGGTGTTGAGATTAGGGACAAAAGAATTTGGGGTACTGGAATTTGGGGATAGAGAGATTTGGGAATTTGGGAGTTTGGGAGGTTGGGAATTTGGGAATTTGGGAATTTGGGAATTTGGGGATTTTTGGAGTTGAGGATTTTGGGAGTTGGGGATTTGGGGATACGGGGATTTGGGGATACGGGGATTTGGGGATACGGGGATTTGGGGATACGGGGATTTGGGGATACGGGGATTTGGGGATACGGGGATATGGGGATTTGGGGATATGGGGATTGGAGATTTGGGGAATTGAGGAGATGGGAATTTGGGGAGTTGGGAAATTGGAGGATTTGGGTATTTGGGGAGTTGGGGGTTTGGGGATATGGGGATTGGAGATTTGGGGAATTGAGGAGATGGGAATTTGGGGAATTGGGAAGTTGGAGGATTTGGGTATTTGGGAAGTTGGGGATTTGGGGATATGGGGATTGGAGATTTGGGGAATTGAGGAGATGGAAATTTGAGGAGATGAGAATTTGGGGAGTTGGGAAATTGAAGGATTTGGGTATTTGGGGAGTTGGGAATTCAGGGGGTTTGAGAATTTGGGGAGTTGAGAATTTAGAGGATTTGGAAATTTGGAGTATTGGAATTTGGGATATAGGAATTTGGGACATAGGAATTTGGGGAACTGGAATTTGGGGATGCAGAGGTATGGGATTTAGGGATTTAGAGATGTTGAGATTTGGAGATGTAAGGATTAGGCAATATGGGAATCTGAGAACACAGAAATTGAGAGTATAGAAATTCAAGGATATAGTCACCTAGAAACATACGAATCTATCGACCCTGAAATCTAGGGATGTGAAGATCTAGAAACGTAGAAAGCTTGCATGGGATGTGAAGATCTATGAACGTAGAAACCTTGCATAAAATGTGAAGATCTAATATAGATTTTCTCTCCTTTAAAAACGATAATACCTCGAAATCAAATATCTTATACTTCATTCTTTTGTATTCATCTCGATATATTGCATAAAACAACGAGTTAATGATTCATTAACTCACTATGAATCATTTCTCCATACAATCTAAGGCAAATCCTCTTTCCGAAGTTACAGAACACTTTCAATGTCCAGCACTAATCAGTTGACCGCATACGAGATAATATACGAATATCAACTCATCCTATATCTTTTTTTGCTGGCGTTTGATAGAAATTGTTACGTATTCGAGATAATACAAATTTCATCGCTGAGTGTTACCGTCGTTACAACGTCGTTTATTCGTAACTGATAATTTTTCAGTCGTCAAACGATGCTATCAAAAATGTCTGATTTCACGAAATAAAGAGAACACTTAATGTTTACGGGAAATTACTTGACTGCACTTCACTTTATCGATCGAAGATTTATGTTTTGCTTTTATTCAAGGGTTTACGTAATGTTATTTATCGGTACATCCGTTTAATTGTCGGAATTAATCTGATGAAAATTGCAATCATGTACGCACCTGCAACGATAAGAAACAATGAGAGACAGTAGACTCTCGATATATTGCCGCTGGTGGAGGCAGCGTTGGAGCATTATATTTCTGCTGTTGATAGGGGAATTATTTGGGACACTTTAGAGAGAGTCTGGAGGAATTTGGAGAAATTATAGGGAAATTGATAATTTTGGTATAATTTTTGGGTGTCTAGGGAAGTCTAGGGATTTCTGTTGTAACCTAGGGAAACTGTAAGTACCTTACAGAAATTGTATGAGTAGAAATTAAAGAAACTATATGAGTTCTACAGAGTCTAGGGGAATACTAGGAAATTTCATAGTGATAAAGGAAACCGACCCTAGGGAAATTCTAGAGAGTTTCCAAGAAAATTCTAGGAAATCTAAGAAAATCTAGGAAAATTATACGATAAGGAAAGTTTAAAGGAATTTTAAAGAAACTCTAAAGGAAATCCTAGAAAAATTCTAAGAAAATCCTGAGGAAATTCTAGGGAAAATCTAGAAAGATTCTGCGGTAATTCTCAGAATTTTACTTATTCAAATTTATTCTGAGGAAATATTAAAGAATTTCCAAGTGAAATATCAAGGGGAATTCCAGTGAAATATCATTAATAATGTAATGAGTTTCCCAATGAGATCTGGGGAACTCCCACGCGAATCGCCGAAAAGTTCCCCGAAATTCTAGGGAATTTATCACCGAAATCCCAATAGAACTACAAGGAATTCATTTCCCTAGGAAATTGTATAAAATTTCCATGGAAATCTGAGGAAATACTGCAAGATTTATAAGAAAATTCTAGTGAAATTTTAAGGTTCTATGGAAGGTCTAGAAAAATTCTAAGAACAGTATGATTCTGAGATTCTAAAATGTCTAGGCAATGTCTGGAAACTGAGGAATTCCAAGAAAATGATAAAGCAGATTCTAGAGCATTTCTAAGAAATCTAGGGAAAGTCCTTAGCGAAAACCAAAGAAACTTAAATAGTCAGAAAAATATCGCGTGCCAAGAAATTGTTAATCAAAAAATTTGAAAACTGTCCACTGCAAAAATTTCCAGAATTGCATTACCAGAAAGAAATACTAGGAAATTTTAAGATTCGAGAATCTGAAGTTTCTAAATCATCCTTCTGCGAAGTTTTAGCTTCCCTAAAATCTGTCTCCCTTTCTTCTCGCTAACTGTGAAATTCTCTCTCCTTCCCCACTCGCTCTTCCCCCTCCCCTCCCTTTCACTCTCCCTCCCCCGTCTCTCTCCTTCTCTCTCTTTCTCTCCCGCATTTCGGCGCAATCGTAGTTCTCTCTCCCTCTCCGATTTGTCCGAGCCCGCGAGTTGACTCGACTCGGCTCGGCAGTCGCGTTTCAACTCTCGTGTAGGAAGCGTCAGCCGCGCGATTAGCGCCGTAGAAAACCTCTTTTTTTATCAGTTCTTTCCACCTCGATATATCGCCGATCACGGTGAAGTGAACCGCGCGTGCAAAAAGAGGCAACCGATACGTCCGATTTCGTAAGGCGATCGTTTTTCGAATCGAAGTCTGACGAAACATCAGTGAAAACGTAAACAAGTCGTGCATCACGACATGCACGTCATGTGTGCCCGTACGTGAACGGCGAGTGTACGGAATCTGTCGCAACGGATTCGCGAAATTAAACGATCGCTCGATTAATCGCGGAGGGAAGATCGAACGATGAAGCAGTGAAACCTTGAAACCGTCCGAGCGGGAAGTTTGCGGTATCAGCTGTTTCCTTCGGCGGTGCAACATCGCAGATTTTGAAACGATGCTGTAGACGATATAATAATTCAGCGAAGTGGACAGCAACAAATAACGGTCGTTCACCTAACGCAGCACACGAGAACCAGTCTCTACGTCGTTGAACGAGCGGTGTTAACAATTAGTGCCACGTATTGGAACGATCGGTTCGATCGGTCGTTGAACATCCTTTACGATTAACGACACGCGAAATGGCCCGCGTGAAATCGGACGCGTTACGATTGGCCTTTTTCGTTGCGGTGATATAGAGAGCGTGCTTCGATACGGGGTAACAGGTGCAGCGGACGGGAAGCTGGCTGGCGCGAGGAAATTTACACAGTTGGGCGCGAACGCGTTGACGTGTTGAATGTCGAGGCGTTGTAGTTGCAGTTATATTCGGTTCGAGAGTTTAATCGTCTGGTGATACTTTCGGTGAATATTTGGTGAGAATCGAGTGTGGATTTGGTGCGGGTACGAGGCTGTCTCGGTATATGGCACTGGATTGGGTCGTCATATTGGAAAAGTGATAGGTAGAAGTTTATTCAATTTCTGGACACAAATTTTATATTTCAAGTTTTACTGAAGAATTTGGAAATAAACTTTCGAATATTTATGGAATTTGGAAATTTTATATTTCAGATTTTGATATTGGAGAAGTTGAAAGTTTGACATTTGCAAATTTCAAAATTTTGTCACTTCTAAGTTTTTGTATCTCAAAAATTTCTCATTTCAAAATCTTCGATACATTTTCCATTTGCAAACTCTTACATTAAATATTTGTTAATTTCATGATTAAAAATTTCACACTTCTACATTCAGAAATTGAATTTTTTTCACTTAAAGAATCATAAACTTGATAATTTATCATTGCAAAATTCTCAAGTTTATATATTTTTCATTTTTAAACCCTCATTTTTTAAAATATCTAAATTACACATTTTAATATTTTAAAATTTATAATTTCATCAGTCCACCTTTATCAAAATCTCCAATTTCCTATGTATTCTCTTTGCAACTACAAAAACTTCCATCCCCCAACATCTGAAACCATATGAAACCGTATTTGTGCAATCTGCTAAAAAGTGTACCGCACAACGCGATTACACCTCGTCAAAAAAAGTTAAACAAGTTTATTCTTGAATAAACAAGTTTATTGAGTGGCACGTGGGTGCGTATGGACACGAATTTACAAAAACTTCCATTCTCCAAAATTCCAATCTGTCCAAAATGGTGGTTATCCCCATGCAATCTGCTTGAAAGTACCATCTATCGCACCTCGTAAAAAAGAAACAAGTAAAAAAGTATAAAAGAAGTGTATTCTGTTGTCGCAGAGTGACGTGGGTGCGTATCAATACGGATTTACCCCCTTTGCAAGCATAAAAACTTCCATCTTCCGAAATTCCAATCTGTTCATACTCTCGGTTATTCTCTCATAGGATTCGTCTAACGTGGCATATGTAGTGTGCCATATATTGCGACCACATTAAGTTTAAGAAACGAAATAGAAAAAATAAGTGAGGTTTATTCTTTTCAAGCATAAAAACTTCAATCTTCAAAATTTCTAATTTGTTCAAACTCCTGATCATTTTCTCATATGATTCATTTAATGTGACATACGTAGTGTGCCATATATCGCGACCACATCTCATTAAAAAACCGAAATAGAAATAATAAGAGAAATTCACTCTTTCCAAGCAGAAAAACTTCCATCTTCAAAATTCCAATCTGTTCAAACCTTCGTTGGTTCTCTTATACGATTCGTCTAACATGTCATAAGTAGTGTGCCATATATCGCGACTGCACCCCGTTAAAAAAACGAAATAGAAAAAATAAGAGAAGTTTACTCATTCCAAACATAAAAACTTCCATCTTCCAAAATTCCAATTTCTTCAAACCGCTAATCATTCTTCCATGAGATCCATCTAACGTGTCATACGTAGTGTGCCATATATTGCGATTGCACCCCGTCAAAAAAAAGAAATAGAAAGAATAAGAGAAGTTTACTCTTTCCAATCACAAAAACTTCCATCTTCCAAAATACCAACTTCTTCAAACCCCTAATCATTCTTCCATCAGATCCATCTGACGTGTCATACGTAGTGTGCCATATATTGCGACTGCACCCCGTTAAAAAAAATAAATAGAAAAGGTAAGAGAAGTTTACTCATACCAAACATAAAAACTTCCATCTTCCAAAATTCCAACTTCTTCAAATTCCTAATCATTCTTTCATGAGATCCATCTGACGCGTCATACGTAGTGTGCCATATATCGCGACCGCATTAAAAAAGCCAAATAGAGAAAATAAGGGAAGTTTAAATCTTTCCAAGCAGAAAAATTTCCATCTTCCAAAATTCCTATTTCTTCAAATCTCTGATTATTCTTCCATGAGATCCATCTAACGTGTCATGCGTAGTGTGCCATATATCGCGACCGCACCCCATTAAAAAAGCCAAATAGAGAAAGTAAGAGAAGTTTAAATCTTTCCAAGCACAAAAATTTCCATCTTCCGAAATTCCAACTTCTTCAAATCCCTGATCATTCTCTCATGCGATCCATCTAACGTGTCATGCGTAGTGTGCCATATATCGCGACCGCACCCTGTCAAAAATCGAAAAAGAAAAATAAGAAAATTTATTCTTTCCCAGCACAAAAATCTTCCAAAATTCCAATTTGTTAAAATTCTTCATCATTCTCTCATGCGATCCATCTAACGTGTCATGCGTAGTGTGCCATATATCGCGACCGCACCCCGTCAAAAACCGAAATAGAAAAAGTATTCTGTTGAC
Organism: Megachile rotundata; assembly: GCF_050947335.1. Classification (NCBI taxonomy): domain Eukaryota; kingdom Metazoa; phylum Arthropoda; class Insecta; order Hymenoptera; family Megachilidae; genus Megachile; species Megachile rotundata. The sequence continues at coordinate 14,391,108 of NC_134984.1, forward strand.
GTTTAGGGGCACGTGGGTGCGTATCAATACGAATTTGCCCCGAAAGGTCGGTTCGTTACGTGGGAGCGATTACGCGAGGCGAGTAGCGGCGAGTTCAGTCATCGTACGAATTCCAGCGCGGCGGAAGTGACGATACGAGCCGCTTCCTCGAACTTGTGTCGGTGAAACACGCGTGGGGCGTGTGTGGTACGTGTGTTCGCAACGTCCGGACGTTTACTGGTCCGTTCAGATGCTCTGAGCAGAAGAAGAAGGAGGGTAACGGTGACCGATAGAGAAAGTGTATCGAGGAAAGAAGGACGATGCAGTCGCGGCCAAGTATCGCGATCCGGTGTTATTGCAGGCGGACGAGCGTGCGACGTCCTGCGAGACGCACGCTCGGTCCTTGAAGGACAACCGCGTTTTTCGTCTCCGGAGGATGGATTGCTCTCGAAGGAACGAGTTGCACCAGAGACGAGCAGCGGTTGGTTCTTACATGACGACCACGCTGTCTTATGAACCTGATTGTCTCACTTGGTCGAGGCGCCTCGCCACGCTCAGCGCACGATTATGCAGCTGAAGAAAGCGATGCTTAAGATATTCGATCAATGTGAGTTCTTTTTCTTTCATGATGTTAATTAGTTTGTTACCCTTTGCACTTGCGTATTTTTAAAACGATGAAAGAGGTGGCGCATGAGGAGGCTGACGCAGGTCAGCATATGTGGAAGAGCATATGTGGAGCTTGTTATAGTAGTACTAAATTCCTATATGAGGTATCATATTCCTGAGCTCCCCTATCTACAAATTTCTATATCCTTGAATATTTTTGATTAACCTATTATTATTCTACATATACACATACGTATACACATATGATACTTCATAACTGTCATATGTTACCTAATAATATATCATAATTCACAAATAAATGGATATTCAAACAAACGTCAATGCTCGTGAAATATAGATACAGAAACAAGACTAGAAATTAAATTGGATGCGTCGTTAAGAGATTAGAAAATTGTTCAATTTCCCGGCTATTTAGCATATATATTATTCTCCTTATTTAGCATATTTCATATCGGTACCTTCGTTGTAATACTGCGTGTCCAAATAAAAATAAAATATTTCCTGAGAATATCGATTATAATTTCCGTCTACTTTCATATTTTTATCGTGTGCATAACGTATTACGTGTACGCGTAACATATTGCATAAAGTACAAGATCATTATGATAATAATAACGAAATTGCAATAATTACTTTCGCTTTGCCTTTTAGGAAATTTCATTTCTTTTACGCGGTGTTAAAATAAAAGTATTGGTATACATTCTTTTAAAAAATTAAATTTTTTAATAAATTCTTTAAAAAAATTAAATTTATATATTTTTTTTAATTATGCAACAGCAAGGTTATATATTAATATGGTTCTTAATGTTAATAAATGTATATGCGCATTTAAAAAAATTTCATACGTTTTCAAGTGCAAAATCTATTTTTAACGACAAACCAAACTTTGGAGACAAAATAAAATCTTACACTCGTGTCAGAAATAGATATGTAAATTTTTTATTTTATTCTAAATAACGTGCTAAATATCACGTTAACAGCGATGGAAGACGTTGGAAGGGGAATAATCAGACTTTCGATATGTCTTACTACGCACGTCCATTTTCACTGTGATAGCGAACGTTTACGCTTAATGGTCTGATGACGCCATTTTGGAGCGAAAAGATTAGACTAGTTCGGCTACTAACATATTCTTATATTTATAGCATTGATGATACTGATAATCGATAACATTGTCTGATAACATCACTTTTTCTTACAAACTTCTTACAAACTATTATTTTTATTACTTATAAAATTCTTCTGCAATCTCTCTGTTTTAGAATAAAATTACACAAATAAAAAAATGGGGATATTTCTTTCTGTAATTGTAAAACAATCTTGCCTGACTAATACTGATAATTCTTGAAGCTTGTTAATTGAAATAATTTAATGACAAAATTAAATAAATAATTCTATCAGAGTTCAGTTTAATACATTTCATACAAATAATACATTATAATACAATTGACAGATAAATAATTTGAAAATTACTAACAATTCTAGATTGCCACAGTGCAAATGACGTACACGTATCTAGCTTTCAAGATGAGCAAAAAGAAAGAATAAGAAAAATGTTAAACGCAGTTGTTTCCGTAATCTCAGACACAACAACAAAGCACTACGACAGTGATGTCATCGACTGTCCGATATCAGTTTTAATGCGTTTTTATCTATGTTCCGCCATGTTTTCATTGTTCGAAGCAGTGAAACGATCATTCATGAATGAAACGTATTTGAACGTATACGTGCATGTGTTTTGATTCGTTATAAATTGCTTCCTTGATCACAATATGGAGGATGTATCGAACGATGGTTCATATCTATCATTGTCTAGGGAGGAGCTGATTAATGTTACATCTCCTCTTATTCTTTTTGTTGAACTATTATTTAATGCGCTAGGTGTGTTTTATTCTATACTGCATTTTGTATAATGCCTCAGTCTTTTAGTAGAAATATTTTTTACAGAATTAAATTTGTCATAAACATATATTTTCAGCGTATTAAATAAATATGTCTGAGTACCAGTGGCACACGTGGTCTGAAGATGAAGTGTACCACCGCTGGTACACGTGGCACGAAACGTGTTAATTAGGACGCCGAAATATCTGAACACCTATTACCCTTACCCAGTTCGTAGCACCGTAAATAATAGCTCCAAGTAATCAATGAAATTTGTGGATGATCCGTAATTGTGACATTTCCGACTTCACCTACAGAGGAGTGAAATGCCAATTTGCAGGAGTCCCGCAACTATTCATTCGTTGCGATCATAATTAAAACACGTCAACGCTTCAGAGTGAATCATTGAATCTACTCATCCGCATATTAATTCTACAGTTTCGTGACAATTTTGCAACCGCGTCGAGAATACAAAGCGTGACAGGAAATTTTAGGTTTCAATGCCGCGTTGCTAATTCGGAATACCGAAGATTCATGTAATTTCGAATATTCCTAAGCGAGCCGATGCTTTCGTTTCACGGATAACAGCTAACGTCGTAAGAAGAGAAGAGCGAACGCAGTGTTTCGTACGTGAAATGTGGCTACACCGAATGTGCCGATTATCACTGCGGAAGCTACACCTGTGACTACTGCAACTCAATTTTACCACTCGGGATCGGTATTTACCTAAGATGTTTGTTCCTGTGCCGTGATTGTGCCTGATTAGACCACGATAGAAAATAATTTTATTATCCACTCGTCCCAATTTTATGGAGCGAAGATAAATTGCAGTACCGCCATTCCAGATGCACCATAACGAAATGGTTACTTGGCGTCATTTTCCAAGTGGACCAAGGTTTCGAATACCTATCATTTTTCATTATTATCGAGCGTTCGAAATATCAAACTTCATTAGTTTCTCCGTCATATTATCTTGCTCTTTTTTGCTGTAATTTAGACTCGTCTTCAAATATGCTACCGAAAATGCTACTTCCATGCTGCTACCGAAAACTTTCTGCATCTCTTTCCATGTACTGCACATGAACAATGCAGACTTCGAAAAGATTTTCTAACTCGACGTGTCCAGGTCGAAAAGTCGACAAGCTTTATTTTTATCTTTTTCTTCTTATCGCAGATATTTAAAATATGTTACACTCGTAGTTAGAACATATGGTCGTTTTCACTACGACGAACCAGTTAATAATGGAAGTTCCGTTGTGTATTAGAGACATGAATTTCTAGTGGCGCAGTAGAACATGTTTCGCGGAATCATTCATTTCGAACGTACACGAAACTTTTCCATCGCGACAGACGACGCCACGTCTGACACTGACGACGTTGCTTTCTTTTTCTACTAGAAACCTTGTTGGCTGCTCCTCTACGAAGCGGATCTGATTTATTACCCGTACGATTGCACCGTACTATTGATAACGGTGCTGTGACAACTACGTCGCATGGTACACGTTATTTCGCCTTATTTTTATTTCTTTCGTTTCATCGTGTATTCCTTTTGACGGTGCGTTCATAAAGTACGCATCATTATGATTAAAATTTACGACGTACGTACAGTGTGTCTGTACACGAGCGTTAATTAAGATTATCACTTTGCTTTTTTTGATATCACGTTCTGAATGTTCTTTTCTGTTATTTCATTTGCTAGACGTTGTTGGTGTTATGTGATTTTCTATGCTTTTCTTATTTGTGAAGGGGGCTCTGTTTGTAGATTTATCATTTTACTGAATTTTTCAATTTTTCAATTTTTCCATTTTTCAATTTTCCAATTCCCACATTCCCTAATTTCCACATTCCCCAATTCCCCAATTCCCACATTTCGCAATTCCCACATTCACCAATTCCCACATTTCCCAATTCCCATATTCCCCAGTTCCCACATTCCCCAATTCCCACATTCCCCAATTCCCACATTCCCCAATTCCCACATTCCCCAATTCCCACATTCACCAATTCCCACATTCACCAATTCCTACATTTCCCAATTCCCACATTCCCCAATTCCCACATTCCCCAATTCCCACATTCCCCAATTCCCACATTCCCCAATTCCCATATTCCCCAGTTCCCACATTCCCCAATTCCCACATTCACCAATTCCCACATTTCTCAATTCCCATATTCCCCAGTTCCCACATTCACCAATTCCCACATTCACCAATTCCCAAATTCCCAAATTCCTACATTCACCAATTCCCATATTCCCCAATTCCCACATTCCCCAATTCCCACATTCCCCAATTCCCACATTCCCCAATTCCCACATTCTCCAATTCCCACATTCCCCAATTCCCAAATTCTCCAATCCCCAAATTCCCAAATTTCCTACATATTTAACTGCTACCATCACCAAATAAAAAATGACCAAAATGTAAAACTTCCCCAAAATTCCAAATCAGTCATCGATCAGTAAAATTTTGTAATCAGTTCGATCGACAAACACGTGCAGTTAAGAGACAATGTAATCACTAAAAATTATAATCAATTCAATCATCATGAGACTTACTGATTAAAAATATTAATCGTCGATCTCTAAATTTTTAATTAAAATTTAAACGGAATCGACCTTGATTCACACGTACGAATTATCTTCATCGTTGCGTTAATTAAATTAATCATTAATTCATTAAAATGTGCAGTGAAGAAGAAGCAAACATAGTAGTAAAACTTTTATTATAACACATACACATGTTTGTTATTTACACATATCTTCACACGTATTTATCTAGAAAAGTTCTTTATTATCTCATGTTTGCTTCGAATAACCTTTTTTTTCGTAATTTACGTCGAATAATTTATGCAAGTAATTTATATTGTGACAGAGTAACAACCTAAACAAACGAATTTTAATAGTTAATTGTAAATTAAATCGGTGATTGATTAACTAATCGTTAATTCAAGCGTCAATTAATTATTTACTTTAAACGTTATCTGCGATAATACATCTGTTTGAAAACGACGTGAACATTAATTACGATTGTTAATTAAACATTTCAATTAGTATGCAGATATCGTGCGGTGAATTCGTGTATTAAACGCGGTTTATGAATGGTAATTCTTGTTTTCTTGATTGTAGCTCGGAAAGCTACGTGAAAAGAAACATTATCTTGAAGAAAGGTAAACATATCGTAAGTGGAAAAATTCGTCTGCAGTTTTACCGAGCTTGTTGTTGAATCATATCGTATTTGTTACGTGGCGTTTCAGAAGTGGACAGAAACTTCAATGTCTTATGCAAATTGACAAAGTCTAAAATTGACGAGTTTAAAAATCTGAAAATTGAAACATCAAAAAATTTGAAAATCTGGAAATTAAAGAATAAAGTTTTTTAAATTGAAAAGTCTAAAAGTCTAAAAATCCAGAAACCTACAAATCTAAAAATCTAAAAACCTACAAATCTAAAAATCTACAAATTTAAAAACCTAAAAATCTTCAAATATAAAAACCTATAAATCTAAAAATCTAAAAACTTAAAAACCTAAAAATGTAAAAATCTAAAAACTTGACACCTAAATATCTAAAAACAGAAAAATTTGAAAATGTACCCCATCTAAAAATTTTCGCAAATTACCCCATGTAATTTCCCTATATTGCCACTTTCCCTAGGCAATATAAAATAGAAGGTGCAATTTTCCTATGTAAGACGTGAACCGTCACAAGTGTGCTTTTCCTAATAAGTCTACCGGACCCACCTTTAGCAGAAATTCTGATTACAGCACCAACATCCCTGCTCTATATTTGATGATTTCTTTGTCCGAATGTATTGCTCACGTGTAACAAACGTGCTCACAATATAACGCGTTCCTCTGCCGAAAGGCGCGTGCACACGCGTGATATCGTATGTATCTGCATGCGTGCGTAACGTGATTCCTTCATAGATGGCATGGGCCCCATTAGTAGCCCCCAGGTCGTAATAGCGTAATAGCTCGACAGATTACCAGAAGGTATTGTAAAAATCCATATTCCCTTCGCGATAACTTGTTCCCCCTATTCGTGTCACTGGAATAATCTCTTGAGTGCACGTACAGGGTGTTTTCGTTATGGTGGTGCAAAAAAGAATCTGCATGAAAAATACTATACTTTAGAATAAAATTTATTGTAGTTAAGTTATTATGTTAAGTCATATGTGTTAAGTATTATTATGTGTTAACTCATCAATTCTTATAGATATAAATAATATAGAACTATGTATTATAAATTCTCGATATTTTAAATTCTTCATAAGGTTATTATATGCTAATGTAATAAATCTGTACCAAACTACCTTAGGGTGGCTCGAGAACTTTTCTTCACCCTCACCTCTTAAGAAGTTAGTACACAAAAAAATCCCCTCAGACTTCGTCCCGAAAAAATTTCAATTGAACTCCCAAAGCAATTTAAAAGTTTACAAAATGAAATTGAAAATATAATTTTTTAACCATTTTTCTGTTTATTTAAAACTATTCATTAATAATTATCTTCTATATTTGTATTCTATCTTAACTTATAGATATCGAATTTATAATTTAAATATACTTTCATGCATTTAATTCAAGTCTCACAGTTTTCTTCTGCCAAATCATTTTTATTACACGATGGATATTCTTCGAGGTGTCGTTGCACTGCTTGTAATAAATATAGCAACTGACCCTCGTTTTTAGTTAAACATTTATTAAATTCTTCTGTCGATGCTACTCCTCGCTCTGCCGTATCATTAACAACTTGCAAACTTTTCAATTTTTGACAATTATAACTTTTGTTTAAAATCCATGAATGAGGATGTGCATCGAGGAAATCGTGTGGTAATTCGAACTGTTCGAATGAAGTTATGGATTTTTTGTCACGGAGTCATTAAGATCTTTTGTAGACAATGAACGAATATTTCGCAGCGATATCGAAACTTTGAACGATCATCAAATAAGTTCGGTATTTTCAAACACTATTCCTAACCTTACTTATTTATCGATTTCTCAATTATGTAAACATGGTTAAATCAGCTAATCGACATTGCTAAGATGCTTAATAACATCTAATTCTGTGTAGTTTTATCGTAATATCTGTAATATTAAATAGAAGTTAAAAGTCGATATGATAATCAATACCGACAGAAAATTGTTCTAAGCGATCTTAGATTTAAATTTTCAAGCTGACACTTTGAGAAGATTTTGTTATGCCATATACCAAATTTTTAGAGGGTGACAGTGAAAAAGTGTTCAATCTACCTAAGATCACCCTAATGACGCCTCCACATTAAAAAGACTAAAGTTAAATTAAAATCCTACTAAAATAAACTAAAATAAATTGAATCTAAAAATCTGTCCACAATCCAGTAGTCAAATGCACCATTTCCTTCAATTTAAAAACCGCCAAATGTCACTAAATAAATAAATCGTCATTCTATCCACTAAAGTTTGTTATCTGTCTCCGTCACGTTATTGATGTAGGTACTAATGTACAATGCGATGAATTTAGTCAACGATAAGAACACACATAAGTTACCATATGTGTTATGAATAATAAAGATAAACACGTTTCAGTGATATTAGTAATTACATTTACTGATACGTGATATTTGCTGACTGTAGAGTTAACAAACAACTTGTTGATTTTATCATTTTCTACGTTCTGAGCAGACTTTTTTACGAGAGTTCAAATTCGATTTTCTTCAAAACGTAGTTGTGTAAAAAACAATTTTTATTTATTTTTTTTTTTTCGTACACTGATCTTGTTTTCTGTTGCATTCCTGTTTCGGAATCTCCCTGTACACGTGTACGTACAGATTTCACTGCTGACAAACTTTACGAGCGAGCTCGTTGACACGACGAATTGTTCGATAATTGGCATTCAAAATTCGTTGAATGAACTCGCTGATAAACTGAGTCATTGTCCATATTTGTAACATCAAGTTTTCCCTTTGGCTACTTTAATTTCGTGATTAGATTTGGATAGTCGTGGGAGAAACATTGCAATTATTTACGATTACGATTCCTCTGCTCGATTCGGGTTAGGTTCAAGTCAGGTTAGGTTTAAATTAGATGTATGTTAGACCGTGTTAGTCCTAGGTTAAGTCGGTTTTACAATAGTTGGTTCGGTTTGGTGTATATTGAGTATATGTTAGGTATAGGTTAGGGTGGGTTAGGATGGGTTAGACCGAGTTAAATCTAGGTTACGTCGATGTTAGGTTTAGTTTAAGTTTGATTAGTGTAGGCTAGGCTTATGTTAGGTGGGTTAGATCTAAGTTAGGTAGGGTTAGATCTAGGTTAGGTAGGGTTAGACCTGGGTTAGGTAGGGTTAGATCCAGGTTAGGTAGGGTTAGACCTGGGTTAGGTGGGGTTAGATCTAGGTTAGGTAGAGTTATACCTGGGTTAGGTGGGGTTATACCTAAGTTATGTAGGGTTAGGTCAAGGTTAGATGAGTTAGGTATGGGTTAGATCGGGTTAGGTCTAGGTTAGATTGTGTTAACTCTAGTTGAGCAGGTTGCGTATATGTTAAGTATATGTTAGGTGTTGTTTATGATGTGTCAAGATGGGTTAGGATGGTTTAATTCTGAGTTTTGTCGATGTTAGATATAATTTATATGAGGTTAGTATAGGTTAAGTCAGATTAGGTCCAGACCGGTCGTATTAGATATTGTTTAGGTCAGGTTTTGAAGAATGCAGAAAAATTTTTGTATACAATTCAGCTTCTTATCTGCAGCAAATCAATACGTGACATTTTAGACAGCAATGATTATCGTTCGTTTCCTGGTTCACTAGTTATTATCACACCCAGACAAAAATTAGTATAAGTCTAATTATAAGACGCATCCGCAAAAAAGTGCTGTTCGAAAGGGAGTCCCCGGTTTAAGAACCCCTGGCGATAAAATGAGCTCGGATAAGAAACAGCCGTAAGCGATAGTTCCTTCAGTAAATAAGGTCATAATTGGATACTAGTATCTCCGTAATTACACCAATGACTCTTTCTGGATTTGCTGCCCTAGAATGTCTACCCTAAATACAGCTTATCATTTTTTACCCCGGTTCAACTTTCTAGGTAACGGTACAATTTCTATTCGCGGTTCCACTTGTCGACGGAACCGACACTTTTTACACGCAATATTGCGAAATAGGGTATCCTCATTTCGCGACGAAAAACGAGATACTCGTTCTCGGTTAACTCATTTCGACCGGAAAATCTGAAATTTTTAATTAAAGTTAACGTCTGTGTCACGCGTGTGTGGAGGACGCTTGACTTTTTATGGGAATTCATTATTCATGCTTTTCGGATTTTTTTTGTGGGGTTAATTAGAAGTAGTCGTGTTTAATGTTTTAAATTTTTAATAATGGAAATTTGGTAAAAATGAAGTTAAGGATTCGTTTAAAAAATGTTTAAGAATGTGTGAGATTGAGGGAAAAACTTTTTGAGGCACATGATTTTAAAGAAAGTAATTTACATAAATTTTTCTTTTAATATAATATAAAAGACATTTCTATTATTTTATTTAAAAACAACGTTAACTTGAGGTTCTCATGAGTACACTGCATTCGAAAACATGAAATGTACACATGTGTCCCACTATACTCATACGATTACAGTAATAAAGTTTATAAAGCAAATTTATTATAATAAAAATAATAAAATATCTCTCCATATTATTTACTCAATAAATATCTGTACAAGCATCATTGCCTCTTGTGTTAAAAAAAGGTCGTGGAAACAAATGAGTTAACTGTTTGGATCGATTGTTAAGCGAGGACTAGCGAGAAATTACTTATGCAGAGATGCGGTGCATGTCCCTCTAGTGGCGATAAATGAAAGTAGAGGCACAACATAAACGGAGGACTCGGTGCTTCTCGTAATCGGTGTCGTTACGCAATGCTATAACGACAGTTACCTTGGCCAATGCAAATACGCGACGTTATTCGCCTAGAACGCTTGCTATCACGACACCCAATCACGTGTGACTGCGAACGTGTAACTTCACAAACTTTAGACGCGTTGCATGTTACGATTCTTCGCTTTATGTTGCTGCAAATCGTTCTCCGGCCAGATTCATAGACAAACCGGAAGTCTATTATCTTTTAGACTGTGCTGAGAGATACGGTTTTTCGGATGTTGCTAAATTATTGGGAATTTCAGAGATTTTGTTGTGAATGAAAATTATTTTCAACTGTAATGTTTAATAAATTATTTATGTTCAATGAATTATTTTTTATTGAAAACTAAAGGGATGCAATGCGTTTTAGTTGCAAGGTAAATTGAAATAGAGATTCTTTTTAGATAGAAACTAAATTGAAGTAGAAATTCTTTTTTGTTGTAAATTAAATTGAGATAGAAATTCTTTTTAGTTGTAAATTAAGTTTAAATAAAAATACTTTTTAATTAAAAACTAAATTAATGTAGACATTTTTTTTTAATATAAAACTAAATTAATGTGGCAATTTTTTTTTTTAATTTAAAACTAAATTAATGTGGCAATTTTTTTTTTAATTTAAAACTAAATTAATATAGAAATTTTCTTTAATATGAAACTAAATTAATATAAAATTTCTTTTTTAATATAGAAGTTCTTACTTGCAGACAAAATCTAAATAGAAATTCTCTTCACTTGAAGCCTAAATTGAAATGAAAATTCCTTTAGTGTAAAATTAAATTAAAACCAAAATTTTGAACTGAAAACTAAATTAATTTTTCCTAAAAAATTAGATTGATACAGAAAATCATTTTAATTGCAAATTAAATAAAAATTCTTTTCACTTGCAAAAGAGAATAGATTCAGTCTTCTGAAAAAAAAGGAAAAATCGAAGTGAAGTTATATCAGAGATAAGGTGGATTATATAGGACATTATCATAAAAAGATAACATTGAATAATCCCAGAAGATATCGTAAAATGTATAAGAAAGGAACCTTTATTTGAGTATCCGAGCATGTGGAATCCTTTTATGAATAGTTAACTTTAACGGTGGAGTCCTGTCAGATAATTCTAACAATAGGTGAACTTTGTATGACTGTAAGAAAGGTGCAGTTGAAATATTTTTATGCAGCGAAATTTACATATTTTTTTAATTTTAATATCTCAAATTTCTCAATTTCCAAATTTGCAAATTTCCAAATCTCTAATATCCCAAATTTCTCAGTTTCCAAATTTGCAAATTTCCAAATTTCTCATATTCCAAATTTGCAAATTTCCAAATCTCTAATATCCCAAATTTCTCAGTTTCCAAATTAGCAAATTTCCAAATCTCTAATATCCCAAATTTCTCAGTTTTCAAATTTGCAAATTTCCAAATCTCTAATATTCCAAATTTCTCAGTTTCCAAATTAGCAAATTTCCAAATCTCTAATATCCCAAATTTCTCAGTTTCCAAATTAGCAAATTTCCAAATCTCTAATATCCCAAATTTCTCAGTTTCCAAATTAGAAAATTTCCAAATCTCTAATATTCCAAATTTCTCAGTTTCCAAATTAGCAAATTTCCAAATCTCTAATATTCCAAATTTCTCAGTTTCCAAATTTGCAAATTTCCAAATCTCTAATATCCCAAATTTCTCAGATTCCAAACTAGCAAATTTCCAAATCTCTAATATCCCAAATTTCTCAGTTTCCAAATTTGCAAATTTCCAAATTTCTCATATTCCAAATTTGCACATTTCCAAATCTCTAATATTCCAAATTTGCAAATTTCCAAATCTCTAATATCCCAAATCAGCAAATTTCCAAATATCAAAATCCCTAAAATTCCAAATCCATCCCTCTCCAAATCCCCAAAATCTCTAAAACCCCAAATTCACCAATTTCAAAATGTCCCCCTCCCAAATTCGCAAATACATCAACTCCCACATTTCCAATCCTCCAAATTCCCCAAAACTCCCAAGTTTATTATCATTCTTTCCAAATAACAAAACCTCCATATTTCCACATTTTCAAAATATAAAAAAAAATTAAATAAAAGAAATCCGAGAAACATCTCAAAAATAATAAACACGCGCGTTTCTCAGATATTTAACGATAGCAACATTTTTGAAAAATAAAAGCAAACCGATGTCGGAAAAATAAACACGAGGTATTAAACCGTAAGTACGAGACGAAATAAAAATTCTGCGCTCGTTTGAATCCTATTCCCGCTTATTTATCGTCCTTCACCGGCCATTCTTCAATATCGTATCACCTGCAGAACACAAACCGATCTGCGTGTACAGAATTTTTAGCCGACAATTTCCGTGGATGAGTCAGAACTTGGAATCACAAACTAGTTGGAAAGTTTCCAGTTTATTGGGAAGACTCCGTGAAAATAAGTATACGAACGGGAATTAAGGATTCAAATTGTACTGCACTCGAAGTCCGAGGTTCTATCAAATTGCTTTCGTTTCGCCTGAATTTTAACGGGTTGCAATCTGTACAGCTTGTTTCATAAGTTTTGGATATTTGCAAGTATATACAAAATTTCTGGGGAAACTTATAGAGAATTTATGTTGGTCACAATTTTATTCAAAAGCTATCTGATAAGTTAACCTCAAATTTAAAATAACTTTTCATTCGAAGTAATATCAAGTTTATGTTAAGTTAAGAATTTAAGATGATCATAAACAACCCTTCAGTTAATGTCAAATTTAAATCAACATTGAATTCAAGTTCATCTTAAATTTAAACTGACTTATATGTTCACATATGTGTACATATGTACATATGTACGTACATATACGAATACCCCATATGCACATCAATATTATTGTCAATATGTTCAATATTATTGTACACTACATTGAATGTAATATATAATATTGCATGTATGTACGTGTGTATTCATGACATCACGAATGACCCACACGACATTGAGAGTATTAATTATGTCAGGAACATTTGGTCGGAGAAATTTCAAAGGGATGGAAAATTCCTGGGGAGGATATAAAGATGGAGAGGAGATTATCGGTAAGAGAGAATCGTTGATTTGGGTTAAACGGGAAAGCGTGGTTGTGCTTGCAAGCTTTACGAACAGTTTACGCACACACATGACTATCGGCCGAGTTTAATATAGCCGCGTGTCATGCCGCGTTCTCTTCTTGCATACCGAAAGTGGACCTCGACGACGAGAGCTCCTCCTGCTTTTGCTGCTTCCTCTCTCTGCTACGTGAACGCGTTTATTTTCCCCTTGTCGACTCTTCTGCCGACCTAGACGACTCGTCGACATCGAATTAGAAAATCTTTCCCTGTACATCGCCGTTCATATTCAGTTCATATGGGAGTACACTTGCGAGTAGCATTTTCGGTAGCGACTGCAGCATGGAGACTAGTCTGAGTCTAGACTAAATTACAGCAAAGAATAAATTACAGCAAAAAAGAGCAAGATAATATCACGAGGAAGCTAATGAAGTTTGATATTTCGAACGCTCGGTAATAATGAAAAACGAAAGGTATCGAAACCTTGGTCCACTTGGAAAATGGCGCCAAGTAACCATTTTGTTATGGTGCATTTGGAATGGCGGCACTGCAATTTATCTTCGCTCCATAAAATTGGGACGAGTGGATAATAAAATTATTTTCTATCGTGGTCTAATCAGGCACAATCACGGCACAGGAACAAACATCTTAGGTAAATACCGATTCCGAGTGGTAAAATTGAGTTGCAGTAGTCACAGGTGTAGCTTCCGCAGTGATAATCGGCACATTTGGTGTAGCCACATTTCACGTACGAAACACTGCGTTCGCTCTTCTCTTCTTACGACGTTAGCTGTTATCCGTGAAACGAAAGCATCGGCACGCTTAGGAATATTCGAAATTACATGAATCTTCGGTATTCCGAATTAGCAACGCGGCATTGAAACCTAAAATTTCCTGTCACGCTTTGTATTCTCGACGCGGTTGCAAAATTGTCACGAAACTGTAGAATTAATATGCGGATGAGTAGATTCAGTGATTCACTCTGAAGCGTTGACGTGTTTTAATTATGATCGTAACGATTGAATAGTTGCGGCGGCTCCTGCAAATTGACATTTTACTCCCCTGTAGGTGAAGTCGGAAATGTCAATTTTATGGTTGGTCCACAAATTTCATTGATTAATTGGAGCCATTATTCACGGTACTACGAACTGGGTAAGGTAGCTGTTCAGATATTTCGTCCTAATTAATGGTATTTTAAATATACTGCATTTGCTGTATCTGACGATCTATCTAAATTTGGTCATTTGTAAAGTTCTTTCCTATCCGTTTTTATTTTATTGAAGTATTCCTATATTAAAATCTAATTTGTACTTAATTAGAAAAACTGTTGTTGCATCTCTAATTTTATGTTTTCACCTTTGAGACAATGTTGACACTCATTTCGATGACAGAGGACTATTTGCGTTCAACTATAGTTAGACCAACTATTCATACAATTGAAACATCATTTGATTTATAAGCAGAAATTAGATGACAAAGTTTGAAGCTTATGGTGAAATATTATTAATAAAATTCGTTAGGAGCCACTCTTATGATCGTACGTCGTCCACATGTACTTGCAATAATTTTTAAATAAATTGCCTATCAAATATTTGTTATAAGTCATAATGTACTTTGTTCATATATACTTGCAACTGTTTCCACGCACTTACAATAATTTTTATATATTGCAATTTTTAATAAATTGCTTATCAAATATTTGTTAGAAGTAGATTGTACTTTGTCCACACATACAACTTTTAAATCATCTATCAAACTTGTATTTTCATAAAGAATATAGATAATATAGTTAAAAAGACAGTCTTAAAAACAAATAAATTCCCAGATTTAAAGTACTCGACCTAAACGTCAGCGTTCGAAAGTTTGCGCCACAAAGTGACGATTACGCGAAGGTCATAACCAACAAGCGATAGTCTCTTCCTGTATAACGCCGTTTCCCTTATGCAAGTCGTAACCTACAATTTTTCTTAAGGAAGCTTATCGCAGTCTGCCATTTTCCTTAAGTAATCCCACCACATCCTATCATTTTCCCCCGTGGAAGCCTACCATTTTCCCTGCGGAAGCCTGCTGCGCGCAGTGAACGTGCATTCAGCAAATATGTTGGCGCCACATTTCTGTAAGTTCGCGACGACGCCGCTCCGGATCACCGGTAGACCGTTGTGATAACTCTTGTGTCGGGCAGCTCATGATTACACGAGCAAAAAAGAGAAAAAAAGCTGCCATAACCGCGGTAAGAAACATAACGGCACCGCGTCGACAACGCTCGCTTTAACGCCATGTTTCATTCGTCAAATTTTACTTTTTAATTTGTTATCCTCATAATTTCTTTATCACGTTTAAGTATTTAAATTATGGCTATTTAAATTAAATATCAAATTATGGTTAGATTAATGGTGGATGTACAAAATTATTTCTTTTCGCTTGTAGGTGATAGTCGATGTGGTAAATCGATAGAAAATTGCTTTGAGTGATTTTTGAAATTTTTATTTAATAGATTGTACTTTTAGAGGATTTCTTTATGTATAAATTTTTTAAAGAGGAAGATGGAGGAAATAGAGAATAAATTTTTGTTGAACCACCTTCATGAACTATGTGGTACTTCATGGACCATGTTCCATTAAACATGTTTCATATATTACCTAACAACATTTATATTTACACTATACATCTATATATTATAATAAATAGAATTGCAATATTTTGTAAACAGCATTATGTACATACAATATTATTTTAAATTTCTACTTCTACCCAGTTCCAATTCTAATTGTTATACAAGTCATCGAAAGAATGTAAACACGCCATTTTAGGTAATCTCACGATTCCACATAACTCCACATGATTTTCCTTTGAATGTACGAAGGTAACATTCGTACAACGCCCAAATAAGCATCGAAACGTTATAAATATGTATCTCGCGAGCAGGATAACACGATGACATGAGTATCTCTTACGTAAACAAGACCGAAAACGAAACCCTGAAAAACAGTTTAAAAATCTCATCACAAAACCAATTTGTTTCGATGCAACCTACATGCATACGTCTCTGTGTCGTATTACGTCGAGGTACATTTTCGAACAATCAGAATGTAAATGAGTATTTTAATCAGAAAGTTGTAAAAAGGATTTCAGAATAATTGATGTTTTTATTTTGCCCAGTTCTGCGTCACTGAAGAACCGCGAGCTCTATGACGAAAGAATAAATAACGAGAGGTTAGGCAAAAACATGGTAGCATGTGGAGTCATATGTTACTGCAACCGTATGTGAAAATAATCGAAAGTGGGTCTAGTTTTGCGGACCATTTTTGAGACTTTAGGTTCATCATATCAATTATCTGGGTATATTAAAAATAATTTTTATTAAATATTGTGGGGAATCTTATTTGTGATTCAGTTGTTGAATTTATTCTTGCATTTTTGTAATTTTTTTATCTAAGTCATTTCATGGGTTTTGCATGAGATTTATGTGTGGATATGGATGTGGTTGTGGAACTTTTAGACAATTCTATAATAAATATTTTATTATAGAATATTTATTAATAATCTTTAACAAATTTGAAGAACTTTTTTCCACATTATGTGAGACCCACACTGATGTCCACATATGATGTCCACATATGATGTCCACATATGATGTCCACATATCAATGTCCATACATAATCAAAGTTATACATAATAATGACTCAGACAAAATACTTGAAGACCACTAAATTGATCAGATGTGTTCCTCTCAAATGACTCTTTGATATTTTCATTAAATATCTATTATCTATAACATTAACTTCTCTTGTACAAAACAGCAAATGCAGTAATGGTACTCTGTCCAAACACCAATGTCCCTATACACCAGCAAACTTCTTCAGAACAATAAATTTAACTTGATCATTAAAATTAGTCAGGTACTGTTAGGTCTCTAAAGTTGGTTAGGTTCAAATAATTTTCTCTAAATAAACCTCTCAAATAATTTCCTCTAAATAAACCCCTCAAACAATTTTCTCTAAATAAACCTCTCAAATAATTTTCTCTAAATAAACCTCTCAAATAATTTTCTCTAAATAAACCTCTCAAATAATTTTCTCTAAATAAACCTCTCAAACAATTTTCTCTAAATAAACCTCTCAAATAATTTTCTCTAAATAAACCTCTCAAACAATTTTCTCTAAATAAACCTCTCAAATAATTTGTTCTTCCATCACAACCACAACAAACTGACCCAAATCTAAAGAAGGCAAGAGTGACCGTCTCTACCAGAATCCTATCAGAATAAAACACGAATCATTGTCGTAGTACAGTGTGAAATATAAGCCAGGAGAGTGGAAAACAGTTTGTCAATCTGTGACGCGTTATCGGTACTCGAAAGGCCACGCGAACAGACGCGTTCTTCTCGAATCGTCTCGATTTGCTTCACGCCCCACCGCATTAGCCGGCTGTCGTAAACGTATACGAACGAACGTAGAGAACGAATCACAGGAGGAGAGCGATTATGGTTGCTGGTAGCTCGGCAGCTGCCCAGCTGGCTACCAATGACGTACGAAAGAGGCTTTGACGCACGGTACTGAACCGGAAGGAGAGAAAAAGGTGGACGTACAAGAAGAGATACCAGTTACTTGGTATCCGAATGTCGAGGTGAATGCAAAGAGCCAGGAAAAAAATGAAAGATACGTTGATACGATAGGTTGCTGAATTATATTGACGGCGCTAGATTTGTGGAGTTTGAATGATTTGATGACGGAGGTGCGATATGAGAGTTATCGTAAAGGTTTAATACTGGGAGATTGATAAACTAATGAGGGAAGCTTGAGGGATTATTATATGAAATTTGATAGATTATTATACGAGGCTTGATTGATTAATATGTAGAGTTTGATAGACTATGGGAAAGTGGTGACAATGTTTTTAATACAATGTTTGAGGAATTACTTTAAGAAATTTTATGGATTTATACACAATTTTTAGATTAGGGTAGTTTTCGAACTACTAAATTATCTAATTTTCAAGTTTCAAAATTTTTAAATCTTCAAATCCTCAAATTCACTAGTTCCCAAATTTCTAAATCCCTAAATTCCCAAATTTCTAAATCTCCAAATTCACAAAGTCCCAAATTTCCAAATCTTCAAATCTCCAAATCCTCAAATTCCCAAATCCCCAAATTCACAAGTTCCCAAATCTCTAAATTTCCAAACTTCCAAATCCCCAACTTTCTAAATTCCCAAATCCCTAAATTCCCAAATCTCTAAATTTCCAAATTCACAAAATCCCAAATTTTCAAATCTTCAAATCTCCAAATCTCCAAATCCTCAAATTCCCAAATCCCCAAATTCACAAGTTCCCAAATCTCTAAATTTCCAAACCTCCAAATCCCCAAATTCACAAGTTCCCAAATCTCTAAATTTCCAAACCTCCAAATTCCCAAATTCACTAGTTCCCAAATTTCTAAATCCCCAAATCTCTGAATCTCCGAATTCACAAGGTCCCAAGTTTCCAAATCTCCAAATCCCCAAATCCCCAAATCCCCAAATTTACAAGTTCCCAAATCTCTAAATTTCCAAACCTCCAAATCCCCAAATTCACAAGTTCCCAAATCTCTAAATTTCCAAACCTCCAAATTCCCAAATTCACTAGTTTCCAAATTTCTAAATTTCCAAACCTCCAAATTTCCAAATTCACTAGTTTCCAAATTTCTAAATCCCCAAATCCCTAAATTCCCGAATCTCTAAATCCCCAAATTCACTAGTTCCCAAATTTCTAAATCCCCAAATCCCTAAATTCCCGAATCTCTAAATCCCCAAATTCACTAGTTCCCAAATTTCTAAATCCCCAAATCCCTAAATTCCCAAATCTCTAAATCTCCAAATTCACAAGGTCCCAAATTTCCAAATCTCCAAATTCCCAAATTCACAATTTATGAAATCTCTAAATCCCTATATCCCTGCATCTTTAAGTTCCTATTTCCCTATATCCCTAAATTCCTATTTCCCTATTTCCCTATACCCTGAAATCCTAAAATCCTAAAATCCTGAAATCCTGAAATCCTGAAATCTTGAAATCGTGAAATCTTGAAATCCGTTAAACCACATCAAAGAATAACAGAACAAAAAAATCCTCGAATACGTGATGGCAGTTGTTAAAGTAACGTTGTCCCTCTTATAATGGGGCTCCGAAGGCCGACATTACAGAGGATCATGAGGCGCCATGTCTGTTAGTTCATCCGTGATGAAGCTCGAGTATTCAGCGCTGAATTAGCATGGGATTTTTTGCAGTCGGAACAAATCAGCCACATAGGAATTTTACCCGGTAAACCGTGGCCGTGTTTTTCCACGGGTTTCAACGGACTGGCAATGTCGACAGCACTGGGATTATTCCGTCCTTCCGTAATTTAACAGACGACAAATCTCCGGCAAAATATAGCCGAACGAAGGATATGTTTGTACAACCACCACCGATACACGCGAACACTCCTTCCTGCTTTATACAGGGTGTTCCGATAATTGCGATACAATCAGATGATACTTGTACGATGGAAGTAATTATCACTGTAAAAAGAAATAGTGGGTCATGTGTTTCGATCAATTATTCATTTATGTTGGAGTTCTTTTAGGAAGGGAGTATGCTTCTTGGAAGGAAAAATATAATAGCTTTCCTATTAGATATTTGTGTTAATATATTACTTGAAACGAAGGAAATTGGTTGAAAATATTGATATGAATATTGTTTTAATTGCTTGTGTATCAAATATTGATAAAGTCAAGGTTTTTAAGCGGAAAAAAGTAAAATGAAATTGGTTTTCGAACTAATACGCGTGATGCGCATGCGCGTACTGTTTGCGCATGCGTATTGGAACGTGTACCTTCAACTTTATTTTCTTTTGTTTTTGACGATAAATATTTTTACTTTTGAAATATTTAAAACGCAAAAAAGTAAAAATGCAATGTAATATAATACATTACGAGTCCCTATATATAATTTCTTTTCATCTTCCAGGAAGTTTAATTTAAAAAATGTAATTAATTAAAGAAACGTTTCTTGTGCATTTAAAAGATTTAATGAAATTTATTTTGCACCCACGTGTATAATTTAAAATATTTATTAACAGTTTCATTAGAAGAACACGTGAGTAAATGTTTAATTAATCAGGAACATTAAAGTACAGCAATATACTTCTATAAAAGACGAAAAAGAACAACTCTTTGTTCAAGTGGAATGCACGTGGCGGGTACAGGAATTCAATTCGCTTTGTCTGCAAGAAAAAAAGGAAACATGGATCAGACGTTATTGCACTGATCTTTCTAAAGAAGGACCGTAAGCCACACGCTATTGTGATGCGTATTACTGGAATATTGCGTTGACTGGATAAATATTAATTTATTAAACAATTGATTGTTAGGTTGTATAATGAGTGACGGATCTTGAAACATTGAAAGTGTAATACAATTTGTTGACATAAAAGTATTTCAGAATAACACTTCTGGTATATCAATTTCAAGCTTAAAAGATACTGAAATTAACTATGTAAATGTATGAACAATATTTTCATTAGAAAATAGCGGGTTGTCAATTGTAATATATGGTAGAGATTTACTACGTTGAAAAAAAGTCTTACTGAATTTCATGACAGAAAAGTAACTCAGAATGCCACTTATGATATATCAATTTCAAGCTTAAAACTTAACGAAATTAATTACGTAAACGCTTCAGCAATATTTTTACTATAAAATGACGTATCGCAGATTGTAACAAACGATTAAGTTTTGTTATGTTGCAAACGGTTGACTCTGAAAGGTAAAAGGTCTCGTTCAATTTCATGACAGAAAAGTATCTCAGAATACCACTTACGATACATCAATTTAAAGCTCAAAGTATCAAGAAAATGACTACGTAAACGTTTCATCAATATTCTGAATACAAAACAGATTACCAGTAATAACAAACAAAGAGTACATTACATTGTTACACGTTAAACCGTTGATTCCGAAAATAGTCTGACACAACTTGATGACATAAAAGTATCTGAAAATTGCACTCGTGTCGTATGAATATGAAGTTTAAAGCTTCACAAAAGTGACTACGTGAATCTTTCATCGGTATTCTTGATACAAAATGGCTGGTAGCCAATTATAACAAACGATACAGTTCTGTTGCCTCGTTGCATTTCTAAATGTAAGGAGTCTAACTCAATTTGATGACTTAAAAGTATCTCGAAACAGCACCTGTGGCATGTGAACTTGAAGCTTGAAGCTTGATAAAGATACCCAAATAAAGGTTTCATGAATATTCTTAATATAGTATGACTAGCTCTTCGTTCAATTGACAATTAAATTTTAATATTCAGTTGAAAAGTGTCCGGGATTATAATTTCATTGTCACTGGAGTAATTAAAGATTTCGAAATCTTGTGCTGTAATTTTGATTCTTGTTCTTAAATGACTCTGAAATTTTACAGTACAGAAATGTGAAAGTTTCTGAAATGGAAACTATCGACAGGAGGAAATTGAAATTGTGGAGAAAAATTCAAAGCGATACAATAGGAAAACAAGGTTGATATTATCGTGAAACCTTGACGCTAATCCAATATCACAAGTAACCGATCATTTTTCCAATGTAATTGTGTTGTGCTTGTGTACACTGTTATTATGAAACGCAATGATTACAGAAAATTGCGTACTCGATTAGGTAATCAGATAAAACAGTATGCCAAGCGATAGATCAATCTAATCTTCGATCGATCTCGCTATTTTGTTATTACCTTACACGAAGGTACCTGGAAGCATCGTTGTTTGGTGAAGCTCAGAAAGAAGCATATTTTTGGACATTTTTTTGGTCGAAGATTTGAACATTAAGGGACTGGAAAATTTTTAAACGTTGTGAGTTTGGAGATTTGTCAAAATTAAATATTAAGTATTTAGAGGTTGGAGATTTAAAAATTTGGAAAATTCTGTAAGTTGGAAATTTGTCAGATTGTAGATTTGGAGATTTTGGGATTTTAGGGTTTGTGAGATGCAAAGATTAAATTATTAATGGTTTGAGGATTTCAAAATTTGAAGTATTTGTAAACTTGAAAGCTAAAGATTTGGAGATTTGAGGATTTGGCGATTTTAGTATCTGCGAGATTGAAAGATTAAATTTTTGGGGGATTTGAGGCATTAAAAATTTGGAAAATTTGTAAAATTGAAGGTTGAGAGATTTGGGGATTTGGAGATTTAGAGATTTGAAGATTTTAAGATGATAAAATGTGTGTTTGCAAGTGAAACTCGATTTGTCTACATGAAATTATGTTCATTTTTTAAAGTAAAAGAGAGGGGTGTTTATCGGCGCTAATATGGCTTATTAGATAATATGAGTTGACTTTCGTTTATCTTTGCGTAGCAATTACGTTTACTAATGACGATCAACTTGTTTCTGACCTTCGCACCTAAATCCTCTTTAATGAAACAGCAAGTCATCTGATGAAAGTCATTAGGGTGTGACATTAATCGTCTTGAAGAATGTATCTTTTCTACGGAATTGTCTGATTATTAATTATTTTTCCTTTTTTTTTTTTAATAAGAATTCTGTAAAAAAATAGGTAACTTAAGAACTCAACAATTTTGGGATTTGATGGTTTGAGAATTTTGGAATTTGATGGTTTGAGAATTTTGGGATTTTATGGTTGGAGAATTTTGGGATTTGATAATTTGATAATTTTGGAATTTAACAATTTAAGAATTTTGAGAATTAACAATGTAATAATGTGGACCAATAGAGAAATTAGTTATCTGGGTATTTTGAAATTTGTCAATCTGAGAAATGCAAAATTGATTAGTCAGATTGTGGATTCGAGAATTTGTGGATTTATAAATTCAAGAGTTCATGACTCTACTATAAACTTGTAAATTTATCAACATGCGAATACATGAACTTCTGAACCCCCCACAATTTCGCATCTTCCAACTAAAAACTTTGAGAGTAATCATACTAGATACCAAGTACCGATCTGACGTAAGTCCCTGTCACTACCTACGTCAATCGTCGTCGCACCGATAAAAGCCCTTGTTTTGGTATCATTTTCGATAATTTTTGACACATAGTATCACTTTAAAACCTCTCTAACTTGTCGTCAACAACACTAATACGTCATCATCAACGTCAGTTACCGTGAAATCACCAATAATCGTATTTGGCATCGTCTTCGATAGTGTCAGTTACTTTTAATCTTTGATCGACTTGAAAACCTCTTGAAGTCCATACATTTTGTAGCATAGACTGTCAATTGTCTGCACTGCAACACTGATTGTTAGAACCTAACTTTGTACCCCTATCTTGCTTGATCCTCTAATTTAACATCCTACGACTTCTTTTTGTGAAGATATGTTAAGGTTTTTGTTTATGTGGCCCCATTACCATAATTCTTAGTGAAGCTCAGAACGCATCAGTGTTACAGTACAGTCAATTGACCTAATACAGTCAAGGACTATGCTCCAAATTTTTAGAATGATTATCGAATGTCATTTGTCTTCAAAGGGACACATACTGAACATTTGGGTATATGAACTTGATGAGTTCGTCATTCTTTTCATATATCTTTCATGTATCACCAAAGGGACACATACTGTACATTTGAGTATATAAGCTTGATGAGTTCGTCATTCTTTTCATATATCTTCCATGTATCACCAAAGGGACACATACTAAATATTTGAGTATATAAACTTGATGAGTTCGTCATTCTTTTCATATATCTTCCATGTATCACCAAAGGGACACATAGTGTACATTTGAGTATATAAACTTGATGAGTTCGTCATTCTTTTCATATATCTTCCATGTATCACCAAAGGGACACATATCGAACATGTGGATGTATAAACTTGATGAGTTCGTCATTCTTTTCATATATCTTCCATGTATCACCAAAGGGACACATACTGTACATTTGAGTATATAAACTTGATGAGTTCGTCATTCTTTTCATATATCTTCCATGTATCACCAAAGGGACACATATCGAACATGTGGATGTATAAACTTGATGAGTTCGTCACTCTTTTCATATATCTTCCATGTATCACCAAAGGGACACATATCGAACATGTGAATATATAAGCTTGATAAGTTTGTCATTCTTTTCATATATCTTCCATGTATCACCAAAGAGACACATATCGAACATATGGATATATAAGCTTGATGAGTTCGTCATACTTTTCACATATCCTTCATGCGCCACCAAAGAGACACATATCGAACATGTGAATATATAAGCTTGATAAGTTCGTCATTCTTTTCATATATCTTCCATGTATCACCAAAGAGACACATATCGAACATATGTATATAAAAGCTCGATGAATTCGTCATTCTTTTCACATATCCTTCATGCGCCACCAAAGAGACACATATCGAACATGTGAATATATAAGCTTGATAAGTTCGTTATTCTTTTCATATATCTCTTATGTATCACCAAAGGGACACATACTGTACATTTGAGTATATAAACTTGATGAGTTCGTCACTCTTTCCACATATCTTCCATGTGAGGGCCAACGATCATAGCAGTCGAGGCCCTCATAAAATCAATCAATCAATCAATCATCCACGTGTATATAATTTCATATATCCATCTATAATACTATTAAAGATATTTTCCTAACGAACATATCATTTACGCCAGCCCACATTCAAATTCACATGAGGCACCTGGTCCGCCTACTAATTAACCCCATCGTAAATAAGATCCTATCGTGTTTGAACCATCGAAGAAAAGCATAATACTCGACTTTATGCAGTTCGGTTGTCACGACGAGAAAATAAACGATGCAGTGTTGCGCAGCTAAGCGGAGTTACGATCCTTGAGGAAGTCAGAGGCGATCATGCTAGCAGAGATAGGTCAGCTTGGCGCCACCGAGCCAAGTCATGGCGAACGAAGGCCGTTCGCTTGCATGTTCGCTACCTTACCTAACTATTCGTCGTCATTCAACACCAGCAGCACCGTAATGCGATTGCTACTATCACCATTAGTGGTAACGGGCTTCGGTTCCACGCGATCAAACGAACAATTCAACGAATCTCGTTAAACGTCCGCGGCGACAGTAATCGTCGCGTTCAGGGATCTTTCTTCTTTTTCTTCGTTTTCGCTCTTTGACGGAACAGGGTCATTTCTGACATTAACAAGTTCTTTCTGTACCCTTTAGACGTGTAGGAAATTAATTTATTAAACCTTATCTTGATCTTCGGTGCAACTTTCTGAGAGTAGAAACATTGACAAGTCTTTTATAGCTTGTTTAGTTAACTTTTCAACGAGTTTCTCATTAAGGTGTCGTTTATTTTACTTTAGTGTCGCTTATGTTAGCTACATACTGATTGCAGATGAACGTTTATAATTTACACTCTTGTTTTAGTATTATTCCATCAGTTTCTAAATCACATGCTCCTCAAATTCGCAAATTTCTGAAAGTTAAAATCTACAAGCTTAACGTAGTCAAAGCACGTGTTATTTATCCGAGTTAAAGCTAACAGTTAAAGCTAACGTTTTACGGTTGGTAATTCATGTAAAGGAATGAGTAATGGATCGCTGAGTGAGAACTTGCGAGAAAGTTGTTCGAAATGTCCCTCTGGTGGAGAGTTACCGTGTCTGACTATAAACTGTAATAAATGCAATCACGAAAGCTTCGAAACTCTGAGCTTTCAGTACACAACTTTTTGTACGTAAAATATCGAAACGGTAACCATTCATTAGAGTTAAAAGGATGAAGAATTATGTTTCGTGTAAATGAATCACGGAAAGTTTGAAATTTTCGGGTTACGATGTTATGAATTCGACAGCGATGTTTCAGAGATTCTGATTATTCGTCTTCGGTTTCGGTGAATCCCATTTTGGACCATTTCCAATACTATTACCGGGAACGTAGTTATGGCACGATAATGAGGCACAGCAGTAATCAGCGTTTATTTTGAATCGTGGGAACAGTGAAACACACTAGGCAGAAAGCGGCCTTGGTTGTGCAACCAATTTGCTCGACTCAAATCTACTTGCCAATTCCTCGTGGCAGTTGGTTTCCTCTGAATAACCCGGTCGTTCATTCTGACAAGTGAACCTTGCGATCTTTGAAACACCAATTTCATTCAGACTTGTTGCAATTATAATGTAAATCAAAAGTAACAGGGTTACATAACTGTAGTGCGCAACTCTCTAAAGTAAGGAACAAATTTACAATTCATCGATAATGCAAAATCGCTAGACTAAGTTACTCATTTTGCAAAGTAGCATGTTATGGTTTCGCAAAATTATATTTTATTTACTTTACAGTTATGGAAAGTTTGAACGAAATCGGTGATGCAAGGGTCATATGCTTCCTTTATGCTAACGATGCAAATTACTTGGAGTTTGTATATGATACGTGTACTGAACAAGATTTCGAAATCTTTAATCACTCCAGTGACAATGAAATCATAATCCCGGGCACTTTTCAACTGAATATTAAAATTTAATTGTCAATCGAACGAAGAGCTAGTCATACTATATTAAGAATATTCATGAAACCTTTATTTGGGTATCTTTATCAAGCTTCAAGCTTCAAGTTCACATGCCACAGGTGCTGTTTTGAGATACTTTTAAGCCATCAAATTGAGTTAGACTCCTTACGTTTAGAAATGCAACGAGGCAACAGAACTGTATCGTTTGTTATAATTGGCTACCAGCCATTTTGTATCAAGAATACCGATGAAAGATTCACGTAGTCACTTTTGTGAAACTTTAAACTTCATATTCATATGACACGAGTGCAATTTTCAGATACTTTTATGTCATCAAGTTGTGTCAGACTATTTTCGGAATCAACGGTTTAATGTGTAACAATGTAATGTACTCTTTGTTTGTTATAACTGGTAATCTGTTTTGTATTCAGAATATTGATGAAACGTTTACGTAGTCATTTTCTTGATACTTTGAGCTTTAAATTGATGTATCATAAGTGGTATTCTGAGATACTTTTCTGTCATGAAATTGAACGAGACCTTTTACCTTTCAGAGTCAACCGTTTGCAACATAACAAAACTTAATCGTTTGTTACAATCGGTGACCCGTCATTTTATAGTACAAATATTGCTGAAGCGTTTACGTAGTTAATTTCGTTAAGCTTTAAGCTTGAAATTGATATACCGTAAGTGGCATTCTGAGTTACTTTTCTGTCATGAAATTCAGTAAGACTTTTTACCTTTCAGAATCAACTTTTTTCAACGTAGTAAATCTCTACCATATATTACAATTGGCAACCCGCTATTTTATATGAAAATATTGTTCATACATTTACATAGTTAATTTCAATATGTTTTAAGCTTGATATTGATATACCATAAGTGTTATTCTGTAATACTTTTATGTCATCAAATTCAATAAAACCTTCAACCTTACATCAACCATATGTAATGTTCCATAAAACCAAATGCAAAACTCCATGATTTAGTGTAACCACCAATCCTCCATATTTATAATGCGAATACTGTCAAAAATAACAAGTTGTTTTCCTTAAATTATATACGTCACTGCGGTTAACCTAAGATACTCTTGATAAGATTTCCAAGGACAAGTCAGAATGAGAGATGAAGTTTTTTAAGAGGACCAATGACAACGCGTTGTTTCGGTTGTTAGCGGCGTTCGGATATCGAAGAACAGTAAAGCAGCAACAAGAGCATGCAACCGAGCGGCCTTCACTCGGCTCGGCTCGGCTCGGCCTGGTGGCGCCAAGCTGACCTATCTGTTTCCACCAACACACCACTCGCTTTGCATCGGCTTGCCTTGCTCGACTGGCTCACTGGCTGCCTTCCATTCGTAGGAAAGTGCAGACGTGCTCGTACAACCATATTTTCCTTCGTGTATCCTACTTACGTGATCGCTATGCTACTACGGATTTTGACATTTATGTACAAATTGGAAAATTAATTTGGAGAGTTAGGTAGTAGAATATTTGCAGATTTGGAGTTTGGTTATTTGGATGGGTTGGTTTGGGTAGTGGAATATTTGCAGATTTGGAATTTGGTTATTTGGATGGGTTAATTTGGGTAGTGGAATATTTGCAGATTTGGAAGATGATTAGTAGAGTTGTGGAGTATTTGCAGATTTGGAATTTGGTTAGTTGAGAGTAGGAATATTTGCAAACTTGGAATTTGGTCATTTGAGAGTAGCAATATTTGCAAATTTGGAATTTGGTCACTTGAGAGTAGGAATATTTGCAAATTTGGAATTTGGTCATTTGAGAACTGAAATATTTGCAAATTTGGAATTTGGTCATTTGAGAGTAGGAATATTTGCAATTTTGGAACTTGGTAATTTGAGGGTAGGAATATTTGCAATTTTGGAACTTGGTAATTTGAGAATTGCAATATTTGCAAATTTGGAATCTGGTCATTTGAGAACTCACAAATTTACAAATTTAGAGCTCGGTTATTTAAGAAACGAGCTACTTGAAAATTTAGGATTTGGTCATTTGAGAATCTACAAAATTTACCATCTGTACATTTAACCAAGTCGAAAAACTTAGAAATCTGCAGATTGAAATATTAATAAAAATTTCAAAGTGCACACACACGATGTCGCAAGATCCAAACTAGTGGAAGATTTCCGTGACTCTAATTTCCGTCCAATAGAAAGCAACATTGCTCCCGAGTGTAGTTCTCAACGCAACGATTCAAACCACAACGCAACGACGCGTCGCGTAATCGCGGTAACCTCGCTATCACAATTTCTTTTTCTTGATGCGCGCAAGGTCCATCAATTACCTCATACATGCACGCTGTTTCGTTACTCAAACCAGATTATCTCGATCATTTTTTATTTTATATTTTTTGTAACACTTAACGTTCACTTCTTGTGACGTATACGTGCACGTATGGTCAGCAAATTAATATTGTTGTACTGTATGATCTGGTGAAACGATTGCATTTTATTTACATTATTTATTGTATTTTTATTAGGAATATATACTACATGATCTTGAGAAATGATTTTGTTTTATGTATATTATATATAGTATTTTTATTAATATTATATACAAAATGATTTGAAAAAATGAATGTGTCACTCACAATAATTATTTTCAATTTTATTAAAAACAAAATTATAAACCATATACCTCTAAACAATTTTAAATTGTAGGCCTTGTGATGTGTTTTCAATTTTGTTAAAAATTAAATGATATATGTAAAATTGCTCACTGTCACATATGTGCACATATGTTCACTATTTTTTCAGTCATATGAGTTTCAATAATTCAGTCAAACCCTTTCTGCAATTATAAAAATCTAAACCCTATTACACATGTAAAATTGCTCACTGTCACATATGTCCACATATGTTCACTATTTTTGAGTTTCATATGAGTTCAAATAATTCAATCAAACCCTTCCTGCAATTATAAAAATCTAAACCCTATTATACATATAAAATTGCTCACTGTCACATATGTGCACATATGTTCACTATTTTTTCAATCATATGAGTTTCAATAATTAAATCAAACCCTTCCTGCAATTATAAAAATCTAAACCCTATTATACATGTAAAATTGCTCACTGTCACATATGTCCACATATGTTCACTATTTTTTCAGTCATATGAGTTTCAATAATTAAATCAGACCCTTCCTGCAATTATAAAAATCTAAAACCTTTTGTACATGTAAAATTGCTCACTGTCACATATGTGCACATATGTTCACTATTTTTTCAGTCATATGAGTTTCAATAATTAAATCAAACTCTTCCTGCAATTATAAAAATCTAAACCCCATTATACATGTAAAATTACTCACTGTCACATATGTCCACATATGTTCACTATTTTTGAGTTTCATATGAGTTCAAATAATTCAATCAAACTCTTCTTGCAATTATAAAAATCTAAACCCTATTATACATGTTAAATTGCTCACTGTCACATATGTGCACATATGTTCACTATTTTTTCAGTCATATGAGTTTCAATAATTCAATATCAACAAATATGTCACATGAACAAATCTCCTCAGAGATAAACCAAAGCAAAAACAGTTACAAGAAAAATAAAACAAAGTTAAGTTATCAAACCAATTTTCCCGGAAGAACTGGTAAAAAATTCCGTTGAAAGGTTATCGTGCCTGAATGAGCGTCCACAGGAACCGGAAGTGTGGACCGTTGGCGGTGGTGATCCCGTAATTGCGATCACGACAAGGTCGAAAGGATCGTATAGAGAAAAGCAGAACGAACGAATGGAGGATTTATCGCATCTCGTTCGTCGATCTCTCTTCGTGTCCGTTGGGGGCCCCTCACCTTTAACTCTTTGAATTTATACGAACAGGCCACCGAAAACTTGCTTTTCGACTGGTCGCCCTCATCGTGTCCCCCTCTTTCCATCCCGGTAGCACCGGTCCTACTCTCCTGCAAACACCACGGTACTTCGTCGTTGTGTCAAGTTCAATGCTACCGTTTTTCGTATCTGGCTTCCTTCTTGTACAGTCAACGGCAAATCTGATGTCCCTAGGGAAGATGGCGAGGTGCAGGAATATCACTTTCACTTGGTGGGATTTTGGGAGTTTTGTGGATTGAGATGGTTGAGGATTTAGGGATTTGGGATTTGGGATTTGGGATTTGGGATTTGGGATTTGGGATTTGGGATTTGGGATTTGGGATTTGGGATTTGGGATTTGGGATTTGGGATTTGGGATTTGGGATTTGGGATTTGGGATTTGGGATTTGGGATTTGGGATTTGGGATTTGGGATTTGGGATTTGGGATTTGGGATTTGGGATTTGGGATTTGGGATTTGGGATTTGGGATTTGGGATTTGGGATTTGGGATTTGGGATTTGGGATTTGGGATTTGGGATTTGGGATTTGGGATTTGGGATTTGGGATTTGGGATTTGGGATTTGGGATTTGGGATTTGGGATTTGGGATTGGTCTTATGAAGTTAATGGGGACTCTAGATTTCCTAGGGGAAATATTAGTAATTGTAGAAGGTGGAGAAATATCACTTTCACTTGGTGGGATTTTGGGAGTTTTGTGGATTGAGATGATTGAGGATTTAGGGACTTGGGACTTGGAGTTGGAGTTGGTCTTGTGAAGTTAATGGAGACTCTAGATTTCTTAGGGGAAATATTAGTAATTGGGCAAAGTGGAGAAATATTGCTTTCACTTGATGGGATTTGGGAGTTTTGTGGATTGTTGGTGTTTGAGGATTTGGAGACTTGGGATTTGAGGGTTTTGTGAAGTTAATGGGGACTCTAGGTTTCTTAGGAGAAATATTACTTTCACTCGACCAAATTTAGGTAGTTTTGTGCATTAGGATTTGGATTTACTAGATTCTTGATATTTGAAAATTTAGAAATTTGGGACGAGGGGGTTAGAGAATGGATTGGGGTCCCAGAAACTTGAAGATTTGACAATTCTTGGAGTTGGGAGTTTAGGTACTAGGGTATTTGGAAATTTGGAAGCTTGGAATATTGTGGATTTGGGAATTTATGAAGGTGGAAATTTGGGAGTAGGGGATTAGAGAGTGAATTGAGGTCTCTCTATTTGAAGTCTCAGGAACTTGGAGATTTGACAATTTCTGAAGTTGGGGATTTAGGTATTGAAGTATATCGAAATTTGGAAGCTTGGAATATTATGGGTTTGGAAATTTATTAAGGTGGAAATTTAAATATTAGAAAA
Organism: Megachile rotundata; assembly: GCF_050947335.1. Lineage (NCBI taxonomy): Eukaryota > Metazoa > Arthropoda > Insecta > Hymenoptera > Megachilidae > Megachile > Megachile rotundata. The sequence goes on from NC_134984.1 coordinate 14,423,199, forward strand.
TTGAGAAATCTAGCAACCTTTCAGTTTGAAAATTTAGAAATTTGGAAATGTTTACAAGTTTGCAAATTTTAGTATCAAGACATTGAAATTAGGAAATTTGTCACTTTGAAAAATTGTGACTAAATTTCTAGATCTACTAACTTACGACTTAAGTTACTTAAGAGAAACCATGAACACAGAAATTAGAAAATTCTGTTCAATATAAAAATTTCTCTCAAAAGCAAAGAACTAAATTTTCATTTGTGACGAAACATTGTACAAATAAATAATATGAGTAACAATTATTAAAAATGATTAAAAGTACCAGTAAATATGAGATGTTTAATACTGGTTGATTAATTAAAAGAATGTATCATAATTAATTTCTAAGAGGAGCTAATATTCTGACATATGTACCGACATCCCAATTCCACTGATGCAGTTTTTTGCTGACAATGAGCGATTATTGCTGCATGTGGTCTACAGTTATCACGTTGAAACGCTATACCACATCCTCTCACCAGGTTTTCGTCTGGTTTAGACGAAACGTATATACAGACGGATGATTTATTTTATTTAGCAACGTTAAACTTCGTCTTGTTGATTGAATTCCTGTCTTTCATATATCTTTGCAAAAATTATTAAGATTAAATCTTGAGATCCTAATTTAATTAATGCAAGATAATCATTTTTCTTATAAAATCATTTATTATTCATTTATTTATGAAACTTAACTTTTTTTTTTCATAAATTCTGTCAATTTTTATTTCATTTACGTAAGGTAACAATTTTTCTTATAAAATCTTCCATCGTTTGTTTTTTTATAAAATCTTTCCATTTTAATTTATTTAATGCAACAAAATATTTCCTATAAAATTTTTCAGTCTAATTTAATTTATATATATTATTTATCTTATATATCTATATAATTTATACAATCGTCTTCTAATTTAATTTACTTTGTTTTTCTTACTCAAACACTTATTTATTTGAATTCAAACAGAACACCCTGTATACATCACATACGAACACACATGTATTCAGAATATCGTTCCCCAAATAATTAAAAGAATTGCAAAGATATTTATAACGAATATTCGTCGTCTCCTCGATAAAATATTTGAACAGCGTACCTTTTGTTGCAAAATAAAATCCCGTTAAGTCCATGGAGGAAGAAGAAAGATGAAAGAAGAATTGAAGCGGAAATTCCGAGACAACGCGGCGTCACAACGAAATTTTATATTCATTCCACGATCGACACACTCACCTTTGGAAACATTCTGCACCGTCAGCTCTTTCGTTATCGAAAAGAATGCACGAATCATAACATGTTGAAAGGTCGACGAAGATTTCGTCCGTTCTAAACTTCTGCGAACTTGTTCGTTTACCTTGAAATACTAATTACTTCCTTCCTTTCTTTGTTTTCTTTTCGTCGCCGACACGTGAGGAACGCGATTTCGCAATAATCGAACGCAGCTGGTTTTCGATATTTATGAAATTGAGGATTTGATGATTTAAGAGAATTTCGGATATTTGTGGACTTCGGGGATTTTAGGAAATTTAGGGATTTTGCAAATTTTGGGGATTTCGAAGAATTTAGGGAATTTGAGGGATTTTGGGAATTTAGGAAATTTGAGGAAGTTGGGGATTTGAGGAATTTTTAGAATTTTGGGGAATTTGGAGAATTCCGGGAATTTGGGGATTTTTGGAATTTGGAGAATTTGGAGAATTTGGAGAATTTGGAGAATTTGGAGAATTTTGGGAATTTTCAAAATTTTCAGAATTTGGGGGTTTTGGGGAATTTAAGAATTTTACGATATTTTCAGAATTTGGGGATTTAGGGGAATATGAGGATTTAAGGGAATATGGGAATTTTGGGGAATTTTGGAATTTTGGGAATTTTGGGAATTTTTAGGATTTTCAGAATTTGGGGGTTTTGGGGAATTTGAGAATTTTGCAATATTTTCAGAATTTGGGAAATTTGGGGATTTAGAGGAATATGGGGATTTAAGGGAATATGGGGATTTAGGGGAATGTGGAGATTCAAGAGAATGTGGGGATTTAAGGGAATGTGGAGATTTTGGGGAATATTCAGAATTTGGTGAATTTGAGGATTTTGGGGATTTTAGGGAATTTGAGGAATTTGAGGAATTTGAGGAATTTGAGGAATTTGGGGAATTTAAGAAATTTATGGATTTGAAAGTTTAGAAATTTGGACTTCAACATATTCAAAGTTTAAAAGTCAAGGATTTGGAAATTAGAAGAATTTAAGGAATTTGAGGAATTCATAAAAATTTAGGGATTTGATAATTTATAAATTTATAAATTTAGACTTGAAGACATTTAGGGCTTGAAAGTTAAAAAATGTTGAAATTTGTAGATTTTTACTAAGTTTTCAAGTCATAAGTACAAAAATAGATTGCCATATTTCACATGCCACCTAATAACATGTATACATATGTATGTAATTCATAAACTTGACTTTGTACTAACTTTTTAGAGGTTGAGACCAAAAAGAAATGTGTTCATCCACCCTCATAAAATATAGCACTTCATTCAGTGCCATATTTTACACGTTACCTAATACCATTACAATTTATAAACCTAGCCACGTACCAGCTTCATAAATGGAGAGCGAAATAAGAAACCTGTTGAGCCACCCTAATATACAAGATAGCAATAACTCACAATTGAGCTCTCTAGTAACTCATATCTCTAAGTACATAAAAAAAATTTGTTGACCCACATAAAATATACAGTACTTCATAGATTGCTATATTTTATGCGTTTATAATTTACAAACCTAGCCACGTAGCTTCATAGACAGAGAGCGAAATAAAATTACCTGTTGAGCCACCCTAACGCACAAATTAGCAATAACTCATATTGAGCTCATATCTCTAATAAAAAAAATTTGTTGACCCACAAAATACATACAGTACTTCATAGATTGCCATATTTTATGCGTTTATAATTTACAAACCTAGCCACGTAGCTTCATAGACAGAGAGCGAAATAAAATTACCTGTTGAGCCACCCTAACGCACAAATTAGCAATAACTCATATTGAGCTCATATCTCTAATAAAAAAAATTTGTTGACCCACAAAATACATACAGTACTTCATAGATTGCTATATTTTATGCGTTTATAATTTACAAACCTAACCACGTAGCTTCATAGTTTGATAGTGAAATAAAATTACCTGTTGAGCCACCCTAACGCACGACAGCAATAAGTCACGTATATCTCTGAATACCATGGTACAAAAGGGTTGAAGTAGCCGCCTAATTGCCACTAGAGAACGTTCGAATGTAAAGGATTCACAGTCAAAAAAATGATGGTATAATGTGGATTGTTTTGTCTGTCAAGTAGGCCTGCACTTGCGGAGCATCGAAGAGCCGAGGATGACGGCGGAGACGGCAGCTCCTTGTGTGCAGGGGATGCAAGGGGTGCAGACCGTTATGGCAGGTCAAGGCACATTGCAACAAGTGCAAGATGGAAAATCCGGTGGTTACTATTGTTCCACTTCTGCCGTCTACGATGCGGAATATGCTCGCATGGAAGCTTGGCTCGACGAACATCCCGACTTCGTCAACGACTACTTTCTTAGGTTATTATCACTCGGCTAATTATCACATTATTTACTAACCTTTTTTGGAGGTAGGTTTGTAATTGGCGCTAATTGCTGGTAGGCACACAAATTAAGTTTAAAAATGATCAAACTGGTGATTAAGGTAGTTTGAGGTACAATATTTGTTGAGGTCTTGTGTTCTGTTTTAATGGAGGTGAGGAATTATGGATATTAATTATTGTTGTTTGTTTAGTTGGTTTTCTATTTTGTTTTGAAGTAAATATAAATTGGCAGGAAAATATAATATCAAACGTACGTGTTTATAGGAAAATATCACATAATATGAAATATATATGTGAACAAGAAAATATCACATAATATGAAATATATATGTGAACAAGAAAATATCACATAATATGAAACATACATGTCAACACTAAAATATCACATAATATGAAGCATACATGTCAACACTAAAATATAACATAATATGAAACATACATATCAACACTAAAATATAACATACTATGAAACATACATGTCAACACTAAAATATAACATAATTTAAAACATACATATCAACACTAAAATATGACATAAAATAAAACATACATGTCAACACTAAAATATAACATAATATGAAACATACATATCAACACTAAAATATAACATAATATGAAGCATACATATCAACACTAAAATATAACATAATTTAAAACATACATATCAACACTAAAATATGACATAAAATAAAACATACATGTCAACACTAAAATATAACATAATATAAAACATACATATCAACATTAAAATATCACATAATATAAAACATACATATCAACACTAAAATATAACATACTATAAAACATACATATCAACACTAAAATATCATATAATATGAAACATACATATCAACACTAAAATATAACATAATATGAAACATACATATCAACACTAAAATATAACATAATATGAAACATACATATCAACACTAAAATATAACATAATATGAAACATACATGTCAACACTAAAATATAACATAATTTAAACCATACATATCAACACTAAAATATGACATAAAATAAAACATATATATCAACACTGAAATATCACATAATATAAAACATACATATCAACACTAAAATATAACATAATTAAGAATCAAAATGGGTCAACGAGTGTTCTAAGAATGCTATGAAGTTTCTAAATATACCAATATTATGATTAAAGGGGTAAATACAATTTTCTGATCGATTTATGTGATTGAAATAAACATAATTGTCCAGTAAGAATTAAAGAGTAATTTCTTAGACAAAATTAGGACGTATTTTGAGAGGAAAACTTGTCATCAAACAAAATGTCGAACTTCTTATTATTTTACAAATGAAAGCAACGTCCAGTCACTTCATAATTTATGAAACGTCTTTACTCCACGTTTGTACTAAAAATACTCAAATACCTCCTAATTTTCCTTTCAAACTATTAGATTCCCATTATTCGTCAATTATTTGTTAATTCATGCGCATCGATTAGCTTTTATTATTTATACTCCAACTGCCAGTTTCTGTACTTGAATATTTTATTAATTACTTCGTCATTAGGCTAGTCAGTCTACTTCTGAACGAACAACCTACGAATTTCTTCACTTTTGGCAGATTTCGAACAAGAGAAGTGCAAGACATTCTAATTTAGTTTGTGATTAACGAAATACAAAATAAAGAAGTTATTTAACATTCTGTTAATAACGAAATTCGTCATAGTTTGTGAAATAAAGTAACAATTAAAAAAGCCAAAAGTTTATATAACTTGTACTAAAATTAAAGATAAATAATATAGTTAATACACTTGCATCTGACAGAAATAGTTTAGAATCGTTCGGAGACAATTCAGAAAAAATTTAGAAATTGTTTAGAAACAATTCAGAAAAAATTCAGAGTCGTTGAGAAACAATTTAGGAAAAATTCAAAACCGCTTAGAAACAATTCGAAAAAAATTCAAAACCTTTTAGAGACAATTCAGAAAAAAATTTAGCTCCCTTTCGCAACAATTCGGAAAAATTCAGAACCCTTCCGTAACAACTCAGAAAAAATTCAGAACCCTTTCAAAACAGTTCAGAACCCTTTCGAAATAATTCAGAAAAAATTCAGAATCCTTTCAAAACAGTTCAGAAACAATTCAGAACCCTTTCGAAATAATTCAGAAAAAGTTCAGAATCCTTTCAAAACGATTCAGAAACAATTTAGAACCCTTTCAAAACCCTTCAGAAACAACTTAGAACCCTTTCGAAACACTTCACAAACACTTCAGAACCCTTCCGAAACAATTCAGAAAAATTCAGAACCCTTTAAAAAAAAGTTTAGAATAGCAAAGTGTGTAAGAAGAAGACTGTAACAAGAATATCGTTGATCCATAGGAAAGTGACGAGACAGACAGTGGACATGTGGCTGGTATCACACGCGACGCCAACATCTTCGTCGAGCAGTTGCATGGAGCTGTCGAGTCCGACTCACACCGGTGGCACATCGTCCTCGGGTCGAGGTGGTTCTGGTGGATCAGGTGCGACGACACCCGTTCGAAAGATCTCGGCACATGAATTCGAACGAGGTGGTTTATTAAAACCGATCGTTAACACGATCGACGGTACACCGACCTTCCTCAGCGTTTCACCCGGTGATTCCGGCCAGCCGGGTGTACAACAAGTTGGCTCTGGAAACTCGAGCAGACCCCAAAGACGATCCAGACATGAGCTCAGGCATCTCGACGAAAAGGATCTCATCTTTGAATTGGTACTTATTTATTTTCTTCTGAAAGACAAATTTTAATGTTTCATGTTTAAGTTTTAATAGTTTTGATAGATTTTTATGGATGCATAGTTTGATGTGTGTACCAATTCATGATGTGTGTGCGAAACAATTCATGTTTTGTTTATTTATTTATTTTTCAAATTCATTTTTAATTTCAAACTAAGATTATATACCTGTAAGTTTAGTATTAAATTTGAACTAAATTAGAAGACTAATTGTAAGTTAATTGAGGATGATATGTGAACAGCCTCAAAATATTGACTTGTTAGCTCGACAAAAATTGACATAAATTTGTACAAAAATTTCTTAATAACTTTTGTCATTTAAAGTGAGAGATCTATGATCCGCCATTTTGATGAGGTCCGTGAAGTATTAAACTGAACTATGATGTATTAAAGTATTAAATAGAATACGATTATAATATGAAATAAATATGATTACAGGTTAAGGACATCTGTAACGAGCTAGACGTGAGGTCATTGTGTCACAAGATCTTGCAGAACGTGAGCACCCTGTTGCACGCCGATCGTGGCTCGCTGTTTCTCGTCCAGGGCGAAAGAGGTGGTGGTTGCATGCCTTCGTCGCAAAATCACGATTCCACGTCGAATTATTCGAGCGGCAACGCGAACCTAAATAAAACGGGAAACGGGAACTCGGAACAACGTGGCGGTACGGGATACTCGAGGAGCAGATGTCTGGTCTCGAAGTTGTTTGATGTGTGTTCAAGGTCGACGTTACTCGAGATGGAGAAGAAAGACGAGATCAAAATTCCCTGGGGCACGGGAATCGTCGGATACGTCGCTGAAAGCGGGGAACCTGTTAACATACCGGATGCTTACAAGGCAACGATTTATTGTCACTATTCAAAGATGTTAGCCGATATTTCGCCAAATATCTCTCCTTCGCTATGTTATTGCACGACGAAAGTTAGGGGACCTAATTAATTTAGATGGATTCCTCGAATGTGAGAGTAGTTTATTCGTGGAACTAGGTTTTCGATTTTGAAAGTTTAGGATTGTGGGATTAGATATTGATACTTTAGACATTTTGCAATTTTGTGGATTTATAGTTACAAGTTTTTGGAACTTTAGTAGATTTAATTTAGAGATTGTGGGATTTTGGGTTTTGGGACCTTGAGATTTTTAGTTATGGGACTTTGGCACCTGGAGATTTGAAATTGTGGAGATTTGGAATTTTTTTAATTTTGAACTTCAAAAGTTTGCAATTGTAAAAGTTTGATGCTTCAGAATTTTGTAATTTTTTATCTTTTATATTTTGCAATTTTGTACTTCAAAGTTTTGGGACTTCAGGAGTTTGGAATTGTGAAAGTTTGATGCTTCAGAATTTTGTAATTTTTTATCTTTTATATTTTGCAATTTTGTACTTCAAAGTTTTGGGACTTCAGGAGTTTGGAATTGTAAAAGTTTGATGTTTCACAATTTTGCAATATTTTATCTTTTATATTTTGTAATTTTGTACTTCAGAGTCTTGGAACTTCAGAATCTTTGGATTGTAAATTATGTAACTTTGAACTTGAAAATTTGTTAAATTTAGTGCTCAGAAAGTTTAGTATTGAAAATTCTGAAGCTTCACAATTTTTCAATTTAAAAATTGTATAATTATATACTTCAACTCTATGGCTTCAGTACTTAAGAATTTTTTACAATTATAATTTTTAAACTTCCAAATTCTGGGACTTAATTTTCTATTTTTATAAATTATACTACCTGTTAAAATTGTAAAATTTAAGTTTTTGGAACTGTAAAATTTTGAGACCTTCAGTTTGAAATTTTTAAGATTTCAAACTAAAAACTTTAATACATAAAAATTTTGAATATTACAAATAGTTTTGAGTATCATAAAACGTGAATTAATTGTTCTGTAAAGTGCTGTATTTATTCGATATTATCTGATTGCAGGACTCGAGGTTCAATCGTGAAATCGATGCATTAACAGGGTATAGAACTAGAGCCCTATTGTGTATGCCAATAAAGGACTGTAGTGGAGACGTAATTGGAGTTGCACAAGTAATTAACAAACTTGGTGGCGAAGGTCAATTCACCGCACAAGACGAAAAAGTTTTCGCTGGTTATTTACAATTTTGTGGTATTGGATTACGAAATGCACAATTGTACGAAAAAAGTCAATTGGAAGTGAAACGAAATCAGGTTGGTTAAATGTCTCAATAATTTACTTCGATGTCTCTTCAATTATTTTTACATTAAATATTATTCTTCCATATTATCATTTTCCTCTTTTAACAATTACAGGTACTTTTGGATTTGGCTAGAATGATTTTCGAAGAGCAGAGTACAATAGAACACATGGTGTTGCGAATATTAACGCACACGCAGTCGTTGATACAATGCCAACGAGTACAGGTAAATGTTCTTTAAAAAGTATTATTATTGTTTAAAATCTTGCCAAGAATTATAAATTTTCAAACTGATTTATTTTCACCAGGTTCTCCTCGTGCACAAAGCGTCAAAGGGTAGTTTTTCCCGGGTGTTTGACTTCGAGGCGAACGACCTTACCGGCGAGGATTCAGATTCTCGCACTAGGTGAATGAAGTTTGTAATTACGTTCTTATTTTCTTTTGCTCAATTACCATCGATTATTCAATTTCCTCAGAAACCTTACATGTATTCGGTTTTGTTCATGCAGTCCATTCGAGAGTAGATTCCCTATAAATGTTGGCATCACTGGTTACGTTGCTACGACTGGTGAGGTAAGTATTTAGCCAGAAACGAGCATCTGATTAATCTTTCCAACTAATTCGATACACTATATACTTCTGTAAGCTCTGCCAAGTTGCTATTAATATTCTGTAAATGAAACTGAATGTCATCAATGTTTCACTGTTAATAAATACAATATTGACAATATATGTACAATGAGGACAAAGAAAGATCAGTTGCGTAAATGAATAATAACTTCTATAAGAGACGTATTATATCATTTTAATATCACTTCTATTTGAAGACATCTCAATCTGTACGACAAGAACATTTTTCTGTTCATTCAATTTTACTTCTGTGAAAATTAATTCACTTATGCTGCAACAAGTACAATAAACAAAACTAACCTTCAAATTTGAGATACAGTTCTGGTTTGATTTCCTCAACTTTCTTTTACTATATCATCTAGAGTTGCCATTAAGTTACGAGGTTTTATTATACATACAAGTTTAATTAATAATATTTTAATAATTTATTCAAATGGTTCAACTTTGCCGCCAAAAATTTGCCGACCCCGTCGGTAATACCGACTCTGTGTATCGCATTACAAAGAAAGATTATTCAAATGCTCATTTCTGAATGAATCAAATCATTTTATCGTCACGGTTCATTGTTCTTTTAGACGGTAAATATACCGAATGCCTACGAGGATCCAAGGTTCGACCCTTCGGTTGACGATGGTACCGGTTTCAGGCATCGTACCATACTTTGCATGCCCATCAAGAACTCATCGGGTCAGATCATCGGCGTCATTCAACTGATCAACAAGTTCAACGACCTCGCCTTTACAAAGAACGACGAGAATTTCGTCGAAGCGTTCGCTATTTTTTGTGGCATGGGCATTCATAATACGCACATGTAAATATACACAAAGCCGCGTGTGTTCCGTTAAGAACTGTCGATTGATAAAACAATAGTTTCTAGCATTGGTTCCTTTTCTGTGATCCACATAGGTACGAAAAAGCTGTGATAGCAATGGCCAAACAGAGCGTCACGTTAGAGGTATTGAGTTACCATGCTTCTGCATCGTTAGAGGATGCACAAAGACTTAGGGTGAGTAACTCTTCTATAATCAATAGCTGATTTCCCTGATTTCTAGAAGCTTATGACCGACTTCTTTTTATTGCAGGGCTTGAGAGTGCCTTCCTCAGCGCATTTTCAGTTGCACGATTTTAAGTTCGACGACATTCACATGGAAGACGACGATACGCTAACCGCGTGTCTTCGAATGTTTTTGGATCTCGACTTCGTCGAACGTTTTCATATAGATTACGACGTTCTTTGTCGTTGGCTTCTCAGTGTAAAAAAGAATTACCGAAATGTTACGTACCATAATTGGCGTCACGCATTTAACGTCGCTCAAATGATGTTCGCCATTTTAACTGTAAGTTTACGTAGAATATTAAGGAAATATATAAGTTTTGTATACAGATTGTAGCACGTAACTGTTATCAAGATTTTTCACTTTTAACAATCTAACAGTACAGTGATAATACTGTGCTCGCTTCATACATACACGCTCGATAAATGCCTGCTAGGAACATCCCTCTAAACAATTATTACTACTATATGTATATTTAATTTTTTATTGGAAATTGAAATTAAGTGACATGGTAACAATTCTGTGCTACACTCAGTATAATTTAATAAACAATAAATAAGTACTTGTTTCTAGGCCACACAATGGTGGAAAATTTTTGGGGAGATCGAATGTCTCGCTCTGATAATTGCTTGTTTGTGTCACGACTTAGACCATAGAGGCACGAATAACTCTTTCCAAATTAAGTAAGTTATTATTCTTACAATATTTACCTCACTTGATTATTTTTTCTTTTACCAATATTTTTAATAGCCATAAAGAACTCGTGATTTATTTTAATTTTTATCATAGAGCATCATCACCACTGGCACAACTGTATTCGACGTCGACGATGGAGCACCATCACTTCGATCAGTGTCTGATGATACTAAGTAGTCAAGGAAACCAAATCCTGTCGAATTTATCCCCCGAAGAATATTCTCGCGTGGTAAAAGTTCTTGAAGAGGCGATCCTCTCTACCGACCTAGCAGTTTACTTCCGAAAGAGGGGCGCTTTCCTTAGTTTAGCCAGGGGTGGTGGTTACAATTGGGCATATAGCGAACATCGAGAACTTCTGCGAGGAATGTTAATGACCGTCTGCGATTTAGCTGCTATAACCAAGCCTTGGGATGTCGAGAAAAGGGTAGCAGAATTAGTCAGCAGCGAGTTCTTTGAACAAGGAGATATCGAAAGGCGGACCCTCAATATTACTCCCATTGTATGTACCATCAACGTGTATTCATTATGTTATAGCAGAGTAAAATTGTTAGTTCTTGATTTTAACTAGTCAACTAGTTTGAGTACCATTTTGTGATACTATATCATCAAAATGTATCAGACTTTTTATCATTTAGAAATCAAGTATTTGATACAACTTATTTTAATTTAAAAATAATTTTTGATTACTGTTGTAGGACATTATGAATCGAGAAAAGGAAGATCAGCTACCAATCATGCAAGTTGGCTTCATCGATTCGATCTGCCTTCCTATTTACGAGGTAACTAGACTTCTATACAACCAACTGAGTTAAAAAGCAGAATATGCTTTACTTACAACTCTTTAAGTATGTGGTCTCAGTTAAAAGTCTGAGGGTGAAAGGTTACTCAAATATTTTATTGCTGAAGAACATAACACTTGATACATGTATTGATGTAACTGAAATATTTGTCTGAGTTATCTGCTCAGTTACCAGTTATATAATTATATCACTGATATGTCTAAATATCATACATTGTAAGCTTGTATTTGATCGTATTGAATTTGTTGAAACAGGCATTTGCTTTATTATCGGATAAGCTGGAACCGTTGGTCGAAGGTGTACGTCAGAATAAACAACACTGGCTCGAGATTGCAGAGTCCAGATGCAAGATGGAGAACTGCACAAACCATGATAGGACGCCAACGATGACCGATAACGAAGTAACCAGCGAGCAGGCGGACCAATAATCATTCTTACGAAATGATAGAATATAGTAATAATAGTAATTTTGCCTGTTTTCGGAACAAAAAATTTCTATGGGGGCAGGTGTTCGCCATCACAGTACATTCTTAAAGCTGTGCACCTTTGTCTCGATACTATATAGGTATTATAAACATCATGAGTTATAATTTATTCATTTTTATACTGATCGTCGAGAAATATTCTTGGTATTAATGATTCGTGATCGCAACTGCAGGAAGAAATAGTAAACGTTTTTTTTTTCTTTTTTTAGATTATTGAGGAATCAGTCTTGATTGCTTTTTCTTTTTGGAGTTTTGTTCTTGCATCGCATGAGGCCTAAGTTTGGCCTGTAACTGGTATGGTGGACATTTTGTGGGGACCATAACCTCACAGAAATATTTAGAAACTTATAGGATACTTGTCAAGGATAAATTATTATAATAAATTATTGTAGGTAATTTGCAAAAGTTTCCATTATTTTTAAGACAATTTTTTATTAGTATTTGGTAGTTGATAGAATATTTTTAATCCAAGTATTTTGTCTCTGTGGGATAAAGAAGAAATCTGTATTCTTAGAGCGAATAGTCATTAACGTTGGTAAATTAATAATAATTATTATTGTGAAATCATTTATAAATCCTATGTAATACAATAATAATAACAATTGTCCATAAATGTGACAAATGTCTTTTGTCGCTTTAGTAGTTATTTTGTGCTGACTAAATAATGACGAATATGTGTCCTATCAATTCTCATCCTCGCGCGAATTAAGAATGTAGTTATGTCAATAGATATAGATTATCCCGTGTCACATTTTATGCAAATTAATCAACATTAACATAATAAAACAGAATACCTTACAATGGAAACTTTTGCACAGCATCAAATAAGAAAAAGATAGTATTGTTTATACTTAAAAACTAGATAAGTAACATTTTATAAAATGTAACTCGGGTCTTATGGACCCCACCTTACCAGTTTCGGGTTAACGTGAACAACTTGTTCCAATACTCGAACGTCTTAAAAAAAAAAGGATTATTATCATGTATATTTTACTATTGGTGAAGTAAGAAAGACCATGGAGGCTTGAAGGTGATTATGTTTAAGACGATCGAGGAACTTCGTCCTCTCTTTAGTAATAAAATAGATCGACCCCTTAGATGCTACTCTTGTACCTGATCGTATTATACGTATACTTATTATGGCAGATCTTTGATGTTCAGAGAGGACGAAGAAGGACGAAACGAAAACTACGAAAAGGCGAGAAAAAACGAAAACCACCCGGAAGAATCAAAATGATCTTCCTTTTGTATACGATGATTATTAATTGAAGACTTGGGTCATTTTTGTAATACTAAATTTTAATTTATTAGTATGGTTGCTACCAGTGTAACATGTGACGTCCTCAATATTTTGTGTGTCAACATAATTTGCAAGCTTCCTTTAGTAGAAAGAAGTATAGGGCAGTAAGTCAGGTTTAGGGAAATTTATAAACAACTAGGCAGAACCTAACCTTTATAGAAACCTAACCTAACCTGTATAAAGTCTTCTGTAATTCCCCCACTCTTCCTATCAATCAAGGGGTGTCTAAATTATTATCTAAGCATACAAATGTTATATATAAAATATGTCATACTAAATGTTATACTAAAATATTATTTCTGCTTCCAAAAAAATTATGCAATTGAGCACTGGTAGCTACTGTATTAATTACACAATACAAGATGTTGAATAATTAAAACAAATTTGATAAAGAATGATTTCTTAACAGTTAATATTATGAAAAGTAATGTAGTGTTATTTTTGTACTATTAAAATAGAACTGGATGTTGAAAGCAAGAAGAAAATTGCAATGAAATGAATAACAAAATATTTGTTGTTAGTTTTATCCAGGTCTTCAATTAAACAGACGAATGATTCCTGAATAATTCATGGATACAGGTAAAAGGAAAGCTCGATCTTTGGAAATCGCGATTTACATGAAAATTATCTCCCACAGGAGAGCTTGCACGGCTAAGAATCGAATCGTGTTTGTAATTATAAATATAATATATTCGTAAAAAACCAAAGTGCACATTTTACACATCAAGATTAATCGTGATCCTTTATTGCTTAATGTGACAATTGATTTTAAATTGTCTGTTGCGCGTGCTGATTATTGTAATTAGTAGTTGGACGAGATAAAACCGTCTCTATCTTGCTTATCATTAATCGTTTTGTAACGTACATTTTAGATTCGAATAATCGTTTTCTTTCTTCGCACGGATACTTGGAAATCAAAGAAAAAGATACGTCCTGAAAATTTATGAAAAGAACACGCGACGAAAACATATCATTATCGATAATTTGCATAAAATCGTTCACGATTATTATAATTAACAGACGACGTGTCTTGGTTCATTCGAGTCACCGAAAAAGATGTATCAGATGAAGAGCAAAGTGAAAGATATTTGAAAAAAAAATATGGTTGTAACTGTAATTATGAATTGTAGTTTACAGTTATAGCTATAACTATAAATTTATAGTTATTTATTTTGAGCAAGTATAGTTATTTTGAGCTGTAATTGTAGTAATTTGTTACTGTAATATATAATACTAGTATAATGTTTTATATTAACATATTACTACAATTATAGTTATATCGTTGGAGGTATGATTATATAACTGCAGATGTAATTATAATTTTATAGGTATAGCTATACTAAAGTAAAGTCACTATAATTATAGTTATATTGCTATAATTATAGGTGTAGTACATATCTGTAGTAGCGGACAATATCTACAATTATAATTTTCCAGCTTTAATTAAAGCAGCGCAATGCTACTACATTAATGTGATCATAGCAGTTTATAATATTTGCTACAGGGTTGTATCTATAATTTTGTATCTATAGTTATAGTAATAAATAATATTACTATGGTATTAACTATGTTCTTTTCAGTATAATTACACTTATGTAGTGTAATATTGTATAACATTACAATATTAATATAGCGTCAAACAGCTACTACAATCATAATTTTATAAATCACAGCTGTAGTAATATAACATTACTATAATTATAGATGCACAGTTATAGCTATAACTATACTAAAATTATTTAAAACTTACAACTATAATTATAACTACAAAATTATAGTTACAGCTATACGTATTATGTATGTAATATCTTTCCTTGCACTTTCATCATTTATCACATTACTTACAAACGAATTATTTCCACAAAATATCTTTCAATTCACAAATTGTGTATACCTGCATCAATCCCAACTATAGAAACGTAGCTTAGCGAAAGCGAAGGCGATATCAACATTTGTTCACGTGTGATTTGTTACTTATAACGATAGCTCGTATGTCGTATATGTTCCTTTTCATTGTTCGAGTGTCCTCTTTTTTTAATTGTCGATAGACTCTTGTAAATTTTCATTGACTTCGTAATGGGAGAGAGGGTGTAAAGAGGTATGACAAGAAAGTAATTTGCGTGTGCGTGTTGTCGAACGAATGATCATTGAATGACTGGACGAAGAAAATGGCGTCGTGTACAGTTTCCGTGTAAATTATTGATACGTCGAAACGATGATGTTTTAGGGTGTACGCCGTTTACTATTACGATTTAACATACAATATGAGAGTCATATATTATATCAAACAATATCTAATATATTAAAGCGAAACTAAATTATGTGATACACGTATAAATTGCCTCTTTTATTTCTCCCCCTGTTTCATTATAATTACATCATTATTTTGATAATATCCTAATGATATACGACAATAATATTATTAGGATATTATCAAAATAATCATACCCTAAAATTATTAATTATTAAATTGTCAATATTTGTGTATGGATCATATTTATTGTAAATTTTATATTTGGGTAAGTAACGCTATTTCTTTATAGCAGTTTCAATAACTTTATACTGAACATAGTAGACTCTCGTTATATTGCCATATCCTATACCCTCTTATTAAACACTAATTTTTTTAATAGTAAATAATTGAAACAGAAGAACAATTTTTAATGGAAAAGTTTATAGTAAGAAAATATAATATTGAACATAGTAGACTCTCGTTATATTGCCATATCTTATATCCTTCTTATCAAGCACTAATTTTTTTAATAGTAAATAATTGAAACAGAAGAACAATTTTTAATGGAAAAGTTAGTAGTAAGAAAATATAATATTGAACATGGTAGACTCTCGTTATATTGCCGTACCCATATTCCTCTTATCAAACACCAATTTTTTTATTAGTAAAAAATTGAAACAGAAGAATAATTTCTAATGGAAAAGCTTATAGTAAAAAAATATAATATTGAACATAGTAGACTCTCGTTATATTGCCATATCTTATATCCTTTTTATCAAACACCAATTTTTTTAATAGTAAATAATTGAAACAGAAGAATAATTTCTAATAGAAAAGTTTATAGTAAAAAAATATAATAAAAAATAATTAATATATAATTTTAGGAGGAACAGTAAATGCCGCGTTGAAGGAATGTTATTTACCGGAAGACTTGATAGTAGTTTTCGTTTGGAATTTACCTTTCTAATTAAGATGTTTCATAAAGCTCGCGTAACGAGCCGTCGTTAAAACCTTGATGGATCGTTTAGGTGAAATTACATTAGCTGTACTTTAAAGTGTCGACTTAAGTGACTGATGACTTATTGCCAGAGAGCAGGTACGATCATAGAAGAGGCCGAATCAATAGTTGACAAATTGTATTTTGCAATGTGGGTCAATCGGTGACACATAACACGATGTTGCAAGTCTATCTCGATAGACCTTGATTACGAATGCCAGCTGCATCGTGAAAAACGGCCAAGTAACAATGTTCTTGCCCTAAACAAATCCTCTTCACTAGGCACTTTTAATCGGATTTAAATCAACGGAATTATTCAGCTGTTTCGTATGAGAACTTATTGCTCGATTTATTTCGTTCAATCGCACTGGATTTCTGTAAATACTGGGACTCTCGTTATATTGCCGATTCGGAAATATTTAAATTTTTAAATAGTGGAGTTTGGGGAGCTAAATATTTTTAGAAGAGAAATTAGGAATTCTATTTTTAGGTATTTTCAAATTTATAGATTTATAAATTCAGACTTTTTTTAATGTATAACCTTGGAAATTATATTTTTAAGCTCAACAATTTTTTAATGCATCAAGTGTCAAATTTTTTAATTTAGAAATTTAGGAAGTCTTTAGATATTTAATTTTAGAAATTCACAATTTCAAATTTTCAATTTTCGAAATTCACAATTTCAAAGTTTTAAATGTTTAATTTTTAAAAATTCACAATTTCGAAGTTTCACATTTTTCATTTTTTTAAATTCACAATTCCAAGGTTTGAAATTTTCAATTTTTCAAAATTCACAACTACAAAGTTTGAAATTTTCAATGTTTGAAATTCACAATTTCCAAGCTTCAAATCTATAACTTCAAAAATACATCACTTCAATTTATTTACGCAGTAAAGTGACACCAAATATTCAGGTAAATTTTATTTCGAAAATAAACTCGCCGGAAAGATCCGTTTAACCCAATTTCGAGTATCATAAATATTTTCGATCCCTTTCATCCCAGGATTAATAAATACGCTTTTTAGTTAAATTAACAATCACAGGAAAAGAAAAAAGTCGGTATAACGATCATAGATATCTTTAATAGAACATATTCACATATCAAGTTTAAAATCGAATAGTGTCATTCTTTCAAAGTTCGTTCGAATTTAAGATTTCGTATAACGGTGAGGGTAAATTCGTTTCCAGATTTGTTAATTCGATCGAGGACCTCGCTGTGTCTCAAATGTTGTATGGTCTCCCCGTTTACTTTGATGACTATGTCGCCGGCTTGTAGACCTGCTTTGTCGGCCAAACCTCCGAGAGCCACCTTGTAATACAAAGCACACACTTTACATGTATTATGTAAGTTACTGTTACACGTATTGTGGAATTTACTGTTACACGCGTTACGGGGTGTACTGTAACTGAGTTAACGATCGAGTCGATAGCGATGCATATTGACGATGCACAATTTCGATAACGAATTTACTGTACAGTTGTCAGCAAGGATTTCCTTGCAATATCCACGTGTCTGATGATTTAGGGAGAACTAATGTGCATTTTTATGGTCTTGGAATTTGAGAGGGTAGGAGTGGAGACTTTAGGAAATTTAGGGAGATGGGAATTTGGGGAGATGGGGATTTGGGGAGATAGGGATTTGGGGAGATGGGGATTTGGGGAGATGGGGATTTGGGGAGATGGCGATTTGGGGAGATGGGGATTTGGGGAGATAGGGATTTGGGGAGATGGGGATTTGGGGAGATGGGGATTTGGGGAGATGGCGATTTGGGGAGATGGGGATTTGGGGAGATGGGGATTTGGGGAGATGGGGATTTGGGGAGATGGGGATTTGGGGAGATGGGGATTTGGGGAGATGGGGATTTGGGGAGATGGGGATTTGGGGAGATGGGGATTTGGGGAGATGGGGATTTGGGGAGATGGGGATTTGGGGAGATGGGGATTTGGGGAGATGGGGATTTGGGGAGATGGGGATTTGGGGAGATGGGGATTTGGGGAGATGGGGATTTGGGGAGATGGAATTTGGGAGTTTGGGAATTTGGGTAAATTGGGAATTTGGGGATTTGCAGATTTGAGAGTTTGGGGACTTGGGGAGTTGGGGATTTGGGGATATGAGGATTGGGGGTTTGGGGAATTGAAGAAATGGGCATTTAGAGGATTTGGGAATTTGGGGAGTTGGGAATTTAGAGAATTTAGGTATTTGGGGAGTTGGGAATTTAGAGGATTTGGGAATTTGGGGAGTTGGAAATTTAGGGGATTGGGGGATTTGAGAAGTTGGAAATTTAGGTGATTTGGGGATTTTGGTATTCGAGGATTTGGGGATTTATGGAGTTGGTAATTTGGAAATTTTGGAATCTGAGAATTTATGGATCTAGGAATTTAGAAATCTAGAGATTTAAGGATTTAGGGATTTAAGGATTTAGAGATTTAGGGATTTGGGGATTTAGAGATTTATGAATGAGAAATTTGAGGATTTGGAGATTTGGGATTTTGGAATCTAGGGATCTTAGGAAATTTGTGAATTTATGAATTTGGAAGTTGCCAATTTTTGCATTTGTGGATCTAGGAATTTAGGAATTTATAAATTTATAAATTTGAAAATTGTGACATTTGTAAATTTATAAATTTGAAAAACAAGATATAGAAATATTTAAGAATTTGTAAATTTGAAAATCAAGATATATTTAAACCTTGATAAAATCATAGGAATATTTAAAAATTTGCAAATTTGAAAATGAAGGTATATTTAAATCATAGGAAAATCATGAGAATATTTAAAAATTTGTAAATTTGAAAATTTGACAATAAAAAGACAAGAAGGTTATCTTATATTTTTCCATTTTCTAATTTTCAAATTTCTAGGATTTCTTCAGTTATCAAATTAATGAAAATTTATATTTAGCAATTAAGGAACCTTAAAATCAACAAGTTTTCTAAATGGTCAAAATTCCAAAATTTCTCAATCAAGCAACACAAAAATCTCCTATTAAATCTTTTACTATTAAACATTTCCATCTACTACCTACTAACTAAATTAAATACTAACAATGATTGCATCTCTCCTTTCCAATCACGAAGCGTTAATTCACAACAGTTAATTCAAACAGCCGCCCCTACTCCGATCCCCCAAAAAAACTCCCTTCATATCCCCTTCGATTTGTCCGTAAACGAATAAGTATTTAAATCGGGTGTCGACTATCGAGTACATTAAAAAAGGAGCACGTAAGCCAATATCCCTGTCGAGAGCAAATGTTACGAGTTTTATTTGAAAGCTATAAGCCTGTGTAAAGTTTTAAAAAATTCACCAGCACACGGCATCGTCTCATCTACGATTCGATTAATGACTTCCTCTTTTTTTTTCAGACCGATATTGAGTCGGACCAGCCGCAGGATTCAGGCCGAACGAAAACGAGGTCACGCGATTTGATACGAATGCAATAGCGATAAAAGCTCCTAAAGCTGAAATCCCGAATATTTCGTCGAATCATTTTTTTTTCTTCTTTGAATGCATCAAATTATCGACGCGTCGATTTTCCATGAATTATTTGCGCTCGAAGAACGTCGAATGAGTGGAGTATTTTGAAAATACGGTGAATGTTTAATTTGGGGTGGCTTTTGGGGTTTTGCTCTTTTGTGGGGCTTGTGGGATCGATAGGTGTGTGGTTAATTTTTGGTATGGGTGTTTGGTGTACGTTTGAGGAGATAGATGGTTTATGAGGTTCTGGAAGATTGGGAAGAGGGAATTTTTGGGGGTAATTTTTTGGGGTGGAAATTTGTAGATTTTTGAAGGTGGGAGTTTAGTAAGGAAGAAGGTGGGAAATTTAGTAAGATGGGAAGAGTGAAGTTTGGAGTTCTGGGAGTTTTGAAAGTAGGATTATGGAAATGGAGATTTGGAAATTGTTAAATTTGGAAATTTAGAAATTTCAGTATGGAGAATTTGGAAAATTGGAAATTCTAAAATAGTGAATTTACAAATTTAAAAATCTGGTGTTTAGGAATTTAGATATTCTGAAATTTAGATTTATAGAAATTCTGAAAGTAGGGTTATGAAGGTGTAGATTTGGAAATTGTAGAAATTTGAAAATTTAGAAATTTCAGTATAGAGAACTTGAAAATTTGGAACTTCTAAAATAATGAATTTAGAAATCTAAAAATCTGGAATTTAAGAATTTAGGTATCCTTGAATTTAGATTTCTAGAAATTCGGAAAATTAAAAAATTGGAATTATTGAATTTGAAATTTGGAAATTACTATATTTTAAAATATGGAATTAGGAAATCAAAAAATTCTAATATAGGGAATTTGGAAATTTAGATTTCCAGAAATTCTCAAATTTAAAAATTGTTAAATTGGAAAATTTAGAAAATTCAATATAGAAAAATTAAAAATTTAGAAATACCAAACTAACAAATTTAGAAATCTAAAAATCTTAATATAGTAACTTTGGAAATTTAGAGATTACAATATTCTGAAACTCAGATTTCTACAAATTCCAAAAACTACAAAGCTACAAAATTACAAAATTACAAAATTACAAAATTACAAAATTACAATCTTACAAAATTACAAAATTGAAAATTGAATTTGGAAGTTCAATTGTCATCTAACGTTTCCAAATGTGTAAAAATGAGAATTTTTAGCGCACAAATATGTAGAAGTATACGTTACCCTAACAACAGTCATCGGATAACTGAAATCGGCTCCTCCGGATAATCGAAATCCCAAAGTTTGTCCGCCATTTCGTGAGAGTTTGATGTTAACGTCCATGACGATGATTAACGAGACTGAGCGATGCTGTAATCAGAGATCGAAGTTTCGGTAAACAATTATTCTGGGAAACGACTGTCATTTTGTTACAAGTATCGCTTAAATTGTTCTCGAATCAAAAACAATTCTGTTAGCTTTTGTATGAGGGCACGCGTGGTAATTATAACGCGTGGTAATATAATGCGTGGTAATTATAACGCGTGGTAATATAACGCGTGGTGATATGACGCGAAGTAATACAGTACGCGTGGCACTATAACGCGTGGTAATATAACGCGTGGTGATATGATGCGAAGTAATACAGAACGCGTGGCAATATAACGCGTGGTGATATGATGCGAAGTAATACAGAACGCGTGGCAATATAACGCGTGGTGATATGATGCGAAGTAATACAGAACGCGTGGCAATATAACGCGTGGCAATATAACCCACAGTGTTACTGAGTGCACGACAATGTAAATTGAAAGACTCCCATAACGAAGGGTTAACATGTCATATCAGAAGTACCTACACATCTTTCTCTCCCATTTCACTTTCGAACATTTTCAATTTTGATTTCCTCCCGAACGAAATCTACCGCCAGAATATAAGGAATTCTTCTTCACTCACCTAAAATTGATTGGCACTTTGAAGAATCTCACGGATTTAGCAGTGACAGGAGGAGTTCTCGAGAAGCTCGATCAAACAGTCAGCGAGGATATGTATCTGTCGATCGTGTACACGATATTTCATGACCAAGCATACGTAAATAAACGATGGCCAATGTCCGAAAATTGATCATTACTTAACACGCTATCACGGTTGTCGCTATTCTAGAGCGTGCACAATGCCGTAGCTGGTTACGAATTTCAAACTATAGACACTTTATACCCTACATGCTATTTCCGATGCAACAAGCTTCCCGAGGCTACGTGTTCATATTTATTATTTGTTTTGTTTATTTAGAGATAAGAAAGAAGATTTTTGTTAAATACTTTAGTCGCAATTTATTGATATGTTGATAAGGTTCTTATCAATATAGTGTAATATTAATGTACCAGGTTTTTAAGCTCTTGTAGTAGTTTTTATGTATTACAGTATTTTCTTAATATATCGTAGAATAAGTTTTTAATTGTACATATTATATGTTCTATTACTGATTTAATTTTTTTATTAAATAATATTCATATAACACATTTCAAGATCATGTATTCTCATATAATACATTATAATACATTTTAATACATAATCAAAAAATTATTATACGTGAACAACAAATTTTAACCAGCATGTTTGTTTGCAATGTGATTAAAAATAATAAACGAATACATTTATATAGTCACTCAAATATTGTTGTGTGAATTCGCTATTTTATAAATTGAAATGACAGATTTGTCGGTAATCGAATCAGCGCCATCTAGCGGATGGCGTTTCAAGCTTGCTCCTGGTAGCAGGATCGCAGGAAAGCGAAGAGGTATTCGCTAAAACAAGAGGTCTCCCGCGCATTCACGCGCATGCGCAGTAGGAGGTCCGCCCACGCGCCTGGCAGCCATAATGCAGAAGGCGGCGCATGCGCAGCACGCTTAAATGGCGCTCCCACCTACAAACCAACTAACTATGAATAATACTGCACCACTAATTACCTGCGCATAATTTCTACACTTTTATAATCAAAGAATGAAACTCGATCCTATAGCAATCTTCCTGTACAAAGTTTATTAAGATTTCATTTTAGAAAAAGTTGTTACACATATTTAAATCGTATGGTGTTGACAGTACATCGTAACAGTGTCGTTTATAGAAAATTATTAATAACTACTTTCAACTCAGATCTTAATAAATGTTGTACAAGAAGGTAGATGAAGAGTCACTGGTGATTTTTCAATCATAAAAGTGCATAAGTTCCTCTTAGAAAACGAGTAATTAATAATTCTTCGACAATGATAGTATTTGGTCCGTGAGACGCCATGTTGGAGTCGCGACGCCAGTCTGGCTGTAGCGCGCATGCGCGCTGATGCGCGGGAAACCTCTTATTTTAGCGAATACCTCCTCGCTTTCTTGCGATCCTGCTACCAGGAGCAGGCTTAAAACGCCAAACGCTAGATGGCGTTGATCCAAATTTTTATTTTACCGACAGATTTAACCTAGTGGCTATGTGATTATATGATCAATGTGTCCTTTATCTTCTGTACTTGAAAAACGAAATTATATTTATGAATAATTTATATTTTAACGAAATTTAGGTTACAGTAATAATGGACACATGGCTGAAAGATCTGTGCCCTGTAGAATTAAAATTGAGAACTTTAAGGTGTTTTCAAGGATTTATATTTAGAAATATGCAAATGTAGAAAAATGTATCATTTGAAGATACATTTACAAAATTTGAAAATGAGGGAATTTTGAAAGGTACTGTTACAAGAAAATAATCAATAGAATGCACTTACTCATTGCTACAATTTTAATTTTTATTATATACATTATTCTTATTATTATACATATTTATATATAAATTCTTATCAAATTTTATAAATTTGAAATTTAAAAAAGTGGGAGAAATTAAAGAGTCTGCAAATTTGGTTATTGAAAAAATTTCAAAGTCAAAAATCGTTTATAATTTAATTTCGTTTAAAATATACCTTGAATACGGGAAGAAGTCAAGTAGTTTCAATTCATAGATACATCAAATATACCGTACATGTGTAGAGATTTATTTTTATACACTTTTTATTAGTTGTACAGAACGAAGTTAAATACAAAGATTAATAGCTAACAGGTTGTCGTTTCCACCCTTTCTTTCGTTTTCACCCTTAACAAGGGGAGAAACTGATCGATAAGTGTCCTTCGCAAGAAGTAACGTATCTTTTATTCGATGAATTTCAGACCTGTAACAAAATAAAAAGGAAACGATTTAAAAAGATTGATGCTACACTGCTACAAAAACAATTTATGAAGGAATAAATATTTTACCAATAACCTCAGCTGATATTATCAGCATTTTTCTTCTGAATATTGAGATTTCTTTACGTTTCAATTTTGATAAGTTAAAAATATTAAAAATGGAAAAATTTGAAATTGCTAAACGGGGGAAAATTAGATGATTTAGCTGAAAGTCAGACAGTTTTGAAATTTCAAAATTCAGGAATGCAAAGAATTGGAATATTGTGTAAGTCAAAAATAAGAAAATTTTGAACTTTCAAAATTGAGGAATCTAAGGAAGCTTCAATATTGGAAAATTGGGTAACTCAGTTGAAAATGTAAAAATTTTTAAATTTGAAAATTATGAATTTGAAATATTAGGAAATTGGGTGAGTTATTGAAAAATGAGAATATTTTGAAATGTGAAGATAAGTAATTTTAAATATTGAAAAATTAGAAAATTAGAAAATTGAAAGATTGAAAAATTGAAGAATTGAAAATTTGAAAAATTGAAAAATTGAAAAATTGAAAAATTGAAAAATTGAAAAATTGAAAAATTGAAAAAATTGGAAAATTGAAAAATTGAAAAATTGAAAAATTGAAAAATTGAAAAATTGAAAAATCAATTAGTGAATCTGAAATTTCAAAATCCAGCAAACATAAAATCTTACAATTTTAAATATTAGTAAAACAAAAAAAGACTAAAATATTTTATAAAATTTGAATCATGACAAAAATTTGTCAGAACGTCTTCTCTTTTGTTTCACAAAAGAGCAGGATATTTTTCAAAATGTTATCAAGCATTCAGCTTTCTGTGGTAATGTCTTCCATCAAATAAATAAGCTGTGATATATGTATCACACTTATTGTCAACTTCTCCACGTTAACCTTAAGAGCCCCGAGAGTCTGAGCTTTAAAGCTTCAGCCCAAAACCTTCGTAAACTTGAGTGTCATACGATGTTAGCCTTAAAAGCTTAACCTTTAAAGCCGAGCTTTAAAGCGTGGGGTATTCAAGCTCTGCACTACTGGGTTCTGTTTCGACTTCTTGTAATGTTGGAAAATTACAAGATTAAATATCATTTGTTTCTGATATTTGAAACTCTGCAAATTGTAAATATTGAAAATTAAGAAAACAAAAGCAATTTTAGATAGTCTTTTTAACAAGTCTGTAATATTTGAAATGCTGCAAATTGTAAATATTGAAAATTGAAAAACAAGAACGAGTATGAATGTGAAAATTATAAAATGCAGCAAAAACTGTAAATTTCGAGAAATGGAAAAATTACATAAATTAAAAAATTAGTAATTTAAAATTGTATTAATTTGGACACTTAATTTAATAAACATGTAAATTTGTATACTTAAAGAATTAAAATAAGAGAATGTTTGAAGATAGCAAGATTTAAAAATGAAGAAGTAAGGACGAGTAAAAGTTTGAAAATCAATAGACAAGGATATTGAAGAAGCAAGAAACTTGTAAATTTGAGTATTGGAGAAATCTGAGAAGTTTGAAAAATGATAATGTAATAATATAAAAATCTGTGAAACTTAAAAATAAATTTCAGAAGTGTAAAAATTTTAAAATTGATATACAGGAATATTTGAAAATTTGTAAATTTTTCAATTTGCAAGTTTCTAAGTTTCCAAATTTCTAAATTTACAAATTTCTAAATTTCCGAGCTTCTAAATTTCCGAGCTTCTAAATTTCCGAGCTTCTAAATTTCCAAGCTTCTAAATTTACAAATTTCAAAATTTCCAAATTTCTAAATTTCCAAACTTCTAAATTTCCGAGCTTCTAAATTTCCAAGCTTCTAAATTTACAAATTTCAAAATTTCCAAACTTCTAAATTTCCAAGCTTCTAAATTTCCAAGTTTCTAGATTTCCAAATTTCGAAAATTCCAAACTTCTAAATTTCCAAACTTCTAAATTTCTGAGCTTCTAAATTTCCAAGCTTCTAAATTTCCAAATTTCCAAATTTCCAAGCTTCTAAATTTCCAAGTTTCTAAATTTCCAAATTTCTAAATTTGCAAGTTTCTAGATTTCCAAATTTCGAAAATTCCAAACTTCTAAATTTCCAAGCTTCTAAATTTTAAAATTTCTAAATTTCCAAGCTTCTAAATTTTCAAGTTTCTAGATTTCCAAAATTCCAAAATTCCAAAATTCCAAAATTTCAAAATTCCAAAATTCCAAAATTCCAAAATTCCAAATTTCGAAAATTCGAAAATTCGAAAATTCCAAAATTCCAAAAATCCAAATTTCTGAATTTCTGAATTTCTGAATTTCTCAATTTCTCAACTACTCAATTTCTCAATTTCTTAATTTCGCAATTTCTCAATTTCCAAATTTCTAAATCTCTCAATCTCTAAATTTGAAAACAAAGAAATTAGCTTATCTAATAAGCAAAAATTTCCTGAATTAACAAACCAACAAAATCTACAAAATTAAAAAATTGCTCACCTAAAAATACAAAAATCCCGACCCACAAAAACAACTATCAAAAACCTACAAATTTAAAAATCAATATACAACAATATACCAAAATAAACCTTCAAAGTGCTATTCAAAAACATTAAAAAACACATAAACCCAAACCCCAAGCTCCACTAATACTAAAACCTCAAAAACCCAATCACCAAGAACAAACAAAACCATAAAAACGAATAAACCGTCGCCCTCGAAAACCTCAAAAATCCGAAATTCCAAACCAAAAAAAAGAAATAAATGACTTTGAAAATTCAATGATGCAAAAGCCGTAAAGTTGTTAAACGTGCATATCATCAGATTGCAGCTAAGCGAGTAGTATAACGTTCGGAAAGGCGAGGCAACCATACCTGGCTATGCTCGCTATGTGAATTTCCTCGAGTGGAGGCAAAGTTTGATTTTGCTGAGGGCGCACGCCCCGCTCCCAGCTGCACAACCGACTGGCCTTTAAGCAGTCACGAACGGGTCTTCGTTCGTCACACTCTAACGAGATGTGTTTATAGTTCGTCGTTCAATCTATTTCCTCTCCAGTTTCCTCCTTTCTCCGGTGAAACATCGTTCCATCCCGGATTACGGAATCGCCAAAGTGTGTGCTTCGTTCTTTCTTTTTTTTCTTCGTACCTAATTCGGTGCCAGTGATTGCTTCCCTTTGTTCCTTCTCTCGTCGGCGAACGCGATGTTGCTGAAATCGAAACTCTCTCTCATGTGAGTCCTTAATTAAACCTTCAGATCGTTTAGTTTCTCGATGTTTTCGGAATAAGGGTTTAAGTGAAATCGGGAGGGTGATTAGGCTATGAGTTTGACACCTGAGTTTGTAGAGCAGTGAACGTTTGCAAATTTTTCGGATGCTTTTGTTGGAGGGTATTGACAGTTGGATTATTCTTTTGGTGGAAGAGTGAGAGGTTTCTTGGAGAATTCGAGTGGGTTTTTGTTGGAAAATTGGTAATTAGGATGGCTCTTGTATTTTTGTGAGTTTGCTTTGGGAGAACTGTGACACGACGGTGGGAAATGCATTTCTATTCAAGTTTTAAATATTTTTCTTTAATAAAATTGTTAATTATTTACTATACTTTAATAAAATTGCTAACTATTTACAGTCCTTGCGTTTCGTGATCGTTTGCTTTGGTAGAATTGACACAGTCGTGGAAAATGCATTTCTCCTCAAGTATCAAATATTTTTCTGTAATAAAATGGCTAATTATTTACTATTCTTGCGTTTCTATGATCGCTTGCTTTACTAGAACTGTGACAGGACGGTGGAAAATGCATTTCTCCTCAAGTTACAAATGTTTTTCTTTAATAAAATTGCTAATTATTTACAGTCCTTGCGTTTCGTGATCGTTTGCTTTGCTCGAACTGACACAGTCGTGGAAAATGCATTTTTCCTCAAGTATCAAATATTTTTCTGTAGTATGATTGTTAATTATTTACTATTCTTGCGTTTTTATGATCGTTTGCCTTGCTAGAATTGTGACAGAATCGTGGAAAATGCATTTCTCCCTAAATTTCAGATATCGAATTTTCTGTATAAAAATTGCTAATTATTAACAGTTGATTTCTGTGATCCTTCGTTTGCTGAAACAGTGACTCGACCAAAGAAAATTTCTCCTTAAAATTCAAATTATTTTCTGTATAAAAATTGCTAATTATTAACAGTTGATTTCTGTGATCCTTCGTTTGCTGAAACAGTGACTCGACCAAAGAAAATTTCTCCTTAAAATTCAAATTATTTTCTGTATAAAAATTGCTAATTATTAACAGTTGATTTTTGTGATCTTCCGTTTGCTGAAACAGTGACTCGACCAAAGAAAATTTCTCCTTAAAATTCAAATTATTTTCTGTATAAAAATTGCTAATTATTAACAGTTGATTTCTGTGATCCTTCGTTTGCTGAAACAGTGACTCGACTAAGGAAAATTTCTCCTTAAAATTCAAATTATTTTCTGCGTAAAAATTGCTAATTATTAACAGTCGACTTTCGTGATCCTTCGTTTGGTAAAACTGAGCTAATTGAGGAAAATTTCTCAAATATTTCGAGTATTTTCCTGTTAGAACATTGCTTTCTATCAACAGCTATAAAGAATTATTTTCTATCAACAGTTTTTACATTTGTATGATCCTTCTTTTGCTAGAAGAGTGTCGTGATCAAAGAAAATACATTTCACCATAAATTTCAACTACTTTTCTTATTAAAAAATTCTTAATAATTTTATATTAATAGTTTTTCATTTTTGTGACCATTCTTTTGATCGAACAGTAATAAAATTGAGGAAAATGCATTTTTTCATGAATTTTGACAATTTTTCTGTTAAATAATCGCTAATTATCAACAGCTCTTGTATTTTTATGTTTTTTCATTTACTCCAACTGACACAATCGTGAAAAATGCACTTCTTCTCAAATTTTAAATATTTTTCTGTAAAAAAATTGTTAATTATTAAGCACTCATGCATTTTTATAAATGTTCATTCATTCATTTCTTCCCAAATTTCAAACAGTTTTCTATAAAAAATTTGTTAATTATTACCAGTTGTTGAATTTTTATGAACATTCCTTTGTTGGAACAGTGACACAATAAAGAGAAATGAATTTTTCCTTAAATTTTGAATATTTTTGTATAATTATTAGTAGCAATAATTGTTAATTACAGTAGCTTATAATGTTAATAGTTTTTGTGTTTGTATGATGACTAATAGACTCCTTATCGGTGAACGAGGGTTGGAGGGATTTGTAGATTTAGGTTTGTTTTTGTAACGAGACTTGCCATGACAATTTTGTGTGGGCTTCTCGTTGTGCACACCATAAAATTACTAGTTTTCGAGCGATGCTTTAATTCAAAGATATCATTAAATCAGTAAGTAATTCAATTATTATTAAGTTATTAAGTTATTAAGTTATTAATAGATTTATGTTATTAATTTATTATTAAGTTTGAAAAAATTTAGGTATGTTTCTTTATTACTAAGTTTGAAAAGATTTAGGTATATTTCTTTATTATTAAATTTAGATTATTAAGTTTGAAAAAATTTAGGTACGTTTCTTTATTATTAAGTTTGTAAAAAATTTAGGTATATTTCTTTATTATTAAATTTAGATTATTAAGTTTGAAAAAATTTAGGTATGTTTCTTTATTACTAAGTTTGAAAAGATTTAGGTATATTTCTTTATTATTAAATTTAGATTATTAAGTTTGAAAAAATTTAGGTACGTTTCTTTATTATTAAGTTTGTAAAAAATTTAGGTAAATTTCTTTATTATTAAATTTAGATTATTAAGTTTGTACAAAATTTAGGTAAATTTCTTTATTATCAAGTTTAACTTATTAAGTTTGAAAAAATTTAGCTAAATTTCTTTATTACTAAAACCAAGATCCAAAACAGCCTTATTGTTCTTCCTCCTTCAACAATGTGCAAGTAAAAACAAAAAACTTAGTACACGAGCACTGGTTGTTCCCTCTTTCCGTGTCAATAAATTTCAAAAAATATTTCTGCAAGAGAATTTAAAACTTTTCATACTTTAGGAAGCGTGTCTCTTGCCTCGAATTTATGCTTTAAAACAAGAAACATTAAAACGTTCACTGTTTTAAATCAACAGTTACTGGTTGAAAGAATGTAGCTTTGACTTCTAAAAATTAAATGTCAGGAATATTTGAATAAAGTATAGAAATACTATTTTTTGACTGACATAGTATTATTATTACAAATATTTTAATTCATTGAGTTATTAAAAGTAGAACGTCAGAATACAAATTTAGTATTACTGTGCATTGTTAAATTTTTTTTTAAAGTATATTGTTAAAGTTGTTTTTAAAGTTGTTCTTAAAATATATTGTTGAAGTTGTTCTTAAAATATGTTGTAAAATTTATTTGTAACATAAATTGTTGAACTTGTAGGTAAAATATATTATTCAATTTAATCTTAAAATATATTGTTAAACTTGTAGGTAAAATAAATTATTCAACTAATTCTTAAAATATACTATTAAACTTGTTCTTAAAATATATTGTAAAATTTATTTGTAAAATAAATTGTCAAACTTGTACATAAAATATATTATTCAATTTGTTCTTAAAATATATTGTTAAACTTGTTCTTAAAGTATATTGTTAAACTTGGTCCCAAAATATATTGTTAAACTCATTCTTAAAATACATCACTAAATTTATTCTTGAAATAAATTATTAAATTTATTCCTAAAATATAGTTTTGTTAAACTCATTCTTAAAATACATCATTAAATTTATTCTTGAAATAAATTATTAAATTTATTCCTAACATATAGCATTGTTAAACTTGTTCTTAAAGTATATTGTCAGATTTGTTCCTAAAATATTTTGTTAAACTCATTCTCAAAATACATCACTAAATTTATTCTTGAAATATATTATTAAATTTATTCCTAAAATATAGTATTGCTAAACTTGTTCTTAAAGTATATTGTTAAACTTGTTCTCAAAATATATTGTTAAACTCATTCTTAAAACACATCACTAAATTTATTCTTGAAATAAATTATTAAATTTATTCCTAAAATATAGTATTGTTAAACTTGTTCTTAAAGTATATTGTTAAACTTGTTCCTAAAATATATATTGTTAAACTCATTCTTAAAATACATCATTAAGCTCATTCTTAAAATACATCATTAAATTTATTCTTAAAATATAGTATTGTTAAACTCATTCTTAAAGTACATCATTAAATTTATTCTTAAAATATGATATTGTTAAACCTGTTCTTTATTTCAAAACACACTGTTTACATCTACATTAACCAAACTCAATCAACTATATTGTTTCCCATTATTTAAAAACATCATACATTCGGTAATTCATACATATTCCGACCACATAAATCGCTACATGGGGTATTTATTATCCCTATAGTAATAGAGTCGCAAGAATAGGGAGGAAGGAAGAAAATAGGGTAAATTGCTGTTTCGTTCGACCCCCGCTAGGATTCCATCGCTAATTTCCACTCGACGATCTTGTTTAACAAGGAATATCAATCAATTAATTTTCAAAAGAGAAATAAAATAATATTCGACACGTGTTTCCTTTGCCCACACGCGCGTTAAAATAGAAGGTTACAGAGCTTAAAGACAATCTAAATTTATGAACGCTGATTGCAGCAAATTAAATCGCGTCAAGTCGAATTAAACTATATTATCTTCCATCGAACATCTCGAAAATTAGGACGATGAATGCTGTCGGGCCACAAATATCCTTCGTCTGATTAATTAGAATAGAAGAATCGAGAAATACTGTGTTTTCAGTATTCAGTAATATTATTAGAATGTTAAGAACGTGAGGTGACAAATAGAAATCCAGAAATTAAAAAGTGGAAATAGATGTTTGACAGCAACAAGTGTAAATGTTGAGTTCGATGAAAACGAATTCTAAAAAATCCAGGAATTTTAGAATGTAGAAATCTAAAGTTAAATTAATAAATTAAAATTAAAGTAATAAATTAAATTATAAATTAATAATTGATAAATTACATTAATAATAATAATTCTAAATAGGTTAAATTGATAAATTAAAATTAATTGATAAATTAAATTATAAATTAATAATTGATAAATAACATTAATAATAATAATTCTAAATAGGTTAAATTGATAAATTAAAATTAATTGATAAATTAAATTAATAGTAATAATTCTAAAAATCATTTAAGGTCTATAAATTACAGATTTAAGGTTACTAGAATCTGGGAGAATAAGAGTCTGAAAAAATAGTAATTTAAATCTGCAGAAATTGTGTTAAAAGTTGGTGATTTTATTATAATCGAATAAAAGGTATCTAGTTATAAAGTTACTATGGAATTAGAGTCTATCTGTCTCCGTCGAACTTTGCATAATTCACCAAATATTTAACATGGAGCGACGGGAATCTGTGAAAAAAGTATGAGTTCGTGCATTCTGAAAGGATGGAAATTATTGAAACGTGCTGTACGGCGATAATATTGAGTAATTTTGGAACTTTGAATTTTGGAATTTGGGAATTTTGGAACTTTGGAATTTTGGAATTTGCGAATTTGGGAATTTTGAAGTTTTGGAACTTTGGAATTTTGGACGATTAGAAGATTGGAAGATTGGAAGATTGGAATTTTGGAATTTTTGAACTTTGGAGTTTTGGAATTTTGGAATTTTGGAACTTTGGAGTTTTGGAATTTTGGAATTTTGGAACTTTAGAGTTTTGGGATTTGGGAATTTTGGAACTTTGGAATTTTGAAATTTGCGAATTTGGGAATTTTGAAGTTTTGGAACTTTGGAACTTTGGAGTTTTGGAATTTTGGAATTTTGGAACTTTGGAGTTTTAGAATTTGGGAATTTTGGAACTTTGAAATTTTGGAATTTTGGAAGATTGGAAGATTGGAAGATTGGAATTTTGGAATTTTGGAATTTTGGAATTTTGGAATTTGCAAATTTGGGAATTTACTAATTTTGGGAATTTGATAATTTAGAAATATGGTAATTCAGTAATTTGGTAATTTGGTAATTTGGTAATTTGGTAATTTGGTAATTTGGTAATATGGTAATTTGTTAATTTGGTAATTTGGTAATTTGGTAATTCAGTGATTTGATAATTTGGTAATTCAGTGATTTGGTAATTTGGTAATTCAGTGATTTGGTAATTTAGTAATTTGGTAATTTGGTAGCCTAGTAATTTAGTAACCCAGTAATTTAGTAACATAGTAATTTGTCAATTCAGTAATTTAGTAATCGAATAGTTCGATAATGTAGTAATTTCAGAATTTTGTAATCTAGTAATTCCATAACCTAGTAATGTGATAATCTAGTAACCTAATAACCTAGTAATTCGATAATCTAGTAATTCTATAATTTTATAATCTAGTAATATAACAATTCACAAATTTAATAATTAAAAATTTCAAAAATCCACAAATTTCTAGGATTTAGAAATTAAAAAAAAATATTTTTCGATCCCGACGTGTTTCAAAATTTCCCTCCTCTCCGATCATCAAAAAGATTGACCTCTAATGTCACACATTTTATAAAACTATACATACATCTATGTATACATAGAAGTGGAGTAGTACAATGTACGTCGCATTTATTCCGAGAGAATAAAATCGTTCCTTACTTTTAATCGCTAAACACATAGCAATGAATCGTAAAATCGAACTATAAAATAAAATAGTATAGCATCCAAGCGAGATTTTCATTGTACACAGCCGATATCAGTTTCGACCACCGTATTGTTTCTTGATAGCTAAACTACCTTTACCATTTTCATACCCGTTGGCTTATTGGCTGCCAGCCATGAACAGTACTTGACACTTTATAGCTGGTTAAACCGGTGTTATGTACAAAGGAATTTGAGAAAAGAGGGAAAATCATTATTGTGTTTCCTTGCACGTCATTATAACGTGTATCGATTTTCTGTAATTAACAACTTATTTCACTGAATAATTATTGTTTATGTACAATTTTTAATTTCAGAATTTAATGCTAGTTTATGGAAGTTTTTAATTAGTTGGATAAAATAAATATATTTTCATAAAATTGTTTAGAGTGTTCTATTTTAAATTGTTGATAAAATTGAATAATTAGTGCCATGATAAATTAGCAATAAAATTAAATGAATCATTTTATGATACATTATAAACAAAATTGAATTAAGCATTCTATTATAAATTATTGATAAAATTGAATTAATCACTTTATGATAAATTAGCAATAAAATTAAATGAATCATTTTATAATACATTATAAACAAAATTGAATTAAACATTCTATTATAAATTATTGATAAAATTGAATTAATCATTCTATGATAAATTAGCAGTAAAATTAAATGAATCATTTTATGATACATCATAAATAAAATTGAATTAAGCATTCTATTATAAATTATCAATAAAATTGAATTAATCATTCTATGATAAATTAGCAATAAAATAAAATTAATGACACTATGATAAATTAGCAGTAAAATTAAATTAGTCATTCTATTATAAATGATCAGTAAAATTAAATTAGTCATTCTACTAAATTATATAATATTGCATAACACAATTACTTTGAGCAAACTTTCAAATTTTTGTGCTCAAACTTTTTAGAGGGGAGAAATTTTATTTGAGCCACCATAGTAATATCTTACAGTATATTTTTGTTATAATTTATTCATATAATTAATCCTTATAATGTAATATAATTTATTCATATAATTAATCTTTATAATATAATATAATATAAATTATCCATATACTTAATCTTCATAATATAATATAATATAAATTATCCATATACTTAATCTATATAATATAATATAATATAAATTATCCATATAATTAATCTTCATAACATAATATAATATAAATTATCCATATAATTAATCTTCATAACATAATATAATATAAATTATCCATATAATTAATCTTCATAACATAATATAATATAAATTATCCATATAATTAATCTTCATAATACAATATAATATAAATTATCCATATACTTAATCTACATAATATAATATAACATAATTTATCCATAAAGTCAGTAACATACAGTACTTACTATAAACCCCCAAAGCACCATCGCAAGAATTTTAATAAACAATTAAATTGACGCTAAAATAATATTTCACAGCATATTTCATAAAAAGTAGGCTAGATAGACTACAGCTTAAAGAGCACCACTTACAGCAATGACAGTTACTAATAACACTTAATGTGTTAACGATGTTTCTCCATCTCTAGCATGACATGCAACGTGTTAACCTGTCATGTCGGTTCAACGTGTCCGGGCTCGATGCCTCTAATGTAATACAACCGAGTAATTAGAGACCTAATAGTACTAATAATATAAGATGCAAGACTGCTTAAATGTCAGAATTAACTGTTCGTGATCCGCCATAATTAGTTCTCGATTCGAGCACGTACCTCACGCGTGTTCATTAAGGTTTTCTTTTCGAAGGTTATTCCACTCTTTACAATTTTAAAATTTGTCGGTTTAAAAGTTAAATGGGCTTATTAGTAGTTTAAATTAAAATTAATAATTTTTACTAATAATTTGTACTGTTGTTTCACTATGTTTATCACACGTGTCATGCAATAATTTTTACTAATAATTTGCACTATTGTTTCACTGTTTTTAGACATCACGCGTGTCATTCAACAATTTCTACTAATATTAATAATTTTTACTAATAATTTCTATTATTTTTTCACTGTGTTTACACATCACATGTGTCAAGCAATAATTTTCACTAATATTAATAATTTTTACTAATAATTTCTATTATTATTTCACTATGTTTATATATCACACGTGTCATGCAACAATTTCCACTAATAACAATAATTTTTATTAATAATTTCTATTATTATTTCACTATGTTTATACATCACATGTGTCAAGCAACAATTTCCACTAATATTAATAATTTCTACTAATAATTTCTATTATTATTTCACTATTTTTAGACATCACACGTGTCATTCAACAATTTCTACTAATAATAATAATTTTTAGTAATAATTTCTATTATTATTTCACTATGTTTATACATCACAAGTGTCATGCAATAATTTCAACTAATATTAATAATTTTTACTAATAATTTCCACTATTGTTTCACTATATTTATACATCACACGTGTCATACTATAAAATCATTTAAAATCACTTAAAATTTCTTCAAATTATTATATTAACCAAAATGGCGACTGAGAGTCACCTCTCAGATCTACAACAAAGTAAAAAAACGAAGAAAAGAATTGAAAAATAAACTGGAAATTCTGTAGCGTCGCAAATGAATTAAAAAAGGAGGCTTATCCGTTTCTTCCGCGAAACTTCTGATTCTCAACAGCCGATATCCATTGAGAGTCGTTCTATCCGGTGTATCGATTTTTCCTGAAATCCGTTGTTGACCTTAATAGCCGACTGTCGTTGCTATCTCGGTCCAGCTTGCCTTCCAAAACCTCCTTAAACGCACCAACTTTGAAAATTTCCTAGTCCGAGTAGAGTGGAACTGCTATAAAACAGCAATCCGAAGTTTAACCTCAAAACAATAACATGAGATCCGCGGTGGCGCGATCAACATTCAGCTTGAGTTTACACGCATCAGCTAGGATAATATTTTCACGCATTAAGGTGTTATTACATTGAATCTTCAAGTATTAACTTTGTCTGATAGAAACTTTGGTGTAGTAACTCGTGTTATATTCTGCATTTTGGGATTGATAGAAATTTTGGTGTTGAAGTGTTTCTTCAGGTGAAGATTTTGGGGTGGAAGTTGATGTTATGTTAGGTAATTTCATGTTAGATATATAGGTTGTTAGATTAAGTGATTTTAGGCATAAATTTTGAGGTAGAAGAATTAGATGTTGAAGTTATGTTAAGTCATTTCCTGTTAGATATCAAGTTTGTTATATTAATCCATTTTAGACATAAATTTTGTGATAGAATAATTAGATGTTGAGGTTGTATTAGGTAATTTCCTGTTAGATATCTAGTTTGTTAGATTAATCCATTTTAGACATAAATTTTGTGGTCCAAGAATTAGATGTTGAGGTTGTATTAGGTAATTTCCTGTTAGATATCTAATTTATTAAATTAATTCATTTTAGACATAAATTTTGTGGTCCAAGAATTAGATGTTGAGGTTATATTAGATAATTTCACTTTGAATATCAATTTTTAAATTTTCATTCATGTCAGATGTTAATTTTATCATAGAAGTATTAGACATCGATGTCCTGTTAGATATTTTCACACTGAATATCAAGTTTTAAAATTTTTATTCATTTCAGATGTTAATTTTGTTATAGAAGCATTAGACATCGATGTCCTGTTAGAGATTTTCACATTGAATATCAATTTTAAAATTTTTATTCATTTCAGATGTTAATTTTGTCATAGATGTATTAGACATCGATGTCCTGTTAGATATTTTCACATTGAATATCAATTTTTAAATTTTTATTCATTTCAGATGTTAATTTTGTTATAGAAGTATTAGACATCGATGTCCTGTTAGATATTTTCACATTGAATATCAATTTTAAAATCTGTATTCATTTCAAACATCAATTTTGTTATAGAAGTATTAGACATCGATGTCCTGTTAGATATTTTCACATTGAATATCAATTTTAAAATTTTTATTCATTTCAGATGTTAATTTTGTCATAGAAGTATTAGACATCGATGTCCTGTTAGATATTTTCACATTGAATATCAATTTTAAAATCTGTATTCATTTCAAACATCAATTTTGTTATAGAAGTATTAGACATCGATGTCCTGTTGGATAATTTCACATTGAATATCAAATTTAAAATTTGTATTCATTTCAAATATCAATTGTATCATATGTCAGCTGGCATCACATATAAAATTTATATTTACTCAGACATTTTCGTCAAGTTATATCGTTACACATGAATTTTATGATATTACATCGTTAGACACACATTTTATCATTCTTATTTCAGGTATAAATCTTGTCACATTAAATCACTCCAGGCATTTATCTTTTGTCATATAAAGTCGCATCAGACATAAATCTAGTCATGTTTGTAGGAAATAGATTTCAAAACAAAATCTTCATACAATTTATACAACAGTTACTAGAATATAAAGTAGCATGAAATACTCTAACAAATATTTGTACATTCCTACATATTTGATTTACTATTTTACATAGAATATTTCGAAAACATAAGATGAATAAAATCGCAGTTTCATTAAAGTCCAAATTCAGTTAAGTCTGAACACCTTTGTTTAGGTGTTAACTAAATATTAACTTCATCATAATACGAAGTCTACCTTGGACATTCAGGTCAAAATTCATGAAAAGCAAATAATTGAGAAGGTAATTACATTGATTAATTAAAATCGGACACCTTGTACACCATAATTGGTCTGGGTTAGTTATGCTTAAAGTAACGGTATTCATTAACCTGGCCACGGGTCACATTACATGGAACAATTACAAGTTCATCGAGAACGATCAACTGTTCGATTTACTGATCTACCAATGATCAGTTTATCGATTCATCGAGTTCGAAGCTGAAAGATTTTATTAGGCTTCTACGTATGATATGTCGGATCTCGAAACATCGGTCCGATGCAATTTGATGACAAGTACCGCGAAATGGCGCTTATGATATATCAATTCGAAGCTTAAAGTTTGTTGAAAATGCCCACCTAAACTTTTCACGAATATCTTTAATAACGGGCTGGTTATCAGAAAATCGAACCATCGATTACTCCGTACAACGCGCAGTAAGGTTATCTGACGATCTGCAATTTTATATTAGGAACATCGACGAAAGGTTTATATGGCCATTTTTAACGAACACTAAGCTTCAAATCGATGTAACACGAGTGTTATTTTGTTATATAACATCAAACTGTATCAGACTTCAAACGTTTTAAAATCATGCAACCAGCCATTTTGTATTCGAGATATTAATAAAACCTTTACGCGGTCATTTTCAATGAACTTTATCCTTCAAGTCGATGTAACAAACGTTATTTTATGGTACTTTCATGCCATCAAACCCTGTCAGACATTTGATGTTTCAAAGCCCTTTAATATGCTAATCCTGTGAGATCGTTTTTCGATAAACTGCTAGTTTTTATTGGAAAAAAATATTAGTTAACTTCATTATTTTTATTACATTTATTTTCATTTGAGTTTTAGTTTCACGTTGCTTGACCGCCATTTTGAGGTACTTTTATGTCAAAATTGATTGATTTTGTTAGAAGAAAATCAAGTTTTGTGTCAGACTTGATTGATTTTGTTAGAACAAAATTAAGTTCTATGTCAGACTTGATTCTTCATTTTCATTTCAGTTTTATATTCAAATTACTTGGGCGCCATTTTGAGATACCTTTATGTCATCCATTTTGTGTCAAACTTGATCGATTTTGTTAAAATAAAATCAAGTTTTGTATCAAACTTAACTAATTTTGTTAGAACATAATTAAGTTTTATGTCAGACTTCGTTCTTCATTTTCATTTGAGTTTTATATTCACGTTGTTTGGCCGCCATTTTGAGGTACTTTTATGTCGTCCATTTTATGTCAAATTTGATTGATTTTGTTAGAAGAAAATCAAGTTTTGTGTCAAACTTAACTAATTTTGTTAGAAAATAATTAAGTTCTATGTCAGACTTGATTCTTCATTTTCATTTGAGTTTTATATTCACGTTGTTTGGCCTCCATTTTGAGGTACTTTTATGTCGTCCATTTTATGTCAAACTTGATTGATTTTGTTAAAACAAAATTAAATTCTGTGTCAAACTTGATTGATTTTGTCAAAACAATATCAAATTCTGTATCAAACTTGATTCTTCATCTTTAATTGAATTTTAAATTGTGGTTGCATGGGCGCCATCTTGAAATACGTTCATAAATTTGTATGAAACTTGCTGAATTTTGTTAAAACAAAATGAAATTTAGTGTCTGATTTTCACTTGCGTCAAACATAAAATAAATTACTATTAATAAATAAAATAAGACTAAAACTAGTACCAAAAGACTACCCTAACGCTTCTCATATTAAAGAAAGGTCAAGCGCGAATGACCCCATTATGCTCGTATTTACACGACGCACCTTCATAAATAAGAAGTTTAAAAAAAAACTTGTTTCAAAAGTTAATAACACATTTTGTTATCATTATAAATGCCTATGATCTTCGCGTTGCATAACCTATTAAAATTGCGTCACATTTCATCGGAGGTATTAACGCAATGAATCGCGTACCGGAGCACGCTGCGTAAATGGCGAAACTGTTAAGATACATATAATTGGTTATGAAAACTAATACCACGTATCGACGTTGATCGTAATAATATAATA
This sequence comes from Megachile rotundata, assembly GCF_050947335.1. Classification (NCBI taxonomy): domain Eukaryota; kingdom Metazoa; phylum Arthropoda; class Insecta; order Hymenoptera; family Megachilidae; genus Megachile; species Megachile rotundata. Next base: position 14,463,900 of record NC_134984.1, read on the forward strand.
GCGGCTAATTAGTATCAACATGCTGTTATTTCGCTAATAGCTCCATCGACAGATGAACGACGACCGTTAAATCTCTCCTACAATATCCGACATTTTTGTTCGTTCCCGTTTAATGAATATTTAAAACGATATCTTGAAAAATCACGGCTGCAGTTTACGAGGCAAATTAAAATTTTACCAACAATTTTTCTGGCTAGTACACAACGTTGCATTTTAATCTAAATGAAATTTTGGAGAGTTACGACCGTACATTGGGACAGGTTTTGCTGCTTTTAATCTTTAATTCGTTGTTTAATTAAAAATTTACTAATATATGTTCTGGAAATTTGGAAAAAATGCATGTAAATTAATTAGAGAAATTGAAATGTGTTACCTTGAGGTATGTCTGCTTTACATAAAATATTTTATAGCAAATTTTAATAAGTATTGCAGGATAAATCTTTGAGAGCACATTTCTGCAGCTACTGATAATTAAAATTTTATATGAGAAACAGTTTTAGGTCAATTCTTGCTCTTTTTATTAATGTTCCTCGACAAAATCGTTTTTATACATTTTTGCATTTTGTCATTGACAATGAAAGACACAGAAATAAAAATCGTAATAAAAGCTTCATTAAAAATATTTACCTTGTCTTAACATTTCGAAGGACTTTATAGAAATAAAAGAAAAGAATGCAACTAAAAATAGTTGTAAATCGATACTGTATCAACATGTCCCGGAGAAGACGTATCAATCTACCCCATAAGAAATCATTACGCAGAAACATCTTCGTACAATAATATGGCGCACAAAAACAGAGTAACAGGACGTGATTGCTTTGTCTTCGAAACAAAAAGTCAAAGTAATGTGGGACAAGTTTTATGTTTTCGAACACATTGAGATTTAAGATATTTTCTATTTATGTTTAAGGTGAATTTTATCATGAAATATAAGAATATTATTGTTATAAAATATTCATTTTTTATAAACAGAATTTTTCAGACTGATCATCGTATGTTGCTGTTCAAATTTGTAAATAAACTTTCAAGTACAAGATTGAATATTTAAGTAGTTATTAACGAAAATATTTGTTGTAATTTTTCTTTTAACCTAACCTTACTACCACGATATTTTATAATTCTATAAACAAAAATTGATGTGGTGCTGTATTTTTAATGCATTCCTAATTTGAACAAATTATTGTACAGCTTCATATATTTTTTTATGAAATTAATAACTAATATATAGCTTAGAAGATTATCTTATTAAAATCCTAACCTAACCTTATTGTAAACCATCAAGTGCCAAATTTTTATTTTAATTTTACCTCGGTTGTAAACTCATCAAATACTATTATAGGTTAGAAAGTAATAATTATGAAAACTGGAACGTGTTTAAAATATATAATAATTTAACGAGAGATTAATTTTATTTTTTATCGCAACTCAACTCCCCATTTGAAAATCACAAATCAATTAAAAGAATTATTAAAACAGTAAATAAACAGTTCAGTGTTTTATGGTTAGCCCTCATTTTCAAACAATGTATCCCACAGACCACAGTTGAATTTAATAAAAACCAAAATTGAACCACCGCCAACATTCTAAAATAATCAAATTCAATTCCGACCCTCCACAAATGTTCAGCCAAAAATTGAAGAGCAAAATCAAGTTAGTCACGTAGTCCGTTTTCGTATCAGACTCGGTATTTGCGAGGATAATCCGTTTGGACGGGAAGGATATTATCGAAACAGTTCGAAGCAATGATTTCAAGAACGATTTAAGTTACCTATTACATTTGTCTCTGGGTGGAGTGATAGAAAAGGAGGGGCAGGGAGGAGCGCTCTGGGGATAGCTGGTTGTGCCGGTGGCTGCATCGATCGTTTCTACTGCGCGGTAGAGCTCTCCTCACATGAACGATGTGGTTTCCCTTCCTTGAAAAATATCATGACTCACCATAACGAGTAATTATACCAAACGGTTGGTTGCCGGTTTTTGTGATTTCCTCTTGACAACTTGCCCGCAACGCGATCATTACGACTGCTATAAAACTGAACGCAGATATCAGTTAGTTGAATCACTGGACAGTAGGGAACAAAAGTTTGTGGCTGTTGTAGAATTTTTTGGGGGATTGTACGATTATGAATTGTATTATGTGGAGGTAGACTTAATTGAGTGGACTATAGAGTCAGTGGACTATAGTAGAGACACAAGTTTATGGGTAGTATATTGCTTTTTGGGAACTGTACGTTCACACATGAATTGTATTATGTCATAGAGGTACTAGACTCATCTGAGTCAGTGGATTACAGTAGCAGCACAAGTTTGGCTACCATATTCTTTTTTGGGAACTGTACGTTCATGAATTGTTTTATGTGGAGGTAGATTTAATTGAGTTAATGGACTATAGAGTCAGTGGACTATAGTAGGGACACAAGTTTATGGGTAGTATATTGCTTTTTGGAAACTGTACCTTCACACGTGAATTGTATTATGTCATAGAGGTACTAGGCTTATCTGAGTCAGTGGACTATAGTAGGGACACAAGTTTATGGCTACCATATTCTTTTTTTGGAACTGTACGTTCATGAATTGTTTTATGTGGAGGTAGATTTAATTGAGTTAGTGGACTATAGAGTCAGTGGACTATAGTAGGGACACAAGTTTATGGGTAGTATATTGTTTTTTGGAAACTACACGTTCATATGTGAATTGTATTATGTCATAGAGGTATTAGGCTTATCTGAGTCAGTGGAGTACAGTAGCAGCACAAGTTTATGACTACCATATTCTTTTTTTGGGAACTGTACATTCATATGTGAATTGTATTATGTCATGGAGGTACTAGACTGAAATTGGGACATGTGGACATCTTGCATATAGATATAAATTTTGAAATAAAAATATTTGAGTGTAGAGACATTTTGTAGATATTTGAAGATGTAGAAATCTACAGATATACAGGGTGTCTCATAACTAGTGTTACTCCCTGAAAAGGGTGGTAAGGAACATCATTCTGAACATCATTTGAAAATATGATTCTTCGAGGAAAATATCCATCAGAAATTTAAATATTTAACAACATAAAAATTTGCAAATATAATTAATTAAAATTATTATGTTAAACACGAACTATGTCAAACAATTCAGAGCCAAATTATAGTCCTATAAATAAAATTTAAATAATACTCGAATACAAATGAACCACTCTAAAGTACATCCTTAAATATTCAAAATTGATGCTAAATGTCATAATTTGTTAACGTGAATAAATTTTAAAAGAAATAAAGTATTATTTTCATTTTGATATAAATAATATAGACTATTGCATAACGCCCTAGCCTGGAATACAGCAGGAACTTGTAAATTGCTTACAGTTCGGTTCGAGCGGTGAACAATTATTGGATTTGTGACGAATTTTTGTTCTGGAAATTGCCCTAGTTCTGGGACGGACTTTATCGCCGACAGATAAAACTGACAGGGTTTAATCGCAAACGAATGACATTTACTTTGATAAAAAAAGAAAACAGGCAAATATTGCAGTCTGGAATTTAAACGAATCAATTTCTCGTCTCTCTTTTAAGCAAATTTTATATACGGAAATATTCGTTCGATTGAAATTTCCAGGTTTATTGCTTTTCGAAGAAGATCTTGTAAAATTCTGTTTAAAATATATATAGTTCAAAATATAATACATTTAAACTTTATTTAATAACAGTATACAGTACTATTTAATAATAATAATAATAATAATAAGAGTAATAATAATAATGCTATGATGTTTCATCTCAAAAAAATTATTATCGTTTATGACTGTCCTAAAATTGAAATCAAAATGAAAAACTTGTTGAAATATTACATAAAATATAATATAATTTAAAACATAACAAAGTATAACATTTTATATAATAATAATAATAATAATTTACTCAATTCTTATGCCCTAATAATTAAATAAACTTCACTGTCTCATAACAGTTATAAAATTTGACTATCAAAAAATTATCATGCATCAACATTAAAAATTATATATATATCTTTTTTTTATTATAGATGCATTGAAAATTATCAACTGGTAACCAGTTCATATTAAAAGCTGTATCGCCCGAATTTTGTTAATCGTCGTTTAGAAACATTGCACACAGCACCTTAAAACAATCAAACAGAATGTGTTTTACGTCTGCCGGACAATAAAGAGCGAGATGCTTTAGTAATTTTATTATGCACTTGACCATGAACAGGATTCCCGAGGGTAAAGGAAGTAGTTCGAGGTCTATCGTCGTGGAATGTTCATCAAGTAGACCTTTATCACCAAGATCACGACTACGGTTCTTTATTTTGATTTACTTCAGAGTCAAGAAAATAAGCTGCATGCTTAAAAGAAGTCTTTTAACCGAGCTGGATCTCTTTCCAGAAATTAAATTTGTAATTTTAGAATGAAAATTTTTATTTCTTCTTTAATCTTACACTGTATATTATTCTTTTGTGAAGATCTCTCGTTTGTAAGCTTGAGAGGATAAATATTGGTAAATTGAAACGTTTTGTTAAGTATACGTTTCGGAATTTTTAGGTTGCAGTGTTTGACTGTTAGAAATATTTGATCTTGTAATAATCATTTGTTGTCAAACTAAATATAGAATTATATAAAATATGAATCGTTTGTAAGGAGTTATAAAAGATTGTTTTTTAATTCGACAGATTAGTGTGTTGACGATGAATGATCATTAAGGGTAGATCATTGAAGGAGTCAAGAGAATCATTTAGCAGAATGTCGAGGATATTGGAAGGGACGGATGAATGCCCCATGGACCCGGGGCTAAAATTTGACACCACTTGAATGCAGAGAAAAAGGTTAGTACAGACATGAATTTTTAATTTTGTTAAATTCTGAATTTTTTAATTTTTAAATTTGTAAATTTTTATATTTTTAAGTTGAATTGGAAATTTGAGAGTTTGAGAGTTTGAGGAATTTAGGAATTTAAGAATGTATAAATTTAGGTATTTGGGAATTTGGAAATTTGGAATTTTGGAATTTTGGAATTTTGGAAATTTTGGAATTTTGGAATTTTGGAAATTTGAAAATTTGGGAATTTGGAAATTGAGAAATTTGAGATATTAGAGATTTGGAAATTTGCAAATTTGGGACATTAAAGATTTGGAAATTTGCAAATTTGGGACACTAGAGATCTGGAAATTTAGAATTTTGGAAATTTGGTAATTTAGAAATTTGGGAATTTGGAAATTTGGAAATTTAGAAATTTGGAAATTTGGAAATTTGGAAATTTGGAAATTTGGAAATTTGGAAATTTGGAAATTTGGAAATTTGGAAATTTGGAAATTTGGAAATTTGGAAATTTGGGAATTTGGAAATTTGGAAATTTGGAAATTTGGAAATTTGGAAATTTGGAAATTTGGGAATTTAGAAATTTGGAAATTTGGAAACTTGGAAATTTGAAAATTTGGAAATTTGAAAATTTAGAATTTTGGAAATTTGAAAATTTAGAATTTTGGAAATTTGAAAATAAAGCCACTTCCACATTATTTACAAATCTCCATATTATTCACAATATTTACATCGTACACAAAAATGCGAAGCATCGAAGTATTGCCAGATGTGCAAAGTTCACCCGCATTTCTCCGTAATTACACGAAGAGGAATTAATTAATTAGAGTAAGATTATTTGTAGGTACAAATGAGCAGGACGCGGAATGGGCACATCCTGGCTTTTGGCCCTGTTTCCTGTGACGATGACGACGATGACAATAATGTCGTACATCACCGTAACGACGGCTACTTCAACCTCGGTGCCGTCTCTCACCACGGCTGCCAACACCGATATTCTGGATACAAAGAGGGTAAACAGTTAATTGCACAAGTATAATTAAATTTTATTAAATTTATATCAAGTTTGTTGATATAACTTTTGACTCTTTGTTGATTAATTTGAGTAGAGTGGCGTACAACCACTAAGTCATTTAATAATTTGTATATAAACCGATGTAACAATCAATACATGAGTCAATTCAGTAATCAATACATGACTTAATTTAATAATCAATACATAAATCAATTTAATGATCAATACATAAATGAAGTTAATAGACAATTGAGTAATCAATATGTAAGTCAAGTTAATAATCAATGTATAAGTCAATTGAATAATCAATACATAAGTCAAGTTAATAGTCAATTGAGTAATCAATATGTAAGTCAAGTTAATAATCAATGTATAAGTCAATTGAATAATCAATACATAAGTCAAGTTAATAGTCAATTGAGTAATCAATACGTAAGTCAAGTTAATAATCAATGTATAAGTCAATTGAATAATCAATACATAAGTCAAGTTAATAGTCAATTGAATAACCAATATGTAAGTCAATTTAATAATTAATATATAAGTCAAGTTAATAGTCACTTGAGTAACCAATACGTAAAGCAATTGAATAATCAATACATGAGGCAATTGAGTAATCAATGCATAAGTCAATCGAGTGATCAATATAAAAATCAATTGAGAAATCAATATATGAGTCAATTGAATAATCAACACGTGAGTTAATTGAGTAATCAATACTTGAATCAATTGAGTAATCAATACATGAGTCAATTGAGTAATCAATGCACAAGTCAAGTGAGTAACCAATACATGAATCAGTTGAGTAATCAATACATGAGTCAATTGAATAATCAATACATGAATCAATTGAGTCAATTGAGTAATCAATACATAAATCAATTGAGTAATCAATACATGAGTCAATTGCATAATCAATAAATGAGTCAATTGAGTAATCAATACATAAATCAATTCAGTAATCAATACATGAGTCGATTGAGTAATCAATGCACAAGTCAAGTGAGTAACCAATTCATGAGTCAGTTGAGTAATTGATACATGAGTCAATTGAGTGATCAATACATGAGTCAACATACTAACCAATATGTAAATATATAATGTGTTCAAACAATATCTATTTTCTAAAACTTATACCTATTACATATCAAACTTAATACGAATATCATACATTGCACATGTGAGTTAATATACAAGATGTACGAGATAAAATATAAAAGAGGTTACATAGCCAAAAGAAGGAAAGAGAAATCTGGTCTTTCCTTAACAATATGATTTTGTGGTCGAGAGAAATAATGAAGCGTATTATTTTTGACAGGCGGATATTGAAAAAGCTCTGGATGTGATAGAAGCGGCATCGATTGGGTCGTTAGGAGAAGACTGTGCAACGACAGCTGGTTTCAAATCTTTACCAGCTGCCGTAGCACTTGATCCGCGACGATACGACACCGCTCGCCAAAAAGCTGATATGACCGCCCTTATGCTACAAAATCTTGGCACCATCGGAGGATCGAGGCATAATGGTAACTTTTCACTAATTAACGAAAACTTTTGATTAAAAGCGCTGAATTAGCAACTGTTTGATTAACTGGGTAGGAATTAGAATGTGCTTGGTCCTACCCGAAATTGGGGGGCTCCCTCAGCAGAAATTGGGGAGATGGTTTGAAGTGTTTGGGGAGTTGAGAGTTGGTTTGCGAATTTCAATTTTTGAGATGGAAAATTTGGGGGTTTGGGAATTGAGAGATTTGGGAATTGGGGAATTGGGAGATTTGGGAGTTGGGGGATTTGGGAGTTGGGGGATTTGGGAGTTGGGAGGTTTGGGAGTTGGGAGATTTGGGAGTTGGGAGATTTGGGAGTTGGGGGGTTTGGGAATTCCGGGATTTGGGAATTAGAGGGTTTGGGAATTGGAAGGTTTGGGAATTGAGGGTTTGGGAATTGGGGGTTTGGAAATTCAGGAATTTGGGAATTCGGGGATTTGGGAATTGGGGGGTTTGGAAATTGGGGAGTTTCGGAATTGGGGGATTTGGGAATTGGGAGATTTGGGAACTCGGGGATTACGGAATTCGGGGATTTGGGAATTGGGGGGGGGTTTGGGAATTGGGATACTTGGGAATTCGGGGATTTGGGAATTCGGGGATTTGGAAATTCGGTGATTTGGGAGTTGGGAGATTTGGGAATTGAGAGATGTGGGAATTCGGGGATTTGGGAGTCGGGAGATTTGGGAATTGGGAGATGTGGGAATTGGGAGATTTGGGAATTGGAAGATTAGGAAATTGGAAGATTTGGAAATTGGGAGGTTTGGGAATTGGAAGATTTGGGAATTGGGAGATGTGGAAATTAGGAAATTTGGAAATTGGAAGATTTGGAAATTGGGAGGTTTGGGAATTGGAAGATTTGGGAATTGGGAGATGTGGGAATTGGAAGATTTGGGAATTGGGAGATGTGGAAATTGCGAGATTTGTGAGTTGGGAGATTTGAGATTCTGAAGATTTGAGAATTGGAAAATTTGGGAATTTGAAACTTTAGAGATTTGGGAATTTGGAGATTTGAGAATTTGCAGTTCTGAGAATTTGGAAATTTGAAGATTCTAAAATTTTGATTCTCAAAATCTCAAAATTTCAGAAATTTATTAGTTGAACGTTTTGTACTTTACAAACTTGAAATTTAATTAATAAAATATTCTGAAATGTGAGATTTTATAGTGTTTAGATTTTGGAAATTAAATTTTGCAATTCTACTAAAATAGTTAAACTAAATTTACTAAAATAGTTGAAATCTATTGTGTACAGTGCTTTTAGAGGTGTTAGCAAAATCTCTGCTGGTGTCCGTGAACGACGCCGTAGAAACGAGAGTGATAGCATTAAATGCGTCTACCGGTTCAGTGATTAGTGCTGTTTGGTTGGAAAGAAATCCAGCGAGCGTTGGAGAACCATCGAACGTTGATAATCATGGACTTGAACCAGGATCGATACCGGATCCTAATTTACCTTGGTTCGAAAATGCTGGTACCACTACGGAATTGAGGTTTGACTCGTCTGTCCTACGATTCCATGCATGTTATTATACTTCACATTTTGCATGATGTTTCACTGTCATAACACATCTTCGTGTTTCAACCCTTTGCACTTGAAATTTTTATTCGTTTATGTTATCAGCAACTGGAAACATTTTTGGGTAGACATTTTTAAAAAAGTCTTATTTACTAGAAAAATCATGTTTGTATGTAAATTTATGTATTTGTTCATATTGATATATTTGTTCAAGTTTAATATGAGTGAAATAAAAATGAATACCTAATCATACTTGTTGTTAGATATAATGACATAAGGAGATAATACAAAATCATAATAAGCACAAACTAGTTGAATAATATAAGAGAAAAAGTATCTTTGATATAAAGTCTTATTTACTATAAAAGTCATATTTACATATAAATTAATGTATTTGTCCATATTGATATGTTTGTTCAAGTTTAATATAAATGAAACAAAAATGAATACCTAATCATACTTGTTGTTAGATATAATGACATAAGGAGATAATACAAAATCATAATAAGCACAAATTAGTTGAATAATATAAAAGAAAAAGTATCTTTGGTACAAACTTAACTATCTAAGGGTTGTGAGAAGAAGTGAGAGGAACAATAGAAAAGAAAAAGAAAACTTAAAAAACTAAAATACCCTATGCTCTTCTGCTGTCAATTTAATATCTAGAAATGCGGTGAACAACTCTCTTTATTGTTTATATTCAAACATAAATTATTATATCAATATTATTATTATTCTTACTTGCATTATCTCCATAGTCCTCGAGTTCGAAGACAAATTTAAAATGGCGGTCCTCCTGGAGTCCTCGAGTGCAAAGGGTTGATAAAAGTTTCAATAAAGTAATATTATTAGCAAAGAATTATTAGAAGCAAAGAATGATACAATTTTAAGTTACATCATAAATCATTTATGTACCTTTCATTTTTTAATTTGTATTTTATTTAAAAAGTAAATTAAAATTAGTTATTATAGTTTGTAGTTCAGTTTTCGTATTACTTAGAGAATTCGACAAAATTAGAAGAATATTATTTCGTTCTAATTTAGTATAATTTTCATCTGACTAATAACGGATAACACTGTTTGATAACGCCAGAAAAAGCCATGCATTCATGTGTTTGCACACACCCTTTCAAAAAACTATAACCTGCACGAATGCACCAACGTGAAATGAACTTTTCTGTTTCCCGTTTCTCGCACTTCACCCTTCATACGTATATTTTTGTTTGATAAAATACTCTTCTTGGTAAAACGTTCATTTCAAGTACGATTTATAATTTGACAAGTTTCAATAAGGTTTATTATTTGAAAAATTTCACTTAAGTTTATAATTTGAAGAATTTCAAAAAGATTTATTATATAAAAAATTTCACTTAAGTTTATAATTTGAAAAATTTCATTTAAATTTCTAATTTGAAAAATTTCACTTAAATTTATAATTTGAAAAATTTCATTTAAATTTATAATTTGTAAAATTTCACTTAAATTTATAATTTGAAAAATTTCACTTAAATTTATAATTTGAAAAATTTCATTTAAATTTATAATTTGTAAAATTTCACTTAAATTTATAATTTGTAAAATTTCACTTAAATTTATAATTTGAAAAATTTCAATTAAATTTATAATTTGTAAAATTTCACTTAAATTTATAATTTGTAAAATTTCACTTAAATTTATAATTTGAAAAATTTCAATTAAATTTATAATTTGTAAAATTTCACTTAAATTTATAATTTGAAAAATTTCACTTAAATTTATTATTTGAAAAATTTCACTTAAGTTTAAAATTTGAAAAATTTCACTTAAATTTATAATTTGAAAAATTTCAGTAAGATTTCAAATTTGTAAAGTATAATTGATGATAATTTTATAAAGACTACAAAATTTGATATAAAGTAGTCTAACTTTAATATACAATAAAGTAGTCTACTCTTCAATTCAGAGAAGTTGAAAAATATTATTACAATCAATGCGTTAAATACACAATATTTTTTACCGAGAAGAGAATATAAATGTTTTGTAGGCGCTCCACGATCATTCATCATCCTCCATTATTTCATACAAGCGTCAAGTCATAGAAACTCGATACACGTTAACAAAAACGTGAAACTGGAACACGTTTCTTTTCAGATTTGCTAAATCAATTTTGAAAAAAAAATTCAATCGTCAAAAAAGTTATATTCATTGTACACATGCATTGTCTGAATGTTTCGATAACTTATTAATTGTTTATGAATAAATCGTTTAAATACAATTCTGGAATAAAATATGGAATAAATAAGTGTCTCTAACATTAAAGTAAAACTAATCATTCTAATATCTGTTTAATAATAAAACAAATAATAAATTGTATCAACAATTAAAAACGACAAAGAAAATTTAAAAAAATATAAAATTATAAAAATATAAAAAATATAAAAAATAGGATCAGTTATTTTCCGAAAAAGAAAATAATAGTTTAATTTTTAATAATAAGGAATTAACAAATTGTATCAACAATTAAAAACGACAAAGAAAATTTAAAAAAATATAAAATTATAGAAATATAAAAAATATAAAAAATAGCAAAATATCGCAGTTATTTAAAAAAAAAAAAATGAAAACAACCCCAAGAATATTCGTACTGTACGAAAGGGTTGTACTCCCGTTCAAGTCCGACTACTCGAAGTTTAAAGAAGGTTTCAAGTTGTTAAACAGCATCGTACATTTTATCCAAGGGATACGAACAAAATCTTCATATGGAAGGAGGGTTATAAACGCTTAAATAAACATGTACGATAATCGATACGCTTCACCTTTCTATATATGTATGTGCAACACGAGGGTATTTATAGAGACCATCGTAAAACTAACCTTCGAAAATAACGTGAAGCAATTGTTACCACTACAGATACGCGAAATGCATGCATGGACTGATATAGAAAAAAAAGTGAAAGTTTACTTTAACTATATACTGCGATACTATACATACGTGGTATATTGCAGCTTAGAAACTTAATAAAAAATTTAAATTTTTAGAGCAATTCTTTTTTTATGTAACATGTACCATTTTTATATAATTTTTCTTGTAATGTTTTATAACAAGAATATTTTATAATTATAATTTTTTGTGGGAACAGTTGAATTATAAAATTTCAAATGGTTACTGAAAGTTTATAATATACATTGTTACCATACAAACTTTTAAAAACTGAGAAATTAGAAAATTTCAAAAAACAATCTTAATAAACTTATGTCACATCCTATAATGACAGTCAGCCATTTTGTATTAAAACTATCCATAAAATCTTTTATACAGTTTCATTCATTGAATTTTAAACAATCTGATATGATATTGAATCGCGTCAAATATTTTAAGTTTAATAATCTCTCCCTTAAAAATTATATACTGCAAAGAAAATAAAAAATTAATAATAGCTTGACACAGTAATAGAAATATCGAATGTTGAAATATTCAGACAAAAATTGAGAGTCGTTAAAAAGTACTTAATAATTGATATTCGTACACCGGATGACCGTGAAGTGCCAGGACCAAAGGTTAAAAAAGAAAATGGAAGGAATAAAAGAGGTTGTATTAATGGGGTCGTTGCACAAAACGCGTGTTTATTAAGAGGTCGAGGTTTCTATGGCGGTTTGTGGCGTTTGCGTGTTATCCCAGGTCACCGAAATTCATGCAGTCACCGGCGATTGAATCCTACAGGGGTTGGTGGACCATTCCGTACTTCTCCTGTAAAAGCCATCGATGGTTGATCTCCTACAGCGTTAATATACGTCCTCCGGATGCTCGTCATGGGTACGTAAATGATTCCTAGATAACATTTATTTATTATAACGTCGTTCACAATAGAAATTACTTGTAAATAGGATTATTATGTGGATTTGAAGATTTTAGAATTTGGGAATTTGGAGTTTGGGAGTTTGGGAGTTTTGGAAATTAGTGGTTTTCGAATTTGGGAATTAGGGAATTAGGGAATTTGGGAGTTGGGGGATTAGGGAATTAGGGAGTTGAGGGATTAGGGAATTAGGGAATTAGGGAATTAGGGAATTAGGGAATTAGGGAATTAGGGAATTTGGGAGTTGAGGGATTAGGGAATTAGGGAATTTAGGAGTTGAGGGATTAGGGAATTAGGGAGTTGAGAGATTAGGAAGATAAGGAAATAGGGGGATAGGGAATTAGGGAATTTAGGAATTTGAGAATTTGGGAATTTGGGAATTTGGGAATTTGGGAATTTAGGAATTTGGGAGTTGAGGGATTAGAGAATTAGGGAGTTGAGGGATTAGGAAGATAGGGAATTAGGGAATTTAGGAATTTAGGAATTTGGAAATTTGAGAATTTGGGAATTTGGGAATTTAGGAATTTAGGAATTTGGGAATTTGGGAATTTGGAAATTTGGAAATTTAGGAATTTGGGAATTTGGGAATTTGAAAATTTGGGAATTTGACATTTGGGAATTTGGAAATTTGGGAATTTGGAGATTTGTGAATTTGGGAATTTGTGAATTTGTGAATTTGTGAATTTGGGAATTAGGCAATAAGGGAATTAGCGAATTAGGAAATTAGGAAATTAGGAAATTAGGCAATGGGGGAATGGGGGAATGGGGGAATCGGGGAATTATAGAACTAGGGAGTTTGGGAATTTGGGAAATTCGAAATTTGAAAATTTGAAAATTCGAAAGTTCAAAAAATAGAAAATTTGAAAATTCGAAAACTTCAAATATACATATCTGATTTTTCAAAATGAAATATCTATTTGATACTATAATAATAATAGGGTTTTATGCACTTTATTTGCAGAATTCGAGAATTTTTAAGCGTGGATATTGACATCAGCGGATTAGAAGTAAATCAATGCGATGCATCATCGCAAATTAGTGAAAACGAAGCTTTAAGTAATCAAATAGCATCTTTTAAAGGCACACACAAGTGTCATAATGACACTACTCAGGTAACTCGTAATTAACATTAAAAAATAACAATCATACCTACTCTTACTAGAATCTAATTTATAAAAATTAAAAATAGTAAACTTGTACCATGCATGTTAGTCAAATTTTATTAAGTTTTCAATTTTTACAATTTTATATTGTAAATAATTTTTATAGAAAATTAACAGTAGTACATTATAAATAATTTCTGTAGAAAATGAGCGATAGTGTATTGCAAATAATTTTCATAGAAAATTAACTGTAGTATAACAAATATTTTTCATAGAAGTTTAACAATAGTATATTGTAAATAATTTTCATAGAAAATTAACAATAGTATAATGTAAATAATTTTGACAGAAAGTTAACAATTTCATAAAGTGACAATAATGTGCTAATATTAATATCATAAACTCGTGATAAACAATTTAAGTTGCAAACTGAAAATCAGTCTAAATATTCGATTACAAATATAATGTACCTCCAGTCAATTAAACGATAAACATATTAAAAATATTTATTACAAATATAATTTTCAATGTTAAACACATTATAAATATAATTTTCCTAAATGAACAAAATTGATCAAACACAAGCTATTTTATTTGCAGTGCGAATATCAAACTCCTGGAGATCGCGTTAATCACAATGGAGTCGGTGCTGGATGGGTTAAGGGTGCATACATATGCAAATGTCGAAAGGGTTATTACAGCACGAATCAACATCAGTCTGGCTTCGATGGAATTCTCGTGGAAGGTTAATAACTAATTTAAACTTTCATTACAGAGACACGATTAACCCGAATTTCCAAAATTTTGCAGCTGCTTGGAAGGAGATGCAAGAAAACGTGAGCGATTCGTACGTGATAGAGTTTCGATGTTTGCGTTGTGCACCGGGATGCGCCAAGTGCAAAGGGCCTGAGCCTTGTTTAGCCACTTACAACTGGCCCTTTCGGTATGAAACTTCGATACAAAACGATATTATAGTAGTATATCGTGAAAAATGTACTGATTCATTTAAGGTGATCTAGAGAAAGTGTTTTATTAGTTGGAAAAAATCCACATTGGAAAAATTGGTACATGAGGAATAATTCTAGTGAAATATTTGAGTCGATCATTTTGAATAGTTGTATATTTAAATTTGTGTAAATATGTTATGGTTATATGAAGTTTAATTTGGGACATTAAATTATTATTATTATTATTTATTATAATTAAATATTTAAATTATTATTAAATTTAATCTCACATTTTATTAGGGAATTAGGGAATTAGGGCGTTAGGGAATTGGGGAGTTAGGGAATTAGGGAATTAGGGAATTAGGGAATTAGGGAGATAGGGAATTAGAGAGATAGGGAATTAGGGAGTTGAGGGATTAGGAAATTAGGGAATTAGGGAATTGAGGAATTAGGGAGATTGGGAATTAGGAAGATAGGGAATTAGGAAGATAGGGAATTAGGGAGATAGGGAATTAGGGAGGTAGGGAATTAGAGAGATGGGAAATTAGGGAGATAGGGTATTAGGGAGATAGGGAATTAGGAAGATAGGGAATTAGAGAGATAGGGAATTAGGGAGTTGGGGGATTAGGGAATTGAGGAATTAGGGAATTGAGGAATTAGGGAAATTGGGAATTAGGAAAATAGGGAATGAGGGAGATAGGGAATTAGAGAGATAGGGAATTAGGAAGATAGGGAATTAGAGAGATAGGGAATTAGAGAGACAACGAATTTTGATATTAAATTTAATATAATCAATATACTATACTTTAATTATAAATTATACTAAATATATCAAGTATACTAAAACATGCAATATATCTAGTATGCTTTAAATTTTATATTAAATATGATTTACGTAAACATATTCTGATTTAATTATGTCACGATATATTATTAATATTTAGTGTTTGATTCCTCCAGATAGGATCAAACTAAAATTTCACATTTTCTAATATTTTCTAATTAAAATTAGAAACTTCATAAATAATTATCAGTTATGAAACACTAATTGAGGCAAAGAATTGTAAATAAGTTATATTGCAATGTGTTTTGAACTTGTCTTGTTAACTTGGTTTTTGAAAACTGATAAGAAATTTGTTTACAGAATCACCCTTTTATCATTCTCCATTTTCTGTGTGTTTGGTACCATCGTTTTGGTGGCCTACATGTATCAACACCGTAAGCTTAAAGTGTTCAAGGTCGCTTCGCCGATATTTCTATCCATTACGCTTTTGGGTTGTGCTATTATGTATCTCGAAGTACGTATACAAAAGCTTGTATACCTATTGTTCACATGTAATATTGCACTTCTAGAAAATTTATTATAGATACTAGTATAACGTAGACTCTCGTTATATTGCCATAGTGGAGATAAATTAATGCAACAAAGGATGTACTGAAAGATGAATTTGTTTTAACCTTCTGTGATGCAAAATCACAGTATCGGCAATATAACGAGAGTCTACTATGTATATTATAGTGTTCTACTTATCATATATCAAATATTATGCACTCAGATGGCTGCCATATTTCCTGTTTTGGATATGTATTCTTGTATCGCGACAAAGTGGACGAGACATCTTGGGTTTTGTATTTCCTACACCGCGTTGTTGATGAAAACTTGGCGGTAAGAAATATAGATAGGCAAAAATAATTATTCTGATCTGATGTTATCTTGATTTATTTCGATAAAAAAACAGTAAAATGCAATAATTAAAATATTACAAAATTAAGTAACAATGAAAGAGAGCATAATTAGTATACATTAAAATTGCTTAACTATGAAAGCAGAAATAATAATTAAAATAAAATATAATTACATACGTGGAGGAAGTAATATACAATAATTAAAATGAAGATAAATAAAATTTTGCTAAATAAAAATAATTTGAGATATAAACAATATTTATTTTCAAATTACAAAATATTTTAATGACACGACTACCTGTACATTTACAAAAATTTCTTTCTAAAAAAAGAATTATAAAATTGTATTTACAGTTTTTATATAAAAAATTATAATTTAAATCAAGATGACATCAGATGATCTAACCTATACATTTAGTATTAAATGTTTCAATCTACTTTTTTTAAATGACGCGATTATAAGTTGCTGTTTATGTAAAAATTGTATAAGTTCAAATATGAAAGCATGAAATAAAGAAAATGTCTGTCACAGTGTATCTCTCACGTACCGTGTCAAGAGCGCACACAAAGTGAAACTCACGGACAAGCAATTACTGCAGTGGATGGTTCCAATATTGTTAGTAATGTTAATTTATCTTGGCACATGGACACTGAGCTCACCACCGTATGCCGAAGTGATAGCCGACAATTATGGTCTGAAATTCTATCAATGTTCGTTCAACTGGTGGGATCACAGTTTAGCAATCGGTAATAGTAATAATAAATTATACGAATGTATTTCAAGTGACTCAGAAAAGAAATCGAGATTATTGATTTTTGTTGCGAGGTACAGTTGTTTTTTTGAAATTTCTCAAATTTTGAGTGTTCAAGTTTTATAGTTTCTGGATTTTCGAATTAAGAAATGTACTTTTCAAATTTTGTGTTTTTAAGTTTCTAAATTCTCCAATTTCCCAAATTTTCCAAATTTCCCAACTCTCCCAAATTCCCACATTCCCACATTCCCCAAATTCCCGTATTCAAATTTTCCAAATTTCCAAAATTCTCAAATTCCCCAAATTCCCACATTCCCCAAATTTCCATATTCCCCAAATTCCCACATTTCCCAAATTCCCACATTCCCCAAATTCCCACATTTCCCAAATTCCCACATTCCCCAAATTCTCACATTCCCCAATTCCCACATTTCCCAGGTCCCAAATTCCCCAATTCCCACATTCCCAATTCACACATTCCCCAATTCCCACATTTCTCAAATTCCCACGCTCCCCAAATTCCTATATTCCTCAAATTTCTCAAATTTCCAAATTCCCACATTCCTCAAATTTCTATATTTCTCAAATTCTCACATTCCCCAATTCCCACATTCCCCAATTACCACATTTCCCAATTCTCACATTTCCCAGTTCCCACATTCCCCAATTCCCACATTCCCCAATTCCCACATTTCCCAATTCCCAAATTCCCCAATTCCCGCATTCCCCAATTCCCACATTCCCCAATTCCCACATTTCCCAATTCCCACATTCCCCAAATTCCCATGCTCCCCAAATTTCTCAAATTTCCAAATTCCCACATTCCCCAAATTTCCCAAACTTCCCAAATTCCTGTATTCCCCAAATTTTCCAAATCTCCCGAATCTCCAAAATTTCCCAAATTTCCCAAATTCCCACATTCCCCAAATTTCTCAAATTCTCCAAATCCTAAAATTAAAAGCACCAAATCCTTGCAATCCCAAAATTCTAAAAATGTCCAGTTTCCCAAATTTCCAACATCCCCTAACTTCTAAGAAAACTAAAAATTCTACAAAAGAAAAATTCCATAATATTCTAACAATTTGTTCAAGGAACGACTGTACCTACGATTATACGTGCATACACATAACCGTATGATTCCGTTTGATATTAAAATCGATACACTCAGTAGCTGTATTCCTATGCATACCTATGTACAATAATATATGAAACTGTACTTAAACTGGGTCGCAAGAAAATGTATGGTACACGAACTTTTCCTTTCAGGGGAAATTCTGTTCCTTGCATGGGGCATTAAAGTGTGTTACAACGTTCGCAACGCGGAAAGTCTCTTTAACGAGGCCCGTTTGATAAGCTACGCAATTTATAACATAGCCGCTGTGAATATAACTATGATCGCCATTCAGTATGATTTTTCATTCTTAATACATGTTGTCCACGTTATTGTTAACTTAATACGTAACTCTTCTTCATTTCTCTTTCACAGCCTCTTCATTTTCCCTCACGCCGGTCCAGATATCAAATACTTGTTGGGATTTTTGCGCACACAATTGTCGACCTCTGTTACTGTCTTTCTTGTATTTGCACCTAAGGTAATTTATACTTCAGTTGTTTAAATTCATGGTAAATTTGAAACTTTTCAAATTTGTAATTCATGTTAATTTATTTAACTGTAGGTAATTCGAGTTTTACGAGGACAGGTTAATTAGGAAATTAGAGAATTAGGGAGATAGGGAATTAGGAAGGTAGGGAATTAGAGAGATAGGGAATTAGGGTGATAGGAAATTAGGGAATTAGGGAGATTGGGAATTAGAGAATTAGGGAGATAGGGAGATGGGGAATTGGGGAATTAGAGAATTAGGGAGATAGGGATTTAGGAAGATAGGGAATTAGGAAGATAGGAAATTAGAGAATTAGGGAGTTAGGAAATTAGGGAATTAGGGAATTAGGGAATTTGGGAATTTGGGAATTTGGGAATTTGGGAATTTGAAAATTTGGGAATTTGGGAATTTGGGAATTTCTAATTTGGGAATTTGGGAATTTGGGAATTTGGGAATTTGGGAATTTGAGAGTTTGGGAATTTGGAAATTTGGGAATTTGGGAATTTGGGAATTTGGAAATTTGGAAATTTGGGAATTTGGAAATTTGGGAATTTGGGAATTTCTAATTTGGGAATTTGGGAATTTGGGAATTTGGGAATTTGGGAATTTGAGAATTTGGAAATTTGGGAATTTGGGAATTTGGGAATTTGGGAATTTGGAAATTTGGGAATTTGGGAATTTCTAATTTGGAAATTTAGAAATTTGGGAATTTGGGAATTTGGAAATTTGAGAATTTGGGAATTTGGGAATTTGGGAATTTGGGAATTTGGGAATTTGGGAATTTGGAAATTTGGGAATTTCTAATTTGGGAATTTGGAAATTTGGGAAATAGGGAAGTAAGCATTGAGGGAATTAAGAAATTAAGAAATTAGTAATACACATTACTAATGTTTAAATTCACGTCAAGTTTAAAGCTCTTCAATTTTTTCAATTCACGCTAAATTATTTAATTGTAGGTGATTCGAGTTTTACGAGGACAAGGCGATCAATGGGATAGCCGTGCAAGAGCTAGAGGTGTTACAGCAAGCTTCTCGTTAAATGGAATCGGTTTGGTATCCGAGGAGACTACGGACTTGCATCAAGAAAACGAGGAGCTCAAGGTAAACTTACTCTCTTAACCTCATAGGCACAGTTGAACTTGTGGACATAAAATTCCTTGTTAAAATTAAAGAAATCATGCAAAAAATAAAAATGATCTTTCAAAAATTATAATACAGTAAATTCTGCTGAATGACGCAGGAGGAGATCCAGAAGTTAGCCGCGCAAATCGAGTTCATGAAGATCGTGCACATGGAAATGTACAATCGTCACATCAAATCAAAAGCTGGCGGATACTTCAGCACCCACGGTCATGGGCATACTCATCCATCCTCGGCCCAAAGTCCAATCGCGAAGAGTTCGACAGCCAGTTTTATATTGAAAGTATGTATCTAAGTCGTCTTGGTCTTTTTCTTATCCCTTACAGAATACAAGTATTGCAAGTGTCAAAATTACTATAACTGCATATCTAGAAACTGACATTTAATCAATACTACCAGAGTCCAAAATAAAATTGCAATTTGACTTATATGTATAAAATATATATAATATATCGATAATTCAATCCATAAATCCTATGATCTCATTAAAACTTGTCCATATTTTATGAAGAATGTCTTAAAAATATATCTTGCTGAATTAAGACTTCAGCCAGTCTGAAGTTTGAAGGATGTCAGCAAAGTCTGAAGTCCTCATTAAATTTTAAATATCTGCTTGAGGTGGTATTTTAAATTTGAAATACGAATTTGTGTAAGGCGCTTGGTCTACACTTTTCTCAGAAAGAAATCTTATTGAATGAAGACTTCAGCAACTCTGAAGCTGAAAACTCTGAAGACTTCAGCAACTTTGGAACTGAAAACTCTAAAATCTTCAGCAACCCTGAGGTCTTCATTAAATTTTAAATACCTATATGAAGTAGATACTCTAAATTTGAAATACGAATTGAGTGAGGCACTCGGTCTATACTTTTCTCAGAAAGAAATCTCGTTGATTGAAAACTTCAGCACATCTGAAGCTAAAAACTCTAAAGACTTCAGCAACCCTGAAGTCTCCATTAAATTTAAAATACCTATATTAATAACTACTCTAAATTTGAAATACGAATTGAGCGAAGCACTTGGTATACTTTTCTGTAAGGGATCTATTGCCTAATGATAACGCTAGTAGTAGAGCAATTCATAAATACAGTGAAGTAAACTATTGAGCAGACAGCCGTGGAGCGAGGAGCCAGCGCGGCCGCGGCTGCCGCGGTCGAAGACTCAACTTTCCCTTCTGGAAGTTTGCACCGAGCGCGGAGAATGGAGATCCTGAAGGAACGGAAAGCGGAACGGGAGAGGGAGCGGGAGAAAGGCAAGGAGAAAGAGAAGGAACGACAGAGAGAGAAGGAACAACAAAGAGAAAAGGAACAGCATAGAGAGAAGGAGAACGAGAAAGAGAAACAAGAGACTGCGGAGGAGGAAAAGGTTGAACAAACCGGGGAGAAGGTCTGACTAGTGCTAAATAGCGATGAGGTACGCACAGTTATTTCAGGTGCTTAAGAATTTTCATTTAGAAAAATGGATTTCTCAGTTATTAACCCCTTCCCGTACCATTTATTTAACACTAAACCATGCGTACTTAATTTGAAATTAAAAATGAAGTTAAATATTAAATAAACAAACGATGAAACATAAATTAGTACACACATTTATTCTTTATTTTGATCAATTCTGATTTCAAGAAATGTACTTCAACAAAATACCTTTTAATAAGAAACTTGTGGAGCGGTCATTTGGCTTGATAGTTTTAGTGTTAACAGATGCGTCAGTCAAGACTAACTATTCAGGACTATAACATTAAAACGAACAAAGAAAATTCAAATGTAACTATTTTATATTCAGGGATCCTTGATAATGTAACTCATAGCTGGACCAAAATTTTGAGTTGAAGAATGTTCAAAATTTCAGTAAGGTTTGTCACATTTTAGCTGTAGGTACGTCACGAGACTCGTCAAAATACGGGAAGGGGTTAAAAATTTGTAACCTCCAGGACTTCAAGTAAATAAATTGTAAAGTTGTGAAATGTATAAATATGAAATTAGTTGATTAAGTAGATAACCCTTAGGAATAACAATGATTTTTAATTTGAATTGCAATTTTTAATTCTGCAATAATAATTGTAATAATTACAACAATAATTATGGGAATTTAACTATGATTGACAGATATGGTTATGACAAATTCCGAGCACGAAGACAATGAAACATAGAGGCGAAAAGAGAAGGCGCAAAAGGAGTAAATTCACAGGGTATTCTCTAATGCAGGCCTGGGCAACTCGTGCCCTTCGATTCGGTTACCCTCGGGCACAATCCTCGCTCCGTGCATAAGACGCCCGAGCCTGCATCTGACTTACCCTAGGGGCACCGTGTTGCCCAGGCCTGCTCTAATGGATACAAAACACCCAGTGTTCGAACGACTCAATGGACTTCAATCATTAAATAGTAAATAGATTAAATCTGTACGTATATAATTGTCATTCGTTTATTCGTTATGGCAGTCCTCCATTAGCTTTATCGTCGAGTTACGTTGTCACCGAACCCATGAATGAACTTAACGAGGATAAATGGTGTGATTAACAATGAAAATTAAAAATCATTTTCTGTGTTGCTAAAGTGACATGTTTATTATAACAGTATATACTTTTTTCGTCATTGAAGAATTTTGTATGAAATAGTTTCGGTATAAAATGTTTAAACGATAGTAAATGGACAGAGTTTGTGTGTATCGGATAAATACTTTGTCGTTATGCGCTGTTCAGTTTTGAACGAAATAAAAAATCTGACAAGTTATATATTTTATAATTGTTCTTGGTTTGCGTCTGCGAGAATCTCGATTGCGATATACTGTCGTGCAACACAAAATGAATTTGTGTCAATAAGTGAAACCATATCATAGCATATACCGAATAAAAAATTGAAAATATTAATTATCAACTGTTTGTTGTAACTGGTAACGTTAATCACTGACTACATTTTTGAACACCTTTTCGAAATGTTACATACTTCGCTGAAAAAACTGACGGTGAACACAGGAATTATTTGATACTGTTACAGTCTTTCTCTTTTAACAATATAACATTTACTTGTCTCGTGCAGAAGACACAATTTAATTATTTATTGCAAGAAATAAACAGAGAAGTACCCTAAAAAACTTGTTGAAACAGTACCGTATTAAAATTATGAAATATTACCGATAAATTTGAAAGTACCCTATTATTGTTTAAACAGTAATGTATCTGTAAATTAAGAGAATCAAAAATTGCTTGGCGAGAATCACATACAAACGCACATCTACAAATTCAAGCTAATATAAACAAGAAACCTTCTTAATCGAATTAAAGGATTATTAAAATCATAATGACTTTCGTTTCGATAACATAGAATTTCTACACACGTTATAAATAAATTCACTGTGTGAATGATACTCGTATTACAAAAAGGTGCACATTAGACGTAAACCAAGAGAAGCGAGAGAGGCATAGCTGAAAGTAAATAAAAAAAAAGTTAAAAAAACTCGTTATATCGCACAAAATATCAATAAGTATCGAGAGCACGTACAGCATTTTATTACATGATTGGAGTATGAAAATTTACTTGGATATATCTCAAAAGAACAAAAAAAAAAAATGGCACACGCATTTTATACGACAATAAGATACTATTTAAGGTACTTTATTGTTACTAGTCAAGAATTTTTATCGGACATAATTTCCTTTTTGTTCGTTGACAATTTCAATCGTCAGTTGCAATTATAGTGTCGGTTAATGGAACGTAAACGCCCCTACGGCCATTTTGTATCGAACAACTTGTTGATAGTATTCGTGGAAACTACACGGTATCGTTTTAAATCATTTCGGTATTGAATAATAAATTAGGTGTACCGATTATGGCCCGAAGCTCAATTTATTAGAATTAAAGGTTTCTTGCTTTCGACTCTGTATTATTTATCGATTAGATCTGAATATTAAAAATAGGGGTGTGAATATCGGGGTCAGAACTGGGCCATAACGGGAACCCTTGCAGGGACGAATCTAGAGTAGCTAGAAAGAGGGGGCTAAATATTAGGGTGGCTCCAATTTCTTTTCCCACCCTTCAAGTTAGTATAAAAATTTTTAGTTACTAAAAAAATCCTCTCAAAGTTTGAGCTAAAAAAATCTCCCAAAGTTCGCAAAATAAAATTGAAAATATAATTTTTTAACAATTTTTCTATTTATTTAAAACTATTTATCAATAGTTATCTTCTATATTTGTATTCTACCTTAACTTATAGGTATCGAATTCATAATTTAAATATACTTTCATGCATTCAATTCAAGTCCCATAGTTTTCTTCTGCCAAATCATTTTTATTACACGATGGGTATTCTTCGAGGTGTCGTTGCACTGCTTGTAATAAATATAGCAACTGATCCTCGTTTTTAGTTAAACATTTATTAAATTCTTCTGTCGATGCTACTCCTCGCTCTGCCGTATCATTAACAACTTGCAAACTTTTCAATTTTTGACAATTATAACTTTTGTTTAAAATCCATAAATGAGGATGTGCATCGAGGAAATCGTGTGGTAATTCGAACTGTTCGAATGAAGTTATGGATTTTTTGTCAGGGAGTCATTAAGATCTTTTGTAGACAATGAACGAATATTTGGCAGCAATATAACTTTGAACAATCATCAAATTCGCTGTTTTCAAGCACTATTTCTAACCTTACTTATTTATCGAGTTCTCAACTATGTAAACAAGGTTAAATCAGCTGATCGACATTGCTGAGATACTTAATAACATCTAATTTTGTATAATTTTATCGTAACATCTGTAATCTTAAATTGAAGTTAAAAGTCGATATGATAATCAATACACTGAGCCCTAATAGCCCTCCAAAGGATCCAGCCCTAATAGCCCCTCAAAAGATCCGGCCCTGAAAAACGTCGGTAGAACATCGTAGTAAATAATCGTAAAAAATTGCTACACGAATGATGAGAATTGTTGAATATCGCGTTTCGAAACATAACAGCGTTATAAATTCGTTTCAACATTAATTGTTCTCCATTTTTTGATGCGTTTAAGGTGATCGATCGACGGCAAAAGAAAAGCTATCGCTGTCCGCGCGATTTAAAAAAGAAAAAAAATGAAGATGAATGAACTTTTTATTCGAAATAAGATGTGTACAATAATTTATATATGTATATATATTTTTGGACAAAATTACTATATATCGTCGTTCGAAATTTATGAGATATATGAAAGCTATATTATATATATATGACTGACAATTATGATTATTTTACATTGTTACAATTTTTTCTGTACAAATAACTTACCGTTTAGCAAAGTGTTGCGATGAAGAAAAAAAAAAAACGTAGCCTTAAGTCGATGTGAGGATCGTTCAGATTGAATTACGTCTTGGGGTGGTAGGAGTTTAAACATGCGATATATGTAAATGTTTCATTTTTTCGTTTCTATTTGTAAGTAGAACCGACGTAGTATAAACGATAGAGAAAACGTTCGTTGAAAATAGCAAAATCGTTACCGCTTTAAAAGAAAGCTTAGAATAGACCTTAAAGAGATAGTTGGTTGAATCGATGAAAAAAAAATAATTACGGTTGAAAAAATAAATGGTCGCTTGAAATTTCGAATTTCAGATACTTGTTACGCAGTATATATATTCAAACGTGAGTCGTATACAGAACGTTCTCGGAAAAAATAATAAATTCACTTTCGTTTATGAGGTACCCCTTCTGAGATGTGTTATTAATTTTTAACTTTGATTATTACATTTATGGTTACTGTAACGTGGGAGCAACAGGGGTAGCTTTGTTGTCGGGTATGATAGGGCCCTGGGTTTCTGAATTTATTCAACATTATTAATTAATTTGGGGGGGGTTGAAATTTGGGGGGGGTTGAAATTTGGTTAAGTAGTAATTTGGGGATTAATTAATTTGGGGGGGTTGAAATTTGGTGAAATAGTAATTTGGGGATTAATTAATTTGGGAGGGTTGAAATTTGGTGAAATAGTAATTTGGGGATTAATTAATTTGGGGGGGGGGGTTGAAATTTGGTTAAGTAGTAATTTGGAGATTAATTAATTTGGGAGGGTTGAAATTTGGTGAAATAGTAATTTGGGGATTAATTAATTTGGGGAGGTTGCAATTTGGTTAAGTAGTAATTTGGGGATTAATTAATTTAGGGGGGGGGGGTTGAAATTTGGGGATTAAATAATTTCGGGGGGTTGAAATTTGGTGAAATAGTAATTTGGGGATTAATTAATTTGGAGGGATTGAAATTTGGTGAAATAGTAATTTGGGGGGGTTGAAATTGGGGGATTAATTAATTTGGGGGGGTGGAAATTTGGTGAAATAGTAATTTGGGGATTAATTAATTTGGGGGTTTTGAAATTTGGTGAAATAGTAATTTGGAAAATTGAAAATTTGGGGAAATGGTAATTTGGGAGTATTGAGATTTGGTGAAATAGTAATTTGGGGTATTGAGAATTTGGGAATATAGAAATTTGGTGAAATAGTAATTTAGGGAATTGAGAATTTGGAAATACAGAAATTTTGTTATTTTTGGCTTTGGAAATTTGAAAATTAGAGAGTTTGCAAATTTCAGAGTTTGCAATCCTACAACTCAACTTGTAAATTTATTTATCTTACAATGCAAAATTAAAAATTTCAAATATTTTTCAAATATAAAATCTTGAAATATAAAAAATTAGAAATTTTCAATTTTTATAAAATTCAGCGCCCTTTCAAACCCCCGACAAAAAGAAATCTTCGTTCTCCCCACGTGACACAAACACAAAACAACAAAAACCGAAATAACTTTATACAAAAATAATAATAACTTTATCCTGTAAAACATTATTTGTTAGAAACACGTTCTACTCGACACGATTAGAACGTCTTTCAACCCCCACCGCATTGTCCCACGTTTGATAAAATTATTGTAAACCACAATTACCCAAAAAAAGTGAAGAAAACTGGAAAACGAAGAACATACTGTGCTTTCGATGTTGTTATTGTAACCCGAATGAACGTTAGTTAAAAGAGAAGAAAAACATTTTAAAGTGAATCAAAGTTTTTGAAGAAACAAATAATCACTGGCCGACATTGGACGTTTCTTTGTCCGTGACTTTTTTACTTCCGGTACCGGACGTATTGAGGTTAATATATGCAGCTTGACGTTACGTAAATCGCAAATCATAAATGAAGAGAAAGTATATGATTAATGCTCAGCGAACAAAATTAATATATACATATATTATATCCCTGACTTTCCCACTGGTCCCTGAAAAACAGTTTGTGTACAAGCGGAAAACATATTTGTAAAAATATAATGTATGTCGATAAATATTAAAATTATTAATGAGGAAAGATGAATGTGTATATTGATGTCAATCCATGAGCTGTCGCGTAAGATCTAAAATAAAAGAAGAATCAAACTAAACTAAAAGAATCGAAATAAAATAAAAGAAGAATCAAGTGCACTCTTTTTTAAAGAGAGATAAATGCAATAGAATACAAGATAAAAGAAGATGTGAACGCTGTGAACAAAGTGGATAGTTACTTTAGTTATACATATGTTACATATTCAAGGTGATGAGAGTAGTGATGGGTATAACAATTACTGAACGCAAGTGACACTGTCTTGATCGCTTGAGATGATGAGACGATGAGATGTTGACTGGAATTGTTTATTGGTGTAATTGGGGTGAGAGCCAATTGAACTGTTGAAAATATGGGAGAGGTGGTGAGATTTGTCTATTATGAAGAATTCGAGCCGTAGTGGGCTAATGACCATAGTAGTCGACACTCACAACAATAATCAATCAATCAATCGAGCCGTAGCTAGCTGGGGACGTAGCGATTTGAAGGTGTAGAGATTTGGGGACGTAGAGAGTTGGGGATGTAGAAATTTAGGGACGTGGCGATTTGGAGATGTGACGACTTCAAGATGTAGGAATTTGGGGACGTGGTGATTTGGCGATGTTGGAATTTGGGGACGTGGGAATTTGGGAATGTGGAAATTTGGGGACGTGGCAATTTGGGGACGTGGCAATTTGGGGATGTGGGAATTTGAAGATACAGCAATTTAGGGACGTGGAAATTTGGGGATGTGAGAATTTAAGGACGTGGTAATTTAAGGATGTGGAAATTTGGGAATGTGGGAATTTGGGGATGTGGGAATTTGAGGACGTGGTAATTTGGGGATGTGGGAATTTGGGAATGTGGGAATTTGAGGACGTGGTAATTTGGGGATGTGGGAATTTGGGAATGTGGGAATTTGGGAAAGTAGGAATTTGGGAATATAACAATTTGGGGAGGTGGAAATTTGGGGATGTGGGAATTTGAGGTCGTGACAATTTGGGGATGTGGGAATTTGAGGACGTGGTAATTTGGGAATGTGGGAATTTGGGGATGTGGGAATTTGAGGACGTGGTAATTTGGGAATAGGGGAATTTGGGAAAATTGGAATTTGGGAATATAACAATTTGGGGAGGTGGAAATTTGGGGATGTGGGAATTTGAGGTCGTGACAATTTGAGGATGTGGGAATTTGGGAATGTGGGAATTTGGTAATGTGGGAATTTGGGAATGTAGGAATTTGGGGATATAGCAATTTGGGGACGTGGAAATTTGAGGATGTAGAAATTTGGGAATGTGGGAATTTGAGGATATACCAATTTAGGAACGTAGCTATTTGAGAATATAGGGATTTAGAAACGTAGTACTTTTGGAATATAGCGATTTGAAACCATAGCTCACACGCTAACTCGTGGGTTGACATCCTTTCATACCTTTTGATCATTATATACCTTTTCACTGTTGTCATTTTGTTTTTCAAGAATCAAGTTTTCTTACATTCCTTATAATTATTCACCAATGTGTTTCTTAATATTTGTCAGTAAGTATATCTTTGAATTTTACTCTTCCAATTACTAATTGTAAGTTCTTAAATATTCACCAGAGCGTGTAAACTATATTTTGAATAACAAAAGAAATATAATTCTTCATTTTGAAAAAAAAATATACATATAATTATAGTAAAAGCACACCTTTAAACAAATAGTTAAATCTACAATAATAATATATTTAAACACAGCATCAACAGTTATAACAATAGAAAAATAGTACTTTCACAAAGCTATTCAACAAACTTGAACATCATCAATGTTAGAAATTGTTAGAGTCATCCGATAACAACAAAAGCTTCTTCAGATGCTTTAAAAAATTGTCTCAAGTTTTGGAGACAGAAACAGTGAAGACTGGAGAAGGTAAATTTTTTTTAAGGTTAATTGAATGAAAATAAAAAAGGAAAGAGTATCGACTTTAAACTTTATTTACACGGCTACATAATATATGTAAGATATGAAGACTCGGATGCGACCACGAGGACGCTCTAAAAAGGATTGCACGAAATCCACTCGTAGCTAAACAAATCGTCGTATCACTTAAATAATTGCACATTGTCATGATAAAAGTTATACATTAGCTGGAAAATGTAACACTGATAGGTCGATTAACAAGATGTTAACGAAACAAAATGTAGCTTGTACAACAACAACAACTGATATTACGGAAATATACCACTTGGATGGCGTCGACGTGTACACTCATGAGCATGATGGTCGTTTCTAGGGAAAATGACGTTGAAGAATGTTTTTTGAGCTTCTTTAATTCTCTGTAATTCTCGGAATTCTTAAATGTATAAATTTACACATTTTTCAATTTTTTAGTTTGGAACTTAGAAATTTCCAAATTCTCAAATTTCCAAATTCTCAAATTCCAAATTCTCAAATTTCCAAATTCTCAAATTCCTAAATTCTTAAATTTCCAAATTCTCAAAATTCTAAATTCTCAAAATTCCAAATTCTCAAATTTCCAAATTCTCAAAATTCCAAATTCTCAAAATTCCAAATTCTCAAAATTCCAAATTCTCAAAATTCCAAATTCTCAAAATTCCAAATTCTCAAAATTCCAAATTCTCAAAATTCCAAATTCTCAAATTTCCAAATTCTTCAAATTCCAAATTCTCAAAATTCCAAATTCTCAAATTTCCAAATTCTCAAATTTCCAAATTCTCAAAATTCCAAATTCTCAAAATTCCAAATTCTCAAATTTCCAAATTCTTCAAATTCCAAATTCTCACATTCCTAAATTCTTAAATTTCCAAATTCTCAAAATTCTAAATTCTCAAAATTCCAAATTCTCAAAATTCCAAATTCTCAAATTTCCAAATTCTCAAAATTCCAAATTCTCAAAATTCTAAATTCTCAAAATTCCAAATTCTCAAAATTCCAAATTCTCAAATTTCCAAATTCTCAAAATTCCAAATTCTCAAATTTCCAAATTCTCAAAATTCCAAATTCTCAAAATTCCAAATTCTCAAATTTCCAAATTCACAAAACTCCAAATTCTCAAATATCCAAATTTCTACATTTATCCAAATTACTGAGCTTTAAAATTCTCAAAGTTCCATCAAATTTTCAAATCCACAAATTCCCAAATTTCCTAAAACCCCAATTTCCCCAAATTCCAAAATCCCCAAATTTTTATATCACAACAAAAATTCCCAAAATAACTATTATTTCGATTCCACCTTGTTAAAATATTTAACCAACTTCCCCAAATAAAATCTAACTAAATTATCTTCTTCAAGCGCCATTTTCCCTGAAGATAACTATCGCTGCTCCATGTTGTACATACACCGTTTAATGTCACTCTAGCAAAATTAATTAGATCGAATAATTCGATGAAGATTTCTTATTCGATTGTGTCTAATATCCAAGACAATCAATCTTTCGTAAGATACGTTCGAAATGTTGAATTATGTATTTTGTTGCTATTATTGTATAAAAGTGGAAATAAAAAGATAAATAGCCGAAGGGCTTATTATTTAAAATCGCGAATGAACGTATCGTAAGAGAAGGAAAATTAGGTTGGTGCATATTAAAATATTCTGTTCGAAATTCTTAATTATTTGACAAGATTAACAAAAGTCATTTTTTCGCGAAATTATTACGAAATTATTTCACAAAATTCTTATGTGATTTTTTCACAAATGTAACAGGTAGATGTTTAACAAAATTAATTGTTTAACAAAATTGACTTGCAACTGTTTAACAAAATTGACATGCAATTAATTGACAAAATTGACAAGTATTCGTTTAACAAAACTGACACGTAATTGTTTTACAAAATCAATGCATAATTATTTTTAAAAAATAAACATCATTGGACTCTTCTAATTTTCACAAACAATTTTGTTGTGAAAAATAATGTGGTAGTCATTTTTTAATGTCTCCCACATTGGCTTGAAATTTTTTACATGCTACGTAAAATAAAATTCATTTTAAAAATAATTTCTCAAATTTTCAAATTTTAAAATAATGTTTTTTAAAGAATTTTAAAGTAATTTTTCTTCTTAAAATAATTTAAAAATAACATATTAATTTTGCATTTTTTATAATATACTCTTAAATTCATTTTACAATTACTTTCACCAACAGATCTAATTAAACGCCAATAAAAGAGAAAAATATTAGAAAATAAAAAACCAAAAATCTCTGATGAAATTTTCAAATAACACTTGCTACAATATATTTTAAAAATATAAAATATTTTATAAATATTTTTAAGTTATAATTAATATTTATAATGCACCAACCTAACAGTTTCCTCGAATCGAATTATTTCGTTCAGTTAGTATGTACACGTAATTATGGTTACATATAAAATCTTCAAATCAAACACGTGATTGTATTAGTTAAACGAAAGATTATATTAAAGAAGCTACACCGTAAACAAACAAAAGAACAAACGCAATCAACAAGTTCACATACGCCATACACGTACACCATATAGTTATTTTATCTCCATCCCTATATACGGCAGGCACGCGCACATTTACGCACACGTATACTCTAATATTTGGACATTTGTACTTGACGTATTATAATCGCGTGTATAACAAAATATTTGAAACTACATTTCTTCTTTGGCTCCGAAAATTGTTGAGCCTCACCTACGTGGGTTTAGTTTGCACTGTTGTACATTTAACTGTTTAATTTTTATATTAAATTGAAAATATTTTGGAAAAATATTATAAAATATTTTGGAAATTGTGATTTTAGGTTTGAATGGAAATTTGAATGATTTGGGGAGGATTAATAGGGTGATTTGTGTAGGTAAATTTGTTTGATGACTTTGTTAGTTATTTATAAGAGATTTGCAAGTTTTAAATTTTATAACTTAGTTCTCAAATTTTTAATTTCTCAAGTTTTCAAATTTTTAAATTTTCAATTTCTTAAATTTTCAGATTCTCAAGTTCTCAAGTTCTCAAATTTCTAATTTCTCAAGTTTTCAAATTCTCAAATTTTCAATTTGTCGAATTTCCAAATTCTCAAATTTTCAATTTGTCGAATTTCCAATTTCTCAAATTGCCAGTTTCTCAAATTTTCAAATTCTCAAATTTCCAATTTCTCAAATTTCCAGTTTCTCAAATTTCCAATTTCTTAAATTTTCAAATTCTCAAATTCTCAAATTCTCAAATTCTCAAATTCTCAAATTCTCAAATTCTCAAATTCTCAAATTCTCAAATTCTCAAATTCTCAAATTCTCAAGTTCTCAAATTCTCAAATTCTCAAATTCTCAAGTTCTCAAATTCTCAAATTCTCAAATCCTGAAATTCTCAAATTCTCAAATTTTCAGATTGTCATATTATGAGATTGTCATACTTTCAAATTTTTAAATTCTCAAATTACCAAATTTTCAAATTATCAAATTGTCAAATTGCTTACTATATTTTTAAAATATCAGATTTCCAATTTTTGAAATTTCTAAAATTATTACGCTATTGTACGCAATAATTTTACAAAATCCCTGCTATTAAAAATCAAATCCATAATTCTGCTAAATTTGGACCAAATCGATATCCCGAAGGTCATGCATTTATGAATAGAAATACCATACAATTTAGCAAAAGACTTGTTAATTACGCTAAATACTTACTGAAAATTCATATGAATATATAAAATGACGAATTAACTCATCATCGTTCATTAAACACGTTCGCTGTTATACATTTACTAAAAATTCACCATCGTCCATTTTCTTTCTTATGAAACCCAAATTGTATACATACAGATACCATTTAATATTATTATTAACTTTTAATATTATTTTTTACACGACACAATTTAATTTTCATTTGTTATACACAACAAAAACTTCCAATTTTCACTGAAAATTTAAGGTGATAAGCAGCGAACGTGTTTAAATAAATCTTACAATGAAAATGAACGTCTCTTCCTTTTTAAAATACATTAAAACAGAGCTTCAAATAAATTGAAATGTACAGAAATTATATTTCACAAATTTATCAGTCCATTTTAAACTTCATGCAGTAGTCTTTTGTTTCTTAAATTTTATTTAACCCCTTGCCTTACAATATCATGCAACTCGCTTAAAAAATCATAAGTTAAGGGCTTAAACAAAATGGTTCGTAACCTTGCTTCGCAATCTAAAGATTGTGCCGATAAAATTTGAATAAATTTCCCTGTTATATCTCTGTTTTAATTCAAAAAAGGAAAAAGTGTAACTAAAATTTGTTTCAGTCAAACAGTTTCACAATGCAAACTACACCGCAGTCTTCGAGATTAAGTAAATTTGGTCGAGTTTCCAACGTAAACCTCCATCCCTAATCTTATCGTCCGACACAAACATCGTTCGAACGGCAAATCATCGTAGAATTCGATTTATCAGTACCTACTACACAATCTTTCTCGAGAAACGAGAGATAAGGTTTCATTTATTATTCTCTACATGGCCTGTATTCACCCTCGGTTAATTAGACACACGTAATAACATGGGGTGTTTCAGGTACTCTTTCGAAAGAATTTCTCTTGTACCTACAACGAAGATACCTCGAATACATCAATAAATAAATAAATACGAAAATTATTTGGTATAAAGTTTCGCGTCTGCGACGAGATCGATTAACCTGAATTATGTCTCATAACCTCTCTTATACAGGGTGCAAATTTCCCGCCAAATTTAATTCACGAGTTAGACTACGGTCTAACGATTAAACATACAAAAATTAAACTACATACTCAACAAAAAATTAACAAAATCAGTTCAAGTAATTTGTAAAGACATTCAAATGTATTAAAGAATTAAAAATAGTGAACACCCTGTATATCACAAAAATACACTTGCATGAGTCTGTTAATTATTTTCTCAATGACACGAATGCACACAGAAATGAAACAGATAAAAAACAACGAGCTCGTTGAATCCCAGTAACAATAGTTTTATAACAATCGTTTCGTAACAATTAATCGTGTCAGGGTTACAAAACTTCGTTAACATGATTCTATGAACCTAAATACACGAAAAAATCATAATAATTTCCGATCCGTTCCGGATACTAAATATTGCACACAGATTAAATGATCAACACTTGAAAGCAACAACCAAATTTCATAAAACTTGATCGTATCGCAGGTTTAAACGAAATCGAAAACAGTACCTGGATCGAATGATTATCTAACTATGGATTTTTCTTTTTCTGTTCATAGAAAAATATCTTTTAGCACGGGGAACAAAAATAAATAAGCGAGAATTTAATTAGACGATATCTTGACCGTTCTCGACTTGGCAACCGTAGTTGTCTTTATCCTTGTTCGAGTCTTTTTCTTTGTTTCTGTCTTCCGTGGCGTCCTCCTCTTGGTCGTCCATTTTCCTCTCGTTCTCGGCAGAAACGAAATCCTGGTTCTTGTCGCTCGAATTCGTTGAATGAGATTTGTTTAACAGAGAACTGAATTCGCCGAACTGCAGAATTTCCTCCATGGCGGACTGTTCTAAATTTACCTGTTGAACATATTTTTAAATTAAATATTTCTCTGCATGGAGGATGTTATTGTTTGGGGGAAGAATACGAAGCTTGTCTTTCTAATAAACCATTCGGATATTTGGTATTTGGTTTGAAATATGTATAGGTGAATATACTTTTGAGAAGTTTGATGTTGACTTCTAGGTATGTAATCAAGGTCATTGTCTTAATAAATGTTTTAGTTTAATGCTTACTAAAATGTTATAGTGGTTTATTGAGAACTATGATGGATGGTAGAAGGTTTGGAAATTTGGAAAATTATTAGATTGCACAATTGTAAGATTGTAAGATAATAAAATTGTGAGATTGTAAGATGACAAAATTATAAAATTGTAAAAAATTGTAAGTATGTAAAATTATGAAATTGTAAAATTGTAAAATTGTAAAATTGTAAAGTTGTAAAGTTATAAGGTTGTAACGTTGTAAGGTTGTAAGGTTGTAAGGTTGTAAGGTTGTAAGGTTGTAAAGTTGTAGAGTTGTAAGGTTGTGAAGTTGTAAGGTTGTGAAGTTGCAAGGTTATACAATTGCAAAGTTGTGAAGTTGCAAGGTTGTAAAGTTGCAAGGTTGTAAAGTTACAAGGTCGTAAGGTTGTAAGGTCAAGT
Organism: Megachile rotundata; assembly: GCF_050947335.1. NCBI lineage: Eukaryota > Metazoa > Arthropoda > Insecta > Hymenoptera > Megachilidae > Megachile > Megachile rotundata. Next base: position 14,499,277 of record NC_134984.1, read on the forward strand.
TGTAAGGTTGTGAAGTTGTAAGGTTGTGAAGTTGTAAGGTTGTGAAGTTGTAAGGTTGTGAAGTTGTAAGGTTGTGAAGTTGTAAGGTTGTGAAGTTGTAAGGTTGTACAGTTGCAAAGTTGTGAAGTTGCAAGGTTGTGAAGTTGCAAGGTTATAAAGTTGCAAGGTTGTAAAGTTGCAAGGTTGTAAAGTTGCAAGGTTGTAAAGTTGCAAGGTTGTAAAGTTGCAAGGTTGTAAAGTTGCAAGGTTGTAAGGTTGTAAAGTTGCAAAATTGTAAAATTGTAAAATTATAAAATTGTCAAATTGTAGTATGGAAAATTATGAGATTCTAAAATTCTAAAATTCTAAAATTCTAAAATTCTAAAACTCTAAAACTCTAAAATTCTAAAATTCTAACCTTCTAAAACCACAAAATTAAAATTTCATAAACCAACACCAAACTAACCCTCCATCAACCAATTTCAATAAAAATTTCCAAAAAAAGTATCTAACCTTCCGTGGTCTCCCCCTCTTCCCCTTCCCAGGCACCGACGACGCCGAATGACAACTGGAGCTCGACAAACTGCTCTTCCTCTTCGGCCACTGCAAATGCGAGTCCAAATGTTGTTTCAGTTTATCCTGCCTAGCGAACATCCTCGGACAAATACTACACGCGAACGGTCTCTCCCCCGTATGAACTCTTCTGTGTCTGGCTAAATGAGATGCCCTCGTGAAAGCTAAAGTGCAAAGATCACACGAAAAAGGTTTATACTGTGCTTTCTCCGATTTGGGCAGTATAGGTCTGGTCTCCTTTCCCTCCAGCGCCGTCCTCTTCGACGAGATGTCGCTCTTCTTCTTTATAGTTAACCTTGAACTTTCGTTCGTATCTTTGGAAGAATCCTGCGAATGATCCGATAATATGAGTAAACGCATCGTAGGGAGATTGGAATAAGTTGAACTTACAAGAACGGTTGGACACATATATGTATGTCGACACATGAGTTGGCGCGGGGAGTTAAAGTTAAAGATGATTAACATTAAAAAAGAGGTGCAGACTTAGAGTTGCATACAGAACACTTAGGGTACATACAAGTGAGGATTATGATGGCAATGGCAACTGCTGAATGTAAGGAGTATTATATTGGTTGCTTGAGGGATGTTTGTTGATGGTCATTGTTTTTGGTCTAATTGGGGTGCGTGATATAGCAATTTGGAGATGTAGGAATTTGGAGATGAAGGAGACGTAGCAATTTGGGGACGTAGCGATTTAGGGACGTGGCGATTTGGGGATGTAGCGATTTGGGGACGTGGTAATTTGGGGACGTGGCAATTTGGGAACGTGGTAAATTGGGGACCTAGCGATTTGGGGACGTGGTGATTTGGAGACGTGGTGATTTGGGGATGTAGCGATTTGGGCGCGTAGCGTTTTGAGGACGTGGTAATTTGGGGACGTGGCGATTTGGGGACGTGGTGATTTGGAGACGTGGTGATTTGGGCGCGTAGCGATTTGGGGACGTGGTAATTTGGGGACGTGGCGATTTGGGGATGTAGCGATTTGGGGACGTGGTAATTTGGGGACCTAGCGATTTGGGGACGTGGTAATTTGGGGACATGGTAATTTGGGGACGTGGTAATTTGGGGACGTGGTAATTTGGGGACGTGGCGATTTGGGGACGTGGCAATTTGGGGACGTGGTAAATTGGGGACCTAGCGATTTGGGGACGTGGTGATTTGGACGCGTAGCGATTTGGGGACGTGGTAATTTGGGGACGTGGCGATTTGGGGACGTAGCGATTTGGGGACGTGGTAATTTGGGGACCTAGCGATTTGGGGACGTGGTGATTTGGGGACGTAGCGATTTGGGCGCGTAGCGATTTGGGCGCGTAGCGATTTGGGGACGTGGTAATTTGGGGACGTGGCGATTTAGGGACGTAGCAATTTGGGGACGTGGTAATTTGGGCACCTAGCGATTTGGGGACGTGGTGATTTGGAAACGTAACGATTTGGGGGCGTAGGGATTTGGGGACGTAGCGATTTGAGCGCGTAGAAATTTGGGAATATAGCGATTTGGGGACGTACTGATTTGGGAATATCGCGATTTGGGAAGGTACCAATCTAGGTATATAGAAATTCGGAGATATTACGATTTGAGGTTCTAGCAACTTGAGGATGTAGGAACTTGAAAATATAGATATTCGTAATTGTAGAAATGAATGAACATACGAGCGTCCTGAATATAAACATTCAAGTCTACAAAAATTGATAAACATAGTACCTCAAGAACACAAAAACTCTACCATATATGAACTTAAAAAAAAGAAGATAAAAATATAAGACTAGTATAGTTTTACTACGTGTTCATTTAAACACCTGCTTCTTCACGCGCCATCTCATGCTTCGACATCGGTACACAGTTAATTGAACGTGAACGAATGAGAGAAGATTAATGACAAGTAATTTTGAATAGCGTGGATAATGTTCGGTGATTATGGACGGAAGACCAATCGTAATTATTGCGTTTTTCTTGTTCGTACCGTACTCTCATCTCGTTCTTGTAAGTCGTCGTTCATCTGAATGTCCGGTACCGTGGGATCTGAGGATCCGTTGTTGAAATTCAGCTCGGATTTAACCGTGTTCGATGAGTCGTCGTAATTTTCGTCCCTTGTACTGTTTTCCTTTAAGGTTAGTCGATCTTTCGGCTTGATTTCTAATGGATCGCTGTTCCTTGTGGAACGTCCTACGGACACTCTTTTCTGACCCTTGAATCTTGTTTCGCGTTTGTACATGGGCGGAGGCATGTGTCTCTGTAAGAAGAAAAGGGTGTTTGTCTGTTTGTGATGAAATATTGAGGTGTAGGCTATTTTATTAGATATATTATTTAGGTATATTATTATACATACAGTATGTATTTTATTTAGGTATATTATTATACATATACTACATATTTTATTTAGGTATATTATTATACATATATTATATATTTTATTTAGGTATATTATTATACATACAATATGTATTTTATTTAGGTATATTATTATACATATATTATATATTTTATTTAGGTATATTATTATACATATATTACATATTTTATTTAGGTATATTATTATACATATATTATATATTTTATTTAGGTATATTATTATACATATATTATATATTTTATTTAGCTATATTATTATACATATATTATATATTTTATTTAGGTATATTATTATACATATATTATATATTTTATTTAGATATATTATTATACATTGCATAGTATGTATATTATTTAGCTATGTTATTATGCATATGTTATATATATTATTCAGGTATATTATTATACATATATTATGTATATTATTTAGATATATTATTATACATATGTTATATATATTATGTAACTGTGTTATTATACATATATTACATATATTATTTAGCTATATTATTATACATATGTAATATATATTATTTAACTATATTATTAAATGTGATGCGATTTGCAAATGACATTAAAACACTTTCGACAAGTTTGAAGTTGAAGTAAAGTATTGTTCCAAGTTTGAGTACAATTTAAAATTTGATAATGTATGAAACAAATGAAAATGGCGGGTGACTGAGGAATCAAAATGGACGACTGTCTAATATGAGGAGGATCTTTCAGTTACTCCATTCAAAATAAATAGAGAAATTTTATTATTGCAAACAATTCTTAAAAGTTTTATTAAATCTTGTTAAAAGTTTACCAATTTTAATTTAGCTTGTTAAAGATTAAAAACCAGATAGAATTATGTGTATCAACAACTTTTACTTTTGTTAGTATTGTATAGTATAGTTATGTTAGTATATTTGTTAGTTTTGTTACTTTTGAATAAAATATTAGTTAAAAAGTTTCAATAACAATTGCAATCTAAATTAAAATGAATCGATAACGATTGTCTCTCTCGAATAAAAATAAGATTACAATTAAATTGAGATAATTCAAACACTTCAGTGTAATCAGAACTCATCACCCACTTAAATTCTTGATAATGATTATACTTGTTATTAAGCAATTCATTTAATATGCGAGGTAGATTCTTGTACAAGACACGTTATTATTAATAACGTAGTTTTTTCGCAACGAAATGAAACGAACCTGTACACAAGTTAAATTAGAGAGGTCCGAAAGTTTTTACACAAACTTCATTAGCTTGTACGTGCACGAACCCATCGAATCAACTTCTTTCAATTTAACCAAACTTTTGAATTCCATGCATCCGACCGAGAAGTTTTCGAGACGCAACTTTAATGATCAAAAGATATGAAACGAAGTTGCTCTCCTTCTTACTTTGCTCTTGATTAATTATTAGATAACGCCGGGGAGATATGGATAAAAATAAAGACGAAAAATATCTCAATTAGGTTAACTCTGCTTTTTCTATTTATGGGTACGGACTTTTTTAAAAAGCATTTATGGATATTGGTCGATTTTTGTTGGATGTGAAATGTAAGGAGAAAGATGTGGATGATAGGAAAATATTAATTATTATGATTCTTAGAGTGTATGGATGTCTACTTCGAAATTAATTCTTTTGTGGAAAATATTTTTAGTTTTCAAGTTTATTCTTTTTTGAAGTATTACGTTTAGGTTTTTTAATTTTTGAAATAGTATAATTTCACATTTTTAATGATTCAAATTCTCAAATTTTTAAATTCCTAACTTTCAATTTATCAAACTTGTAATTTCTCAGATTTCCAAATTCTCAAACTTTCAATTTCTCAAACTTTTAATCTCTCAAATTTGTAATTTCTCAAATTTCCAAATTCTCAAAGTTTCAATTTCTCAAACTTTTAATTTCTCAAATTTCCAATTTCTCAAAATTTCAATTTCTCAAACTTTTAATCGCTCAAATTTCCAAATTCTCAAACTTTCAATTTCTCAAACTTTTAATCTCTCAAATTTGTAATTTCTCAAATTTCCAAATTCTCAAAGTTTCAATTTCTCAAACTTTTAATTTCTCAAATTTCCAATTTCTCAAAATTTCAATTTCTCAAACTTTTAATCGCTCAAATTTCCAAATTCTCAAAATTTCAATTTCTCAAACTTTTAATCTCTCAAATTTGTAATTTCTCAAATTTCCAAATTCTCAAAGTTTCAATTTCTCAAACTTTTAATTTCTCAAATTTCCAATTTCTCAAAATTTCAATTTCTCAAACTTTTAATCTCTCAAATTTCCAAATTCTCAAAATTTCAATTTCTCAAACTTTTAATCTCTCAAATTTGTAATTACTCAAATTTCCAAATTCTCAAAGTTTCAATTTCTCAAACTTTTAATTTCTCAAATTTCCAATTTCTCAAAATTTCAATTTCTCAAACTTTTAATCTCTCAAATTTCCAAATTCTCAAAATTTCAATTTCTCAAACTTTTAATCTCTCAAATTTGTAATTTCTCAAATTTCCAAATTCTCAGTTTCAATTTCTCAAACTTTTAATTTCTCAAATTTCCAATTTCTCAAAATTTCAATTTCTCAAACTTTTAATCTCTCAAATTTCCAAATTCCCAAAATTTCAATTTCTCAAACTTTTAATCTCTCAAATTTGTAATTTCTCAAATTTCCAAATTCTCAAAATTTCAATTTCTCAAATTTTTAATCTCTCAAATTTGTAATTTCTCAAATTTCCAAATTCTCAAAATTTCAATTTCTCAAACTTTTAATCTCTCAAATTTCCCAATTCTCAAATTTCCAATTTCACAAACTTTTAATCTCTCAAATTTGTAATTTCTCAAATTTCCAAATTCTCAAAATTTCAATTTCTCAAACTTTTCACCCTTCTCTTCCAAAATTAAAAAAATAATATTAGTTGACTCATATGAAACACATGGCTGTTACATATGAACCTATAAAATCTAACCAATAAAAAGTGAACATCAACATAAACTTACAATTTGCGTTTCGGAAGATCGTAAAGGTTCATCAAAGTTATCATCATGTCCATCGATCACCATCGGGTCATCTTCGACCTCGATTTCCTCCATTTTGATGTGATCCTCGAACGATTCCACGGAAGATTGTTTCGGCAAAAAAGGGATGACGGATGGCTCCTTCATGTACTCGGTTGTGTGGACTCTCGTTTCTATATGACATCGTTGCATTCGTGTTTCGACCCTTGTATAAGGGCTACGATTGTTCTCCTGGTTTCTTTGGTCACCTGAAAGACCTCGGATCTCAAGGTCCGTGGCGGTTTTGATCAACGATGGCAAGTGTTCTTCGGCGATGTCGATCGAACCTCGGTACATGAAGTCTAACAGACATTCCATTTCTTCTACCGCGACACCTAATGCAACATTTTGTTTTCTTGTTTAAACACGGGGTAGTTTATTGTACAGGGTGTTACTTTGAAACGTTATTTGTACGGTGGATGAAGGAGGTATGTTTGATTTCTTATTTTAACATTTGCTCTCCGTAATTTTGTTTACCAAGTCTTTAATTTAGAAAATCAAGAAAGTGGATCGAGAGAAGGTTTCTTTCAAATGCAACAGCGTGAATACGTGAAAAATACGTTCTTCGTTTATTATGAGTAAATAAGTGAAAATATTGAAGCAATTTATTTATCTAACAAAAAATTTATTTCATGAAAATTGAAGTTTTTAAAGATTCTTTAAAAATATAAAATTAAAAGAATGAAGTAAAGGGAAGACACGTATGAGTTTATTAATGTGGGTGTATCATGTGAATGAGTGAGTTAACAAAATGAAGAAAGTAGATCAAGAGGGGGTTTCTTTCAAATGCAACAATGTGAATACGAGAAAAATACGCTCTTCATTTATTATGAATAAATAAGTGAAAATATTGAAGCAATTTATTTATCTGACAAAAAATTTATTTCATGAAAATTGAAGTTCTTTAAAAATTCGTTAAAAATCTGAAATTAAAAGAATGAAGCAGAGGGTGGATATTTATGAGTACATTAATGTGAGCTGTGTGATGTGAATGAGTGAGTTAACGCACCTTTCAAAATTAAAATAGGTTGTTCGCCATAATGTTCCTTGAAAACCCTTTCGAAATAAGGGCTGCAGGCAGCTAGAACTAATCTGTGAGCCCTTAGCATCCCACCTTGGCATGCTAACGTTGTATCGGTCAAAGAACCACTCTTGTATAGTCCTTCAAATAATCCAGATAGATTTGCCAGATGATTGTTCCAAGTGAGATTGAACGTCTTCTCGCCCATTGTTGTAGTATTTCCAGGATTTACTGCGAAACAAAAGATTTTTTATGAATTAAATTCATAGTAATATGCGTAGAAGATTTACATATGTGTAACAATTCTGAAAATTCTGGGATGTTACATAAGACATTGATATATGAAGGATTTACACATTAGTTTCATGTGTGGAAGATTTACACATGACATTAATATATGAAGAATGTACATATTAGACTCTTATGTAGATTTGCATATAGATTCACATGTGGAAGACTTACACATCACACTAATATATCAAGGTTTTATATTAGATTCGTATGTAGAAGATTTACATATTAGTTTCATATGTAGAAGAGTTACACATGACATTCATATATGAAGAATGTATACATTAGATTCTTATGTAGATTTGCACATAGATTCACATGTGGAAGACTTACACAACATACTAATATATCAAGGTTTTATATTAGATTCGTATGTAGAAGATTTACACCTTAGTTTCATATGTAGAAGAGTTACACATGACATTATTATATGAAAGATGTGCACATTAGATTCTTATGTAGATTTCCGCATAGATTCATATGTAGAAGCCTTACACGTCATACTAATATATCAAGGTTTTGCATTAGATTCGTATGTGGAAGATTAACAAATTAGTTTCGTATGTAGAAGAGTTACACATGACATTCATATATGAAGAATGTACACATTAGACTCTTATGTAGATTTGCACATAGATTCACATGTGGAAGACTTACACGTCACACTAATATATCAAGGTTTTATATTAGATTCGTATGTGGAAGATTTACATATTAGTTTCATATGTAGAAGAGTTACACATGACATTCATATATGAAGAATGTACACATTAGACTCTTATGTAGATTTGCATATAGATTCACATGTGGAAGACTTACACGTCACACTAATATATCAAGTTTTATATTAGATTCGTATGTAGAAGATTTACACATTAGTTTCATATGTAGAAGAGTTACACATGGCATTAATATATGAAGAATGTACACATTAGACTCTTATGTAGATTTGCATATAGATTCACATGTGGAAGACTTACACGTCACACTAATGTATCAAGGTTATATATTAGATTCGTATGTGGAAGATTAACAAATTAGTTTCATATGTAGAAGAGTTACACATGACATTATTATATGAAAGATGTGCACATTAGATTCTTATGTAGATTTCCGCATAGATTCATATGTAGAAGCCTTACACGTCATACTAATATATCAAGGTTTTGCATTAGATTCGTATGTGGAAAATTTACACACTAGTTTCATATGTAGAAGAGTTACACATGAAGAATGTATACATTAGATTCTTATGTAAATTTGCATATAAATTCATATGTAGAAGACTTACGTGTCACACTAATATATCAAAGCTTGACATATTAGATCCATATGTACAAGATTTACATATTAGTTTCATATGTAGAAGATTTACATATCTGATTAATACATCAAAATAAAAATGATGTACATAAAAATGATTTATTTCAACAAATTATATAACAAATTATACTAAATAAATAGCAAAAAAAATTCATTCAAACACATTAGATCAAATAATCTAAACTAAAGAGGGTTAACAAATTCTCAAACAATCCAATAAAAAAATTCAATAATATCACAACAAAATAGCATAATAATATTGTAACGTTGTAACTTTGTAAATATTTCTTCGTTCCCAAATAAAAATTATAAACAAAGTACAACGCACATCGATAATAGCATAGTTAACAATAAATTATCAGACATTCTTTAGCGTGTCTCTAATCGTTACATCATAAACTAAGTGATGCCAACGGAGCATCAAGTTTAATTGACACGTTGCCCACAATTCTACGTCCCAGTGTCCATGTAGTGTGTCGGTAAAACACAACTGCACAAGTACGAATCAGCAATTTATATTACTGTTGTTTATAATTAATTCAACCGCAGTGATCGCGCAGTTTATGAGTTCGTAAAGTACGAGGAAGCTTAGCCAGGTTGATTTATACCGGGTACAACTTATAATGCTACTCTTGAAGCAATTTGTATCGCGAGTATGGCGAACGGTGTTACGGGTTAAGTCCGATTTCGAGGATTTGGGAATGTGTTAATGAACTTTGGGTGTTTGAAACTTGAGGAGTTGGAGGATTTGGAAAATTGCAAAGTAGGGGATTTGGAAATTTGAATTGAGGGATTTTAAAAATTTTGAGAAAGGGGATTTAAAAATGTGGATGACATTGAATTTTGGAATTTGGGACGTTTGTAAATTTTGAAAGTTGGTACTTAAAAAATACGAAAATTAAGAAATTGGGAAATTGGAAAATATAGTAATTAGCAAATTGGGAAATTTGGAAAGTTAGAAAACTGGTAAATTAACAAAGTAAGAAATTGAAAAATTGGAAAATGGAGACAGTAAGAAACTGGGAAAGTAGGAAATTTAGATATTGGGAAATTGGGAGAGAAGAAAATTAGGAAATTGGAAAAAGTAATTAGGAAAATGGGAAATCGCGAAATTGGAAAAGTGAGAAACTGTGAAATTGGAAAATGGGGACAGTGAGAAATTGTGAAATTGGGAGATTGGAAAATTGGCAAAGTGGGAAATTGGAAAAGTGGAAAATTGGAATTGTGGGAGAGTGGGAAATGGGAAAATTGGAAAAGTGGGAAATTGGAAAATTGGAAAATTGGAAAATTGGAAAAGTGGGAAAGTGGGAAAGTGGGAAAGTGGAAAATTGGAAAAGTGAGAAAGTGGGAAATTGGGAAATTGGAAAATTAGAAAATTAGAAAATTGAAAAATGGGAAAGTGGAAAATTGGAAAAGTGGGAAATTGGAAAATAAGAAAATTTAAAAATGGGAAATTGGAAAATTGGAACAGTGGAAATTTGAAAATTGGAAAAATTGTAATAGTGCAAATTGGAAATTGGAAAAATTGTAATAGTGCAAATTGGAAATTTGAAAAATTGTAATATCCCGAAAATCTGACCTAATAACCCACTTTCCCACCGCAAAAATTCTCCCCAACCCTACAATCCTCACATTACAAGATTAAAACTAATCCACATTTCATAAAAGATATCCCTAATCTAATTCCTCGATTCTAATAAAAACGCAAGAAATCCCCAGAGTACCTGACACTCCCACTTTCCCACATTGCACCTGACAGTACCCTGCACGCAACATAGATTTCTCTTGCTCAAATGTAAAAGTACAGTCACATGCAGCATACGCTCCTAATTAAGACTAAAGATACACATAAGTACAATATATATTCCTCTCAGTTTGACGAGCTAACATTAACAGTATAAAGGGTAGATAACATTATAAAGATATTTTTCCGCCTCGCTAATATTAAGCTCGTAATTCAGGAATCTGTAACAATTACTAGGATATGGTGTTTGACATTGTTAGAACGTATGGCGAAGAAGGGGGATGTGGGGGACCAGGCGAAACGAAGACAGTTAGGGGAATAGGTGTGTGCATGCAGGAGAAGGTGGTAGAAACAGGATGAAGAAAGGCAGAACGATCCAACGGTGGTCATGCGCAGATGTGGTATCTAGGTCCGATCCATAATTTCGTTGGACCCCCTCGCGCATTACCAAGGGGCTACATTCGTGTGCACCCTTTTTTTTCGTTTCATGGCAACTACGTCATAGGGACCACGAAAATCGACGACTATCAAGAGCTGCTGCGAAAAGAAATATTTTGCAAATGTTTGTCGACCGCCATTTTAGGGTTCTTATTTTAGGATTTTAGGAGTTTAGGATGATTAACACTACCTTTCAGTGTACTTACATTTTATTTGAAATTATTAATGATGGAACGTAAGAGGACACTTTGTAAATTTTTATCGACCGCCATTTTGGGATTCTCATCTCTAAATTCAAGGATGATTAACGCTATACCTTTCAGTGTACTTATACTTTATTTGAAATTATTAATGATGGAACTTAAAACGACATTTTGTGAATTTTTATCGACCGCCATTTCAGGATTCTCATCCCCAAATTTAAGGATGATTAACACTATACCGTTCAGTGTATTTACACTTTATTTGAAATTGTTAATGATGGAACGTAAGACGACATTTTGCAAATTTTTATCGACCGCCATTTTAGGGTTCTCATCCGCAAATTTAAGGATGACTAACACTATACCTTTCAGTGTAGTTACACTTCATTTGAAATTATTAACGATGGAACGTAAGATGACATTTTGTGAATTTTTATCGACTGCCATTTTAGGATTCTCATCCCCAAATTTAAGGATGATTAACACTATACCTTTCAGTGAATTTACACTTAATTTGAAATTATTAACGATCGAACATAAGACGACAGCCTTTTGAGTTGATTAATTTTAAAGAGACTTCAAGCTTGCAAGTTGTAGGAAGCAAAGAAGTACATTTTCTGTTTTGCCTTTCATCACAGTCACTCTTTCTTGCTTCATCAAACTACTTCTCTATAGTGCAAATTCTGTATAAAAATCTTGGACGAGATTTTGAGCTGCTTTTTCACGATAATTTTCTTTGCTTCCATCAAGTTTTGTGGCACCAATTTTTTTAGTAAAGAATGAAGGCAAGATTGTTACGGATTGAAGGTTAATTTTTTGGGGTAACGTTTGACGACCATTTTCCTTTAGAATCGTTTTGAGACCTTCAACGAAATACGCGAGGGTTGAGGTTGCCATTTTTGAACTTGGGAAACCAATCTTGAGTAGACTGGAGTTATAGCTTACATCACAATTTTCGTGAGGTGAGACAGAACGAAATCAAACTTTTTTATCAATCCATACTCCTTCAAATCAGTGTCAATTTTTTTTTATAAAAATAAGAAATTCTGTTCTATGCAGAATCTGGTGGAAAATAATTTGCACAGAATATAAACGTCACTAATGTTGGGAACTGCTTTTGTAACTTTTTTATTATTCAATATTCTTACAAATTATCAATGTTAATTTTTTATGGAAGAATAGTATATTGTATACTATGTAAAATCTAGTGGGAAAATGTTTCCAAAGAATATAAATGTCATTAATGTTGCAAGCTGCTTTTGTAGATTTTTGACCACCCAATATTCAAATCATCAATATCAATTTTTTACAAAAGAATAAAAAGTTCAATCTTGTACAAAATCTGATAATAAAATATTTTCAAAAAATGTAAAATAAAATTAGTATAAATAAAAATATATTTAAGTAAGTTAAAAGACTTTCTGACCACCCAATAAACCTTGAATTCATCAGTGTCAATTTTTTATAAAAAAAAGAATGGATTCCATCTTGCACAAAATCTCATAATAAAATATTTCGAAAAAATATAAAATAAAAGTAGTATCAGTAAAAGTATATTTAAGTAAGTTAAAAGACTTTCTGACCACCCTTGAAATCATCAATCTCAATTTCTTACAAAAAAAGAATGAATTCCAACTTACCCAGAATCTGATAATAAACTACTTCCAAAAAATATAAAATAAAAGTAGTATAAATAAAACTATATTTAAGCAAGTTAAAAGACTTTCTGACCACCCAATAACCTCCAAATCATCAATCTCAATTTCTTACAAAACAAAGAATGAATTCCAACTTGCACAGAATCTGACAATAAAATACTCCCAAAAAATAAAAAATAAAAGTAAATACAAGTAAAAGTAAATTTAAATTAAAAGCGAATAAAAGAGAAGGTAAATATAATCGTCAATAATTAAAAGTGGCAGTAAAGCGTTAATTATTTCATTCTCATTGATCGCGACAATTGAGAAACGTTATTAACGAAATGACCCAATTGCCCGAGGAATTGATTCCGTCTTTCCAATTTATTAATAATTTCGTAACAGGGCGTATAATTTTTTTTAAACGCGACGCGAAAAGAAATAAAATGGTTGACGTTTCATCATAAAATGGTTGAAATTATTAGACAGATGATATCAGAATTGCGACACCGTTAAGTGTGATTTATGCAAATGAGGTGTACGTAGACAAACGAAGTAAATAAGCGGCAACAAGATCAACGTTGGTATTCGATTATGGAGTAACGTGTAAGGTAATGTATGCCGATTACGTGGAGAACAGATGCGCGTAACGAGAGAAGAAGATAGATCGATAACAAGGTTCAAACTGTTCTTTCATCTTCATAGTTTCTTCCGTTTCTGTTATTTGTTCGGAATTGAACGTGTCACTTTGGTTTCGCACGGGGTGACCCATTTAAATCACGTAACTCCAATATCTGTGAAACTGGTGATGTCGAAGAATATTGAGCATGAGTACTGAAGAACGTCACGTACTAACTTTTTGCAATTTATATAATTTTATATTCCATTTTATAATTCTTTTAGCTGAAAAATTTATTAGTGAGAATATTAGTAGGCAAATCTTTACATTTTTAAGTATTTCAATTTTTTAATTTTCTGGGTCACAAATCTTGGTGTTTGTATATTTGCAAGTCTCTAAGTTAGTAAATTTCTAAATTCTGAAATATCTGAAAAATTCCTAAATTGCAAAGCTTTTGAACTTCCAAATTTCTAGATTGTCAAATTTCTAAGTTTCTAACTTTCTAAATTTCCAAATTCTTAAATTGCGAAATGTCATATGTGTTCCACCTTGATTCAGCCATTTTGTGACTGCATCGCCATATTGAAGACACCCTGTATATTTAATAAAGTAATATGTACCACACATGAATAAAATATATATTATATATATACATGATCAACACAAGGTTATTTCATCACAACGATTGCAATTTCCATAAAAAATGAAGTTAACGAAAAAGACCTTGTAATGTTCAAAAACAAGATTTATGCATACAAGAATAACCGTGAAGTGTCTTTCGATGTACCATCTGCATCCTCGTACAAGTACAATAAACGTAGCAAAACTATCCTCTCGACAAGCTACCAAAATAACAGCACGAACACAGACAAAAATTGTTCGCTGGCATTCAATTTCTTCGGGGCTGCGTCTTTTAAAGTTCCAATAAATAAACTTCCTCGACAAAACATTTCCTCAAGACAACTTTATTAATATCACTAGTTGTCGAATCGGGGGAGACGTGGAATTAGGAATTTGGGAATTTGTGGATATGGGAATTTGAAATATTTGGGAATTTAGGAATTGAGGAATTAGAGAGTTGGGGAATTAGGGAGTTGGGGAATTAGGAAGTTGGGAAATTAGGAAGTTTGGGAATTAGGGATTTGGGGAATTAGGGAGTTGGGGAATTAGGAAGTTGGGAAATTAGGAAGTTGGGGAATTAGGGATTTGGGGAATTAGGGAGTTGGGGAATTAGAGAGTTGGGGAATTAGGAAGTTGGGAAATTAGGGAGTTGGGAAATTAGGGAGTTATGGAATTAGGGAGTTGGAAATTAGGGAGTTGGGGAGTTGGGAATTTGGGAAATTTGGGAAATGGGAAATTGAGGAAATGGGAAATGGGAAATTGGGAAATTGGGAAATTGAGGAAATTGGGAAATTGAGGAAAATGGGAAATTGGGGAAATGGGAAATTGGGGAAATGGGAAATTGGGGAAATGGGAAATTGGGGAAATGGGAAATTGGGGAAATGGGAAATTGGGGAAATGGGAAATTGGGGGAATGGGAAATTGGGAAATTGGGGAAATGGAAAATTGGGGTAATGGGAAATTTGAGAATTAGGAAATTTGAGAACTGTAAAGTTCAGATATTGGAAAATTAGAAAATTTACATTTCCACAAATTTGAGGATTTAATAACTCCCAAATTAAATTCAAAAGCTTCATATCTAAAAAATGAATAACCTTAAAAATATGACCTAATAACCTCTCCACTGTGAAATACAAAAAATATCCTCTATAAATCCTACATCTCCCACATTACATTAAAACTAGTCCAGCCTGAAAGATGTCTCAGGTCTCCATCTAGTTACTCCAACGCTAAGAACAGACACAGCAAGAAATCTTCCTAAGGGATTCTAACCTGACACTCCTACTTTCTCACATTGCACCTGACTGTACCTCGAATACAACGTACATAGATTTCTCTTGCTTAAATGGAAAAGTACAGTCACATGCAGCATTTGTTTCTGTTAATTAAGGAGAAAGGTACACTTAGGTGCAATATGTGTTCCTCCGAGTTTGGGAAAATGTAACTATTATACATTTGGGTGCAAAGTAAACCTCTTTCAATTAACGAGAAAGGTACATTCAGGTGTAACGTACGCTTGCTTTGTCTGAGAACAAGAGATTCGACGTTAGTATGGTATAATGCCCTGTGTTGGGCATTCACTGACTGATTGAGTCGTGTTTTGGGATTTATGTATAATTGTTTGGGTTAATGGGACAGAGCAAATTTTTCAATTCCAAATTTCCCAATTACCAAATTTCCCAATTCCCAAATTTCCCAATTCCCAAATTTTCCAATTCCCAAATTTCCCAATTCCCAAATTTCCCAATTCCCAAATTTCCCAATTCCCAAATTTCCCAATTCCCAAATTTCCCAATTCCCAAATTTCCTAATTTCCCAAATTCCCAACTCTCCAATTCCCTAATTCCCCAACTCCCTAATTCCCTAACTCCCTAATTCCCCAACTCTCTAATTCCCAACACCCTAATTCTCCAACTCCCTAATTCCCCCACTCCCTAATTCCCCAACTCCCTAATTTCCCAACTCTCTAATTCCCAACACCCTAATTTCCCAACACCCTAATTCCCCAACTTCCTAATTCCCCAACTCTCTAATTCCCAACACCCTAATTCTCCAACTCCCTAATTCCCCCACTCCCTAATTTCCCAACTCCCTAATTCCCAACTCCCTAATTCCCCAACTCCCTAATTCCCCAACTCCCTAATTCCCCCACTCCCTAATTCCCCAACTCCCTAATTTCCCAACTCCCTAATTCCCACCTCTGACTTGAAACTGTTATCGGTGACAATGTTTGGTCATTGACTTCAGTCGTGATAAAATCAACAATAATCGTGTTTGACATCGTTTTTAATAGTTTCGAACACATTTAACCGTTTGTAACGACGTAAAAATCTCTACATCTCATTCTTATCTTACCTATGCGTTTGCAATACCTTAAATTTTAAGTAAATTGAAGTCTGTAAAATCAGTAATTATTTGGATAGGTATAAGTCTCTGGATGCAGTGCAATCTCTGATTGCGTCGGCGGTGACTATACCGAACTAAAAAAGCGAGTAGCCGAAGGCCACTCAACGGGGGGCCTGCAGGCAGAACCCCTAGCGAGCAGAGCAAGTTTACAATTTGTGTTTGATTTTAAAGTTAAGAATAATTGCAATTATATTTAACTTTAACTTCTCTTATTTAATCCGATTTCTTCAAAATTTTTTCAATATGCAGATTCGCTATTTTATACCCTTTTCTGCATGAACACAAAAAATTTTTAATTTAATCAATTTTAAGACGATTTTAAATTTCGAAGGAAATAAAATCATTCACCAAAAAGATTCCTTAAAATCTGAACTTATACAAGTATTTGGCATATAAATTTACAAGATACATTTACCACGGGGTGAAATTTTTGGTGACAAAAATTTGGAAGTTAATAGTAATCAATCTTACAGAAAAAAGAGCTCTAGTTTCTCATCGACACCTTCACTTAACATTGAGATATTATTAAGTACATTTGACTCAACAATTTAAGAATAGCCACTTCACGTTAATAGAAGTCAATTTCGCAAATAACGTTAGTCTAACAAAGTTGACTTTTCAACATCTCTGCAAAGCTCAACTATGTCTGGTGACTTCATAATCCGAGATTTGTCGAGAAAGTATATCGATTCGTTGAAAATATTAATAAGGGTAGCACCCTCTAAAATATTGCGAAACGTAATAATATCTTAACCAGCAGAAGACAGAACTCCTGGCAATATTTACGAAATGGAACCACCCTAATAATCATTGTATTTTTCTTTTTGGAAATGACGTATCGAGGTCGTTTATTCGCGTGACTAAGATATCCAAGAATGCGCAAGATCTGGTGGCTGGTTAGAACGCTCTAAAACACAGAAGAGATCAAGAGAGCAAAGAGTCGTTTTAAACCGCGTGCTCCGTACAAACGTCGGCTCTATTAATACACGCGCCTTGTCGTCGCGTCTCGAGAACTTGCGCACCGACGTCCTAGCGTCTTCTACTTTGCCTTCAAAACTTGCTACTATTCGAATCCGAAAACTGTTGGTAAAGATAATACAGACAATCAATACCCTGTTGTTTAGTTTTGGAATTGGGAAATTTGGGATGTGGGAAATTTCGAATTGGGGAATTAGGGAATAGGGGATTAGCAAATAAGGAATTAGGGAATACGGAATTAGGGAATTAGACAGTGAGAAAATTTGGGAATTGGAAAATTTAGGATTTGGGAAATTTGGAATTGGGAATTTGGGAATTTGGGAATTTGGGAATTTGGGAATTTGGGAATTTGGGAATTTGAAAATTGGGAAATTTGGAATTGGGAAATTTGGAATTAGGAAATGTGGGAATTGGGAAATTTGGGAAGTGGGAAATTTGGTAATTGGGAAATTTGGTAATTGGGAAATTTGGTAATTGGAAAATTTGGGAATTGGGAAATTTGGAATTAGGAAATGTGGGAATTGGGAAATTTGGTAATTGGACAATTTGAGAATTGGGAAATTTGGTAATTGGAAAATTTGGTAATTGGAAAATTTGGGAATTGGAAAATTTGGGAATTGGGAAATTTGGTATTTGGGAAATTTGGAATTGGGAAATTTGGTAATTGGTAAATATGGGAATTGGAAAATTTGGTAATAGGAAAATTTGGGAATTAGGAAATTTGGGAATTGGGAAATTTGGGAATTGGGAAACTTGAAATTGGGAAATTTGGTAATTGGTAAATATGGGAAATGGAAAATTTGGTAATAGGAAAATTTGGGAATTAGGAAATTTGGGAATTGGGAAATTTGAGAATTAGTAAATTTGAGAATTGAAAATTTGAGAATTGGGAAATTTGAGAATTGAAAATTTGAGAATTGGGAAATTTGGGAATTAGGAAATTTCAAATCGAGAAATTTTCAATCCCTTGCAAACCTATATTTAACTGATAAAAATCATTTTTAGGTCATTTTGATCATTTTAGGTAAAGTGATACATAAACTGTCTGTTTATATTTATAAGCAATTTTTAAATTGTTAAATAATTCTACGATAATTTTATCTTTAATTCTAAGATCGGAGGGAATCACGAGACAAGAAAGGAGATAAGAGTGGTATCGCATTCGAGATATGGAATCTTTATTTACAATTAAAATAAGTATTTGCAACTTTGATATAATGTTTTGGTGTTCTAATTACATAGTTGTGTGTCGAAGATATAAGATAATATTTATTTGGAAAATTAAGAGATAGTTATTTTATAAAACTAGAGGGTAATTCAAATTATGAAATAGCAAAATGGCGTAGTAATATTGTGAAATAATAATATAATTGTAAAAAAGAAAATATTACAGTAAAACTCTAAAATGGAATAGTAAATTAATAAAGCACCATTATAATAGTTTAAAAAATAATAAAATAATAATACAGTAAAATTTTTACTAAAAGAAATGGACAGAATATTTAAATGTACGATGCGCACATATTTGCTTTTCATTTTTCTTTTTCCTATCTCTAGGGGAGCTGCGCAACTAGATACCAGGGTGCTTTGCACCTGCTACACCCCCCACCCTTTGTAACCAACCCTAAATTACAGTGGCAATTTTTGATTTAGCAGAGAGAGAAAAATCACAACAAATTCATTGTCGACAAAGAATGAAATGAGTATATGTTAATCATCGCTATGAATCTTGATGACTTTGCGTATTGACACCTGCTCGAAGAAGGGAAAGTGTTACGATGCAGCGGAATGTTATGTGTATTTAGATTTAATGTGGTGGAAATAGTAAATCATTAAATTACGAGGGTTCCCAAATTATCAAATCCTCACATTCTCAAACTTCTATATTGTTAAATTGTCACAATCTCAAATCACCAAACTCACAAATCAACAAATTGTCAGACTCCTAAATTCTTAAGTCCTTAAATTGTCAAACTTCTATATTGTCAAATTGTCAAATTCTCAAATTCCCTAATTCTCAAGCATGTATATTGTAAAATCGCAAAATTTGCAAATCTCTAAATTCTCAAATTACAAATTTTCAAATCCCCAAATTCACAAATCATCAAATTCTCAAATTCCCAAACTCACAAATCACCAAATTCTCAAATCCCCAAACTCACAAATCACCAAATTCTCACATTCCTAAATTTTGAAGTCCCCAATCTTTAAATCCCTGAATTCTCAAATTACCAAATTCTCAAATCCCTAAACTCACAAACCATCAAATTCTCAAATCTCCAAATTCTCAAATCCCCAAACTCACAAATCCCCAAATTCTCAAATACCCAAACTCACAAATCTCCACATTCTCAAATCCCCCAATCTTCAAATCATCAAATTCTCAAGTCCCCAAACTCACAAACCACTAAATTCTCAAATCCCCAAATTCTCAAATTCCCATATTCTCAAATCCCCAAACTCACAAATCCCCAAATTCTCAAATCTCCAAACTCACAAATCCCCAAATTCTCAAATCCCCAAACTCAGAAACCACCAAATTCTCAAATCCCCAAATTCTCAAATTCTCAAATTCCCAAATTCTCAAATCCCCAAACTCACAAATCCCCAAATTCTCAAATCCCCAAATCCCCAAATCCCCAAATCCCCAAATCCCCAAATCCCCAAATCCCCAAATCCCTAAATCCCCAAATCCCCAAATCCCCAAATCCCCAAATCCTCAAATCCCAAAATTCATAAATCCCCAAATTTTAAAATCCCTAAACCTCCACCTTGCAACTAAATAATATCGATTTTTGCCCTGGGCCCTTCAATCTCTAGCGACATCTCTGACCATCTTCTACTGTCTCAAGCGCTCAGCTTATCCCCCATGCGTGTAACGCCCTGTACACATTTCTAACATACTCCAAATTTCTATACCATTAAAAGAAATATTTCACAACAAATTCTAAAAACCACTTACAGATACAATACATAAACATTGCTAACATCATCACATATGAAATGTCACTTTTCTAAATATTCAATTTCGTAGAACAATTTCAAATCGTAAAAATTGTCTTGTAATCAACTAAATTTTATTAAAGAAAGAGCTGTTCATAAAATGTGTATAGACACACCATAATAGTATTTCTATCATAATATTTATTTCCACAGAAATTCAAACACTTTCCACATGATCTCCCCTATTTCAAACAAGGTGCGCTGCAACTGCGCACAATTGCTACGTCTTGCGACACTATTTACATTAACTATTTGTTTTCTATTATCCCACAGCACGTATGATTTTATCTATAATAACATCCTGAGGAGTTCCTAATAACTCGAAACGTCGCAACAACGAATACATCTATAATTTAATCCATAAATTACCGCACGCGATAACAATTGAATAACAAGTTATTCAAATTTATTAAAATTCTCACTCTCTCTCATAAATACGAAGTTCGAAATCAGTGCTCCGCTGGTTGTGCATTCCCCTTACGAGTGACATTTACCAGTATCGACTAGAACAACACGAGGCAAGGATGACGGAAGGAGCAGCCGTCTCGTTCAGGATACATCGCAGACATCGTACAAGTGCATTCACAGTCAATTACGTGATCAACTACGAGTATTCGCATCGTGGAGCTATTAAGAACGAGTTAATAAAATCATCGCGCCGTTCCGATGCTCGAACGGGAGGAGGAAAAAAAAGTACCTAGTTGAGGGTCCTAATGGAGCAGCCCATAGATGTCGTGCGAGGTGTTCAACTCGACCGGGTTCAGCGCAGACACTCGATCGACACTAAACTTACTCCATTCTCCGAAAACCTTCACCCGTAAGATCAAATGCAACAAACCGATCAAGGTCACCGATCGAACTACCTTTGCTCCGTAATTAAACCTACCGCTGATCCTACGTCGACGCAGGTACTGAGAGGAGGTACACCTCTGGTACTCACCTTCGTCGCGAAACACCGTGTCGTGTATTTTTGATCCGTTCACGAGAACCCTTCACCGAAGGTGAACGTCTTCGAA
Source organism: Megachile rotundata (assembly GCF_050947335.1). NCBI lineage: Eukaryota > Metazoa > Arthropoda > Insecta > Hymenoptera > Megachilidae > Megachile > Megachile rotundata. The sequence goes on from NC_134984.1 coordinate 14,520,525, forward strand.
GGGACACATAGACCGTCAGAAAAATCGTGTACGAATGTGGAACGCGTGAACAATGGAGCCAAAACGAACGGGCTCACTCTGCGAGGGGCACGACACGTGCTGGGGCTCCCTCGACCGAGTCGCGACTGATATCATTTCCAGTGGGGGACTGTGGGGTCGGGAGCCAGAACCCCACCAGGGGGTCTTCGTGCAACCCCCACGCGGTGTCGTAGTAGTCGTGGCTGTGGCTCGTTGTCGTGGCTCCACCGTTGCTGGCCTCTCGAAACCCCCTTTGCACATACAGGGGATAAGGGACCAGAACGTGTACGTGTACATCATGGGGGAGAGAGTTGTCTCGCTTCATCTCGCGTGCCACTCGTTCCATCTCTGTCTCGGTTCTACGCATACTTTCGTATTCCCGTCTCTCTCTCTCCTCGCCGCGTCTCACGAGAGCCTCTCTGCCCGTCCTTGTCCCGCTCCAAGTATTTGTTCCTCTCCTTCCAACTTCGCTGCCTACGTGTGTATATATACACACCTACGAACACGGCCGTACGGTTTCTCCCCCCGACCCTCTTCGCTGGCCCACTCCCTTCGAGAGAACCCCTTACCCCCCACGTAGCCCAGCAGCTTTATCCACCCTGAGCCCTCCCGTGTACGAGGGGTTGTTTCTCCGATGCCTGATCGGACGTTTGCGAGAAAAGGGACCCTCCCCTCCGAGCTATCCCCCATGCCTTTTTTTTTCGTATTTCTACGTCCAAATTATTTTATCACCGCCACCGTTTTCCTTACCTTCGAGGTGACCCTGCGAGAATTTTCAGCTACTTCCAGCTTTTTAGATTTTACGAAACGTGGAACGCTATCGACGACCTTGCGACAGCTTTTCTGGGGAGATGCTAGAAAAAGAAATTTGTCCTTGAAAGAAAATGGAATTTTCGAACGGAAAATAGAAGATATTGCTTATGCGAGTGTCGCTTACAGCAACGCCCCAGGGGGCAATATAGGTGTATTGTTCGATTCGACGAGTGAACTCGCATAAAAGATGTTGAAACATGAAACTGCTTGTTGAAGAGTGTCGCAATACGATAAGCACAGACTGTAACGGACACTGACGTAACCATCGCACCGGCTGCGTGTGTGCGGGCGCACACGCGTGTGCGTGTGTTATATATAAACGTATGTAGGTACATACGGTGGGTATATACGGGCAAACCGTAATAGATCAGTGTCTCAATTCGTATTATGATTGGGTGGACTTTTCGGAAGTTCCTTATCGAATTGTAACACTGAATCGCAATTTGTGTAGTAAATGATGATACGTTTGCACGATCGGATGGAGAGTATTTTTATCTTTGCTGGATTCTTGGAAGAGACACAAATTACGTTTTATTGCAATAAATTGATTGTTCACTGCCGAGGTGACCGGACGATTCGGGAGCAATGAGCGAATATCGATTCGTTATTTTTAGGGGTAGACCATCCATGAACCCCACCTACGTTACTCCATAATTTCAAAATTTCTTCGTAATCAATTATTTCTGGACCCCGGGTCAAAATGTATTACGTTCGCCTATTTTTTTCATCAAATTTTAATTCCTATGTCAAACTTGTTACTCTTATTAATAGTAAACATTTATTTTTGTGTTATTTAGGCGTTAATGTAATAATGTAAAAATAACATGAAATCTATATCCTATTGCAAGATTTCCACACCGTAGATTTGCTCTCTTCTAATGTTTCAAAAGTGTGATTCGATACACTCCAGTTCTGTGGTCCAGATATAATTTTCAAATATTTAATTTAATTCATGAAATATTATTAAAGAAAAATTATATTTTTAAAGGTTTTTTTTTTATTAAAATACTTACAATTTTCAAATATAAAACATTTTTGCAATAGATATTCAATTGTTACTGTTATTGCATTCAAAAATAACTGTGTGTAACATCTATTGAAATGGTATGAAATATTTGATAATGTAGCATATAAACTGGTTACAAACTGAACTGTTGTAAGAATTTCAGAAAAAATGACTAGACTATTCATATTGTGTATAAGTGATCCTGATACATACTACAGTGATTGAACAAAAATTTTTTTATAACCTGAAATATTTATACAGAATTGGCCATTATTCGAATAATATTTGAATTACAAATTTTAAATAATTGTAATTAACGAATATCCGATGTAATGGATATTCGACAATAACAAAAAATATTATTCAATGAAAATACGTTAGACGTAAAGAATGAGATCATTTCAAAAAGTTTTTAACGAAACAAAGTTATTCCAAAAGTATCAAGTATTTAAACCGTTGTTCTGATTAAATGTTATTCGTTACTTTTAGAATAACTGGATTTTCGAAACTTATATCTGGAAGGTATTCGAATAATGTCTAACTCTCCTGCCTACATTATGAATTTTCATGATTACTTATAACGATTAAAACAGCTTTGACACCGGCAGTAGTAGCAATTATAAAAGAATAGCGAAAATTATTACTATGTTACGACGATAATCGTTTTTAAACTTATTCTATTAATTATAATTATATTATCGTTAATCTTTTAAGAACTATGTTGCAATTGTTATCGTTTTTACTATAAATTATATCGTCACACTATTCACATACGTTTATAAAATATAATTATTGCCAAACGAACTTATAAACGTAATTAATTAAAGACTAATTAATAATGATTGTTATAATCATTCGTCAAGACCATGTATATAAATTATTTGAAAATTTTATACTTTCTACGAGTTGAATGTGACTTGGGTCAGGATTGCAAAAATATTGTAATAATTCATCACTGAATCCACAATCACTCAAATTTTCTTTGCCAAAAACATTTTGCGGCATTTTTGACCCACCTTCTGATTCCGTCTCTTCTGTGAAAATATAAAAATTTGATATTCATAATTGCTGTATAAATAATTATAATTGTACTTCTTTCATACAGTATAAGAAGAAGAAATAATTTACCAAGTCCTTGTTTAGCTGCTGAGAAGGCAGTTGTTGCATTTAATTGTGCACAACTTGCAGAGTATTGTTCCAATTGGCTAGATTTCATTAAGGAACAAAGGGAAGGTAACACATGTGGCAAAAGAGGCCCTTTTAGTTCCAAGGAAAAATATCTTTCATTTTCAATGCGTACTTTACTTTCTTTAACCTTAAAAAAAAAAGAATAAATCAAATTCTATATTTAACAATTTAAACTTATACAAAATAATATTTTACCTTTATAGATTTTAATGTAGCACCATGAAAAGCTACAGGTGCTAAAAGAGTTGGAGGCACTCCTGCTAAAGGACCAGTTATTGTAATAGCAGATTTACAATTAATTAGAAAATTGAATAATGCCTGTGCTTCCACTCCTTTCACGAAAATGAGGGAATGCTTCAAATTATCTATTTCAGTTTCTTTCTCCAAAGTCATTCTTGCCTGGAATAAAATGAAATCAATTTGATGAGTACAATGGAAGGAAATTAAGAACACTGGGAAATTACCTGTGAACTATTAATTTTCTGAATTTCAGAATTCTCTACTCCTAAACTCTGCAGCCATTCAGCTTGTGTTTCATCTTCATCATCATCAAAATTCTGTTCCTCTGGGTTGTTCAATACTGCTGTAGGACTGGACTCGCTTAAATCTGATGTTACACAACCTGAATCAGCTCCATCCGAGTATCTCTTAGAGTCTTTCCTCAATGGCATTGTATATTTAATTTCTATAAAAAACAGTTCTTAAATTTCTAATTGTTTTTACCACATACATAATTCAATTTGTTATACCTTCTTGTTTTAAAAATTGTCGAAAACCACGCGTTGTAGGTGTTAAAAAAGCATGAGCTTCAGAAATTCCACAAATTCCAGCAGCACGAAACAAGGCAGTGAAATTATTTGCACAAACATAAAAATATGGACACTGCCGTGCTCTTAATAAATGGAAAAGTGATCTAAAACTTTCGCTCCATTCTTTATAAAGAGCATCTTTGACAGGTAGATTATTTACTATTGTGAAGTTACTTGTTAAATTAGCACTCACTTTGCCAGCAGAGCGAGGAAATAATTCTAGCCATGGTAGTGAAGGATGTTGCCACACTAAGCAACATCTATGTAATCTATATGAATGAAATTACAAATGTATTAATGTTAGCTATGTTTCTAAACTCTGAAGTCCCATTGAATTAAAATTTGTACAATGTTATAACAATCACCTTGCATTTGGACTAGTGTCTAAAGTTGAATCTTTTTCACTGATATCTAAACACCTTACAAAACCAGTTGTACCAGAAGCTTCTTCACTTGTCTTTAATTTGCAATTCCATGGGAAAGGTTTTGGAGACATGAATCTCATTTTAGTTTTTAAAGTCCAATCTATTGGAATATATTTTTCACCTTTCGGTGTCTCAGATTCTACAAAATTCTTATGTACTTCTAATTTCGAAAGAGCATTGCTAAATGTTAAAGAACCATCTAATATCGAATTTTCCACGTTGTCTGCTTTTGGTGGTTCAATGTTTAATAATTCAAACAGTGTATTATCGTTACTAGCTTCTAATTCTACAGATGTAATATTTGACTTTTTACAAATTTCATCCTTAGCAAAAGGATTTTTACGTTTCTGGCCTGTAAACTGACTGAAGCTGTTGTTACATTTGTTAGATTTCACTGTAGAGTCATTTTGATCAACACGTATATTATTTATACGTGCTTGCAATGCACGTTTCTTCACTTTCAAACGATGCAACTGCATTACTTGATCAGGCCTCTTCCATTCTGATGCTTGCACTTTTTCTAAGCCCTCCATTGATGTATGTAAAATTTTATCACATAAAAGGTTTATAAAACATTCAGTAATATAAAAAGGAAACAAACATGATATCGATGTTTGCAAAGAATAACATTACTTTCCGATTTCGTATACTTATAGGGAAACAATCTTATTTTTCAAACACAATGTATAATACGAATATACGTTACAGTTCCAAACATTTTATATTCTCATGTACACATATTATATTTAGACAGGCGGTATGAACGAAATAATGGTATAAGACACACACAACATTAATCGAACTTTTCATATCAATTTAATAAAATCATCGAATGAATTCATTAAAAACTAAACGTACACAGCTGACTGTATAAACTATAAACAGGAGAGGTCCCCAACGCGGTATAGTCTCTCCAGCCACATCTTCCTACTGCTACGTGAACTACCAACACATGTTCAATTTATGTACATATACTTCCTTTACGTATGACAAGCATGTGAACACGCACACATCTGCACACGAATGTGGGGGGTATTAATGGTAAATAAGAACACTTCTTTCAAACAGAATTTATTATAAAAACTTCATCTTGTACTACTTTTCGCATACATATACATCCTTAATAAAAATTCTGTAATTATTTAATTTATACAGTAGCAAGTAAGAACAGCATGTTATTGTAAAACAGTTAATTTCCTACATTGAAAACATTGTTCCAAACTTTACTTTCTCGTCTATATTAACTTAATCACAATTTAAAAATATGGCAGTCTTTTTCAAATAGAAACCGTTTCTTCCTAGAAGATGATGAACTTTTTAAAGAATTAATCGTAGTATATTTTGTAACTGTACGAATTTAGAAATGTTACATATGATTATCATGTGGCTTATAAGTAACAGTGAGAAAAGTTTTCTTTTGGATTTAATATTGTTAATAAATTTTCGGAATGCCGCCAAAAATAGTGACACTACGGTCATCTTGCGGTAAATGAAGCAACTAAACAGAGGAAAATTTCGTTTTTCGCAAAGTGAGTCACTTTCGCGTTATTGGCGCCAAAAGCGTGTTTTATCGTAAACGTCTATTTTGAGTAATGTCATTACAATTTGTACAAAGCTGTATTGTGTTTATAAATTTGTGAAACATATAACAGGAATGATGTAAGTGAAAATTTTGTTTGATAATACATTAAATAGTTCAAAATATTAAATATTTCAAATTGAATTCCTAGTACGAAGAATGTTGTGACGTAATGTCGATTCCGAAATAATGACGGATCTTCAAAATATAAGAAAAACGTTGTGTGGAAGATTATTTAGGATAAAATGAGAGTGTGCTTCTGTAAGTATTAAAAAAAGTAAGTTTTAATACGTACCAACAATGTTGATAATGTAGAATGTACAGTAATGCAACCTGTTGTAGAGCAGTCGGGAGGTGCTGCCACTGCAACAACTATGCACATAATTTCCAAGGCGAAGGTTGAATACAGGGAACTGCAGGTATTTATCCCCCATTAAATATTTAAAATAAATAATCACGCTATAACACCAATTTAATTATTCAAATAATTTTGCATATAGAAAGTTAAATATGCATGTTATTTTAAATGTATAAACTCTACAAAAATAAAATATAAAAGTATAGATCCTTTTTGTAGCATAACCTTTTTATTAATAAGGGTACCATTATTAAGTCATCCGCCATTAATAAAGCACGCTTTCTTTTGAAACTGTACTTTAGAATTTAAATAGATTTAAATAATGACATGTTAACACTTATGCAGGAAAAATATTTCTTACAAATATATTTTTAAGTATAATTTGAGAATACTATTTTAATGTAAATAAAAATTAAAAGATTACAAATTAATTCACAGAAAAAGAGAATTGTAGAATTTTTAAAAATAAAGATTTAGGAACAGAGCAAGTATTTCCAGTGATCAACAGAATAAAATATTATTGTATACTTTATATTGTTAAGGTATTTTACTTACTTTTGAATATCAAAAGTACCATAGACTTTTTAACTGAATTTACTTTATTTGTCGAATTTACCAACATCCTAACTTTTGAACTCGACTGTCGCGACACAATCACCTTAAATGGGTCGCCTGTTGCATCTAAAAGAACACTGAACAAAGACAAAAAACAATGGAATGAGACAGAATGCATTAAAATAAAACGTGTAAAGTACAATGAACTCAACAAACAAGAATTTGTACCTAAATAAGTTTATGTGTCAAGTAGAAAGAGTTTTGTGTCACGGTCTTATACAATTTGGGCTTCCTTTTGTTGAAAACAAGTGCATGAAAAGAAATGTTCTACCGCTCGTCTCACAATTTTTGCATGAAGTAACAAGAGATTCATTTAGGCTCTACTTAATTCTTTTTTAGGTTCTTCTTCCCTAGGATTTTCCTAGGTTCCTAAGTTATGGTCAGCACACATATAAATTGCAGCAAGAAAAGTATACTCTTCTTCAGCTTTTCAAAAAAACGTACACATCTTCGGTTCCTAAAAATTAGGAGAAGCATTCTTCCCAAAAGTGGGAAACACACCTAATTGAGGAACACAGGTACAATTGAGTCGTAGATATACAATGTATGTTCGATCGTATAATTTTATTTCGAAACATCGAGTTCCCTGACGTCTAATTGTCTGCAATGCTGATACCAATGACAAAATGATCGTTAAGTTATTATTATCGACGATTTGTTAAGCATTATTAATAATTAGGGCCAAGCTGCTTCAGCGTTCTCGAAGTCTTGTGTTTTCCGACGGTGCGTCTTCTCTCGTCGATTCGTGATCGACATTTTTAACAAAACGTATCGCGAATCTAACTGGGCGCATACATTGACAACATCCATTGATCTAAAAATGTGGTTTTTTTTTCGCATTTTTTGGCATTCGGGAGTAGGAAAGGGAAATAGGAAGATATGAAGAACGCAAGCCTCCAGTTTATTCTTTTCTTTTTTTTTTCTTCTTTTGGTTCGCTTCTTTTCACTCGCACATTCACTCGAATAATTCGTTCTTCTCACAAAGAACACACTGTCTTATGTACTCTTTTTAGATCTTACGTACTCTTCTGATATGTTCTCCACACACACGCATACACGCGACGTTCATACTCGTTTCTTTTAATTCATGTCCTTTGGCACACAGTTAACCGGCACTCAGCTTAGCGGTGACCAGCAACGGGTACCTTCTTCACCGTGGCCAGAATAACACCGGTATGAAGAGAAACATCGACAAAAAATGCGATAATTTCTTGTAACATCCGAACAGTCCTCTGCCGTTGTTACTCGCACCTGAACTTTGTGCTGCCTCGGCTAAACCTGAACAGTAAAATAATATTATTTAACTATGCTACATATTTTATTTATTTTCATTTTGTTTACTCATTTTAATTATATCTTTTACTTGTTTTAGTTTTGCATATCAAAATTGAAAGACTCACCACCGATAATGGATACGTGGTCTTTTCCGCGTGACGATCTGTCGGAACTAATTTTAATTTCTGAAACCAAATGATGACCATTAGGCTGAGCATTTAATTATACGTTGTAATTAAATCGTTTTTAATAGAATGCAACAACATTGTTGTGAACACTTAAGGACTTAATAAGAGGTAAATGTTTTTACAACAAAGTAGAATGTAAAATGTTTGTTTACTCTAAATATCTTATAACAATTATATAATGATGATAATGATGATGATGATATTGATGATATTGATAATAATAATGATAATAATTATATTGATGATAATGATGATAGTGAAGATAATGACAATGATAATGATCACGCAAATGGAATTAATACTAGCAATAGTAAGATTAAATTCATTAATGAAGAAGTACCCTTCACTCTTCATTGACAAAAGAAAAAGAAGTGCAATAAATAAAAAGCCTTGAAAGATTACATGACTGCGCCAATATTAATAAATAAAAGTGAAGAATAATTGTAAGTAGCTTCTGAAATGGCAAGTATTGTTAAGAATACTTACCATATAGTCTTACAGTGCCATCTGCTTTACCGAGACTATTCGTCGACACGCATTTATAGCTACCCACGTCTTGTTCCGTGAATCCTTTGATTAACAGCCACATCAAAACTTTATATCCGGATCGTTCTTCCCGTACGGTGTACTTGAGTCTATAGAATTGAACGGTAATAAGCTCTGTTAATTATGAGAGAACATTGCCAGCGTTCGAAACGATAGAAAAGAAAAGGACATAACCTTACCCCTCGAGCAACATTTCATCTTCCACTCCTGGCCGGTTCTTTACCCAATAATTAATTGTATTTGGAAATGCCTCGACGTAACATTTCAACTGCACGTCTGTTCCCAATGGCGCTCCTAATAGCTGATTAGGTGATTGTACGACGGGTGCAACTATGAAAATATATCATTTTTATTTAATTACAGAAATTTTCTAAAATTGTTTTGTAACTTAGTTATAAATATTTGTTATAGATTTAATTTGGTTAATATTAGAATTAAATTCAACTACAAAATTTTATAACAAAATTTAAAATATTGCTAACGGAATGGATGTAAAAAATATTGAAAATCAGTCTTTTGTAAATTCGGTATAAATTAGTAGCAGCGCACCTCAAGTGTCGATACCAGGATATAAAAATAGATCAGAATAATTTTTTAAATAAAATTTCACCGTATAAAGGAGCCTTTCATACTAGACGAATGAAAAGAATTTAATTCAATTCCAAGCGTGGGAAACGGAGGGTAACTTCAATTTTAAAGTCGAAACGTCAAATTCAGTGACCTATAATAATGTACATACATATCATGCAAATGAGATACGCTGTAAAGCTTTCTCATTTGCGATTCCGTATTAATATTCCTTGCTCTATTATTATAGCCGATTGTTAACCGACCAAAAAAAATACCTAATAAATTTAATATACAGCACGTAACATGCTGAGCGTTTGAATAACAATACAAAATTATAAAATCTATGGCGCTTTATTACCTAATTAATTCTCGTACAGTATCTATTGTTTTCGAGCCATTAATACCGATACCGTTTATGCAAATCCATCGGTATTAACAGATATTTCGCATATAAACAATTATACTGTATATCGTAGCTGCATTAAAATTATATCCTGGAAATGATACAACTTATGAGGTATTACTTTTGTAAAATATGCATGAAACGTACGAAGCGAGTTACCTAAGAATTTTACCTGAAATATCTTTGAAATTTCCTATTATGTCGAACGTTTCAAGCGAAACATTTTGAATGTACTGAATATTTCAAACGAAAGTTGAAGGAAGCATAAAGTAGACGCGCTCGTTATATCGCCGAGACTGTAGGTAAAATACCGTCGGAAGTACGCTCTTTCAATTTCAAGTATTAAAGTAAACAGAATAACAAACAATTATTCACCGAAATTTAACAATATATTATATTTCTAATATCGTGGATTTGGTAGAAAACCGACATTGCGATAAATTTCAATTTTTATCCGCATTAATAATCTCTTGGACTATTTGAAGTATGTATTTATTGCATAAAAAAGCCAATATGAGGGATGTTAAAATATCTGTTTATTGTGCATTTCAACGAGGAAACAAACAAAATGCATGAATTCCGTTCTTAAACAGAAATCAAGCCACGTTTGCAAATGAAACAAACGATATTGTGTCGAGTGATAAATTCACAAACACTCTGCAGCATTTATCTCCGCTTTTTCGTTTTAATTCGTTACGATAGCAGAGCCTGATATGCAATCTCGAATCTTTTTCCGCCGCTTCCTGCGAAATCGGAGATGCGAGCCGATCTTGCATTTTTTAAGCAAAATGAAATCGTTGAGCGGAAAAATATTATCGATTCGTACGGCTTAAAAAAATACTGCCACTCGACGTGTTTGATATCTCATCGTTATGCATACTGAATTTTTAATGGACATATAGGGGTTGCGGTTTATAATTATATTGATAGAAAGATCTTGCCTGAATCCACAAATTTTAAACAAGATGGGACAATAATTTTTGTAACTAGAATTATTTTTAGAAGTCTAATACTTTTTTATTTAGGACGTAACTTTTGAAATAACTGATAAGTTCACTTTTTTTTAGCGGAGGCTTCTGCAAAATCGATTTGGTTTGTGCACGAACCAGCAATATAACGAGAGTCTAATGAACCCCTACAAATAATTCAGGTAATCATTCTATAAATATCTCAGCATAAATACGTGTTAAGCGATATTTAACTATCGCATTTATTAGGATTCTCATTACATTAAAAATGATAATCTCAGGGAGGCTAGCAAAGGTTCGTCTTATCGTTATTAAATATTTATCAACATTATCTACGATCTCAGTGTGCAGAGATTAAATGGGACGCCTTGTATAAACAAGACCATGCGAATATTGCGAACTATGACGTGTGAATTAATTAGTTAATTCGTAAGTACGTCTTATTTTGGAACATTCGAGTTGTGCAGTAATAACTCGTATACGTCATAATTTGCATGGCCTCATTTGTACAGCGAGATATCTCGAAATTCGAAATATTAAATTCTTGAAGAGTCATCTGCAGTGTCACCTAAAAATTATTATAATAGCGTTTAATCCGTTAATCGGGAATGATGAATGAACTCGTCGCTCTGGCAAAAAGCGCGCAAAGCTTTACGGTGCATTTATCAAAATATTTATGCTTGAAATTGTACCGTTCTGGTCATATTAATTCGTGAATTTTCTACCGTGTTTTAATGCGTTCCTATGCGTTTTATTAGGACGTAAACAAAATTATATTCTAAAGTAGTGCATGCAAAATGGGGTGCAATTTCGAATGGAGATTTGGAGAGTTGGAGAATTTGTGGATTTAGAAGTTTTGAGGATTCCAAGATTTGACAAAAATGATTACAGCAAAAAATAATATAAATCAAATTAAAATAAGTGTAAAGAACAGTGAGGTTTAAGTACATATTTGATAAAAAGTTGACTATTTAATCTTATACTACTTGTAGGGTTTGTTGAACTTGATTTACCAAAGATAAGAGAAGACCCAGAGATCAATCAAGTGGACCGTGTCTAAAAAGTGCCTCACAATTAGTGTAGGTCCCTGAAATGTTGCTGACGTGATTCTGAATAAGATTTCCCTTTGCAAAAATGTGGTTTGAAGCTTCGTCTTTGAGTTATGAAGGGAAAACACGGACCAATCAGAGCGTGAGATTACGCATGCGCAGACGCGAGAGCGGTAGTTTCGGATAACGCGTAGTTATCCAACGCTTGGTAATCTGACGCGTAGTAATGCAACGCGTGGTAATGCAACGCGTAGTAATCCAACGCGTAGTAATCCAGCGTGTAGATATCTAACGCGTAGTAATCCAGCGCGTGGATATTCAACGCGTATAAGTCCAACGCATGGTAATTCTAAGCGTAGGAATCTAATGCGCGGTAATCTAACGCGTAGTTAACCAACGCGTAGTAATCCAACGCGTAGTAATACAGCGTGTGGATATCCAACGCGTAGTAATCCAGCGCGTGAATATTCAACGCGTAGTAATTGAACGCGTAATAATGCAACGCGTGGTAATTCTAAGCATAGGAATCTAATGCGTCGTAATCTACGCGTAGTAATCCAGCGTGTGGATATCTAACGCGTAGTAATCCAGCGCGTGGATATTCAACGCATATAAGTCCAACGCGTGGTAATTCTAAGCGTGGGAATCTAATGCGTGGCAATCTAACGCGTAGTTAACCAACGCGTAGTAATCCAACGCGTAGTAACACAGCGTGTGGATATCCAACTCGTAGTAATCCAGCGCGTGCATATTCAACGCGTAGTAATTCAACGCGTAATAATGCAACGCGTGGTAATTCTAAGCATAGGAATTTAATGCGTCGTAATCTACGCGTAGTAATCCAGCGTGTAGATATCTAACGCGTAGTAATCCAGCGCGTGGATATTCAACGCGTATAAGTCCAACGCGTGGTAATTCTAAGCGTTGGAATCTAATGCGTGGCAATTTAACGCGTAGTTAACCAACGCGTAGTAATCCAACGCGTAGTAATACAGCGTGTGGATATCCAACGCGTAGTAATCCAGCGCGTGCATATTCAACGCATAGTAATTCAACGCGTAATAATGCAACGCGTGGTAATTCTAAACATAGAAATCTAATGTGTCGTAATCTACGCGTAGTAATCCAGCGTGTGGATATCTAACGCGTAGTAATCCAGCGCGTGGATATTCAACGCGTATAAGTCCAACGCGTGGTAATTCTAAGCGTAGGAATCTAATGCGTGGCAATCTAACGCGTAGTTAACCAACGCGTAATAATCCAACGTGTAGTAAGCCTGGCGCTCTGATTGACCCGCGTTTTTTCTTAATAATTCAAAAACGAAGCTTCAAACCCAATTTTTGCAAAGGGAAATCTTGTACAAAATCACGTCAGCTATCCCCTATTTCAAGGACCTAACTAATAGTGAGATCCACACTAATTGTGAAACCTACATTAGTTGTGAGACAGCCTGTATAGGTGAATGGTCAGAGACCTGTCATTACGGAGGGTGTCGTTACATCAGCAACAGTATCGTCTTTTATCAATGGTGGGTGCTTTTCTATCGAGTACAATCAGGGATTAGGAGGAAAACGAGCTTACAATTCACGGCGAGTGTCACTCGCTTGCTAACGGCAGGCGGCACGTCGTTGCTGGCGATGCACAGATACGCTCCCATTTGTCGCCTCTCAACACGATGGAATTGCAGTAGAGAACCATTGTACGTTTCGTGCCTTTCGAATGTGCCTCCACCTGCACATTAAGAAAAGTTTCCTTGAAAATTAGAGCAAAGTTGCGTAACACAAGACGAGTTCAAATCTGAGTAAATAAGGGATCCATCCACGTACAGTTTCGTTATGCACGAAGCTTCAGACTTCCTCCATAATAATCAAGAGTAGATTTGTTAAAGTTGCCTCTTACAAAATTTTTCTTCCGATCATCGTTTCTTTTAAAATTGTATCTTTAAAATGAGCTTTCGCTGTCGTTCTTCTGAAATCTTTGGCGTGTTACGAGAATAATAAAGCTTTTGTGCGGAACGTCGAGTGGCTTTTATGGGGAGATAACCTGTCGCTAGTACGGAAATCCGTGTTGGGAACATTCATGATTTATTAGAATGTTTCTCGAACTTTACTGACACGAGGTATAAAATATTTAATTATATCAGATGTCTACAAGAAGCATGCTAAAATTATACCGTCGAAAATAAGGGAAGAGCTCAAGAATCGCGTGCTGTCGTACATTTAACTCTTTATTATTTTCCAAATTAAAATCGTAGTTATGAAATATTTGTCTTCGACAACTTAGAACGACGTTATTGTGTTATACGCTGCAAGTTCATAAATAGAATAGAATTTAATATCAATAAATTTAATACGAGAATGTTTTATCATATTTAATAGAAAATAATTGGTTCTTTGAGATTGTAATATTGTCCATTAACAAATATCCAATTTTCAATGGTTAACGTCGCAATCGATAACCGGTTATTTTATACAAAAAATATTAACATGCGTCATTTTAATCAAACTTTAAGCTTCAGGCCAAAAGTGCTATTTGGTTATGCTTTTATCAAATCGTGTTTGATTTCCTGTGCGACGAAATCGGTCGTCGTTTATTATAACTGACAACCGGCCATTTTGTATTAACCTTCCATTACGTGCGGCGTTATAAATGTACTTACAACAGTTGTGAATTATCCGGTGCTGTTTGCTGTCTATTTTGTTCATCTAAAAGCAAACATCTATGGGAAATGAGGTTAATATTTATTTTAGAAAATTTGGAAATTTAATGATGTAAGGTTTTGTGAGTTTGGAAATTAGGAGTTGTGAGATTTATCAAATTTTTGGGTTGGATAGTTGGGAAATTGGGAAATTGGGAAGTTGGGAAATTGGGAAATTGGGAAATTGGGAAATTGAGAGATTGGGAAATTGAAAAATTGGGAAATTGAGAGATTGGGAAATTGGGAAATTGGGAAATTGAGAGATTGGGAAATTGAGAAATTGGGAAATTGAGAGATTGGGAAATTGGGAGATTGGGAAATTGGGAAATTGGGAAATTGAGAGATTGGGAAATTGAGAGATTGGGAAATTGAGAGATTGGGAAATTGAGAAATTGGGAAATTGAGAGATTGGGAAATTGAGAGATTGGGAAATTGAGAAATTGGGAAATTGAGAGATTGGGAAATTGAGTGATTGGGAAATTGGGAGATTGGGAAATTGAGAGATTGGGAAATTGAGAGATTGGGAAATTGAGAGATTGGGAAATTGAGAGATTGGGAAATTGAGAGATTGGGAAATTGAGAGATTTGGAAATTGGGAGATTAGGAAATTGAGAGATTGGGAAATTGAGAAATTGGGAAATTGAGAGATTGGGAAATTGAGAGATTTGGAAATTGAGAGATTGGGAAATTGAGAGATTGGGAAATTGAGAAATTGGGAAATTGAGAGATTGGGAAATTGAGAGATTGGAAAATTGAGAGATTGGGAAATTGAGAGATTGAGAAATTGGGAGATTGGGAAATTGAGAGATTAGAAAATTAGGAGATCGGGAAATTGAGAGATTGGAAAATTGGGAGATTGGGAAATTGAGAGATTGGAAAATTAGGAGATCGGGAAATTGAGAGATTGGAAAATTGGGAAATTGAGAAATTGGGAAATTGGAAAACTGGGGAACTGAAAAATTGGGAAATTGGTGAATTGGTGTATTAGTAATCCTGAAAATTGGGAAATTGGGAAATTTGTAAATTGAAAACTTGAAAACTTGAAAAATTGAAAAATTGAAAAACCAAAAATTGGGAAATTGAATAACCCCGCATACTTCCTATACAAACAAGCATCTGCTTATCATTTAACTCTGAAATGGCAACCGCTGAACTTCTTCAATGCAAAATTCTCGCATATTAATGGCAAAGAGAAGTATTATTACCGCACAAATTTTATCTATGTTAATACACTTTGAAAGCTGGTATTGCCGTACATTTTCCACATTTAATGTTCCATTATCAAAGCACTAGGGCATCGTGGATATCATAACGAAGACATGCTCCTATTTATAGAAATGAGGTATGTAGTCTGTCTCGGGTTTTCAAATCTGATAAATTTCGTTCAGAAATTGTAGAACGACGGAATGCCAACAGACGAACCCCCATTGATGTTGATTGAATAGGAATTTTCATGCAAAATAACCTACATTATGAAATTTCTGAAATCCTGCAAACATCATACAGCACGTTTAATTACGTGAAGATTTTGCTTTGATGTTATTAAACTTTGCCACGAAATTTCAACTATTTTCTTGCGATGTGTTTATATGAAATATGGTATATTCGTAGACTGACGCACTCACTAATCTGACGAATTTCACTCAAAATTAAGGGGGGTTTAAGTCATCATTTTGTCGGTTTCGAATTTGTGAAGGAACAAGAAGTCTTCAAAGTTAGCAATTTTTGCCCATTTTTGCGAAAATAAGTTTCACTTACGAATTTTTTTTTTAGAAACTCTTCAACCGATTTAGCTAAATTTTCTTTTGTTTTATTTGTGAAGAATTGGGTTATTTTAATATATTTTTTTAAACTCTGTTAATTTGTTATAAAATGTCAAAGAGCTTAAAGTTTAAATCCAATAATTCGCAAAGTCAAGTATCCCTGAAAATCGCCATAAAATTTCAGCTTTCTTTGTTCGTGTCAACGCTCTGAACAGTTCTGACACACCTGCCAAGTAAACTGCAAGGCAAGAGGTTAATTACGGCCGATCGAGCGACTGCATAATTAATAAGCAATAATAGTGCGATGAAAGGCGTCTCGAACAAGTCGCAATGTCAAGGATGAAGGATTGCCTTGCGGAAAGTCACGGAATGGAAGGAACATTATTTCTCGGTATAAGATGTTACAAGTTGCCGGAGTGAAACTCCGATCTAAACGATTCCAGATAGAACTTTTAACCGGGTCGAAACCACAGACTAATGCAACTGAGCGAAGAAACTATCTTCAAAGTGGAGTAGGAAAACGGAAGCGTGCTTGCGCGTAAAGGAGACAGAAACAGAGAGGGATAGAGGGTGAGATAGAAAGGAAAGAGGTAGAAAATCGAAACACACAGCGCCGCAAGCGAAAGAAGAGACGAGAAGATATATGCTTAATTCACTACTTAGGTAGCTAACGAGTTCCTTAAGTGAGCGAACGCTAACGAGTTTGCAAAGCTCGTAAGAAAAGCATCATTGTCAGATAGAAGAGCGACACAAGTTGTAGGCGAGCGGTGGTTTTATGTATCTACAGGGATTCCAACGGAGACAGACTAAAAAATTTCATATAAACCATTTCGTTTTTGGTGTTTTTGCTTGCAAACGTGACGGTGGTATTACGTTAGGAGCGTCGAGGAGTCCTCTGGTACCGTTTTTTTTAGCGCGATGCCAGTTGTATCCTGCTTAGAGGGAAGATTTTACTTTTATATTTCAAAGTTTTGTCATTTTCAAATTTTCGATGGGGAAACATTTTTGATTTATAAATTTTTTCATTTGAGATTTTAGCAAACTAAATATTTGATAAGTTGATGAATTTGAAGATTGATGGATTGATGGATTGATAGATTGATGAATTCATGGATTGATGGATTGATAGATTGGTGGATTGATGGATTGGTGGATTGGTGGATTGGTGAATTGGTGGATTGATGGATTAGTGGATTGATGGATTAGTGGATTGATGGATTGGTGGATTGATGAATTAGTGGATTGATGGATTGGTGGATTGGTGGATTGATGGATTGATGGATTCGTGGATTGATGGATTCGTGGATTGATGGATTGGTGGATTGATGGATTGATGGATTCGTGGATTGATGGATTGATGGATTGATGGATTGGTGGATTGGTGGATTGATGGATTGGTGGATTGGTGGATTGGTGAATTGGTGGATTGATGGATTGGTGGATTGGTGGATTGATGGATCGATAGATTGATGGATTGATGGATTAGTGGATTGATGGATTGGTGGATTGATGGATTGGTGGATTGATGGATTGATGGATTGATGGATTGATGGATTGATGGATTGATAGATTGATAAATTGATGGATTGATGGATTGGTAAACTAGTAGATTGGTAGATTGATAGATTGATAGATCCTAAATTGACAAATTATCAAATTGGTAAATTGATGAATTGACAAATTGGGAAATTGGTAAATTGATAAACTAGCAAATAGACAAATTGGTAAATTGATGAACTGACAAATTGATGAACTGACAAATTAATGAATTGACGAATTGATGCATTGATACATTGATGAATTGATGCATTGATGCATTGATGAATTGACGAATTGATAGATTGATTTACTGAGTGCTCAGTTGATTGATAAATTGTTCGATTGATACATTGCTAGACTAATTGACTGGTAGATCGATAACGACGACTTGATAATTTATAAATTTGAAAGTTAAAAAACCATGACAATATAATATCGAAATGTTTCATTATATTGGACAAAACATTCACACACTCCATCATTATTGTCACACTGAAATTTAGTTAAACAGTAACATATCAATATTAATTACATATCAATTGTTGCTGTAAACTTCGGTTAAATATTAGCAAACATACAGCGTAAAACTCGAACTACCCAATACATTTCACAGAATGTGACCGTGCGTTATTGCGTCGAATTTCCCATAAGCTACACAAGACAGCACGTGTGCCATCGTAAACCGGTAGTTCGGTGGCGATCTATTCAGTCTACGTCTAAATTTAAATGTCTAACCACAAAGGAAGGCTCCTTCGCCACGACACCGAACGATTAAACTCCTTATGTATCTTTCGCGCTAAATTTTCGTCCCTCGAGTCAACTCATAAATCGAGCGATACTTAAATTCTCGGCAGCGTAATCGTTAACTGTCACGGATGAAGAAAAATATGTACAGCGAAAAAGACAAACACGATAGAGTTCCGTATCGCCACGTTTAAGAGTGGTGGTAGACGGTGCAAGTACATCGACCAAAGTTTAGCCAACTCGAGTCCCTGCACGGGAAACTACCACGTGCTTTTACCACGTGTATGTGTGTGTGCAAACGACTTTACACGTACACGCACCCCACCGTAGGATATACACCGTCGGCAGACAGTACATGTGTAAGCCTCCGCGGTTCGTTTTACGACTGTACACCGTATGTACTTACACGTTTCCTAAGTTCCGGCGAGTATGTGTGCGCTATACAAGGCACTATGAAGAGGATTATCATCCTCTGTTTCTTTACACGCACGCCCGCTGTTCCTGTCTTCGGGTTCAAGAAGCGAAACTTGTTTCAACGAGCTGCCTCGTTATATCTACTCGACTACGTTCTTACGTTCAATCTGTGTGTTCGCGTTGAAAATTTCGCGGCATTTGACTTTGCAATATTACCACCGGCTGCTATGCTTATTATCCGTGCGGTACGGGAAGATCGCGGAACTGTCGTTGTACGTTAAGGTGGTTCTATGGTAAAAGGGGCATTATTAGCAAATTTTCTTGAAATTTCGCTCGATAAGGGCGGAACGATGTACGCCGCGTCGAATTCAGAGAAGATGAGAGGTTATGGAATTTTTGAATTTCAAGGTTTGAGGAATTTTTAATTTGGTTAGGGATTTGGGGGTGTTTTGGGAGTTGGAGAATTGGAGGGTGGGGATTTTTTAATTTTTTGTTTGGGGACTTGGGGATTTAAGCAATTTGAGATTTAGGGATTTGGGATTTGGGGATTTTGGGATTTTTGGGTTGGTAAATTGTGAAGTTTGGAGTTTGGTAATTTGGGGATTTTTAGTTTGGTAAATTGTGAAATTTGGGGTTTGGTAATTTGGGGATTTTTAGTTTGGTGATTTAGATATTTAAGATTTGGGGATTTGGAGATTTTTGGTTTGGTAAATTGTGAAGTTTGGGGTTTGGTAATTTGGGGATTTTTGGTTTGGTGATTTAGATATTTAAGATTTGGGGATTTGGGGATTTTTGGTTTGGTAAATTGTGAAATTTGGGGTTTGGTAATTTGGGGATTTTTGGTTTGGTAAATTGTGAAATTTGGGGCTTGGTAATTTGGGGATTTTTGGTTTGGTGATTTAGATATTTAAGATTTGGGGATTTGGGGATTTTTGGTTTGGTAAATTGTGAAGTTTGGGATTTGGTAATTTGGGGATTTTTGGTTTGGTAAATTGTGAAGTTTGGGGTTTGGTAATTTGGGGATTTTTGGTTTGGTAAATTGTGAAACTTGTGGTTTGGTAATTTAGGAATTTGAGATTTCTAGTTTGGTAAATTGAGAAATTTTAGGATTTGATGATTCAAGAAATTTGGGGATTTTCCATTTCTTATCTGCCACCTTAAGAACTTGGTGATTTGAAAATTTGAATTTTCAAGAATGTTGAAAATTTGATCAATTGTGAAAATTAAAAATTTTGAACACTTGAATATTCTGAAATTTTGAGAATTTATAATCTCGAATATTTTAATATAGATACATAAATTTAAATCATGTTCAAAATAAAAAAATGTCACCATTTATAAACAAAGAAATTCTCATATCAATAAATTACAAAATTTCAACATGTTTTCCAGTTCTCTAGCTCGAAAATATTTTCGTAACACACGTTCCATCTAATTATAACCATACCACGAAGCATTTCATGGCCACATTTTCTTTCACATAAAATAATCCTCCCGATCCTTCAAAGGGGAAAGTATAATCTGCCTCGTAATTCACCCACATAGACATTCAACGCATTAAGCAATTACTCTGTGATTTTTTTTCCAGTACGAATACATGAATAATTCACCCCGGTTTGGTGAAAAAATTTCAAACACGATTATGGCAGAAGGTGAATGAAGTTTACATTAGTATGTATACCTGTAATCGCGGTCTTACGTGCACCTACGTACATATAATCGTATTATTCTAGTAAGTCCTCCTTTTCATACCAGAGAGGACTTCGACGTAACTAGGTTATTAGTGCCACCTAATTACCCTATTAATATCGAACTAATGTACAGTCACATGGCGGTGAATAGCGAATATCCTTTGGTACTTACGGCACCGAGCAGTCTGCTAGTTAAACTTCAAACTACATGAATACTATCATAAAGTAATTAACACGGCACCGTACAAATAATGCATGCAAATTAACTCTTACATACATGCATGTGACGTCTTAACGTTCCATCGATTTAAATTCGGTTCGGAATTTTAAAATGGCTGACAAATCTTTTTTTTTAAGAATTCTTATCGTTTGATGCAGGACTTCGAGGTTGATTTTTGTAGAAAACTTTAAATATAATATATATAATAGAAATTTTAATATTTGTAACAGTGGAAAATGAAATATTTCAGGTGTACTTTTGTATATTTATTTTAGAGTGAATTGGAATAAGGGGGCTGAGGAAGTTAAGTTTCAGTTGTGAGGTAATTAGGTGTTTGTTAAAATGTATTGACACAGGATGTCTCACAATTAGTGTAGGTTTCTAAAATGTAGCTGATGCGATTCTGAATAAGATTTCCCTTTGCAAAAATTGGGTTTGAAGCTTCGTTTTTGAATTATTAAGGAAAAACGCGGACCAATCAGAGCGCTAGGCTTACTACGCGTTGGATTATTACGCGTTGGATTACTACGCGTTGGATTATTACGCGTTGGATTACTACGCGTTGGTTAACTACGCGTTAGATTGCCACGCATTAGATTCCTACTCTTAGAATTACCACGCGTTGGACTTATACACGTTGAATATCCACGCGCTGGATTACTACGCGTTAGATATCTACACGCTGGATTACTACGCGTAGATTACGACGCATTAGATTCCTATGCTTAGAATTACCACGCGTTGCATTATTACGCGTTGAATTACTACGCGTTGAATATGCACGCGCTAGATTACTACGCGTTGGATATCCACACGCTGTATTACTACGCGTTGGATTACTACGCGTTGGTTAACTACGCGTTAGATTGCCACGCATTAGATTCCTACGCTTAGAATTACCACGCGTTGGACTTACACGCATTGAATATCCACGCGCTGGATTACTACGCGTTAGATATCCACACGCTGGATTACTACGCGTAGATTACGACGCATTAGATTCCTATGCTTAGAATTACCACGCGTTGCATTATTACGTGTTGAATTACTACGCGTTGAATATGCACGCGCTAGATTACTACGCGTTGGATATCCACACGCTGTGTTACTACGCGTTGGATTACTACGCGGTGGTTAACTACGCGTTAGATTACCACGCATTAGATTCCTACGCTTAGAATTACCACGCGTTGGACTTATACGCGTTGAATATCCACGCGCTGGATTACTACGCGTTAGATATCCACACGCTGGATTACTACGCGTAGATTACGACGCATTAGATTCCTATGCTTAGAATTACCACGCGTTGCATTATTACGCGTTGAATTACTACGCGTTGAATATGCACGCGCTAGATTACTACGCGTTGGATATCCACACGTTGTATTACTACGCGTTGGATTACTACGCGTTGCATTACCACGCGTTGCATTACTATGCGTCCGATTACCAAGCGTTGGATAACTACGCGTTATGCGAAACTGCCGCTCTCGCGTCTGCGCATGCGCAATCTTCACGCTCTGATTGGTCCGTGTTTTTCCTTCATAATTGAAAAACGAAGCTTCAAACCACATTTTTGCAAAGGGAAATCTTATTCAGAATCGCATCAGCTACATTTCAGGGACCTACTAATTGTGAGACACCCTGTATACAATAATAAAATAGAAGTACATCAACAAAGGGGTAAATTTTCAAAGCACTGAAGATAAAATAACAATTACAATACCACAAACATCTACATACAAATAAAAACCACGAAATGTATTAAAATGAAAAAACAATATCAACACAAAATTCTTTAAAAAAATATTTCATGCAAAGGTAACATCGATCTAATCGAAAGTACAATATTTAACCAGCCTATAAAAAACAAATCAATGATTACAGCATCACAACGAAACAACTACAAAGCTCGAGCGGCCATCGCGAAATATTAAATGCTTGAACCAGCCGTTTACCCAGTTTCATTGTCAGTTTCGATATTAAAAACACAAAGCACCGGAAGCAAACGATTCAAATTGCAATATCAATCAAGCATGCTCGGCGGCCAAGTGGGAAAAAAAAAGAGGAAATTCAAAGTTCAACATCACGCAATTTATATTTCCCTATTGACGTTACTGTCATAAAGCATCATAATAACGATTGCCGTTTATAAGCATCGGGGTAATAAAGCTCTGTCTCTATCGCGATTAAAGCGAAAGAAGAAACACGGAGGGAAACAACAGAAACGCGAACAAAGGAAGTAATGGGTAGCAAACGAAATTAAACCTTTCTCTCTGCGTTTCTCGTTTTCTTTTCAACGTGTTTTTTTTTTACGGAAAGGAGTCTGTCCACGGAGGTATCCATGAGTTTTATAGTGTCATTATGTACCGGCAGAAGAGGCCCTTATGAGAATAGGTTCTCCGTCTTCCCTTCGCCAGGACACTCTCGGAGTTGGTCTTCCGGTTGCACGACAGCTTAGGGTTGCGTTGTCCCCTTCGGAAACTGCCAAGTCTGCGCTGGTGTCACCTCCGTAAACGATATCCGGTGGCACTGTTCCGCAGAAATTAAAAGTAACTGTTAATTTTGTGTTAAACGGGTGCAAACTTTGGTCATTATGTAGCGAGTATGGTATGCTGACAATACATATTGCTAGACTTATCTAGGGAGATGCAGGGAATGGGGAGTCGAGTGTTGAGTTCTGGGTGGTGAGTTGGCAGATTTTAAGGCATTTTGTAAGGGGTATGTGAACATTTTGGGGATCAAGGGGTTGGGGGTTGGGGTTGGGAAGTTAGAATGTAGTGGAGATTGGAAATTTATTAAGGTGGGGTGTTAGGGAGCTGGGAGTTAGAGAAGTTGAGGATTTGGGGGTTTGGGGATTTGGGAATTTTGGGATTTAGGGATTTGTGAATTTTGGAATTTGGGGATTGGGGAGTTGAGAAGGTGGGGATTTGGGGGATTCTGGAAGTTGGGGACTTGAGGATTTGGGGATTTGGGGATTTGGGGATTTGGAGATGTGGAGATTTGGGAACTCTTGAATTTGGGAGTTGGTGCGTTGAGAATTTGGCGATTTGGGGACTTAGGTATTTGGGGATTCTGGAATTTGGGGATTGGTGAGTTGAGAAGTTGGGGATTTGGGGGATTCTGGAAGTTGGGGACTTGAGGATTTGGGGATTTGGGGATTTGGGGATTTGGGGATTTGGAGATTTGGGAACTCTTGAATTTGGGAGTTGGTGCGTTGAGAATTTGGCGATTTGGGAACTTAGGTATTTGGGAATTCTGGAATTTGGGGATTGGTGAGTTGAGAAGTTGGGGATTTGGGGGATTCTGGAAGTTGGGGACTTGAGGATTTGGGGATTTGGGGACTTAGGTATTTGGGGATTCTGGAATTTGGGGATTGGTGAGTTGAGAAGTTGGGGATTTGGGGGATTCTGGAAGTTGGGGACTTGAGGATTTGGGGATTTGGGGATTTGGAGATTTGGGGATTTGGGGATTTGGGGATTTGGGGATTTGGGGATATGGGGATGTGGAAATTTGGAGATGTGGAGATTTTGGAACTCTTGAATTTGGGAGTTGGTGCGTTGAGAATTTGGCGATTTGGGGACTTAGATATTTGGGGATTCTGGAATTTGGGGATTGGTGAGTTGAGAAGTTGGGGATTTGGGGATTCTAGAATTTGGGAATTGGTGAGTTCAGAATTTTGGGATTTGGGATTTGGAGATTTGGGGATTTGGGGATTTGAAAATTTGAAGATTTGGAGATTTGGAAATTTGGAAATTTGAAGATTTGAAGATTTGAAGATTTGAAGATTTGAAGATTTGAAGATTTGAAAACTTGAAGACTTGAGAACTTGAAAACTTGAAAACTTGAAAACTTAAAAACTTGAAAACTTGAAAACTTGAAAACTTATCAACTTGAAAACTTGAAAACTTATCCACTTGAAAACTTGACTACTTGAAAACTTGAAAACTTGAAAACTTATCAACTTATCAACTTGAAAACTTGACTACTTGAAAACTTATCAACTTATCAACTTATCAACTTGAAAACTTAAAAACTTGAAAACTTGACAAATGATAAAAATTGTAACCCATATATTTCACATTAAATCATAAAAATGTTAAAATAGTTAAAAACCTGACCAATTCACCTCATTATACAGAAGCAGTAAACTAAAAATATTCCCAACAATCGCGTTGAAAATTGTAATCTATATATTCGACGTGATTTCGAAGTTATAATCAAAGTATTTGAAACCATTTAAAAGTTAAGAACGTAAAACGATAAGTCCAGTTAAAACGCGATCCTGCGAACAAGTGTTAAAACTGTAAAGAAAGAATTATACAAAAGTTTCAAATTAGCAAAGAACAATTATTGAAGCTGAAGTTTTTAAAAGAACCTCTTATATACGTAGCTTTGACGCGGAAAACTGTGGAGAGGTAGCTTTTAATGTTTAGTTAGTATAATTAGAGTCGATTTAGGGTCCGGAAAGGATGGGAATGAAGCAAGAAATTACAAATGTTTAAAACGTTGGGAACATAATTATTATCCTCCCTGTGTGTACTTTTTATATTAAACGGCGATTAAACAAGATTATACGGAAGATAATGAAACGAGAAGAACACATTATATAAACAGTTCTTATTAATTAAAATCAATTTTATTACCGCTGCTCTTCTGTGGTCCCGTGTTAATTTTTAATTAGTTCATATAAAAACGTAAGTCCGCTACCTTTAATTATATTATTTTTCATTTAATTAAGCGGGAACGAAGAACTTCACCTGAGATCATTTCTTTGTCAATTTATTTGCTGAGTAAAATTCGACTTCAAATATAAATGCACTCATCTGTTAAATTTAATGAAATAGAAAAATTAGTGGTCATATATTTAGTTGACTCAGAAATTAATTTTTAATTATTTCATATAAAAATGTAAGACCTATCTGTAATTTCATTTAATTCACAAAAAATTTCACCGACGATAAATTCAAAGTTAATTCATGTAATGTCGCTTTTAAAATACAGGGTCTTAACTTGAATAAAAAATGGTAATATATAGAACTGTTCATTTAGTTAAAAAATTAAAAGTGACAAAGGGTTGATGAAAGAAGTCGACTTTTAAAAACGAACGGTATTATTTCAGAGATTAAAATAATACCTCTCGGTTCGGCAATTAGGTATGTAAAAAAATGATATCGAAAATATTTTCTCGAACGAGCGAAAAGTTGCGTAACAAAGTTCGACGAGTTCCGTCGAGGTAACGATTGGTAATAAGGTAAAAAGTTTTCGTTGCCTTAAAGTAGCCACGTTCGAAAGCTGAGGAGGGGCGGAAAGAAAAAACGAGGGAAAATAAAAAAGAAAAATATAGCTGGCGGAGAATAATTTAATGAATAACCAGGATAACTTTGCCGAAAGTTCTTTTGTACTTACATATCTCGGTCACGGAACTTTGGATGTCGTAGCAATTTAAATTACGTTCGTGTTTGAACAGAAAGATTAAACGTCCGATTACTATATGACTATATTAACCCTCTGTCACTTGGCGAACTAACATTCATTACAGTTGCCCGCTAACTACGATATATTTCATCGTGCCACCGTGCACATACAATTTGTATCGATTTAAACTCACTACACAATTGTATTGCTCGCATTAAGTAGCGTGAGAAATTATGGAAACGGCTTGCGCCCTCGTCGATAACCTTTCATCAAATTAATATCGTTGATTTAGTCGATTGCTTTTGTTGAATTTCGAGGAACTATACTGATCTCATATTTCTCAGAATTTTTACCTTTTAACGTTCGATAATAAGTCCTGTACAATTACTGTCAAAAGCTAAGAAACATAGATACAAATATAACGCTGCAAATATTTAATATCGTATTAGACATATTTAATATTTGTTGAAATTTCAGATTATAGAGATATTGGGATCTAGGGATATTGGGAGCTAGGTATATTCAAGGTATATTTGGATTTAGGGATGATGGGATCTAGGGATATTGGGACCTGGGGATGATGGTATCTAGGGATATTGGTATCTAGGGATATTGGTATCTAGGAATATTGGAAGCTAGGGATATTCAAGGTATATTTGGATTTAGGGATTATAGGATCTAGGGATATTTGGACCTAGGAATGATGGGATCTAGGGATATTGGGGTCTAAGGATATTGGGATCTAGGGATATTGGGGTCTAAGGATATTGGGATCTAGGGATATTGGGATCTACGGATATTGGGATCTAGGAATATTGGGATCTAGGGATATTGGGACCTAGGGGTATTGGGATCTAGGAATATTTGGATCTAGGGATATTTCGGAACTAGGAATATTGGGATCTAGGGATGTTTTGGGGTCTATGGACATTTCTCGATCTAGGGATATTTCAAATCTAGTGATATTGGGATGTAGAGATATTGAAATCTAAGGATATTGGGATCTAGGGATATTTCAAATCTAGTGATATTGGGATGTAGAGATATTGAGATCTAGGGATATTGAAATCTAAGGATATTGGGATCTAGGGATATTGGGATCTATATATATTGATATCTAGAGATATTGAGATCTAGGAATATTGAAATCTAAGGATATTGGGATCTGTATATATTGAGATCTAGAGATATTGAAATCTAGGGATATTGAAATCTAAGGATATTGGGATCTAGGGATATTTCAAATCTAGTGATATTGGGATGTAGAGATATTGAGATCTAGGGATATTGAAATCTAAGGATATTGGGATGTAGGGATATTGGGATCTATATATATTGATATCTAGAGATATTGAGATCTAGGAATATTGAAATCTAAGGATATTGGGATCTGTATATATTGATATCTAGAGATATTGAGATCTAGGGATATTGAAATCTAAGGATATTGGGATCTAGGGATATTGGGATCTATATATATTGATATCTAGAGATATTGAGATCTAGGAATATTGAAATCTAAGGATATTTGGATCTAGGGATATTGGGATCTATATATATTGATATCTAGAGATATTGAGATCTAGGAATATTGAAATCCAAGGATATTGGGATCTAGGAATATTGAAATCTAAGGATATTGGGATCTATATATATTGAGATCTAGAGATATTGAGATCTAGGGATATTGAAATCTAAGGATATTGGGATCTATATATATTGATATCTAGAGATATTGAGATCTAGGAATATTGAAATCTAAGGATATTGGGATCTAGAGATATTGGGATCTAGGGATATTAGGATCTAGACTTCTCGAATCTAGGGATATTATGATCATGGGATATTTAGATCTAGCGACCCAGGGATCTAGGAATGTGGGGATATAAGGATCTATGAATCTGAGCATACATGTATGTTATACCATCTACTGATTAAATGATATGGTCACCTAGGGATTCTTAATTAATTAACGTTACTTATTATTTACTAATTTCTCAATTGTATAAATATAGTTAAATCAGCTGATTTATATTGCTATAAAACTTAATGCTACCATCTAATTTGTGCAATGTAACCCTAACATCTGTAATAGCTTGTTGTAAAAATACAATATGATAAAAATTGATATATCAATAAAAAGTCCCTATTAACAACCTACTAAATTGAAATTTTTAACCTCAGACTTTGATATGATTCCTTTAAGTCATATACTAAACTTTCGGAGTGAACAATAAGTTTGTTGAGCCACACGAGTATACAAGATATATTTACGCTCCATCAAACTGTATCAGTGTATCGTAGAACGTACAAGCCCTCACTTTATTAGATAACAAAAGGTGAAGCTTACCAAGAATATCCAAACATCCGAGCTCGGATATCATCGGACTGGTGTTAATTTGACACATATAACAGTCCCTATCCGATTCCTTCAACTGACGTATGTGCAGCCGCCACGTGCCATTGACGACTTCCTCCGTCGGTTGGCTACTTCCCGTCACACCGAAGGCGTTAGCGGAAGCTGCCCCTGACCCGGAACTTCCGCCGGTTTCGTACGAGACCGCGATACGTGCATTGTGCGTTACCGTCCTCGTGTGAACCGAGAGAATCGTGTGGTCCGAAGCACGTAGCCATCCAACCTGCAAAACCCATTGTCATTTTCCTACCGGTGTCGTAACAGCCCTTCATTCGTTACCGCGACTGAAAGAAGCGTTTTTAAAAAAAATCACCGCCCTCAGACTTCTTTACGACCGACAAAATTCTAGCGGGACGTTTAAAAATATTGTCCGGCATGAAAGAATGTTCTCGCCCGAAATATGCCGGGGAAGTTGTAGAAAATGTGGACGCAAATTGCGGTCAAAAAAATTTGGATAAAAGGAAGGTTATCTTTTTTTGGGAAAATAAAAATTTTAGTAAATCGGAAGACATCTTCAGTTTCAATGGAGTTTAGGTTAAAACTAGGATCAGTAGTTGATGGTTAGGTTAGGTTAATGCATTAGAAAGTTGAACCTAACCTAAACAGAAACCGGTCTTGATGTAACATAACATTGTTCATAAGAAATATTTTCAACGACTTTCGTTAATTATGAAACTTATTCATTTTTCTTAAAGGAAATAAAAATGTTGCAGGATGTATTTTGTAGGGAAAAGCGTAACGAAATAATCTTCATCATCGTCAAACCATAATCCGTCTGCGAGACAATTAATCATCTGTATCTACATCATAATTCTTGAGAAAGTTAGCCGATAAATCAAGCGAAGTTCGAAATCGAGCAAATCTGATATAAGTATCATCAGATCGTTGCTACGTAAGTCACGAAGATATTTGTTTGCGTGCATGAAGCACGTATCAAATGGAAACACCCTCCTCGATATTATGCATGCCATATCGACGAAAATGAAGATTTTGAATTTCAAATTGGAATAGCACCAAATTCCACCGATTGCCGAAAATGTCAAACCGATGTATAACTTAATAATATTATTTTTGTTGAAATAAAATTATGGGCGCTTGAATAATTTTGAATTTTGTGGGCGTGTTAATGAATATCAGGTGCATATTTATGGTACATAAATATATTCATAGATGTGGTATTTGGAAAATTAGAAAATGGATCGAAAATTGAAATTAGAATATTGAAATATTTGTATATTGCAAAATTATGAAGTTAAGTAATAGGAAAATTGAAAGATTGAAAAATTAAATTGGTAAGATAGAATGGGAAACGTAAATGAAAAAGTTAGATAATTGAAGAAGAATGCAAGAAAATTGAGGAATTAATAGATGATGGATTAGAGATTAGGAAAATTGGAAAAATGTGAAACAGAATTTATAAACAGGAACAGAGGAAAATTGAGGAACAGAATTTTGAGAGAAACAATTGGAAAATGATGGGATGATAGAAAACAAGAAAATTGTGGAGCAGTGTTCGGAAATAGGAAACAGGAAAATTGGAAAATTTACGAATAGAATATGGAAACTGGAAAATTGAAAAATAATAGAATAATAAAATTGAAAAAAATGATGAAATGAGAAGATTGAAAAAATTGGAAAATAATGGATGAAGCAAATTGAAAAATAGAACAATTGTGAAGCAGAATGTGGAAGTAGAAGAATTGGTAAAATATGGAAATCAAGAACATAAATAAAGAAAAGCTGATGAATAGGGAAATTGGCAGATCAAGAACTTACGTAATAAGATAACAGAAAAATGGGGAAGTTGACGAAATGAGATGTAGCTTAATTGGAAATGAGAAAATTGAGAGATAAGAGAAGAAACTTGAGAAATAGGAAAATTAGAAAATAGGAAAATACGAGGATAGGAAAATAAGAAAATATGAAACTGGAAAAATTGGGAAATTTGTAAGTTGGTAAATTGAGAAATTAAGAAATTGGGAAACTTGCAAATTGGTAAATTGGGAAATAGGAAATTTGGGAATTTGGAAAATTGGGAAATTTGTAAGTTGGTAAATTGGGAAATTGGAAATTTAGGGATTTGGGAAATTGGAAAAATGGAAGTTTGGGAAATTTGTAAGTTGGTAAATTGGGAAATTGGGAAATTGGAAATTTGGGAATTTGGGAAAATGGAAGTTTGGGAAATTTGTAAGTTGGTAAATTGGGAAATTGGGAAATTGAGAAACTGGAAATTTGGGAAATTGGGAAATTTGTAAGTTGGAAAATTGGGAAATTGGAAATTTAGGAATTTGGAAAAATAGAAGTTTGGGAAATTTGTAAGTTGGTAAATTGAGAAATTAAGAAATTGGGAAACTTGCAAGTTGGTAAATTGGGAAATTGGAAATTTGGGAATTTGGGAAATTGGGAAATTGGGAAATTGGGAAATTGGGAAATTTGTAAGTTGGTAAATTGGGAAATTGGAAATTTAGGGATTTGGGAAATTTGTAAGTTGGTAAATTGGGAAATTGGGAATTTGGAAATTTGGGAATTTGGGAAAATGGAAGTTTGAGAAATTTGTAAGTTGGTAAATTGGGAAATTGGTAAATTGGGAAATCGGGAAATTGAGAAATTGGAAATGTGGGAAATTGGAAGTTTGGGAAATTGGGAAATTTGTAAGTTGGAAAATTGGGAAATTGGAAATTTAGGGATTTGGGAAATTGGAAAAATGGAAGTTTGGGAAATTTGTAAGTTGGTAAATTGGGAAATTGAGAAATTGGGAATTTGGGAAATTTGTAAGTTGGAAAATTGGGAAATTGGAAATTTGGGAAATTTGTAAGTTGGAAAATTGGGAAATTGAAAAATTGGGAAATAGGAAAATAGGAAAACGGGAAAATAGAAAAACAGAAAAATAAGAAACCACCAAGATAACAAAACAAAATCATAAAAACCTGAATAAATGTAATAAAAACAAAAATCCCAAAACGATTTCAACTATCCAAAAAGTCAAAATTGCAAAACTGCAAAATATCCCCACAAAAGTCTAACAAACTTCAATTCTCCGCTCGTACATCACGAAATCTGCGTACAGGGTCATCCTCCTAACAGTCCGCTTGAAATACTACTTATATAATATTAGAAAAATGGCGTCCGCGTGAGAAGTTTGTTACGTAATCCCGTTAAGGACGAAAGTCGGTACTCCGGTCTTTTGATCGATCAAATTGAAATTCAGTTTACCTCGTTATTGAAATAAAACAACGTTCATAAGTTTGGATAGTATTTTCCGTTGAAGACGATCTTCGGAAACTATTTGGTACGGACGGGGAACCGGGCTTATCTTAATCCATCCCTGCCTGCCAAGCTGCCTTGAGTGGCTTTCTATAGACCGAATATTTCATCTAGCCGGATACTTTAGGGGTGGAATCTGTCGCCAGAGAAAATGTGTCTCCTCCATCTCTACTTACTCTCCAATTCTTTCCCCCCCTTCTTCCGCCTCCGTTTCTCATTCTCTCATTCTCCCATCATACCGTCCCCTCCTTTATGCTTTCTATACCTTTATACTCCTTATCCTTCTTGTTGGAATATCTAAATTTTTATCGGGAAACTTATTACTAAATATAGCGGGAGGATAAGTCTCGGTCAGATTAGAGAAGCTGCGAAGAATTTTTGACAAATACCATCGGAACTATAGAGAACCGATGCGGATGGAACTGCCGGTATTATTCGACTTTCCGCGGTGATTTACGTCGTTTCGTGCACTCGACCGTGAGCGGGCGGGAAATTCAAACGCGAAATGCACGCGGTGACATGCCGCGGATACAAATGAGTTATTGGGGCAGTTTTGGGAAATGTGGTGGCGAATACTTCGACGGTCGAGGATTCGACCTGTCCGATTGATAATTTGAGGATTCGGGTGACGGATGGTGTGCAGATTTCTATGGGAGGAAATTTGAAAATTTATTGATCGAAAATTTTACTATCTTTGTGTTAAAGTTTGACGATTTACGTGTTTGAACATTTGATTTATAAATTTGAAGATTTGTTTGTTGATAAATTGGAGAGTTTGAAGATTTATGCGTTTGAAAATTTGATTTATTTTGAAAGTTTGTGTGTTGATGAATTGGAGAGTTTGAAGATTTATATGTTGAAAATTTGATTCATGAATTAAAAAATTTGTTTGTTGATGAATTGGAGAGTTTGAAGACTTATATGTTGAAAATTTGATTCATGAATTAAAAAATTTGTTTGTTGATGAATTGGAGAGTTTGGAGATTTATATGTTTGGAAATTTGAGGAGCATTGAATATTTGATTCATAATGAACTTGAAAATTTTAAGGAGATTGAAGATTTTCTAGTTTGAAAATTTGATAATAATTATAGACTTGATTTATACAATTGAAAATTTATTGAAGATTGAAGATTTGATTCTTACATTCAAAACTTTGATGGAGATTCAAAATTTGATTTCTTAATTTGAAAATTTGATAGAGATTGCTAATTTCATTTACAAATTTGACAATTTGGATGTTAAAGAATGGGGCAATGGGAAAATTGAAAGATTAAGAATTAAAAAGTTGAAGAATTGATCAATCTGAAGATTTATAGACGATCTGAAGATTTATAGATTTATCTTATCAGAAGATTTGAAGATTTAAAAATTTATCAATCTGTAGGTTGTAAATTGATAAGTTGGAAAATTCGAATTTTAGTAAATTAAAAAATTAGAAAATTAGAACAGTAGAAAATTGGTCGGAAAATAGGAAAAAGGGAAAATTGGGAAATTGGAAACATGGAAAATTGGAAAAGTGGAAATTTGGTAAACTGAAAAATTGGAAAATTAAAATAATAGACAATAAGAATATAAGAAAATTGGAAAACTGGAAAATTGGAAAATTGGAAAATGGGGAAATGGAAAAATTGAAAAATTAGAATAAAAGAAAATTTGAAAATTGAAAAATTAGAAAATTTTAAAGTTTAAATGATGAAAACTTAGGAAATTAGAAAACTAAAAAATTAAAAAATTAGAAACCTAGTAAACTAGAAAACCAGAAAACTAGAAAACTAGAAAATTAAAAAATTATAAAATTAAAAAACAGGAAAATTAAGAAATCGAAACCTATACAAATAAAGAAATTAAAAGTTAATTCCAGATATTCAACATTTGCACACCCATAGTGAAACATACACCGCAGAAAAGTTATAAAATGCAAAAATTTATAAGTTCGAAAAGTTTGTCGATTATATTAGAGCGTATGTTGACAGCAACGATGCATCTGTCGTACATATATTACCGCAGCGT
Source organism: Megachile rotundata (assembly GCF_050947335.1). Lineage (NCBI taxonomy): Eukaryota > Metazoa > Arthropoda > Insecta > Hymenoptera > Megachilidae > Megachile > Megachile rotundata. The sequence continues at coordinate 14,554,517 of NC_134984.1, forward strand.
ACGTTCAATATTATCGTTCCATTTTCTATCGTAATTACCTTATATTTTCCTATGTTACGAACGCTGCAAGAAAAAACAACTTCACGACCAATCGCAGCCGTTTGGTTTCCAACTGGCGCTACCAATACGGGACCACTGGCAGTGTTTGTATCTGAAACAAACAGAAACCAGAAGAAAAATGTTTAATCTTCTTTCTCGCCTGCTGTTTTATTTCGCGAATAAAAGTATAACAGATCCTGTCTAGTCTCTCGATGAATATTGTATTTACTGCTTTAATCTTATACAGTTTTCGCGTAAGAATATTTCTATTCTCATTTTTTATCTTCAATTCTTTTTATAATAATGCTACATACAGAATATTGGTAGGACAATATTTTCTGTTATAAAAAACCTGTATACAACTTCAACGAACAAATTTTTAATTAAATTATTTTATTTTACCAATTATTATTCAAGCGAAGTTCATATTTAATTAAAAATTTTTCATTTGTCGATCCATCGTTTGTTTTATTGAAGCATCCATTTTTTTATTGCGGTGCAAGTACCGATCATTCATGTATGTAGCAATTTTATATAAAAGGTTCAAATAAAAAACGAATATTTTTACAAATTATGCCAATAACCTTCAAATGTGTTTCATGGAATATAACTGATGACCAAAATTTTAATTCAGTTAAATCTTAATTAATTATTAAAGGGCAGTTAATTATTAAACATAATTAACTGTCAGTTAATTACAAAAAAATACAATCATCATCGACCTCGACGATGTTGAAATATTTTATCGAAGTCAATATTTTAAATAATTTTGCTTACGTGTATGATTACCTCAGTTTAACAGATCTTAGTTCTCAAAATCTACGCAAAAAGCTTAGGTAAAATTTACAATATGCAATAGTAGATAATAGCATATTTTACTAAGGTAGATCCACTATACCCTCACTTTGTTTTTCTAATATCCCTAGCATAATACATTCAAGTATACTATATTTCAGCGTACCCTTCTCACCTGGCCTTGTCACCTATGCTCTACTGGATATATGATAATAGGAAATGTCACATTGAGATATAGCGTACTTGCTTGTATTATACTAGGGACATGCTTTTAAAAAAACAAACCGATATTATGGCGTATATATAGCAGCAACAAATACCAGTCAAAACGTAAACCTAATTAAAATATTTTGCAAATTATAACTCAAATTAAAACTGCAAGAATTGAAGTTAAGTAGCAAGAATTAAAGTTAAGTATTAAGAATTGCCCTTAAGTATTAAGTTACCCTTGAGACACATCTTCCAAGGTCATCATTGAGATTTCTGTTTAAGTACCTTTTTGTATTTAATTATTATATAAATTACTATACAAATAATCTATCAATATTTTTAATATAAAATAAGATGTTTTAAGCGCTATATCGGCAAGTGAAAAATTTGCAACATCATTCGGTTGAATAATAAAATATTTTGATCAAGTGGCAGAATAATTTAGAATGATATATCCTTCCATATATAAAGTCCGCCATTTTTTGCTAAATATTGCAACTAAGTCTAAATTATTTTTTTCAAATTCTACAAGGTTTCAGTTGACATGTCTGAAACACTGTCATCAGACCTTGATACATCAAAACCTTGCTAACCTAACCTACCCGTTTCGCGCGGTTTATGGTAATATACCGAGAGGAACACGAACGTGACAGTAACATAAGGGATGATCCAATATTTTCGTACTCGCACGGTAAGTTGAGCGAGGAACGAAAAGTGAAACGTTAAAAAAAAGAAGTGCAAAAAGAAGAGGCAGTAGGAACATTAGTTTATTAAAGCCCAGTAAATCGCTGCATCGACAGATTCCTGTCTTTTCGCAACGAGAGCAAATATTTCACGAGCGTTAACGGGACAGCACGACATTACTCTTGTCTCGTACGTTTCGAGCCGAGATTTTTCCGTTCTCCACGCGGTATCTTCATTTCTATGTGTCGCTATATCCTCTTGCGCATTCACGTTCCTACCATTTCTTTTCTGAACAGCTCCCCGAGAACAACGTTCATGTGTTGTCTTTCAATCTTTCCTTTGGCAATTGAACGCGAGGGAGCGTCGTAATATTCAAATTGCTTACAAGAAACGGTAACCAGGCGCCTTCTCTTCTGATTTATGTGAAATTCACGAGGTAGGCGGTCGATATTCGGAGCATCAAGTTGCTTTTAATTTATTTCGAATTAGAGGAGTTATAGGAGGCAAATATTTCGTGCAATTGTATTCGATGCATATAGCTTTATTGTGGGTGATGACCTATTTACGATTTCGCAATTTTTCAATTCCTCAGTAGTTCAATTTTTGGAGAGAAAATGTAGAAATTGTTCAATCATTCAATTGTTCAATTCTTCGATTCTTCAATTCTTCAATTTTTCAGTTTTTCAATTTTTCAATTCTTCAATTTTTCAATTCTTCAATTCTTCAATTTTTCTATTTTTCAATTCTTCAATTCTTCAATTTTTCAATTCTTCAATTCTCCCATTCTTCAATTCTCAAATTCTTCAACTTTCAAATTCTTCAACTCTCAAATTCTTCAGTTCTCAAATTTTTCAATTCTTTAATTCTTTAATTCTTTAATTCTTTAATTCTTCAATTCTTCAATTCATCAATTCATCAATTCATCAATTCCTCATTTTTTCAATTCTTGCATTCTCCAATTCTTCGATTCATCAATTCATCAATTCATCGATTCTTCAATTCTTTAATTCCTCAGTTTCTCAATTGTCCAACTTTCCAATGTATAAAATTTCAAATTTTCAACCCTGTACAAGGTATAAAATTGCCCGAATCCCTCTTAAAAAAACAATCTTATAAACTAGTTAAACTACAATGATAAAATTTTCGAAAACATAGCACAATAAAAATGAAAAAAATATGATACGGCGTTGAGCGATGTACAACGTAGTTTACGGCCTGTAGGGCTGTTACATTTTAAACGAAAAGAATCGCACAATCAAAACTAAATAATATTTTATCGATCTCTATGTATATTTAGATTCAGTATAATACCGTCGAAGAAAAACACGGAATTTTTTTCAGAATAAACGCGCTCCGCGTTAAAAAATGTTATTTTACAAAACATGTAAAATATCTGTAGCCTCCGCTATGGGAAGATTAATACGTAGAAATGAAAAACATGAAACGTAAAAACGAAACAGTTTATTTCATGCGCATCTCACTATTATACATTTCTTCTTTTATTTACGCTAGCACATCCCGTGTAGCATCATTTAAAACACGTTTGACACCGAGTCCGGTATTCGCGAAAAATAATAAATTACTGTTAAGATATATGAATTCTCGCGATAATTTGTTTGCGAAAGTATATCTATTTTTTATTACGCAGGATTAGATTGCTCAGGGGACGTATGACGCGTGTATCAAACACATTTTCGATATACGTCTCGAAGCTCTCCAATCATAAAATTTTCGAACAATAATTCCAATAACACTTCGTCTTAAAGCGAAAGCACCGAGCATCGAACCGTGTACGTAATATCGAACGTATTACCGCGTCGAGTAATTGATATTTCATAAAAATCAATTCGCGATGTCAAAAACTTTATGTAAGGTTAATAAAAACTTGCACCTCGCCGCAAGAGAACGTTCTTTCTCCAATAAAAAAATTTCGCCTCAACAAATTTGTTTGGAACAATCATAAATTACCAGCGCGTTACCGAGGAAATTCTGTAACGCACGATTCTGTTCCGTCTATTAGGCGGGAAATTTAAAACTGTATCGGACATCTCCAGCCTTCACCGCATAAATCATCGTTCGACAAGATCCGCTAAATTCCGAAAGTGCTGAAATTGCAGACGTTTAGAGACGATAGACGATCCAGACAGTGAAACGATACGATGCATTCCTTTTTTTTCCGTCCGATGTCGTTTTACTTTGGTCGGAATACCTTCTGTTTTCACAGGCGGCTCATTTATGCGGCTTTCTGGCTCGCCCCCCCTTCTTTTCCTGTCCGCTCCATCCCTTCTATTTTCTTCCTTTTTGCAGACGAGCACCATCTTTCACGTCTTATTTTTTTTCATCCACTGTTACCCTTTTCTCGTACTTCTTCGTCGGTTTTCTTCAGATAGCAAAGGACCACTCTCGACGTAAGTAATATCTAAATTGCTTCCACCGTTTCAATTTCTCCTTTCTCTTTCCTTTCTCTGGTCCCTTTCTTTTCGTCGACACGACAGATCGAGATAAATTAGTGGAAAATGTTGACGAATCAAGCGAGTCTAGCACAAAAGCGTAATAATTTATATAGGTACACTTCCCTCCTTTTTTTCTACCCTTTTTAAATATTGAGTCCGTCTATCATCCTTCAGTTAATCTCTCCGCGATATTTTTCAGCTGTTCTACAAGATTATTATTTTCAACTTTTATCAAGATTACTCGCACGCAACAGATTATCGACGCTATTGAACGCCATCGTTATATCGATCAAATCGCCCTAAAACTTAATCCGTATAATCCAAAAACAGTTCAACGCTAATCCAAACTCGACCAAAGTACATTGATATATTTTTCACCCAATCTACGTTCTAGTTCCGGCAACATATTTCTATAGGTTGATTTATCTAATTTCGACAAAATATTAATAACCTATTTGTTCGTCGCTAACTACAGTGCTTTGGGAAGAACATTAATTCTTTCGACGGAGTTTGTTTCACTTCGAGCAAGAAACGAGATGACCTAAGAGGCGAAGGTAAGAATGATCGAAAGGTGAAAATTGCGAAACGTCGAGTGGATGATTGATTATTTTTCTTCGGTTATTCGCCGTAGCAGCAGGTGAAACGGGAAAAAGTAGAAGGAAGAACGAGGAGGAAACGTTAAGGTATATTATTATTTGATCTGTTCGAGTGTGTCAAAGAAAATGCCTCGTGGATAAATATACGTCTAAAATAACAACGGCCATCTCCTCCCACGAGGTTAGGGAGGGCGAACTACTTATGGTATCTGTTGTCGAGAGAGTGAATTTAATTGCGATATCATTATGAAAATCGACGACGCGAAACGTTTGTCCCACTTTCGTTCGACGCGATAACCCTGTATAATACCTGTACTACATCTGACCGAATTCACGTAAGATAAAATGTGTATCTTTATAAAAATAATATATTTCCTTCTATGTACACGTATATACCTACATATATATATTTCTTTATGACCGATGCTATCTTTCGGTTTGCTGTTGCACGAGATTTCACGAATGCTTTTATCCCCTCTAAAAATAAATACTTGACAATTTTATTGAGCTTTCCGTACGTTCCGTGTCGCTTTCAGTTATCGTATATCGCGAAGAAAAGGTTAATCTATTATACAATTTATTTATTGGACTTTTAAAATATTATATTTCAGTTGACCGGAAATTTTTTTCATTAAAAATTTTTATCGTTACTTGTTCACGCTTTAGAGCGCCATGCATTCTATTACCGCGCATTATATTGCCGTGCGTTCCATTGTCTCGCGTTATATTACCGTGCTGTATATGGCCATGCTTTGTGTTTCTACATGATCTAAGGCCATGCAACTTATTTCTGCGCGTTTTACTGCTACGTTCTATATCTCGCGTTATATTACCACACTTTATCTCACTACACTCTTTATCGCCATTGCCATCAATCTAACTAGATTTCGACGAATTACATTGCCACGCGTTCTATTTCCACGCTTTCTACTGCCACGCTCTATATCACCACGCCTTATATCGCTATGATCTACATATATTGCCACGCGTTCTATTTCCACGCGTTCCACTGCCACATTCTATATCACCACGCTTTATATTGCTATGATCTACATATATTGCCACGCGTTCTATTTCCACGCGTTCCACTGCCACGCTCTATATCACCACGCTTTATATCGCTATGATCTACATATATTGCCACGCGTTCTATTTCCATGCGTTCCACTGCCACGTTCTATATCACCACGCTTTATATTGCTATGATCTACATATATTGCCACGCGTTCTATTTCCACGCGTTCCACTGCCACGCTCTATATCACCACGCTTTATATCGCTATGATCTACATATATTGCCACGCGTTCTATTTCCATGCGTTCCACTGCCACGTTCTATATCACCACGCTTTATATTGCTATGATCTACATATATTGCCACGCGTTCCACTGCCACATTCTATATCACCACGTCTTATATCGCTATAATCTACATATATTGCCACGCGTTCTATTTCCACGCGTTCCACTGCCACGCTCTATATCACCACGCTTTATATCGCTATGATCTACATATATTGCCACGCGTTCTATTCCCACGCTTTCTACTGCCACGCTCTATATCACCAAGCTTTATATTGCTATGATCTACATATATTGCCACGCGTTCTATTTCACGCGTTCCACTGCCCCGCTCTATATCACCACGCTTTATATCGCTATAATCTACATATATTACCATGCGTTCCACTGCCACGCTCTATATCACCACGCCTTATATCGCTATAATCTATATTACCACAAGTTCTAGTACTCCACATTCTACTTTCCCGAGTTCCAATGTTGCACATTATATTGCCGCGCTATATTCCATGGCCTATGGAAGAAATTTGGTGATTTCAAAGTGATAAGTTGAACACCAGTACAAACAACTTGCATGCTTACGTTGAATGTCATCAGACAACCATTGCGCTATATTGCCACTAGTTACACTACCTCTAGATATATTGCCACAAGTAGTATCGCTACGTACTATGTCACCAAACATTATCCGTCCACACACGTTATATCGTTATAAGCTACATTACCAAATATTGCCTCCCACATGTGTTACATCGCCTCTTGTTATTTCGCCATATCCACATACATATTATATCGCCTTATACATTCTATCATCACAGCAATTATACCACAAAAATTCTTTCCAAAATTGAACAACAAAATTGATTGAAATTGAGTAACAATTCATATAAAAAAAATTTGGACTTCTAATAAAAATCTGTTCTCTCAAGATCTCTCCCCACACAAATCTTCATCCGTCATCACGAGTACCACTATCGACATAAATAGTACAAACTCATTTTCCAGGAGGCTTGGTAGGAAAAACCAAACGTTGTCGTTCTTAATCATCGAAACAATCCCCCAGTACACATCTTGTCTATGATGTTTCTCCGTTTTACCCCCCTTATTTCTTTTTTGCTTTCTTTTTTCTGAAATGCGAAAGAAGAATAAGAAGAGGGACGATAGCTGCTGACTAAGAAAGAAAGGAAGAGAAAACGGGGATGACACGAGAGAGGGTGAGAAAGGTTCAGGTCGGTGGAGCAGAAGGAAATCCCCTTCCGGGAATTCCTTGTTTCCGACCTCGATCGATTTTTTCCCTCGCGAGCTGCAGCCTGCCGTAGCTACGTATCTTCTGCTCGAAATGAGATCGGATCTCAAGGTGGAATATGAATATGGGGGGTTGTGCGAAAGCGAACGACGATGGATTTCGTGCTCGATGAAACCCCGAACAATTAGCGATTCAATCGGTTCCATTCATTGACCAAATGATGCTCTGATATCTGAACGATAAGGGCTCGTAATTACCTCACCCTCTGCTACTCTAATTCATTTTTGGGATCATTTATTCGCTTGTCAAAGAGACCGGGATTGGTACAGTTTTAAATTTCCCGCCTAATAGAATCGTACCGTGCACTATAGAATTCTCTCAGTAGCCGGCGATAACGACATCGGAGGGAAAAAAACGAACACGTCGTATCGTTTTACTGTCTGAATGTTCTATCATCCCTGGACGTCTGCAATTTCAGCACTTTCGGAATTTAGCGGATCTTGTCGAACGATGATTTATGCGGTGAAGGCTGGAGATGCCCGATACAGGTTTAAATTTCCCGCCTAATAGACGGAACAGAATCGTGCGTTACAGAATTTCCTCGGTAACGCGCTGGTAATTTATGATTGTTCCAAACAAATTTGTTGAGGCGAAATTTTTTTATTGGAGAAAGAACGTTCTCTTGCGGCGAGGCGCAAGTTTTTATTAACCTTACATAAAGTTTTTGACATCGCGAATTGATTTTTATGAAATATCAATTACTCGACGCGGTAATACGTTCGATATTACGTACACGGTTCGATGCTCGGTGCTTTCGCTTTAAGACGAAGTGTTATTGGAATTATTGTTCGAAAATTTTATGATTGGAGAGCTTCGAGACGTATATCGAAAAGCTGTTTGATACACGCGTCATACGTCCTCTGAGCAATCTAATTCTGCGTAATAAAAAATAGATACACTTTCGCAAACAAATTATCGCGAGAATTTGTATATTCTAATAGCAATTCATTATTTCTCGCGAATACCGGACTCGGTGTCAAACGCGTTTTAAATGATGCTACACGGGATGTGCTAACGTAAATAAAAGAAGAAATGTATAATTGTGAGGTGCGCATGAAATAAACTGTTTCGTTTTTGTGTTTCTCACTCCTACGTATTAATTGTTCCACAGAGGAGGCTTGAGACATGTTACATGTTTTATAAAATCACAATTTTTAACGTGTTCCTCGTTTAAATGTAAAAATTCAACCTTGCTTTTGTTCTGGAATATAATACTGAATCTAAATGTACAAAGAGATGATTAAAATATTGTTTTGTTTCGTTTATACGGTCCTTTCTTTTCAGAATGTATCACCCAACCCGTGCATCTCCTACATTGTATATCGCGCACTCTGTATCACGTTTCTATATTTCGCTTCCTTTGTTTTTGTTAATTTCATTTCCTCTTTTTATAATTGATTTCTAATATTTTTTCTTACAATTAGACATGTAGGTAGGTTTATAACTATTAACATTTTTGGGAACTTAATAAATTTGAGGAGGTATAAGTCGTTAAAATGGAGAATTTAAAAGTTGAAGAAGTAGGAGATTAACTTGGTGAGTCGATGCATGTATAGATCAGTGAATTAGTAGGTCGATAAAGTGTAAAATGGTGAATCAAAAAATCGGTAAATTGGAAAATTAGTAAATAGGTAAATCGGTAAATTGGAAAATCGGCAGATGGGTGAATCGGTAAATCAGTAAATCGGGGAATCGCTAAATTGGTAAATTGGAAAATCAATAAATCGGTGAATCGGTGAATCGGTGAATCGGTGAATCGGTGAATCGGTGAATCGGTGAATCGGTGAATCGGAAAATCGGTGAATCGGTGAATCGGTGAATCGGTGAATCGGAAAATCGAAAAATCGGTGAATCGGTGAATCGGTGAATCGGTGAATCGGAAAATCGAAAAATCGGTGAATCGGTGAATCGGAAAATCGGTGAATCGAAAAATCGGTGAATCGGTGAATCGGTGAATCGATGAATCGGTGAATCGGAAAATCGGTGAATCGGTAAATCAGTAAATCGGGGAATCGCTAAATCGGTATATTGGAAAATCAGTAAATCGGTGAATCGGTGAATCGGTGAATCGGTGAATCGGAAAATCGGTGAATCGGTGAATCGGTGAATCGGTGAATCGGTGAATCGGTGAATCGGTGAATCGGTGAATCGGTGAATCGGAAAATCGGTGAATTGGTAAATCAGTAAATCGGTAAATCAGTAAATTGGTGAATCGGAAAATCGGTGAATTGGTAAATCAGTAAATCGGTAAATGAATGAATCAGAAAATAAGTGAATCGGTAAATCTATAAATCAATAAATCGGTAAAAGAATAATTTCTATAAACTTTCCAGTAAACCCAATGCACTCCACAACAAACTGCCACAAAATAACGCATCGACTACCCAATAAAGCTAATAATAATTCCCCCCAAAGCGCTACACATAAAAATAAATAAAAAATTCTCCTTTCTCACACTTCTGTCATGAGCGTTTCCAGAAATACCTCCGAAAATCCCCAACAAGATACAGGTTAAACGAGATTGTGCTAACTACATGCTAATACTTTACCGCGAAACAATTACGAAACAATTAAAAATGTTTGATCTCCTCGACAAAGAATATTTTTTAATTGCACGGCATTGAGTGCGTCATATCCCGTTTCACCTGTTGCCGTCGTTGCAATTCAACAGAGAAAAATTGCGAAAGGGGAGCACGAAGCGAGGCACGCTATCGCGGCGAGGGTAAGGCGGAAAAAGGAGAGAAAAAAAAAAAATACGGCAAAAAGGAAATTTAGTCACGTGCCTGTTATGTATGCGTACCAACGATTTCTAGTGTGTTCTGCCAATTTCTGAGCAAATGAGTAAGGGAAGTCGTGACGATTTTAAATACAAGATTCTCTTAAATGAAATCGGTACGTGACCGGATTCTTGCTCCCTCTTCCCTCGGAAAACGGATAATTTTATAGCAGCAACGTTCGAAGCAGGATCGAAAGCAGGGAACCGAAATCTGATTGGGAAATCTCCTCGTCTACAGAATTTGCTATTACGGAATATACAGGGTGTTCCCGTAATCGCGATACGATCGGAAGAGACTTAGCTAGGAAAAATGTATTGGGTCACAAAGTGATGGTAACGAGACGCAAATACATGTGATGTAATTAGATGGAACAGGGGAGAGTTTGATATGGGAGACGTTTGGAGATTTTCAGTGTATAAGAAAGTTAGGGGGATACTCTACGATTAGTAATAATTTTGCCGACTTTTATACTTTGGTAGTTTGGAGTATTAGTATTTGGGATTATGGAAATTTGGAATTGGGGAAATTAGGAATTGGGGAAATTAGGAATCGGGGAAACTTGGAATTGGGGAAAGTTGGAATTGGGGAAGTTGGAATTGGGGAAACTTGGAATTGGGGAAATTTGGAGTTGGGAAATTTGGAATTGGGGAAATTAGGAATTGGGGAAATTTGGAATTGGGGAAACATGGAATTGGGGAAATTTGGAGTTGGGAAATTTGGAATTGGGGAAATTGGAAATTGGGGAAATTTGGAATTTGGGAAACTTGGAATTGGGGAAACTTGGAATTAGGGAAATTTGGAATTGGGAAAATTTGAAATTGGGGAAACGTGGAATTGGGGAAACTTGGAATTGGGGAAATGTGGAATTGGGAAAACTTGGAATTAGGGAAATTTGGAATTGGGAAAATTTGAAATTGGGGAAATTTGGAATTGGGGAAATTTGGAGTTGGGAAATTTGAAATTGGGGAAACGTGGAATTGGGGAAACTTGGAAATGGGGAAAGTTGGAATTAGTGAAATTTGGAATTGGGGAAACTTGGAATTTGGGAAATTTGGAATTGGGAAGATTTGGAATTGGGGAAACTTAGATTTGGGGAAATTTGGAATTGGGGAAATTTGGAATTGGGGAAATTAGGAATTGGGGAAACGTGGAATGGGGGAAACTTGGAATTGGGGAAACTTGGAATTAGGGAAATTTGGAATTGGGAAAATTTGAAATTGGGAAAATTTGAAATTGGGGAAATTTGGAAATTTGGAATTTTGGAAATTTGGAATTTTGCAATTTCAGAATCTAGAAATCTAGAAATCTAAAAAATTTGAAAATTTACATAGTGCAAATTGTGAAAATTTAGAAATTGCATTCAATTCCCCTTTTCTAAAAATCCATAAAGAACATTTTCAACAATTTTCTCAATAAAAAAATTTGTTACTTATCTACAATAAAACTACATCAAATAATGTCGAATCACATATGCACCAGAATACGACAAATAGTTAATGAACGTAATTATTACTACTGTCGTTAATATGAATAATGAATTCTTCATAACATTGTTCATATGTTAATGCACATGGCAATGCACGTAGAGTAAAGTATGATAAATCCGCTCATCAATATTACACATCAGTAACAGTATTACGAAGGACATTGACTAATGCTAATAATAATAATTTTAGTAATATTAATAATTACATTTATTGTTGCCCAACATTCGCGTGTTGAATTAATCAGACTGTTGGAATTATCGCTCCTCTTTCTGGAAGCAAATTTTGTTACAAATATTTTGAAAAATGTTGGAATTTAGTTTTCTACGATAGGGAGCTGTATATGAGAAAACTTTATTTTACATATTCGACATGTTTCTGCGTGTAGAAATATGTTTCTTGTTTACTCTATATACTCGGACACCCTGTCGAATAAAACTTGTTGTATACAATTTTACTTCCTTTAAAAAAAAAAAATGAATTTCAAGTCTTTTTTAAGATATTTGTAAGAAGCATTTATTTATATGGTAAGCGGTTTATTTATCTCTAATTGTTAGTTAAATAATTGGTAATTTAAGTAAATACTGCTGTAAGGTGTTACATCATTTAAGCATTCCAACATTCTAAAATTTCAACATTCCAACATTCTAAAATATTAACATTTCATACTTCCAATATTCCATAATTCCAACATTTCAACATTCTCACATTTCAGCATTCTCACATTCCAACATTCCAACATTCTCATATTTCAACATTCTCACATTCCAACATTCTCACGTTTCAACATTTTCACATTTCAACATTCTCACATTCCAACATTTTCACATTTCAATATTCTCACATTCCAACATTTTCACATTTCAACATTCTCACATTCCAACATTCTCACACTCGAACATTCTCACATTCCAACATTTTCACATTTCAACATTCTCACACTCCAACATTCTCACATTCCAACATTTTCACATTTCAACATTCTCACATTCCAACATTTTCACATTTCAATATTCTCACACTCCAACATTCTCACACTCCAACATTCTCACATTTCAACATTCTCACATTCCAACATTCTCACACTCCAACATTCTCACATTTCAACATTCTCACATTTCAACATTCTCACATTTCAACATTCTCACATTCCAACATTTTCACATTTCAATATTCTCACACTCCAACATTCTCACATTCCAACATTTTCACATTTCAACATTCTCACATTCCAACATTCCCATATTTCAACATTCTCGCATTCCAAAAATTCCAATATCTCAATATCCCAGTAACACAAATTTGAATATTTGATTTTCTAAAATTCTAGAGCATAAAATTTCACAATGTCAGTATTTCAATATCTAGCATTGCAGATTCGAAATTTCCAAACTTTTTAACACTTAAAATCCCACAATTTCAAAAACAAATATTCCACATTTTTAAACCCTAACCTTTTTCCCCTGCAAAATCATAATACTTCAGACCCAACATTTCAAATACCATAATATCAAGATCCCAAAATTCTCTCCTAAAGTACCACTCCTCGAAAATTCCACGTTCACCCCGTCTATTCATTCCCCAGGAAAATATCCCCATTAACATCCCCGGTCCGCAGCCTACATCCCCAATTTTCGAGATAATAACGTTGAACAAGTTAAACATTCATGTAACAAAAAGTCCAGAAAAATAACGATATCGTTAATTTTTCATGAGAAAGTAGCAGATAGCGCAGATGCGATAACCGCGTCGTTAATTTTGCCCAACGATCCGAATAAATATCCGCAAAATATATTTCATCGAACGGGAAAGTGGCGGGCCAGCGTAAAAATTCAGCGGATTTTCATTAAACCTCATTATATACACGTAATTAGCGGTTGTTCACCGTATAACTCACTAGCCCGGTTATTACGTCTGCCATTGTTATTAGCATTACGGTGCCGCGTATTGCTATTAAGTATCGGTGAATAGAACGAAGAGGATAAAAGCGGAGGACAATGGAGAACGCGGGAACAAGTGTGCGCGAATGCGCCTCTTTATGGCGTATAAATATTCTGATAGAGAAAGCAGAAATGGGTGTCGTGGAAAATTTCAACGGGATTCGAGATTATCTTGCCAATTTCGGGGGATATCAGCGAGGGGACGATCGTTCCACGGTCCCGATTGTGAAACTCGAATAAATAGCGCCTGTATAGATTCACCCTTCGGGGTGAAATGACAACGGCAGGAAGGGAACAGACTCGCACAAAGGATTTTGTTAGCGCGCACCTGTAGATTCCTCTTTAGACCGTGTTTGCCGACTTTCTCGTGCGTATAGAACCTATTCGACAAACTTTCTTGTTTTCACCTTTCATATCTCGACAAAAATATTTCAATATTTCAGCTCAAACGATCTGTCGAGTCAACGCCTACGCGTTAAACCTTTGAGCAGACACTTTTCGACTTTCTAAGCTAATCGGGGCATTCTACGCTAAATCGATCACTTCACCAGCTACGATTTAGCTATAATCAAAGTATTTTGTAGTCCATGCGATATTAGGGGGGGTTTAAGTCATCATTTTGCCGGTTTCGAATTTTTAAGGAACAATTTCAAAGTTGAGGAATCTTTAGTTTGCAATTTTTACCCATTTTTGCGAAAAGAGGTTTCACTTACGAATTTTTTTCTCGGGAACTACTAAACCGATTTCGGTAAATTCTTTTTTGTTTTATTCATGAAGGATTGGGCTATTTTAAAAAATTTTTTTTTATTCCGTCAATTTATTAGAACTTCCCCTAATTTCACATGGATTGCAACGTATTAGAGCAAAATCAGAAGGTGACGTTCAAAAGTGATTTGACATGAATGACCCAATTGATACAGTTCTCTGTAATTACCTAATTCCCTAATTCTCTAATTCCCTATCTCCCTAATGTCCTATTTCCCTAATTCCCAAATTCCCTAATTTCCAAATTTCCAAATTTCTAAATTTCTAAATTCCCTAATTCCCTAATTCCCTAATTCCCTAATTCCCTAATTCCCTATCTCCCTAATTCCCAAATTCGCTAATTCCCTAATTACCTAATTCCCAATCTCCCTAATTCCCAATCTCCCTAATTCCCTAATTCCATTTTTCCCAAATTTCCAAATTTCCAAATTTCCAAATTTCCAAATTCTCAAATTTCTAAATTCCCAAATCCCCAAATTCCTAAATCCCCAAATTCCCAAATCCCCAAATTCCCAAATCCCCAAATTCCCAAATCCCCAAATTCCCAAATCCCCAAATTCCCAAATCCCCAAATTCCCAAATCCCCAAATTCCCAAATCCCCAAATTCCCATATCCCCAAATCCCCAAATCCCCAAATTCCCTAATTCCCTATTTCCCAAATTTCCAAATTTCCAAATTCCCTATTTCCCTAATTCTCTATCTCCCTAATTCCTTATCTCCCTAATTCCCATCTCCTTAATTCCCTATTTCCGAATTTCCAAATTCTCTAATTCCCTATCTCCCTATCTCCCTAACAAAAATTTTCCCGATCTCCCTAACTAATTCCCTAACCAAATAATAATCTTGAAATCTCAAAAGTAACGTATTTGTCCATCACAAAATAAAGATACCCTCCGACATTTCCTATCGTGAAATATTCAAGATGTCGGCCCAGTATAATTACAGCAAAAGGTCGTGTCAGAATTTGAAGCAATTGAACGCGATCATTCGTAGGATTTATTTTGCATGTTAATGTTTGGCCAAGTTTTGTTCACGTGGAGGCAACAAGAGAATTTTATTGGCCTCGAGCCAGCCTTATTTGTAAGCATTGAACCGCAATATCTGCCGTATTCGATGACACGACGAGGGACGGAAGGAAGTGTTGAGGGTATTCGCGGTGCAAACTTTCCTAATTTCTTGAAACCCTGAAACTTCGTTCGGTTACACGATACTCTTAATTCACTTCCGCGAGTTTAAACATTCCGTCGCATTTAACCGCAGTACGACGTAGGAATTCAATAAACAACTTCCGCGGCTGCACTGCTTTGATTTCGCATTTCCTTTCAATCGCATGGATTAATTAAGGCTTGAACACAGAAAATTAATTAAGGGCTGACGTTTAGCCAGTCCGTAAGATGTCTGCACTACTTCGCGATTAAAACTTTCCAACTTCGAACATCCCGGTACATTATACCTACGTGTTTTTTCAGGTATAATGGGATGGAAGATGGTTCTTTCATAAACATACTTTTAGTACGTTTCTCTTTTAGAATTTAAGTGGATGTTGATAATTGGTATACGGGAGGGTTTTAGGGAACTAAAGGAGACGTTTATGAATTGCTCTTGATTCAGGATAGATTAGGGACTGGGAAGAAACTGGGGAGAGAATAGGGAGAGTAGGGAGAGAACTTAGGTAGATCAATAAGGTTGGGACAACTCTAAATTTCAAAGAATATTTTAGGTTGTAGAATTCCCTAATTCCCTATTTCCCAATTTCCAAATTTCCAAATTCCCAATTTCCCAAATTTCTAAATTCCCAAATTCCCGAATCCCCAAATCCCCAAATTCCCAAATTCCCTAATTCCCAAATTTCCAAATTTCCAAATTCCCAAATTCCCAAATTCCCAAATTTCCTAATTTCCTATCTCCATAATTCCCTAATTCCATAATTCCCTAATTCCATAATTCCCTAATTCCATAATTCTCTAATTCCATAATTCCCTAATTCCATAATTCTCTAATTCCATAATTCTCTAATTCCATAATTCCCTAATTCCATAATTCCCTAATTCCATAATTCCCTAATTCCATAATTCCCTAATTCCATAATTCCCTAATTCCATAATTCCCTAATTCCCTATTTCCCAGTTTCCAAATTTCCAAATTCCCAATTACCCAATTTCCCAAATTTCTAAATTCCCAAATCCCCAAATTCCCAAATTCCCTAATTCCCAAATTCCCTAATTCCCAAATTTCCAAATTTCCAAATTTCCAAATTTCCAAATTCCCAAATTCCCTAATTTCCTAATTTCCTATCTCCATAATTCCCTAATTCCATAATTCCATAATTCTCTAATTCCATAATTCCCTAATTCCATAATTCCCTAATTCCATAATTCCCTAATTCCATAATTCCCTAATTCCATAATTCCATAATTCCCTAATTCCATAATTCCATAATTCCTTAATTCCCTATTTCCCAGTTTCCAAATTTCTAAATTCCCAAATTTCTAAATTCCCAAATTCCTAAATTCCCAAATTCCCAAATCTACAAATTCCACAAATTTTCCAAATTCTGTAAATTCCCCAAATTCTCCTAATTCCCCAAATTCTGTAAATTCCCCAAATGCCACAAATACCCCTCATTCCCCAAATTCTCTAATTTCTCCAAATTTCCCCAATTCTCCGAAGTCTCTAAATTCCCCAAATTTCTCAAATTCTCCAAATTCCCCTCATTCCCCAAATTCTCTAAATTTCCCAAACTCTCTTAATTCCCCAAATTTCCCAAATTCCCCTCATTCCCCAAACTCTCCCAATTCTCCGAATTCTCTTAATTTCCCAAATTCCCCAAATTCCCCAAATTCTCAAATGCTCAAATTGCCCATACTCACATTCAAAAGGTGTTAACTAACCTTCCCCCCAAAATCAACAAATCCATAAATTCACCTAAAAATAACTAACCCAACGAATTTTTCGTTCCACAGCCATTAGAAGGTGCTAACAGCTTGCATACACCAACCCCCGGTGCGTGTAATCGTTATTTTTAGGATCATGAATATTAATCAAATTTTCTGGAATCGATAGAGAAACGTAATTTCCATTGGCCCGAAGAAATAAAAGGGTACGTTGCTTTCAGGACTATTCCACGGGGGTAAAAAACGTGTCACGACCGAACCGGAACGGAAACATTTCTGACAACTTCATTTGTGTGAAAGAGTAAAAAAATGCGAGGAGGTTCGAGGGGTAGAGGGTGGGGGTAGCTTTTGGCGAACACGCTATTTAGTACGGTTAAAGTTATTTACGGGTTAGCCCTGTATTTACCAACCAGCCAGCAATTGCAGAAACTCTTATTTTCCGCGCACATACGAAACGTTCCACTTGACTACAGCACAGCTCGCGTTACATTCAACCGCAACCCAATCGCTTTCAGAGAAAATCGTAGAATGATTTTTTCCTTTTTCCTTTCTTCCTTTTTTTTTCTCAAATTCAATGCACTTTCTTAACTGTGGATTGCTTCTATCCACCGAAATAGATTGCTGTGTGCCCTGGAAACGCGTTAATCTTATAATTGAACCGGTTATTTTGGAAGTGGGACAAGTCCACTTTCTCTTATTGCCTGGTATTTAACGGTTGACAGTTTGATCAATATTAAAATATTGACGAGTATTAATGCAATAAATTTTGTCATCTTTCCTACAATTTTGTATATTAAGTAATGTATGTTTATCGTTTATTAGAGTTTAAGATGTTGACTAAGATAATATTTTTATTGTATAGAGTTTTATTATGGAGTTTTTATAGAGTACTAATGGTTAAGTCTTCTTTTGTCTTCATCTGATCTATTTTGTATTGGGTTGTCAAGGTAAAAGAGGTTCCGAGTCGGACTGTATTGTAATATTTGAATTGAGCGCGCGAGAAGAGTCACGTGGTCAGGCCCTGACCGTCACGTGACCCACTAGGGCGCTCAATTCGAATGTCACGTACAGTCTGCTTTGGAGCCTCGTTTTTCTTGACCACCCTCTATTATTGTATAGTATGCAATGTATACAATGTATACAATGAATAATGTACGTGTATCATCCATTAATATTCAAAGTTTTAACTAAAAAAATAGTTTTGCTATAATGCACTTGCCTCACTTTCAAGATTAATGAATTAATCGTTAATTATTTCAGTAGTTCAGCTATTTTAATCTCCTTGAATCTTTTTGGACCAAATGCAGATCCCAGCTACGAGATTTTTCTGCTATTAATAAAATAATAATTCTCATTTATAAACATAATAAAAATAATATAATTCCTTTGAAGTAAGATTTTGATCAGAGAGGATATTATCCAGAAATGTATTTGATTTAATATCATAACAAATATAATAACATTTCGCTTTCACTCTTTATTGAAATGTGAGCGTATTTTCTCCAGTTGATCTGTAATTGATTTTCAGACAACAGTGAAATCGATCAGAGCTCTGATGCTGAAACGAGAACCGACGACTTGAGAATTTATTAAAAACTGAACTAGATTGTACTTGCAATGATAGACATTGACTATGATTCTACTTGCAATGATAGACAATGTCTAGGACACTCAAATAGACTTACATCTTCCGTATTAAGGTTACGACTAATATTATAGAATTTGTAGTGTGTCATACTATTTCCAATAGCACTAAAAACCGGAGGTAAATTCTACCGCAATATATTTGACTAAAAATAATTTCATCCTGAAGTGAACTCGCACTAGTTTCGAAATAAACGTGTTTCCGATATCGTTAATCAACGAAATTCCCATCTCCAATTAAGTTACTCTCACTATAGATTGCTTATAAATAAAAATATAGTTTTTATGTATTGTTAGACATCCTTTTTTAAAATGTACGTGTTCCACTTTCATATTGGAGATAAAAGTAATATAAGAGCGATACACGAATTAGCATTAACATTTGTCTCCATCTAGCGATGTTAATCATCATTGTTTGTTCCTTCTTGTGTTCGCATGTTTCGATTCAATTTTGTTCTCTTATATTCCTCTCACGTAATTCTGATTGTATTTTATATCGTTCTTGAATAAATAGTTTTTCTGTTTTGTACATAATTAATTACGACACTTTATTCGTCCACGGATCTCCTCACCTTCAACATTTCAAAGGAATGATTTTTGCGATTACAGCTAAAATTTAATTCTGTTGAATTATGAATATATAAAAAGATACCTTTTTATGAAAATTATTATTAATTTTTCTCATTTAATAACTTCGTCAATTTTATTTATTCGATGGCAAGAAAATTTGTAAAATATTTAAGATTGTGAGGTAATTTAGTGCTTTTTTAGTTAATAAATTATTCGTAAACAATCTCAAAGTGAATATTGGCAGAAAATTTGTGTTCGTTTGAAAATTTATGTCAAGAAGTTGGAATCTCTCAAATATTTCATCAGGCAAAATTCAGGGAAAAACAACTTTATCAATTTTATTTATTTTAACGTCGAATTTATAAAATATTTAAAAGTTCAAAATAATATAGTACGATTAATGTTTTGGAAATAAACTGGAAGAAGTTTCGAAGCCCTTAAAAATATCCGTAGAATCTCCATAAAATTAAATTAAATCGAATTGGAACAAATTACGCGTATCGTAATTATTAAATTATTCAAAATTTTGATGGAGCCAGTAATTATTAAATGGTCAAAGGTCTCTGATTAGTTAGAGCAAATTTGCTGAATCTCAATTTGCTGTTTCATTACAATATGTACATAACCATAGATGCATGGTAGGATAAATTTCCTATAAAGCTGAACTTCAAACTTTGCATAGTGATGAAACGTTTGCGTTCTAGTTAGACTTTCCGGATTCCTTCGTAATTTGCATTTTTTACCTGTGTCCCTTTTTCTCGTTTGCTTTTTTCTTATCTCTTTGATATTTGCGGGGGCAACATACATATGTATATCGCTACTTTAATTGAAGTCAAACAGTGTATAAAATTAGGAACAAATATTAAATCAGTATACGGTTATATTACGTAACATCGTGGAACATCGGTTATATTTCGAATGATATTTCGAAGTTACGCAGCAATTTTACACAACTGTTACGAAGAAATAAGTTGCTCGAAATTATTGAAGTTGCAGAATTTATTTGTGAGTTTATATTGCTTGGAAATTATTAACGATTTTAATCATTTCTGAACATGGAACTTTTTTGTATACTATTTATACTTAATTTATATTATGTTTTGCAGGATATTTTCATTTATATTCATTTTGAAAAATGGTGCAAGGGTTGTAGTTTTTATTATATTGTATTTTATGTTTTACTGTGTTTATTTATGTTGGACAAAGATTATAGTGTTTTAGGTGTATGATTTTAAAATTTTAACATGTTGTAATTTAACTATAAATTATTTTATGACTGTTTCATGAAAATTGGAGTATTATTGCTACTAAATTGTAGTAATTCTTACATAGTAATATACAGATGTAACTAACATATATTATAACATAAATGTGTAACATACATATACATATAACATATGCTGTAACATACGTAAACATATAACATATGCTATAACATACATATATATATAACATATGCTATAACATACACATACATATAACATACGCTATAACATACACATACATATAACATATGCTGTAACATATGTGTTATATATTACCATATATGTTAACATATATTACCACATATTACTAACATAATCTCACCTAACATACATTATAACATATATGTCATACGTTACCACATATGTTAACACATATGACCATATACTACAATAGCTATAAACCTATTAAAAAGATTGTAAAACTCCAGTGGATTCAGTATAACATAACCTAACCTAATCTCACCTAACATACATTATAACCTATATGTCATGCATTACCACATATGTTAACACATATGACCGTATACTACATTTGCTATAAACCTATTAAAAAGATTGTAAAACTCCAGTGGATTCAGTATAACATAACCTAACCTAATCTCACCTAACATACATTATAACCTATATGTCATACATTACCACATATGTTAACACATATGACCATATACTAAATTTGCTATAAACCTATTAAAAAAATTGTAAATCGCCAGTGAATTCAGTATAAACCAGTCATTCACATCATACATTCTATACATGTCCAATAAGTTGTCACATGAGTCGATAGTACCGACTGTCAACCTATCAGATACTACACAACTTATATACAAAAAAGTCAAAAAGCCCGACCTATTTCAATGCCACCTTATGCGATTCTATAATGCACGAATGAATTTTTCGTTAGCATTCCGCAGCAAAA
This sequence comes from Megachile rotundata, assembly GCF_050947335.1. Lineage (NCBI taxonomy): Eukaryota > Metazoa > Arthropoda > Insecta > Hymenoptera > Megachilidae > Megachile > Megachile rotundata. The sequence continues at coordinate 14,576,158 of NC_134984.1, forward strand.
TTGACCATTTTGAACGATTCCTCACAAAGGGGAAACCGAATGGTGCATACTGATAGCGAAAGAGCAATAAGTAGAAGATTCAATAATATCCCGTTGAAATCGATTCGAAAGGGAGTTAAACGTACTACACACCGGAATAAAATTTCACAGGGAACGTACAAGCCGTAGAAGCAGAACAAATGTAATACGCTCCGCGGGTAGTATCACAGATCAACGACCGTAACATCTTTTAATACTCGCGAGGAACGGCTGTATTTTTTTTCCCTTTTTCTTTATACTCGGCCAGAATTTAATATCCACGAATTCGCGTGTCTCTGGCTCCTCATTTTCCCTCCTTTTTTTTCCACCTCGTCGTCGAACGAGCACTCGAGGTACTCGTAAAACGGATAAAAATCGTGGCACGATACAACACCGGTAAAGCGTTTCCTTCTCTTTTTTTTTTACCCTGCCTCCCTTCCGATCACGAGAGCCATTAAGCTTTTCCACTAGACTCTGTCAAGTGTCTGCTAATATAGGCACCACTAAATCATTCACGCTCCCCGCGTTCGCAAAACAAAAATATGTATACATCGAGCAACGCACGTTGTCGCCACCGATGCACGCCGCGAAAATAAAAGCGTATGCGTGTACACGCCGGGACACGGCGCATTTGTTTCGTAATGCTGATTTATACGGGAACACAAGTGCGAGGAAATCATACACCGGTTGGTCAACGTACGCCCGACACCGTGAAACTATTAATTAACACTGCAACAACCGAAATCTGTCTAAATGACGGATTACAGACCACCCGTTGAGTGCTACGGAAATTATTAATACTTTGACGGATGAGAATGCCACGAAATGCGGACGGTTCGTGAATTTTATTTATATTCGTTCGTGCTTCATGTACGCTGCGTGATGATATCTTCGGATATGGGCATGAAGAGGAAATTTACTGAATTCTTATAGCGAAATCTAGGATTTCTTCATTTTTAAGAATTTCTGGATAGAGAGATTTTGATGTTCCTGGATTTTCAAAGTGGAAGATTTTTAATTTGGTATTAACGATAATTCAAAGGTTTCTAATTCCTGCGACTCCAATTTTCTAGGCCTCTAAATTCTTATATCCCTAAACTGTTCAATTCTTAAATTACTTAATAAATACTTATACTTCAACAGTAAACTAAATGCAGGTCAACCAGTCGTAGAGAACTCTTAATATATATCAATCAGAAATTATGACGTTTGCGAGAATTTATTTTCGTGAAACTAATAATCGCACTCTCATATATCATTGTGCTTTAATTGCAATTTATTTGTCAGATGTGTCAACCAAAAATACAAAGATGATTTAAACGTATTTTATATTCAGCGATCTTATACACAAACTGAACCAAAACTTCCCGTTGAAAAATATTAAAAATTCAAGTAAGGTTTGTCACGTAGCTTTAACCTCTTACGCACGACGTACTATAGTGGTTTTCGATACCATCTCCCTGTACAACAATCCACTATAGTGGCTTTCGAATGTCATAGATCACGTATCGCCATAGCGCCTCCCTCGCTCACCGTTTCAATCGAATGATCGTTTTCACATGCTTTAATTCGCACTTTCTGCCTTCACCACGTTTCACAAGAGTATTAACAAATCCCACAAAAGTACATTACATGTAAATAAAAGGTACCGCCAGGTTTAGGCACCATGTCTGCACTAATACACGATTTTGGGAACGTTTAGAAATGTTTTGTGAATTTTCTAAAAAAGCAAATTATCAAAGTTAAAGCATATCTTTGGTAAAATTGTAATTTAATCATCAAAAACTTCGTTACAATGTACTCGCTTTGAGAACAGCATTGTCACACATTGTAGCGCTGTTTACGCGTAATTCGCGTTGGACTAAGCCGTACAGAGAAGCAGCGTCGCGTAAAGTTCAGCCGTAAGAGATTAAAACAAAGAAAATTAAAATGTATTTTATATTCAGCGATCCTTCGCACAAATTATTAGACCTGAATTACAAGTTGGAGAGTGTTAAAAATTCGGGTAAGGTTTCTCACATGTGAGCGTGAGTCACGAGTTGGACTCGTCTTAATATGACAAGGGGTTAATTTGATATTTTACGCGATCAAATCGAATATAGTTGAAAAACGTGCTTTTTCCGCGAGTTCCCGTAAACCGCGAAAACTTCAACGCTATAATTGTGGTTGCGATGCATCATAAAATAAAAAGTTGTTCTTTGTTCCCGTAGGGAAAAGCTCCAGTTAATCTTCGAGCACGAAGTTTCGTTATCTGCGTCTGTTTCAAACAGTCTGTATTTTTGAAACTAATATATCTACAGTATCGTCGTGTATATTGCGCTCTATTAATCAACAAAAGAGGATGGGAAGAAAAACGACGAATAAAAGCAAGTGTAACAGATTTGATATAAATTGTACGTATAAACACGTGCGCGTTCCTCTACGGTATACGATGGACGTATAAAATATTTCACGACTGTCAAATAAAAAGCAAAAGCGTATACCACGGAAAGACGAGTCGTAAAATTCACCTGTATATATAAAAAAAAATGAAGAATATGCACGTACTGGAAAGACGACAATAAAATACTCGAATATTTCACGGGAGATATAGCCGTGCATAGAGAAAATCGACGCAAGATTTATTGCAAGAATGCAACTGCGATCGCAAAAGCAATAGCAAACTTGGATAATATTTTTATCCATTGTGTATTTTAATTCATTCCTTTATGTGCCAGTGCCACTCGGAGACTATAAAGAAAGCGTAGTTCCATAGTTTGAGGAATTTGAATATTTTTAGGTTTGTAGGGGTAGGAATAGAAATAGTCCAAGTTTCTGAATTTATACACTTTTCGAATGTAGAAATCTAGGTGACTGTTTAGTAAATTTAGAGACTGGTAATTTGGGAGTGTAGAAATTTAGGGAATAATAGATACGTTTCGAGGTTTGGAAATTTACAAATTTGGAATCTCTGAAAATTGGAGTAATTTGGGGAATGGATGGAGTTTTGGGAGTTTGGGATATTTAGGAATTTAGATAATTTTGTGAATTTGGGGAATTCAGAGAATTTGGGGAATTTGGGAATTTGGGAATTTGGGAATTTGGAAATTTGGGAATTTGGGAATTTGGGAGACAGGGAATTTGGGGTTTTGGGAATTTGGGGAATTTGGGGAATTTGGGAATCTGGGAATTTGGAAATTTGGAAATTTGGGGATTAGGGGAATTTGGGAATTTGGGAATTTGGGAATTTGGGAATTTGGGAGATTGGGAATTAGGGAATTTGGGAATTTGGAGATTTGGGGAATCTGGGAATTTGGGAATTTGGAAATTTGGGGATTTAGGAATTTGGAAATTTGGGGATTTGGGGAATTTGGGAAATTTGGGAATTTGGGAATTTGGGAATTTGGGAATTTGGGAGATTGGGAATTAGGGAATTTGGGAATTTGGGAATTTAGGGAATTTGGGGAATCTGGGAATTTGGGAATTTGGAGATTTGGAAATTTGGAAAATTCCGGAATTTGGAGATTTGGGAATTTGGGGAATTTGGGAATTTGGGAGATTGGGAATTAGAGAATTTGGGAATTTGGGGAATCTGGGAATTTGGGAATTTGGGAATTTGGAGATTTGGAGATTTGGAAATTTGGAAATTTGGGAATTTGGGGAATTTGGGAATCTGGGAATTTGGGAATTTGGAAATTTGAGAATTTGGAGATTTGGGAATTTGGGGATTTGAGGAATTTGAGGAATTCAGAGAATTTGAGGAATTTGGGGAATTTGGAGAATTTGGAAAATTTTTGGAATTAGAGAAATGTGGGGAATTTAAAGAATTTTGGGAAGATGGAAGATTTGCGGAATTTAGAGAATTTGGAGAACTTGGAAAATTTGCAGAATTTAGAGAATTTAGAGAATTTAGAGAATTTACAAAATTTAGAAGTTCAGAAATCTACGAATTTAGGAATTCCACAAATTCAGCAAATCCACCACCAACCCCGAAATTTTAAATAAAAAATCGAGGACGATCAGTTGAATAATTCCCAGCACGTAAATATCGAATAGGTTCGCAAAGAGGTTGAAACTTAAAAAGCATGCGACTATCCTTCACCGATCCGCTTTTTAACTACCCCGATTTTCATTCCGCGTTCATTCCCGTTATACGTAATTACGTTAGAAAGAAAGTGCTAAGAGGTAATCAATTAAAAATTCTTCGAGTGAAAGAGTATTCGCAAAGTTTGGTTGATTGTAGAAGCGAAAAAGCATCGCAAAAGTGTTTTTTCAGGGGGTCGTAAAGGGCAAAACGACGGGTGAACTTAAAGATATGGAGGAGTGGATGCCAACACCTTAATCTTTCCTACGGGAAAGTTTCTTTCGTCGCAAATCTTTCCTTGTACTTCGTCTTCCCGCCTCTTGCCACCTCCGCAGGGGATATAGAAACGAGAGTGTAAATCAGCTGAGATTCGACTTTAAGCGTCGTACTGGCAACATCCGGTCAATTTTGACCCGACGTTATGCCCCTTAACGCTCATCCGATCGATTTGATCCAAATTTGGGGCGCAAGGTTAAACTACCCCTGGGGAGAGTGATGGTGCTGAGGAAAAAAGATCTATTACTCATTTTTGTGTGGAGGAAGGCTTCAGTTTAGAAATTTTTGTGGTTATGAATATTTAGGATTTTAGATATTTAGTTTTTAAGATTTTGGTAATTAAGGATTTTTAAATTTTTTAGTTTGTGGTTTAGAATATTTTGGATTTATGAGTCTATGAATTTTTAGATTTCTTAAATCGCAATGTTGGTGATATTTAAATTTGGAAATTCATATTTGCATATTATTCTTAACGCTCATCCGATCGATTTGATCCAAATTTGGGGCGCAAGGTTAAACTACCCCTGGGGAGAGTGATGGTGCTGAGGAAAAAAGATCTATTGCTCATTTTTGTGTGAGGGAAGTGTTCGGTTTAGAAATTTTTGTGGTTATAAATATTTAGGTTTTTAAGATTTTGGTAATTAAGGATTTTCAGATTTTTTAGTTTGGGGTTTAGAATATTTAAGATTTGTGAGTTTATAAATTTTTGGACTTCTTAAATCACAATATTGGAAATTTTTAAATTTGGAAATTTATGAATGTTTAAATTCATATTTGTATATTACTCTTAATGCTCGTCCAAACAATTTGATCCAAATTTGGGGCGCAAGGTTAAACTACCCCTTAGGAAAATGATGCTGCAGAGGTAAAAAGTTCTATTATTCATTTTCATGTGAAGAAAGTATTCAATTTAGAAATTATTGTGGTTACGAATATTCAGATTATTAGCTTCAAATTTTGTACATCAAAAATTTTCAGATTTTGTAGATTATAATTTAAAATATTTCAGATTTATGAGTCCACAAATTTGTTGATTTCTTAAATCACAATGTTGGAGTATTCTATGAACGTACACTTGAAACCCAAAAAAGCATTTTCAAAATTTACTAAAATATTCAGTAAATGCATTTAAAGTAAAAAAGTAGAAGTTCTCCAAAAAATGTTGAAAATAGAATGGATTGAATGAGTTCAGGGTTAGATAGAGCAATCTGGTGGTTTGGTAGCGGATCTTAAGTGGAAAGTTGTTCAGAGAGTTAGTTTCCGATTTCCCAGATTAGAACGTCGCGATAGAGTGGATTAAAAGAGCTTCATAGTAAACTACTAGGGAGAATTAATTTGACAATTACAGTTTTTATTGCGTGGATGACGGGAGATCGAAAAACCTTCTGTTAAAACGTCATTATACCAAAAAATCAATTTAAACGTCATCTCAGTTTTAAAATTTAAAAATGGAGAAATTTCTGCATCTATCATCAATAATTATATTTTGTTAATTTTATGATATGTATAGTATATTTCTTTCTCTATAAAATTATTGTTTATTATGAATGCAACTATGAACTGAAATTTTTATCATTCATTTAACATTGTGGTGTTACATGATGTTTATTTGGTTACATGATGTGGTTACATGATGTTTATACATGCAATGTAATTAAACCAGATATTATGTTTAAATAAATTCATTTGCAGTATAGATCATATTTGTTATTGAATTTCAAACAAGAATCTATTTGTATAGAGATAAGTTAAAAATTGAATCATCATCTTCAACATCTTCGGTCCCAACTGTGTCTTAAAACGCAGTCCACAAAGATGTTCAAGATCATAAACTCGTTCGAGCATAAAAATACGTGAAATTGGGAGATCTATGAGTGACATAACTCGTGCTTGTTATATTTTCATAGAAGAAACTATTTACGAGTAATTCTGCTGACACACTTATTGTTAGATGCATCATTTTGTATTTCGTAGACCACGTCGCACAAGTGGTAGATCACTTTTGGTCTCGCAAGGCGTACTCTTGAAACTGCTACTAAAAAGACTTCACTCGCTAAAATAGCTTCGATATTGTACAAGTTGTCCCGGAATTATTAACAAGGTTTAAAATAAAATTCCCTAATTTTTAGCCAATTTAAGACCGTATAATCGTGCATAATGAATCTCCAGGACATATTTTAACAACTCTGAGAGAAATTCTCGAGTAAAATTTATACGTAGAGAATTTATTAATTTATTAATCTCCTTTCAGTTTTCCAATAAAATGTACTGTGAATATTAATTAAATGTGAAATGAGTAGAGGAATTAAATAGCATTCTTGTAGATGATCACTCGTCTATAATGTTCAATTTTATGTTATCAGTAATATTAATTTAATTTTTGCTAATTTTATTTATTAAATTATGTGATAACATCAGCTGTTTATTTATTGGGAAACTCTAGTCTACGAAAATACTGTTGTATGCTAAATAAAATTGCTATAAGTTCAGTTGTATTTAATATATTTATCAAAAAATAATTTCGTAAATGAAAATGCGTAATGCGCATGCGCGCGCGATGTATTACGCATGCGCAGTGACAGCGTATATACCGCAACTTATTCAAACAAATTATTTTCGCGTTTCCGTAAATCTTAACTGCGTTTGAAATACTAAAATAATTAAAACTGAAATGAAAGTAATGTTTTAGTACTTCATCACTATAAATAAATAGCGAATTTAATAAATAGATGATGAAAGCTCTCAAAGACAAAATTGAGGCAATTTAAGCTTTCCAGCGTAGCGAGGCGAATACAGGTAATCAAAGTGCCTACGATTAATATTTCGTTCGACGCGAAAATTGCATTTCGGTAATTAATAATTTATTTATTTGGCAAATCCGCCGATGAGAGGTCGAGTTAAACACGGAATTATCCGACCGGTGGAACGGGCGAAACGTCGAAGACACGAAAATCCTTCTAAAACAGGGATTACTCGGAGAATTTCTCAATTACCAGAGTGGAATGTGTGATGAACTGAAGAACCGAGAAGCCAGAAGGACGAATGAGCGACCGGAGTCGAAAGTAGAGAAGTGACAAGCAGCCCGACGGGATTTTAAGCTCAAGACGTCACGAGAGTTTAGTAAAACGGTTAAAGGAGCGACCTAACGAGAAGTCCCTTTGTCCCAAAGGATAACCTTACTCTCCATTAACTGGTCTGCGTGACAGAGTTTGTGATGTGTCAAGGAATCCCTTCCGAACAAATTAGGCGAATCCTATTCTAAATTGCACTTTGGCTACTGCAACGATTATATGGGTCATCCTGTGAATAATATCCATCGAATTTTTATTTTCCACGTACCAACTGTTCGGAAGTCACGTAACCTAACTTTTAACCTAAGTTCGCTATTCGTGATTCCGACATTTTTCCTGCGGAATTATTTATTAACGTTCTTGAATTTATAGGAGGACATTTTTTTTAAGATTTCTCTGGACTGCAATATATCTATGTTCATATATCATTAGATTTCTAGGTCCCTTGCTTCTTGAGAGCTTGGTCTGCAGATCCGTTGATCCCTAGATTATTATATCTTTAGATCTCTTGGTCCTTAGATTTCTTGCTCTATAGAATGCTTGATCCCTAGATTATTCTGGGAATCTTAGAGATTTAGTTAGATCTGCAAATATTATTTCCCTAAATACAGGTACAACCATTATTTCTATACCCCTATAATTACATGTATCTACATCCCTATATACATAACGAGATTCCTATACTCTTCTCCCACATAGTTATGTTACCAGTCTAGTTCTCTGTATCCTCAGCTCCCTATATCCCTAATTACATATCCCTGGTTCTTTATAGAATTCTTCATATCCCTAGGCACTTCTATCTAAATACTTACAATTCAAATTTTTGTGTATCAAGATTTCTATATCAGTAACTCTCTGATGTTCTGAATCTCTATAAACTTAGATTCCTATATCTCAGATCCCAAAATAGCTCTAGATCCCAAACTAGACATAGATCTTAAAATAGCCCTAGATCCCAAAATATCCCTAGATCCCAAAATAGCCTTAGATCCCAAACTAGACATAGATCTAAAATAGACCTAGATCCCAAAATAGCCCTAGATCTAAAAATAGCCCTAGACCCCAATATCCCTCGGTCCTGATATCTCAAGATCCTAATATCCCTAGATTCCAAAATATCCCTGAATTCCAATACCCTTAGATCTCAATACACCCAGATCCAAATATCCATAGATCTCTAGATCTCAAAATAGTCCCACCTCCCAAAATATCCCTGGATCCAAATATCCCCAAATCCCACAATCCCCAAATCCCACAATCCCCAAATCCCACAATCCCCAAATCCCACAATCCCCAAATCCCACAATCCCCAAATCCCACAATCCCCAAATCCCACAATCCCCAAATTCCCAAATCCCCAAATCCCACGATCCCCAAATCCCAGAATCCCCAAATCCCAGAATCCCCAAATCCCAATATCCCCAAATCCCAATATCCCCAAATCCCACAAACCCAAAATCCCACAATCCCCAAATCCCAATATCCCCAAATCCCAATATCCCCAAATCCCAATATCCCCAAATCCCAATATCCCCAAATCCCAATATCCCCAAATCCCAATATCCCCAAATCCCAATATCCCCAAATCCCAATATCCCCAAATCCCAATATCCCCAAATCCCAATATCCCCAAATCCCAATATCCCCAAATCCCAATATCCCCAAATCCCAATATCCCCAAATCCCAATATGCCCAAATCCCAATATCCCCAAATCCCAATATCCCCAAATCCCAATATCCCCAAATCCCAATATCCCCAAATCCCAATATCCCCAAATCCCAATATCCCCAAATCCCAATATCCCCAAATCCCAAAACCCCCAATTCCAATATCCCCAAATCCCAATATCCCTAAACCAAATATTCCCAGTGACCTATATCTCAAACTACCTGTATCTACATTTCTGTACTCTTATATCCCTAAATTTCAATGTCCCTAAATGTCTCTAAATCTCTATACCTCGATATCTCAGCGTCTCCACAATTCCATGCGCCAACATCCCCAAATCCGTAAGTGAAATAAAAGGATATCGAAGGTTCGTTCAGTTAATTCGCTCGTGTCACCCAGCATTAGCAAGTGTCAAAAAATTGGTGAGAAAAGAATTCGATAGGTGACGGGTGAGCACACCGTGGGCTTACCACGCAGTAAGTCTTTTGGCTTGTCTCCCCTTTTTTTTTCCTCCGTGCTCAAACTTCTCTCCGGTTCCAATATCTATCCCTCTTCTTTATCGAGTTCTCCCTTTTTTCTTCGCGTTCTCTTTTGTGTACACGCGTGCGTGTGTAGTTAAAGATTGTTCGCCGGCACGAAATCCCGCATTTTCAACACAATCATCTTCCTTTTTAGCAGAAAAGGCGGCAGAGAAGATGGCGGAGGCTAAAGAGGGGGGGACAGTGGAAGCCATTATATCTTCCGCACGAATAAACGTAGGCATCCATCTAAGCTTCTTCTGGAGTCACGCTGGAGCACGAAAGAAGAAGACGTGAAATTAATTTTGATGCTGTCAACTCTCCGCCTCGTTTCCATCGAAGCTGAGTTATAATTTAGCATCTTGCCGAGTGCTAAGCGAGTGGATAAGGTCGATGAAAAGCGGGGATTCCGGAGTGCAGTATTTTAAATTGACCTGAATTTTCTGTTTCACCGATGGAGCAATTTTCAACGTTTACGAATCACCGATTTGAATTTATGAAAACCGACAGCTTCACCGGAAGGAATTCGATTTACAATTTCCACGCCGAATAAAAAGCTGGAAAATACAACGGATTCGCCGAGTACACTGCCGGCCATGATAGGCTCCCCTAGGGAAACTGGAGCTACAGGGGAAAACAGGATACGCTGTTCGTTCACTTTTGGTTGAGAAATTTTTTTAATTTCGCTTGTTACATTTTTGGGGAATTTCAGGGCTCGTTGGAGTTCGCGGTTTGAGAATTTTGGGAGGGGGCTTTTGGACATCACGCAATTTGGGGATTTGGGGATTTTGAAGATTAGGAATTTGGTAATTTGAGTGTTTGACGAATAGGAAAATAATTTGGTGATGTGGAAATTATTTGGAGATGCGATTTGATAATTTAGGGAAATTAGATATTTAGACATTCAATTTAGAAAATTTAGGGAATATGAAACTTAAGGAGGAAGCTCAGAAATCTGGTAATTTATAAATATAGAAATCGAATTTCTAAATGCTTATATTTGATCATTTGGGAACTTGAAAATTTGGATATTTGTAATTTAACAATTTCTTAATTTAAAAATTGAAAATTTCTGATTAAATTTGAACATTCGAAAATTTCTGGTTAAATTTGAACATTTGAAAATTTCTGGTTAAATTTGAACATTTGAAAATTTCTGGTTAAATTTGAACATTTGAAAATATCTAAATTTAGCAATTAGTGAATTTTTAAATGTGTGAATTTGCAAATTTAAACAGTACTAAATTTTGAAGCTGATAACTTTGTTAATTTGAAAATTTGTCAATTGGCTAATTTGCCAATGTATCAATTTTTGAGATTGAAATTTTCTAAATTTGGTAATTTGTTAATATGAAAATTTGGAAGTTGAAAAATGTATTAATTTGAAAAATTGTCAGTTAAAAAATTTATTATTTGAAAAATTGTCAAATGGTAAATTTGTTAATTTGAAAAATTGTAAACTGATGATTTGTTAACCTGAAAAATTTGAAGTTGAAAAATTTTCAAATGGTAAATTTGCTAATTTGAAAAATTATAAATTGATGATTTGTTAACTTGAAAAATTTGAAGTTGAAAAATTTTCAAATGGTAAATTTATTAATTTGAAAATTTGGAAGTCGAAAAATTTGTTAATTTGAAAAATTGTTAGTTGAAAAATTTGAAAAAAAAAATTGTCAGACGGTAAATTTGTTAATTTGAAAATTTGAAAACTGTCAAATTTGTTAATTTGAAAAATTGTCAAATAATAAATTAACTTAAAAATTTGACTTTTGAAAAATTTGTGAATATAAGCATTTAAAATATAAATCCATAGAAACTTAAAAATAGTCATTGAAAGCTTGAAATTTTCACGTACACAAAATCCTTATTCGAACAGTGCCTACATTGCACCCGATTATATAACACGTACTGTCACCTGCGGTCAGTGTCGTACTTAAACTTTGCGGAACCCTGGGCATAACTTCTCGCACACACTTCCACCTATCTACCCATATTCCTCACTCTCTAACAACACACCAATCCGCACTAAAAAATAAAAAAAATAAAATAAAATATTGAACCAACATAGCTTACAGAAATAAAAATATAATCCCTAAAATTTTCAGTTATTTTTGCAAAATATGACGCTCTTTTTTTATTTTCGATAAATTGATTCTCTGAAACAGTTCATCTGCGTTATTGATTTTTTTTTTGTTAAATATATATGTTCTATTGTTAGATTGATAAAGCGTTATCGCATACCGTACGGTAATAAATAATTGATGGAAAACTGGAATAAATAGGAAGCACTTGTTTGATTTGGTCTATTCCAATGCGACTGGAAAGACACATTCGAACAGTTTTAATCGTACTGGAACAGTGCCATGAGTCTACGATCAATCATCGTGAAAGTTACAATTAGACGTGTTGGATCGATGGCTGGTGTAAACTCATATACGTCATTTTAATTTTAGCTATTGCGGTTTTAATTACACGGTAAATAGCGGAAATCAATTGTCAAAGTGCAGGTGCTCGTATTTTTATTTTTCGGGATTTTGAGATTTTTTAAATGATTGAGATTTTGGAAATTTGGGGGTTTAGTGTTTGAATATGGTGGTTTGGGGATGTAGGTTTTTGGGAATTTGGAAATTTAGAAATTTAGAAATTTAGGAATTTGGGTTAGGAAATTTAGAAAATTGAGAATTTGGAAATTTTAGAATTTTGGAATTTGAGACTTTGGGAGGTTAGAAATTTGGAACTTTGAGAATTTGAAATTTTGAGAATTTGGAATTTTCAAAATTTGGAAATTTAGGAATTTGCAAATTTGAGAATTTGGAATTAAGAGAATTTGGAAATTTGAGAATTTGGAATTTTGAGAATTGGGAAATTTGAGAATTTTGGAATTTGAGAATTTTGGAATTTGAGAATTTTGGAATTTGAGAATTTTGGAATTTGAGAATTTTGGAATTTGAGAATTTTGGAATTTGAGAATTTTGGAATTTGAGAATTTTGGAACTTGAGAATTTTGGAATTTGAGAATTTTGGAACTTGAGAATTTTCGAACTTGAGAATTTTGGAATTTGAGAATTTTGGAATTTGAGAATTTTGGAACTTGAGAATTTTTGAACTTGAGAATTTTGGAATTTAAGAATTTTGGAATTTGAGAATTTTGGAATTTGAGAATTTTGGAATTTGAGAATTTTGGAATTTGAGAATTTTGGAATTTGAGAATTTTGAAATTTGAGAATTTTGGAATTTGAGAATTTTTGAACTTGAGAACTTTGGAACTTGAGAATTTTGGAATTTGAGAATTTTGGAACTTGAGAATTTTTGAACTTGAGAATTTTGGAATTTGAGAATTTTGGAATTTGAGAATTTTGGAATTTGAGAATTTGGAATTTTGAGAATTTGGAATTTTAGGAATTTGGAAATTTGAGAATTTGGAAATTTAAAAATTTTTTAATTTAGAGAACTGAAAAGTTTATAATTCAAAAATGATTAAATCCACAAATTTTTAAAGCCCTAAAAAATAATATAAAATAAAAAAAATCTAAACTGCAGCCTTCTCTAATAACAACAGAAGATTAAGCTACAGTGAGTGTTAAATTCTAAATGATTGAAATGCGTTTATTTGGCAGCCAAAAACTACTGATTAATTCAGTGTAACTTTCACTGATGAAATCGATGGTCCTTCACTGATTTAATTACTAATTTACTTCGTTAATTAAATCAGTGACTGGTCACTATTTCCGGGTAACAAATTTGCAGTCAGACATCTAAAATAGGAGTTCGTTACAAATTTTATATGAAAGGAGTCTTCGAGCAGAAGATCATTACTTTAATGGATATCAGTTATAAATTTATACTTGAACACTAATATTGATTGATTGATTGATTTCATAAGGGCCTCGACTGCTGTGCTCATTGGTCCATTGAATACTAATATCAAATTTCCAATATAATAATACTTATATGTAATTACTAATTTGTTAATTTAATTATTAATACACGTACTTGAATAATAGTCTATAATTTGAGGTACATAATACTTGTATCTGAGTACCTATTTGCAAGTCCCAATATCGGATACTTGTACTTGAATACCAATCTCTAATTTCAAGTATTTAATACTAACACTTGAATACTTATCTACAATCACAAATACCCAAAACCTGAAACAATCGCAATCGCCATTCGTACAAGAAATCGTGTCAGACGAAGTCATAAATTCACAAACTGTTATACCACGACATTAAGCAACATACTTACCGCAATTACTTGTCTACTTATGGATTATTCGAAATGAGACCGTTCGCTACATCCAAGTTGATGTTCTCGAATTCAGATTTAGGGAATGTACAATCTAGAGCGGGCAAATTGGACCGAAAGTCGATAAAATCGGTTTGACGATTGTACGGCTCGTAATCATTCATGATAAAACAGCTGACAGTTATATGGCCGACGTGACGAGGACTTCCAAAAATATCAACGAGAACGTAATCGGAATCGGTCGCCGGTGCAATCGCGGCGATGCCGATGGCTGTGAATCGCGGAGAAGGAGGCCGACTGACAACTGTGCCTGATGACGGGAATAAAGAAGAAAAGATGGAAACGGAAAAGAACGTGGAAAAGGCAACCGAATGTTACGTCGAACGAGCAAGAGAACAAACGGCGGGGGACAAAAAAAGATGAAGAGCACGGAATTCCTCGGGCGAAACATCAAGGACGGAGCAAGTTTTTCTCGATTGCGGAGTTTGGCAATTTTGCGATTACGGATTTGGCATTTGGGGATTTTAGTGTTCGGAGATTTAGGGAATTTAGGAAATTCTGAATTTTGGGATATTGAGAAGAAGATTTTGAAGATTGGAATATTTTGAAGATTTTTAAGTTTCAACATTTGAGAATTTGAGAAATTTCTCCCTGTCCTCAATACAGATGTAACTCTCTAGATTTATATATCCCTAGATTTCTATATACATAGAAGTCGATATATCCAAAACTCCATATTCCTAGATATAGATTACATTATATCCCTAGATCTACAAATCCCTATAGCTCTAAATTCCCAAATTACCAAATTACTAGATTCTTAAATCACAACATCTCTAAATCCCTAGATTTTCAAACACATAAATCTCCAAATCTGTGGATTCAAATATCACTAGATCCCCAAATTCCCTAGATCCCAACACCACTAGTTCTCCAAAAACCCTAGATCCAAAATTTGCTAGATCGGAAAAGAACTAGATCCCAAAATCAGTAGATCTCCAAATTCCCCAGGTCTCAAAATACCTGGTTCCAAAAATTCCTAGATTCCAAAATTCCTATATCTCAAAATTCCTAGATTCCATAAAAATTCCTATATCCCAAAATCCATACATTCCAAAATTCCTATATCCCAAAATTCCTAAATTCAAAAATTCCTATATCCCAAAATCCCTAGATTCCAAAATTCCTATATCCCAAAATCCCTAGATTCCAAAATTCCTAGATCCCAAAATCCGTGGTTTCCATAAAAATTCCTATATCCCAAAATCCATACATTCCAAAATTCCTAGATCCCAAAATCCCTAGATTCCATAAAAATTCCTATATCCCAAAATCCATACATTCCAAAATTCCTATATCCCAAAATTCCTAAATTCAAAAATTCCTATATCCCAAAATCCCTAGATTCCAAAATTCCTATATCCCAAAATTCCTATATCCCAAAATCCCTAGATTCCAAAATTCCTAGATCCCAAAATCCGTGGTTTCCATAAAAATTCCTATATCCCAAAATCCATACATTCCAAAATTCCTAGATCCCAAAATCCCTAGATTCCATAAAAATTCCTATATCCCAAAATTCCTAGATTCCAAAATTCCTATATCCCAAAATCCCTAGATTCCAAAATTCCTATATCCCAAAATCCCTAGATTCCAAAATTCCTATATCCCAAAATCCCTAGATTCCAAAATTCCTATATCCCAAAATTCCTAGATTCCAAAATTCTTATATCCCAAAATTCCTAAATCCAAAAATCCCTAGATTCCAAAATTCCTATATCCAAAAATCCTTAGATCCAAAAATCGCTAGATCTCCAAATCCCTAAATCCCTAGATTTCGATATCTTTAAATCCTGGTATCTTTCACATATTCCGCAATTTATTGTTATGAATAGCATTGGAACGAGCGAATATAAGAGAAACGTATAATTGTTCGGTTTTCAAGTTGATCGAGTGAAATAGATTGAAATTATCGAAACGATAGGAAGGAAAGATTTAAACGTATTAGTTTTTCGGTAGTTTGCCGTAACTTCGGAACACTTAATTGGCCGCAATACTTTTCGGATATTTAAACTCCGGCAAGATTCAAATAATACCAGTGAGTTGAAACTTCACGGCGATTGATTTAATCGAAAACTTGCGAGGGAAACGTATTGAATCGCCAATGCCGGTCGCGCCGTGCCGGTACTACCCATTACTAATGAATCATTTCCAACTTTGGACACAACGGCACCGGGAACAATGATGAACATTCCAGTTACCACTGTCGAACCGTACAATTTCGCTTGGGGGAAAAAAAGAAATAAGATCGATCGAGGTACCCCGGTCCACCCCGTGCTCGGAACCGACGAAAATAAATTTGGCAAACGTTCCGCTTTTTCCCTTCCACCAACTTGGACGATTCATATTTACAGTTTGCATCCGAGTTTTCTTAATAACCGAAAAAACAGGGACGAATCGACGTGGGGCGCGGAGACTCTCCCGGATTTCTGCGTCTTTTACTCGTTTTTCTTTTTCTTTTTTTTCTCTCGTTCGCGTTTTAGTAATATAAGGAGGAATGTGGAAATTCAGAGTTCAAAGGCAAATACGAGGGGACGTCGGAAAAGTGGAATAAAGTACACCGCATTTATAAATGTGTCATTACCCGTATTTGTCAATTTCAAGATCACTCGATTCCCTCGTCAAGCTACCAAATCTACGAACTTTTCTATTTTATTCATTTATTTTTCCCTAATTTATAAAATTGGGAAACAAGTATAATAAAATGTCCAAGAGTTTAAATTTCTTAAGTTTAACTTAAGTCTCTTAATTTTTCAATCTTCCAATATTTTTGTTTTCAAATTCTGAAAATTATAGAACTCGACATTTAAAATCACTAAAATCTGAATGTAGCCTCGTGCCAAATCCCTAGTTCTCAAATAATGTGTCACTAAATATAAAACCCCTACATCCTGACGTTACTCAATTTCAAAATTCCTATATATCCTGAAATCCCTAGATCCACAATTCTCAGATCACAAATTCCAAGATCCTGAATCCCTAGAGCCAAGAACCCCTATATTCCTAAATCCCTAGATCCAGAATCCCTAAATTCCAAAATCCCCAAAACTTAAAAATTCTAATTCCAAAAATCCTTAGATCCAAAAATCCCTAGAGTACAAAACCTCCTAGATCCAGAAATCACTAGTTCCAAAATCCCTAAACCCCAAAAATTCTAATTCCAAAAATTCCTAGAGCATAAAATCCCTAGATCCAGAAATCACTAGTTCCAGAATCCCTAAACCCCAAAAATTCTAATTCCAAAAATCCCTAGAGTTCAAAATCCCTAGATCCAGAAACCACTAGTTCCAAAAATCCCTAGATCCAAAAATCCCTAAATCCAAAAATTCGTAGATCCAAAAATCCCTAGTTCCAAAAATCCCTAAATCCAAAAATCCCGAATCCCCAAAAACTCTAGTTCCAAAAACTCTAATTCCAAAAACTCTAGTTCCAAAAATCCCTAGATCCAAAAATCCCTAGTTTCAAAAATCCCGAATCCCCAAAAACTCTAGTTCCAAAAATCCCTAGTTCCCAAAATCCCTAGTTCCAAAAATCCCGAATCTCCAAAAACTCTAATTCCAAAAATCTCTAGACCCCAGTATCCCTAGATCCCAAACCCCCATACCCAAAATCCCTAAATTCGAAATCAGTATAATTCGAAATTTCCAAATGCCAAAATCCCTACACCTCGAAATCCCTTTATCGCAATTCCCTAAATTTCAAACTAAAAAATCTGCATTTTCATATTTCACTGCTTTCGACCGTAACTTCACGATTTTTGCAATAAATAATTTACATCTTCTTCGAGTAAAGAGTTAAAGAGTTAAAGCCAGTAAGTTGCATGAAAAACGAGGGTAATCCATTTAGAAAGTGCGAGTATGACGTTCTAATTTTCATGATAGTTATTAAATCACGTGATCGGATTAAGAACTTTTCAACCGTCGGGTGCATTATCAATTCACGTTATTATTAACAACTCGGACAGTTTATCAATCGGAGTATTCGGCGTTATTAAAAGCAAAGAAATATTGTGATGCCCGTGCACTTTGTACCATGTTGACAATAGGATTTGAAACTATGCTCAACAGGAAGTAGCTGCAACGAAATTTCTTCGAAGGAATTAATAAAGCGTATCTGGTTTCAACCGAAGTATACAGAATGCAGGCTATGTCTAACATACAATTCCGTGAACAATGTTCGTTGTATAGCAATCTTAATACCCGGCGATATTAAATTTCTTCGTCAAGATTCCCTCATTTAGGAGATAGTTTTAATTCGCGAATCAATTCGCGGTCGTAAAGAAACTTCCTCGATCGATAAATCCAATACGTTTGCGGGGAGAGGCAACAGTTTGCGGAAAATATTAATACCTCGTTGCATGATTTTTTCATTTCGGAAAACGTGCTTGTTCCACGTCTTCCGCGAATAACAAGAAAATTACAGCGAGCAAATGTTTTCGATTAATTCCCCGTTGCAGGATTTTTTCGCGAACACAATTTTCACCTAGCGATCGAGATAATGATAACGGAATAACACTAAACAAATATTCATGCAGAAATTGTGTTTAAATTGTAAATGAGATTAAATATATATTTTATATCGCAAATTTGCAACGTTATTTGAATGCGCAACGCGGGTAATTGGAACAAGCCAATAAATGTTTCGAATAATTTTCTGATTATTAAAATATGCGGTGCCCGGGTCATTTATGTTTTACAAGATACGATAATTTCGTGGTGTGTTATCTTTCGCATCGTGCAACAGTATGCAAGTAAAGATTAAATCGTAACGTAAGTCCCCGACGTTTCTTTTACTCCGCTTATGAAACGAGATATTTTACCATGCGATTTTGTTTGTGATATATAAATATTACATGTTACTAGATAGCCGCTTTTTTCTTCGCGATATTATTTTTTCGTATATTTTCCATTTCAAGTTAAATTAAAACCTTCGCCGTTTAG
Source organism: Megachile rotundata (assembly GCF_050947335.1). Classification (NCBI taxonomy): domain Eukaryota; kingdom Metazoa; phylum Arthropoda; class Insecta; order Hymenoptera; family Megachilidae; genus Megachile; species Megachile rotundata. The sequence continues at coordinate 14,595,022 of NC_134984.1, forward strand.
AAGAAGTTAAAAAAAAGTAGATTGCAACGTTCCGTTTCCGTTATGAACTTATGTCACAACCTAACGTAATATAATAGTAAATATGTTCTTTCAAAAATGAAAATACCGTGGAAATGTGAAAATACGCAATTTTGAACGTGATGATATAAATCGCGGAAACAGTTTCTTACGGGGATATATCGTACATGTAAAGTTGTATAAATATCCTATGAATATGAATATTTAGTGCGGTATATGAATAATAAAGTTTCATAAATTTATGCCAAAACTAAAGTTACAAATTTGTATATTTATAAACTATCCAAACTTCTGCAATTTAGAGTAGATTTTGTGAAGTCAAGAATTTTTTAGGTTGAAATTTGGCAAATTAGTTAATTGGTAAATTAATGAGGTGTTAGATTGCTGATTTGATGAATTGATGAATTGATGAATTGATGAATTGATGAATTGATGAATTGATGAATTGATGAATTGATGAACTGATGAATTAGTGAATTGGTGAATTGGTGAACTGATGAATTGATGAATTATTGATTTGGTAAATTGGTAAATTGATATCTTTACAAATTGGTAAATTGATATTTTTACAAATTGATAAATGATGAATTGATGATTTGGTAAATTGGTAAATTGATATCTTTGCAAATTGATAAATTGATGAATTGGTGAATTGGTGAATTAGTAAATTGGGGAATTGATGAATTGGGGAGTTGATGAAGTGGTAAATTGGTGAATTAGTAAATTCCTTATTGGTCGAGTAATGAATCAATGAATTGATAAATCGATGAATTGGTAAATTAGTGAATTGATGAATTGGTAAATTGTTGAATTGGTGAATTGGTGAATTGGTGAATTGGAAAATTGATGAATTGGTAAATTGATGAATTGGTAAATTAATGAATTGGTAAATTGTTAAACTGGTGAATTGGTAAATTGTTAAATTGTTGAATTGGTAAATTGTTAAATTGGTGAATTGGTAAATTGGTGAATTGTTAAATTGGTGAATTGGAAAATTTCTTAATTTGAATCTAGAAAACTGAAAAATTAGTGAACTTATACAATCCTCAATTTGGAAGTTGTTAAATATGCAAATTTGCAAATTTTTAAACTTAAAAGTTACCAAATTGTTACATTGGCGAATTTAAAAATTCAAAAATGTTTAAAGTTTATAGTCGGTAAAAACAGTCCACCTCCCTCAAAAAGAGCAAAAAATTAAGAATATGAATGCATGAAACGAAATTACAAAAGTCTTTCTAAGAACGCACCGCTAAGTTTTCAAGAACGATTAAGTAAATCGCCAAATGGACCTCCCATTAAATATCCAATCTTCGTAAGAACGGATAGGTCGGTAACAAATTTCGACGGATCAAGTAGAACAGAAACGTATCGGTAGCGTCTGGATGAAATCCGGAAAAGTGCAGCGGAGTGCAGGGAAAATAAATTTGACAATCCACAAGTTTGCTAACTCGGGCGACTTAGAAAATTCATACCATCAAGCAACGCTGAAGTTTTCTTAATAAGGAATCTCGAATTCCAACTGTTTTGGCAAGTAGGTCACGTTGCATGCGATTTCCTGCATACCCTTGCCACCTCTCCAAGTGGCTTCTGTAATGTGGCAAGGTAAACCACCGCCTTACGGTACAACTTGTTCCTATATGCGATGCTACGTACATACATACATACATACATGCATAAAAGCACGACGAAATGTTACCCCTTGTTGAGACGACTCGAGAAAAAATGCATACCACGTGTCTATGACTGCACCAGCCAAATGAAAAGGAATGCAGCTGTGCTCGTGAAACGACCGTACATCATGTTTTTTCAGATATGCATGCGATCTCCCATCTCAGACTTGTGTCAATTAAACATTTTCTATGCGATCTGCGAACCACGCAACATGTGGTTTCAGATGTTTGCCAGGAATTTCATCAATGCTATGTAATTTCAATTTGACTGCACAGTAAGATCGCGAATACTTCGCAAATTCCATTCAACTATATTTGCGTAACGAGTTTCCACTGTCTCATAAATTTTACACGCTTTTTATTGTTTTCGTGCGGATTTTATTTATGCATACACATATTTGTTTTTTTAGTAAATGGAATATCTAGAGAATCGATAACGTTTGGTACATTTATATCTGCGTATTAAACCTATCTTTGAAAAAGGAATAACATATGACTGTAAAAATGAACAGAGTTTGCAAAATGTGTGCAAACTTGATAATTAATAAAGGTATATATAGAACTATCCAATTCAAACAGTGGATACGTAGGAAACGTAGACAATAAGACCCTCCAGGTAGAAACTTGAACTTCCACAAACTCCACGTCGTCTTTGAAACAATAAAGCCTAATTTCTACTGAAGTTCGTGTGGTAGCATGACTGGCTAACCTTTTTCTTGCCCGTTGCAACGCTGTACATACTAAGTAATGAACGGTAAAATAATCAATGCAATTAGACATGTAACATGATAAAAACAACAAACTGCATAAATGCAATTCGTCAGAGAACATTTTATATCACGCTGTTCCTCACACTGGAAATTTGTTTCCCTTCAGTGTTTTTTATCCCGTCTCTTTGTAACCCGATTCGGAATGATCATGTGAATTTATTTGATATTCGAACCTAGAGACAAATTCATACTTTGCAACATTTGAACCGTTCGGTTCAATTACCAAAGTGATTAACTCCGTTAAATAAAAGGACTACTTGCTCTTTCGATCTCGGTGTTGCACTTGTAATCGGACGATTCGACAGTGGAATTTAAAATAAATTCGAAAAGAGATTTAAAGACTGTTTGGTGTGTGATTGGCTCGTTTGTTTACCTGATCTGTCATTCGCTTTTGAAACTTGGTTATTATACGTGTCAAATGGTGAATTTTGAAGTATGGACAGTTGGAAATGATTTGATAACATAAAGCAATGCAAAACAACATTTATACTGCATCAACGGGAAAGCTGCTGTTTGATCGGAATGATATGCATGTATAAATGTTTTAGTATTAATACGATATGTGTGTATGTGTGACGTGCAGCAGGCCACACATTTTTATTACGTACATACCAAGATTCAAAATATTAAAAAACTAACAGTGTTAGATGCAAATAAAGTTACTGTGAAACTAACATAATAGCAGTTTGAAATTTAAAGAGTATGTTTGTGGCAACATGTTGCTGATATGTAATGCATGATGATATATGACAAGTGGTGATATATGAAGAGTGACGATACATGACGAGTTGCAATATATGACAAGAGGACGAATGAGAATATGATAAGTGGCGATATATGACGAGTTGCAATATATGACGAGTAGAGATGTATGACAAGTGGCGATATATGACGAGTAGAGATGTATGACAAGTGGCGATATATGACGAGTTGCAATATATGACGAGTTGCAATACATGACAAGTGGCGATATATTGCGAATGGCGATATATGACGTGTGGCGATATATTGCGAATGGCGATATATGACGTGTGGCAATATATTGCGAATGGCGATATATGACGTGTGGCGATATATTGTGAATGGCGATATATGACGTGTGGCGATATATTGTGAATGGCGATATATGACGAGTTGCAGTATATGACAAGTGGCGATATATGACGAGTTGCAATATATGACAAGTGGCGATATATGACGACTGGCAATATATGACGTGTGGCGATATATTGCGAATGGCGATATATGACGAGTTGCAATATATGACAAATGGCGATATATGGCGAGTTGCAATATATGACGTGTGGCGATATATTGCGAATGGCGATATATGACGAGTTGCAATATATGACAAATGGCGATATATGGCGAGTTGCAATATATGACGTGTGGCCATATATGACGAGTTGCAATATATGACGAGTGGTGATATATGACACACAGTGATATTTAATACAATATACAATGCATGACGAAATACAGTCGAAAACTATATGGAACACGCGCTAATATTAAATGCATGGCAATATACTGCACGTGGCGATATACAAAAGGTATATAGGATCTGCCAATATCAAATGCATAATGATATAAAACACATTGCTACTTAAAACTCATAGTAATGTAAAACAGATAAAAATTACAACGAATAGAAATGAAACACATCGCAATATGATCGGCGGCAATATAACGAGTATCTGCCATAAGACACTCTAAGCTATTTCCTATCTTTTGAAACATGCTACGATTAAGAAAAAAAAGTATTGTAACTAGAAATTGAAGCGTTATCAAATCCACATACTATGACACATTGAACTCTCGTTATATTGCCATTTTTATACTGCCACAAAAATTTCAACGCACATAAAACGATAGTTAATTAACGCTGAACATAATCAATCGAAATGAATACATTAGAATTCCAAATAGCTGTGTAATATATACCGAACGTAATGCAATACAATATCCACGTTTCGTTCAAATAGAGTAACTGCAAGAAAAGCAAGGTCTGCAAATACCCCTTTGATCCCCAGTAGGTAATCTAAATCCGTCAACATCTTCCCAGATTCTACGGAACGTAGTTCTGCAGAAATCCAAATACAGAATGCAAAGTATGTCGATTCGTATATTGTATCCAAAAAAAGAAATGGAAGAAACGGAGATAGGGTGAGAAAGGTGCTAAAGCGTAACCCTCTGCGAAATACGGTAAACAGTGCTATACGGTGTGTCTTGGTGCTGCGGTAAAAAGTGTAGCGACTGTGAAATGACTTTTTGCCCGTGGGCTCGAAACAGTGAAGGGTTGAATGATCGCCTCGAGGGAGTACATTTTGGATCTTTCTATTTTTTTTCCCCTTTTTGGCGCAAGATTGGCCTTACGCGATACGAGTAAAAGTTTAGATCGTTCGTTAAACTGTTCACTTAACGCGATGCAGGTTATGACACCAGTAATCTTAGACGTTTCCCTTCTGGTCGTTACTATTTGCTCTTAATTAATAGTTATCGCCGAGTTTCCTCGTTTATACTACACTTCTACTTATGGTCCCATCTTTATTTGACTTTCAACAATTTATTTCTTAGCTTTTAATTCTCCCGTTTCTAAAATTTTACGCGATCAAATTTTGTTCACGCAAAAAGCGAATATTTACATTTATTGATAAAATCTTGCGTGGTTCCGAATTGATTCGTATGGAATTTCGTTTAAATCGTAATCGAGCTTTAAATTAGCTTCGAATGTTTTCATTTTATCAGAATTGAAAATGATTTCATACAATACTAAGAACGCTTTAATCGAAATAGCACTTGGGAACATTCATGCGAAATTAAAATTGAAATGTAATTTTTTTGCGTAATTAATGTCGCGATTTAATTTATATGGAACTCGAAATATTTGAATGAAGTTAAAACCGAAATTTAACGTGCGGAAAATTTGTAATATTTATACGAAATTTAAACTGAAATATCATTTATACGAAATCAGTGTATGCTAAACCAGAGCTCCGTGGTTTCTACAAATTTAAGCGGATGAAACAATTTAACTTGTAGTTACAGCTTCAAATTAAGTCATATAAAGTTATGGATATTAACATACGCGCGGCATGTTACATGTGTTATAAATATAACTCGGCGAACTTTTAAATTAGTGCAGCGTTGTAAAACAAGAGTGGCTGTTGTTCCGCTACCGAACAAATAAATGTAAACAGTGAATTCTTCGGAGCTGTCGAACTAGAATGAGCAACGATAGACATTTACCGATGGCCTGTCAAAAATTCATTTTCGTGTTTTTCACCTGTCGATACGCGTTAGTGTATGCACTCTGTGCCCGGTTTTCTCATTCACAAATCACATGTTATTCAATTTTCTCCAATTTTACATCTATTAAATTTCAACTTTGTCGACACGGAAATATTTTCAGCGCACGCTTCTGATACACAAATCTCCGACGTTGCATAAAGTAAATTTCAGTCACATGTATCCATTTTACAGAAATTCGAATTTTAATCACGTGTATCCAGTTTCATATAAATATTTCTAATATTAAGATTTTTAATTCGAACCACGTGCAAATTTTCTTAATTTTAGTTGACTGAACTTCTAATCACAATAATCAATTTTCAATTCTAATTTCATGTAAACATTTTTAAAATTGTTTAAAATAAATTTTGTTTCGAACCACGTGCAAATTTTCTTAATTTTAAGTGACTGAACTTCCAATCACAATAATATCAATTTTCAATTCTAATTTCAAGTAAATATTTTTAAAATTGTTTAAAATAAATTTTGTGTCGTACCACGTGCAAATTTTCTTAATTTTAAGTGACTGAACTTCCAATCACAATAATATCAATTTTCAATTCTAATTTCAAGTAAACATTTTTAAAATTGTTTAAAATAAATTTTGTTTCGAACCACGTGCAAATTTTCTTAATTTTAATTAACTGAATTTTTAATCACAATAATAAAAATTTTCAATTTCATATAAATATTTGTAAAATTATTTAAAATTTCAATTCGCGTGTAAATTTTCCTAATTTTAATCGAGTATTCTGATGATAAAGTATAATTTTCAATTTATATGGAATACAAATAACTTTAAAATAGCTGTGAGTAAATTTGAATTGGAATCACATGTAACAAGATCACATTGTTTCTCCGTGGCACACAGTAACCAATGAAAATCGAGTACCTAATTGCAGTTGTATCGTAACGCGCACAAACGAAGTAGCAATCAGTAACCAATCTACTTGTGAAAGAAACGACGAAAGAAAATCCGTGGATGATCAAACGACATAAAACTCACCCTGATGAAACGGCATCCGATCAACGTTATGTCCACTGACATGTCCCATGCCGTCGACCCCGATGAGCATCGAAAGGGATGTTAATAAAACGATCATCGAGATCGTGCTCGAAGAGTGAACAGCACGAGCTGGCATTCCTGCTCGCCGGTTCTTTCCTTCCGCGTTGATTCGAAGATCACGTTGAATCTCGGGGTATTAACGTTAAAAAGACGTTCAACTCGCCGCAACGTTCAATTCGTCTCACTTTTATCCCGTAGATTGGTCCTCGATTAGCGCACCTGGTGCCGTTCCGGGCGCCTTCTGCGTGCGAGGCACGTGCTCCGAGCAATTCCCGGCCGAACGATCTCTCTCATCTCTACTTCTTCTTCCTCTTCAGGTCGTCCCGATCTCGGCACCGATCGGCGACAAACGCACCGTTCCGACCTCCACGATCACGCGACGATCGTGCGTCCGGGGACGAGTGTTCCCGTGGGGCCTCACTGTTCTATCGTCGAAACGTTTGCTCCATTCTCGTCACGAAGGTACGTAAACATTCAAGGTCACCAACACCGCGCAAGAGGAGAAAAAATCCGTTGTACCGCGGGTAAGAAGGAAGAGGGTCCACGACGAGCAGCTCTCTTCCCGAGGCTGGTCCTGGTCCCTCTGTCCCGGGCCGTAGACTGTCTGCTCTGCCTGGAAATCCTCGGTGTACGGAGTATGCTCCTGCCTCCACCTCCATCGTCCACCTACAACCCCACCTCCAAAGGCACCCACCGCCGCTCGCCGATAAACTTCCTACAGGTACCCTCCGACACCCACCTCCCTGACCCTCCGCCGCCTGCAGCCCGCACCAGGAACCGTCTACTACCCTCTGGCGCCTGCGCCGACCAGACTCTGTGCCCTGATGCCCGGGCACTGCTGCTGCCACTGCTGCTGCCACTGCTGCTACCTCTGCTGCTTTCTCGTACCTTCACAAATCTCTCTCCTCCTCCTCCTCCTCCTCTCGCTGGCTCTCCCCGTCCCAGCCACGTACACCACTCCACCTCATCCTCTCATTCACGTTTATGTGCCGTCTTCCTTCTGTTCCCGTCTTTCTCCCCACGATTCCGCGCTGTCCCTTTCCCTCCTTTCCGCGTCTATCCGCCGCGGTGTCTCTCTGCTTTACCTATCGCATTTTTATCTTTTTCCAAAGGTTTTTTTGCTTTTTCCAAAGTTTCATAGCTGGAGAACCGGCCAAGCTTTTCACTCGGACACATGCTGTCTGAGTTCTTGTTTCTTTCCTCGGGATCGGCTTGGACGAATGCCTCCTAGCATCCCTCTTGCCTGCCAACGCTCGCTCCCTGGTACCAGGTAACGAAACTCGTTACAGCTACTTCTTCTTATTCTGCTTCTTCGGGAACGGTGATCGGTGACGTTGATAATGTATGGTGTTTAACCGGTACCACTCGGGGAGAGACGGTTTCAATTTGCTACACGAGCTGGTCGCTTTTGGTTTTTGAACTGTAAACGGCTTCTTTAAGCCGCGGTCGCTCAACGTGCCTCGTTTTTGACCAATCGCGTTCGTGTTTATCTTCAAACCGATGACACTGTGGAGGAGACTGTGACTAATGAAATTTTCGACTACGCTTTGATGCTTTATGTTAATCTTCTCGTTTTGCGGATTTTAATTATTGCGATTTCATATATTATTTTGCGGGTTCCAGTGACATTGCTGATGCAAAATTTATGAATTTTCATTTTGGACGTTCGTAACTCTCAATTCTTATATTTTCAGACTTCCAAATTTCCAAATCGGTAAATTATAAAATTTTGTTCCGCAAACTGCAAATTTAATTACTAAATTTTCAGATTTATATTCAGAACTGTTATTCCACATATCTTAATTTCCATAAAGTTGCTAAACTTTTACCATTTAATTTTAATATTTTGAAATTGTCAGATTACCGAACTCTAACGTCTCTAAATTTCCATATCTCCCATTTCTGAATTCAAAATACCTTTCAAACTATTAACCTGTTTAACACTGCTCATACATTTTTTCCACAGAATATTTCATAGACTTAACCTACATACAAAAATTTATTACACCGTTTAAAAAAACTGGCCACTCAAAATCTCCTTCGCTATTTCACCTATGAAAAAGCTATTTATGTCACATTATATCTTCTATCATACCAAACAGCTTCTATCATAACACTTTTATGATATTTTCAGTTTGCCCTGGAATATTCCCGCGAGCCGACTTAAAATGAACGAACTGTATATATAAATGAAGTACCTGAAGAGGATCGGAATAATAATCTACGTGTACCTACCGAAAGTAAAGAAATTCTGATTTATAATCGCATTAATTTCGTTTAATTATATAAAAGAGTTACGCACAAGGACTAATTTATTGGCCGATCGACGCGAAATCAACGAACAAACATAAAATGAAATTAAAATTACCGACGCCTCATTGGCTGGTCGTTCGAGGGTATAAATATTAATGCAATCTCGATGATTATTTAATGTTCATTCGATACTGTAATTGATGAACACTTGCCCCTTTCTATTCTCTGTCACGGTGGTTAGATAGCTTGTTCCGTTTCTAGACACGAGATAACGAGTTTCGTTGGGACAATTCCACGCATCTAAGAAGATCACGACATACTACTCTACGAACACGAAGAAGGAGACGTGGGAGATAGGTCGGTGCAGTCTGAGCTGACGTTATGAGAATACGAGAGGTGGAATTTGGAATGATAGAAGTGATTGTTCCGAAATTACGAGCTACGATCTTTTTCGTCGTTAACAATGCCGAACGATTTTCGATTTGTAGTATGAACACGAAAAGAGACGTGGATGCGCCGATCAAACGTATGTATCTTAAGATTATTTGAATATTGATCAATCCCACGAGCTTCATTTATTCTCGGAGCTCGTTCACGTGTATCAAAACTTTCTTATACTGACGTCGTTTTTATTAATTAACCTTGTTAGCTCTAATACATTGTCAAAGTTTTTTATTGCTGAAAAGTTTTATCGTTTTTGAAGAAGACGCTCGATTACAAATCTTACTTGGGTGTTGATATATGATGCGTACCGATATGGAACGCGTGACGGTATATGATAAGTGACAACGTATAGCCAGTTGCAATATATGACGAGTTGTATAACGAGTTGCAATATATGACGAGTAAAGATATATGACAAGTGGCGATATATAACGAGTTGCAAGATGTGGCGAATTGAGATATATGACAAGTGACGATATATGACGAGTTGCAATATATAACGAGTGGCGATATATAACGAGTTGCAATATGTGGCGAGTTGCGATATATGACGAGTGGCGATATATGACGAGTAGAGATATGTGACAAGTGGCGATATATGCCGAGTGGCTATATATAACGAGTGGTGATATATAACGAGTTGCAATATGTGGCGAGTTGCGATATATGACGAGTGGCGATATATGACGAGTAGAGATATGTGACAAGTGGCGATATATGCCGAGTGGCTATATATAACGAGTGGTGATATATAACGAGTTGCAATATGTGGCGAGTTGAGATATATGACGAGTTGCAATATATGACGAGTGGTAATATATGACGAGTTATAATATAATATATGACAAGTTGCAATATATGACGAGTGACGATATATAACAAGTTGCCATATATAACGAGTAGCAATATATGACGAGTGGCGATATATGACGAATTGCAATATATAACGAGTGGCGATATATGACGAGTTGCAATATATGACGAGTTATAATATAATATATGACAAGTTGCAATATATGACGAGTGACGATATATAACAAGTTGCAATATATAACGAGTGGCAATATATGACGAGTGGCGATATATGACGAATTGCAATATATAACGAGTGGCGATATATGACGAGTTATAATATAATATATGACAAGTTGCAATATATGACGTGTGACGATATATAACAAGTTGCAATATATAACGAGTGGCGATATATGACGAGTGGCGATATATGACGAATTGCAATATATAACGAGTGGCGATATATGACGAGTTGCAATATATGACGAGTGGTGATATATGACGAGTTATAATATAATATATGACAAGTTGCAATATATGACGTGTGACGATATATAACAAGTTGCAATATATAACGAGTGGCGATATATGACGAGTGGCGATATATGACGAATTGCAATATATAACGAGTGGCGATATATGACGAGTTACAATATATGACGAGTGGTGATATATGACGAGTTATAATATAATATATGACAAGTTGCAATATATGACGAGTGACGATATATAACAAGTTGCAATATATAACGAGTGGCGATATATGACGAGTGGCAATATATGACGAGTGGCGATATATGACGAATTGCAATATATAACGAGTGGCGATATATGACGAGTTGCAATATATGACGAGTTATAATATAATATATGACAAGTTGCAATATATGACGAGTGACGATATATAACAAGTTGCAATATATAACGAGTGGCAATATATGTCAAGTTGCAATATATGACGAGTAGCGATAGAAGATGCGTAACAATGGCAAGTAAAAACATATAGCGCCCGGCGATATATAATGATTGGCAATATATGGCATATGACGACATACAGCTTTGAGCAGTATACAGTGCCTGCCCATATAGCATGTAGCCATGCAGATCACATGGTGATATTTAACCCACGGCTATATACAACGCGTGATATACAGAGAAAAGCGATATTGGACACGCCAATATAGAATGCATGACAATATACTGTGTGTGGTGATATAGAACGCGTTGCTCAACGATTTATCGTCCGAGTTTGTTCATGTGTATCGGAACTTTTTTTTATCGACTTCGTTTTTATTAAATTAATCTTATATACTAGCGAGCTAATATACTGAAAGCTTTTTATTGGACGTTTTATCGTGTTTTAAGGATTTAATAAATTGCAGATCTCATGTGTGTAACTATAAGCTTATATAACATGTTAGCTGCTTTTTTTTATTTTACGAGGTTTGTTCATAATTTTATGGTAATAATATGGATAATAATATGAATATTATAAAACTGATATGTGATGTCTGTCACAGATCTTCATTTAATATTTATTTATTTTAATATTAACAATAATTGTTCGTTCAATAAATTTTAGTAAAATAATTATAACTTTTAGTGGGTTAATAGATATGGTAAAAGAGCGGTACTGTTACAGAAATTGCATGTCGAGAGTTAATACAATTGAATCTTAGGTAATTTAAATATACGTAAGTCGCGATTTATACGCGACGAAGTTACGACATTGAATTTCTTCCCGGAATTAAATGATAGTAATCTTCGCTTGTGTACTTGTGGAACTTATCGATTAAAATAAGCTCCTAGTTATTATGCCAGCAATGTAAATGAAAACGGTAATTCGGAATTTACCGCCGCGAAAGAAGATGGAACAATTGATTACGATAAATATCAAATTGAAATAAATTCCACGACTCGTCTTTTATCGAAAACTCCGCGACGTTCTCGTCATTCGAATAATGTAAAATATCATGTTTATGCGCTGGTAAATAAATGCAAAAACGGAATCGATGCGATTATTGGACATACGTGCGCGCACGGTATCGGTAAAAGAGTTGCAGAATGTTCACATGTGTAACCATCTTGCGGTACTTTGAATTTGCTCGATACAAACATTCTATCCTTTCGCTAACATCTCACTTTCACGATTATTTTATACGTATTGTCCGAAAAGAATAAGACTGACAATAAATAAAATTATTTTATTATCGATGGTTTAGTTCTAATCAAGGAATTAATTATTTTTACAGAGGACTTTTTCACAGAGAGATTAATTATTGTGTACCAGTTTCAGTTATTCTTTATTTTTACTAAACATTAATGTACAATTTTTGTAAATAATAATATGAGAGAATTTTATTTATTCTTTTACATTACAAGTTAAAATTAACTTTCAAATAAATTGATTAGAACCACTTTAAATAATAAGCAGTTGTTTCTAAAACTCAATTTTCGTGAGGTACATTTTGTTAATCTAATAACACAAAACTACCGCGTTGTTTTATGCATCGCGCTGTTTATTGTCAATTTATATTATTTTTATCTAAGGACATAGAGACTTCAGTACTTTATACGCGACGTCTTTTATCTCGTATCACCGAGCAACCGCTGTTGCACGAATGAAAAGGCAGGCGCCTTATAATGCAACGGGAAAAAACGTAGTACAGGAGACAAAAAGAAAAACGAAAGAAAGGAATGTTAAAAAATTTAAGTGAGTAGGTATTCGCGTAGTGACATAAGCGTGCAGTATGTTGCACAACAAAAGAAGCCATTATACCTCTGAAACCATATTAATACCTGATACTTGCATTAATTGCAAACTTCTTTATGGAATTTATTGTAAGAGGTTACCTCGTACTGAGTTTCAAGATGGAGGGGGTGAAATTTGGTCAGAATTGGTTAGGTTATATTAGGTTTGATTAAATTAGGTTAGGTTAGATTATATTAGATTATAGGTCAGATTAAGTTAGATTGAATTAGATTATAGACAGATGATAAGTTAGGTTAAGGCTGAATTAAGTTTGGTTATGTCAGATTAGGTTATATTAAATTTGATCATAGATAGATTGTAGATAAAATAGGTTAACACTGAATTAAATTAGGTTATGTCAGATTAGGTTATATTAAATTTAATTACAGATAGATTGTATTCAAAATAGGTTAAGGCTGAATTAAATTATGTTACGTCAGATTAGGTTATATTAATTTAATCACTGATAGATTGCAGATAAAATAGCTTAACACTGAATTAAATTAGGTTATGTCAGATTAGGTTATATTAAATTTAATCACAGATAGATTGTTTTTAGAATAGGTTAAGGCTAAATTAAGTTTGGTTATGTCAGATTAGGTTATATTAATTTGATCACAGATAGATTGTATTTAAAATAGGTTAAGGCTAAATTAAATTAGGTCATGTCAGATTAGGTTATATTAATTTGATCATAGATAGATTGTATTTAAAATAGGTTAAGGCTAAATTAAATTAGGTCATGTCAGATTAGGTTATATTAATTTAATCATAGATAGATTGTATTTAAAATAGGTTAAGGCTGAATTAAATTATGTTACGTCAGATTAGGTTATATTAATTTGATCACAGATAGATTGTATTCAAAATAGGTTAAGGCTGAATTAAACTATGTTACGTCAGATTAGGTTATATTAATTTAATCATAGATAGATTGTATTTAAAATAAGTTAAGGCTGAATTAAATTATGTTACGTCAGATTAGGTTATATTAATTTAATCATAGATAGATTGTATTCAAAATAGGTTAAGGCTGAATTAAATTATGTTACGTCAGATTAGGTTATATTAATTTGATCACAGATAGATTGTATTTAAAATAGGTTAAGGCTGAATTAAATTATGTTACATTAGATTAGGTTATATTAATTTGATCATAGATAGATTGTAGATAGAAGAAGTTAACACTGAATCAAGTTAGGTTATGTCAGATTAGGTTATATTAAATTTGATCATACATAGATTGTAAAAAGAGTAGGTTAAAGTCGAAGTAAGTTAGGTTATGTTAGTCTAATGTGAAGTTAAGCTACATTAAATTAATTTATATTACATTATGGCGTATTAGGTCAGTAACATTAAGACAAGATAACTAAGCTCACGTTAGTTACATTTGATTAGATTACATTAGTTAAGTTAAATTAGATTAAGGTTGCATTAAATTTGAATTACCTGGGACGGTACATTAGTTCAGATTAGGTGTAAGTATATTTAGAACAAGCCAACATCGCATCGAATTAAATTTCACCGATTTCATAAAATTATTAACCGAAATAAATCTCGAACGACAATCATTAATCATTTTATGTAAAAACGCATTACAGGTGTATGCAGAAATTTTCATAAAACGTCACATTGCATTATGCTTTTTAGGAAAATTTCGTCATCGAAGTGTGTCAAATATTTGACAGTTTGAACAGTTCGGTAATAAAGTAAAAAGCTCTTTCGTATATCGTAAATCATTTACCCTTAATTAATTACGGACGAAGTAGATTCGTCGGATGTTCACAACGTCTACGATTCTGCGGAGTTTCGTTGCCTGAATAAATCTAAATAAAAAGTACCGAGCCCGGTAAATATATCGTAATAATGAAGAATGGCGAGCAACGAATCAAGCGTCGCGACGCGTCGTTAACGAAACTCGTTAACGCCTAGGCATCGAATATTGACGTCGGGTATTAAGCGCATGAGAAATAATTAGAAATTAAACACTTTCGCCTTGGCTGGCAACTGGCAAGGTTAATTGGCCTGTTTCCTTGTCATGAGCGGCGTGAGCAATTAATTACTTTCACACGTTTCCCGTTACTGGTTTGTTAATTACATGCTTAACTGCATTACGCGAATACGTAACTAGGTTTGCAATTGGTCGAAGTGCAAACGTTATACCGGGTACACACAACCCGCTCTAACGAAGGAAATTCTGCAAAGTATTTTGCAATTAATGCTTCCATTAGGAATTAATATGGCTACGAAGTTGCCGGGCAAAGAACAAAACCGAACTCGCCCATAGAATTTTAATATAAACGGCATTCGATTCGACGTTTCGCGACGAAACAAGAAGAAAGAAACGATACATATTATACTATGATTTACCTTACCGAGAAATATATTAAATCTGTAATTATAAATATTTTGCCCCACTTAAAGTTTCTTCGCCAAATCAATTTACGTATCGTGTTTACAGTTCGCGGAACGTTTGTATATAGCTACAAAGTTCGTCGACGAGTGAAATTTAATATCGAGTACAGTAGATTCCCGTTATATTGCCACTTTTGTGTTATGAACAACTCTACTTGTACTAATTTGTATAACAATGTAGAACAACGAGATATACAGAGAATTTACCACGCTTTATATAGACGTCTTACACCACATTATTGCTATATCGATTATCAATGTAGATTCTATCATGTTGCATATTGTCTCGGGTTATATAACCATTTGTCAAATTATCACACGTACAATCGCGGTGCATTATATCGCTATGAGTTGTATTTTCGGCGTGCTAAGTAGTTATATGTTATATCGCCACGCATGGTTTTTGCCGTAGCTTCTTCGCGTATTATGCTTCCGCGCTTATCACGTGGTTCATCGTAACGTGTTGCGTTCACTACACGTTATATCGTCATATATTGTATTCTCCACGCGGTATACTTATCGCTCATTATATTGTCATGCATTGTATTTTCCTCGTATTATATTACCTTGCGTTATATTACCACGCGTTGTATTTATCGCGCGTTATATCGCCACGAGTTATATTGCCGTGCGTTATATTACCACGCGTTACATCGCCACGGGTTATATTGCCACGCGTTATATTACCACGCATTGCATTTACCACGCGTTATATTGCCACGCGTTATATTACCACGCATTGCATTTACCACGCGTTACATCGTCACGCGTTATATTACCACGCATTGCATTTACCACGCGTTACATCGCCACGGGTTATATCGCCACGCGTTATATTACCACGCACTGCATTTACCACGCGTTACATCGCCACGGGTTATATCGCCACGCGTTACATTACCACGCATTGCATTTACCACGCGTTATATCGCCACGGGTTATATCGCCACGCGTTATATTACCACGCATTGCATTTGCCACGCGTTACATCGTCACGGATTATATCGCCACGCGTTATATTACCACGCATTGCATTTACCACGCGTTACATCGCCACGCGTTATATTTATCACGCGTTATATCGCCACGGGTTATCTTGCCACTCCTTATATCGCCATGCACTGTATTTACCATGTATTATATTTCGACGCGTTATATTTACCACATATTAAATTTCAACGCCTTATATTGCCACTCGTTATATCACCATGCGTTGTATTCTCTACGTGTTATACCGTCCTTCATTATATTCGCTATGCGTTATACTTGCTGCGCATTGTATTTGCCACGTACTATATAACCTCGCGTTATATTGCCACGCGTTATACTTCCACGCATTTTATTCGCCATAGGTTATGTCGCCACGTGTTGTGCTCTTCACTCGTTGTATAATACAGCACAATGTACCCACACAATATATCGCCACACATTGTTTTTACCACGTGTAAAATTACTATACGTTATATCGCCATTCGTTACGTTCGTTACGTGCTACATTGCGCGTTGTATTCGCCATGCATTATATAGCGAAGCGACATAAAACCACGCGTTATATTGCTATTTTCAAGTCACTCGTTATATAGCAACATACAGTAAAGTGACACGTTATATAATTGTATATTATATCGGCATACGTTACAAAATTGAAATGTCCCGGAAAATTTTTATCGAAAAAACGTGGAAAACGAGGAAATTGCTGGTGGTCTCTTGTATTTTTTTGCCGTCGATATAACGTAGTTTAGTTATTGTTTGTTTTACGTTGTGTGTTTAAGCGTTAAATAAAATACCATTGACACGTGTCAAAGTCTATTGCGAATCCACACAGAAACAGTAAAATTTGCCGCACTTGTTATGTCTCCTTTGTAGAAATGTAAAAACTGTTTCGTAGCATTTCACAGGCGATTTCTTTGTTCTTTTAATAAAATAAAAACGTGTGTAACTTGCAATATTTTCCTTTGAAAATAATAAATTACATACTGCGATGTTTCTCAACTTCTAGTTGTGAGGACGAAGCTGTGACGAAGTTGTGAGCTTAATAATCTATCAAGCTTACGAGAAAATTATGAATCTTATTTGAAAATATAAGGATAAAGGAAACTAGGACATTAGGGAGTTTAGGAATTTTGTAATTTAGGAATCTGAGAATATTTGAACTTAGAAATGTAGGTATGTGGAGGTGTATGCATATAAGTGTGTAGGTATCTATGCATGTGGGTATCTGGAGGTGTAGATATATAGAGATGTAGGTATCTAGGTATATAGGATGTAGATATCTAGGTATATAGGCATCTGGGTATCTAGGCATACAGGTATTTGGGGGTGTAGGTATCTGGGGACGTAGGTATCTAGGAATATAGATATCTGGGTGTGTAGGTATCTAGGCATACAGATATTTGGGGGTGTAGGTATGTGGGGACGTAGGTATCTAGCAATATAGGTATCTGGATGTGTAGGTACCTAGG
Organism: Megachile rotundata; assembly: GCF_050947335.1. Taxonomy (NCBI): domain Eukaryota; kingdom Metazoa; phylum Arthropoda; class Insecta; order Hymenoptera; family Megachilidae; genus Megachile; species Megachile rotundata. The sequence continues at coordinate 14,612,958 of NC_134984.1, forward strand.
TATACAGGTATCTGGGGGTGTAGGTATGTGGGGACGTGGGTATCTAGGGATATAGGTATCTGGGGGTGTAGGTATGTGGGGACGTAGGTATCTAGGAATATACATAGGTATCTGGGTGTGTAGGTATCTAGGAATATAGGTATCTGGGGGTGTAGGTATGTGGGGACGTAGGTATCTAGAAATATAGGTATCTGGGTGTGTAGGTATCTGGGGGTGTAGGTATGTGGGGACGTAGGTATCTAGGAATATAGGTATCTGAGTGTGTAGGTATCTAGGCATACAGATATCTGGGGGTGTAGGTATGTGGGGACGTAGGTATCTAGGAATATAGGTATCTGGGTGTGTAGGTACCTAAGGATATAGATATCTGGGGGTGCAGGTATCTAAGAATATAGGTACCTAAAAAAGAGTTCGAAAGAGTTCCTTTACCAAATTTTTAATTCTCCAAATCCCCAAATAGCCACACTCATAATTCCAATGTCCAATCTCCCACCAATCCCAAAATTAAAAAATTTAATTTCCATATTTTCCAATTCCACAACTTTGAAATTTCCAATCCCACGATAGACTCATAAGAATTGACGAGCACTCACAATACACACGGTCCCGCGTTTACAACCGAAATTATTATTCCGCAAAACCTGAAACTTTCGATCGATACGCCATTAGCGTTATTTCACGATACTTTGCATGTCACCGAATCACATCGAGGTATCGATGATCCGAGCCCGTCCATCAAATACTTAACAACTACACGCGAATGAAAATACTCCGCGTTGAAAGGCTTCATCGACACTCGGCTCGCGCGCAGAAACTTCGCTATTTGTTTAATTAATGATAAACGCAATGTCCAGTTGACTTTGCGAGCCAGTAGATCGAAAGGGGGTTTACATAGGATCGTCGAGTGGTCCATTGTCGTCGACAATGACAACGAGCTCTCAATTTCCGTCCGTAGGTAATACGGTAGAGAATCCGCACAAGGTATATACGGCTTAAAGCGAACTCCTTGCCGATAGTTAATTATTGCCGAGCAGAACTGATTTGCAAGTACGTCGTTTATAATCCACTTAAGTCCTAATCGAATCCTGACCGGTATCACAAATACGGACGATCGTACACCACGATTCACCGCGAAACTAATCTCCAATCGAGTGCTGTCATTTTCCTTATTTTATGTGATTGCTTAGTCGACTGTAGTCACCAATTAGCATAATTTTTTCTGGAATTTTTGCAAAACTGATATGTTTCGGTCCTTGATTATCTTGTGTTATTTTGGCCGGGAGAGACAAGGAGATATTTGATTTTTAAAAATGTGCAAAAGCTTAGTAATTCTATGGTTTTGAAGCCGAAAAGATTTTTACTTTCCTGCGGAGATACTCTTTAGACTCAAGAGACGTATATCAGAGTCGTTTATCAGACGTGTCAACCAAAAATACAAAGCTGACTTAAACGTATTTTATATTCAGCGAACTTTCACACAAATTGGACATAAACTTCAAGTTGAAAAATATTAAAAATTCAAGTAAAGTTTGTCACGTAGCTTTAACCTCTTACGCACGACGCACTATAGTGGCTTTCAATACCATCTCCCTGTACAACAATCCACTATTGTGGCTTTCGAATGTCGTAGATCACATATCGCCATAGCGCCTCCCTCGCTCACCGTTTCAATCGAATGATCGTTTTCACATGCTTTAATTCGCACTTTCTGCCTTCACCACGTTTCACAAGAGTATTAACAAATCCCACAAAAGTACATTACATGTAAATAAAAGGTACCGCCAGGTTTAGGCACCATGTCTGCACTAATACACGATTTTGGGAACATTTAGAAATGTTTTGTGAATTTTCTAAAAAAGCAAATTATCAAAGTTAAAGCATATCTTTGGTAAAATTGTAATTTAATCATCAAAAACTTCGTTACAATATACTCGCTTTGAGAACAGCATTGTCACACATTGTAGCGCTGTTTACGCGTAATTCGCGTTGGACTATGCCGTACAGAGAAGCAGCGTCGCGTAAAGTTCAGCCGTAAGAGGTTAAAACAAAGAAAATTAAAATGTATTTTATATTCAGCGATCCTTCGCACAAATTATTAGACCTGAATTACAAGTTGGAGAATATTAAAAATTCGGGTAAGGTTTCTCACATGTGAGCGTGAGTCACGAGTTGGACTCGTCTTAACATGACAAGGGTTAATTTGATATTTTACGCGATCAAATCGAATATAGTTGAGAAACGTGCTTTTTCCGCGAGTACGTAAACCGCGAAGACTTCAATGCTATAACTGTGATTGCGATGCATTAGTCGCATTGTCTTCGTCTCTCCTGACTGAAACATAAGATAAACGAAGACAAAGTGTATCAATTTTCCGTCGAATGTCTCAACAATCAAACTCAAATTGGTGCTTAATTTTGACCCTTAAATGTCAACTCTGATTACCGAATGCTCCAAATACTATTTTTGGGGCCTTTAGCATCTGTGGCAGAAAATCAACGATTCTTGCTTATCTCATAATGTATTAATCAGAAAAGCAAGAATAGTAGATATTCAATTTTCAAAAATATGAAAAACCCGATTTCTCATTTGCCAGATTCCCAAGAAGCAATATTCCGTTATGATTTCTTTTCCAAAATATTCTTTGTACAATTCTTCCCTGCCATAAAAAGCGCTTTTTTAAAAAAACGGGTCGTAAAAGTTTCTTCTATAAAAACTTGCATGTTACCTCTCCTGAGGTTTTCAGGGAAATTTTGAAAATCGAGCTCTTCACCAAAGAATTATAAAATAAATATTTTGGAAAAGAAATCACGATGAAATACAGCTTCTTGACCTCAAAATATTGGCAGTCGCATTTTTGCATATTTTTTGAAAAGTAAATACCATCTTTTCTCTGCTGACCAAAATGATATATTTTTTAAATATTGGTGGAGCTTATTAAATTTTTGCTGGAACTAAAAATTGTATACAGAGTCAGAGGGAAATTGGCTGCGTAATTGTAGGATTGTTTGCCGAAGTGTAATTGTAGGAAGGTTGATTAGTAGTTTGGTATTTGATTGGAGGATGATGGCTCTTCGAAATGTGGCAGATGCGGATTATCAATCGTGAACGTTCCATGAGCTGATAATCTAATTTTGCGGATTTTGAAATAAAAATATTTGGCGTTTCAGGTTATCAGAAATTTGGGAATTGGAAAATCTGGGAAATAGAAAAAGTATGGGAAACCTGAAAATTTTGTAAACTTAAGGTAATTTGGGAAGCTTGGAAAATTGAATAAGTATGTGAAATTTTAGAAACTTAAAAAATTTAGGAAAGCCAGAAAATTTAGGTAATTTGATAAGCTTGCAAAATTTAAGAAAGTGGAATAATTTTAGAAACTTGAAAAATTTTTTAAATTTTAAATCTTGAAAAATCTGAATAACTTAAAAAATCTTGTAAACGTGTAAATTATGGGTGATGCAAAATCTTATAAGTTTCAGAATCTGAAAATTCTAATGAATCAAAAGTTCCAAAAATTAATCCCCAAAATAGTAAACAAGTCTTCAGCACATTTTACCAAACAAAACTTGTCGATAAGACATTCGAACGATTTTAAACCTGCATCCACGATAAATTGAAGAGTAATTAATGTAACGGTACTTCGAAGAAGTTGGCGCAATTTTCATAAAATAGAGAGGATGTAATCTAGAAAGACAACGTGTCGAAGGGAGAAGTTGAGAAGAACGAAAAATAGTTCAGTGGCCAATTACTCGAGGAATTTTTACGGACGATTTAGCGACTCTTACCTACGTTCTACACTGGGTTCCCATAATGCTCTCCCTTCGAGAATCAACGAAGAAAGCAGAAAATAAAAGAGTAAGAGAGAGAGACGAGAAAAATTAGCTCCGGTTCACGTGAAAATCTCGTGTCCTGATATTTGCATGTGATCTCTCACACAGGATTTACGGAAGAAAGAATGGGTTTCGCGGAAACTGCAGAAAATCTTAAGAATACTTTGCAGATCGTTCCTTTTCTTTCCCGAGTAGCTGCTTCTTATTATTATCTCCTCGAGATTGGAAAACAAGTAATGCACGTGTACTTACATCGCACAAAGTCGTATTATCCGCGTGCAATTTAAAAATGTTGTTCGAATGACCTCTTAAATCCAACTCTAAAACGACGCGCTGGATTACTACGCGTTAGATATCCACACGCTGGATTACTACGCGTGGATTACGACGCATTAGATTCCTATGCTTAGAATTACCACGCGTTGCATTATTACGCGTTGAATTACTACGCGTTGAATATGCACGCGCTAGATTACTACGCGTTGGATATCCACACGCTGTATTACTACGCGTTGGATTACTACGCGTTGGTTAACTACGCGTTAGATTGCCACGCATTAGATTCCTACGCTTAGAATTACCACGCGTTGGACTTATACGCGTTGAATATCCACGCGCTGGATTACTACGCGTTAGATATCCACACGCTGGATTACTACGCGTGGATTACGACGCATAAGATTCCTATGCTTAGAATTACCACGCGTTGCATTATTACGCGTTGAATTACTACGCGTTGAATATGCACACGCTAGATTACTACGCGTTGGATATCCACACGCTGTATTACTACGCGTTGGATTACTACGCGTTGGTTAACTACGCGTTAGATTGCCACGCATTAGATTCCTACGCTTAGAATTACCACGCGTTGGACTTATACGCGTTGAATATCCACGCGCTGGATTACTACGCGTTAGATATCCACACGCTGGATTACTACGCGTGGATTACGACGCATAAGATTCCTATGCTTAGAATTACCACGCGTTGCATTATTACGCGTTGAATTACTACGCGTTGAATATGCACACGCTAGATTACTACGCGTTGGATATCCACACGCTGTATTACTACGCGTTGGATTTTTCGCGGAGGAATAAATTTTTGGAAAGTTTGAGCGGAACTCGTGTAAAACGTAATTATTTTTGCGTTGATCTAATAACGTACAAGGATCGATTTGTTTACAATATTTATCCCTTTTTTCCAGCCACGTGAACGATCGCTGAATTTGTCATGGCTCTAATAAAAAATGTTCGGAACAGCCTGCAGATTCATTTAAATAACAAATAGCAACATCCATACACGGGAAAATAAATACGGATAAAAAAAATGCATTCTGATTTGCGAAAGTTATATCGACATAGATGTAATTTAACTTTTATGCGACAGAATTTTTGTTGGAGGTTCGTGAAAGCTTGAAATTTACACGGGAGCCTTGTGCATAAGGAATAATATTGCTGGAAAAATATCTGAAACACTTTGAAACGGGCAGGTGATTGATGCGAAACATGAATCGAAATTTATTAAAGAAACATTCCGATTCGAATACGGTAGGATTTCTTTTTTAAGTGATAAAACGCAAAATATTCCGTCCACGAGTTCCAATTACGCGAATTTCTCTCTTTGAGCGTTACAAACAAGAAATACAAAATTTCGAAATGAGTTCAACGCGCGTATTTATCGATAAAAAATCAATGGAACACGGAGGGAGGAAGAAAGAGATACGAAGCACGGTAAAAAGGAAACTACGAGTGATTCCGTACTGAACCGAGCATTTAAAATTTGCATGTAAATTCTTATTGTGATATTTACGGGAAAGAGACACTACGGAAGAAGATCGAGGAAGAAGGAAACAGACATTCTATTTCTTCCGGTGCACGCGCCACTGGAAAATACGATAAGATACTGGGAGGGAATCGTGCACCAACCTACAGAAACTTTGCAAGAATTTTTCACTTAGACGTAACGTGTTTGTTAGAAAACTGACGTGATTTCATCGCGTATTATTTATCGTGACATACGTTTAACGAAATCGGCAAATTTAATATTATTTAGTATTACTTACAGTAGGGTATGCCTTTGTATATAAGCGATAAGAAGATATTTCAAATATTCTGTATCTAGTAGAAACTTTGAGGTGCTTTCAATACAAATGACAGGTGCTGAATGTAGATGTAGATTTGTACAGGGTGACTCACAAATAGTGCTCCCTGAAATGGGAGGTAGCTGACGTGATTCTGAATAAGATTTCCCTTTGCAGAAATGTGGTATGAAGCTTCGTTTTTGAATTATTAAGGAAAAACACGGACCAATCATAACGCTAGGCTTACTACGCGTTGGATTATTACGCGTTGGATTACTACGCATTGGTTAACTACGCGTTAGATTGCCACGCATTAGATTCCTACGCTTAGAATTACTACGCGTTGGACTTATACGCGTTGAATATCCACGCGCTGGATTACTACGCGTTAGATATCCACACGCTGGATTACTACGCGTAGATTACGACGCATTAGATTCCTATGCTTAGAATTACCACGCGTTGCATTATTACGCGTTGAATTACTACGCGTTGAATATGCACGCGCTGGATTACTACGCGTTGGATATCCACACGCTGTATTACTACGCGTTGGATTACTACGCATTGGTTAACTACGCGTTAGATTGCCACGCATTAAATTCCTACGCTTAGAATTACCACGCGTTGGACTTATACGCGTTGAATATCCACGCGCTGGATTACTACGCGTTAGATATCCACACGCTGGATTACTACGCGTAGATTACGACGCATTAGATTCCTATGCTTAGAATTACCATGCGTTGCATTATTACGCGTGGAATTACTACGCGTTGAATATGCACGCGCTGGATTACTACGCGTTGGATATCCACACGCTGTATTACTACGCGTTGGATTACTACGCATTGGTTAACTACGCGTTAGATTGCCACGCATTAAATTCCTACGCTTAGAATTACCACGCGTTGGACTTATACGCGTTGAATATCCACGCGCTGGATTACTACGCGTTAGATATCCACACGCTGGATTACTACGCGTAGATTACGACGCATTAGATTCCTATGCTTAGAATTACCATGCGTTGCATTATTACGCGTGGAATTACTACGCGTTGAATATGCACGCGCTGGATTACTACGCGTTGGATATCGACACGCTGTATTACTACGTGTTGGATTACTACGCGGAGGATTACCACGCGTTGCATTACTACGCGTCGGATTACCAAGCGTTGGATAACTACGCGTTATCCGAAACTGCCGCTCTCGCATCTGCGCATGCGTAATCTCGCGGTCTGATTGATCCGTGTTTTTCCTTAATAATTCAAAAACAAAGCTTCATACCACATTTTTGCAAAGGGAAATCTTATTCAGAATCACGTCAGCTACATTTCAGGGACGTACACTAATTTTGAGACACCCTGTAGATCGAAATTTATATTATGAAATGCATCTGCAACAGAAGAATTTATTAAAAACGAAAAACTGCTATGTGACCTCTATATCTTCCATCAATCAAGAAAGAAATTACGCTTAATGATATTTCTACCTAAAGCATTCAACGCTTTGAATCAATTTCTTACAGCAGTTTCACAATTAATTCGCATTTATGAATAAAAATTGTACACCATGTATATTTGCCTTTATCTACAGTGATATCGTGATATTCCCATTTGTGCAGATATTACAAAGATAAAACGAAAATGTCGCGGTATTTTGTATTTCAGAAATCCCAGAGAGCTATCCAACGTTGAAAAAATAATGGAAAATTAAATGAAATGAAAAATGAAGAAGTTTTCTTTTAAAATGGATACTTGAAGATTTTCATACGAATTCATTGGGTGGAATTTAAGAAAAGCGGAAGACTAGAGTAACCAGAGGTAATGGAATAGAATCCTGGCCTCGTTCTGCCTCGACTATCACTTGCTTACACTCATTTTGCAAATGTACACATAAACTTGAGCAACGAAATACTGCTTTCCGAGTCAGTGAAATAAAAATAAAAGATTTGCTAGCCAATTACTGCTGTTATCACTTTAATGCTTACCGTTTCAGGGAGCACGTAAAAGGAAATTAAAAATTGAAACGAAAATTTAATATGAATAATGTGGAATAAATTTTATAATTGCAGGTGAAAAATTTATATACTTTTGTACATTGAATAATTGTGACAATTAGAAAAAAAATATGGATATAAAATACTCGAATGTTTGTGTCTTGTATGTTCTGTTCTGGAGAATTTATTTCTTTTCCTAATACTTATTATATAATTTATATTTTATATTATTGTCGACACTTTGATAAATAATACGCAATTAAAAACTGTATTAATTACTGTAACTATACAGTAGTACAATATGAATTACGTACAATATAAATTAAAAACAGTAAATAAATTTATAGATGCATTAAAAAGCTGTCATATTCATTCCTTCCCTAATTTAAATTATCGACAATTGATAATTGAATCAGCGCCATCTAGCGTATGGCGTTTTAAAGCTGCTCCTGGTAGCAGGATCGCAGGAAAGCGAAGAGGTATTCGCTAAACTAAGAGGTCTCCCGCGCACCTACGCGCATGCGCAGTAGAAGGTCCGCCCACGCGCCTGGCAGCCATAATGCGGAAGGCGGCGCATGCGCAGCACGATTAATGGCGTCTCCACCTACAAACCAACATTAATTATAAATAATACTGCACCATTAATTACCTGCGAATAATTTCTGCACTTTTATAATCAAAGAATGAAACTCGATCCTATAGCAATCTTCCTGTACAAAGTTTATTAAGATTTCATTTTAGAAAAAGTTGTTACACATATTTAAATCGTATGGTGTTGACAGTACATCGTAACAGTGTCGCTTATAGAAAATTATTAATAACTACTTTCAACTCAGATCTTAATAAATGTTGTACGAGAAAGTAGATGAAGAGTCACTGGTGATTTTTCAATCATAAAAGTGCATAAGTTCCTCTAAGAAAACGAGTAATTAATAATTCTTCGACAATGATAGTATTTATTCCGTAAGACGCCATGTTGGAGTCGCGGCTCCAGTCTGGCTGTAGCGCATGCGCGCTGATGCGCGGAAAACCTCTTATTCTAGCGAATACCTCCTCGCTTTCCTGCGACCCTGCTACCAGGAGTAGCCGCAAAACGCTGTCCGTTAGATGGCGCTGATCGAATTTTAATTTTACCGGGAAGTTCAAGAGAAAGCCGTTTATCTCCTGCACTTGCAGCACAAAAATAATTAATGTAAATAGAGTCAGAAGCAGAGTTATAATTTAATAGACCCCATGTTTTAGCAATAATGGAACACACTGCTGAAGAGTCTATGCCCCATATTTTAAAAATTAACAACTTTAAGAAGTTTTCAACGTTAAGAAACACAGTTAGAAATTTATAATTTGAAGTTTAAAATTTTGGGAATTCGTAAACTACTTTTGCTAGTTTAAATTTAAAAGGCCGCAAGTTTGCAAACTCGCACTTTTCATGGCGCTCGGATGTTTTAGCGTTTGTTTCTCTAACATTTGCCTTAAATTTCCCGTTGAATGGAACGCATTATGCCGACAAGACAAAAGATAATAGGCGAGGAGGTGTTAAAACAAGAAAACAACGATTAGAATGCACTTACTCATCGCATGATGGCCGAAAGCATTAAGGAAACCAGTGTCGGAACCGTTTTACGTCAAGTTCCTTTCTGTATTACACGATTTACCAGAGAATCCAGCCCAGGTCAAGGATGGAGCGTATTCACAACGAGCGCTGGACTTGTAGACCTTTAGATCGATCGAGGGATTTCATTTGTGTCCCCACATTTTCGACTAACCGAAACGTGCCTTTTGTGCTCGTGGAAACGTGTACCCATGAACATGTACGTACTCAAGAAAGCACTTTTCATCGATTTTTAAGTCCGATGTTTAAAGATACATGAGCTGTGGCATTATCTTGATGAAAAACAGGCGAGTTTCCCTTTTGTTGGTCAGTTTCAGTCGCATTTAAGTGATTTTTATTATCCCATTACTTTACCGCTCGACCATTTTACCTTTTCACCATCCTATCATTGTGCTATTTAATTACTTTATTGTTCTACCGTTCTACGACATCGTTACTTCGTCACTTACTGTACTATTCTACCATATTATTACTCCGTTGCTTCATTTTATTTTACCACTTTACTGTTCTACCATTTTATCATTTAACTGTGTTATCGTTCAATTTAGTTTTAATTAATTAATTTACTATTTAATTTAGTTTTAGTATTACACTGTTGTAACGTTACATTCTTGTAATCTTCTACTGGTTTGCTGTACTAGTCTTCTAAAGGATTATTCTACTATCCTATTAGTCTGGTGATGTGCCATTCTACCATTCTGCCATTCTAACGTTGTGCTATTCTACGGCTTTGAGATTCTAACGCTCTGCCGCTCTACCGTTCTGCTATTCTACCGTTTCGCCATTCTGTCATTAGCTTATTGGCCTAGTACTACCTTTCTACTATTGCACTTCTTACCGTTCTACCATTCTGTTATTTCTGCTTTTACTCTTTTTTGCTAGGCTACTATTGTAGTGAAACACACTGTTCTATTACTGTACTGCTCTACTATTCTACTGTTCACTATTTTACTATTCCACTATTCCACTACTTCACTATTCTACTATTTCACTATTCCACTATTCCACTGGTCTACTAGTCCACTGATCCACTATTCCACTGATCCACTAGTCCACTGGTCCACTATTCCACTGGTCCACTAGTCCACTGGTCCACTAGTCCACTGGTCCACTAGTCCACTGGTCCACTAGTCCACTGGTCTACTAGTCCACTGATCTACAAAATCACTGGTCTACTAGATCACTGGTCTACTAGTCCACTGGTCCACTAGTCCACTGGTCCACTAGTCCACTGGTCTACTAGTCCACTGGTCTACTAGTGCACTGGTCTACTAATCCACTGATTTACTAGTACACTGGTCCACTAGTCCACTGGTCCACTAGTCCACTGGTCCACTAGTGCACTGGTCCACTAGTGCACTGGTCTACTAGTCCACTGGTCCACTAGTGCACTGGTCTACTATTCCACTGATCTACTAGTCCACTGGTCTACTAGTCCACTGATTTACTAGTACACTGGTCCACTAGTCCACTGGTCCACTAGTCCACTGGTCTACTATTCCACTGGTCTACTAGTCCACTGGTCCACTAGTGCACTGGTCTACTAGTCCACTGGTCCAATAGTCCACTGGTCTACTATTCCACTGGTCTACTATTCCACTGGTCTACTATTCCACTGGTCTACTAGATCACTGGTCTACTAGTCCACTGGTCTACTAGTCCACTGATTTACTAGTCCACTGGTCCACTAGTCCACTGATCTACTAGTCCACTGGTCTACTAGTCTACTGGTCTACTAGTCCACTGGTCTACTAATCCACTGGTCTACTAGTCTATTAGTCTACTAGTCTATTACTCTACTAGTCTACTAGTGTACGAGTCTACTAGTGTACTAGTGTACGAGTCTACTAGTCTACTAGTGTACTAGTGTACTAGTCTACGAGTCTACTAGTCTATTAGTCTACTAGTCTACTAGTCTACTAGTCTACTAGTCTACTAACCTACTAGTCTACTAGTCTACTAGCCTACTATTCTACTCTTCTATTCTTCCCCTACTAGTCTACTAGTCTACTATTCTACTCTTCTATTCTTCCCCTACAGTACTGTGCTACAACTCTACTATATCACTCTTCGACTATTCCACTATTTCAATATCGTACTATTCTACTATACTACTATTCTACTATTCTGCTGTTGTATTATTGTACTGTTTTACAATTCTTCTATTCTTCTGTTCTACTATTCTACTACTCTACTATTCTACCATATTATGTTGGAGGACCAATGATCATAGCAGTCGAAGCTCTTATAAAATCAATCAATCAATCAATCAACTATGTTGAATTACATGGTTAACAAAAACTAATCAAGTAATTTATGAATGATTTACAAATTCATTCATAGAATAAACAATTCTGTATCCAACAAGAAACAGATATATTTCCTCATATTTAATTCAGCTCACTTTTTATTTAAATAAGTTGTTTGGTCTTGTTAATTAGTTTTTGATATTCCTCTTGCAGTGAGTTAAATAAAAAGAAACATTATAAATTCAGTCAATTTACTTCATTTTAAATTGTTTATTAAACCCATTTCCAATGTACTATTATTCTAAGATTCTCCTGTTTTATTATTGTTCTGTTGTACTCTGTTGTTCTATTCTACCATTTTATGAACTTACTGTTTCACACTTTTACCACCGTTCTATTTCATAAATTTCATATACCACCATTCTGTTAGCTCGCCCTTTTGTTCCATACCAAAATAGCCGAATTTTTAATTGTTTGATTGACGTTCATTAACGTTATTAATTTCTCTTCATTAATTATTAATTTCTCTTCATTTATTTGCTTTATTCTCGCGTTATTTATCGCGCATGCTGTGAATCAATGTTCCAATACACTGTCTTCGTTTAATATTTCTACATCATTTTGTTTATTATGTTAAATGTATCTCATTTCCACTACGCAATTATTAACGATACTTTTCACGAAACGTATATTTTGCAGAACACTGCAACTAGTAACGAAATAATTTGCATTGTTACATAATATAATTGTTAAAAATTATTTCACTTTTTGGACGAAGCCAGTTATGAGAACTGTCAAGAGTGAAGCAATTGGACGAGAAGTGCATTGTATTTTTAACATTTCTACGATATTTATTACATCTTCGTTATTTATTTACCAAGCTGCAATAAATATAAAATATTTATCTTTGATAACAGCCTGGAAGAATTATTTTTGTCTATTCTTCGGTAACTTCGTTTAAAAGCAGTTCAAAGTACGGAAATGTCGTTGAATAAAAGAGAAGAAATGAACGGGGAGCTGACGATGAAAATAAGTACAAATATAATAAAATATTCGAAAAATGCTAAATTTTGAAATAACTCACTACTCAAGATGAATGTACAGTAAAAACCTCCGCGTATAAAGCATCTCTGCCGTAAAGGTAAAACGAAATAAAGAAAATTAAGAGAGATTAAATTAAGAGAAAAATAATTTCTCCAACATTATGAAGATAAAGATTTATAGGTGTGGGAGGGCAAGAAATCAGTTAATAACTTGATTATCGTAAATGGTTACCGATTGCCACGCATTGGATTCCTACGCATAAAATTACCACGCGTTGGACTTATACGCGTTGAATATCCACGCGCTGGATTACTACGCGCTAGATATCCACTCGCTGGATTACTACGCGTGGATTACGACGCATAAGATTCCTATGCTTAGAATTACCACGCGTTGCATTATTACGCGTTGAATTACTACGCGTTGAATATGCACGCGCTAGATTACTACGCGTTGGATATCCACACGCTGTATTACTACGCGTTGGATTACTACGCGTTGGTTAACTACGCGTTAGATTGCCACGCATTAGATTCCTACGCTTAGAATTACCACGCGTTGGACTTATACGCATTGAATATCCACGCGCTGGATTACTACGCGCTGGATATCCACTCGCTGGATTACTACGCGTAGATTACGGCGCATTAGATTCCTATGCTTAGAATTACCACGCGTTGCATTATTACGCGTTGAATTACTACGCGTTGAATATGCACGCGCTAGATTACTACGCGTTGGATATCCACACGCTGTGTTATTACGCGTTGGATTACTACGCGTTGGTTAACTACGCGTTAGATTGCCACGCATTAGATTCCTACGCTTAGAATTACCACGCGTTGGACTTATACGCGTTGAATATCCACGCGCTGGATTACTACGCGCTAGATATCCACTCGCTGGATTACTACGCGTAGATTACGACGCATTAGATTCCTATGCTTAGAATTACCACGCATTGCATTATTACGCGTTAAATTACTACGCATTGAATATGCACGCGCTAGATTACTACGTGTTGGATATCCACACGCTGTATTACTGCGCGTTGGATTACTACGCGTTGGTTGACTACGCGTTAGATTGCCACGCATTATATTCCTACGCTTAGAATTACCACGCGTTGGATTTATACGCGTTGAATATCCACGCGCTGGATTACTACGCGTTAGAAATAACTCACTACGCAAGATGACTATACAGTAAAAACTTCCGCGTATAAAGCATCTCTGCCATAAAGGTAAAACGAAATAAAGAAAATTAAGAGAGATTAAATTAAGAGAAAAATAATTTCTCCAACGTTATGAAGATACAGATTTATGGGCGTAGGAGGGTAAGAAATCAATTAATAACTTGATTATCGTAAGTGGTTATCGTGGATTTAATTCAAAACTCATTAATTGGGATCAGCCTGCTTCATTCGCGTGTACAGAAGTGCGAGCACGTGGAAACGTTATTATAACATGATATAACATACCGATATCTGACCATCGTGGCTACCACCTTGGCTTTGCCATGCCCAATTAATAACAGCCGAACTCGCCGGCCCGTTATTAATATCCTTCGGCATTCTAATTGCAGTCGAAGCTATCAATTACCAGATTAATACTAATTACATATCACGGGAAACAAAGCGTGGGCTTTCGCCGTCTAGTATCGCCGAAACGATTGATCATATGGTCGTTACTGATACAATCGATGGAAAAAATGAATAACACGGTTTGATACAAATTATTATTATATACGTAATTATGCATAAATGTAAAGGGTTTAATGAAAGTAGTGGCATGTTACTTATTCAAAAATATCATTACATATTTTATGTAATGCGTTACTGTTAAGGTCTTGCAATGCCGTGACGCACAGGTGACGCATGTTACAGTGCACTCGTGACGCACCTTACAGTGCAGTCGTGACGCAACTTATACGTCATACTTGACGCACTTTATAGTTCACACATGACGCACTTTACAGTGCGGTCGTGACGCACCTTAATGAAAGTACTGATATATTAGGATTCATTCATAAATAAATAAATAAAGAATGTGCAATGGTTAATAGAAATATTTATATGTTAAGAATTGATCAATTGTTGAATAAATATAATAATGTGCAATGATTAATAAAACTACCGTTACGTTATAAGCTGTTAATAAGTAAATAATATACAATGGTTAATAAAAAATAATAATAATTTAGTATTTATTCATAAATAAATAATAAGTGTACATTACTATAATTTGTAGCTATAAATTACTATAATTTACAACTAAAAATTACTGTAACTTGTAACTATAAATTACTATAACTTGTAACTGTAAATTACTATAATTTGTAACTAAAAGTTACTATAACTTGTAATTATAAATTACCATAATTTGTAACTAAAAATTACTATAATTTGTAGCTATAAATTACTATAATTTGTAACTAAAAATTACTATAACTTGTACCTATAAAAATCCCTAATTTATATACCAATTCCAAAATATTAACCTTGCAAAAAATATTAAAAAAGAATGTTTCAACGATACTATTATATTAAACCTCGCTATCGAGTCAGAGATATTTCGGTATTTTAATAATCCATCGGATCTTGACCCTCGTTTTTTAAACGGACCAACGTTCATATAATGCTTGAAATATTGTTTTATCTAGCAATTCACTAGGGAAACCAGCCACGGAGAAACGTCTCGGTTCGACTGAAATACACTCGGCAAGTTCATACATCAAATGCAACCCTCCCTTTTCCTGCTTTGAATATTTATTCGCAACTCCTTCTAACCTATTACAAATAACAACATTATCAACCCGACATGTACATACACGCAAATATTTGCTTTCCGTTTTAGAACCTATGAAGCAATTTAAATTAACCCCTCGTTGCATTCTGATAAAGTGTACTGATATGTGCGTATAATGATGCGCAGTCATTCATAATACATACATTTCAACGATATTAATAATTGCATTTATTATCCTTTCGTTATTGCAAATATGCTACTTGAAATAATATATTCTCGTATTTTGCGAAATATTAATGAGTATCAAATTTCGTGATAAACGAAAATGGGTGGAAATGTTTTGTATGTGTGTGAAAAGCAATATTTATCGAAAATAATAATGGCTTTTTTTTTTCAAAAAATTCAGGTTTATTGATGCAATTTTAATTATTGTTATTTAACAGTTTGCAGTCGAAGATAATTTTCGTTGCCATATGCGATTTTGCTTTAATTGAGATGTAGTTCGTGTGAAATTAGGAGGGGTTTAAGTCATCATTTTGCCAAATTTCAAATTCTTTAATTTTCAAAATTCCAACCTCTCAATTTTCCAAACACTCAAATTTCCAAATTCTCAAATTTCCAAGCTCTCAAATTTCAAAATTCTCAAATTTCCAAACACTCAAATTTCCAAACAGTCAAATTTCTAAATTCTCAAATTTCCAAATTCTCAAATTTCCAAGCTCACAAATTTCCAAGCTCTCAAATTTCCAACCTCACAAATTTCCAACCTTTCAAATTTCCAAATTTTCAAATTTCCAACCTCTCAAATTTCCAAACTCTCAAATTTCCAAGCTCTCAAATTTCCAAGCTTTCAAATTCCCAAGCTCTCAAATTTCCAAACTCTCAAATTTCCAACCTTTCAAATTTCCAACCTCTCAAATTTCCAAATTCTCTAATTTCCAACCTCTCAAATTTCCAAATTTTCAAATTTCCAAATTCTCAAATTTCCAAGCTCTCAAATTTCCAAGCTCTTAAATTTCCAACCTCTCAAATTTCCAAACTCCCCAATTTTCAAATTCCTAAAATTCCCAATCTCCAAATTTCCAAATTCCTAAATTCCTAAATTCCTAAATTCCTAAATTCTCTAAATTTCCCAAATTCTCTAAATTCCCCAAATCCTCTGAATTCCCCAAATCCTCTAAATTCCCTAAATTCCCCAAATTCCCCAAATTCCCCAAATTCTCTAAACTCTCTAAATTTTCTAAATTCTCTAAATCCTGTAAATTCCCCAAATTATCCAAATTGTCTAAATTTCACTAAATTCCACAAATTCTCTAAATTCTCTAAATTCCAAAAAATTCCCCAAATCCCCAAAATCCCACATTTCCAAATACTAAAATTTCTACATTCCAAAAATAACTTCCTACATTCCCAAATTCCTAAATTCTCAAATTCCCCAAATTCCCAAATGCTTGAACTTTCAACTCAGGTACCGAGATTATTTCCCTACATCTCAGTAAAATGAGAAAGTAGGGATTGCAACGAAATATATGTACTTATGTATCTCGCGAGCCACCACTTGGTCATACCTGGAACCACGCGGTGAACATAACACTGCAGAAGTTTATAACATTGATGCTGCAAAAGGAGGGACGTAAAAAAAGGAAAAAGAGTGTTTCATATGGGGCTAGCTAGTGATCTTATAGTCAGTAAGACTATTTATTAGTAGACTCGGTGCCTTAACCCACCTTTTATATTGGTATAATAAATGGGTTAGTTAAGCCAACGGTCTTAGCTACGTACAATATACTGCTTCTCGTTATTATAAATTGTTCCTTTTTTAAGAAACTTATCTTAAAACCTGATACAAACTTCCTAATAATATATAATCGTATTCGAAGTACATTGAAACAATTTTATGAAAAAATGTAGGAAATGTAACTATAAAATTTGTTGTATGGTATATTCATATGCTTCTTTACTTTTTAAGAGGCGACTCTTCAACCCTTAAACCCTTATTTCATAATTAACCTTGAACTCCTCAAAACTGAATTTAAAGGAAGAATAATTCAATGAGAATACAAAATGAAAGAAATATAACTACAAAATGTGTCATATAGTATATTCATATACTTATTAACTTTTTAAGAGGCGACTCTTCAACCCTTAAACCTTTATTTCGTAATTAACCTTGAACTCCTCAAAACTGAATTTAACGAAAGAACAATTTAATGAGAATACAAAATGAAAGAAATGTAACTACAAAATTTGTTATATGTTATATTCATATACTTCTTAACCTTTTAAGAGGCGACTCTTCAACCCTTAAACCTTTATTTCATAATTAACCTTGAACTCCTCAAAACTGAATTTAAAGAAAGAACAATTTAATGAGAATACAAAATGAAAGAAATGTAACTACAAAATTTGATGTATGGTATATTTGTATACTTCCTAACCTTTTAAGAGACGACTCTTCAACCCTTAAACCTTTATTTCATAATTAACCTTGAACTCCTCAAAACTGAATTTAAAGAAAGAACAATTTAATGAGAATACAAAATGAAAGAAATGTAACTACAAAAATTATTACATGGTATATTCATACACTTCTTAACCTTTTAGAAACCTCTCAAACCCTTAAACCTTTATTTCATGATTAACCTTGAACTCTTCAAAACTGAATTTAAAGAAAGAACAATTTAATGAGAATACAAAATGAAAGAAATGTAACTACAAAATTTGTTACATGGTACATTCATACACTTCTTAACCTTTCGAAATCCTCTCAAACCCTTAAACCTCTATTTTATAATTAACCTTAAACTCCTCAAAAGAATTTCAAAAAATAACATCAGAAAACTTGTTTCTCTAAATGGTCACACTATTTACGTAGAATACTAAATAATCATACTAAGAAACGTTTATCCTCCAGAGAATCAGCATTCAGGGGTATCAGCAAATCTCAGAATAAAAACGACGAACACGCCATCTTCGACGAGTGTTGAGGGACCACGTGTTCAACTTCTAGTTCACGAGCCATCTTCGTGATCAAGGCTTGCATGAGATTCGGGTTCTTATCTCCTTCTCTCCATGGACCCAACAGATTTGTCGTGGCTTACCAAGGTGTCCCATTCCAAATCGAACATCTCCAGACACTCCGAGATCCCATTTCACCCGTAGTATCTTATTTACCGAGCGCCAGATCACTTTTGGTCAAGATGCTCGCTGGAGTACACTCGGGGGCAACGCTTAAGGGGTGCCTTTGTGGAACTCGACAATTTTCTACGGTTCGATGTATGCACATTTGCACGTTTCTAGATTCCTGTGAAATCTAGTTTTCGATTTTTGGAGATTTGTGTTTTGCAGTGTTTTGTATTCGAAGATTCGAAATTAACTAAAGGACGTAAATGGGGTAGCTAATTGAAAAATAGGTGACTTAAGTTAAGTAAATGGATGACACAGGTTTTTGAATTTGCTTGGTATTATAAGGTTATATGGTTGTCGAATTCTTGGAATGTCAAGTTTCTCTTTATTAGAATTCTTGGATAATAATCCTTGGCACTACATTTTTATATTCCGAATTTGTACGTCCCGAATTCCTTACGTATTGAATTCTCTACGCCCCGAATTCCATACTTACTGAATTCCTTACGTCCCGAATTCCTCACGTCCCCAATTCTCTACGTCCCAAATTCCTCACGTCCCAAATTCTTTACGTCCCGAATTCAACGCGTCTCGAATTCCACGCGTCCCGAATTCCACGCGTCCCGAATTCCACACGTCCCGAATCTTTCACGTCCCGAATTCTCTACGCCCCGAATTTCTCACATCCCGAATTCCTCACGTTCCGAATCCCTCACGTCCCGAATTCCTCACGTCCCGAATTCCTCACGTCCCGAATTCCTCACGTCCCGAATACCTCACGTCCCCGAACCCCTCACGTCCCGAATTCCACACATCCCGAATTCAACACGTCCCGAATTCCACACATTCCGAATTCCTCACATCCCGAATTCCTCACGTCCCGAATTCTCTACGTCCCGAATTCCTCGCGTCCCGAATTCCTCACGTTCCAAATTTCTCACGTTCCGAATTCCTCACGTCCCAAATTCTCTGCGTCCCGAATTCCTCGCGTCCCGAATTCCTCACGACCCGAATCCCTCACGTCCCAAATTTCTCACGTTCCGAATTCCTCACGTCCCAAATTCTCTGCGTCCCGAATTTCTCACATCCCGAACTCCTTACGTCCCGAATTCCCCACGTCCCGAATTCCCTCTCATCCCAAATTCCTTACGTCCCAATTTCTCCACACCCCGCCTCCCCATATCCCGATTTCCCCTCGTCCCAAATTCGCAGCGAATTAAAAATCATCAAAAATCACCAAATGAAACCAAACTCCTGTTTGCCACATGTTCCCCAGATAAACTGGAGTCGCTATTGACTGTACCACTATAAACTGCACTCGTGGCGAATGCTGAAGGTTCGCAATGTTGTTCGTAAAGGAGATTTCATTGTACCCAGAAACACGCTACCAGTAGCATAACGATTAGGATGCATTGTGCACGGCCAGTGTGGACCAGGGTTCCATGTGG
The DNA here is from genome assembly GCF_050947335.1 of Megachile rotundata. Lineage (NCBI taxonomy): Eukaryota > Metazoa > Arthropoda > Insecta > Hymenoptera > Megachilidae > Megachile > Megachile rotundata. The sequence continues at coordinate 14,633,101 of NC_134984.1, forward strand.
CAGAGTACGGTCCTAATGCGTCCAGTGATACAATTACCGTGGCTTTATATCGGGTGGAGTTGTTCCTGCGGTAATTAAATTGATCGTTCGACTATTCTTACGTGAATTGGTTATCTGAAATGCATCGAACTGATTTTTTGTGTTACAGATTTTTTTTTAAGGTTCTTTTTTGGGGTTTGTGTTGTACCTTTTACAGAGAATGATAATATGAACTGATGTAGATACGAAAAGATAGATACTTTTAAAAAAGATAATACAATTTGTAATAGATAATACGTTTTTTATACTTGAAATTGGATAATGAATATAATAAAATGTTATGAAAATATTAGGTAACGTTTGTTGGAGACAAAATGAACAACAACATTAAACCCTCATGACTTGTCAGGTACGTCAGAACTAACTAGTCACGGCTACAATTAAGCTTAACAATGGAACTACCAATGTTAAATGCATACTTCTATATTGAAAATAAAGTGAACAAATAAATAAGTACTGAGACATCAACCAACAACTATTCCTTGTCTAAGCAACATATGACAGGCAACATATTTTGTAACATAAAGTATGAAACTTGAGAGCAGTCATTTTGACTGGCTGTTCTAGTATTAAATTTCATATCGAAGTGTATTTAAAATTTGACTAAAATTTGTCACTGTTGAAGAATAAGTGCGTTACATGTTGAAGACGGTATTGTAAGGCAAAGTTAAAGAACAAAGCATCCACAAACAACGTGTCTATACGTTGTACCCTATACGCAAGTTACAAACAATGCACGAACGATTCAAAGGGGAGATTGAAAGTTGGACTCTTTTATAGGGAGGCTAGTCCATCGAGAGATACCGTCATTGTTAAGTAACAAGCACGCGAATGGTAACGTCAAATAATATTAAGTTACGAATTCCACTGGGTAATGCCGGTCTGACGGCGAAAATCGATTTCCGCGACAACTAGTTTCTGCTTCGCATTTCCCCCTACGACCAACCCCCCATCGAGCCCGGTTCACGCCAGCCGATTTCACCCCCGTGTGTCTCTGCACACCGTCGAGATCTCTCTTTTCCCGAGCCGGTGATTCCTCTCGTTTCGGCTCGTGAAGCCTTCGTGATTCGTTAATTGCGAACGGCGAGCTGAAGAATCCACCGCGGAAGATCGATAGACATTTCCCTAATTTCCGATGAAAGGAAACTCTCCGCGAATTTCAGTTTCATTAATTTCCAAGATCTTACCCTTATCAACGGACCGCTGAAAAAATTCCAATCACGATCGAAAAGAAAATTTTCATCGGCGATCGCCGGTGAATATAAAGCGGAGCGTGATTCGGTTCGATCGAAAATATTGTTCGTGCATTAAGATATCTGTTGTAAGAATTCGACAATTGGGTGGTAGAACGAAAGATTTCTAACCGTAGAAAATACGTAAGATTCAAGATAAGAGATAAGTTTAAGATAAATATTGCGAAGCGTGGAAATTGAAAGACTCGAAAGTTAAATTGGAATGACGAAACGTTTATGAATCCTTAGGATTTGAATTTCTGTATTACGAATTCTTATATTCTGAATTCCTACGCTCCAAATACTCTACGCCCCGAATTCCTTACGTCCCGAATTCCACACGTCCCGAATTCCACGCGTCCCGAATTCCTCACGTCCTGAATTCCACGCGTCCCGAATTCCACGCGTTCCGAATTCTCTGCGTCCCGGATTCCATACATCCCGAATTCCACACGTCCCGAATTCCCTGCGCCCCGAATTCTTCACATCCCGAATTCCACACGTCCCGAATTCCCTGCGTCCCGAATCCCTCGCGTCCCGAATTCCACGCGTCCCGAATTCCTCACGTCCCGAATCCCTCACGTCCCGAATCCCTCACATCCCGAATTCCTCACGTACCGAATTCCTCAAGTACCGAATCTCTCACGTCCTGAATTCCACACGTCCCGAATTCCCTGCGCCCCGAATTCCTCACATCCCGAATTCCACGCGTCCCGAATTCCTCACGTCCCGAATCCCTCGCGTCCCGAATTCCACGCGTCCCGAATTCCTCGCGTCCCGAATCCCTCACGTCCCGAATCCCTCACGTCCCGAATTCCTAACGTCCCGAATTCCTCACGTCCCGAATTCCTCACGTCCCGAATTCCTCACGTCCCGAATTCCTCACGTACCAAATCCCTCACATCCCGAATCCCTCACATCCCGAATCCCTCACATCCCGAATCCCTCACATCCCGAATCCCTCACATCCCGAATTCCACGCGTCCCGAATTCCTCACGTCCCGAATCCCTCACGTCCCGAATCCCTCACGTCCCGAATCCCTCACGTCCCGAATCCCTCACATCCCGAATTCCTCACGTACCGAATTCCTCAAGTACCGAATCTCTCACGTCCTGAATTCCACACGTCCCGAATTCCCTGCGCCCCGAATTCCTCACATCCCGAATTCCACGCGTCCCGAATTCCTCGCGTCCCGAATCCCTCACGTCCCGAATCCCTCACGTCCCGAATCCCTCACGTCCCGAATTCCTCACGTCCCGAATTCCTCACGTACCAAATCCCTCACATCCCGAATCCCTCACGTCCCGAATCCTCTACGCCCTGAATTCTCTACGTTCCGAATTCTCTACGTCTCGAATTCCTCATATCCCGAATTCCAATTTTTGTGTGGTAGAAAAAGGAAATACGTAAGATTCCTTTAAGAGTTAAAAATTGCAAAGCAAGGAAATTGAAAGATACGAAAGTTAAGTCAGAACGGTGATAATGTCCCGACAAATCCGATATCGCTGTTTTTCTTCCGGTAAATATGTTCGCGGAAGATAGGAAACATTCGAACGGAATAGATTTATAGACAGTGGCTTACAATAAGGCTAATCTGATTCAATAATCTCGTTGTTGAACTCTCTTTATACGTATCATTCAGGAGCACCCTGTGTAATCGCGCTTTGGTGCTACTACCGGAAACTCCAAAGCATCGTTATCTCCGTAAGCGTGGAGTTTCTATCCTCTGATCGTTTAATATCCCTCAAGGGCTCTCATAACTGCTATTCGTGGCTCATTATCCACGATAAACGATCGATGAAACGCGGTTTTGACGTAAGCTTTGGTAATTCGATCTGACGACTTCGTACTAAACATACGGAGCCACTGAATTTATGACACCAGTGAAGAAACGAACTTTCTACCATTTCGATTTTTAGTTTGCTTGCTTGATGAAGTTTGCGCACCTTTGATAAATAAATAGTTTTGTTATAATAATAAATAAATTTTATTTACTTGTAGTACTATAAATAAATAATTGTTATTATATATTTATAATACTATTGTTATAATTATTTATAGTTCTATAAATAATTGTTATTCATTATTATACTGTATAATAATAATATAACATTAACTGTAATATTATTATTATTATTATTTGATTTCTTTGTAGTTCTATAAATAATTGAAGAGTGGAAATAAGAACTAGAAAACCATTTATCAAAATTATTCATGATAAAATATAAAACTTGCTGTTTACAGATGAAAATTTCCACCAATATTTATTGCAATTAATTTTTATAAATACTCTAAAATTTTTAAAAGATAAATGAATTTTTGAAAGGTTTATTCCCACTCTTCAATTGTCATATATTGCAGTGAATATAATATTAAGTATACTATTATTATTCTAATTTGTTTATTAATATGGCTAAATAATTTTTCAATGACATACACCGTTAAATTATATCTATAATAATAAATAATCACTGAAAACTTAATGTTTAAGCTGCTATCGAAATAAACTATAAATGAATCTAAATTATAAAATAAAAACGTGTTCACTAGTATTGACTATAGTAGCAGTACAATTACTCCTACCCCGGACTCTTCATGTAACAAAAATAAAGAAACTCTCACCATCACAAAATATAAGCTAAAATAAGATATTAAACTTTAAACTGATTCACTGCTTGTTCCATGGAGGTGTCGTACTTCGCACGTTTCGATCCGCCATTTACGCAATAACGTAATACATATCGAAATGGCGGATCAGATTGCAAAATGGTTGAAAGCCATTCAATTTCCTGTAGGATTTCGGGACAGCTTTTGTACACGTTTCATGAGTATAATGGTACAGAGGATATACGGAAAAATTGTTATTGCATCAATTACAAATTGTCTGTATATTTGACTTTCGCTAATAGTAATAATAGTAGTAACCTTAATCATTGTAATCATAATGTACCGCATGGTGATAGTCACGATGACGTACGGATAGATAGAATAATAATAATAACAATAATGCAATCATAGACTACTAATAATTATATAATATTTTAAAAAAAAATAATAATAATAATCATCACTACCATCTTTGGGAAACAGTGTGCAAGATGATAAAAATTAAAGGTAACTGGATGGAAGTTTCGAAAAAATGAAAGGAACCGAAAGTGACGAAGGAATAAGAGAAGTTTTCTCGCACAAAATTAAACCGTGGGAGTTCTGTTTGAAGGAAGTAATATTATTGTTTATAATATCGGAGTTCCCTGTCATTCGTAAATAACCGTCCATACATTAATAACATTCAGCAGAATATTCGATCGTTCTCTTAATCGCATACACGCGCGCGCGCACTCAACGATCACTCTCCGTTCCTTTTCTTTCCATCCGAGCTCAATAGAAACCCATTTTTTTTCTTTCGTTCAAGAAACAGTCTTTCGTTGCACTAATTACGTGTCCTCCTCTTTGCAACTACCTTGGCAAAATGTTTTTGTTAAAATACAATAACGAGAGGTTGTAGTCGCAGGATTAGAATCACAACTGATATTTTGGCAAATGGGATTGACAGTCATTTTTCCGGAGTTCAGGTGCGTCGAGAACCGGAATAAGACAAATTGAGGGCAAGTGTAATACACTGACGTCTCGCTATATGACTCCCATTTATATGCCCGCGTTCAGCGAATTCCTCTTCACACGGAATTCCTCTTTCACGCACACTAATGACGCTCGATTTCGACGATGCTACAATTTCGAAGACTACCGTTTATTGTTTCTCATTAACAAATACCCTCCGTTTAATGTAAATTTCCAAATGGAGAAGTTGAATATTGGATCTTCAAATTCTCAAATCTTTTAATATAATTGTAATGTAGTTGTCTCAAAATTTCTGCAAAATTTTGAAACTGATAAATTTTAATTTCTTTACAACAAATTTTACTTGCTAACAATTTTAAATTTCTTGATTTATTACATTATTTCCTTTAAGGTCATATAGCGAGACTACATTGCAACATTATTCTAATTCTAATCAAGATTGAATATAATTGTACTTAACATTATTGGTACAAATAGTACTTGAATTAAAACAATTTATAAAACTAAAATTATAGAATTTTTATATTTCTTATTTTCTTATTAATATTATTGTAAATAACTATGACTATTAAAACCAGCGACTACTAACCAGACATTACAGTAATACAAATAAACGCTTAAGAAACCTTATTCGAATAAATTCGTAAAAACTTTGAAACGTATGCTTCCTTTTTGTTTCAATAAATAAGTACATTACATTATTCCACTTATCGTATACCACGTCATATATTTATTTATATACAAATAAATAAATGAGTGTACAATACTACATGTTTAAAACCCCAAGACCTTATGGTCTCTTTAATGAATTATTGCTAAAGATTTATTACTTATTTGCAACTTCACTTTTTTGAAAAAAGAGAATCAGATCTGTGTATATCCGCGATAATTTATTAATAACCTGTTATTTATTTAAATATTGAAACGAATTGTTCATACAAAAGTTAATATGTTGAATTCCAATTTTTTTAATATTACAGTGAAATATTACTTTCAAAATATATAAAAATTCATAATTAAAGTTTTATCTACCTTAACTATTGTATAAACAATTTTTTTGTATATTCAATATTTAAAGAAATAATTGGATCATCACAAATTAACACTACTTCATTTCAGTCCGAGAGCTATTAAAAATTAATACAAATTATTTTTGTGTCGTATCATACAATTGGAAAGGAACTTTGGTCTATAATTTACACGAATCAAAAAGAAATTCAATCTCAAGTTCGCTACCAGTGTCACGAATCTTTAATTAGTTGTACAAAAGTTTTCGTTAAGACAATTTATTAATATCTTACAGTGAATAAAATTATTGCAACTTTAAAGGCAAAAAAGTATTGCAGTAAAATCTATATTTTCAGAAATAATTTCGCAAATGTTTGTGTCGCTTCAGTATTTATTGTACACTGATTAAAAAAATTAAATATACAATGACTTCAATTAAAAATACAGTTCATCCTATGTTTATGCAAGTTGACTAACATAACAAAACAAAACACATAAGTTTCATTAAAATACATTATAACTAATTACATATGTCTAATGGAAACTTTTGCACATCCCTAATAAGACCTTTTCAAATTGTGAAAGAAACAACGTAACATATTAACAATGTAGATATTTTGACGTTATTTCGCGTGATTTAACATAAAAAATATAGTATATTTTTGAATAAACGCCGATAGCGAACGTATCAAATGCAGCGCCTTTCACTTCAGTTTCTTTTCGATTTTGTCATCATACAAAATATCAGTTTTAAAAAATCGCTTTACAATTACACACTGAACCATTCAAACTAAAAGTACTTCTAGTGGAAAGTTCCATGCGAAACATTGTCGAATAATAAAGTCAGGCATCATCTATATGCTGCATACGTTAATGTGAACAGTACCGAGCACAACTTCATGACAGAATATACAAATGCTGCAATTCAATGTAAAAATAAAGTATACAATTATAAAATTTGGCCGCTTATAATTCGATTGCAGCGCCGCTATTTTAGCGGCAGGTTTGCGAAACACACCATATTTCAATCTGGGAACTTCACCATAAAAATATCAGAGCCTGTTACAACCACGCTTTGCAGCAACTGGTGATCCTTCCTCTACATTTTCCCTAAGAATTCAACTATGCTCGGTACTGCACTATGTTATTAATAATTTCAAACATTGTATAACTTTGCGTATATCAGAATTTATTGTATTCTCTATCTTAATTATAGATGTTGCGTAATTCCGATTTATTCGAGAACAATATGAATGTAACTTAATCGGTTAACTTTCAAAATTAGTTCTTTTCGTGTACGAAATTATAAAGTTATGTATGTCACTTTTATGTGAATATTTTTTACGATCATGGTACATCAATCGTCAGGAATAAACCGTACAACATACAGTATGTTCTAGTTCGAATTGTATACACCTCGTTACTTCTTCAATTACTTACTCGATACAACAAAATTTGTTATACAAAATGAGTTACTTGTGCGTAACGTAGAAAATATAATTGCGTTAAAAAAAAGAAGACATTTTTCATTCGAACTGAATGGTTTTTGTATAAACAATTTTGTCAAGTATATGTAAATAATTGAAAGAAGCAACGAAAGTGTATACACGTTTAAAATGGTAATATTATACTTGCGAATGTGTTTCGCAAAGAGGAGGGTGCAAGTAGAACATAAGAAGCATATTAGTAAATACCTTAAAAAAAAGAAAATTGTTTTTCTTTGTGTTATCACTTTACATTTGAAAAACTCTTAATATAAATCTACTAATTGTAAAAATGCAATTTATCCGACGCCATGCATCACATCATCGTATTATCATCGTCATCGTCGTAATTTTAAATCGTAGAAATGACATAAAAATCCTTCGCTTACTAAAAACTATACAGTTAATAACATAAGTAGTTTATCCTTATTCCTAATTTTCATTATTACAATACTCTCCTCCACTTTTTAAGTCCATCAGTATTTTTCCATTATCTCGTTATCAAAGAACAGCGTTCGTTCTTGTCCTTTTTTCGTTTCAAAAGACATTTTCTAACATGAACTTTCGATACAATAATAATATACGTGATTATGATCGATTGGATATTATAAAAGCGATCTTTTACGAACAAGTTGGAATTATGCCAAGTGTATCGATGATAAAAGGAATCCGCTTACTTAATTGAGAATTATTTCGAATACGTATATTGTACATACTTTTTCCCTTCATCACGAATCGTCGTTCATTGATCTTGCTTCCATTTGGCGCGCGCGGTCTTTCTCATTTTCTCCGTGTAAACAGCAAAAAGTTCATTCACACTTGTTTTGCTCGCGTATTTGCACTTACAATTATCAAAACAGTTCGCGCTGTTTTGTTGTCATAAAAAAGTTCGCCCACTTGTTAAAAACTTGTTCCGGAAGGTCTCTTTTTATACAGACGAAAGCATCAAATATTGCGCGATCTTTCTGCATCTACGATAATAATACGTCAGTATGCTTCTATTATGGATCGTTAATATCTTATTACGTCTATTCGATCGTTAACTTATTCCGAATCAAACTTGCTTTGAGTCATGCACCGCTACTTTTCAAATCATCGTGTAATATCTTTTTTTTGTTCTTTCTCAAACAATAGGGCCTTCCAAGGTACAGAACAAAATGCATTGAAGATATATGGACAACGGCAAAATAACTGTTTATAAAAGTATGATAAAATTGTGTGCATATATCATTTATTTTTACTTATTCTCCTCTATGAAGAAAGGTATTACCTGAGGAAGGAACCATTTTGTTTCTTTTCTTTCATACGCTAAACCGTATCGCGCAAGACGAAGCGTCAAGAGAGCACAGAAATTGTTTTATGCGAAGATTTACAAATATTAATATCCCTTGCATGATTTTCAAAAAAACTCTAAGATACTGTCGGAACCTTTCGTCGTATATCTCGTTCTTATCGATTACTAACGAGCAATTACTCGAGCAAAAGTGTCGATATTGATTATTATAATGATTTTGCTGAGAAAAATAATGATGGTTATGATGGTGATGATGATGATGGTGATAATGGCGATAATGATGACGATGACGGCGGCGATGATGATGATGGTGACGGCGACAGTGACAACAACAATGATAATGATGACGATGACGATTATAATAAGACTGAAAGTGATATTCATGATAATGGTGTCGACTGCGATGCAAACATTTCCTGTTTTCCATGGCGTTGTTAAATCCTGGCAGTGAAAAACGAGTTAACATGAATGGCGACCATGTATATCTTGGTATATACGAAAGATTGTTTGCTCTTGGTGAAGATAACATTTGGGCCAGATTTGGCCTTATTCGGGATCACCAGTTAGCCATGCCAGGTTTATTTAATGTCATGAAGTAAATCTGGCACGAACTTCCACCTTTTGCCGATGAGAAAAATACCTGAAATACAAAAACAAAACATGTTACACTAAGCTGTAAGTATTCTTTCTACACAAGTTTTATGTGCAATACATTTTCCCATCATTACAAAAATAATGAAAATATTTGACACAGTAATTCTGTTCATACTATATACATACCTTATCGTTACGTTCGCAGAGGAACTTGAGCCGTTGAGCTTTCTTGTGCATGAATACACCGTCGAGGTGCCCACTCTCTACGCTTCTAATCTCAATAGCTTTATTACCCCATCCCATAATTTGCCCTGTGCCAATATAGGCAACACTCGTAGGCATCTCGCCCCATTGAAGGACCATAGTTTTGGAAACTCTACCATAAGTGTTTACGTATACACCTTCATTGTCATAACACAACAATAGCTGCATACCATTACTATTAGGTAATGCGACAATGCAATGTGGACAAATAGGACCCTGAGTCTGTAATTGAAAAACATACTCTTATTACAATATAGAATTTAATTAATTGTTTTGATGTTTTTGATTGCTGAAAGTAATCTTACATGTTTTGGTAGATAAATATCGTAAACGGTGGCAGAATCCAAATCAACGGCGTGAAAACCATCGGCACTACCATAAATAACCTTCAATCTTGTACCTTCTTCTATAGTAAGGTCGACAAGAAGTGGTCTATGTGCTAGTTCGCCGAAGGATTTAAAAGCCATAAATTTGTGGTATGGTTTTGGCGCCCATGCATAGATTTCTATGGAATCCTTTAGCGCGATGACCAGAAACTTTATTCTTTCGTATTTGACTATTTTGAAATGTACCGCACCTTGAAGGTCGCCAACGTTAATCCAACCATTACGTCGTTCCACTTGCTGTAAAATTGTGTGAAACAATACAGTTATTTATTTTAATATTTTAACATCTCTGTACGTCAATAGAAAGTGAAGTGATTGAGGTATATAAAACTTACATCACTATGTCCATCAGTTCTTAAAATCTTACTTTTCAACCAGGAAAGATAATACACCCGTACTCGATTCTTTTTCCCACTAATTGTAACCAAAATATTTTGACCTTCAAGAACTTCCATTTGTTGAAATCGTCTTCTACTTATTAATTGATAAACTTTGCCTTGTCCACTTCTATCCAATAACATAAGACCATTCTCCGTACCGATTAATAAATTTACCCCTGTAAGCATGTGAGTATCAAATTCAGTACCTGTTACATAAGAATTAGGGGATTTTATGATTTACTTACCCCATAACGCAGCACAAAGAATTTCACTGTTGAAACGTTTCTTGTATTTGCGTATTTCAGGTGTGTCAGATGCAAGATCATGACTGGTTGGTGTTACATTAACATTGACATGAGATTCCCTCCTGGCTGGTCCAGCACCGAATCCAAAAGTCAGGAAAGATCTCTGCTTCTGTTGAAGCGCAAATGGAGGTGGTGATTTAACTGCTTGGCGATACTGTAACAAAACATATTTTGAGATTTTGCTCAAACATAAAGTTCATGTTAAATAAATCAAAACAGTAAACAAAGAGTTATAATACTTTAATTAATAATACTATGAAGAAAAACAGTATAACGTTATTAAAAAGAAAATTAGAGAAGATATAGGTAGATTTACATAATGAAATCACATGCAGTTAGAATATATAAAATTCACACCAGAAAATTAATAAGGAAAAAAGATATTTCATATGTTACAAAGAAATATTAAACGTATTATACTAAGTTTCATGAAGAAACCATTCAAGAGCTACATTAGAAATAAGATATAATGAACTGAAAGGTACATCAAACTGTTATGAATTCTTTCAACTAATTCTACAAGAAAATTCAATAGTCATACATAGTAATGTAAGCATACAAGAGGTAATAATTGATATAAAAAGAAAATAATATTACAGTTCTACTTCAACTGTTACAAGTTTAGGATGTAACAAAGGGAATAAATGTTTCAGAATTAATTACTTCCAGTTTTTTTGTTAATGTTATTTAACTCTTAAGTGATATGCAAAAACATGCTTGGTGTTTATTTGATTCAGACACTTCTGCATAAAACAGTGCTTTATTAGATTATTTAAAAAATCACACAGGTCGTTATATTAAATACCTTGTATCAAATTTACAAGTTTCACTGGTCTTTGACTACTTATTAGTAGTTATACTGAAAAAGAGAAGTGGAAAAGGAAGGGAGGAGCAAACTCATCAATAAAACTACCTAGCAGGCCCATGTCTAATTGTTAAGGATAGAATTGGGTCAAAGCAATGATGGGCATTAGAACAATCTCTTGGAGCAAAATGATATGCTGTAAGCCAAACAAATACAATGCATCACACTGTCTTACATCGCTACCATCTTGTTTTATCTTCATTTCTTTGGGCATATTTATATCTACAATAGGTATATAACTTTTTATGAATTATAATACGTAATTGATAGATACCACTGGTTGATCATACCAGTAAAATTGAAAGATCAACAAAATTTCAGAGAAGACGTTCAAATAAAATGTGCACACTGTCCTTGCTTGTTTGGATTACAAAATATCACACTGTTTTAAGATTGCCCTGATGTTTGTGTTCCTGATACACAATGACTTGCAAGAAAGAAGCCAGGTTTTACGGTTGTGATCCCTCTGTGATGAGATGTGCAGAGAAAAACAAGCACAAACACTAGAAAAGATTGCAATATAAAGGAACAAATGGAGCAAAGAGAGACATAAACAAAGATAGAAATAGAGACAGTGAGCAAAGGACAGGTGAGATAAGTGGACACAAGAAACAATAGAATCATCGTATCACAATTGATATCATAAGCTTCATTGATTTGTGTGGTACCAAGGGCAAGATATGAAAACCAAAACGAGGACAGCATGAAAACTGGCATTCCATACACGATGCACGATAAACAGATGAAATATTAAGAGAAATAGAAGAGAATTTTGTGGTTATTTCGTCCGCATACGAAGAAACACATTCTCCTCCACTAAACATATTATGTATCGCAAAAGAAGGCAGAAAAGCAACACTGAATGGTAAATCGATATCGAATGGGTACTTACATTGCAATTAGTATTGGGATTGGAATGGTCAGTAGAAAGGGCCCTGCTCTTCGGATTAAAGCTCCCACGTGTCCCACAACACACAACAGAATTCTGAATTAGTCACGTTGACAGACGAAATGGGACTGTTTTGTGCGGGGTTTTCGTGTAAAATACAACGGACAAAACGATGATTCGAGATTCAACGATTTGCGTACATCAGCCACCGAAGCACTTATACAATTTTGTGCTTTTCAAAAATCAAACAATCCTTCCAAATGGTGTTCAAGTATATCCCAATTGCATAACTGCATTTTTGTCCAACTCAAGTTCTCTTTAAATTTTCTTTCGTAATCGTTATAAACCAAAATATAATACTAAAACAACCGAGCTATATTGGAAGCACGATTAATTGACAGGGTAATCAAGCCCTTCACTGCGACCTCCGTTGTGTGGTAGAAAAAAAGATCTATGTGCTATTGTGGTATGTACTAATTCAATTAAATATACTTTAAGTATATTTTTATTTCCTTGGGAATGTCATTGAAATTTATGATTGGAGTATTTGGGATGGGTTCAAACATGGATTATATTAGATCATCCCATAATTTATTTGTTGAGTTCTAGTGTATCCGCCGATTCCGGTATCGATGGTTCCCAATATCCGCGGTTCATATTAACCAAGATTTTTACTGTTCACGATTTGCAATATCCACGGTTTCAATATCTAAGGTCCCAATATCCGCGGTCCCAATATCAACGCTTCCAATATCCACGGTCCCAATATCCACGCTTCTAATACCCACGCTCCCGATATCCACGGACCCCGATGTCCACGGTCCCAATATCCACGCTTCTAATACCCACGCTCCCGATATCCACGGACCCCGATATCCACGGACACAATATCCACGCTTCTAATACCCACGCTCCCGATATCCACGGACACCGATATCCACGGACCCCGATATCCACGGACCCCGATATCCACGGACCCCGATATCCACGGACCCCGATATCCACGGACCCCGATATCCACGGACCCCGATATCCACGGACCCCGATATCCACGGACCCCGATATCCACGGACCCCGATATCCACGGACCCCGATATCCACGGACCCCGATATCCACGGACCCCGATATCCACGGACCCCGATATCCACGGACTCCGACATCCGCGGACTCCGATATCCGCGGACCCCGATATCCGCGGACCCCACGTCCACGGGTCCCGATATCCGCGGATCGCGATACCCGTGGACCTTGGTATACACAGACCTCGATATCCACGGTTCCGATATCCACGGACCTCGATACTCGCGGTACCCTTGACACTAACGCAAAATCCGATATCCACGTAAAAAAGGTCACCATCCACACATAATGTGAAATTATTACATACATATATATGATGAAGAATGAGGATAAATGTACACTGATGAAAACTCTTCATATATGACATTATGGGATGACCTAATAATATCTTCTGGAATTAAGAAGGTAATGGTCACAGCGTACAGATATGATTTTCCAAATCATGATGGGCAGACATAACCGATGATCTGATAATTTAGGACATGTTCTCAACAAAATAAAGATTATATATTTGGAAACTATATGAGTAAAACTCCATTTATCTGAAAATTACCTCATACATGACCGTTTAATTCTCAACTATTCATTTCATCGTGAAACCAGTAAAGAGAGATTGATTACATTAGCACAGAAATGAATATGCAATTACTCTCATGAGCTTTGTGATGTTGTATTATGTTATAGTTCATCGTAAAGCGTAAAAAGGAAAATTAGAATTCAAGGTTCAGAAAGACTTCAGGTCCGAAATAAAATGTTTGTAATTCAAAACCTTGTAATTTAGTTTTAAAATGAACAAATATTTGATAACATTCGTTTTAAAAATACGTGCTCTACAAATGAATGTGACGTTTCATAAATATGTTTCATCCATCAGTATAATTAGAATTTAAATTAATTTCTTCAGATAAATGGAGATTCACTGCAACGTTTGTCTCATGCATTTCTTTTTTCGTATGTTTAAATTTAACACGAGTATCTTGAAATTGAATTGTCGTAGATCGGTCTATGTAACAAAAATCCGATTCTAAATCTATAATTGTGCAAAAGTAATGCTATGATAGTAATGAAATAACCTACGAAGCGTTCAATGATAAATCAAACGTAGAAATTGCGATCAAAGTATCTCTTTTTCCAAGTGACTTTTAACAATACACAGAACAAAAATACTATGTGTGCGTAATGAACTCAGTGATGACTAGACTGCGCATGCTTACGCAATTAAAATAAATTAAAACAATTAAAACCGTACTTGACAATCTTTTATATTATTTTTAAAACTTACAGTTATTTATGTCCCGATCGTAAATACGGTAAAATGTGCAAAAATATTGTATTTTCAGAATCGTCTAGCAAAAAATATTTATTTTCAGATCTCACTACTGTACATATTTTTCGTACAAATATTTGTATAAACATCCGCAGTCCAATCGATGACTAAAAGAAAAGCAAAAACTTTAATCTAATTCACTGTTCACATTTGCCAGAAAAAAGAGCAATACGACACGAAACGATATATATAAAAAAAAAAAAACATAACATCGATCACAGAAGAAGACAAAAAAGATTTAAGCCTCAAAACTGTAATAAATTCTACCGAAAAAAGCAGTACTTTGTATTTTTATAAATATCTTGTCTAACGTTTTTAAATCAAAGAAATCTGATCGTGTGTGATATCGGGCTTTACAATTTACCGCTTTTCCTCGATAGTGGCTGTGTTCATTATTCTTTTTAATGCACTGGAAATGTGAACATACGAATGACGTATATTCAGTGAAATCACCAATGCTTAACAATCTAACAAATAAAGGTCTTCATTTTCTTCTAATATCGATTTTTGCAAATTTGCAGAACAGTTAATACAGTAAAAAGCTTTTTATATTTTATACTTTTTACTGGTTTTATACTGGTTTACAGACTGCAAGGTTTTATTCGAATCAGGAGAAAATTGTTGAATAACCTTTTTTGTTGAGTCAAATGCGTTTAGGTTCGTTCACATCAACGTACAGTAAACGTGGCAGGAACTGGTAATTTTGTTCAATGTATTTGGAAAGATTTTATTGTTGTGTTGATAGCAATATATGAAGATAAAGGCTGAATGTTGTTGTCATAAATTTTGGTGGATTATTAATTTCTGAATTAAAAAATTGTAGATTTCTCTAATTGCAAAATTCTAATTTGAAAATTAGGAAACTTAAAATTTCCATAAACCAAATTTGTATAATTTCTTTTTATAATTTGAATAATTGAATAATTTCTTTGTATAATTTGAAAATTTCTACAAAACTTAAAATTTCCAAATCACCAAATTTGTCAAATTCCAAAATTCCAAATTTGCAAGTCCATAAATTTGAAAATTGGGAAACTTAAAATTTCCACAAACCAAATTTCCAAATTAACAAATTTGTCAAATTCCAAAATTCCAAATTTGCAAGTCCATAAATTTGAAAATTGGGAAACTTAAAATTTCCACAAACCAAATTTCCAAATTATCAAATTTGTCAAATTCCAAAATTCCAAATTTGCAAGTCCATAAATGTGAAAATTGGGAAACTTAAAATTTCCACAAACCAAATTTCCAAATTTTCAAATTTCTCAAATTGCAAAATTCTAAATTTTTAAATCCCAATATGTAAAAATTGGAAAACTTGAAATTTCCATCAACCAAATTTCCAAATCTTCAAATTTCTCAAATTGCAAAATTCTAAATGTTTAAATCCCAATATGTGAAAACTGGAAAACTTGAAATTTCCATGAACCAAATTTCCAAACCATCAAATTTCTCAAATTGCAAAATTCTAAATTTTCAAGTCCATAAATTTGAAATTTCCATCAACCAAATTTCCAAATTTTCAAATTTCTCAAATTGCAAAATTCTAAATTTTCAAGTCCATAAATGTGAAAATTGGAAAACTTGAAATTTCCATCAACTAAATTTCCAAACCATCAAATTTCTCAAATTCCTTAAATTCCAAAATTCCAACTTCACAAATTAAAAAATTCCTATACCCCAAATTCCAAATTCCCAAGTTCCAAAATTAAAAATTCCAAGCTTTAAAATATTCTCAATTTCCTTCCCTTTAATTAAAAATTGCCTAGACCCGCAGACGTTTAATGTCTGTGAATAAGAACGAACCTTGAAACGTATATAACAGCGCATTAAAGTACAGGTACAAAGGTAAGATAAAAATCAGATGGAAATAGGATCTAACCTCTTCGCTGGTACTTTTGTCCTGTCGTTGACCCGGTGATGAAGTGAGGAGATCCGGCAACACGGAGCTAGGTCGAGAACCAGGGGATGAATCTGATCTCTGGAAATCAGCTCCACCGCCTGCGCCCCTCGGACGATCGCTACTTTCTCGATTCTGTAAAGGAATCGATTTACGTTTAAATCGATTATTTCACCACTGGCCGAAGATCAAACAAAACGAATGTAACGAAATCTGCTTGAAGATTAAGACCTGAATTTTTCTCCTCTATACCTTCAATTCGATGTTTCTAAACTATTATAACATAAATCTGTATCAAATATTACAAACGTAAAATTGTTTAATGATTGACATTTTAAATGAAGTTAGGCAACTTGAAACTTGTTGTAAATACAGGGTACATGCAATTCAAGCTTAACTCTAATGTGGTGAGACAAAAAAAATTAAATTAAATCAAATGAAGCATGTAAGCTTAATGTAATGTGGCTTTGGAAGTTTCAAAGATTTCAGATTCTTTAGAGGAACTGCATATTTCTTTGTGAATCGATTCTTCTGAACATTCTCCATATTAGAGTATCAAAATACCATGTTAAAAAATTTATTTCATAAGAAATTAAGAAATATGTAAAATATTAAATATAATTTAAAATACTAATACTTTTTGTAAACCGTCCTGAAGAATCTACGTACAAGAAATATACAGAAATGTCCTTGAAATCTCTGAAACCTTCAAATGTTCTTCAAGTCATGTGTCTATCCTGGAAAAAAATTATTAAATGTTACAATAAAGATGAACAACGTTGAAAATTTCTGGAACTGCAGTCCCTATTGTCAATTGATTTCCTCCTTGTTTCATCATCAAACGCATACAATTGAAAAATGATAAAAATCCCAGTTGTATCCAAAGTTGTACTTTTGTCCAGTCGAACTTGACATCGCATCCATCTTCCAGAAGAATCCAGGAAGCATCCATCTTTGTAAATTCGTGGAGATTACTTCAAGATGTTTCTCTGTTCATTCGTCGCCCTCCTGATTAATAAATGATCAGATATGCAAAGTTTATAGCCTAATACCTTTGTATATCCACTCGGGTGCAACATAGGTCTCCTTTGAATAAGGGTGTGGAAGGGTGAGGGGAGGAGTGTCTCACCGCTTGCCTTTGATCTTAGGAGAGCATAGGGAGAGCCTAAGGAGGGCCTAACTTTATGTCCTTATGTGTACATATGTATAGCTATGTACGCAAAGAGGGACGCGTAAGGCGAATGGTGTTATTCCTTCCCCTACACTTCAAGGGGGATTTGTACACTGATTTGTATGGACGTACGTGATTTTTTAGACAGAAAATGCTCTACAAAGTAGTCTGATATTTTTCAAGTTTTTAAATTTGGAAATTTTGTTACTTGATGGAGAACTGGGAAATTAGAATATTTGAGAAACTAGAGAATTTGACAAGGTCTCAAATCGTCAAATTACTGAATGAAAAAATTTGTAATTTTAGTAATTAGAAAAGAAAAAATTTAGTAATTCGAACATTACAAATTTAGCAATTAGAAAATTACAAAATTTTTTCCTAATTTTTTAGCCATTGCTCTGAACTGTTATTTTCTGTCGTCACATAAAAATATAATAAATCAATTAAAATTACTATGAAACATCGAACTTTAATTTAGCACACGTACAAAAAAAATTGCAAATATCTATTGTCTTATTTGCAAATTCTTCATAGTCCTACAAATCCCCCTTTTAACTCAGATCATCATCCTTTGAGAACATTAAACATGAAATTTTATTAGATTAACTTGTTACGTCAAACTTACTAAATAAAACTTGCATTGTTAATACAATTAAATAACGCAAGCTCCAAAAAATTAATCTCAAATTTAGTGCCCTCAAATTAGTACATTGAAATGAGTTAAATAAGAAAAATCCAAATGACACGCGACAGCAGCTCGATAAATTTATATTTAATTTAACACGTTCGCTATACAACATCCAGCTAGAAATTCTGCCATCGTGAATCATTTCTCCTTTCATAAAATAAAATATAATTTCTCGCCATCTGTTAAAGGATATAAAATTGTAGTGCCGTATGGGAAATCGATGGCGTCACACACAGGGTGTCTCAAGTAATATCTCCGAAACGACGGAAGATAGAAAAAACTTTTTTGAAGTAAAATTAAACTGTATTCAATATTACATCATGTGATACATATATCAGAAGGTTAATTTCAAAGATCACAGCTTTTTAAACACAACTATATTTGCAAACTGATTTTTCAAAATATTCTACGTAAAACTAGAACTACAAAAAAATAGTTCGCGAGATATTTCAATTTGGACTCAAAATATCTTGCAAACTATTGATTTTTTAAATGTTACACCTTCACACTTTTTTACTGGAAATATTTCAAAAAATTTATTCGCATAGGAAAAAATATATTATTACATTTAAAAAAAATGTTAATCGACTGTTAAAATTTTAATTGACCTTAAAATTTTTCAAGTTAAAATTTTCGAAAAACTTCTGCAACTTTAGTATCACATAACATGTTTGACACTATTAAATTTTCTTCCCTGAAATTTTGTTCTATCTTCCACCATTTTAGAATTATAAGTAGATCCATCAGACACCCTGTATATCCGTCAACAGCGAACGTGTTAAATGGCACACAAATAATTCTACAAAATTTGATGAAAATTATAAATAAGCACCTGAGTCTTATTACTGTCCTTTGTGACCTGTTAAACGATAGATTAACACAAGAATACTGCATAATTATTCAGGGAAAAAGGAATGAACGTAGTTTTAGAAGCATACAAAAGAAATACACATTATCGTTATAAGGGATTTTTTAAATGACGTCATTAACGAAGAGTGGTTAAATTGCGCCACCTTCTTTTGCATTAAACATTATTCACCTTGTACATCATAAAAGATCTTAACGGCTCTGTCCAGCGTTGCCAACGAAACATCGTTTTAAAATTCAGGTTTTAATACCATCAAGCAGACTGCGAATTAATAAAAAAGAGAAAAAAATTCGTCAAACATTAAATGGAAAAATCGATAGATATAAAAGGAGCAGAGAACGAAAACGGAGAGGGACATTGTATGAAATGATAGGCAACGGGATCGTAGAGTACTAAAAAAAAAAGGTGCAAGCAAAAAATGGGGAAAAACAGATGAAAATGGGTGTAAGAAAGCAATAGATGAAGTAATTACTCAGGCAAACATGGATAACCTGACTAATTCAATAAATCTATACATCAGTACTAACGATAAGCTTAAAATACTGAAAATAAATATTGAACATTTCTTTCATACGTACACGAACTAATAAAAGAAAAGTTAACTCGACAAATCTGTACATCGCTAAGCTTAATTCTGTAGTTCGTACAGAGAAAAAAAAGAATGTCCTTATACGCTTAAATTGTAAAAATACACACAGTGCAGAACACAAATAAAATGCATTCATGCATAATATGGATCAGTGAATAAAAAACGCTTCGACGTTCGATATCTACTACACAGCTAACACATGTAAACAGTAGTACATACGTATCTGAAAATAACAATAATGGAAGCATAGAATAAGCAGCTTTTGTTCTTTGCACTCGTCAAATTAGTAGAAGCGTGCAACATGATAAAATATCAAGATTCGTATATGAAGATATCGGTTGTACATTCGTTTGTAATCACAGGATGTTAAAAAGAGAGCGGTTCGAAATTTTTAGGAGTTCGGAATCTCGGTATTTCCCTGCGCCAGGGGCTATGGCGGGAAATTAAGAAAACTCCTCGCTTTAGAAAATTTCAGATCTTTCTTTTGGAGACCCTGAAACTGTAATTCATAATGTATCAATCGGGAAATTATCTAGAAAGAAAATACCGAGGTTCTATCGTAGTATTTAGAAAATAGAGAGAAAAATTTTATTTTGAAATATGAAACCTTGATTGATAAAAATGGATTGAAATTTTAATTAACAGAAATGAATTGAAATTTTGATTAATCACTGCTTGTTCAGAATTGAGAAAATGAAATAAACTAATTTAGTGTACAATTTTTTCTTGTAAATTTTTCCTCCATTTTATGAGTACTAACCTAAAAATTCCGACCTTTTTTTTAACACCCTTTCGCATAACTGTTATCTTTAACGCAGTACATTTTACCTGAAATATAAAATATTCTACTACCACGTACAAAATATTTTGCACAAAAAAGAAACCAAATAAAAGTGACACACATGGTGAAACTTTTTTGGTGAATGAAATCAGTAATTTACAAATAAATAATCGCTTAAACTAAAAATTACAACAGCAAACCGTTCAAAAATTATATTAAACGATAATGCATTATATTTTAACAAATAATATTTAAGATAAGTATTATATACTTCGGATGATTGAGAAAAATGTCTTAAAATGGTGTTCGGCATAAATGTTCAGATGTGGAAGTAAAAAATCGATTATACATAAATGACCAAGCGCAATTAAATTAAATAATTTTATCATTTCTAGTGGTGTAATTATTGCATCGTATGAAATATTCGATTTCGAATTATAGAAAGTTTGATATAATTTGACGATATAAAGATTGGGTCGGGTCGAGTCGGGTAAAGTCGGACGGGTTCGGTCAGCTACGAAATTTGAAACTTTTACATTTTAAAACTTTGCGAAATTGAAATTTCTATGTTTCTAAATTTGAATATTTGTAAGTTTTGACAATATGTACTTAAGGATTTATAAATTTGAAACTTCTGTACTTGAAAAACTTGAAATTTACATTAAAAAGTTTGCAATATTTATATTGAAAAATTTGAAATTTCTACATTAAAGAATTTGAAATGTCTGCATTAAAAAATTAAAAATTTCTACATTAAAAAATTAAAAATTTCTACATTAAAAAATTTGAAATTCTCTTCGTAAAAAACTTCAAATTCTTTAATTTTAGAATTTTCAATTTTTTCACTCGAGAGTTCAAAATGTCTAAACTTGAAGTATTTACATTAAAAAATTCGCAATTTCTAAACTTGAGAAATTGAAATTTAAAAATTGGCAAATTGCAAAATAAAAAAATTTTCAATTTCTAAATTCCTCTACAATAAAATCATATTCCAAAGATTCGATTTGTGATTCGAGCCAGTTCGATTTTCCCCGCCTTCGATTACCGCCGCATTCGACTACCCTGCATACAACCTAATACTCTTATACTTCACAGATATTAGTTATCAGGGAGAAAGAAGATAAAAAAGAACATAAAAATGGCCAACACTGTTGCATTTGTACATTAGTTTCATGAATAACAATGAGAGAGCACAAAACGCATTATGCCCAAAAAAAAGGAGCACATAAAAATAAAGGCTAAAAAGCATGCTTGTGACACATGCTGCGACATGACAATACAGACATATATAATCACATACGACGATCGTAAACACGAGCAATCATGCAAAAGACAATAATTTCGATTACGATGTAACGATCCGTACGCACTCACGAGAACGTGTGTGAAGGTGTAACGCACACCCACACCCACGCACGCACGTACGCATACATGTGCATGTATGAACATATATATCAATTTAACTTTCGACGTTATCCTGGATTTATGGTGGCAATTCCTTTTTATTTTTCTGTGGGTACTGTTTCTTGTTTCCTTTTCCTATAAAGTAACGATCTCTCTTCGGAACGATCTTGATTCACGATCGTGCAATTTCCAAGCACAAAATATTGAAAAAAAAAAAGGAAAAAGTGTTAAACGCAAAACACACGCATACAAAGTCCGCATCATTAGTTTTGCCCCTTTCAAGGCGCTACCTGATCAAAATGGTTTACTGATTCATTGGAAAATCTTTCGAGATATCCCCTTTGTTTAATGCTTCTTTGTATTTAGATTCTTGCATGAACATGCAGTACAGGGCTCTCGAATCAATGTGTTATCGTAACATCGATGAATACCAAAAGCTTCCCAATTTTTAATTTTAGTATACATGCAGGTTTAAAACAAGAATTTATTTACTGTCATCAAAATTTTCTAACAATTTGGAATGTATGAAATGTATTTGTAAATTGTAAATACAGTAAAACCCCTGTATACGCGGTAGTCCAAAATCTATGGATATTTAAAAAAATAATGATCCTTAATATATTGCAATAATTACTGTAATTGTTGGACGTATTATTTTCTTATAAAAAATATTCAATTTAACTTTTTCAGATGTATGAATACTGTGAGCAAATTATACGTAGAACCAAGGGTGAATAAAATGGCGGATACAGGGGTTGTACAGTTATTGTAACTTTGATCGATTAAAACTATTTTATCACCGCGTTGAAAAATTCTTTTTTTTACAAACGCAATAAATAACAATATCAAAAATTAATCCACGATAAATGTTTATATAAAAAGAGTAAACTATTTTCTAAAGTGAATGTACATTATGAGTGAATATACATTAAAGATGAAAGTGATTAATTCACAGACGAAAGCATGTACAAAATGTTTGTTAAGTGTTAGTTTCAAAGCGAATTTTTGGTATCAGTTACTTTAACATCACAATGTCTTACGCAGAAATGTATCACAGATGAAGTTATTTTGAGGCCATCTGACAAATAAAATTCTGTTAGATTAGCAAATAAATTCTCAATCTACTTTATCACCATATACATTGAATAAATTTAAAAAATATAATTAATACAAATGATATAATTATTCTATAATTAATTTTGCAACAAAAAGATTGAAAATCGAGAATTTAGTTGCTAAGCTAACATTTTTATTCGCATTAAAAAGCAAAAGAAATATTAAAATCGAATCTGCGTAGAGATTCGTAACGAGTAAAAATTTACAGACAAGTTTTAACTGCTTCACTATCGAATCCCGCGGCGTTTCGATGATCGTAGAATTATAGTTAGGCACTGGTAACAATTGCCAGCTTGTCCACACGGTATCGTAGAAACAAGATGAATATCTTCAAAGAAATTCCATGCGGTTATTCCTTCCTTATTAGACTTGGGTCGTGATAAAAAATCGTTGTAGAAACAAGCTTTCGTATTTGTAATATTGAACACATGAATTTGAGAAGAATAGTAGCAGTAGCAGTAGTGGTAATAATAATGGTATTTTAGTCCTGCAAAGTTACATTGGATACGTACATACTAATCTTGCTTCGCTAATTTCGTCTTTAAATGTTTTTAGAATCTATAAAAGATAATTTGTTACTTTATTTTGCTTTTGTTATATTAAATAGAAAAAGATTGACTTGTGAGAAAAATTGTTAGTGATAAAAATTTGTATATACAGGGTGTCTCACAACTAGTGTAGGTCTCTGAAGTGTGAAACACCCTGTATATAACAATGTTTAAAATTTATAATTGAGAATTCAATCTTATTACCTCTTATTACTCTTATTACTATTGCAATGAATCTGTCAATTCAATAATAGTTAAACTATAGCCAATTAAAAAAATTGAAACTACAAGTACCTCATAATTTATATATGAAATTATATTCCTAATAAAATATTTGACTGCACATGATCTAAATTTTAAATGAAGAATATTCTCTTATTACAAAGAATTACATTTTTTAACAAATACTTCTGTACGAAATTAGTGAAACATTCCATAAAATATTATCCTCATCAATTCTGATGTTAATTTATGAACCTTGTCTGTATACTTTAGTGAATATAATATAGAACTGTGGACCCATGTAATGCTCCTAATTTCTTAACAGCGAGTAACTACTACGATTAGTGACAATAGTTAGTAATAGTAGTATCGTCAACAGCAACGCTAGCAGCAGTTATATGGTAGCACTAAAACGATGTTAACAGGAATATTTTCCGTAGATTAACCCTTCGAATGCAATATACCGCATTAACCCCCACCCACTATAATTTGTAATGCATTTACAATTGTTTATAAACTGCACACTTACAATTTCTTGGTCAATTAAAAAGTCTATAATTTTGTCTATAACATAATTGACGGACGAATTGGAAGTCGTAAATATAATTTTTCGTAAAAATACAATATAGTGACGGATCCAGAAAACGTCTCTTTCTAAGAGTTATGAAGTTTTACAAAAATTTATTTGTGTTATAAAATTGTTTGTGTCAGTACAATATACTTTAGTTAAAAAACGTGGGTAACGCATGGACATACGCTTACATAAAATATTTTCAAAACTTCTGGATCCGTCCTTTATATATGTTTTTCTTATGCAATATAAGATCACGCGCATCTTACAAATGGTTTGTTTAGTAAGGACAAATGTTAACATCATGAGCACAAAGTAAATCAGGTACAGTCAGGTATAGAATTAGACAAAGGATTAAACGCAGAACTCCGTAAAAGAAACAGTAAACAGTAAGTACAGAAAGCCTGCATTATCAATAGTTTATCAATAGCTTCAAGGTTTATTAATATGCAACGAAGATTGAACGATTGATTAAGTCGCTTGTAAATGCTACCCAATAAAAAATTCATTAAACTTCAATGAAATCTCAATGCAACAAACAATAAAACTAGAAGCAAGGAAGAGAAGTATTATTAATAACGTGAAAAATGTCCTCGTCCTAGGTTGGTAACAATACTATTAGTAAACACTATTTAGCATTAGTAATCATATGACATTAGATCCATTGTACCAAAAAATATATAAATATATATGTATGTATATATAAATGTTATTAATATTCTAATTAATGTAACTCCATAGAGGTTCATGGGCCATTGGTTCGAACGAACGAATCTAGTTAAAAAATAGTACAGGAGGTAAATATAGTAATACTGATGATAGAATAATATTGATAATGTTAATGATTATTTATCCTACTGATATCTGTAAATCTGAAAGAAAATATCAAAAATAAAGACAGAGGAAGGAATAATAGGATAATGCGCCTAAAAAAGTCAAGCGTAGCTGACTAGCTTGCTATATCGATTATTATACATGGTTAAACATCGGAGAAATGAATGTAAAGGTTCAAGTTAGAAATATGTCTGTCAATATTTCTTGTACAATAACTCAATATTAAATAAATTTCTATAAATTCAAATAAAGATGCATATAGATTAATGAAACCTTTATTGCAGAACAAAAGATAAAATTATAAAATAACTGAAATTATTTGTACAGGATGTTTACCTTGAACGCTTTCATATCCAAATAAAAAGAAATTGAACTATTTCCTCTTTCAATTTTTTCATAGTAATACCATTTTATTGTAATATTAGAATAAACTATAATAACGCATGGGACAATAAGAAATTCCATTAGAAAATAATCTTGAAATGATCCTGAAGTGAACCTAACATTGATTTAAACTTCAAAATATAAAGAAAATTCGTTTAAAAAAATAACTTCATTGACTCTAACTTGACACAGGTTAATTGTCACACTGATATTCTTAATTAATTTTCTTTACGTAAAACAAAAACATATTGCTATTAAAAAATTCAAAATTACTATCTTAGTAAATGCGAAACACAGAAGAAACAAGATTCTTCTGTTCAATGAGACCTTTCGAATAAAATATATTTTGTCTAATATCTTTTGAAAAAAACATTAATTAAAAGTACCATTTTTAATGGAATTTCTTATTGATATACCCTGTGTATTATAATTTTTACTATAATGCTGTAACAACAGACTGGACACAAACAGAAAAACTCTAAAACAATGATTTTATTAAATACTTCTCTAGAATAAGGTAGAAATTGATGTCTAATATTAACTTCATAGATTATTAAATGTAGAATCCATCATAGCCTAGTCTTAAGATGCTAGCCATGCTATAGCTGTGTTAAACCAAGCGTTTGTGGGTTTATGCGTTTACAAGGCCCAAGTAGCACCCTAAAAATTAGCCTATAGCAGATTTTACATTTAATGTTATTCAATTAGACAAGAATTTCTTCGTTATCCGAGACAGATAAATGCTGCCACTTTCAAATATATTCAAATATCTGAATATTTAAGCGTTCAATGGAGCGCAAAGAAATGATTTACAGAGGTAAAAAGTTGTTAACCTGATGTCTAGATTTACAGGTGTAAAACTTTGAGTCGGTCAGTGAATGTTTTAGAATATTAAATTCGAAACGCGATAACTGAACCTTTAGAAAATACGAACGCACTAATAATCTCTTGTATATTTTTTTAAATCATTATTTTATCAACAAATAACAACACAAACGTTGATCAAAAGACATCGATCTTTCTATTTGTGAAAACTAGACAACTATGACGTTGTAGGATACTTATTGATGTCTATGACCACATGTTGTATTTCTCTAATCTCATTTCTGTGAACTCATTTGTTTATTACTGTCTTAAAACATGTAGAGCTAGACTACGAAACAATTAGTCTTTTACACCTGTTATCTCGAAATCCAACGACAACTTTTTAAGCCTGTACATTTCTTATATCACAAAATCATTTTTGGCACTCCCTGGTAAACACCCTGTACGTTCAACACCACAAAATCTGAAATGAAAAGAACAGTATCAGAAAAAAGTGCGAAATATCGACAGACATATAGGATAGGTAAATATTTTCGAACTGAAACTTCGAAAATCCACAAAAAGGGGAACCAGAAACCGAAGGTAGAGATAAAAAAACAGGTGATGCGGTTAAGGTGTCTTTCAGGCAAGCACACAGGCAGGGCTTTGTAGGGGGGACTGACCTGGATTACAATGGGGCTGTATTCGCTAGCCGTTGTACTGGCCGTAGATTTAATAGTTCCTGCTTCGTCGATCGCGGCCGAAACCGCGTCTGATGGTCTACAACTGCGTCTTCTCATAGTGCCATCTTTCTCACGTCCAAAGTCGAACCTTCTGCCCTCGTGTTTACTACCGAAAACGATCTCGCTTTCGGTCTTTTCCCTTCGGGGCCTTTGTAGGCCATCACGACCGAACGAAAAGTCTGTTAGCACCGGTTCACCGGTACTTACAGAGGTACCCTTTTTACCCACGATACCGGCAACGCTTATCTCACTCCCACGCCGATTACCGCTCGAGAATATGCTCGATCGCGAAAAATCGGACTTCTGCAAGTACGCAGAGTGCCTCGTCGACGGGAAAAAGTCTGAATTCTCGCGACGAAAGGCACGCGCGAACGCGCTGGACGTGTTGCCGAGCTTCGAATCGCTCTCCTGTCTTCTGTGTACCGCCTTCAACTGTTGTTGTTGCTTTTGGTGATGCTGCTGTTGCTGAGGATGATTATCGTACTTTCTACGCGACAACTGTTCCTGCGCTTTTAACGTTTTCTCCGAGGACGACGACGAGTGATCCTCGTTATTCGACTGATGGTTCGTATCCGTTGGCTCTTGCGAATGGTCTTGTTTCATTTTATCCAATCTATCGTTAAAACCCTGAAAGAAGCGGGTGAAATCCCACTCCTTCAGGAGGAGCTGCTCGTCTGCCTCGGAACACCGGTTGTTGCTAGCCGTCGTGGCTCGATCGTCTGACATCTGACTAAGTTTCTAGGGAGTGCGCACGAGGGTAATAAACATGATGACGACAGAAATAAAAACATACACAAATAAAGGAGAGATAAAGAAATTGCGTGCGGCGATACATAACATGATATAGCTGCGATGGCAGTGCAATGCAATGATTCAAGTGAATGGTATAATCAATTACTTGCAACGGTGGTGATAATATACATCTCGTCGATTCAACAAGCTTAACACTGTGTTTAGAAACGTGCGTTTATACTTAGGAACATCAAGCACCACAGAGTGAATCTAGTCAGAGACTGTCGGATATATTCGAGCAAGTAAAGACAGTAGTCTCAAGATGATTTTCATGAACATTAAGTGTATAAATTTCAAATTTATACATATAGAAATTCTGAAAATTGTATTTAATATATATTTTCTATCTGAATATTCGTACATCAGCGATCACCCGAACCCATCCGACTTCTCCGGACTCGACTCAAAGACGTTACAAGTATCCGCACATCGCTAACTATCACCAAAAATCACAATTATCTTTGAAGAAAGAGTAGAATATTTAAGACATGAATTAATTGAATTTTTATTCAATTCTTTCATGAAATGTTCACCACCGCAGCAATGCAATGTACGTATAACGCACCACAAGTGCATCGGAACTGTACAAGAGATTCAATTACAAGAATTCTTGGGACGAATTAAAGATACCGGTGAACAAATATTTCTGACTTATTACAGAATATCAATGAACACACAAATAGATACATAAACAAAGGGAACGAGGATACGATACAATCGCTTGTATATACTTTCTTTTCCTTTTCTACGGTCTGTAATTAAAGTTAACTGTGACTGATTGAAAAAAAATAGCAAAAGAGTATTTTGAAAACGTGAAGAATAAAATAAAATGTGTGTATGTATATATCGACTGTTTTTGTCAAGGCGTGATTAAACGATGCAATAAAAAGAATGTAAGAGATACATTCATTCGGTTACGAAAATATCGATCGACATTATTATTATTATTAATACATCTCGATAAATCTCACATGGCACACGAAAACGACAATACGGCTAAAAAAATAGACATTAGCTTGCATTACGTGCTTGTATAATCTACTTACTCGTTTCATTACTAATGTACGGTCTCCTGACTCCTCCTCATCTGGCGTAGGCGGAAGTGGTCGATTTGGTGCTCCACCTGCACACATACAAAATTTATGTTTAAAATTCGATTCCTTTCAATTCATAATTACTCATATCCTTAATAAACATTTACTTCTTAGCAAAAATAATTTTTAACATTTAAAAAAGTGTCCATCATAACAATCTCATTATTTTTGTATGCATAAAAAATTTCAAATAAAACTGTATATTTTAATAGGAATACATGTAACAAATGTTTTTGTTAACATTGCACAAAATAAGTATTTATTAAGTATATACAAAAGTTTCCATCATTTTTAATAAAAACCGTATGTTCTTATGTGTAGACAAATGATGGAAACTTTAGCATGGTGTTGGTATATAAAAAGAGTTGAAAGATGTTTGTTAAATATCCTACCTTTCGGCTTACCTTCAAGATGAGAATTCTGAGCATTGTGCGATGATGTTGACGATGGATCTGTAGACGGTCTGAAAGGAGAAAATTCGGGTCTGCAGCAAGGAACATAAAAACGAAGAGAAAGATGATGGCGCACGAAGAACATGGAATGCGTGGTGTACGTTACGTGGTGACGATGACGGCGATACGAAGCACCATGTTGAAGCGTAATGAAAAATGAAACGAAACAGCATTAGTAAAGTTTGAGTCATAAGTGTACGCAAAAAATAACGTTAGAAACAACAAAATACAATATTCTGTGCCTTTCTAACAACGAAACATTTCTCAACAATTTTGTGTACATTTGAAGTCCATTTTTATCCCTCGTCAGAAGCGAAAACTCCCAGACTCCTATTTTTTGTTTAGCCCAGATACTTTGTGAAAATGTTAAGAAAAATGAACTCTAAAAAAGAAACAATTATATCTAATATTTCACAATATTTCTACTATACTGTTGCATATCAAATGACTGATTTTGAAACATAAACGGTCTGACATGATTTGGTGACATAAAAATACGATATACTGCTACAGACGTCAACAAACAGTTAACAAACAAATTATGCTACTCACAAAGGCTTAGGTGGGTCACTAGCGAGTAGAGTACCGTCGTTCCTCGCATTATTTCCGCCTACATCTTCAAGATCGTCATCACTATCACTCTCAACAGATAACGCCTAAAATAAAAGTAAAAACTGTTATACACATTCTAACTTAATTACAATATATTTTCAGTATTTTTAATATGAAAAGAAGGGTCATATAACGAGACTGCACTGTGTATAACATCACATAATTCCCACCACCGTTAGAAAAACCTTGACACTCACTTGATCAAGAATACTGGAAGACTGTGGCATTTGTTTGCTGTTTTGATCATTACTGCTTGCGGGCTGAACCAAATTTGATGTTGACGAAGCAGCAGGGCCCTTATGTTGCCTGTTCGGCCGTGGCGGGGCCTCTGGGCCCTGTGACACACCAAGCTCGTTGAGTTGAGCAGCTAGCATGTCCAAGTCCTACCACCCACACGCACACACACACAACCCCGTTAATCACTGTGTCAAAACACCTCCGACAATATTTCTAAAAGCCGCCACCACCGGATAAACAAGCAAAGCTCAAGTAAAGTGGCAGGTAAGATGCAAAATACTGTTCTTAAGCATTTTATGCATGCTACTGCAAATATCTTCAATTTTACCATTGCTGTAGAAAAATGGACGAGCACAATATTGTTAAGAACATTGATGGTAAGATTTATACACAACACAATTAACCCTTTCATCGCTAAAAATAATTATGGTAATTTGTAAAAATTTTACATTAAGTAGCAGCTACGGTTAAGTATGATGAAATTTGATATCTCCAGAATAACATATTTATTTCTTAATTATTTAACAAGTGCACACATAACAATATGAGAACCAGTAACAAGATAATTCTTTAACGTCTTATTTCAAAATTTATTCTGAAAAAATTGCTTCTTATTTGTCCTGCATTATTATTTTGATAAAGGAACAGGTATTACATTCTGCGGCAAAATGCAGACTTGCAGATGAATTGTATCATACAGCAGCAACATTCTGGTAACAAGCTTCACCATAACAAAAGGATTAACAGATGTGTTGTGTCTACACATCTATTGCAAGATTCTTCCAACAAAAGCGTACATTCAGACAATTTGACAAAAGCGTTCTACATAATTTTGCAGCAATAAGACATAAACGAGACAAAAATGTGTAAACTTATTAAAAAAAAAAATGAAGGTTTAAAACAGTATTTTGCGTGAAAATGAAAGAAACAATATCTACGTTATCAAAGAATGCTTCTGATTGTTTTACAGATTGCATATTGACATTGACGATGTCAAGTGTAGACAACAAAGACAAGTGTAACTGTATGTATATGTAATATGTAAAGAATAAATTATGTGTATGTGTTCTTACCTCTGGCTTCCTTGGTGGCAGCTACGGTACATGTACACATGGAAAAAAACAAAAGCCCAATAATTCCAAATTTGAGTACAAGGCGCGCGCGCACACGTCCCTCCCTCCCGCCCTTTGGTTCATGTATTTGTCTGTATCGGTGTGTGCGTGTTTTTGTATGTCGTGTCATGTCGTGTCCAAAGATGCAATTTGAGTGCGCGCGCACTAAAAAATAAATGTGCGGCTGTGTTTGCGTGCACGCCACTGAATATGATAGCAAAATAAAGGAGATATCCGCGTGCAAATGACAAAAAATGTCAAATACCCTTGTTCGATTATAACAAGATAGTGAAAAGGAGACATAACCACATACACGTAATAAAAATGTACTATACAAAAAGGGAAAAAAAAAGTACACTAGGGTTGCTGTGAGACAGCAAGTCGGCAAAGTAGAATAAAAAATAGCATGTGCCTTTCTACAGTTTTCATAAACCAGAGTAGTTTTAGACTACGTTTATTAGTTCTTATTGGCATAAAGTAAATGTCGCAAAATGAGTTACAATATCCAAGAAGAGACAAGTTCTACGAATCGAACCGAGAAAACTTACCATAGGTTTGAAGACATGACTATTTCTTTGAGATGCGGCTTGACCACCAGAACCGCCGCTACCACCGCCGGAAATTAGTGGTTGATGGTTGGAAGGTGGGGTAGAAACTTTGTGCGGTTGTCGGGGATCATCTCTAGGTGTCGGAGGTAGTGGCCGAGATGGTGGTTGTGGATCTGGAACTACTATATAACGCAAAAACAATTATGTACAATTTTAAAGATATAGCACGTGGTATTGTAATTAAAACAACTTTAATTACGATCGAGCCTTGCTACATGGTTCACTATATGATTTTAACATTTTTCAATTTTTATCTACTTTTAGATTACTCTCCACCCTTGTAGCAAGACTCCACTATATTAATACACTATAAAACACACCGATCAATCTATGAGGAATGGCAGGTCGTGCAGGTGGTCCTGGCTCTGGTATATCCCTCTGAGATCTGCCACTTGGCTTTTCTTTAGCAGCAGGTGGTTGAGGGGCTACTTCCTGAGTTAAAGTTCTACCTTCTTGAATTTGTTGGAAATTCCTACGTAATGTATCACCACCTGGTGCCTGAACAATTGATGACGGTTCACCAGCCAGTGCTGGTTCGTCTTCTTCATTTTCACTACCACTATAGCGATAATCATCTCTTTCTATAAAAACAAGCAATACAAAGTAAACACCTGCTTGTAAATTAACCGTGACATCATTTTTGTAATTTTTATACCTTTCTCTTGTTTACGCTTTTTACAGCGATCGATATGATCTTTAAGTTGTATCCTAACTTGTCTTTCAGTTGGTTGGTCCCGAATAAAAGGATGTTTAAGGAGCTGCTCTGTATAAGGCCGCTGATGATAATCTTTGACTAAAACCGTTTCAATAAAACCATGGAATTTCTTCGCCCACTTTTTCGATTTGAGTCTTGGTGGTGGATTACGTGGTATCAGAAATAAAGCCTTTTATGTGAATTAAGTATAATCACCAAATTAAATTTCATCCTTGTGTCTTAGTAATAGTAATATAAAATAAAATAGTAATTTTTAGAGCTACGTTTACTTACTCGCATCGGATGAAGATCGCAAAGCGGAGGTTGCGATTCAGCCATTTCTAAAGCAGTAATACCGAGTGACCATAGGTCACTTCGGTTATCATACGTAGCATCCGGATTTTCATCACAGGCTATTACTTCCGGAGCCATCCAATATGGCGTTCCAATAAATGTATTTCTTCTACCTATTGTCCGATCTAACTGCGCGCTAACGCCAAAATCAACTGCAATGCATAAAATTTAATTTGTAGGACAACAAGTGATCGATATGACACACGATGATATGATAAAGATAAAAGCTCGTTAGAACGGATAAACGTACCAAGCTTAACTTCCGCATTGTCGGTTAACAGAACATTTTGTCCTTTAATATCCCTGTGTATAACTTTATTGCTGTGAAGATAACTAAGTCCTCTTAATATTTCTCGTGATATATAAGCAATCCATTCCTCCTTTAAACTCTGGCCCTTCGTCGATTTGACAAGATCCGTAACGGAGCCAGCTCCGCAGTACTCCATAACCAACCATAACTGATCATCTTTTCCTGGTGATGACTTCTTTACGAAGGCACCGTAATACGTTGCTATATTTCTGTGATTCGAATACTACAACACGATATAAACGTAATTTTAGTATTTGTCTTAAATAGTATATTGATACATCATTGATAATTTAAGTACTTACCCTTTTTAACACGTTTATTTCTAACTTGATTTCTTCTTCTTCATCCTGAAATAAATAATAATTAATAATATTTGGTACTCTAAGTTATATCTAATTTTGTAAAGTCCAAATTTATTTGTACTTTTATTCATAAAAAAACATTACAGTTTTAATAACCCTTGCATTCTGGTTTCAACCAACTTCATACAAAATATCTGATAGAAATAATCAATTGCATTTTATTACAGATGATAAATTGATGACACAGTAGTTATATTTAATAGCAAAAGATCACCCAGGAACTTAAGTTGTATTTACATAGTTACTGTACCAGTTATCACAAAACTGAAGATATTCAGAAAGCTCAAGTGTTCTACTTAATATAAATAAGAGATAAAGATAAGAACTAACTGATATTAAATAACTGAATGATCTGATAAAGCCCTATCATGTTGAACCCACATGTACAATCTCCTCAGACATAGCACATCTAAGACTTCAACTAAGTGATTCAAATTATGTGTTAAGAGTAATATCAGTACATAAAAAGTAACTGAAATGATTATCTGATGTCATATTCATTGCAACTAGTTAAATATGAAAATTAATTAGATGTTGAGATCTATAATTACATATTAATGCAAATACTTACTTCTGTGACGTCCATAACTTTGATGGCTGCCAACTGACCAGTTTTGGTGTGACGACCCTGTAAAGTAATAAAAAAATTATTATCCATAACCATTTATATAAGATAGTTTAATGTTTAATAAAGTTTTACATTTGAAACCCTACCCATTCATTAATATAATAAATTATTAATATAGGATTATAAATTCAAATAAAATATAATAAAGTGCATAGCCATTATCCTGCTTCAGATAACAGATTATTTAAAACCAAGTTAAATGATGCTATTAGAAACAACACAAATTTTCATGACTGAGAACACTTTACTTTATTAATTTATTCTAAATACCTCAAAAATTTACTTATCCTTGACACATTAACTTTAATACATTAATAATCTTATCCATCAGTTTTGCAGTATTTCTATTATCTGTAATTTCAAGTACTCCATGCTACTATCATTATTTAAGTGAGTGAAATAATTTTTACAAATATGGGATGATACATTTCAACAGAAATTCATCTGTGACTCATGTATGGATAACCTAGCAGTCAATGTGTTAATATACTTTGTAATTTATTAAACTGTATATTTTTTCATTAATGTTATATTATGATTGATAACATGCACTTACTTTGTAAACTTGTCCATAGGTTCCATTTCCAACTACTTCAATCAATTCGAAGATACCTGCTGGTTCCTATAACATTAAAATATCAATAGTCTTTGAATCTGATAATTATGATGACATTCAAGATACTAATAATTAAAGTAAACTATAGTAATTTTGACACTATACTAATCAGTAACACAACTAACTTTAGTCAGAATTCCTAAGAATTATATATCAAATATTACTTCTTCAAATATGTATTTTTTTTAACATAGCATACTTTTAAGTTAATGTTTTTCAATTGGTATGATTGATAAGAGAAATAGAGAAGAGCATATTTTTCAAGAGTTCAAAATTTTGTACTTTGTCAAATAAACATTAATCTATCTGTCAAGACCACAAATTAATTCATTTCTGGGTATCAAATTGACACAATGATATGAAATTAAACATAACAAAATTACATAAAACATCACACAAAATATTATATTTTGTTACTTTGAACCTATTAAACAGGTGTTTGTAAAAGACTTTATGATTTTATCATTATGAGGTACAATGGCACAAAGTTACATAGGGTGTAGCAAGATACCCTGTTAACCATGTAGAAATAATCAGAAATTACATATATGAAAACAATAGAAAGTCTTGACACTGATAACATTAAAATAATAATATTAGAAATAATTTGACACACACTATTTGTAAGAAAATCTGAAAACAAGTATAACATCAGCATTGCTACTTTATAGTAGTGCATTGAAAAACATTAATGTTGACCTTACAGAACATGACCTCCTCCAACAAATAAATAAACTAGGAGCAATACTATGTCAATAACAATTTCCTGACTAAAATCTTTTGAAGTAATATTTTTATTACATTATCTACAGAGGTAGTAATAAATGAAATCATCAGTTAAACAATTCATCAGTTATAACAATTTTTGTAAAAGATATAGAATATGAAAGTAAAATATAAATAAAAGTACATTTGCATAAGAATATTACTATAAGAAACCTATACATTTTTTTCATTAATAATTCAACTATAATAAATTCTTATTAAGTTTAATATTGAATTGATCTAATAAGAGAAAAGAAAAAATGAATGATATGATATCAATGTGTTTCAGCCTATACTACTATGATCTTATCTGTAAATCATTGCACCCCACCTATGGGAGTGAAATGATACAAATTGCATTTTTTGAAGAAATATTTATAATTTTCAATTGTATATAAAATTTAAACAGTTTTTAATATCATCAATTGTTAAGAAACTGAGCCTAAAAATTGATCCACTAATATTTATTTATCAAAAGTTATTTAAGTTCAAAAAAATGCATCAACTTGATCCTATCTGCATAAAGAATATTTTAAGTAGAAGTTGCATGCTATTTCTATTCGCGTCATTAACTGTCAAAGAACGTAAATCATTCGTATAAATTATTCCAAAACTAATCAAAGTTTTCGGCGATAGTTTTTTCTGGTCTTATTTGAAATTATACTACGAACAGAAAAT
The DNA here is from genome assembly GCF_050947335.1 of Megachile rotundata. Lineage (NCBI taxonomy): Eukaryota > Metazoa > Arthropoda > Insecta > Hymenoptera > Megachilidae > Megachile > Megachile rotundata. The sequence goes on from NC_134984.1 coordinate 14,669,766, forward strand.
TCAAGGAAAGTTTCCCCACTCTTTCCATTGTCGCATTACCGAGAAGAAATAGTCATCGTATATCCCTACGAGGTTAATTACTGATCGTTACATGTATCCCAAACGTACAAGGAATGTTCCCAATTAAAGGCACCAAATGCTCAAAATATAAAATTTATATATATTAAATTAAATGCAGCAAATACATTTTAACCATTTGTGTACCTTTAAAGCATTCAGATCAATGTCGTCCAGTGAACAGTTGACGCTCGGTGCCAAATTATGCGCCATCTTGATACGCCACTTGTGTTCGTCGCGTTATCTTCTTTACTCAAGCTCACCAAATCCGTTGTCTATCTTCTTTCCAATTCGTCCGGTTATTACTCTCCTTTTGACTTACGATCAAGCTGAATAATATGCAAGACTGAAGGAAGAAAAACGTGTACCTTTTTTTTTCCACTTTTACACCACACCGAACATTGAATCACTAATGATATCTTGACACGAGTAATAATCCCCCAACAACCTAATTTAAAAAGATACTTTGATAGAAATTTAACCTGCGTATCCAATGAGGAAAAAGGCAACGTACACGAAGCAATGGCACATGGCGTATTAAAAGAACTATAAACGATCAACTGAAAAGATCAGTATACCAATCAGATTTCAAAACAATACACCTCCGTCACATTTGTCTTAAATTTTGAATAAAATATAAACATTAGTAACACGCAATCACGAACAACGTATTACACGGTCACAGCGCCGAGCGCTGGATTATCGTATCGTCATAACGGATGCAACACAATCGAGCCGAGCCCAAACACCACGGCAACAGCCGTTCTACGTCCTGTCGTACTGCTTATTGCACGCCTCTATTCCCCATCCTTTGCCACTGTCGGTACTATCTTCTTCGTTCTTTAGGCGTGCGCACACATACTTTTCTGTTCTCTCTTCTTTATGCAGATAAATATTTTTACCGTCTTTGTTTTTCGTTCGCTCTGCGATTGTAAACCGCTAACTTCTTTGACGTCATCACCATGTTGAACTGTGATGGCGGCGAATATTTTTCTTTTTGATTTTAACAAATAATTAAATCGACCATAAAATAAAAGAGGGTTTTACCGTTTCTTCGGTACGACATTCTTCAATTGCAGTGCAATCTTGTTATATGGCTCCCGTTTATATGGCACGTTCAGCAAGTCACTTTACACGAACTTTGACACACACTAATAGTGCATCCCCACCATTGTCATCCACAAATCGCCGCAATTTTAAAGGCTGACAATGTTTTTTTGAATTAAAATTTTTAAATCTGAAAATTTTTACAGGCTTCAAACTTTGAAAAACTTAGAATTTGTCTAACTTAAACTTTATACATTTAGAAATTAAAAACTTTTAAATTTTGGAATTTGGAATTCATGGAATTCAATACCAACAATGGCGGTAAAATTGACAGTCAATTGTTGCATAGAATAAAGTTGCACTTATATGGTTCATTATAAATTTCAGAGCTATATAACAAAGTTTCATTGTACAAATTTATAAATGTATATACAAAATTTATCTGTCTATAATATGTATGAATTATTTCAAAAATAATATTTACTGTGGTAATTTCAAATGTACATTTAAAAATACAATCCACGATATTTAAGTTGCATATATATAAAATACATATATTTAAATAAAGATCTTTAGATTTTTATTTTAGTAAATAAATATATATTACAAATACAATACATTCATTATATTACATTATACTTTGCTTTGTATTTACATGAAGGACAATACATATTACATATTTATATAAAAAGAATACGAAATTTTGAAAGAATAATACTAATATAATATAAATAATCTGTTCGATCATGACTGTACATACATTTTATGGTACAGTAATAAATTATTGCTATCAGTATATTCAATGTTATGGAACAATGTGCATTTGTTACATAACAATTGAAGAGATTAACTAAAACCAGGAAAAATTATATTCTATAAGAACATAATTTTTATTTAACATAGAGCAGCTAACTTTCGCACTGTATTTAAATCTCGAAGCAGCATTTGAACTGTTTGTTTTGTTCGTGGTTGAATATCTGGACTAGATGATACATCTTCAGGATCCATAGCTTCTAATGCTATAAAATCATGTATTGAATATTAGACATTTTAGTTTGTAACACAACTAGTGTACAAAGAATAGAATTTACATACCACAAACTTGTGCCTCAATAAATGTTAATCTTGCGTCTATATGATTTTGAAAATGTTCAATATGTTCTAATAATCGCATTCGGCACTCCCCTGGATCAATTGGTGCTTCTGGTTGTGGAATAAAAGGCTGTATCGGCGTCGATGTTTCATGTTTATTCAATTCCTCATGCATACTGTTTTCTGAAGCAGCTGGTATAGGTATATCATTTTCTGATACAATATTTTGATTATTTAATAAATCTATGCATAAAAGAATTAAATTATTATTTTCATCTTCATTAAAAAACCTAAATATATATTATATTTTACCTGTATCCGTTTTTATTTCCGAAGTCGCTGAATTTTTATACTTTTCTTCAGCAGCAGCACTTTTCGTGAGTGCATCAAGAAGAATATGACTTTTATTTTCATTTGTCAGATCTTCTTTCTTACACGAAACTTTGGAATCGTCCGAAGTTGGATTATCTTCCTCTAAAATTTTCATCAACTCTGAATCTGAAGCTATTAATTTTTCATCATGATTATCCTTTAAAGTAAACTTTATTTCTGTCTTCACTTCAACTCGACGAGACGGTTCAATTGTACTATCTGAATCATCATTTCCTGATTTGGTAACTTCCATTATTGGTACTGGTGTTATATCTGGTTTCGGTACTTCCACTTTTTCCCAATTTTTTGCCCAAAGGTACAATTTTGGATGATCCTTTTTTCTATAAAAAATGTTTCTTTTGAATAACGATCTTACTTCTCATGATTTATTTAGAAGATCATTAGTACGACAGTACTTACTGAGCTACATTAATTTTTACTCTTAAACTATGTAAAACTTGCTGTATTTGTAAGAGGGATGCGACTAAATCATAAGAACGTTTCAACATAGCCGTCCTCTTATTTATTCGATACTGATTTTTGGTTCGATCAGATAACATTGGCAGTTTTCCCTCCTTCACCCAATCTTGATCATGGAAATACTTTTTAGATGGCCGTTGTCGATATGGATTCTGACAAATATAACAAACATATTTTTCGGGTACATCCTTTTCTCTTTCTATTGCGTTACAATGCCCGTGTTGCCAACATAAACAAAGGTCGCACTGTATCATTAAACCATCTTCTTCCATAAATCCACAGGTACAATTTATTATTTCTTCTCTACGCAGTTGTTCAACCTTTATCATTTCTCCATTAATCATCATCATAACACCTTCAGTTTCTGGAAATATAATTTATACATCTTTATAAAAAAGATATTTTACTTTTATTATTACAAACAGTAATGTGCACACGAATTTTTCTAAACTAAAAATATTAAATAATGGTTACTGAAAACGTTAATTTGAAATAAATATAAATTTTAATCCTTTGCGATTAGAACGATAAATACCGTGAAAAAGTTATCCTAAATAATCAATATTTTATTATATGATAAATTTATAGATATTTATACAAAATGGGGCACAAGATTAATATTTTGCAAAATTCATGCATCTACATATTATTATAACAAAGTAAACAAGTTTATTAAAATGGTAAATAGATACATGTCGCCAATGTTATTTCTTAAAATATTAATATTTTTTTTTTTAACCAATTTCGTTTAGAAAATATATGTCTGCGTATTGTCAGCAATTAGTGCTGAAATTACTGATATTTTGTGAAGAAAAAAGAATATTGATCAACAAAGTCAACAAAATAATCTTCTTATATATTTCTAATATATAGATTATTCAGCAAGCAAGATAGTGAAAATAATCTGCCAAGTTCAATCCATCAATCACAAAGAGTTAATAAAATGAACTGAAGCAAATTAAAAAAAATAAATAATATACCTTCCCCATCATTAGTATCTTTTTTAGCAATATCCCCTTTCAAAGTATCATCTTTTTCAACGCGAGAATCATTTAGTTGACCTAAAGAAAAATAAGATAATAAAATAGTAGTTTGCCACCTTACTTCAGAAAACAAATATAAATTGTTTTATAATCATACACAATTAAAAAGCTGCATACGATACAAACTGATCTGTCTAATTATAAAAACTTACTACTCTGGCTATTTTCATCACTTCTGGAATCTGATTTTCTGCGACTATATCTATATGTAAGCGTCGTCGGTTCATCAGTATCCAAAGCACTATCATCTAAATCACCATATTCATCTAGTTCCTGAATACCTGTTACAAAACAATAGTTGATAGTTTTTCCGTTTCTATAGTTCTATAGTGTTCCACATAGTAAGATGCACTGCATACTAAGAGTCTTACTATACAATAGTGTAAGTGAATGTAATTACCTTGACGTCGTTTATTCCTATTTAATCCATCAGAACTGTATTCTGATAATTGTCGTTTTCGTTGACCCTTCATTCTATCAATATTAATAACTTCGTCTAAAGATTTTGGTCTATCAATTCTTTGTATCTCTGAAGATACTGCCGGTCTTACAGGAAGAAGAGTTTTAATGCCAGTTTGTGTTCTTTCTTCTTTGATTTTCATGTCAAATAATGTTCCAGGGGACATTGCTGAAGCATCTCGTTTCTTTTCAATTTCATCATCCATATCGACGCTATAACTCGAAATTGGAGACATTCTTTCTGATTTAATGTCTTCTGCTGGTACATCGTTACTTTTTTCTACTTGATCTATTTCGTCTTCTATGTCTGATGCCGTTGATAAAATTACTTTTGGTGATGTAGATTGAACAAAAGTCGTTAGAGATGATGGTGCAGTGTATAATGTTTTCTCATGAACAGGTTTTTTCTTTCCAAGTTTATTACATTTGTCTAGTAAATTATTTGATTTTTTCGGAATAATATCTTCAACGGATTCCCCAATTGTTCTTGCGTATGCTAAATCTGCAACATTTGGCGTAGATCCCAAAAATTTGGAATATTCTGGATGATAATGTTTTATATGCATTTGTAAAAGATTCTCTTTACGAAATGTTTTATTACATCCCTGTTTTGGACACTTGTAAGCACTGTCTTCCATTTCTACGCGAAGTCCACCAATGAAAACAGCTGTTAAGATACAAAAAAAAATAATTTATAAAATATACAAATTTGTATCAAATTTTTCATAAATTATTAAACTGTATTTAATTTGAAATTAACTTTCAATATTACGTTCTCAAACTTACAATAAATCACTCCTGATTTGAGTAAGCATGAAAAAATAAATTCAATAAGATTGCATGAAAATTATGAAAATTGAGAAAAATGGAAAATGAAATCTTACCACCATCTGTGATGGATGTTGTTGATGTAGATACTAATGTTGTAACTGGTGTACTTGTTGAAACCAGCAACGAATCTTCTGATGTTGGTGCTTTTGCTTTAGGTAATAAAGTTTTAATCTTTTTTGGTACATCCATAGTAATAGGTTGTTTTACTTTTTGTCCATAGTTTTTCTTTTTCCGATGAATACAAAAATCAAATTTTTCAGGATCAAAATCAAACTGCCCTTGGTTTTCCAGAAATACTTTGATATCATTTCGCGATCTAAACTTTTTTCCACTTGATTTATGAAGAAATAAGACATCCCATTTTCCAGCAGATGTACCGGCTTTTCTTTGCGTAAAATGTTTTTGCCATCCAGGCGGTAATCTTTTATCTGCAACGATTATTGAGCGACGAGGCCCTATAAAACATATGTACTTTAAATCGATTTTTAATTTAATAAAAATATGTTTCCATAGATATCTCATTACGCATTCAAAGAAGAAAAAAACAAAAGAAAAATTTATAGAATATGTTCAAAATATGTTTCTTTCTGTTAAATTACCATCATTTCCATCTACTATATAAGATTCAGTTCCTTGTGGTTCTCCATCTATCCACTCAGGTCCTACATCATCTTCCTGACTTATATCAGTTCTTGGGATATCTTTCTTAGTCTTTTTTGGAAAACTTTTTATTTTTGATATATTAGTGTCAAATCCTCGTAATAGATCCGTTCCGGGATCATAACAAGGACCAAACAAAGTACCATCTAAATCAATTTTTTCTGGTACATCTCCATTTTCATGTATTGCTACCTCTTGTTTTTTTGATAATTTATCTCCTTCATTCTTTATTCGTTTTCTAGAATGTGTATGAAATAACTCCATGACTGTATGTTTTCTTTTCTTATCTCTTCTTTCTTGTTTGCTTCCTATATATTCTTCAGTTTGATTAAATTGCTATTGAAAAGAATAAAATTTCGTTTTACATAATTTTGCAATATCATGGATACTATTAACAATATTGTTACAATTATTTTATTTCTATTATATTATATTATTTGTATCTTTAAATTAATATCACTTTATAATAATAATAAATATATATAATATCATAAGATAAATACATAATCAGGGTGTCTCAGAATCAATGGAAATTATTGGAGATGGCTCAAGGAATAAAAAAATATTCATATTATAAATATATGTTCTATTTGATTGTAATTTCTAATTATATCGAATTTAATTTCCAATAAACTGTATCTGCTTGCTTTCATAAGAAATATTGCAAATAACATCTTTGAACATAAATGCAAACCTACAAATGTGATACCAGCGACTATCTTTCTCTCTCCTTTTGTCCGGATGTTACTCTGATTTATTAGAAACCTTACCCAATTTCTTTGTGATAAATAAACAAAAAAGAAAATAACATTTCTTTTTCACTTTGCATTGGTCACATATAATATATTTCAACAATCTGGACACATAATGTTCTTATGGCTCATAAATGTCTATTACTCGGAAGATACTTAAAGGTAGAATTAAATTATAATGTTGTAACAAAAATATGGAGTTCAATTTATAAGCAGATGACAAGAATTAAATAATGCTATGCACTTCTAATGGAAGAATTATTGCAATTCAAAATTTTGTTATAGCTCGGAAACAAAGTCAAATAGGACATATGTTTACATGAACTTTTTTCACTTTCTTGATCCATTGAAGCTGCCCTTAAATTACTTTCCATTTATTCCGGGTCACCCAGTCTATTAAGAGCCTCATAAAATGTACTTTTGCTACCAATGTTAAATAATAACAATTATATGAATATAAAAATACATTAACTGGTACCACTCCTTTTTAAACATTTAAACTGACAAAACAAATGAAAACATCTGTTTTTAAAGAAGAACAATTTAATAATATAAAGAAGAAAAGATATAAGCTAAGTTTGTTAGGGTTTTCATCAAATGATATAGGACAACATAACCTTACAACGAAAATCGTACCTTTGTGGATGTTGGAGTAATTTTTGTCATTTTTGACGATTTAACTGTCTTTGCATATCCATCATCAAAGAGTACATCATACCTATCTGTGAAAACAATTCTATATTAAGAAGGCACCATTTTTACAACTAAACAAATATCCTCCCAGGAAACATCAAACCACCAATATAGACAACAGTCTGTTTCTCTTATGTATATATATAGTTAAGGTTAGATCACTTACCATTCCCTAAAACTGCATTCACTTTGGCTGGATATTTTCTACCATCAGCCCATGTAGCAAGTATCCTTTCTCCTACTGAAAAATCTTTCATTTTTTCTTCCCTGAAGGTATTAAACTGATTTATTATTACGCCCGGAAAAATATTATCGGCCATTACAATAAATAAATGAAAACAATTAAACAAGCAATTCTTTTTATATACACTAATTTCGTTATTTTCAATTATATATAAAACTCAAGTACTTTGCAAAATTTTAACAAAATTTTAATATATCTTTATTTTACATTCTGTTGGTCAATATATGAATACTAATTATATAAATTATAGTTTATATTATATTAGGATGAAAAAGAATATATTGTAAATTCAGTTTACAAATATACATAAAAATATATATTTTTTTAAATATTTAAAAGAGTGGCAGACTTCAACTTACGTAGATACATGCAAAACCACACTGTAACACATTTTTCAATGATATGTTCTAAGAATTTAAAATAAAAATGTTAACTATTAATAAATAAATTAATAGTTAATATTTTAATAAATAAATAAATAAATGTTGTCATTTTTGCTTGTACTCTACTCATTAATTATGATTCACATTGTGTATCACAGCGAAGTATATCCATGTTTATGGAAGTTTACAACTTTGCATAAAAAATAAAATTGAAAATTCATATTAATAGCACTATAATAAATAATTTAGATTACTACTTAATCAAAATCGTAAATAATTAAAGTTTCCTATATATTTAACAATTATAAAACATCAACTTACGAAGATGGCAGATCCCAAGTTTCTTCACTTTAAAGAAAAAAAGAAAAAAAATGTGTTACAAGAAACATCTTAACATATAAAATAAGTAAAGCAACAAGTGATTTGTATTGAAACTTTTATTGTTTTAACTTTAAACTAGTATCCGAATAATTTTTTATATACTCTCATTAAAATGTCTACTCACTTTGATTGTGTTTGTAATACTCGTAATCTGGAGCTATCCATAGGTATCCATTCGTCAAATCTTGAGCTCCATTTATCAAAATGAATCAAGACTTCTCTTTCATCCCAATCAGTTTCTACTACTTTAGCTGAATACCTGCAACATGATACCAGTAAATAATTTTGCAATAACTAATATATTAAATCAATCAATGTTTGACAAAGTTCACCATTTTTCATTGAAATCTTTTGCTTCTAATTTGGCACCAGGAAAAAATTTTAATCCACCTCGGTTCAAAATCTTTGGTTTTAATTCATCTGTTTTCTCAAATACTTTTTCATCCTCCATTTTAACGTTTTTTAATTCTTCCTTTATGATCAAACTTTTTTGTATATCCTTCATTGCTATATCTGATTCTACAATTCCTAACTGCACTGCAACAGTATTTACTTGTACTTCTGAATTTTCATTTACTTCCTGCTGTGCAGGAACTTTTTCTTGTTTTATGCTGTTTTTTTCTTTTACATTCGAATTTTTATATCCATTATCAAGTATTTCTTTGGAATCTAATTCATTAGAAGAATCAACTAATGATGCTGGTTCAGAAGCACATGTTTCTTTAGAGGTATCAACCTTTTGTGTTTTTGCTTCAGATACCAATGGTGAAATAGATTGCTCTAAATTTAAAATCTCAGAATTAATGAGATCCAAATCCTCCTGCGCATAAGAAGTTGATGATTTCACAGACATTATCACAGGATCTGTAAAAAAAATCTAAATATTGATTAATTGGAAAATTCAAAATGTAAAATATTCTTTAACATTTTAACTGCCATGTTTGAATAATGTAAAAATTTATATTAATCTACAACATAAATAATTTTAAAAAACAAAATAATGCTCTGTTATAAATTTCTGTAAATTTAATATGGCAGTCAAAATGTTCAATATATTTAATTTATATCTACTACAATATTTATTAAAACTATAAATATCACATACTAAATTATATAGCACTTTTTAAACAACTACAATTATTTAGTAAAATACATAATAATAGCAAAGCTATTATTATCAACTTTTAAAAACACGTCATCATTATTACATTACAAAATTATGTGTAACAATACATTTATTGTTACAATTTAGAACCCACATAAGAGATATGTTACTCAAACTTTAAAATTATTAAAAATTATTACATTTTCCTTATCTTTGCTTTTACTGCCAATACAAATATAATATTTACATTATACTATATACTTTCTTTCTTCTCAATTTTGTATTTATGGCTTCTAGAACTTCATTGTAGACATTTTTTTTAGATTTTTCACACAATTTTGTTACATATCAAAAACTAAATTGAATTTTTCAAATTATGTTTCTTGCTTGCTGATAAACAGAATACCGACTGCAAAGTACATCTTTTGGACGTCTTTGTCATCTGGGAAGGAGAGCAGTAAATTACATTAAATGAACAATTATAGGCATGTGATAGTTCATTCACTAAACTAAGAAAGAAAATAGTTAATGAACATAGTAATGTACATAAATCTTCTTAAAGAAAATAAGAATTGTCTATATGAATATGACTAGTTATCTGTGAGTATATTTACTAAATTTAATAGTTAATCAGAAGCTTTAACTGGATCTATCTTGACCTTCAATGAAATGAAGCTACATTCTGGGAATAGATAAACATTAAACTTATAGTGAAGAATTGTAGTTGTATGTTGTATCATCATCAATTAAAGATATACTGAAACATTTTTTGTTTCGCAAAAAAAATATCTACTTAGGTTACAATTTTTCTTTGTTACTACATTATATTATATAAAAATTTATGAAAATTTATGGAAGATCTAATATATGTTATTTACAATATAAACATACAATAAAAGATTTTATAATTCTGTCCTATGTTTATTGACCCTCCCTTGCTCATGAAAATGTTTTTAATATATTTTATAGCAACAACTATGAATTTATTAAATTTTAAAACATGTTTAGAAAAAACATGTCAAACTGATATGTAAAAGGATAATAAATAAATTTCAACTATAACTACAACTATACCTATTAAATTGTAAATAATAGAGTATACTAATATTATTAAATATATAGTATTTCATAACCACTGAATTCAAATTCACTGTATTTAAATCAAGTATTATAAAAAGCATTAAATACAAAAAGGTAAGAAAAAAAGTTAATAATTACATTGAACAAAAGTAAACAATGATGTGCAGAAGATATACAAACTAGCTTAATGAAAATTTTGTATTTGACAGTATTTAATAAGGAATAAGTAAAAATAAGTTTCCTTTATACTGTACTATACGAACCTGGATGATTGTCATAATCTGCAAAAACTGACGGAACACTGCCTTTACGCAGAAGTAATTTATGTCCCTTAGCGGCTTCGTAATCAGCACGTTTAAAATGTCTGTGGCAGACAACCTGACCCGGTGAAGGTTTAAAAGTTGTCTCGAATCCACCACTGGCTAACCATTTACTTCTCAAATTGCTGTCTTTTGGAAACCTATGAAGCGGTAAACCCTTGGCTCGAGCATCTTGCACATCAACCTCACAGCTACGCACGCAACATTTGCGCGCCATTTTCATCATCCTCAAAGGCGGTATCCCTTTACCACGCGACCGCGCTATACGCCGCCGCTTCATTTACACCGGTACTACATAGCAACGTATCACGAAAGAAGTGTTTGCCAAACTATTCATAAAACTACAAGGTGGACACGAAACAAATAACTCTGTGTCGATCGCTCTGACACGAGTCCTTGTAATTCAGAAAACAATTAAATATTACAAGTAACATTCAGAACAAAACACCAAACTAACGCAATTACGTACACGTTATTAATCGATGCAAACCTTTCGAATGTCGATTCACATTTACGTCGTTATTAGTAGAAAAAATAGAGTATACTCTGGTATACTCCTATCACTTACTAAGTAAATGTTTCGCTATGCGGCGCCACCTTCTAATATTCATGAAGATATGCAGTAATGTATATATATATATATATATATATTCTGTTCAACAAGAGATCATACTCGGTAGTGTCGAGTTTTTACTCGTTCTGCGCATGTCAGCTCTGATTCGTTAGGTATGTTTCGTACCCAAGAGCAACGCGCATGCGTGCTGCGATTTTAGTGATTAATTCTATATACTCGGTGATTTTTTATTTAGGTTACTCCTTACATTAGGTGTGGCCGTAGTCCATATATAATAAATCAAAGATTTGAATTTTGGGAATTTTATGGTAATCATAGCGTTTACAAGCTATTACTTGATCTAGGTTGTGTTATATCACGTAAAAATTAAGGGTTTCTCTATTCTTGTCCACCGTGTATATGATCAGTGAACTGGAAAACATATGGTAGTGGGACAACACCAAAGGGTGGGAAATCTATTGAAGTTAGCTACATTGCGCAAATTTTATATGATCTTCCTTTGAACGAACAATACATAAAAATTATTATACATATTATTCATTTTTATACAATAAATTAATCATTATTGTTGTTCAAACATTTTAGTTGAACCTTTTAATTATATATCTATACATATACAAACTTGTATCAATTATGAAACACCTTATATGAACATATTTTATTAACGAAATATGTAATATTACTTTTGTAATGTATGAAATGAATAAATGTAAAAGTATTTCACATGATATAATAAATTTGTAATATAAAAGTTTGTTATAAAAAAGAATGTGAATGAACCAATAGAATCATGTTATTCCTGTTATGAGTATTTTATCGCTGCATTGCGATACTCCCTTAAGTAACATCACGTGATTTCCGGTGAAGCCCGGTCTCTTTTCCCTTGTGCTGGGTAGAACGATATTTGGTGCTTGTTCTCTCTTGAAGAGCTAAGGCCGTATCAGCGACTTGCACCATTATTAACATTCATCCAGTTTTATTATAAAACAAATAAGTTACAAATATGAGTACCAAAGCTGAACTCGCCTGCATTTATTCGGCATTAATTCTTGTCGATGATGACGTCGCTGTTACTGTAAGTACTTCTTTCACGTGGTGTTGTTAACAATTCTGATGATATTTTTGTATTTCTTTTGTTTATAATATACAATCAAATATTTATAAAGTTAATGTATTAAAATATTTCTAATTTTTTGTACACGTATCTGTAATTTAGGGCGAAAAAATTCAAACAATTTTGAAAGCCGCAAATGTTGAAGTGGAATCCTATTGGCCTGGACTTTTTGCTAAGGCTTTGGAGGGTGTAAATGTAAAAGAACTTCTTACAAATATTGGATCAGGAGTTGGAAGCGCACCAGCAGCAGGTTGTAATCACATTACTTTTCTAGCTTATTATTTAAAGCGAGAAGTAACTTAAAACTTATATAGATGTAACACTGAGAGTTGATATACAAGTTTATCATTCCTTGTAATAAGAACTAATACTTACATTTTTCTGTTTTGTATATAAAACTAAAGATAATTTCTACATAAATTGGTTACTAAGAGTTACAAATAAATTACAATTATCAGACAATGGTTAACTCGTATATCAACTTTGATTGTCCTGACTAAAGTACTAATAGTACTTTAGATACTTTTATTAACCATCCTCTTCATCCACTGTTCTAAGTAGCATCATTTATTAGAGTGGTCAGTAAAAGAGGAGAAAGTAAAAAGTATAAAAATTATTAATAGTTATATTGAAAATATAACTAAGTTTTTTTATACAACAAATATTTAATATAATTGTTAAATAGCACAGATTATATTTGTGATATATAATAACATTTTATTATTCTTTTGTCTTCTATAGCACCAGCAGCTGCAGCACCTGCCAGTGCAGAGGCTGCCCCAGCTAAAGAAGAAAAGAAGAAAGAAGAACCAGAAGAAGAATCAGATGATGATATGGGCTTTGGTAAGTTATTAATTTATAATATAATCCATATAATTGTAGTTATAGTAGAATAGTAATTTAATATTTAGTATTACTATAATGTATAAAACCTATATAAAATAATATCTAAAAATAAGAATGACAATTGGCTACATTATATTGTGCAATATTATCTATTTTAATTATTTGTTTACAGGTTTATTCGACTAAACACAAGGATTGTAATTGATCAGTCCAAACTTTTTTATTTGTACAGTTATATTGTACAATAAATGAAATATTTTTAAATCGAATTATTTTATTTGTATGAAATAAGTGTGTCCAAATCATCATCCCATCCCAACAATTTTTTTATGCCTTTCTTATTCTTAAATATTCCATAAACTGAATAAATTGAAGTTGTTAAATAAATTTATTATATATTACATTTGTATATATATATATATTCTAAATTATTTAACTATACAATTTTAACAATATCAGTTATTAGTATTTTACAATGTATCAATTTCTAAATAAATTATATCTGACATGTTTATAATTTTGGATTGGGATTAAAGAACTTTTCCCAAGAAAAGAAATTTAAATCAATATTATTGAAGCTAGGTTCATTTTTTAAAAACGAGTTTCCATCTGTCAATTCACCTGAAATTCACAATACACTTATATAATATTTTTTTAAATTACAATGGACAAGTGTTTCGAAAAACTCACGAATAAATGCATTTAAATGTGTAAAAATATTCATTACATCATATTAAATAAGATGTTTTATATAAATTACTTACTACCATCTGTATTGATAAAATTTTCAGTTTTGGTTTCTACTCCATTCTTGTCCTTTTTTACAACAACTGTGTATATTTTGTCACCAGTGCGTTGTGATATAGTTGTTTCCTCATTTCCTTCATGATCTCGAATTGTTTGTTTTTGCTTTACAGTGCCATCAGGTCCACGCACATATTCTTTTGTTATACATTTTCCAGTTATGAATGGTTTAGGTTCTTGTACTAGAATTGGTTCTTGCTTATCCCAAACTTTAGAGAAATTGTCTGGAGTAATCCTATTTAAATGAACAATATACAGCTTTCTAGTAACAAATATTTATATAAAAATACTTACTTTCCATCTAAGTCTGAATCCTTCTTTGGTACTGCTGGACTTAAAATATCACAATTGGGTTTCAACATTTTATCACGCAAATTCTCCTGATGTGGAGAAATGAATGGAGTTGAATTTGTAAATGTATGAAATCCTAAACACATTTTATGAAAATTATTATGTATAAAAATGAACAAATTATTTTGTATTTATTTAAAAACAAAAATGTACCTTCATTAGCAAATCCAACCATGAAATCCTTTAACATATGATCTATTTGAGATTCAAAATATCGTGACATTTCAAATGGGTCGTTAAAAACATTAAATTGGCTATTCCTCCTGCAAAATGGGCTACAAATTTGAAGACCAAAATTGTTAAATCACTATTTTAATAATATTCAGAAGAAAATAAAACCTACAAAAATCTCTATTGAGTATTCAAATCATGAAATATAAGTTACCTAACATTGCATTCATCTTCATTATGTTGCCAAAATGAATCATTAAAGCTGTCATTATTTTGATAGCCAAAAAATCTGTAAAATTGTAAGATTTGACTTGAATGATACACTCTATATATTCACATGATAATTCATTAATATAAAAACGAAAAAAAAATGTTACGTTAGTGATGCAATAACGTCATATATTACAAATCTTTTTAATTTATAAATAAGAATTTTTACCCTTTGATGGTAGGTTCTTTAGAATTATCTAAACCAAATAAATTTTGAATAAAGTTCCAAAATGGCATTTCTTCAGCTTTATTTAGTATACACGTAACTTGCTGACAGTCACGGTATTTCTTTGTATATTTTCTTCGTATACGTTGGAGATAACCTGAACTTTCCTTCGCAAATGATCGAACCTGTTCGCGCACCTTGACAGACTAAGAAGGTTCACCACCACTAAATTGTTTCACTACCGTTCCATGTACACAGTGAAAAATAAATATATAAATAACGAATACGGAAGATAATATTAAAAGTACACGAAATAAAAGAGCACGAGGTATATGTACTGTATGTGATTATGCGCGTTACTTTTGTATACGAAAGGTTAGAACCAATCAGAGCTAACATGCGCAGTTTGAATGAAAATTCGTTATTCGCGTGATCTAATCAGCTGTGCTTCTGATGTGGAGAATATTTGTTATACATTATAAGTTAACCTACAAATAAATGTTTCTCATAATCTGTCAAATATCATATAATTTGAATTGTGCATTTTGCAATATATAAATACCTGTTTCCTAGACCAAGAGAAATATGTTAAAGTGCACTTGAAATCGTTGCAAAAAGAGAAATTTTACATAAACATAATGTTACTAAACATTTGTATTCATGGTAACTGTCATAATTTATCAAGATTTATTATTGTAAATTCATGTAAGTAATATTTTATACAATAAAATCGATATATTTATAATAACAACATTGAAGGTTGATATAATTATGTATAATGTATATAGATAAAGGTTAAATGTTTATTATGTATATTAAATTAGGTCAATATTTAACAATTAACTAGAAATCCTTATTTTATTTAAAGAAAATAATAAATTTATTTTCTTTCATATATATTTTTTTCTATTTATAAAATATTTTTTATTAATATGTAATTTATTTCATGTATTATCTAGTTAATAATTTTCTTATATTTTATATTGTTTTAGATTCCAGAATGCATTAAAATGATAACAAAATATAAAAGTAATATTATAAAGAGGAATTGTTTGTTTAATGAAAAAGGTAAAAACTTTGTGAACAATGAACAACATTACAGGACAATTTCGTAAAACAATGTGGGATCCAATTCTCATAATATCCCAAATAATAGCTGTACAAACTGTAATGTATTTTTGCCTTGGATTATGGATCTGGGTTGTTGCATCTTTGATAGGAACAACAAAATCATTGGATTATGCTTTTCATTATAAAGAAATACATGTTAGAGATTTTACAGGACAATTTATAATAGTAATTTTTGTCTTAAATGCATTAATCGGAGCATTTGCATTATGGTGGTTAGTGCAAAGAACAAAACAGTGTATGGATTTTGCTTGTACAGCACATTTGATACATTTGTTATGCTGTTGGGTGTATAATGCAAGTTTTCCCTCAAGTTTCAGTTGGTGGTGTCTAAATATTGTATCTTTAAGTATAATGTGTGTTTGTGGTGAATTCCTTTGTATGAAGACAGAATTACAGGCAATACCATTGGGTATAAATAATCAAAAAACAGCTTTGTAAAAAGAAATTGTTATTATAAAGACAAAGTTTTATTTAAATAAACATTGTTTTTGAATTGTATAATATTGAAAGAATAGCTATATTTTTTTACATTTCCATTATATAACATCTCTTTAAATATTTATATAAGTTACTATTTAACTACTTATATATACACTATATCATGGATTAATGATGATCTTCTTTGTAAAATCTTAGTCCACAATATCCACAAGTATGATTACCAGGTTTATCCTAAAATACAATTTCATATAAGAGTTTGTAATTAATATTTAAAACATTCACTATCCAATAAAATCATTGAATTTTATCTATCATTCTTATAATATTTGATTGCAACTATAATTTTAAACAACAAATACAAGTACTTCTAATTAGATAATTAACAGAATTCTTAATAATATGAATATTATGAATATTAAATTTTTATAGAAATGCAAGCATCACTCAGTTTTAATTGCCATGGTGATAAATATGCTAATAAAAAAATATAACTAAATATAATATATACCAAATTAATGTAAACTTTTGGATGTCCCAAAGGTCCGCCACCACCATCACAAGCCACAATTCTATCCTTCGCAGATGCAGGGGGCACTTCTGCTATCAATTTAATAGCCCAGTTGTCATTAACTTCCTTCTGTCTGTTCAGGAACCTTACGTTGCGGTAATCATTTTTGTCGTACAACTAATATAAAATAAATAATTTATTTAAAATCATAAAAATTATTATATTCTAAAATAAATTAACATTGTCAGCAATAATATTTTACCTGGCCAGTATGAGTTACTTTGTTGGGAGGTTCCCAACTGCTATCTTGCACATTTCGTGTTATTATATTTATGAAATTAACTTTAGGCTGTCTACTACAAGCATCGAAAA
Organism: Megachile rotundata; assembly: GCF_050947335.1. Classification (NCBI taxonomy): domain Eukaryota; kingdom Metazoa; phylum Arthropoda; class Insecta; order Hymenoptera; family Megachilidae; genus Megachile; species Megachile rotundata. The sequence goes on from NC_134984.1 coordinate 14,687,513, forward strand.
ATTTTACAACTTTAAGACTCGCCATATTTGCGAACTGTTTCTAGTTTCTGTAGTAAGATGTCGTACTTGTATGGAATATGGCGAGTTTCCATAAAATGCTTATAATCTCGATCTTTAAATAATTTAAGGGAGTGTGAACTGCCACTTTCATATTCTAATTTCTCAAGATATTTACGGTTTTGCTATAGCACGCGTAAAACTATACTCCATTTTTAAAATTAAAGATAATTTAATCAACGGAAACTTAATTGAATTTGCATGTTTGCGATTTGAAACCTTATTGAGTCAGAAGTAGGGAGAGGATTTTCCGCCTACATCTTCCTTTAAATGTATATGTTTACATATACATGTATTTACATATATATGTATGTATTTACGCAGTTACATTCTAATGGTTTCCTACACTCGCATGTTTAGTATATTATTTTAGACTGGGATTATTTAGACTGGGATCCGTAAAATGCAATAATATTCATATTTTCAAATTTAATATTAACTCTAAATTGCAAAGATTATAATTTATTCACACTTCTAATTGTAATCTGTAGTTTTAAGACCTATAACTAAATAAAATACTCTCAAATTTTAGAATCAGAATGATATCATAAGCTAAAAAATAATAGAAACACATAAATGAATAATTAAATTTATTTTTTCCTTTTAATATCATAAATTTTTTATCCTTATCTTTTGTAACTATTATATTGTTACAATACATGTTTCATGTATACATATATTCAATTTTATATTGCATGCATATACTAATATATTAGTGACAATACTTATTTGTACATATGTGTATGTATGCATGTGCACACATTTATTAAAACAGCTTAAATTTCTAATTTCATGTTTATAATCCTAAACTTTTATTATAACATGATATATAACAGTACTATGCGTGATACTTACACAAAACATGTAACACGTGTTTTAGACAAAATAAATATGATACAATAAAAAAGAAAATATGTAATGACGGATATTTATACAGTTTTCTTAGTATACAATTTTAGATAACATATAAGCGTGTAAATCTGAGTAAAAAGAATTTTTAATAATTAAGTAGTAACTATTATCATTTGGACAGAAGGAAAATAATACTTAATTATTAAAGATACTAAATAGGATATTATTGTACCGTTTTGAATGAAACATCACAGATCCATTTAAAAATGAAGAATATTTTCACTTATAAAATTGAATAATGTAAAAATGATTTCAAAAGAAGCATAATTTTTGTTTCTAATGTTTCAAAGCAAACTATGTATACAGGTAATTAAATTATTATAAATATATATTACATTATTCAATAAATATTGTTGATTTTACATATATACTAAGCTATTATTAAAATGCTATTAACTGCATTAACTTAATAGCTTTTTTCAAATATACCATTTCACAGAAAATATTTTATAACTATTTTCTATATCAAATCAGTCATTTACTATTTAAAAACAACAGGAAAATAAAGGAATGTTTAAATACTTTTTTATGATTTGTTATGAATGTTAAAATGTTAATGATAATGATGTTAATAAAGAGATATAACAAACGTTGAGATGACAAAAAATAATAAAATGAACTATTATTATATTTCCTTTTGTTCTCAAATAGTAAATATCTATTTAATTCATATATATACAAAAATAATTATAAATTATTATTTTCCATCGATTTGCATCAAATACTTTATAATGTAAACATTACATTAAATGCTTTTAGCATCTATACAAACAGTCGAATGTACATTTAATACTTTTTATTTTCTAAACTATCTGCAATGTTTTATTCAAATTAATAAATAATATCATTTAGTTTTTTTAGCTATTTAGGACAAAACATGAAATTGTTAATTTTTATTCATATAATATACAACATATTCATAGCTCAATATGTACAAATTTTCAAACCTTTCAATATTTGTTCAGTGTCATTAACATATTGTAGAAAGCATCAATAAATGTAAATAGTTAAAAAATTGTAATTTACAGTTTATTAACATATCAGTTGCTGAAACAATTAATAACTAAAAGTCAGAAAGTTTCTTAGTATGAGTTTAAGAAATTTACATGTAACAACATAACACAATTTTGTAATGCTGTTTATTACTTTTTCTAAACATAAACATTTAGATTTTTTAATCATATAAAACAAGAAAAATTAATTTGAAAAGAATGAATTATAATGTAATTATTTTGGCATCTTCATTTTTATTTTAATATTCCTATAACGTGTTTGTATTTTATTATGTAAATATGTACAAATTGGTTGATGCACCATTGATATTTTCTACGAATGTTATATTTTTGGTATTAATTGCAAATCATAGAATAAAAGAAGTCAAAATCGAGATAAAACATTTCCGACTAAAATTACTATAAGAATATTGTTTAATAGATTTTTTGTTTAAAAGTGATGTATTGTTAATAAGAATAAAATAAATAAAAATATAACCTTGTATTACTATATCCAGTTCGTTTCGACCACCCTATACACAGTTGCATGTTACATTTAGTAAAGTATATGTATAATTATTCCTGACCAAAACCTTCTGTTTCTTCGATTGCGTAACTTAACTTTTCTACTAACTGCTCATAACTTTTATATGGTGGCAAATCTAATCTATTGAAGCATGTATGCGATCTAGGTAACCATGTATCTTTTCCTACTTTTTCTATACAAAATCTTTGAGGACCGTTACTCCCTAAAAATTAATAATAAACATTATCTTAAGCATAAATTGTTATTACTTCATATTTTATCAATAGCATTTCATATTTACCCATTAATTCTGCAAATCCTCCGACAGGTACCCGGCAAGTACCTGTTACAAATTGTAGAAGTCGAGCTCGTTTTTCACTATCTGTTCTTGTCACAAACTAAGTAAAACATACAAATGCAATAAATTACATACATATTCAATTCAATAATCTTTAAGATACTTAATATAACCAACCTGCCAAAACCATAAGATTTGTTTGCTATTTCGCGTGTAATGCCTATAAATTGTATTACGTTGCCAGTCTTCTACATCTATTTCCTGCATACCGCAAAGCATAAGTTCCAATTCACGTTCATCAAAATATTTTAACCATTCTAATGGTACAACTGAATTAAAACCTTCCAAAAATGCTTTTGTTTGGTCCTCAATACCTCTTGTCATTCTCCATTCAGTCATCAACCTTAGGTAACGTAACACAGTTAATAAATTATTCTTAAATTGTAAAGTATCGATAAATATTAACGATAACGGTACCTAATATAGTCTTCTTTATTATCTTCAATAACCCTAATTTTATCACCACCTTCTTTTAATTCATGATGTATTACTTGACCAAGAATTTCAAAATCAACGCTATAATATAATTCAAGGCCACATTCATCAATATTATTTTCTTTTATCCATACAAGAGATTTGTAGAATTCAGGATCGATAGATTCTATATCTTTCATAATTAATTTTTTGTTTAACATACGTTTGTAAAACGGCATAGTAAATCCACTGTAAATAAATCGTCCATGATACAGAGCCTGCAAACATATATTATATTAGCGCAACGTTAAGAATAATAATACCGCAAATAAAAACCAACATACCATTGCTATAAACCTTCCAATAAATTTGAAATACTGTAAGTGATCAGGATTGACATAAGATGCTGGATTGATTTGTAAACTGTAATTACTTTTATTAGCGTATTCAAATAGGCAGTACATTGGATTCAATACTTCGTGACTCAATAAGAAGAACCACTCTCTGAAACGAGAATTCATCAGTTTACTGATCTGTCTATTTTTGTAAAATAGAAAATTACTATTAGAATAGTTTTTTGAGATTTACCTAGATACACCTCCGTAATCCAGTCCCTCTTCACCTTTAAATATTATATATAATCTACGTCTTAGTGCGAAAGCTTCAGCATTCATTATTTGATGATAGGAATCTTCGAACAACGTTTGTCGATTAACACTAATTTTCATATGGTTTGGCACTGCATTAGTTTGGCATAAAAAACGAAATTGTGATAACTTCCATCGGAATGATCTTTCATATGCTCTCGGTACACGGTAAATGCCTTTGGGACTATATAGTAACAACACAAAAATGATTTATATAATAAGAAAATACGAGAAGAAAATATTTATAGACGAATTCGAAAACTGTACAAACCCTTTAGGTGCACCAGGTCTTGGATCCTGAAATGTAGTTGTTCTTGTATTGTGATCTACAAAGTACCGAACTCCATCTTCAGTCAATCGGACTTCCCAGCCATCTGGTAATGGCGGTTCATCGATTCCAGTTTCTTGCCCTTGAGTTCTTGGATCCTCCCATTGTGTAGTACGATTTTTATGATTTACATAGTAAACCCTTCCTTCTGGCTGTTTACGTTTTTCCCATCCAGCAGGTAATGGTCCCAAAACATCATCATCATCAACCGTAGATGTTGAGGGTCCTGGCATAGCTGTTTGATTTCCATATCCCTATACATAATTTAATTAAATGAGGTAAAATGTAATTATAAATATCTGTGTCAAATAACTATTTATAATTTATTACTTACTTGAGAATAAAGAAACCGTTGGTTACCTTGTTGTACCACGTGTTGTCTTTCACCTTGCCAGTGTTGGAAATGTTGTAATCTTTCTGTATTTGGTCTTTGCCACGTTGTACTTCTTGTGTTATGATCTACATAATAAATTCTACCCCTTGGATCTCTACGAACTTCCCACCCTGGTGGTAAAGGCTGAGGTCTTTCCCAAGAAGTACTTCGAGTATTATGGTCAACATAATACCTAAGAAAAAATTATATAATTATTGGAAATTACTGCAAGACAAGTTTTACAAATTTCGAAAAGTAATATAACCTTCTTCCATAAATGTCGTATCTCATTTCCCAACCAGGAGGTAAAGGTTCTTCAGAATGATTTGTATGGTCAACTTCAGCAAGTAATATTGAAGAGCCAGACTGAGTTGACTGACTAGGTATTACAGCAGTTTGTCCTGTTAAAGAAGCAACACGTTGCATCATTCTAGGATTTGAATGAGCAGCTGACGTAGACGTTGCAGACTGATCAATATGAGGAATACGGCGCGATTCCGCTGTGGGTAATGTTGCAGATTGATCTAAACGTACGATGTCATGACTATCCGCCATAAGAAATAATGCAGATTGCTCCAAATTAGAACCATCTGGTACTGTAAATACTACCGATTGTTCTGGTTGAGAGTTTACTTGGTTATCTGTTAAAACAGCATTTCTAGGTTGATCTATTCTAGAAAGTATACATTCATCTAATGGAATAGTAGCTTGATCTGATCTCATAGCTCCACAATTATCTGAAAGAGGAGTTATCGATTGTTCTAGTCGAGAATTACGATCACTGGAAGCAGACTGTTCTGTTCTATTATGCGAACACATATCCATATTAGTTGTGGCTAACTGATCTGATCTAGAAATTCCAAGTACTCCAGGGTGTACTGTTGACTGTTCAATTTGCGGAATATTCCGACCTTCCGAGATCGAAATTTTTGAAAACTGTTCAGCACAGGGACCAACTCTTCCTTCGGCTGTACTAGCTGATGTATGATCTATTCGAGACATCTGGCGTCCATCCGGTAAGGATACTGTGTAACGACCTGGCAAATTAACAGATTTGTCCATAGGTGATACTGCATGTCCATTTGATAAAGAATTTGATGCCACAGGCTCAATTTGTTCATTATCCTTATTAACACTAGTTTGATCACTTCCACTATTATAATTAGAATTTGTTAATCCATGGAAAGTAGATGATGCAACATGTTTAACTCCATGTAATCTCATGCGAGCACGAATTCCTCCATTAAGAATGCTACTGTTGCTAACAGTATCATTACTTGTAACACCTAAAATAAAATTATATTTGTATTTGCTTAAGAAAGATTTAAGTACATGCAGAAAAAACTTAGGGTGTTTTATTAAAGCTTCTCACCATCAAAAGATATATATTGTGTTTGACATTGTGGTTCATTGACACTTAATGATGGTGTATTTGACATATTAATTTTTAATCCATCAAATACTGTTATCAATTCTCCAACCTTACATAACTGAGAATCATGTTTATTTTCACTCATTAAATCAAATGTTACTTCCATATTTTCTAATTTTCCATTGTAGTGAGATAATACTTGGGAGAGATTTATTTTCTTCTCCCCTATTAATGTATCTTTCCGAAATGTGCTATGATCCAACAAGCGAAAATGTAGTTGTGAATATGGGGTCACAAGTATTGTAAATTCCTCGTTCCATTTTGGTTGATATGTAGATTTTGAAACTTCTGTTTTTCGAGGACTTTTATCATCAACAGAAAATTCTATGTAAGGATTAGGTTTTAAAAATGTTGAACTCCTTAGTATAGCACCTTCAACTAAAATAATAAATTTTTAGCATAAAAGTTCAATAAATAAAATTAATATAAACATATACAAAATATATAACAATATATGTTAAATGAATCAATATAATTATTTATTAATACATTAAGCAAATATTAAACGACCACAATGTATGCAGGTCTTGTTATTTATCATTTAAAGTATTACACTAAATATTTACATAACACACACAAGGTTCAATTTTTATGTATATGGCTTTCTTTTTCAAACATTTAGTTTGCTGATAAATAAAAAATATGTGTCTGTATTTCAACTCATGATATGTTAAAAATGTACTAATATGACTTTTACACATTATTAACAATGTATGAAGAACATACTAATAGGTATTTTCCACATAATGTATTAAAATCATTGAACATCATGATACATGCAATGCCAATGTTTGTACATGTAAATGTGAACTTCTTTTGTAAATAGAAATGTACAAAACAAACTCAAATATCAAGATAAAACACGTAAATTAAACTTACGTAACATAAAATACTTGTCACATATGTACAACTTACTCGTAATACTTAGTTGGTGAAAACCAGATGATGCCACTTCTTCTTCACAATGAGACATTGTATTTCATTTATTATAATTTAATATAATTTTTGAAAATTCATAATTTATTTATTATTTATATATAATTATTGTCTGAAATATTTAAGAATGAAGTATGTAGTACTTATATTTTCAACATAGGTATATAAACACAAATAAGATCAACCATATAAGATAAACAGCAATTATAGTACTAAAATAAGAATGCAAAAATTATGTAAATTGTAACAGATAAGTGTCTATTATATTACATACTACAAATTATCCAAATAAAACATTATCTTCAAACTGCTTACATAGTTGGCTTAATATACAAATGTATGTCCACTTTTAGTATTATCGAGAAAAATAGGTTTAAAAATTTAATGGTATTTCATATTATATTAAATAAATAGTTTGTGGATTATATTTATTATCTTATGCATGTAATATAACTATAACTTAAAGTATTTGTTTAGCAATGTGAATTAAAATTTGCAACCATTACAAGTGTTTGTCCAACTATGATAATAGTTTGAAGGGCTTACATTAAACAAAAATATTATTTTAACAAATTTAGAAAGTAGATATGAACATAAATTGTATACAGTACAAAAAAGATGGTTAAAAGCTATTTACTGCGCATAAAAACTTAAATTTCACAAAAAGTGAACATACACTTTGTGGACTAAGTCATCAACATGATAAATATCAAACATTTTATGAAAAAAAGCACTAGTATTCAATTTCCAATACAAGTATATATTATCACGTAAAATAACGCATTACGATATCATCTGTTAAATACAATGCTTTAGATAAATCATATTAAAAGTCATTGCTTATCGTAAGTTGTGATAAATGAACTCACAGTAAAATGCTTGAATGCTGATCAAATGAGGTTTAATATGTATGAATGTGTTTACAAATTGTTTCAAATGTATCCAACACCAGTGCATTGCTTATTCTTTATGTTCTTAATATTTTGAAAAAAGTCTTTTAAACACTCACAATTTTTATTATCATGAAATTTCTTTATCAGTAGGTCACCATCTTTTCGTACGTCAAAGGTAGGAATCTTTTGTAATATGCAAATCACTAGAGCTACACTGAGCTACACGAGATACTATGCTATTGGGTATGCGCGCGCATTTATGTATGCTAATATTAAACTAGATATATTAAATCCCTATCCTGATTTCCCCAAAATTACAATCACACAGATATTTCATATGCTATTGATAACAAAATACAGTATTTTCCCTGTAATAATGTATTACTACAAAAAAATTCACAAACTATATTTCCTACTCTGCAGGCAGCGATCACTGCCTCGTGAAATGTAAAAGTTGCTAGATATACATGAATATTTAAAATTATAAGTAGAAAATCTAGGAATTTTAATTTTAAATATTATTTTGAATAAACTTGCTTTTAAAAGTTAGCATTTATTTGTAAAAATTATACTACTTATTGATTCCTGTAAATTGCGCATAATGCGTGCTTGTTGCTGAAGCGGGTGGCAGGAACTCCTTTGCGTTGGTGTCATTTTCCCTAGGGAACCAGATACCAGGGCGACACTCTCTGCCGGCGCCTTTGTTCTCTCGAAATCGCTGTCCCTTTAAATTGGTTGTGCAACTGAGAGGGAAATTTAAATCGAGTAAATTTACTTTCATGTCAATCTCTAATAACTTGGAATATATTTGTAATATATTACCTTGTTCTCATGCTATCACCCTAGTTATCCTAAGGGTGGTTAATGATTGATAATATTTTAGTAAAGTCAAGACAATACGAAATTAATTGGTCTTGCACTTCGATTCATACTATAATTACAATAAAATCAACTATATTAATTGAATTTAACGGGAAAGATACACGTAGCGCCGCCCAGTGGCAATGTGCAAAACTAATGAAACTACAGTTTCAAAACCGTGTAGTTCACCCTGTTCGCCGGAGAGATGGCACTGGTTCCATTTTCGCCGATGACGTCACATTTTAAAAAACCGCGCGTAAAACATTCGAAAAATATGAAACTATTATGTGTTTAAGTTACAATAAAATATATCGTAATATATTAATTAACAATCATTTTGTAACATATTTGTAAGAGTAAGTTAAAAAAAATTATAAGTTTAAACAATTGCAACAATAAATTTGTTAATAAATAATCGAAAAATATAAAATTATAAAAAAATTAACATTAGAATAGTTATATAACATCCAGTCAGAATGATTGCACGCTATTGGTGGATTACGTGATGTTTGATTGGTTCCTGTACATTACCAATCACCCTTGCACTTGAAGAGATCGAATGGGATCTATTAGTGGATTATAATGATGTCTAATTGGCTGTTGTCAACTACCAATAACACTCACATTGGCGGGGGGTCAAATGCTATCAGTCTTATTTTGGAAGTCAAGGAGGTCGGATCGCACCTGTCAACACTTACTGGTACGAGTCAAGGGTTCACTTAACCGATATTGTGCTTGTCCCTGTATTACCTAATGTGTTTTAACAAGTGTTTAATGTGCTTTAATAAATATTTTTTAATAAATATGCGGGTGTATTAATAAATTTTATGGTGTAATTCAACAAGTGTCAGTGACTTTACCGGTGTGTTTCCTGCATGCATATACGGATATATAAGTGTACCTAGTGTACTAATACTAGTGTTTAGTGTACTTTAATAAATATTTTTTATTAATTATGGGGGTGTATTAACAAATTTTATGGTGTGCTTTTACAACTGTCAGTGACTTTACTGTGTGTTTCTTTAAGTGATTGTGTATGTATATACGGATATATTAGTGTGTTTTATGGTGCGGTTATTTAAACGTTTTATTAATTTTTTATTGTTTTATTATATTTTGTGGAGTGATTATTTAAGTGTTTTTACAAATCGTTATTGGGCATTAGTGCACTTTATGCAATGATTATTTAAGTGTTTTGGCATATTGTTACTGGTGCTTTAGTGTACTTTATGCAATGATTATTTAAATGTTTTAACGAACTGTCACTGGTGCTTTAGTGAACTTTATGCAATGATTATTTAAGTGTATTGGTATACTGTTACTGGTGCTTTAGTGTACTTTATGCAATGATTATTTAAGTGTATTGGCATATTGTTACTGGTGCTTTAGTGTACTTTATGTAATGGTTATTTAAATGTTTTAATGAATTGTCACTGGTGCTTTAGTGTACTTTTTGAAACGATTATTTAAATATTTTGACAAACTATTACTGGTGTTGTAATGTACTTTATGTAGTGGTTATTTAAATGTTTTAACAAACTGTTACTGGTGTTTGAACTGTAGTTACCTATGTGTTCCGTTATATTTTTGCAAACGTTTACCATGCTTTCTAAAGTAATTACTCAAGTATTTTGACATGCATTTTCAAATATTTTACAATATTTCACGATGTGACATAAACGTTTGCAAATTTATAACCGACTTCTGTAATGTACCTCCTTTATTTCTTTGTACACTTCAAAATCAAATGCTTATTGCATGTTTGCACACGTAGAAGTAGAAAAACTTGTATGTTATCAAAATGCAAATCGATAAACACAGTTAATTAATCGTTGTGATTGTTTTATGATTACAGATGGTCAGCTGCCAAATCGCCACATCCAAATCTGACGAAAGCAACTAACCAACCAAGCAGTCAATCAATCAATCAGCCAATCAATCAAGCAGCCAATCTACCTCAAAGATGCAATGCCTACCAGACATGCAGTCTCAGATGTCTTACCGCTAAAACGATCGCAGTGGCGCAAGTCAACGATCGGTGAGTCGCATGCTTTACGGTTCCTCCGGTTCCCATCATGTCGTAGGATGAATGGTCCGAAGCGACACGGGAACTGGTTGTATTTTATATTTTTGAGCGAGCATAGTGACCACGACTGTACGATCGTGCGAAATTCGTACAAACTGTTTATTATATTTATTAGCTCAGGTCAGGGTTTTCTTGTACATCGCGTTTTAACTTGTTTACAATTTAAAATTAAAATTAGTACATAGAAGTCGGATGACCCTCCGATTTCACAGTACTTTTCGAGTCATTTTAATAAAGTTATCGAGTCACTTTCAATTTTTACGTACGCGTGAAAATTTTTTAAATGAATATGTACAAGAAAGTATCGCGAGAAACAGATTTCGATATCAAAGTTATTTACGAATGTTTGAGTCATTTAGAAATTTACTTTGATATCATAAATCTGTTAAGAATGAAACTACCGATATACTTAGATTTTTGCAAAGTGATCTTCCATTTTCCATTTTGAAAATTTTTTAAAGTTAGAGTCAATTTTTGTTGGAAGACACTTTATTAGCATGTTACTAATCATGTTTTTAGCTCAGGATTTTCAGCACACATGAAGAAAACTGGTAGGTCAAAATACATGTGGCCGTGTTCATTTTTATGCTCTATACTCATGCGCGTGCTTAGATGCTACTCGCATGAGTTAGGGCAGGTGGACACGGTTTAGTTTTAAGATGTATTGGCGATCGACAAATTGACAGTGAATTATCGACACAAGTTACACGTGTGTGTGTGGTTAGGTCGTGGACCTTGTGTCGATTTATTTTTTAAATTTTGCAAAATTCTATTTGAAAATGCATACAAAATGCAAGTCGAGTCATTTGAAAATGCATACAAAATGCAAGTAGAGTCATTTGAAAATTATATAAAATTATTAAGTTAGAAAATTGTATTAGTAGTTTAAATTATTACATGTACATATTACATTGAATATTCGAAAGAGTACGAAAATGAAATATGTATGTTCACTGTCGATTGTCGATCGATTTCAGCAAAAAGGTATGAACTTAGAGTGTGAATGTAGTATTGAACTCGGGTGTCGGAGACGTCCCGGGACGTACTCCCTAGGATTAGGCTTTTTTGCACCCGGGTGGTATGTGTGAGAACCGTGGAGTGTGTTTTTGTGAGAATGGACTTTGCAATTTTTTAAATATAGCGATAGGCAGGCAGGTAGCTTACTTCTGGTATGAATGAGTTAGTTTTAAGTAGGTAGGGCCAGAGCAAGCTTTCACGTTTCTCTGTCCTCCTCTCTCACACGTGAGATGCTTGCATCTGGGGGGTTTACGAAAAATCGAGAAGAGAAAAATATTAAATATGAATTTATTTAATATTCTCTTGAACTCGATTGTTCGTTCAGGCCAGGCCTTTTAGTTTGTAAGTCGCAGTCGGGTTCTAGATCCGACTGCAAAAATGAAGTATACAGTGAAGTGAAGTGAAGTGCAGTGAAATAAAATATTCTGCTCGGATATTCTTTTACGGACAGCGCATTCTGAGAATCGCTGGTCGTATTTTTAATTTCGAGTCATTGTATTCATTTTTACAATAGTAGAGAATTTTATTTGAGAAGAATTGTTACATAAAATTTTGATTTCGTTGTCGATTAAAGCAAGTGGATTGTGGTCATTTTTATCTCGATAAAAGTGACTGTACTCTGTTTGTGGAGATCGATAGCGAAATCGAGAATTTATGTAATTGTGAAAGCAAAGAATATCCGAGTTACCGTAAAAATTCGCGAGTGATTTTTGTGAGGCTATGCCGAAGAGAGAAGAGGCTATATGCCGAAGAGCCCCGGCAAAGTTGCCAAAGAAGAGGGGAACTATTAATGACTGTCCATCCTAACATCTTAGGATGGACAATCATTTTGTCACTATGCTCGCTAATATTTTCTTGTGTTTTACAGCTATGTTTTGACCGATACGAAAAGTATCGGCACGATTTGCTCGAATTTTTACGAGCATAGCCACTCGCGATTTTTATATCCCTTCGCGATTCGAAATTTTTATGCCCACCCTATTAAAGTCCGAGATTAGAGATTTTTACATAATTTTGCGATTAAATTTTGAGATTAGAGATTTGCATATCCCTTCGCGATTCGAGATTTTTATACCCTCGCGATCATATTACGAAATTAGAGATTTTTGTACCCCTTCGCGAATATATTTCGAAATTCGCGATTTTTATATCCCTTCGCGATTTTAATTTCTCCGAATTTTATGTGTTAATTATTTTTCTCTGTTTCAGGAATTGATTTTATATAAATTGTTTTATTGTTGGTTGATCTTTTGTAATTTTCATTGCGTGTGTTTTCTGCTTCTCGATAGGGTCGTTTCACTTCTTCTCGTAAAATTTTCTATGTTGATAAATTTTTGTATGTTTCAGAATTTGATTTTTCTCTTTTCAAAAATTTAATGTTAATAAATTTTTGTGTGTTTTAGTGTTTCTTCTTTGTTAAGTTCTATTGTCTTCTCAAATCCGCAATTTTCATTGCGTTTTCTATGTTTCGAAATTTTTGTATGGAATAAAGAAAAATTTTCCTTCTCCTCCCACAACTTTATGTGTTAATAAAGTTTTGTCTGTTTCACAATTTAATTTTTGGTAAGTTCTTACATTATTCTCTGTTCTGAAATTTTTGTGTTAATAAATTTTTGTCTGTTTCAGAAATTAATTTTTGGTAAGTTCTTACATTGTTCTCTGTTCTGAAATTTCTGTTAATAAATTTTTGTCTGTTTCAGAATTTAATTTTTGGTAAGTTCTTACATTATTCTCTGTTCTGAAATTTCTGTGTTAATAAATTTTTGTCTGTTTCAGAAATGAATTTTTGGTAAGTTATTATTCTCTGTTCTGAAATTTCTATGTTAATAAACTTTCGTAGGTTTCAGGTTTTAATTTTCAAGTAAGTAATTTTCAATGTTTCATGTTTGTCTAATTATCTTTGTATGTTACAGGTTTTTATTTTATCTAAGTAATTTTTAATGTTTGATATATGTCTTCATTATTTTTGTATGTTTCAGGTTTTAATTCGTAGTAAGTTCTGTTGAGTGTATTAGTTTTACATTTATTCCGAGCTTGTGGGAGGAAGGGTGGGCTCGGGCGCAGGTTTTTCGTCACAATTTGTGACGAAAAGCCTGCGCATATTGTAAGTACCTCTTATTCTAAATTGCACTCATCATTCTCACAATTTTTTAACTTACATATTAGTCTTGCTTAGTAATAGTTTGTCCTTCTTTTTAATTTCTTCAAACTTAGAAGAAATTCTTATAACTTTCTTCTCTTTCTCCTTTTTCCCAAAGTTTCTTTACAAAGTCTCTTTACGAAGTTCTATATACGAGTGCAATTTTAGAGTAAGAGGTACAGTTAGGGCATATGTATTTTGTATGTTATAGGATTTTATTTTAAGTAAGTAATTTTTAATGTTTCATGTTTGTCTAATTATTTTCGTTTGTTTCAGGTTTTAATTTTCAATAAGTGATTTTTAATGATTGATGTTTCTCTTAATTTCATTTATATTTTTCATTCGCATAATCTATTCTTACATTTATTAATCTTATCAGATATTATTTCCCTCTTCTTGTACAGGTAATGAATAGTTCATCATTGAAGACATCGATCATCGAGGGATGCCTGCGCTAGTTTTAAGTTAATTTTCTGCGTGCGCTAGTTTTAAGTTAATTTTATGCGTGCGTTAATTTTAAGTGTATGCTTGTGGGCAGGGTGGGTGGGTCCTTGTAAGTACCTCTCATTCTAAAATGCACTCATCTTCTCAATTCTCAAACTTTGTACGCGTTAGCTTGTAGTATACCCACTTATTTTTTGTCAATCGTTCTGAGCCCAAGTGGATCATTGGGGGTTCGTAGCGCTGTGAACACGCGGCAGAGGTGAGCTGCAAGTGCTGGTGTAGCGCCAGGGACACATCTCTGCGGGGCCGATCGATCGATGAACCATCTCGATTTGCCGCCTCACGGCAGGGGTTTCCTCTCTGCGGTCAGACTTGCCTCAAACGCAAGCGGGGAGAAATGGGAAACCCTCCGCGGATGTGTCACTCGTTCTTGCCAGTACTTTCGGTTCATCTCTGTCTCGTGGTTCACGTAAGCCACTATGGACTACCCTTTGACCCATGGAAGGCGAGGTTCACTTGGCGAAAAATACTGATGCCCTTTATTGACAGAAAGTTCTTCTAACTTTCTTCTCTTTTAGTAGAAAGTTCTTCTAACTTTCTTTTTTGCCCCTTTGCTTTTTTACTTCGTCATAGATTATTTGAGTGCAATCTTAGAATGAGAGGTACCGTGCGGCGTTTAGAATAAGTTAAGCGTATGCGTGGGATTCTATGCAATTAGTATTAAGTTAATGTATGTTGCGTGTGTGTGTGTGTGATACAAGCTCTTTACTGGATTGTAGTAAAGAACTTGTATGTGCGAGCCTATGAGCTAAGTAGTGTTAGAACTCATTTATCATTCTGATAAATGAGGTTTGCATTTGGAGGGAGGATGGGATTTGGAGTTAGGGTGGGTCACTATCGTAGCCACCTCCACGTGGTGTGACCCGGTAATCGGTATAGTTCTCTAAAGATTTTTTAGTCTTTAGAAAACTATATCGAGCTGAGAGCTACGATTTTATTTCGCGATTTTATTTCGAATATTTCACTCCTTTGCCTAATTTTCTATGTTAATAAATTTTTGTCTGTTTCAGAATTTAATTTTTCGTAAGTTCCTACAATGTTCTCTCTTCTAAATTTCTGTGTTAATCAATTTTTGTCTGTTTCAGCATTTAATTTTTGGTAAGTTCTGTTTATTGTGTTAGTTTTACATTAATTCCGAGCTTGTGGGAGGAAGGGTGGGCTCGGGCGCAGGTTTTTCGTCACAACACGTGGTGAAAAGCCTGCGCACATTGTAAGTACCTTTTATTCTAACTTGCACTCATCTTTTTTGCAATTTTTTAACTTACATATTAGACTGTAGTAATAGTTTGTCATTTTTTTCAATTTTCCCAAACTTGAAGGAAAGTTCCTCCAACTTTCTTTCATATCCCCTTGCTTTTTTTCAAAGTTTTATATGCGAGTGCAATTTTAGAATAAGAGGTACATGTAGGGCATTTAGAATATGTAACAGTATGCGTGAGTGCGTGAATGTGTCCTGCATCCTGTACTCACTGTTAGGGCCTTTAATACTCTGATTTTATTTCTAGCTCCAAAGTTTTCAAGATTTTATTTCTTCCTCTCTCTTACTTTGTTACTTGGTTGGATTTTAATACTTGTACTTTGATTTCAGTTTCTCTTTCATTTTATTCGTGAATATTATTTCGAGTTTCCAAGTTTTTGCATCACCTCGTCATTTCAATTCGGTTTTGAAGTTTTTAATTTTTTTGACAATTTTATTTGTCTTTTTATTTGGGAGTTGAGATTTTCAACATCGTAATTTCTTGAGGATTTTAAGGTTTTCAAAATCTACGATTTCAATTTTTTAAGAGTTTTGTTTCGGAGGGAGATTTCATTTCTCGCTCTTTCAATTTTCTGTCTTAATTATTTTTGTCTATTTCAGGTTTTAATTTCAAGTAAGTAATTTATTGATTTATGTTTGTCTAATTCCTCTTTGTCTGTTTCAGATTTTTATTTCATGTAAGTAATTTAATTTTTCCTATGTGTCTAATTATATTTGTCTGTTTCAGATTTTTATTTCAAGTAAGTAATTTAATTTTTCATGTATCTAATTATATTTGTCTGTTTCAGATTTTTATTTCAAGTAAGTAATTTAATTTTTCATGTGTCTAATTATATTTGTCTGTTTCAGATTTTTATTTTAAGTAAGTAATTCAATTTTTCCTATGTGTCTAATTATATTTGCCTCTTTCAGATTTTTATTTCAAGTAAGTAATTTAATTTTTCATATGTATCTAATGCTATTTGTCTGTTTCAGATTTTTATTTTAAGTAAGTAATTCAATTTTTCCTATGTGTCTAATCATATTTGTCTGTTTCAGATTTTTATTTTAAGTAAGTAATTCAATTTTTCCTATGTGTCTAATGCTACTTGTCTGTTTCAGATTTTTGTTTTAAGTAAGTAATTCAATGATTTATGTTTGTCTAATTATATTTGTCTGTTTCAGATTTTTATTTTAAGTAAGTAATTTTGAATGTTTCATGTTTGTCTTAACTATTTTTGTATGTTGCAGGTTTTGATTTTATGTAACTAATTTTTAATAATTCATATGTTTCTTAACTATTTTTGTATGTTGCAGGTTTTGATTTTATGTAAATAATTTTTAATATTTCAAATTCGTCTTAATGACTTTTGTATGTTTCAGCTTTTTATTTCAAGTAAGTAATTTAATAATTTATGTGTGCTTTAATAATTTCTGTATGTTTCAGGTTTTTATTTTATATAAGTAAGTTTTAATGTTTCATATGTGCTTAATTATTTTTGTAAGTTTCAGGTTTTTATTTTAAGTAAGTAATTTTTAATGTTTCCTGTTTGTCTAATTATTTTCGTATGTTTCAGGTTTTAATTTTAAAAAAGTGATTTTTAATGATTGATATTTGTCTCAATTATTTTTATATTTTTCAGATTCTTATTTTAAGTTAATTGTGGTATATTTCTCTTAGTTTCATTTATATTTTTCATTCGCATATTTTAATCTTACATTTATTAATCCTTTTAGATATTTTTTTTCTCTATTACAGCACTGGTGATCCAGAACTTTTACAGAGAAGAAGGATGCGTTAATTTTAAATTAATTTTAAGTTGCGTCGACTGTAAAAAAATTGTAGTATGAGTGAGTGCGTGTATGAATTGCGTATACGCGAAGAGTGAAGACATCGATGGACATTGAGGGATCTTCCATGGACATCGAGGGATGCGTGCGGTAGTTTTAAGTTAATTTTATGCGTGCGTTAATTTTAAGTGTATGCTTGTGGGCAGGGTGGGTGGGTCCCTGTAAGTACCCCTTATTCTAACTTGCACTCATCTTCACAATTCTCAGTCTTTGTACGCGTTAGCTTGTAGTGATCTCAGTTATTTTTTGCCAATCGTTCCGAACCCAAGTGGATCATTGGGGGTTCGTAGCGCTGTGAACACGCGGCAGAGATGAGCTGCAAGTGCTGGTGTAGCGCCAGGGACACATCTCTGCGGGGCCGATCGATTGATGGCTCATCTCGATCTGCCGCCTCACGGCAGGGGTCTCCTCTCTGCGGTCAGACTTGCTTCAAACGCAAGCGGGGAGAAATGGGAGACCCTCCGCGGATGTGTCACTCGTTCTTGCCAGTACTTCCGGTTCATCTCTGTCTCGTGGTTCACGTAAGCCACTATGGACTACCCTTTGACCCATGGAAGGCGAGGTTCATTTGGCGAAAAATACTGATCCCCCTTTTTGACAGAAAGTTTTTCTAACTTTCTTTTCTTTTAGTAGAAAGTTCTTCTAACTTTCTTATGTTTTAGTCGAAAGTTCTTCTGACTTTCTTCCCTTTGCTTTTTGTATTCGTCATAGATTATTTGAGTGCAATCTTAGAATAAGAGGTACCGCGCGGCGTTTAGAATAAGTTAAGCGTATGCGTGCGGGATCCCGTGCAATTAGTATTAAGTTAATGTATGTGTGTGTGTGTGAGATACAAGTTCTTTGCTGGATTGTGGTAAAGAATTTGTATATGCGAGCCTATGAGCTGAGTAGAGTTAGAACTCATTTATCCTTCTGATAAATGAGGTTGCGTTTGGAGGGTGGAAGGGATTTGGAGTTAGGGTGGGTCACTCTCTAACGTAGCCACCTCCTCGTGGTGTGACCCGGTAATCGATGTCGTTTTCTAAGTATTTCTCACGAAATTAACTTTAGAAAACGATATCGAGCTAAGAGCTACGATTATAACTTCTCAATTTCATATCTAAATTGCATTAGTTCCGAGCTGTGGGAGGAAGGGTGGGCTCGGGCGCAGGTTTTTCGTCACGACATGTGGCGAAAAACTTGCGCAAATTGTGCCTTTTGTTTTAACTTGCACTCATCTTTACAATTTTTTAACTTGTTATATATTAGTTCGTAGTAGTAGTCTATCATTTTTATTCAAAGTTGCTTTAAACTTAAGAGAAAGTTCTTCTAACTTTCTTCTTTTACTCTTTTCTTTACTTACTTTTATATTATACGAGTGCAATTTTAAAACAAAAGGCGCATTTAGGGCTTTAATTTTATGTATGCAATTTATTTATTCATATGTGTTTGTATGTTTCAGGTTCCTATTTTAATTAAGTAGTTGAATTTTTCTCAAGTATATTGTATATTTTACAGGTGTGTTTTTATGGAGTCGACGTGAATTGTGCATGCCTAAACAATATAATGCTACTAATATTGCATTTGTTTCCCCGTTCCCTCTTTTTATTGTTACGACTAATTGTTCTGCAGGTAACGAATAGGTCATCATTGAAGACATCCATCGAGGGATCATCGTGGGATCATCGAGGGATCATCGAGGGATGCGTGCGTTAGTTTTAAGTTAATTGTATGCGTGCATTATTTTTAAGTTAAGTGTGCTCGTGGGCAGGGCGGGTGGGTCCATGTAAGTGCCTCTCATTCCAACTTGCACTCATCTTCTCAATTCTCAAACTTTGTACGCGTTAGCTTGTAGTATACCCACTTATTTTTTGTCAATTGTTCTGCGCCCAAGTGGATCATTGGGGGTTCATAGCGCTGTGAACACGCGGTAGAGGTGAGCTGCAAGTGCCGGTGTAGCGCGAGTGATATTCTTTGCCCGGCGGGGCCGATCGGGGGGAGCACCTCTCATAGCATGATGTGCCCCCCCGATCTGCCGCCATACTGCCAAGGGGCATCACGGTAAGGGTGTCCTCTGTATAAGTCGCCCGCGCGTCAGAAATGGGAAACCCTCCGCCAACTGGGGTGTATCACTCGTTCTTACCAAAGGTATCTTCGGTTCATCTCTGTCTCGTGGTTCACGTAAGCCACTATGGGCTACCCTTTGACCCATGGAAAGCAAGGTTCACTTGGCGAAGAATAATGGTCCCCTTTTTTCACAGAAAGTTCTTCTAACTTTCTTTTCTTTTAGTAGAAAGTTCTTCTAACTTTCTTCTCTTTTAGTAGAAAGTTCTTCTAACTTTCTTTTTTGCCCCTTTGCTTTTTGAATTCGTCATAGATTATTTGAGTGCAATTTTAGAATGAGAGGTACCGTGCGGCGTATAGAATAAGTTAAGCGTGCGTGTGTAGAATCCCATGTGATTAGTATTAAGTTAATGTATGTGCGTGTGTGTGTGTAATACAAGTTCTTTACTGGATTGTGGTAAAGAACTTGTATGTGTGAGCCTATGAGCTATGTAGAGTGAGAACTCATTTATCCTTCTGATAAATGAGGTTGCATTTGGAGGGTGGAAGGGATTCGGAGTTAGGGTGGGTCACTATCGTAGCAACCTCCACGTGGTGTGACCTGGTAATCGATATCGTTTTCTAATTTTTTTAAAAATGAACTTTAGAAAACGATATCGAGCTAATAGCTACGAATTAAATTATAATTTTATTAACCGACTTCGAAAAAGGAGGAGGTTATTCAATTCGATCAGTATATTTTGTTCCACTGTTTCTTTTACGAAAATGTTTGGATCAAGTAAGCACATATTACAAGGTCCACGCTTATCCAAATGTTGAAGATTTACAAATAACTTATAAGAAAATGAAAAACTATATTTCATTGGAAATTACAGATGAATGTATTACAAGGATGATAAAATATTTATTACAAATAAATTACTGGTGTATATGCAGGTTTAAACTATTCTTTTTCGACCGCCATACTTCTACACTATGCGCATGCGCACGGCCGATTCTTTTGCTCCTCTGTCTCCCTCTAAGAGGTAGGTTTGCTTGTCTAGTGCCGCCTCTTGTTATATCTACTCTTTGGTTAAGTTTTAGTAAACAAAACTTTAAGATCATTATTTATTAACTTTAGCATTACACGTTGTACATAAAATTACTAATTATTGAAAGCATAATTGATGTGTAAGTAATACATTTTATCCTTTTTTTGTAACAAGTATGTAAGCAATAGTATCATAGGAGGTTATAAACTAAGTTTTTTTAGTATCCAGTATCACCATTTTTGTGTTATAATATTTGTAGAAATATATTTTGGACAAAATCTTAATATGTTATTAGTTAATGCTAAAAATTATAGTGCTAATTAATTTCTAATACATGCATTTTTTCAGATAAATTACAATGAAGTTTACGCAGGTATTATATAAAATCCATATAGGTAAAGCGGTAAGGTATCTTTGGCAACATCAGCGAGAAAGACGTGTAATGCCAACTAAAGCAGAAAGTATATTGACACGTATGGGCCTTCAAGTAAAAGATGCCAAAGATATTGTAGCAGAACCAAAATGTTATCCAATATTTGAGTTTGAAGAGTAATATTTTTAACATTATTGAAAAGATATGATTGTTTTATGAATTTTTATATTGTGAAGTTTTATGAAATTAAACTTATTAATTTCTAATATTTTAGAGGTACAGATTTAAATACAGTTAACACTACTCAGACTGACTTGGGGGATCAAAGTTGTTTAACATATGAAGATCATAATGTTTTACAAGCAGGTGTACCACAAGCATGCTTACTAACAAATACAGTACAACTTGATAATAAATTACCAGAAAAAATAGAAGAATTATTTACCGACATTCCGAATGACGTAAATAAGTTATTAAGAAGGTATATTAATAATATATATCAATTTGTTGTACTAAAAATTTTGTATATCACATGTACCTGTACTTATCAATTTATTTTCAATTTTTTTATTGTTTTAGAATTGTTTATACATCTACTATATATGATCCTCAACAAGTAAAATTACCAATAGTAAAAGATCCTGAAAGGCCTGCTTGGGTATTTCCTCGAACATATGGTATAACTAGTACAAGGAAAATGTAAATATGAATTATTTTTCACATACATGTACTGCCTTAAATTAATAATTTTGTTTTAAATCAAAAATATATTGTAGGCATAATTTGACAAAGAGGTTTTTACAGCTTTGTGAAATGTTGAGTGGACTAAATATTGCACAACATAGAGCAGTGGTACATGATGGAATTTGCTGTGTGGGCATAGGTACATAATAACAAAAACTGTATAATTCTGGTCTAGAAAAAATAAGTACTGATAATTTTGTTAATATCCTAGATAAAGAAGATGACTTTATACAGTTTTCTTTAAAAATGGATATGATGATGACATCTACGAGATCTTTATCACCAATAATGAATGTAAATACTAATAATGAATTTGACATGCCAAATATTTATCCATTACACCACTGCATAAGCTTAACCAAAGCAAATGTTCGCAAATCCGATATGTACCGTAAGTTCAATAAGTAAATTTAATAGGCTATGTTAATATCGTATATGTTAATAAGTTTAACATATTATATTTTATAGCAATCAACATGAAAACTCCAATAGTTAATGATATACATACAATTTTTATAAACTATGATCCAGAAGAAGTTAAAAATTTAACTGAATTACCAGTTACTGAAAACCAAATTTATGCACGCTCAATGATGAAATCATTTACTGCAGCAGCAGGTTGTGCGCGGCAAAAGTTTGGAGAAAACGTGAAAGAATTGCCAGAACCTGTTGTTGTACAATGTATTCAATCAGATGGACAAAATTTTCAATTTTCTGTGTACCAACTTAATACTTTAGATATGGATAGTAAAAATATCAGAAATTATTGGTGGGCAGAACCATTCATAAAATTATATGAATCAGCTCAATATGACGAAGGAAAACCGTGTGTACAAGAATATAACAAGGAAGTTTTTAAAAGATTTCTTGCATTTTATAGAAATCAGTAATTGAACAATAAATATATGATAACAACAGATTTGAATAAAAATTGTTATTTATGATATTTAATAATGCTTTAATATTATAGTAGGTTTATCATAAACTGCTTTAATATACATTATACAATTGTCAATAACTTTTTAAAAAGCGCAGTAACTTGTACATTTACATTGATTTCTTTTTGTTTTATTTGATTACGATGATTACTTGATGGTTTTATTAAATTTTCTAAAGAAATGTAAGGTTTAACATGAAAATACACATGATTTAGTGCCTAAAATATAAGGGAGTATTAGTAGTCTTTCATAGAAATTTTTATTATACTCTTAGAAAAAATAACTTTATTGCTTACTTCACCAGCAGTTAAACGTTTCGATGAATTATAAATAAGAATTTTACTAATAAGATCAATAGCTTCTGGTTCAGCATCTTCTATGGTACTTTCCCATGTTACGCCTTTGTGATATGGGAATGTAATTTTATTATAGTCAGGTAACAAATTTAATTCTGGCCATGTTTCTGATGTAGGTGATCCCAGATGCTTTAAAACCATTGCTAGTTGTTCAATATCTGTTTCTCCCTATAAGTTTAGAATATTTGTTAATATTTTTAAAAGTGTTACAAAAAATGTGTTAAGATTTAAATAATCATCTTACTGGAAATAATGGTGATTTGTTAAGTAATTCACCAAAAATGCAACCAACAGACCACATATCAATTGCAGATGTATAATACCTAGCCCCATATAATAATTCAGGTGCTCTGTACCATCTAGTAGCAATTTGATGAGAATATGGTTTTGATATATTTTTCCATGCTAATCTTCCTAAACCAAAATCAGCAATTTTCAGAATGCCTTTATCATTTATTAACAAATTAGCTGGCTTTAAATCCTATAAAAATTTGACTACCATTAGCAATTTTGTACATAAATCAAAAGAATTATTTTTCTAAATACAAATATTTACAAAAAGTATTCATTAAAAATTGAACTGATTTTTTAATAAGAAGGACTGAAAAATTAGAAAATGTACCCTATGTATTATATCTTTTCCATGTATATATGCAATACCCTCTAAAATCATTTTCGTATAAGTTTTCACTTGACTTGAGGTCAATGAAATTTCATTGTCTCTTATTATCTCCCATAAACCTGTAGGCATATATTCAAAAACCATTACAAACTCTAGACCAGTAGGAAAAGCATTCAGTAATTCTATAACCTGTGATAAAGTAGTAATAATTATTTGCTATATTTTCTAACATATTTTATATGTATTTATACATATTAATTATATACTGATAACATGTAATAATTATATTGACATACATTAACATGTTTTAATTGTTGTAAAATTTTTATTTCTCGAATAATGGATGTTGATATGCCATTTTCAATATTTTTTAAGAATAACTTCTTCAGTGCAACATTATTTTCTGTTTCTGTATCATATGCTTTTAAAACAACCCCTTGAGCACCTTCTCCAATTTTACCAGTGATTACGTATCTGTCCATACTTGCAATGTTTTATTTAAATTTGTTTACTCCATTATTATCTAATATTTAAAGATAAAAGCATAGAAGTACATTTTTCGTACATTTCACGAAAAATAAATAATTATTTGTAAGGTTATAATCATCAGTCCTTTCAACCCTTGAATAGCAGGCCGCCAAATTTAAGTCAACTTAAATTTAATTTTATACTTCATTTTCTTTTTCTAAACTTCAGACTATTCCATTGAATATTATTCTTCGATGCATAAAAACTGCTTATTTCAAAACTATGCACTTAAAATAACATTGGCTTTTAAAACAAATTACTAAGTCTGTTTCACGGTTCTCTATATGTAAACATATAAAAAGGGGGAATGAACCGGCAGAAAGGAAATCCCACGGTAAACGCTTTTAAAAGAATCATAAGGAATCAAATAAGGATCTTCATCAAAAGGTGATGCTGATATATCATAAAAGAAGAGATCTCTAACCTACTACATATTAAATATGTGATAAATATTAGTGATTGAGATCTGATATTTTACTATGTGCAACTGTACAAGGTTACTGTTACAATCGTAATATACAGAAATTGAATAAATATTGGTAATCATGGGTGATAAAAACCGAAAAGATTTTTATAAAAATAGGTGGATTCGCAATAAAAAAACATCAAACAAATCTCGTCGTAAGATATTTTACTTTTATTTAATTACATTTACATAGGTTTCAATTTATGAAAATATATAAATAAATTTTAAAAATAATTTACAGAATCTGAAGATGAAAACATTCAAAATAAAAAACTATCTAAACTTTTGGACCCTATTGAGGCAAGCAATTTATTAAATACTCATGACACTTACATCAATTTTGATATTCCTTATTATGGATGGAAATTATTTTTTGATGATGAAAGTATGGTCATTTTTCTATGCTTCAAGATTAAAGTAAAGAAGGCATTTTATTATTAAAATCACAGATAAATAATTTATCTTTTAGAATATGAAGCTGATTCTGACACTGTAAAAAAAGTTCAAACAGTAGAACGTTTTATAAATAGGCATCAGCGATTATCAGTTTCACTTTCATTAGAAAATTTAGAAAATGGAACAGCTTTTAAACTTGATATGTGTGAATTATATAATGATGAACTTTTTTTAACTGAGTGGTCTCATTTTAAGAAAGATATATATGAAAATCCTGAATACACATTAAATTGTTTTAAGCTTGCAATGCATCAGGTATCTTTTTATAATTAGCAATTGAAAACTATATATATGTTCATTAAATAATGTGCTATTTAATATTTTCAGAAAATATTAAATACAATACCCCCAGAAAGTTTAAGTTTTATAAACATTATAAGTACACTATCCAATGTTAGATTAAAAATATTAAATTATGAACCTATTGTATGTTTACAAGATTTGAAAGCAAGTTTATATGGTACGTGTATAATTTTGTAAATCCTAGAAAATTTTTTAAATATTTAATTTTTTCAACAGGGAAGTTAGTATCTGTTAGGGGTTGTGTGATAAGAGTAGGTCATGTCAAACATCTTCCAGAGTGGATTGTATTCATGTGTCGCAAATGTAATTTACAAAAAATGGTTAAACAACCATTGGGAAATTATACAGTCCCAAAAAAGTGTGGTATATGTAGCACATCTAAATTTCGTGCAATATTGGACTCTCCATTAATAAAAACCGTTTCCTTTCAAATTATTAAAATACAAGAACTTTCAAGCGATGAACAGGTCTTTATTAATATATATATAAATAATATCTTTTTGTAATTTAAATAATATATTTAAATACATATTAATTTAATTTTTTGTTTTCCTGTGCTTAGAACAGTAAGGGTATTATGCCTAGGATGTTTGAAATTGAATTAAGAGATGATTTAGTGAATATTTGTATGCCTGGAGATGATATTACTTTAACTGGAATTATTAAGGTAAAATATTTGCACAATAAATTGCAAATATATTTAAATGTTCATATGTAAGTTCATTGTGTTTGTAATTATATATATCATATATCTAGGGAAATAATACAACTAAAGGACAAAATAAAAGCCTATTTTCTTTATATATGGAAGCTATTACAATAATTAACAATAAACAAAAATTTCAAAGTAAAAATATTGTGAATGATGAAATGTCAATAAAAGATTATTTAGCTATAAAGGTATTTACAAAATTCATTCAATTTTAAAGGATTTTCTACATTATTTAATATTAATACTTCTTATTATCTTATTATAGGAAGTATATAGTACACCAAACATTTTTTCACTTTTGGTACATTCCCTTTGTCCCAGTATATATGGTCATGAAATGATCAAAGCTGGATTAATATTAAGTTTGTTTGGTGGAAATGCAGAACATTTAGAGTCAAGAGAAAATATACATATATTAATAGTTGGTGATCCTGGTCTTGGAAAATCACAGATGTTACAAGCATGTTCACGAATTGCTGCAAAAGGTATATTGACCATAAATTTTAGTTTTATACTTATTGTATTTTATGTTTTTTATAATTTAACAATAATTTTTAAAGGTGTATATGTATGTGGAAATTCCAGCACATCTTCTGGTTTAACAATAACACTTATAAAAGAAAGTAAAAGCAATAACTTCTCCTTAGAACCAGGTGCATTGGTTTTGGCAGATAGAGGTTGCTGCTGTGTTGATGAATTTGATAAAATATCTAAACAGCATGCGGTATAATTATTACTTTAAATATAAAATTAACTTTTAATGAATAATACAACTTTTTGAGAATTTTTATAAAAGCAAATTTTTTTCAATTGTAGGCTTTGTTAGAATCAATGGAACAACAGAGTGTAAGCATCGCTAAATCAGGAGTAATTTGTTCTCTTCCTAGTAGAACTTCAGTTCTTGCTGCTGCAAATCCAATTTCTGGCCGATTTCATAGAAACAAAACATTACTGCAAAACTTAAAAATGAGTCCACCTCTTTTGTCACGTTTCGATTTAATATTTTTATTATTAGATGAACCAAATGAAGTACGTATTTATTAACATTTATTTTATAACTATGTACATATATTTGAAACATTATTAATTACTTATTTGCGATAGGATATAGATAATTTCTTATGTAAACATGTGATGGCAGCTAACAATGGCTTAAATAAAATTAGTGGTGTGCAAACTAATACATCTCAAAATACTAATCTGTCAGATACAACAAATGTTTCTTTGAGGTAATTAAGATTATTTTCATGTAATCATTATTTGCAATATTCATTTTTCATAATATCTTTTAGGGATAGACTTGTATTCTTTTTGAAAGAAAACATGAGTACTATTCCACCTTCAATTCTTCGAAAATATATTGCATATGCTCGGCAATACGTCAAACCAATATTAAGTAAAGAAGCAGCAGAAATATTACAAAATTATTATTTAGAACTTAGAAATAAAAATAACAAATATTGTGGCCTACCTGTGTATAATAGACAACTAGAAGCTATGATAAGATTAGCTGAGGTATAAATTCATAAAATATTTGCATAAATATTAAATATATATCGAACTTTTTAACAAAAATCAAATGAAATTATAGGCTAGAGCAAAACTGGAATTACGTACAGAAGTAACGAAAGCGGATGCTTTGGATGTAATAGAAATTCTACAATATACATTTGATAATGAAATTATAAGTTGGCAATTTTCGGGTAATAAAAGAGTAACAGATAAAAAGGTAAATCAAATTTTATCTGAATTTTTTATGGTAAAAGGTAATAGTTAATAACGGTAATAACAATGATTAAATGATATTAATTTTTTTGAAGGTCAGAAAATTTATAAAAATATTAAGAGATGAAACTTCCCTTAACAGCAATAAAACATTTTCTATGAAAAAACTACAAGAAATAGCATCGGATAATAGAATTCTGGTAGACAGTTTTCCAGAGTTAATATCCAAACTGAATGAAAGTGGTATTTTATTAAAGACTGATAGTAATACTTTCAAATTTGTTCCTTACTAATTTGATTATTGCTAAGTGTTCACTGTACATAAACTGTGAGATAATATACATTTAATTTAAATAATTTATTTTGTTAAAAAGAATTTGAGATATTACATAAATGGATAGTACAAAGTTTTGTATTTTTCAGTAACATAAAATAAAAGTGCATTGAAATTATTACTTGCTTGTTTTTATACTTCAAAACAATCTGCTTTACATGGTAGGCGAAAATGTAAGTAAAAACAACATAATGGTCCTTGTTTGTGAAGACAATTCGGTCTCTTGCAGGGCCGTTCAGGGATATACATTTTTGGTTTTGGTTTAGGTGGAGGCGGTACACAAATTTCGTAATATCTGTTTAACAAAGTCATTATAATTTATCTTAGTTCATTATTATATATTATATGGATTGGTTGATTATAACTACAATTTTGCAGTACAATGATGGGCAGACCAAGTGCCCACAGGAAAACTGATGGGCACAATATATTGTCACAGATATTGTCACAATTCATATTGCTGGATTTATGAGTATCTCTTCACACTTATTTTTATGTAAGTACACTAGTGATATTTTTAGACTATTCTATCAGCAGCTTCCTCATGAACACAATTACCCATCATTCTTATAGTGTATACAGATTTGATTAATATCAATAAGCTACGAGTTATTCATATATTTAAGAGTTGATTATCAGTTAAATTATTAAATGTAATATTAATTGTATTCATAACTCGTTTCTTATGTGCCGAGCGGACAGAATAAGAATAAGTTTATTGTAAAATGCATAATAATAGAAGTAAGAAAAGTACATTTAAAAGGTCCACTTTACAGGACACATGGTACTTCTAGTCAGACATCTTGTTGCACATGGAGGAGGGCAATATGGGATACATTTCGGTGGACAAGGTCCGCACGGCACTGGAGGTGTACATATCGTAATTCTACATGGTGGTGGACATGCAATGCAACGTGGTGGATAACACGAATAAGATACACACGATGAACAAGGTGGCATTTGATATTGAAGTACTGGTGGTGGACAGCATGGCGAATTTGAGCAGGATACACAAGCCATAATTTTTTTTCACTTTAGATTTTATATTTAAATATTATGTTCTATTGGAAAGACACCGAATTTTGACAGCCAATTTTTATGCAAAATGATGATAAACAACTGATGCTTAGATAAAATATAATTCACTTGTTATATAATGCAAATATGTTCAGAGTATATTATTATTTTTTCTGGAATTAGACTATTTTGATCTTACGTTTTAATTCTAAATTAATCGAGTAAAAAGTACATTAAAGTACAACATGAATACACAATAAAAAATCAAATTCCATGATTTTTATATAAAAAAAATAAAATAACATTTTTCTGGTTAATTGCTAAATTTAATTCCTACTGAAAATGCCTTGTGATGGAAAAAATCCCAATTGTGAAAGAAGACGAGAATTGTTAGGTCAACTAAAATGTTTAATTGGTACTATGGAAAAGAAGTAAGAATATTTGGATTAGATTAATGTAGATGAATTTATAAATGTATAAATCGTTTATTATAGAAAACCATGTGAATGGGATGAGCCTCCTTTACCCTGCAACTATGAATATCTTTGTTGTGTGAGTAAATACTGATTTTAATAAATGCATTCCCTTACATTGCCACTTTTATAAAAAGATCTACTATGCTTGTTACTATATCTATATACTATGGATGTATTTATATGCATCACCTGATGAATCATCTAAAAATTCGCTGTCAATTCATACATTACACGTATTATTTTACCATTTGAAAAAAGAATTAATTCTTATGTTTCAAATTACAGAATCCTATTAAACGCTGTAAAAGTTTCGATTTCCGAGCAAGCATTATATACCGATGCGAGTGTGTTAAAAGAAATGGTCTACAAGATAGGTGCATGATGTGGAACTGTATGGGTCGACCAGAATGTATGACAAAATTATATCCTGTTTGCTGTCCAGGACGCAATGCATTATTGAAATTAATTGATTTGGATGATGTGGAAATTGCTCTGCGAAAATTCCACTGTGCTGATCAAGCTAGAAAAGAAGCATTAGCAACATATTGCACACTGAGTTCTAACAAGAAGAATCCTTGCTGTCCCCCTGCAGATTGTCCTCCTCCTTGTCCTCCACCTTGTCCTCCACCTTGTCCACCATTACCTTGCCCTGCTACCTGCTGTGTGTCACCTTGCACTACTTATAATCTTTGTGTTCCATGTCCACCACCTTGTCCACCACCATGTGTACCATTATGTCCACCACCATGCCCACCACCATGTCCACCACCATGTCCACCACCATGTCCACCACCATGTCTACCAATATGCCCACCACCATGTCTACCAATATGCCCACCACCATGTCCGCCACCATGTCCACCACCGTGCCCACCACCATGCCCACCACCATGTATACCATTATGTCCACCACCATGTCCACCACCATGCCCGCCACCATGTCCACCACCTTGCCCGCCACCATGCCCACCATGTCTACCAATATGCCCACCACCATGTCCACCACCATGCCCACCACCATGCCCGCCACCATGTCCACCACCATGCCCACTACCGTGCATATTATCATGTACATCCCCGTGTCCAACAATGTGTCCACCATGCCCACCACCATGTCGACCATCGTGTACACCACCATGCCTACGATTGTGTCCACCTTGTCCACCACCCTGTCCACCACCATGCCCTCCACCTTGTCCACCACCATTATGTAGACCGTCATGTCCACCACCGCGTCCACCGTCCTGCCCACCATGTCTACCAATATGCCCACCACCACCATGTCCACCACCGTGTCCACCACCATGCCCTCCAGCATGTCCACCATTTTGTCCATCACCATGTGTATCTCCATGCACCCCATGTGCACCCAGTTGTTTTCCAGCTTATTGTCCTCGTCCACCACCATGTATCCCTTCTCCATATGCTGCTATTTGTTTTTAATGTTGATTTTCATTTTGTCTGTTCCGTGAATTATCTTGTCTACTTTTTTGTCATATTTGAATGTTACAAGTCTGTTTCTGTGTCTGACATTTCTATAAGGAATACAAAATTTCTCATTCGATCTGAATAATGTTATAGGAACAAATAACATTCTGTAATATGATGTTTTAAAATTTCACATCTCAATATTTATGTGTATTTTTGCGCTTTTACTCATTTGAAAAATTTATATATTTTATGAAAGTTTATGAGAATTTGATAATAAACTTAAAGAAAACGCAGATGAGTTAATTTTTTCATATAATGTTTTCATTAATTTGAGGCAAGTATAACTGATGAAATCTTGATCTTACGCATATATTTGAAAATTATATTTTCGCGCGATGTGTGAAACCAGTATTCACTAGTGTCATCTAGCAGTCAAGCAGAGAACTACCGAAATAAAGTTCCGCGAAACTTCGGAAAACTGTTATGCTATAGAATAAAATCAATATTAATAAATATATAGCATATTCTTCAACAAATAATATGCTATATATTTATACTATAATTATACTACACACTTTTGAAACTGTAGTATAATTAGTTCTCTACTTCTACCGCTAGATGACGACACATAAGCCAGAAATGCCTAATTAAAAGTGCTTCTAACTTTTTAAATTAATTCTCTTATAATAAACTGTAACCTTTAACATCCTTTTTACATATTATATTGCATGGTACTTCCATTTTAAATGTAAATTTAGTTACAAAAATGTGTGTTGTAAATTGGTCCCAAAACAGTGTTGGGCAATCGTGAGGTTTTATCTCACGCGAGAGATTTATGCGCATGCGTCAGGTGACGTCACAGCTTGCTGCCAATGCCGTACCTAGCCGGTACACGCAGTGGTGACTGATAAGGGCACCTTAATGATCCTACATAATTTTTCAAAAATTCTTATAATTGCACTGTAAACTACGAATGTATAGGTTGGGTTAGGTTACTTATATATATGACTGTATAAAACTATACAACTCTCTCTCTCTCTCTCTCTCTCTCTCTCTCTCTATATATATATATATATATATATATATATATATATATACAGGGTGTTCGGCTACTGGTGGGCATAATTTCAGGGGGTGGTAGCTGGGGTGATTCTGAACAACTTTTTCCTTTACCAAAATGCTGGTTAAAGCTTAGTTTTTGAATTATTAATGAAAAACACTGACCAATCAGAGCGCGAGAATAGCGCGCGCTCAGATGCGAGAGCGACGGATGCAAGCGTGACGGTTGACCCTGGTCGTGAACAAATAAATCGCGCGATATCGGTAACATAGTTACCATCATCGGTAATATGTCAGCCGGTAAGTAGTTATAAAATTCACAACTATTAATAAGTATAAATTTATTAACGAAACTAATTGTATGGATTAAGCGAAAATAAAGGTAAAGATCAAGCGCAGTTTCTTTAGGTAATATATATACTATACTATACTATACTATACTATACTATGCTATACTATACTATACTATACTACACTATACTATACACTATATACTATACTATACTATATTATACTATACACTATATACTATACTATACTATACTATACACTATACACTATACACTATACACTATATACTATACTATACTATACTATACACTATACACTATACACTATACACTATACACTATACACTATACACTATATACCATACTATACTATACTATACTATACTATACTATACTATACTATACTATACTATACTATACTATACTATACTATACACTATATACTATACTATACTATACACTATATACTATACTATACTATACTATACACTATATACTATACTATACTATACTATATACTATACTATACTATACACTATATACTATACTATACTATACTATACACTATACACTATATACTATATACTATACTATACTATACTATACTATACTATACTATACTATACTATACTATACACTATATACTATACTATACTATACACTATATACTATACTATACTATACTATACACTATATACTATACTATACTATACTATACACTATATACTATACTATACTATACTATATACTATACTATACTATACACTATATACTATACTATACTATACTATACACTATACACTATATACTATATACTATACTATACTATACTATACTATACTATACTATACTATACTATACTATACTATACTATACTATACTATACTATACTATACTATACTATACTATACACTATATACTATACTATACTATACTATATACTATACTATATACTATACTATACACTATATACTATACTATACTATACTATACTATATACTATACTATACTATACACTATATACTATACTATACTATACACTATATACTATACTATACTATACACTATATACTATACTATACTATACTATATACTATTCTATACTATATAGTATACACTATACACTATACACTATACACTATACACTGTCCACTATACACTGTCCACTATACACTATATACTATACACTATACACTATATACTATACTATGCTATACTATACACTATATACTATACTATACTATACTATACACTATATACTATACTATACTATACTATACTATACTATACACTATATACTATACTATACTATACTATACTATACTATACTATACACTATACACTATACACTATACACTATACACTATACACTATACACTATACACTATACACTATACACTATATACTATACTATACACTATATACTATACTATACTATACTATACACTATATACTATACTATACTATACTATACTATACTATACACTATATACTATACTATACTATACTATACACTATATTATATACTATACTATACTATACTATACACTATATTATATACTATACTATACTATACTATACACTATATACTATACTATACTATACTATACACTATATTATATACTATACTATACTATACTATACACTATATTATATACTATACTATACTATACTATACACTATATTATATACTATACTATACTATACTATACACTATATACTATACTATACTATACTATACACTATATTATATACTATACTATACTATACTATACACTATACACTATACACTATACACTATACACTATATACTATACTATACTATACTATACTATACTATACTATACTATACTATACACTATATACTATACTATACTGTACTATACTATACACTATATACTATACTATACTATACTATACACTATATACTATACTATACTATACTATACACTATATACTATACTATACTATACTATACACTATATACTATACTATACTATACTATACACTATATACTATACTATACTATACTATACTATACACTATATACTATACTATACTATACTATACACTATATACTATACTATACTATACTATACACTATATACTATACTATACTATACACTATATACTATACTATACTATACTATACACTATATACTATACTATACTATACTATACTATACACTATATACTATACTATACTATACTATACTCTACACTATACACTATATACTATACTATACTCTACACTATACACTATATACTATACTATACTATACTATACACTATATACTATACTATACTATACACTATATACTATACTATACTATACTAAACACTATATACTATACTATACTATACACTATATACTATACTATACTGTACACTATATACTATACTATATACTATACTATACTATACTATACACTATATACTATACTATACACTATACACTATACACTATACACTATACTATACTATACTATACTATACACTATATACTATACTATACTATACACTATATACTATACTATACTATACACTATATACTATACTATACTATACTAAACACTATATACTATACTATACTATACACTATATACTATACTATACTGTACACTATATACTATACTATATACTATACTATACTATACTATACACTATATACTATACTATACACTATACACTATACACTATACACTATACACTATACACTATACACTATACACTATACACTATACACTATACACTATACACTATACACTATACACTATACACTATACACTATACACTATACACTATACACTATACACTATACACTATACACTATACACTATACACTATACACTATACACTATACACTATACACTATACACTATACACTATACACCTGATCTGACCTAACCTTCGGCCCAGACCTAACCTAATCTGACCTAACCTTGGGCCCTGACCTAACCTAATCTGACCTAACCTTGGGCCCTGACCTAACCTAATCTGACCTAACCTTGGGCCCTGACCTAACCTAATCTGACCTAACCTTGGGCCCTGACCTAACCTAATCTGACCTAACCTTGGGCCCTGACCTAACCTAATCTGACCTAACCTTGGGCCCTGACCTAACCTAATCTGACCTAACCTTGGGCCCTGACCTAACCTAATATGACCTAACATTGATAATAGCATTGAGTAATAACATTGATAAAAATAGGAGTAGTAAGGATAATTACAGTTTCGGCGACGATAGTAGTCGGAATATGCGTAATAATACTGATAATAATAAGAATAATAAGGTTAATGATGGTAAAAGTAGTAATATGCGTAATAATATTGATAAAATTAGGAGTAGTAAGGATAATTACAGTTCCAGCGACGATAGTAGTCGTAATATGCGTAATAATATTGATAACAATAAGAATAATAAGGATAATGATGATAAAAGTAGTAATATGCGTAATAATATTGATAAAAATAGGAGTAGTAAGGATAATTACAGTTCCAGCGACGATAGTAGTCGTAATATGCGTAATAATATTGATAATAATAAGATTAATAAGGATATTGATAATAAAAGTAGTAATATGCGTAATAATATTGATAATGACATGACTAGTAAGGATAATTACAGTTCCAGCGATGATAATAGTCGTAATATGGGTAATAATATTGATAATAATAAGAACAATAAGGATAATGACGATAAAAGTAGTAATATGCGTAATAATATTGATAATAATAGGAATAATAAGGATAATGATAATAAAAGTAGTAATATGCGTAATAATATTGATAATAATAAGAATAATAAGGATATTGATAATAAAAGTAGTAATATGCGTAATAATATTGATAATGACATGAGTAGTAGGGATAATTACAGTTCCAGCGATGATAATAGTCGTAATATGGGTAATAATATTGATAATAATAAGAACAATAAGGATAATGACGATAAAAGTAGTAATATGCGTAATAATATTGATAATAATAAGAATAATATGGATAATGATGATAAAAGTAGTAATATGCGTAATAATATTGATAATAATATGAGTAGTAAGGATAATTACAGTTCCAGCGATGATAATAGTCGTAATATGCGTAATAATATTGATAATAGTAAGAATAGTAAGGATAATTACAGTTCCAGCGATGATAATAGTCGTAATATGCGTAATAATATTGATAATAATAAGAACAATAAGGATAATGACGATAAAAGTAGTAATATGCATAATAATATTGATAATAATAAGAATAATAAGGATAATGATAATAAAAGTAGTAATATGCGTAATAATATTGATAATAATAAGAATAATAAGGATATTGATAATAAAAGTAGTAATATGCGTAATAATATTGATAATGACATGAGTAGTAGGGATAATTACAGTTCCAGCGATGATAATAGTCGTAATATGGGTAATAATATTGATAATAATAAGAACAATAAGGATAATGACGATAAAAGTAGTAATATGCGTAATAATATTGATAATAATAAGAATAATATGGATAATGATGATAAAAGTAGTAATATGCGTAATAATATTGATAATAATATGAGTAGTAAGGATAATTACAGTTCCAGCGATGATAATAGTCGTAATATGCGTAATAATATTGATAATAGTAAGAATAGTAAGGATAATTACAGTTCCAGCGATGATAATAGTCGTAATATGCGTAATAATATTGATAATAATAAGAACAATAAGGATAATGACGATAAAAGTAGTAATATGCATAATAATATTGATAATAATAAGAATAATAAGGATAATGATAATAAAAGTAGTAATATGCGTAATAATATTGATAATAATAAGAATAATAAGGATATTGATAATAAAAGTAGTAATATGCGTAATAATATTGATAATGACATGAGTAGTAGGGATAATTACAGTTCCAGCGATGATAATAGTCGTAATATGGGTAATAATATTGATAATAATAAGAACAATAAGGATAATGACGATAAAAGTAGTAATATGCGTAATAATATTGATAATAATAAGAATAATATGGATAATGATGATAAAAGTAGTAATATGCGTAATAATATTGATAATAATATGAGTAGTAAGGATAATTACAGTTCCAGCGATGATAATAGTCGTAATATGCGTAATAATATTGATAATAGTAAGAATAGTAAGGATAATTACAGTTCCAGCGATGATAATAGTCGTAATATGCGTAATAATATTGATAATAATAAGAACAATAAGGATAATGACGATAAAAGTAGTAATATGCGTAATAATATTGATAATAATAAGAATAATATGGATAATGACGATAAAAGTAGTAATATGCGTAATAATATTGATAATAATAAGAATAATATGGATAATGATGATAAAAGTAGTAATATGCGTAATAATATTGATAATAATATGAGTAGTAAGGATAATTACAGTTCCAGCGATGATAATAGTCGTAATATGCGTAATAATATTGATAATAGTAAGAATAGTAAGGATAATTACAGTTCCAGCGATGATAATAGTCGTAATATGCGTAATAATATTGATAATAATAAGAACAATAAGGATAATGACGATAAAAGTAGTAATATGCATAATAATATTGATAATAATAAGAATAATAAGGATAATGATAATAAAAGTAGTAATATGCGTAATAATATTGATAATAATAAGAATAATAAGGATATTGATAATAAAAGTAGTAATATGCGTAATAATATTGATAATGACATGAGTAGTAGGGATAATTACAGTTCCAGCGATGATAATAGTCGTAATATGGGTAATAATATTGATAATAATAAGAACAATAAGGATAATGACGATAAAAGTAGTAATATGCGTAATAATATTGATAATAATAAGAATAATATGGATAATGATGATAAAAGTAGTAATATGCGTAATAATATTGATAATAATAAGAATAATATGGATAATGATGATAAAAGTAGTAATATGCGTAATAATATTGATAATAATATGAGTAGTAAGGATAATTACAGTTCCAGCGATGATAATAGTCGTAATATGCGTAATAATATTGATAATAGTAAGAATAGTAAGGATAATTACAGTTCCAGCGATGATAATAGTCGTAATATGCGT
The DNA here is from genome assembly GCF_050947335.1 of Megachile rotundata. Taxonomy (NCBI): domain Eukaryota; kingdom Metazoa; phylum Arthropoda; class Insecta; order Hymenoptera; family Megachilidae; genus Megachile; species Megachile rotundata. The sequence continues at coordinate 14,726,088 of NC_134984.1, forward strand.
AATAATATTGATAATAATAAGAACAATAAGGATAATGACGATAAAAGTAGTAATATGCATAATAATATTGATAATAATAAGAATAATAAGGATAATGATAATAAAAGTAGTAATATGCGTAATAATATTGGTAATAATAAGAATAATAAGCATTATGATAATAAAAGTAGTAATATGCGTAATAATATTGATAATAATAAGAATAATAAGGATAATGACGATAAAAGTAGTAATATGCGTAATAATATTGATAATAATAAGAATAATATGGATAATGATGATAAAAGTAGTAATATGCGTAATAATATTGATAATAATATGAGTAGTAAGGATAATTACAGTTCCAGCGATGATAATAGTCGTAATATGCGTAATAATATTGATAATAGTAAGAATAGTAAGGATAATTACAGTTCCAGCGATGATAATAGTCGTAATATGCGTAATAATATTGATAATAATAAGAACAATAAGGATAATGACGATAAAAGTAGTAATATGCATAATAATATTGATAATAATAAGAATAATAAGGATATTGATAATAAAAGTAGTAATATGCGTAATAATATTGATAATGACATGAGTAGTAGGGATAATTACAGTTCCAGCGATGATAATAGTCGTAATATGGGTAATAATATTGATAATAATAAGAACAATAAGGATAATGACGATAAAAGTAGTAATATGCGTAATAATATTGATAATAATAAGAATAATATGGATAATGATGATAAAAGTAGTAATATGCGTAATAATATTGATAATAATATGAGTAGTAAGGATAATTACAGTTCCAGCGATGATAATAGTCGTAATATGCGTAATAATATTGATAATAGTAAGAATAGTAAGGATAATTACAGTTCCAGCGATGATAATAGTCGTAATATGCGTAATAATATTGATAATAATAAGAACAATAAGGATAATGACGATAAAAGTAGTAATATGCGTAATAATATTGATAATAATAAGAATAATAAGGATAATGATGATAAAAGTAGTAATATGCGTAATAATATTGGTAAGAATAAGAGTAGTAAGGATAATTACGGTTCCAGCGATGATATTAGTCGTAATATGGGTAGTAATATACAATTGATAATAATAATAGTAATTAGGATAATTACTCTTATAATAGAGTAATTATTGTCCAGTAATTGTGGAATATGTGTTAGGTCCCCAAACCTAATCTGATACAACCTAACCTTAGGCCCTGACCTAACATAATCCGACCTTACCCTGGGCCCTGACCTAATCTAATGTAACTTAACCCTAGGCCGTGACCGAAGCTAATATGACCTAACTCTAAGCCCTGACCTAACATAGTATGACCTAACCTGACTGATGGAATATGAGACATTATTTAATTTAAAATAACAGAAAACACAATATCGTTTGAAAGACTAAATGAAATTACTATTTTGGAAGTGCAACTGTGAAGTTAAATGAAGTTTTTAAAGCAGTGTTGGGCAGTCGTGAGGTTTTATCTCACGTGAGAGCTTTATGCGCATGCGTCAGGTGACGTCACAGCTTACTGCCAATGCCGTACCCAGTGATGAGATATTGGACCGGTTTTTGCGCGCATGCGCGGCAATTTTAGTCTCAGTAAAGTACAAGTTTCAATAAAATAGGGTACCTCAATCACCCCTCATTATTTTTCAAAAATTTTTATAATTTGGTTGTGAAATATGAATGTATAGGTTGCATAAGATTACATTATATACATATTTTCATATTTGAGGAGCAGATGGAAAGGAAAGGTACTATAATAACTGCAAGCAAAATATATAATAAAGCCACCTAGTGGCGCCACTAAATACATACGCTGCGTACGCTCTTGCATTTCTCGCGCATGCGCGCAAAAACCGGTCCAATATCTCATCACTGGCCGTACCTAGCCGGTACACGCAGTGGTGACTGATGAGGGCACCTTAATGATCCTACATAATTTTTCAAAAATTCTTATAATTGCACTGTAAACTATGAATGTATAGGTTGGGTTAGATTACATTAGGCTGGGTTAGGTTAGTTATATATATGACTGTATAAAACTATACAACTATATATATATATATCGTAAATTATATAATATAATATAATGGGAATAATATGATGGAATATGGGAGATTATTATATTTAAAATAACACAAAAGCACAATAACTTTTAAAACACTAAATGAATTTATTATTTAAGAAAAACGACTTGGAAGGACCTCCTTGAATAACTATATTTTATACGTGTGAAAATTATAATATCAGAGAAACAATAACAAAGAAATACATGGATTTTATTTTGTTAACATGCATAGATCTGATAAAAATCGAGCGGTATCTTTTTCCTTTGCTCTTGCAACAAATATTGCTATTCATATAACAAATCGGCTGCAAACGTAAAAAATAGTAATAATCATAAATAAATTTAATATTACTTTTATTATATATAATCTGCTGTATTATTTAACCCTTTTATTCTCTTTCCTGCAATCTTCTTGAGATTTATTTTTTTTTCCTCACTAGGCCTAATGATACCTTATATTTCATCAAAGTGTATACACTACTGAGGACTTCTACGGATAGCTTACTGCGCATGCACTTTGACTGCCCAACATCAGTGATGAGATATTGGACCGGTTTTTGCGCGCATGCGCGAGAAATGCAAGAGCGTACGCAGCGTATGTATTTAGTGGCGCCACTAGGTGGCTTTATTATATATTTTGCTTGCAGTTATTATAGTACCTTTCCTTTCCATCTGCTCCTCAAATATGAAAATATGTATATAATGTAATCTTATGCAACCTATACATTCATATTTCACAACCAAATTATAAAAATTTTTGAAAAATAATGAGGGGTGATTGAGGTACCCTATTTTATTGAAACTTGTACTTTACTGAGACTAAAATTGCCGCGCATGCGCGCAAAAACCGGTCCAATATCTCATCACTGCCCAACATTGTCCCAAAGCAGTGATGAGATATTGGACCGGTTTTTGCGCGCATGCGCGGCAATTTTAGTCTCAGTAAAGTACAAGTTTCAATAAAATAGGGTACCTCAATCACCCCTCATTATTTTTCAAAAATTTTTATAATTTGGTTGTGAAATATGAATGTATAGGTTGCATAAGATTACATTATATACATATTTTCATATTTGAGGAGCAGATGGAAAGGAAAGGTACTATAATAACTGCAAGCAAAATATATAATAAAGCCACCTAGTGGCGCCACTAAATACATACGCTGCGTACGCTCTTGCATTTCTCGCGCATGCGCGCAAAAACCGGTCCAATATCTCATCACTGTCCCAAAGTCTAGTACAAACCAATTTCCGTTGGCTGCCATTTTCCCTAGGATATTGCTGTTTACAGCAATGTTATGAAATTCATGTGCTATAAGGATCATAAACACTGCGTTATTTTGGAAATATTGTGCAACAACATTTAGAAATTCATTTAAAATGGAATCCAGCAAGTCAGATTCAACTCCAAAACAGGCCATGGTATATATTTGTGGAGGTAAGGTTAAAAATATAAATAATTCTTAACTTTTCACATGCTTCACATAAATGCATTTGTTTCATTTATACGCTATAAGCATTATATCAAACCATTTTCATACTAATTAGAACTTTTGTTTTATAATGATACTAATGATAGTCGACTGTCAACAATTAGAAAATTTTTATTAATATATGAATTGTAATAGATAAATACATGGAAATCGTATATTATAGTATCATGGTGATGTTTTTATAGAGTGCCATCATGATAATGAAATAAGACCCAGAGACCCAATTCGATGCAGAGAATGTGGATACAGAATTATGTACAAAAAACGCACAAAGAGACGTATCCTTTTTTAACTAAAATTTCAGTCAACTTTTCAAAAGAGATAAAATACTGTATCCTGATTTCTGTGTGTATATTATATCTAATTTCATTTGAGAAGAGATTAAAAATATTTATGCTTATATATTCAATATGTTTTAGAGCTCTAACAACCCAAATAATCATTATAACTCATTATTATTTAATATATAACCCAAATCAGGACACAGTTCTCTTATGTATCTAGTATCTTAGATTTGAATATCCACTTGAAAAGATATAATGTATGGAATAAATATTTAGGACATGTATGTTCTAAACATGTATAATGACTACTTTATTTTCCTTAATAATATATATAGTTGTGGTGTTTGATGCACGATAAACTTGATACAGAATAAGTGGAAACATTAAATCTAATAAAATTATAATTTAAAGGAATGCTGAAATATTGTACATTTTAATTTTATATACACCTGACTACTTTGTATATATATAGAAAATGAATGAAGTTTTAGAAAGCTTAGGATTAATCAGATTATGTTAATTCGTATGTAAGGATCACAGTTTTTAATAAAATAACACCAATTTATTGCAAATTAAATATTTATTCCCATCCCACATAATCCATAAAGTTGTACTTTTATGCTTGCAATACTATCATAGAAAACTATAATGGTATTAATCTGAATACATTTATTGATTTTTCACACACTTGAAATTAATCAATTCTTTCATATATTTTACCAAAATTCTGTGAATTGTGTATTAATGTAGATTGCGTAATACAAAACCATTTAGAAATATGTGTTTTTTATTTACAATAAATAAATTACAGTTTTATTGATAGTTCAACAGAGTCACAGAATGAGTTAGAGATGACAGTAACACCAGCAAAGCATTAGCATTATCAAATTTCATAAAAGATGATATTACTGTGAATGTATATATTTTACAAAGTCTTATTCCGGTCCCAATATTTGATATTCTCTAGCAAAGCCTCCATTAGGATTAATTAAATATCTGTAATTAATTAATCTATATTTTATTTCTAATAATTATATTTAATTAATTAAATATCTCTTTCTCATTGATAAACTTGTCTATACTTGAAACACTATTAATATAACAGCTGATTATCAAGTATATATTGATTACAATTATTATAAGAGCATAATTTAAATTCCTTGTTCATAATATTTTCAAGCCTTAATAATCTACATATGTTACTTGTAATGCATATAAAATACTTGTTTGCCAAATGTTTGTAAATGTCACTGTCATCATTCACTATAAAATTTAAATCATTCGTGAAAATGTGAAGACTGTTTTGGAAATTTTTGGCCAAACAAATTGACAAGATTTTTTTTGAACAAATTTTGTTGTCGAACAATTCAATTAAAAATAATTTATATTGGGCTGAACCAAAAGCTCGCTCACTTTTTTTTCTTGACAAATAAACGCGATTCAGTTCCTACATTACCGACCATATTATAACCTATAAATTATGCATCACTTTATTTACTATATAAATCTTTTCTCCTCAGATTTAAAAACATTGTAAATATTGGAATAGTAAGACTTGAGTATGATTGATTTAAAAACAGAAAATTAACAATTATATTTTTTATATTTAATACTTTCAAAGAATGAAACTGCTATATAGATTTAAATGAACATGTAAAATATATGTCAGCTGAGATATTACAAATTTTGCATTTGATAAATTTAAAATACATCAATTGCTATCATGTGCAATTTATTTATTTTTGGTATTGTAATAATAAGTAATTTAATCAGTTGTTATTTTTTTAGATTGTTGTCTTCATTAATTCTTCAATGAAAAGCTTACAAAAAGGTATGCAGATCAAATAATGAAGTTACTCATGAGATGATCAAAGATCATTAGAAAAATGTAGCAGATACATTACTGACTTGATATAAAGATAAATATTTAATATTTAGGCCGGCGTTTTTTTTTTTTAAGTCAAACGAATTTTTGGTTCAATCCAATTGGTTGAATCCTATTTGTTTCAAAAATTTCTTAATACTGAGTTTGGAAAAAGCCAAGCCAACTTCTTGCCCAAAGTTATTTTAAACATCAGTACTATTTTTAAAGTAGAACATTGTTTAACATTGGTCTGTATTTTTAATATAAAATGGATTAAATTGTATATTTTTTAAAAAATTGATGTGTAATTTATATTCATGATTTCTTTGCAGTAATAGATATTATTTTCATTTTTGATGATATAAAATAACAGTTGTTGTTACTTTCAAAGACTGAAGTTTTTAATTACTTTTAGAAATTAACTTAATCATCATAAAGTTACAACGATCATTTTTGCAAACTGTAAATATTAAGCATATAAAATATTCTTTTCCTCACTAAATATCTAAACATAATTTGATTATAAAAATTTAGATTGCCACTTAAATGGAAAAGAGAGAATATTTATGTATATGTTTGAAATGCAAGTTTTTTATAAATTGAAGATTATACAAAGATCGTATAAAGTGTAATAATTTAAATTTATTTCGAAATAATATTATCCAATGTAAAGAAATTTAATTTACAATGAGTTACATGCTTTTCAAAAATTAAGACTTTATTGAAATCAATGATGATAAGAAATTACAGTTTATAATAATGAATCACTGTGTTTTGTGTAAATGTTGATATTTATTTTAAACTAAAATTATTGTAAGTGATAAATATTTTGCATACATTAAAAAATGTTATATATACCACATATTTCAAAAAGTGTTCTCTGCTTCTTTTTTGCTACATTATATCCCTTATTTTATTTTAAAATAACATTTATATTTTTTAATTCTGTAAATATCTAATAAAATATATAACTGAACTTGAATTTTATATATATTAAGTTATTCATAAAATTTTCAACTAAAAATAGATTTATACTAATGTTTTTGTAAATTATCTAAAAGTGTTTCCAAAATAGAATAGAGCAAGTATACTGTTTAACGTATTTGTAATGTTTTTTGTTGTTTTTTTTTAATAAAATATAAATGTATCTTATATTGAATTGTTCGTTATACTGTAGGATATAAATGACAAAAAGTATGGACACTCGTGATCTCCTAGATCTAAATCAATCAATTTGATATGTAAATTATGTTTTGTTATTCATGCTCTTTAAAATATGAAATACTCTTACAAAGGACAACAGTTTCGAAAATATATTGAGAATCATATTCTGAAAGAACTACTTTAGTAATCACATACGACATAGCCAGAAGATAAGTATTACATTGTACGAAATTTGGCTTTAGCTGCATTTCAAAATATTTTATCTTCATGGATTCGTTTTCCTAATATTCATTATTAGACATTTTCAATGCAAAAGTTATTTTTTTGTTTATCTTATAATTTCTTCGAAAATATAAGTATCGTTGGCTTGGCATCATGAACAGATACACCTGCACGCTTTGGAAATCCATACATTACTTTATAATCGGACTGTGTTAGAGTGGATATACACCAAATGCTATATTAAACTATACTACATTGATATTGTTTGGCGACAATCACTTCAACTGGACCTCAATGTATATGATTGTGCGATCATTCTATTTGTCTACTATTTTATCTCAAGCACACTTAGGTACAAATTGTGATAATCGAAATCTGATTATGCAGTAGGAAAGACGAGTCGTGCTTGAGTAAGATGTTAAAAATTGGACGCTGTATATTAAATAGGTAATTATAAAATACAGTAGCTGTCGCTTGTGGAAGGTATGTTGCTTCTTAAATATTTTAAGCAAACTGAGACAATCGGTTATCGGTTACCTAGCTTGTTAATATTAATCATTAACTCGTACTAATTAATTTCAATTAAATTTACTAAAAAATATTGTTTGATACCAGTCTTTAAACAGAGTTAGGAAATTTCATTTAAATCTAATGAATGAACAAAATAAAATATGTCCATTTCAGAATTTATAATTCTGTGTTTAAAATGTATTGATTTTGCATTTTTGGTTTCCTTAATGTATTATAAAATTTGTTATTTCAGTAAATTTTAATAATGATGTATGTTATAAATTTATAAATATATATAAACAAAATATGTTTATATATGGCGGATGTCTCAATTTTTTCAGAAAATTGATGTATAGTACCTAACTCTGTTTTTTAAGATCAAACGTACATATGACCTCTAGACAACTCAACAAAAAGATAAATGAACTTTATAAGAGTAGTGTACCAAGCTTAATTTACAATCAATCCGTATAACCGATTCTATTTCCAATGACAAATTTCTTAAAATTATAATAAAGACTAACAGGATTTCATGATATCATACATAAATATATACAAACACTTCTTCTCTTATATCAACAATAATTCTGATAACTGTTCATACTAATATCATACAAATATATATACATATATGTATGCATATATGTATGTATGCATATACAATGTATGTATATATACACATACACATTCATGTATCAATAATTAAGATACAATATTAATTTTTAATATTAGAATACTCTTCAACATTGAACGCAACAGTTGCATTTTAAATACAGAATCACATGCCAGTCCATTGCACCTTATGCTGATATAACACTACATTGTGTATAAATATTATATTTTTTACTAGTTGTGAAAACTATGTTATTACAAGTTACATCCCACCACTTTTCGAAGGAAAATTTAAATAAGTTAGTTCCAAACCAAAACTAGCAATTTGCGTTTTGGTTTTGAAGTACAAGATCAAAAAATAAATTCTCGGTAATAAATTACTATTTTTTACTAAATTGGTTAAATTATAATTTTTTTAATTCATATAATAAATAATGAAACTTTCAGTCTGAAATGCCTAAGTGATGTTATGCGAATCATAAAATTATGAAAAATAAGTGCTATATATAGACACATTTTCTTTAATTTAAACTAATTGTTAAATATATTAGAATAACATATTGTACATTATGTTATATTGAGTAATTCTTGCAAAGACGAATAAAATAATGTTATAGATTAATAATCCAATTTTGTGTTATAAACATTTTTATATCCTTTGCAGACAATTAAAAATGTACAATATTGTTTATCAATTAGTTATGATTAAAAACTCAAGAAAAAAAAATGAATTTAATGAATGCATAATAAACTGAATGTATTGTGTATATAAGCAATTACATCAACAGATAATACACATTTTTAATTTATGTGTAATAAATTTTTCATTCAATAAACCATTTTCTTTTATTTGGTAATTAAATAAATAAAGGATGAAGAAATATATTTTTTTCATAAAATAGAAATTTATGTTTATTTACAGATGAATAAAACATCATTTTTATGCTTAAACAATTGGACAATTTAAAATTTAAAAGTAAAGGATTATTCAAGTTGTGAACTTTCAATTTTCCTATTTCTTGATTCATAAAATATGGAATTAAAAAAATTAAGTTCAATGATATTGAACATTTATTGGAAAAATTTAATTGAATATTATAATGTTCAATAAAAATTATGTTTTTTTTTGGAGTATGCTTCAAAATAATTGTTAATTCAATGATCATGAATAATACTTATATTACTGCATAAATATTGGAGATGAAGATGATATCAAATACATATGTACATAAAAATTCATTTTTTTAAAGATATAAACAATAATTCAAAGAACGTTGTCTTGAAAGTTATAATAATCTGAACAACGTACTTGAAAATGTACAAAATTCCTTATTATATTAGCTTATCATTAGACTGATAAGTCTAATAGTTTACAATAATTTGTTTGATAAATAAACTTGAGCAACATAAATCGTGACTAATTGGCAAATATAGTCAAAATGTATTCTCAGGTGTTATCTGAAAAATATAAAGTAACCAATAGTTTTATAGAGATTGGTTGTAGATTTGAAAGAGATAATCAAAGCTGAACAATGACATAGTCAATTAAGTTCAATGTTCTCTTCAGAAGATACTTATAACGTAGAAGAACCCTAACTAAAGCAAAAAAGAAATTGCTTAAACATTCTTGAGGATGTTGGAAGAGCTTTGTGGCCGAACAGATAAGTTGCAGTAAATAACTATTGAAAATTGCAAGACAGTAAGGTCAACATTGTACCACAGATATAAAAACAAAATAGTTTTTAATATCTTTAAAAAAATAATGCTTCATTTTTATCTACGTTGACTATTACAGTGATTAAGATTCAGACATTAATTTTTGGACGATTGAATCTTTCGATTTTATACAGAAGTATTTCTCTTGTATGCCAAAGCAATATTTTCAATATTTATGCTATCAATCAATAGTCATTGACATTCTACTGATATGCATCACTTCAGACGCATTTTTTACGTACTTTGGCTTGTAAGATAAATATTAAATAAAACAAATTTCCATTACAATAGTAATAATTCTTCTCAATAATAATATTTACTGTACATTACCATAACGTAGAAATTCCTTTAGTATAATTAAATTGTACCTTTTGGCATCTTGGAAAAGGTCTTTGTGATTCTTAATTTCAATAACAAACACTGTTAGTAAACAAATGATCATGTTCCTTTAGAAATTTCCTTCGAAAGATGGTGGTATTTTTTTTTTGTTTATAACTATTTTATCGGTACGGCAACGAATTCGACCAAACAATTTCACCGTTGATTTGTTTTCTAGTCCACTGCATTATTTTGGCACTACGTGTCTTTGACTTATCATGGTCTATTTTTGGCTAATAGATATTTCTGTTACTTTTTCTCTGAGTATTCTCTTTTTCTCTACACTTGTCCACATCCCTGTGTGCATTTTGTACTAAAATCCGATTCGATATTATGTTCAATAAAATTTGTATGTCGTTCATGGTACACATTAGAAACTTGTGCAGACTTGGCACTCCCGTACGATTGGTACGACCACATCCAGCCTTGTATAATCTATGGAAGATGTAAAGATTGATTTGGCATCTCGTTCACACTGTACTCGCGCTCCTGTTAATTAAACTGATCGAACTTTGGATCTTCGTTGGTGATTGGCACATGATATGATCGAAACATATCCGAGTCTGTGGTCACTTTCATGGCGGCATAGGCTCACCATCGTTTGAGGAAGTTTCACCTCCGCTGATCACTTGACTTGGAATAGTTTCAGGTTCCCACTGTCCTACTTTATTAGGATCTTTCTCGCAAAGTCTTTGAGCCAACATCTGTAAAAAGTATTTTAATCTCAGCTTTACATGAAAAATTTCAGTTATTTTAATATTTGTCTACACATCTATCTAACTTTTTACTTATTCTTTTTTACGATTTTCAACTATTACCAGTATTTAGAACAGTGCTCATTAGAGCATGTAGTACACTAATTATTTATGCATTTGTGATATATGGAAGTCTATAAATTATACATAAATCATATAATTTATATGAATCTACATTTTACAGATAAATGTATGCTTTATAGACTTGAATATATCATAAATGAATCAAGATTTGCAGCTTAATTATTGGAAAGTTCATGAGTAAACTTAATGGAGTTTGATACTGCAAACTTATTAAAGCAGTAAAATACACCTTATATATTTTTAATTCTTAAAGTAAATTGCAATTATTATCAAAATAGGTTATGAAGCTTCATGTGTGATGTATAAACATAATGAATGAAACAATAGTGGAAATTATTAGTAGAATAATAACCTCAAAAGAATTCATTTAATTAAGAGCACTTGAATTGGTTACATACCTGAAGACTAGTAAGACTATTATCACAGTCGGTCGTATCGATGTCATTCAAATTGACACCAGACCTTTCCATTTCAGCGTACGTCCCGAATGGCAATTTACCTAAACACTCTAATTTCATAATATGCATTTTGCTACGAAGATGTTTCGCCAAGTGACCATGTATCCTGAACGCTATCTTACAGTCGGTACATTTGAATGGTCGTGGGTTGCTAGTCGTCGCAGCCCCGAACGTGGAAGTCATACTGACCTGTAACATAATATTTACGATGTTAAACGTTGTTATTTTCAGTGCTGCATTCTAATGTGTCCTCGCACAGAATAACCTATGTAAATGCATACGGTTTTACTTAAAAGAATATAGTTGACATGCAGATCTCACAAAAGAGTGACCTTGAGAAAAAATTATTTATATCGTTGCATGTAAATTATTAACATATTCTTTAATATTTTATCAGGGTTTTAAGATATTCACGATGAGGCGTGAAATATCTCATACATATTTCAATGTGGCTTGACTGATTACCTTGTTGTGATGTGAAACAGATCTCTCGTGCTTTGTCAAATGACCCTTGGTCCGGAAAGACACCGCGCAGCTCTCGCATCTAAATGGTCTCTCGAAGTAATGAATATTGATATGCAACCGTAACTGACTAGGTTTGCTGAACACCTTGTTACAAATACCGCAGACACTTTTCCCATCCTCAGTCACACTGTAACTACATTTGTTGGACTCGCTCCTTTCGGCGAAAGTTATTTCTTTCAGGTAAGCCGGCAACACGTGGCCCTCGGCGTCCGGTTTCCATTCTCTCCCTTGTATCGGTAACCTTTCCATGGTTTGAACTATCGTTTGCAGCAAAACTGGTTCCGAAACAGGGGTCAAAATGTCCGTTGGTCTTGCTCTTTGCGGCACAGGGGCAGGCAACGATTGTACAACGGCCTTCGTTGTAAGATCCATGGGTTGAGAAGAGGTGCTTCGCGAATCTTGTTCACTCTTGTTCATTTCTACTTCAGGGGTTTCCTTTTTCGACGATTGGATCACGGTCGTTCTTATCTCCTCCGGAGCGGTTCGATTTGAAGGAAAGTAATAGCGATGCGACAATTCGTTTCGAACAACGGTAGTCTCCTGGGTACTGGCAATCGTTTGGGTACTTATGGGGGTGCTGGTTATCGTAATGGACACGCTCACGGACGTGGAGGTTGTAGGAAAAGTGAGTGTATAGGGGTAAGTAGTTGGCCTTCCTGATGGCAAAAGTCCTGGCAACCTGTTTGTATTCCGTTGAGACAGACTCAATAAACTTTGAGCTACTTCCTGTTCCTCGCTACCGGATTCTTCGCTTTCTTCTCCTTCGCTCTCTTCTTCTTCGTCCGAGGACTCTTCGGTGTTGCCACCTGCCGCTAGACGGGCAATGGCTTCCTTATCGATGTTCTCGTCGCAAACAATTGTTGGTACAGGAACCACTCCTAGCTCCACGCATTTCTTGTAATGGGCCTTTGATTTCATATGCTTTGTCAGGTTGCCCTTGGTTTTGAAACTGTAGAAAGAAAATATTTGGTATTTTAATGATGATCATAATTTTCCTTGTTTTGTTAAATTTTTAAAACCTATGTTGGAATTCTAGAAAGTTAGCTTCTATAAGTGGACAAGTTTTTCAAAGAACCAGAATTTGATAGCATCTATACCTAATGACTAATTAAGTAAATATTGATTCAATATCTTTATTCAAAATAATTTTTATCATCAGAGTATGAATGTACCTCATTAAATAAATATACAATTACTTTTGTCTTTCCTCATTTAAAACCAACATTTTTAAAGAAAACCATATTCTGGCTGGCTGATTCATGAAAAAACAAAGTTAAACAAAAGAATAAAGTATCTTACCCAAAAGCGCAGTGCTTGCATGTGTATGGTCTTACATCTGTGTGAGTTCTGATATGTTTCTTTAACATGGATGGCTTTTTACAACGAATGCCGCATTCTTCACAAACGTATCGACCTCGACCTTACATAAGAGAGAAACAAGTTAAAAGTCTTTACTTATAAAATGACGTTGACATACTTTTTATTATAGCAACTTATTTATGTTGTGGATAATGTATAAGCTTGTAAAATACAAGATATATAAATATATTTATTAGAAAATTATTAATAGAAATAATTTGCAAGGTTTCAGCTATTTATTGGCTAAAGTTTTAGCAACTAAAGGTATCTTCTCACCTCTGCCCCTAACATACGTATAGTCCTCATTACTCTCGAATCCCCCATCGAAAATCTTGACTCTCTTCGCTTTCTCTTGCATGTCACCGTCCAAGCCGCTATCCGGGCTCGTAGGGGTGGTGGGTCTCTGCGAGGAGTGTGTCAAGATGTCCTCCTGCTTTTTCCAGGCGGTGGTATAATTAAACGATCTATGCCTCGAGTCATAATGCGCCATATCTACATCAGGTGGTGCTTCCTCGCATATCTTCCAATTGGAGTACATTGATAACCCGTGTTGCTGCGTGACGTACATGGGCTGTGGTCTGTTCAGAGTACAATAAAACACTCTGGTAGAACACTTCAAGCCCAGATATGTGTAAGCATGCCCGTTCAGGTAAAGTTGCCCGTACGATTTCTTCGGCCTAGGGGTTTCTGGGCTGATGAGTGGAAGCGTGTTCGCCGTCGGCGTAATTCCGTGATGCTTCTTCGGGGTGAAGGTGCCCGGCTTCAGCGGCAAAGAGGTGGGTCTCAAGAACTTGCTTGAATTCGTCTCCTCCTTCGTGGCGTCTCCGTTCTTCGGCGACTTCGCTTCGGGTTTGTCCACCTTGCTAATTAAATCTACGGAAGCTTTGTTTGGCACATCTGTTTTCGAGGTATCTACGTTGAGGAGCACCATCGGCGACACGGGATCGGGCTTAGCCTTGGCTCCATTAAAGGTACCGTAATACTCGGTCTGCTTGGTTCTCGTTTCGTTAAGACTCGCCTTTAGCCGTCCATTCTCGAGGGTCGTGGGCGAATCGTACTTCGCCGCGTTGTGTCCCAGAGATTCAACCATCACCCTGCCGGCTTCCACTTCGTTCACGTTCCACGTCGACAGTCTCTTTCTATTCTCGGAAGACTCCTTCGGCGAGTATCTAAGTTTACTGTAGGAGATCGAGGAAGCGACTCCCGCATCGATCCCGTTCGTGTAACCAAAACTTTTCTCCGCCTTCGGGCTCCGCTCGTACGCGAACTCCCGCCTGTCCCTGAGGCCCTCCATACCCTTGTACTTGATGGCCATGCTGTTCTTGATATGACGGTCAAGCTCTACCTTCGTCACCTCCACGACAGACGGCACTCCCCTCCGATACTTCTCCCCAGAATTTTCGACCTTAACGATAGGAACTTTTTGACTGGTCAAGCCAGCTTTCATGACGTCGTTTCCAGGTGTTTTAAAGCCGAGTTTCGAGTCCTTAGCAGGACTAGCCAGATCCAAGGGTTGACCCATCATGGGCACATGTCCACTGGACATGGGTCCTGGGATTCCAGGTACACTAGGTGTCTGTATCTTGACCGGACTGGCCAGGTCCAGAGGTTGAGGGATCATATGCAGGCCGGGTAGACCAGGTATCACCTTGTAGCCGGCTTCGCCAGTCGCTATACTCGAGGATATGTCTATGGTCGGTGTCAGAGTGTGTGGTCCAGGCATGCCGGGGACGTAGGGTATGACCTTGCCGCCGTGGAGGATGCTCGTGATTTGTCCTGGTTGGGGCAGAGTCAACGGGTTGTAGGCAGTGATGCTGGTCAGGGGGTTCAAATGGGACTCCATGTAATTGTAGCAGGACATACTGGGTGCTATGTTCGGGGTTGATATGTTCGGTATGATGGGTGCCAACATCTTAGGTGTGTTGGGCAAGGATATGGAGGTACTGGCCGTACTGACGGGAGTGCCTGGCGGTTTGTGCACCATGGTACCACCCGAATGGAGGCCAGATCTGACCACGATGGAGGCGGTCTCCGAGGTGACGCACTTGCTGCTTACGATGTGTTCGCTGGTCGGGGACTTGGTTTGCCGCGGCTCGATCCTCATGGTTTTTGTCTCGCCGGTGTTATCCAGTATCCTCACCTCTCCGCCGAACATCTGCAACGAGTTGGGTCGAGGATACTTGCTGAGTTCCTCCAGGGATCGCAACGTAGTGGGCACGGATTCTGACCTCTGTTTCTTTACAGGTGGTGTGTACGCGTCGACCAGCCGAGTGTTTCCCAGAAGTGGTCCAGGCGAGGGAAGAGGTTGCAACGTGTTGTAATAATCGGAAGACTTTGAATCGAACTCGGACTCTCTTTTATCGATCTCCAAAGGATATTCCCTGCGTGGACTTAGGCTACCTTTGCAGTAGTATCTCCGGTGGGCGTCCAGGTTGTCGATGCTCGAGTAGGGGATGTTGCAAGAGGGACAAAGGTAATTCTCGTTCTCCGTGCTACCGTCTTGGCTCGAATTTTGATTCTTCAGCAACAGGTCCTTTATTATGGAGCCTTCGGAATTGTTCGGACAATCTTTGTCCTCCGCGAAGGTATCGCTGTAACAACGTTTCCTGGAGGCAAATTCTTCGGCCGAGGAGAGATTCAACGGTTGGTCAGATTCTTTCATCTCTACGAGACTTTGCTGCCTTTGAATCAGCTTGTGAAGTCGCGGATCTACCGCTTCGACGATCGCCTGGTTGTCGGTGATAATTTTGTCGATGTGTTCCTGCACCTGCTCCGGGTTGGGTTTAGGAGTGACAGCTGCTGTCGTTGAGGAAGAACTGTTCGTGGAAGAAACGGAGGATAAGGAAGACGTTTCGATATCGTTGTTAACGCACTGGAGCGCCGTGTGGAATTTTGGCTTGTAGATTTTCCCGGTTTTGATCGTTTTCACGCTGGATACGGTGGTCGTGGGAGTTGACGAAGGTGGTGGTGGTGGTGTGCCGGTACCGTTGCTCGCGCTGTCGGACAAACTTATGTCCGAATCTTCTGATACCTGCGATAAAATACTGTGTATAGTTACACCACACAATCGCGGCTTTAAGAATTTTCCGGATAAACTCATGGATATTAATAGCGAGTGTGTTCCCATTTTCTCCATGAAAATTTAGCATGTTTAAAAATATTCATTAAAGTGAATTTTGGGATTTTCCTTATGATTTCACAAGTTTTCGAAACTCTAATACAGGAAAGCGCTATACAAAGTTCCGAAAAACCCTATATGGAACCTAATAAAAATCTCTCAACTAATGAAAGCTTAATTCCGCAGGTACCCAGAAAGGTGAAAACGGTGTCATAAGAATGTAAAATACATTGGATTACGTGCGTACCTTGCTGGCATCACCACCCTCCATTTTCAGGGCATGAGCTCGTGACCTGCAGTGTTTGTAGAGGTTCGATTTGGTTTTAAAGGCGAAACCGCAAGGCACGCAAGGATACGGCCTCTCGTTCGTGTGTGCCCTGATGTGTTTCTGCAAGACGCTTGGCTTAGCGCACAATAGCCTGCAATAAGGGCACACGTAGCCGCTTTTCCTGGACTCGGCTGCGGGGTCTCCATCCACGGATTCCGGGGACGCCTCGATCTTGATCGGATCTTTAGGCGACTCTCGGAAGTCCTTGGTCGAATCTTTCTTTTTAGGTGGTTCCAAAGAATCGTTGCTGACCGCGGTGTCCTTCTTCGGCTCCACCTTCGGCGAGACCTCGGTTGTCGCCATCTTCTTGAACTTTTTGTGCAGGTACTTTTGCTCGCCATCGTTGTTATTGTTATTATTATTGTTATTGTTGTTGTTGTTGTTGCTGTTATTGTTGTTCGCTAACTGTGGGTCTGTCATCGCCACAGTGTGAGTCTCTGGAAAATATAGATATCATTTTTTGAGATATACAGTTATCATTATTTTTATCTTAATACTAGTTTGCATCTTAATGCTATTTTTTATTATATGTATTGTTAGTAATATTCTTTATTCGAAAATTATGCTCTTGTCGAAATATTTTGATAGTAATACGAATTTATACCTTGTGTCGACATTTACAATAGAAATAAATTGCAGTCTGTAGTTTTATTATGTCAACAAATAATTCTTTTGATCGATGCGAAATCTAACAGACGTAAGAATAGACTCAACAGTAATGTAACGAATGTCAATGAGGAAAAGAAAGATGGTTCGAAGAACGTGATTCACAAACAGATCCCAACTGTTTTCCGATATTGCACGCGAATCAACTGGATTGTTCCAAGAACTCTCTTTACCAAGAACATCATAACGAATCATGCGCGATGAACGAAGTGCTAAGAATACGTGAAATATTTTGTGATCGCAAATTCAGAGAAATCCTGGCAAGTACACTTGCTCGAGAAAGTCTTTGCATAGTGACTTTCCTTATTTAATTATAAGAATAAATATTAAAGAAAAAAGCATTCTTTTCCTTCATAGATTAAGTAGTCGGTTTTTGTTGCAGTTTGTGCAGATCCATCATCGATAAATTTCAATATGGCGGACCGGAATTTCAATCTTAATGAATGTGGACGCTTAAGTATTTTAGGTATTTTCAATTTTGTAAAACTTATTTATTATGTATTGGAATTTCTTTATTTTCTTGTGCGCTTATGGAGCAGTGGAATATTAACGTGTTTAATATATTTTAGAATTTTTTTTTTAATTTATATTATGTATTACAGTTACAGTGAAGTGTCAGTTGTCAATCATGTGACTATAGATGACACTATTCTTAATAAGGAGTTCTTATTCACTGTCAATCATGCTTTCTTTCTTGGTACAACCGGTGATGGCAAAACATCTGAACGGTATAGTGACAGAGAATCTATTCCACGTACAACTCTTATTCAAAGGTTCCAAAATAGTGCCATATACAGAGACTGTACAGTACATCATTTTACACAGTAAATAATTTCATGTGAACCGAAATAAAACATTTCAATTAAATGAAGTTCAGATAAAAACTTTAATTGACTCATAAATCAGTCAAGTTTTACAGTTACAGAAAATTTATGTTTTACAATAATAATCAATTAATGAAAAACAATTAAAAAATAGTTTCAGTAATTCGAAATAAGTAATAAATCAGTTGGACGATTAAAAAATTGATCCAAAGTAATTACTTTTAAAATAACTGCACTTAAAATTGGGAACACTGATTGTTAATGAAATACAATTAGAATTAATTAGTAATTAAAATTAATTAGTAAATGGGTCTTATTTTCTACTCTTATCTTCATTAAATATAAT
The DNA here is from genome assembly GCF_050947335.1 of Megachile rotundata. Taxonomy (NCBI): domain Eukaryota; kingdom Metazoa; phylum Arthropoda; class Insecta; order Hymenoptera; family Megachilidae; genus Megachile; species Megachile rotundata. The sequence goes on from NC_134984.1 coordinate 14,744,879, forward strand.
TATTGAATTTGTTAATTATAAATGATTAGATAAAAGTTAACTAAAATAAGTTCGTTAACAATAATTAGTCAGTGAAATATTTATTACACTTATACTATTGCATTTATATAAAAATTTATTGTAGAAGTAAAATAATATTTGTGGAGTTATAAAATCGATTTTGTGAGACAAAGGATTAAACGAGTATAACACGTAATTATTAGATCGTTTGATATTCAAGGCCTGAGAGGTCATTCTTGCAGATTTATGCGAGGATCACGTTACGAAAGCGGAAGGAACCGAGTTCAACAGTTCAGATCACTCGGTCGCCGCTTATGTGCGAATCAGACTTTCCTCTGATTGAATTTCCATTTATAAATAACGTAACCGCTTCAACCGCATTTTTAACCGCGATCAAATTGATCAGAAATTATTTACGATGCTCGTTCAAATATTTTAACAACTGTTATAACGGATGTGATCAAGTTATATCATTTCAGATTTTCAGGAGAAATTCAGGCATGATTTCATTACATAAAGGTGTTTCAAAATGGTAGGGTATATCAATTTAAAATTTAATTTTTGATCAAAATGAGCGTGGAAAGTTCGAGTTGATGTTTTCAAAATGGCGGATTGTTGGTTGTAACAAATAGTGAGATAATTTCAATGCAACCGTGTTGTAAAAATTACAGTTTTTATAAATTAAAGTTTTCAGATCTCCAATTCCCCAATTTTCAAATTTTCAAATTTTCAGATTTTCAAATATTCAAATATTCAAATTTTCAAATTCCCAAGTTTCTAAATTCCCAAATTCTCAAATTCTCAAATTCCCAAATTTCTAAATTTTCAAATTCTCAAATTCCCAAATTGCTAAATTTTCAAATTCTCAAATTCCCAAATTCCCAAATTTCTAAATTTCCAAATTCCAAAGTTTCTAAATTCCCAAATTCTCAAATTCCAAAATTTCTAAATTTCCAAACCCCAATTCCCAAATTCCCAAATTCCCAAATTCCCAAATTCCCAAATCCCCAAATCCCCAAATTCTCAAATTTCTAAATTTCCAATTTCTCAAATTCTCAAATTCTCAAATTCCCAAATTTCTAAATTTCCAGATTTCCAAACCCCAATTCCCAAATTCCAATATTCCTAAATTCCCAAATTTCCAAATTCCCAAATTTCCAAATTCTCAAATTCTCAAATTCCCAAATTCCCAATTTCCAAATTCTAAAATTCCCATATTCCTAAATTCCCAAATTCCCAAATTCCCAAATTCCCAAATTTCCAATTTCTCAAATTCCCAAATTTCTAAATTTCCAGACCCTAATTCCCTAATTCCCAAATTCTCCAAATTTCTAAATTTCCAAATTTCAAAACCCAAATTCCCAAATTTCTAAATTTCCAAACTGATACTTACAATATACCAATTTAAATCTACGTCCAATCAAAATGACCGCGTAAATTCCTCAATGTTTTCAAAATGGCGGCTTATCAGTAGCAACAAATATTAAAATAACGATTGCAATGCAACAGTTCTATAAAAACTCTGATTTAATGATAGAAATATGTAGCAAAGTAGCTACTTATGGCACGAAGCATCAAGCTAAACGATAATTACTGTGCAAACGTTCCATTAATATTCTTAATACAAAATGGCTACCAGTTACAGTAAACAGTTATTGCGAAATCAACACAACTTGATGGCGTAAAAAGTATTTACAGTAACTTGTATTCAATTTCATTTCATTTTGAATCTACTCAATTATGATTCAACTTGAACTTAATCGATTCGTATCAATTTACATTCAATTCGATAAAATTCAATTAAACTTCATTGCAATTCTGAATAACCTCAATTTGGCGCGAATCATAAATGGAAATTTCCACGTAACAATTCTTCAAATTAATTAATTAAAAAGCTCCCGAATATAATTCTCTTTATTACGAAAATATGAAATATTCCATAAGTCATTGAGAGTTTTGCATAATAAAAATTACTTGTATTTTTTCATTCAAGGATCGTTTCACAATGAACGTCTGCTGAACGAGTTTCATCGCTCACAGTTACTCTTGCTCGTAATTGTGAATAATATCATGACTTGCAGCAATGTCATAGTTTCTTATCACTTCCACTACGTCTAACTAGACGATCGAACTATCAGTGTCTGCGTAGCTGTTACGATGACACGTTACAGTAATTGTGAGTACACAGATATGTTTCTTGCAGTGGCTGCTTCTGTTGCGGCCTTACTCTGCAAACAATCATTTCCTAATCGGCGCCATACAGATAAACGAATCAAAGATGACACGTACTGGAGGTGCTACTTGAGGACCGTATCTTTGTCAGCGTGGTTGCGATCAGTGATTAAACATATGGAGAATGTTAGTGGGATTTGGAACTTGAGAATTTTGGGTTTTGGAAGATTGGAATTTGGAGAATTAGGGACTTTGAAGTTTTCAGGTCTTTAAATTCATAAATTCTCAAATTTTGGAATTTGGAAGTTTTTAGATCTTCAAATTACCAAATTTCTGAATTTCCAAGTTTCCAAATTCTCAACGTTCTAAATTCGCAAATTTCCAAATTCTCAAAGTTCCAAATTCTCAAAGTTCCAAATTCTCAAAATTCCAAATTCTCAAATTTCCAAATTCTCAAATTTCCAAATTCTCAAAATTCCAAATTCTCAAATTTCCAAATTCTCAAGTTTCCAAATTCTCAAATTTCCAAACTCTCAAATTTCCAAACTCTCACATTTCCAAACTCTCAAATTTCCAAACTCTCAAATTTCCAAGCTCTTAAATTTCCAACCCCTCAAATTTCCAACCTCTCAAATTTCCAAACTCTCCAATTTCCAAACTCTCAAATTTCCAAACTCTCAAATTTCCAAATTCTCAAATTTCCAAATTCTTAAAATTCCAATATCTCAAAATTCCAAATTCTCAAGTTTCCAAATTCCCAAATTCCCAAACTTCCAAATGTCCAAACTCTCAAATTTCCAAATTCTCAAAATTCCAAACTCTCAAATTCCCAAATTCCCCAATTTCTAAATTTCCAAATTTCCAAATTTCCAAACCCAAAAATCCCAAAATCCTCAAAATTCAAATCTCCCACAAATCCACAAATATTTCCCCAATAAAAATATCCAAATACACGATTAAATTTCACACAATAAAAAATAAATAAACCAATAGCATCAACACAAAATGAATTTGTAACTAAAATTTATTTATTACGCATCTTTTTTAGGAACACGTATTTACACTTTCAAGAAACAGAATAAAAAAAACAAATTATATAAGCAGCATTTTTCAAGCACATTTATACGACTTAGCTGTAAATAACTCCGCTTCTTCTGTGCTCTTTTAAAACGCGAAAAATAGAAAACACATTCTTTTCAGATCCAAATATAATTCGAGCAAATTCTTTTTAGCTTACTAATTGTGTGTGTTAATTCGAATATTTTGTTCTGCCAATTGTTTTTCTTTTTTAAGTTCCTTTGAATTAATTTTACAATAAATTATTAATGAAATTTATTTATTTTTTAGAAAAAATGTCCAGAATAATTTACAAATTATTTTGATAAAATACGAATATTAATATTTCTATTAATATTAATAAAAATTATTTACATTAAATTATTAAGGTTAATTTTATTTTTAGTAATATAATAATTTTGATTTTAGTAATATTTTTTTTTAAATAAATTGCTTTGAAAGATAATATTTGTTTATTATCGTATTAATATTATTTACAAGACTTCAATATGTATTTAAAATTTTTAAAATCATGCAAGGAAGAGTTAAGTTTTATTTTAAAAAATAACTGCACGTGCATTAACCCAAGAACATCTTCAACCACAAAGAGTTAATAAGTATAACTTTTTTTTTTAAGGAAAATTAGAACCAAGGAAAGGTATAATAAGGTGTAATAAATCGATTATAAGAAAGTGGTTGTATAAAATTATATCGTGTACATAGAAACTCTCTTTTATAAACAGATGCACAGTGTCTCGTGTTACGTGGAATGAATAGCGTTCGCAGCTACATCAGGCCTTCAAACCGGAAATCCAAAGAAGCGAATGAAACGACAACGATGCCGTTCTTCAACGAATTCATTCTGACACACGTAAACCGTTCTCTTCCGCAAGCAGGCGATACCGATGAAAAATTATCACGGGATGTTTTATTTTCCTGCGCTACAGCTTGCATCAAAAATGGAAACGTTAACTCAAAACTTCGATCGTAACTTAACAAAAATATTAATTTATGCAAACTACTGAATTACCATTTTATGAGGGTAAATAATTAATCTAAACAAAAAGTTTATCGTTTATTATATGCTACATATATTATAAAACTTCATGAGATAAATTGCACATAATTATTATGTACGGTAATGATCGCGTAGGTTTTATATTCAAGGTGATCGCAAAACTATTTCATAAGTAATCATCTGTTCTGTTGCTATGGCAACGCTTCATGGGCGCCGCCATATTGGATCACGTACGTAAATATAGAACACATAATTACATAAAAAATTAATTATTATTGCTAACATAAAATGCCCGACTCTTTGTTCAAAAAAATGATGAATTAATTAAATTATAATATAATTTAATAAATATTTCAAACTGTTTCCAAAACAGTAATGAATTTACAAATTTTTAATAATACTTTTTTTTGGACCACCCTGTATACGACAAAAAAGTATACCAATGTTCCAATCCGATTTTTTTTTGCATATGGTCAATGTTGATATTGCATGTGTACATTTTTTCCGGGATTGTGTCCCCATATCGTTTCGCGCTTGTAAATATTGCAACTGATATTTTTGCAGGCTTGTAGTGGAACACAACTGCTCCTAGGGGACACTAAAATTGGGTCACAATTCGTTTTGTTTTCTCGTTCGAAACAAACGCTGGTGTTCCCGACTTTTGGTGTGTTATAATTCCTGGCATGAAACATTTATTTTTTGTGTCAAACGCAGCCAAACGAAACAACGTACTTCGCAATGAAAACTTTGAAAACTGTCACTGCACGAGCGGAACGTATTTTGTCGATAAATTGTTGTCGCTGACAAATCTGGGACAATTTGTGGTCATGCCTGAATAAACTATTTGACAATGAATATTCGATACGACGCTGGGTAAACTAATTGTTAAGGAATATATAATATAACGCTGAATGAACTAATTAATAATGAATATACAATATACGGTATACTTGTTATTATGGTCAGTAGACGTTTATGAAAATATTTTATTACACAATGAAATAAATATGTTTCAATTCTTACCAATATAAAAAAATATATAACTGAAATAATAACTAACTTGGAGTATCAAGTAAATACTTAGGATACGAATAAATTAATATAGAAAAGTATTTTTAATTTAAATATTAGCGAGGGTTGTAAGAATTGTGCATGCACACTGATGACATTCACCCGCCATTACAGCGCACGCGCACTATCGTCATTACAGTCCCAAAATTCAAAAATCCCGCGGGACGAATTCCCGTTAAAAAACTGTAAGTGAGCGTAACAATAAAAACATAATCAGTTAGAAACGTTCAATCGTTATGTTAATTATAGAAGCGTCGAAGTCGTTCAACTTGTAATTATATCGGTCTAATAATTTCGACGCCAAGCACGGAATCTCTGCGCTAGAATTAGCAATGGAAGTGATAAGAATGAAGGAAAAATGGCGGAGAATGAGTAGCAGTGACACGCGAAGGCTGCGCTCGAGATAAAGCTCGATTTCAAGAAATGAAACGTAACTCGCACGACAAACCATCAATTACGAACCATGAATAGACCGTTCAAAAGCTACTTGTAGACATTGGACAACACAGCCACCGGTCAGGCCGTTTGTTAATCGTTTTATACCGGACGTGTTAGGTGTGTTAAAGACCGATTCAATGGTTCGCGAACTTTCCTTCTATTTATCACGATCGTTATTTTCACTGCGAGTAATTTGTTCAGTGTTTACATTGCGAAAATCGTGTGAAATCATGTGACTCTGACAGCACGTGTCTCACAAGGAAAAATTTCTAATCGGATAATTCTTGGTTGTATCTAAACTCGATCGAGTTTTGTGAAAGATGAATTATGCAAAATACAGGTATCCTGCAAACTGATTATTTTTAAAAATAATAAACAAATTATTTTTCAATATTTACATAACCTTTTTTTGTTTTCAATTTTCTTAACCTCAAATCCGCCACATAATCAGCTCATCGATTCCATTAGCGTAATAACAAAGATGTAATTCTTAAGTAACCAACTCATTTCCATCTACGAATATGTATTCCGTGAAACGTTTAAACGTTTCGAGGAAAAATGGAATGTTTTTATGTTCCTAATATTTCGATCTTCCAAGAATACGATGATGACATTCAAACGAAGTATAGCGTCAGAATTATTCTGACAAACAAAATGTTTATTTCTTACGCATTCCAGATACCCGCATATTTAGCAACTGTACATGAAAATATAAATTTTTAACAAATTCCTCAATTTAATCAAACACGAAAATTACAGAATTTTTCATTAGCAACAGAAAACTGTACAATTTTCTGTACAATTTCATATCTACTTTTTATTATTATTACACAAAAATTATAATCTTATATTCTAAGTACATTATTACATTTCTGATACACTAACATATCCTTATACAAACTTAATTCTGTATTATAAAATTACAATTTCCTATTATTCACATAATTTAAAGAAATTAATAATATAATTTAAAAAAACGATGCGAATAATAACAAAATCTCATAATTTTTAGAAAATTAAATTAATTCATAAAAATTCACGAAGTACATAAAACTTCATAAATTAAAATGAGTTTTATGATAAACAGAAATTTACATAAAAAATTAATTTCTTTCAAATTTAATCAATCATGCTAATCGAATTATTGATCACGCTAAACATATTGCAGCGTTTTTATACGTTCAATGAAAAAAAACGGAAGCATTTAATAAATTTGTCATGTATAAAACATAACGTAATAATGAACATTCGTCAAAGCTTATTAAACGCACACGTGTTACCTTGTCTCTGGCGAAAGTAATTAATTCAAAACATTGCGTCAATGTTGCCTGACATTTCATGTTGTTTTTTACAAAAGAGCGTGTGAATCACGCTTTTAATCCAACTCCATATTTTAATCAAACATTAAAATTCACGTACATCTGGAAACGTGTTTGCTCGTACCACGATCGACGTACAATATCAATTTTTATGTATCTATCGTGGGTAAATTAGATGAAAATAAAACTAGGTCGATGATAGGTTATGTCGAGGAAAAAGAAATTTTATTTAGCAACGCAAAGTGGGATTTGGTTGATCATCTGATTGAGCAGGAAAACGTTATCTATGTACCACACGTTTCATGCCACGTGAATTAAGCTGTACACGTTTGAAAACCGCATTATATTTGCCTTCAGTTTTAACGGTTACATCTCGAAATAGACACGATAAAAAAATTCCTTTCATCAGTCTATTACGTGCAGGCTTTTCAAACGTAATTTTACCCTGACTGAATAACACCGATCTGCATGAAGTGTAATTTTAACCCAACTGCCAATGTGTTAATTAGTATTGTACACTCACAAGTATAACAGACTACTCTCCGTTTAAGGGGAAAAGTCACACTGCTGACGCAATTTGACAAACTTGCATCGTGTTTAGTACTCTCGAATTTTAAGGTTAGTTCTAATTATAATTTACGCTGTTATCCTTACATTAAAATACTTTCGTTGCATTCCACATTTTCCTTTTATATTTAATTCACAGTTGATTGAATTAGTGAAAGAGCAAACATTTTTCGAACTATTCAAATTTGGCGTCAATTTGAAGATAACGAATTTCAACGTTCGCACATCTGTCAAGTTTTATACTCGACCTTACAAAATTACATTCTAAAACGGATAAATTATTTTTAACGCGATTTATACTACGTAGTGAAGGTAAAAAGGTCATAGATTGTTTGGGTATTGTAAAAGGAGGTCGATGCAAAGAAGTTAGGAAACAGTTGCGAACGATTGCGTTAATATTCGATAATTATGGCAAAACAGATTCTTTGAAATGTTTGTTGAAAAACATTGTTTATCTTTAATTATTCGCTGGCTGTGGGGGAAGCTTCTTTCCCCTACATTTTCTGTTGGCCGAAGAGAAGCCTGTTATGGTGTGCCACGTGGTACGGAACGCGTTAGTAGTGAAGGAATTGGAATACAGCTTCCTATGCGTTACACAATTACGAGTATTCATCGTTTTCCGACTACACAGCCGCGAATGTTCTGCATTCCACCGAAGAATTGAATAGCAATGTTATCGTCCGATTATAGGAAATCGTTTCTATTAACAGCGTCTTGAAAGCTTTCGTTCGAAGAATTTCATTCAGTCGTATTTTCATTCATCGTCAATAAACTTCTCATTTAAATCGTTTTAATTAACTGGAACGTAGATCTATACCTGCGATCTAAGGAGAGATTTTTAATCAAACGCTACTTTGATGTAGAACTTTCTTTACAAGATAATATTGAGGTTAGTACATTTTATATATTTATTTTTGAAGTCATCAACCTGCTTACAGTTGAGAATTCACTGCAATTTTAGTGCAATGTCAAAATCGCAAATTTTTAATTTGAAGTTGCGAGTTTACAGATTTGTAAATTTAGAGATTTATATTTAAAAATTCTCCAATCTGCTAACAGCAAATATAAAAATTGACCGTGAAATATTAACACTTAACGGATGTTTTTTCTCTTTCTCGGTTTCCCGGCATTTAAGAGGATTAAATAGACATGTATGCATGGTTATAAACCGTTGCCGATTTATCGAATCAACACTATTTTATCAAGCTATTTACACGTCTACTACTCAAGAGTACGATATATTATAAAACATTCACATTCGTGAAGTGAAACCTGACATAACTGACATATTATATCTTGCAACTCTTTCAAGCTTGCTATTTTCACAAAATTGCGCAGGAAATCTGCGCAGTAGGTTCAACGGACAGATGGTACAACTAACGGTAACAAAAACTACCCATTGTGTATAAAAATAAAAAACTAAAGCAGTTTGATAAAAGTCCTCGCAAAAATGTGGTCCACGAGAATGGAGAATTTACATTGGTCTTAGAAAGTAAGAATGGAAAAACGTGAGTAGTGAGTAGTCCGTTAAGAATATTGGAACATAGGTATACGAACGTTAGAGTGCATGATCAAGAAATATCGACAAGGATCTCACCATGATCACGGATGATTCGTACAGTGCTGCCACCCGTCAGGGAAACGGGAGATTCCCGCGACAGGCAAATGAGTCACGCGTACTCGCTGGCTCTCGCGTCTGACGTAGCGTCCTTCCTCTTTCCTCGGTCAGACAAACCGACACTCTCATCCACGCTAGTCTGACGAAGCGCCAACATTTCCCCTCTCCCTGCGAGCGTCTTCTCCGAGAACGAGGCTCACACGGAGACGGTCGCCAGCTCCCCGCTGCGTCCCCGGGAGACGACAAGACTCGGTTTAGCTCGCCTTGCCAACCACGAGGAAACCCCGAGCCTTTCCCTCTTTGCACCGCCTACCAACTGTTTCGCCTCCTCTTCCCCGTTCCTCGCCTGATCGTGCTTCTACGACCGAAGCAGTAAACTCGACGCAGATTCGCGTCGTTCCGAGTTGCGCCGCTTCGATGGAGCGGTGAACGGGTGATTAGGTCACGCACCCCGTGCGTCGCCGTCTATATGCCCTAGGCCGTTCACGGCCGTGTGTCCACGGAATTCCCCGTTGTTTTTCGAGAGGCACGATCTACTCGCTATACCTATTATACCAGCTCTCCCGGCTACGCTTTTCTATATAACACACTGTGCTGTCTATAGAACGCGCAACTAGCATGATTCACGAGGCCCGTGCTACAGACGGAGCTGCTGCTATTGGTAATCGATAAATTATCGACGTCTTATCGATACCGCAGACGTACAGAATATGTGGACCTATTATCCGATGTATTTTTCTTGTGGTTATACGAGTTGCTGCTAAGCTCGTGTCAACTTTGTCGAAAACATACGTCATAGCTCGGTAATTTCGCAATTTGACAGTCTTAGTTTTTATGCCTTAGTCTAGTCTTAGTTTCGATATTATTTTATTTTTTAACTGTTTCATTTTTTGATTGTCATTACTTTTAATTATGCTGGGGCATGATTCAAGTTTTATTTTATACTAAACGGTGTTTAGTACCCTATTTAAAAAAAACCGCGACACATGCGCAGTAGTCCATCAGTTACAAGCTGTCATTTCTGTACTTCGGATGGTCATGTTTCGAATATTTCCAAGTTTTCTTGTTGTGTACTTTTAATTTCTAGGTCCAAGATTTTTTTGTTCACAGTTCTTGAGGCTTTAGTGATTCAGTATATTCTATCCTTAACTTCTGGTCGAGATCCACAAAGGAACACAAAGTAACGATTTTTACTGTGGTTATGTACATGGATTTTGACCGTTGCCGCCATTTTTCGGTAAAGTACCGTTGAATTTAATTTTTAAATAACGATATATTTTAACTAAGATATACAAGTTATATAAGTGTCGACTATTTCAGGACTCTGATTAAATGTTCTGGAGCTGCATTTCTATAAATTGCTGTAAAAATAGCAATTTAATCACTGTGATTGGAAAAAAATGAATAGTAATAATATATTGACCACTACTCATGAGTAGAGAACGTTCGCATGTAGGTTGATATGGCAGTCGAGCATGAGACACGAAAGTCCATAAGGTGAAATGTCTCCTCGTAAAACTCGTCTATGTTGATACTGAACGAAATAGTGATGATGTTAAGATGTCGTTAGGGTTAATGGCAGCGATTGAGGTAGAATGTGAACCATAGCTGTATCTTTATGAATTGTTTCGTGGATTGAAAAATAATAAAATACAGTCTGAATTGAGATTTAAACGATTATTAAAAAATCGGTATTTATTATATATACATAAATTCAACTTTTTTTTTAAGTTTCCTATTGCTTTAGACATTTATTTAACTTTTGATTTATAATTTCAGACCTTTTCCCATACGAGTTCGGAATTCTTGTATAACACCAGCAAAAGCTACGTAATAATAAAGAATTTTGCCGACCTCGTGTATCAACAGTTTCCTGCAAACGCAAATACTATAAGTGATGATTATGAAGAGTGGCTTTACCAGGAAATTTCCACAATGGTTAAAGACACTCAAGTATGCTGGCAGATTACCGCTGGACATTAAAGATACTCCACAGATAAAGCACAAGCTAAAAATAAAGCACATTTCGCGATTTCGTCAATAAAAGTCACTTTTCTTTTTTTTGTCCGTTTTCGTATCGCATTTCACCACATCTGGGATAAAAATGTAATTAGAAAAATTGATCAGTCATATCAAATATTAGAAGATCTTACTTATTTAATCTTTTGGACTTGAGTATTAGATTCTTTTTTTTAAATAGTTATCACAGTTCATAGTTTTGCACTGTGCTGACCTTCATGGTCTTCTTAATATGTATATAAAATATTATTGATAATATTATATTCATAACGAAAGATTAAACAAATTTCATCAGAAATTCTCTGATGGTGACTTAACAGCGTTCAGTGTACGGTTTGATGACGAAACGCTACTTGTGAATGGATGATTAAGTCATAAAGTCCTGCGCAATAGTAGGACATTCATAGCCAACATCGTTCATTGTTTACGAACGTTTTATCCGTTATCGTAATTAAAAAGCATCTTACCAGCATATTAAAATTAAACGTTGCACATTTATTCAGCTATTACGTTCTAACTATGTAACTTCAGAAGCAATATTTCTCAAGTTGAAAAGGAAATTACTCATTTTTTTTGTGATTTTACTTATTTTAAATTGGTTGCAATTATGTGAAAATTGTGAGAATATTAATTATATACAAGACATGATGTCCATATATATGGACATAATTAAATACATAATGAGTCACCATTCTTGGAAAGACTAACTCATAATCAATTTGCAGATATGATTTAAATACAATGTTTTATACTTTGACTTATATTAAATAATTGTAAAAATTACTGTTTAGTTATTAATTTTAATTTAGTCTATTATTTTTGTAATTATTTAGTTCATTGATTTACTGTTTTAATTGTGAACATAATTAGTTTAGTTTATTAATAGGTTACTTAATTAATAATTTAATGTATTATATTACTTTACTATTTTATTTTAATATTTTGGTTATTTAATTATTTTTTACTTAGTTAATTTAATTTATTAGATTATTTATTTTACTGCAATATTTTGGTTTTAACATTTCCCTATAATTTTATTATTTTTAGCGCGAAGTTGTCTGAAGTTAAAATGCAAATTGCTTATGTACAAATTGCAAGCACCAATTGACCTAATGATTCATTAAATAATAGCACCGCTTACTATTGCAAAACAGAAGTACTCGCTCCTTTCAAACAACTGTTAAACAATACTTTATAAGCTGTTTGCAATGAATTCACTTGCAGAGTGTAGCCATGCAGAAAATTCAATGATAGTAAAAATTCCAGATACGTATCAGATCGTGCTAATGAGTTTCTCCTTTAAGTAATCTCTTTTATTTGTACTTTATCAACCGGAACGTCGGGTGGAAACAGGCGAAAACTCGTAACACAGCTTTGTAATACTTTTCTTTTTTAACTGGCAACATAAATCCGTGTAAACGTGGCAAATAATGAGACTAATGTATCTTAAAGAACGATCAATCCACGCTGAAACAAGTTTCCTTAAGAGAGTTCTCAATTCGTATTATAAAGTTCAAAGAACGCTGAAATTTTCAACTGATAAACAGATTAGAAATGAGAATCGTGTCGTCGAAGCCGTCAAAGATACATTAATCCATTCACTAGTTTCAAAAAGAAGGAAAAAACAATATAAGTGCATTCAACTCTTTCAAAGTTATTACAAGATGTTCAGATTTGCGATAAGGAACTTTTACATAACAATCAATTATGCGCATATGAATATAATTTATGATACAACAGGATAACATTGAAATACTGCAGGAAATATGTATAATGCGAACATATATCAAATTACTGATTTTGAAATTATAGAAAGTCTGACATGGTTTTATGACCTAAAAATAACATTTGTGATGTATCTTCGAGATTGTTAAATTGCTGTGTAGTAACCATTTTTTGCATGGTGATCAGATAACCTCAAAAATCTCAGACTTAAGCGAGTGAAAAATTCACGTACGTAAACAAATGTGATGCTTGTATAAAAGTAGTAAATTATTTTTAGCAATATTATATAATATTATAATTCTTTACAGTAATACATTTTAATTTTTACAATTTTTCTTAATTTTCTTAATGTTAAAAATATCCCACATCCGCCATATTTGTTTTATGTACTAATAGTTTTTTTTTCATATTTTAATTAAAACATTTTTCAAATATTCATTACCTTTCAATAAAAATTACAAAGCATAAAACAAATTGGAACTAGACAATGAACGATTGCGTTAACACAAGACACCGTAATTCAGCGAGAAAATAAATGGCCACCGTATCCAGCGCCAAGCGTTCACTGCATACTAAAGGTGACTGCAGTCACCTGTCAAAATCTGACATTAGTTAACAACAAGTGTGGTTGCCTCACCTCAAAGAGCAGCAACCATATGGTGAAGTGTAAAGCAACGCTCCTATGAGAAACCAGTGACCACGTGTCGCTTTTAGCAGACTACACAATGTTACAAATGTCAAGTGTCTTGAGCGAGAAAGAAATCGAACGCTGGAAGAGTAGGAAAGAAAGTAAGCAGCCTACCACTCCTTTTAACGGCTTCTGACATCATGGCTGACGATCGTTGCCCGTGGGCAGAACCTCGGGCAACGCTGACTACCCACTAGTCGAATCGTGTGCACACGCTTTTTGTAAAAAATCTAAATAATTGCTGACATTATTCTTTGTCACGAACTGTCGGTACTAAATCTGGGAATCAAATATATGAAAAATTCTGAATTTAAAACTGACAGTTTGAATGGTATATTTGTAAAGTTATAAATATGAAGTTATGAAATTCATAGACTTCTATATTTAACAGTTTGAGTTTATAAGTTGAACATTTTTTAATTTCCCATTTTGAAAAATATACAGTCTGAATTTATAGACTTGAAAATCTGTGAATTTATAGACCTGAAAATCTGTAAATTTGAAAGGATTATCCTATTGTCCTGATAAAGCGTCGAAGTCGATCTCGAAACAAACGATATATCGATACGCCACGTGTTCCTCTTTGTGACGCTAAATCCGAAGTATTTTTATGTATATAGAGTGGCATACGGTGACGCTCAGCAGTGACCCGGCAGTCAATACGTTAATAGGTTAACGCCGAAAGAAACGGAGGAATTTCTTGTGGCTAGAAATACGAAGACGAGAATTCTTGGAATTCCAGTTTGATTCGTATGATTTTATAGCATGGCCGGAGATCAAGCCGTTCATGTCACCTACAAGAATGGCGCGTAGCTTAGGTATCTTTCTGGTGTAGCATGAAAATAGCCAAGTGTACTTGGAATATCGCGCGGCCTACGCATTAGGCATGCTACAACGGCGTTCACCAGGCGTTCGCACTCGCACACGCTCGTGCAAGCGAGACCGAGAGAGGTTGGCCGACTCCTTCGGGAAGTGGGGGAATACGTACGAGGGAAGACCGTTGAGGAAAAAGAAAGAAACAGAGTGCGAACAAAGAAAAGGATAAAATATCCGGGAGAGGGAGAAAGGCCGCGAACCAGAGACAGGTAGATAAATGTGGTTTACGGCAGGAAGGTAGAGGACAGACAACGTTGCTGTCGCGTCGTGTCTGTCGAGTGTACCGGGTCAGAAACGAAAGGAGGAACAATTGCGAGAATCAGCTGCAGAAGGGTAGAGAGAAAAACAGGAAGAGAGGAAAACTGGAAAAAGAAAGGTAGATTTCAAGAGAGCAGGTAAAACGGGGATTAATAAGGATAAAGAACACAAAGAGACAGAAGGGTAGCTGGAATACGGAGGAGCTTGAACCGGAGAGCCAAGAGAAGTTAGGATTTAAGGTAGATTTATGTTACCCATTCAGACACGAAATCATTCCGTTCTGGCAAAGATTATTATGGATGGAAGCATATAAATTGTTTATGTAGAATGTAACGAATCAGCTCGATCTAGAGAGATGATTCAGTCACGATATATTTTAGACGTATGCCAACCGGCATTTTCACGAATTGATACTGTCTGATATTGTTTGAATACATTTTCGTACGATATGCATCTCGGGAGAGCTCTTTTGTTGAACTTATAACTGAATTAAGAATTATGTTCTGTTTATTATGTGGCATTTGTTAGTTTCATTAAATGAAAGCGTAAATCATTGATTCGTACTAAATGTTTTTATATTTTACAGTTTTCAAATTTCCAAGTTTCAAATTTGGCGCCAAACCGTTAGGAATGGAAGTTTGACAATCAAGCGCGAAAGGAGTTCTGTCTAGACCCGTATAGCCAAACAATATCGTGAAAACTTTTAAAGCTCTCGTCATTTTTTGATAATACGTATACGTTTAAAGTCACAATATCTAATGATTAACACCACTTACGATACAAAGAAATGCTTCACAATTAATTCTGAAACATTCTCGGAACGCATCATGTTAATTCGACAAGTCTTAAAACAGTCAGTTCACCTTTCTCAAATAACATTTTATTCCCCCTTTCCACTTTCTCATTTGTTAATCAGAGTCTCAATAAAAAATTGTCGAAGAAATAGCAAGAATTTGCGAGAAAAATGCGAGCTGTTCGTCCGCATACGCAACCGGTATAACCGTAGCCTAATATAAAGCAACCTTAATACGTAAGAGAGAGATGCCAGGAGACAGGAGACAAGAGCGATTCATGAAAAGGAAAGACAGGATAAGAGAGGGGGAAGAAAAAGAGGGCTACAGGAGAAAGAGAGAAGGAAGAGGGGGGTAGGGGGAAAGAGTAAGAGATTACTAACTAAAAGAAGAGAGGAATAGCTCATGGTTCACCTGTCGTCATGGCAACGCCGCTTCGCCGCTCACTTGTTACTCTATCGGCATAGCTCGGCCCTCGGTCCTCTCGCAGCCTCCGCAGGAATACGAACGCGAGTCACGATCCATGGTGGGACACAGAGTCGCGACTCCTCTCTCGTTATCCACTTACCAGCGCGTCAATCTGTTTGCTATGCAAATCCCGTCCGACCGGTGCTGACGTAGACGGCAACACCAACGCAGAAACGGGTTCGTCAACGATATCTCCTACTAACACACTTAACGGCGAGCAGTTAGTCATTGCCCGCGAAGCACACACGTAGAAAATATAATTGGCTACCACGACGGACCACGCAGCAATTCCACACGGGTTCTCCTTTTAGCCCCACCACTCTCTATCTCTCTCTTTCTCTGTTCGGCAACACCGATATCGAGTCCACTACACGACTCTTTACCACCACCAACAACCTACTCTCTGATACTGCTGTTGTTGTTACTACCACAATCACCGCTGCCAGCGGTAATACATCACCAACACACTAACGGACCCGCACTGCAAACTCCACGAACGTATTCCCCTTACGATTTTACACGGCTCCACGATTCTTGCCTGACGTCATTGGCGCCTAATCGCGACGTTGTATTTCTTCACTTCGTGCTCGCACCTCATGGCCTCTCTCTTTTCTCCGCGAATCTTACGAGATCCTCGACAGTCCCAATTCGAATATTCCACTTGGAACGTGTCGCGTATCGAGCGTTCGATCCGCGCCGCTCGCTCGGCACAGACTCAAACCGCTTTCAACCGCGTCTACGCCGTTATTGCTCATCACTCTTCCTACAACATAATTCCCGTTCGACGCCACTATGTACACACAGTTTCCACGCGTTTCTCTTTATTCACCACTACCACCACCACCACCACCACCGCCGCCGCTGCCGAGGAAAATGGTCGTGGCGTGCTCGAGGAACGGGTGCGCGCTCTTCTACCGGGTCTTCAACAAGTGATCGCAGCAGCAGTAACAGAAGAAGCGGCGGCGGCGACGACGAATCGGTAGCTCGTCGTTCCAGGGTCGTTCGTCGGCGTATAGGTGGCACAGCACGCGCATGCTACACGTCCTGACGGCGTTGTTATTGTTGCGTAACTGGCAGCCCGCTAAGCCGAGTCTGCCTGCTGCTGCTGCTGCTGCCAGCAGATGAAGAGAGAGAGAGGAGAAGAAACGAGAGGTAAACCAGCAGCCGTGGGTGAGCCAGTGGGCGAGTATCTTCGAGCAGTGAGCGTGCGAGCAGTGCGCCGTCTGGCGTGGCTGACGACAGTCTACTGCCTTCCGAGAACCACGAGGCGATTCCGTGTATCGAACGCGCACTGCCAACCCACCAAAGGGATGGACAACGAACATCAGAGTGGGGGATCCTTTCGGGACCAGAGGGGAGAGAACGACGCTCTGAGACAATTTAAGCCGAGTCCACACTCGAACACCATTTACAAACGCTCTCACTCGAGTTACGTCCGTCACTTATAACGGGTTCTTCCGCTGATGGATTCGATACTTCATGTTTTAACTTCCCTGTCAACTCACCATATTGAGACACATGGTAATTGTGGAACAATGCATCTTGTTTACGCTATTCAGACCGAAAACTTCTTTTTTAGGAAAAGGGACATACAAATAAGAATATACTTGGACATATTTAGGTGGTTAATTTTTTAATTTATCGGAGTATAATCAATTATAGGATTATATTTAGAAATGATCAAACTTGAAAGTTTCGGGACAAATTTGCAAATTTTTAAGTTTACATTTTTGAGTTCCTAAAATTGAAAGTAAGTGCCCCTATAATTCCTAATCAAAGGGGTCCCGTCAAAACGTAGAAAGTGCGTGTGGATGGACACTAATACTGTTCGGTATGAGAAAGCCTGCCGGAGAGGCGATACTTGACTACAGAACTACTATATGTGTAATAGAATCCTCAGGGACGCACTCTGTTACACGCTCTTTGATCTATGCATCATATTCGAAGACGATAATAATCCTATTAACCGTGGCCTTGCGTTGTTGTAGTAGTAATATTAAATGAAAAATCGAGAAACTACCTTGATTCTACACCGCTGCTTCTTCTCGCGTGTCACGTGTGCCTTCTGGCGTGATCTATTTGATGGATACTGTTTGGCGTCATCGTATGAACTATGAATGAGACGTATAACGAGTTTGTTGATTCCTGCAGTTTCATTTTACGTTCTTAGCAATGGTAATCGACTTTTTTGTATTTTTTTCTTTCACAAACAAATGAGCTGCCACGCGTGTTCGAACTTCAAAGGTTACTAGTGTAATTTTACTATAAATCTATATGATTTATCGATAAAAAATACGCCAGGTTTAATACCTCGTTCGCCACTGCAAAAATGGCAGCGGCATAACATGAGACTTGGTATAATTGCCATTACTCAGCATGCGACTGATTCATTTTTCAAATTAATCTTTTCATTCGATTACATAAATTGCTGTCAATACAAATTAAATTTTCTTTAAGGCGTTAAGATTCTCCATTGTAGACTTACAAATTTTTATCCCTCATTAACAATTCTTTCCTGCAACATTTCTTGTATAATCTTTCCTTATTTATAACAGATTAAATAAATTCATAAGAATTTTCCTTAAACAAATTTTTAAGGAAACTTCACCTGGAATATCATCTCCAATGAAAGTCGATTCGAGGAAGAACAGAGGATAAATGCAAGGAAAACGAAAAAGCCTGCGGTATATTATTGGTTCGTGTCCCGTTATAAACATTGATAGGGAGAATGGCGGGCAAACAGGAATCCCTTGTGATAATCTGCCTTATCTATTCTGGATTGGCGAAAGCCAAGGGCAGAGGCTTCGTGGTGTTGCCCCGATGTTTCATCGTTCCAAGGCTCGCGTAGGGAGACGCTGCTATCTGGAAGATACACACAACCTTCTTCACACACGTCTGCCAGTCCCGGAAGGACGGCTTTCAGGGAAATGACCTCTACAACCGTTCTTCGGGACGATCAGGAGAAAATACACATAGCATGAAAGTGAATAGAGAAGGGCGCTTATATTGGGATTTTTATCTTGATTTTTATTATGTACTGAATCATAGGCAAATACCCACAAAAGTTCTTCAACTTCTCAAAGAGAGAATGTGTGTACAAAGGTACACACATGGAGACGTATTTTTGTACGGGGTATAAATGTTGAACTGTGACTCAGGTCCTAAGTATTTTTCTTGTCAAATCCTTTGGGAGTTGTAATTAGATATTTTTTCAAGTCATTAATTCTTTTAATTATTATTTAAAAATATTTACACTTTGCAAGTTTGTTGTAAATTTAGAGAAAATTATTTATTGTTAGTAAGGATATTTAGAGTCATTGATTGTTGGAAAGGATATTTAGAGAAAATCATTTACTATTACTTAGAAAGGATATTGCAATAAATGTAAGGTATGGTGATCGTGAAGATATGGTGTCGAAATGTGCCGAATCGATTCGCAGACTTCATCGGCGAACAAAACGAACTTGTTGCGTTTGGAATCTTTCCCCAAAGTTAATTGGGCATGGAATAACTACATACGTCGTGCGGTATTAGATATCAGATACGATCGATCAAGGTGCATAACTGGGAGTTTGCCTATGGTTTACGTGGCATAACTGATAATCATACCTACGTTTGATTATCCTCGAATGATAAGACGATAATGATAGTGTATTACACACTAATTGCATTAAGGGCGGATGGTCCTTTATTAGAGGCGTAACAGAGGAAAAAGTGATACACCTCTTAAAGATACATCGAAGAAACACATCTTTGTTGAGTTCTTTATTTTTTGTCTTTCTTCAATCACATCAGCTTTTTTTACAAATTTAAATTCTTACGAAGAAATTGCAAGAGGGAGGATTTCAATGATCTTCAATTTTTACAAAAATGAAACCATTTTCTACTTTTTCAAATAGAAACCATTTTGCTTTTCTTTTCAAATTATTATAATTTTGAGACTTTGAGACACTTACAAATTTTCAAACGTCCAAATTTACAAATTCGGGATTTATATATTTGCAAACTGGGCCAGACGAAAATTTGGGAATCTAAAAATGTAAAAACTGAAAAACTTGAAAATGTAGAAAGTGAACCTCGAAATTTTTAAACTTGATTACCTAAAAATGGAGAAAAGGAGTACCTGCACCCGACCTTGAACACTGTTTATTGCGTTAGTTATGATTATTATCAGTTATTTCTCCACCGTCTCATTCGCAACCGTTTTCGCAATTTGATTACAACAAAAAATTTAGCAGGAAAGTGAAAATTCCGCGAATGCCTTATTATCATTAGGTCAGCCAACAGTAGGTCAGAATTTGTCGAGCATTCTCAAGGTGCTCCATGAAGAGCTCATAAGAGTTACGTATTCGGAACACGATGCTAAAAGCGACTGCACGATTTTAAATCGAAATTTTACGACTATCAAGAATACAATTCGTGGAATCTGGTGTCAATTAAGTTTCCCTTCACTATCAAATATTTTGTCGAATTTACGACTTTTACAGTTTTATGGTGAATACTTCTGTTCTAGGTTAGGCTCTTCGCATTTTTCTAAAATTCATCGTAAATCATAAATTCAAGATATCGCAGAATAAAATTATTATAAAATTTCTAGACTTTCAAATATTTGAAACTTTTAGACATTTTGTACGTATGCAAATTTTTATATTTGATGTACACTTTAAAGTAAACGATGAAAATTATCACGTTTAGTATAAACGACATGATATTAATAGTTTGTATATGTTTCAGATTTACTGCATTTTGCTGCTAGGTTATAATTCGTTTGTAAACGAATAAACAACCCTCTTTCGTTGAATGTGAACACTTTTACAATTATTAATTTAATTTTACTTAATAAGTTTACTCAATTTTACACAGTACAATTTCTATTCTTTAACATACTATATCAACCTCAAAATTAATTGCAAAATCCTAAATTAATTGATTTATGAAACCTTGCTGCGAATAGTAGTTATACAAGTTTGATGAACGGCGGTCCACACCGTTTCGAATAAAATTTTGAACAAGTGGACCTAACGGCAACTTAAAGCCATCATTACTCTCGTGGCGTCCTCCTTATGGGGCTCGTGATGATCAAACAGCGTGGGGAAGAAGAAGAAGTGGGAAAGAGGGGAAAAGTGCTGGGAGGAGTAAAACAGCAGAGCATTTCGTGGAATGTCCTAACGTCTCAGGAGAACAACAGTCGGACTCCTTTACAACTCCGATCGAGCACAAGCTGAAACCTTCTGGCCTGACCGGTTGACTCCGACAATCAACGGTCGAGGCTTTTCTTCATCTTCTCTTCCCTTCTTCGCCATCGTAGTTAGCGATGGATTCTCGTGCAAATTCGAACACCAAATTTTTTGTCACCATTTTATTCGAATACTCGCAAAAGAATACTCACTTCAGACGATTCTAATTTTCAATCATATTACCTAAATATTAACTTCAATCATACTGCAATTTTTGCAAAATAAGTATGCTTATTTCTGCAGTATAAATCACTGCCTATAATCAAATGATTTCGAGGTAATTACTTTTGAAGCGCTTTACGACGCTTAATTATAAATTATGCAATTTGCTTTTTGCTGCAGTGTAGTGTTCGAGCAAGGATTCTTTTTCTGTCATATCGGTCAGAGATCATAAACCGCCATTTTTTGAGCAACACTGCTTCTTATGTTTAATGACGCGATTAAACATAAAGACGTCTTAAACAATAATCAAATTTACAGCGTCACATTCTGAGACTTGTCGCTCAGACAAGTTTTTAGAGGCTCGCAAATTTGAAAGTTCAAGATTTCGAAACGTAGAAGATTTGTATCATTTTGTCTGACGTTATTGCCGTATCACTAATTGTAAGGCATGACGGATTACACGTTTGATATGATTCGAATGCTAACTAGAAATTAACAAACTTTAGACGTTAATTTCTACTCGTTTGAAACAGGTGACGCTGTAATTGTGCAGAATTATTACTTCTAAGATTCTGTAACTGCTCAAAGTTTGAATGAAATCATTACCTGGGAGATTGATGTGGGTGGTGTGTAGTAGAGAACAAATGTGACTAGGGTAATATGACAAGTTAGAGGAAGATATCTTTCATTTCATAATTTTTATGGGTTTGTGAGGTTTTGAAAATTTGGAGATTTTCAGATTTGAAAATTTAGAGATTTGAATGCTTCGGAGTTTGAGGATTTTGGGATTTGAATGCCTAGGAATTTGGGGACTTGGGAAAGTCCCTGAGAATTTGTGGACGTAGATTTCAGGGAATCTTGGAATTTGGGGATCTTGGGATTTGGGGGTTTTGGGATTTGGGGGGTCTTGGGATTTGGGGAGGACTTAGGATTTGGGAATCTTGGGATTTGGGAATCTAGGGATTTGGAGAATTTGGGAGATTTGGAATTTAGGGAATTTGGAAGATTTGGAATTTGGGAGATTTGGAATTTGGGGAATTTGGAATTTGGGAGATTTGGAATTTAGGAGATTTGGAATTCTTGAGAATTTGGAATCTAGGGAATTGGGAATTTGGGAGATTTGGAATCTAGGGGATTTGGAATTTGGGAGATTTGGAATTTGGAGAATTTGGAATTTAGGGAGTTTGGAATTTGGGAGATTTGGAATTTGAGGAGTTTGGAATTTGAGAGATTTAGAATTTGAGGAATTTGGAATTTGAGAGATTTGGAATTTGGAGAATTTGGAATTTGGGAGATTTGGAATTTGGGGAATTTGGAATTTGGGAGATTTGAGATTTGGGGATCTAGAGATTTGGGGATCCAAAGATTTGGGGATCTAGGGATTGGGGGATATAGCAATTTGGGAATCTAGGGATCCCTCAGCAAATACATTTTTGCAAAACTTAAAATTCAAATCCCAGTTTGTACATTCAGAAACCCTACAAACTTAAAAACATTAAAGTTTAGAAATTCAGGACCACAGTAGTAAAGTTTACAACACTGTTCTTATTCACGAAATCCTCACCCAAGAGTACCTGAGGTAATTAGACGAGGTTCAAAGACCCCAAAGAAAATGTCAGGCTACAATTGACCATCGCGTGAAAGCGTATACATCTTAACCTGTCATCGAAGATAAGTTTCTTCTCACCTCGAACGCTTACGTAAGCATCCGCCCAAAAGTTTGCGATTACCAGTGCTACTGTTTACTTGTTACGTCGACGAACTCCAGCGATCGATCACCTATCTTACTCGTCGTGAGGACCTTGAAGCTAAAAACCGCAGGTGGAATGGATTCTTTCTCGTACACCTGCCAGCTGTCCCCCTTCAGGAGACAAATTCCTTGCTCACGTTGTAAAATGATGTATGCACCGTACACGTGTATCAGGACAAATTCGTCTTTTTTTTTTATTTTATACTTTCGATATACTCGAAATTATTTGGAGATAACATTGTTCGTACTGCCGCTATTATCAGCCTACTGATTTGGATCTCGAATTATTTCACAAGTCCGAATCGAGTATTTATCTAATGCGTCATCGATTTTGAAATTTCTTGCACATGTTACACTGATTTTGTAGAATTTTATTTGTAAATCCAGAAATGTACGTGAACTTGTTATTTTGTTTGTTCTTATATTTTGTGGTTGTCCTTTTATTCTGCGGAGTTATTGTTAGTTTTGTAGAATTTTATTTGTAAATCCAGAAATGTACGTCAACTTGTTATTTTGTTTGTTCTTATATTTTGTGGTTGTTCTTTTATTCTAATGACTTATTGTTAAACTTGAGGGAACTGAGTACATATGATGTAATATGGCTGGTTATTTACCGTTGGTCATTGATTTTCCTTAATATATATGTAGGATGGGAGCAAGAAGATGAGAAACGGATTAAAGTTATAGTAAATAATTTAATAAATTGAAAGGAATACAAAATTTGATAGTTCACGTTTCTACGGTTCGGCCAAGACTAGACTGTCCTTTCGACGCTGTCGCGTTTTTTTATACTACGCATTCACACTCTTTTGTTTCACACTCGTACATCACACACACTCATACCACGCAAAAATTAATTCCCCTTTACCGAATCCCACACTCGGCCGTTCCTGACCTATCTTCGGTCCCCGATGATAAATCTAAATACGGTTTCATATAACCTGAGGCGGTACTAGTTATTTTTGGTCCTTCATC
The DNA here is from genome assembly GCF_050947335.1 of Megachile rotundata. Classification (NCBI taxonomy): domain Eukaryota; kingdom Metazoa; phylum Arthropoda; class Insecta; order Hymenoptera; family Megachilidae; genus Megachile; species Megachile rotundata. The sequence continues at coordinate 14,769,087 of NC_134984.1, forward strand.
GTCCCCTATTCGAATAACTTCGTATCTATTATTTCGTTTTACGCGCGATACCCGATACGGTCCTAGAAATTTCTTTTTAATTTTCAAGCCCGGTCCAAACTGAGTGCGCTTGATCACTACAAGATCCCCTTCTTTATACTCTCTGGCTTTCGTACATGTTTTATTGTGAGTTCGCACGTTTTCCTCTTGAATCTTTATGATATTTTGTTTTGCTAATTGTCTTAATTGGTCTCGTTCTTCGTTATACAATTCTATTGCTTCTTGCTGGATCAGTCTCTGAACTTCTAAATCTTGTTTATGCCGCATCCTCGTACCGATCAGTACTTCAAATGGAGTCATGCCTACGCTGCGTTGATATGTACTGTTTATCGCTTGTTGTACTTTTCTGACGTGTTTGTACCATTTTTCCGGGGCTTCTATCGAAAGTTTTGTTAATATCGGTATAATAATTCGGTTTATACGCTCCACCTGTCCGTTACCTCTGGGTACGCCGACTGTTGTGAGAATATGTTCGATTCCTTCTGAGTCACAATAGTTCTTGAATTCTTTTGCCGTAAACGCAGTACCTCGATCGGATATTAGGCGTTGTGGGCTCCCAAAACTTTGCTGTTGTATAGTTAATTTCTCGATGACTTCTTTGGCGTCGGTGCTCTTCGTGGTGTACAGCCATACAAACTTGGAAAAATCGTCGACTACCACAAATAAGTATTTATATAATTTATTTGTTGCGGTCATTGGTCCTAAATGGTCTATATGGTACGTCGTCAATGGTTTTTCTCCCTTAGGTATGGGCGTCAATTCCCCTTCCTTCTTCCCTTTTTTCTTTTCAGCTAACACGCATGGTATACAGCAATTTATAAAATTCTGTAGCTTTTCCTCTAATTGAGATATGTAATAATCTTTTTTTAACTCTTCAGCCATCTTCCTAACACCGAAGTGTCCGTTATCATGAACTTTTCTGATTATCTCCGTTTGCATGCTCGTTGGGACGACGATGAGATCTCGTTCTCCCACCCTTCTCATTAAAATATCATTCTTGAGGAAATAATCTTCGTATGTTTCATTAGCGACTATTTTCTTAATAACCTTTAAACGTTCTTCCGCATCCTGCGCCTTGCGAATTACCGCTATCAATTTGTCTTCGATAACCATTACAGGGTATCGACTGAGAGCATCAGCATGTTTCAAACGCACTCCTGGACGATGTTCTATTTCGTACGAATATTCCTCTAATATCAATGCCCATCGCGCCACCTTCGGGGATAAATCTTTTTTATACAAGGTTTTTTTGAACGCTTCACAATCCGTAACGATTTTAAAATTTAAACCCAATAAATAAACGCGGAACTTCTTTAACGCATTGATAATTGCTAATATTTCTATTTCGTAGGAATGCATTTTTTTCTCGGCGTCTGATGTTTTCCGACTCATATAATGAACGGCGTGGAATTTTTTCTCTCCGTTTGATTTTTGTAATAATATAGCCCCGTACCCTTCTTTGCTACCGTCGGTATGAAGCTCCGTCGTCGCAAGCGGATCAAAGATTTTAAGCACCGGCTCTCGCGACAATGTATTCTTCAACGCATCGAACGCCTGTCTTTGTAGTTCGCCGAAGCTAAATACGCACGAGTCTTTTAATATGTCCGACAAAGGTCGCGCCAATTTCGCGTAATCTTTTATAAATTTTCGGAAATATCCCGTTAAACCTAAGAAACTTTGTATGTCTTTTTTGTGTTTCGGCACTGGAAAGCGCTGCACGGCTTTTATCTTTTCTTTTGCCGGATTAATGTAACCGTTTTCTATTTCATATCCGAGAAATTCAATACGTCTTTTTAGAAAACTACTTTTCTTCCAATTGATTTTTAACCCGTTTATACTAGCGACCTTCAAAGTTTCCTCAAGTTTAGAAAACGCATCTATTTCGTCTGTACCCGGAATAATTAAATCGTCTATATATACAAGTACAACTCCTCTACGTATCAAATCTCCAAATACTTCGTTAACAAATCTAACAAAACTAGCAGGGCTGTTGCATAACCCAAACGGTGTCTTATTGAATTCATATTGTCCCAGAGGAGAGACAAACGCAGTATATTTTCGCGATTCCTCCGCAACCGGAACGTGCAAAAATCCATTTTCCAAATCTAACACCGAGAAGACACGAGCATTGGCTAACGCGTCTATGCAATCGTCTATTAACGGCATTGGGAATCTATCTTTTACAACTCTCTTATTAAGTTCCCTATAATCAATACACACGCGATATTTTCCATTTTTCTTAGGCACAATTACAACCGGACTCGCGTACTCACTCTTACTCACACGGATAATACCATTCTCTAACCATTCGTCGATTTGGGTACGCAAAATTTCTTTCTCTTTTGGTGCCAATCTTCGCGGTCTTTGGCATACTATTTCGTCAGTCGTTAACGTTATTTTAGTTGTTACATTCGTTGTTACGCGCTCTGCTGGTTTGTAATTACAAATAATATCCTGTATTTTAGTTTTAAACGGCTCAATCGCATCGATTTCATCTTGTACAATTTCGGTGAGTTTCATTAGCTCGGTAACCTGCTCTGCTTCTGTTTCCTCGCGGATCGCCTCGCCACCGGTTTCGCTACCGTTCGAAGAATTACTGTCGCGCGTCTCATTTGTCGGCAATACTTTGATCGTAATGTTACCGCGCTGTATACATACTTCAACGTTCTTTAAGAATTCGCCGCCTAATATAATTTTCGAGTTTGTCGTACACGTTGGGACTACAAAAGTTTCCGTGCGGCATGATTGACCGTGTACTTTGATGTCTAAATACAATTTTCCTATCGGCGCGGTTATAGCGTTACCGAAACCTGCGAACGTTCTGTTTGTTTTTTCTAATCGCGGAGAACCGATTTCGACGTATACGTCTCGCCTGATTAGATTTACTTCGCTGCCCGTATCTATCAATGCAGAATATGATATTCCGTTAATGTCTACCGAAATTAAATTATCGCTCGAGCTAACCACTGAATTTACTTTCGTTATTTTCGTCGTTTCTTTTCGCGTTTGTCGGCATTCCGCCGCGCGATGACCGAATTCGTTACACGAGAAGCATTTCGGACCCTTTTCTTTATTCGGACAATCTTTTAATTCATGTTCTCTAGAACCACACACGAAACAACGCAATTTCTTATTTAATATCACTTTTTTGTCTTGGATCGTATCTTGTTTAACAATTTTCCCTTTCCGACTACCCGCTTCTTTCATTCTATCATACTTTTCGAACGCTTTTCTTAATTCATACAACGTATTCGCGCCGTACAAAATCGCTTTGTTTGACTCTTCGTCCGGTACACCTCTTATTATATATTCTATTAATGAATCGTCGTCAATATTTCCCTGACTTGCAATTCCTTGCATCGCGTACATATACGTTCGTGCGCTTTCACCGGGTTGTCGCTTCCGATTTATTAATTGTTTATGAATTGTTGCGCTACTGACTTTAGTCTGAAATTCTCGTATTAACCGCCTTTTTAATTTGGACCACGATTTAATATCCCTTTGAAAGCTAATAAATTGTTTCGCAGACCCCTTAAGTAGCCGTTTCGCGTATATTAAATTTTGTAAATCGTCCCATTCTAATAATTGACTTGTGTCCTCGAATTCTTCGATCCATTTATTTATTTCTAATTTATCGTCTCCGGAAAAATGTGACATACTTTCCTCTACATCTTTAATTGTAAATCTGTCTCTCGTTCGCATATAATTATTTTCTGACCTACCGTCGGACTGCCGTCGGCCGCTTCGCGCAATACCTGCCGGTTTTCGCCTGATAGCTTCTTCTTCCTCTGCTTCGCTTTCGGTATCTTCTTCGGATGATTCGTCTTGTTTATCCTGTACTGCTACCATCGTCTCGTCCGCTTCCTCGTCGCTGGACGTCTCCTCTTCGGTTTCCGTATGAGTCCTGCTATACCGTGTCAGCCTGTCTCGTAATTCTTGTTTTTTCCCCTGCGTAGATAATTGCATCTTCTTCAATTCATCCCTTAATTCGGCTACTTTCATCTTGTCGATTTTGTCCCGCGGCACTGTTTCCCGCACTGGACACATTTCATTTTCCTGCACCTTTTCTTCATTCAACTTAACAACTTGTTCTGTGGCCATTGTCTTCCTTCCGAATTTCACTATGCTACGTAATACAACTGTTCAATCCCGATGCTTCGGTCGCGTCACCACCGTTTTCCTTTTTTCCTTTAACCGTTATTCGTTCACAACTTTACAACTGATGACGAGTGCCAACATACACTTCGCCTACACCGTGTTGAACGTCACGATCTACCGGAAAAGTACGCACCGAACAAACACCGCAACTTTATCAACTTTACACCGTTACTATTACTTCCGTTTCTTCTTCGCTCACCGCTCTCTATCCCGGACCGAGCCCCCAAATGTAGGATGGGAGCAAGAAGATGAGAAACGGATTAAAGTTATAGTAAATAATTTAATAAATTGAAAGGAATACAAAATTTGATAGTTCACGTTTCTACGGTTCGGCCAAGACTAGACTGTCCTTTCGACGCTGTCGCGTTTTTTTATACTACGCATTCACACTCTTTTGTTTCACACTCGTACATCACACACACTCATACCACGCAAAAATTAATTCCCCTTTACCGAATCCCACATATATTTGTAAAGTTTTGGGTAATTCCCAGTGATAGTCTTTCATTGGCAAACACATACAAAAGAATTTCAGTATTGTATTAATTCAGCTATGTTACGCAACAAAATATCTTTCTCTTATAGTTTTATTAAATGTAATATACCATTGGGATAAAAAGATCACTAAATCTCTTAGAACAGAAGATGACCTCGAAATGACCTTTACATTCATAGCCTAATATTCCCCCTCCAATATTGCATTTTTATAAATAACAAAGTAAGTCATTTTAAAAGGAACATTCGTGTGCATCGAATACGGTTCTACAAAAGAAGACAAAAATGGCGACATTCGTATTTTTATTTGCCATACGCGTTTCTCGATGTCTCGACAGTTTTTGATTATACGGCCAGTGAATCACGACTACAGCACCTTTTTTTTCTTTTTCCTTCCAATTCGAGTGCCTACGTACCGAATATTTTGCTCGTTCATACGTTCGATGAGTCACGCCGCAAACACACACACGGACGCGCGCAAGTACATACGTTCGTTCGAATCAACAACACTCGTTGAATTCGCAAGAACCTTCGATACGATACGTCGTATTACACACAAATCTCACGCCTCTATTATCGAACGAATTCCATGAAAGTCAACAACTCGATGACTTAAGCGTATAAAAAGGTTAACGTTGAAATTCGAGTCGAAGATTCTTTCGTTTACGCTGCACCTGTCGTTTGGCGCGAAATTTGAATGTTTTAAATAGCGCGCGCCCAAATCTGTGTTTACATTTGAACAATCTTCTTGAAATTTCTTCTTGAAATTTTCTCAATGAACCGAGTATAACAATAAAGATTAGGAAACTTGAATTGTTTGCACTTTGACGTCAGTGTTTTATTGAAAATTGTTTATTGTTGATTAAGGCAATTAAGCACAAATATTCAGAACTGTTCATGTAATAATTTTGTGTTTATTTAAAGAAAAATTTAATAATAATTAGCAAGATTAAAAATTGATGACTGTCTAAAGTTAAACATAAAGTTAAATATCTTTTTGTTATACAGAAAGTAATATATTATAAAATTGATAAACATAAAAAGAGAAAATTGTAACACACTGTTACAATTTTGTTATATTACCATACTGTTATATTACCTAAGTTACAGGTTTATAGACACACTATAACATTAGAAGGTAATACTCTAACAAGTCACAAGAACATATCATAAAATAAGGTTATAAAATACTCCATTTAGCAATTTTCGATAAGAAATTATTGCGTAACCTTGCTCGGACTGTCCAACTTTAAAAAAGGAAAGAAAAAATGATAGCATTATTTTTAAATTTATCTTACACGAAGTGAATTATTTAAAATATAGAATAATCCTCAAACTCGTATTACCGTAAATAGGCAATATAACGAGAGGTTTGAATATATAAATCTTTCTTAACTTGTTTTCATGAAAATATGTTTTCAAATAATTTCGAACGAGCGTACATAGACGTAAAATTGTTTTCGCAAATTTTTTCAGAGTCGACGATTATAAACAGCGAGGTCGAGAAGAGGATTCACCAGAACGATGACGAGCATTTGTCACGCAGATGCGTTATCGCGTTGCGAAACTTCAGAAACGATGACAGAAATATACTTTCGAACAGACGCTGAAGATACGTGGGTATATGCATGTTTGCGTAGTGCTTCTAACTTTTGATTAACCGGTGCTTTAATTAGTCGTCTTGCCAGAAAATTTCGTATTATTATATGTATGGTATATATTTAACGAGTCAACAAAGATATTAATTCGAGCTTCAACACTCGAAAGATAACACGATTTCTTTCCAACGAGATATTATATTTTAAAGAATTTTATTGTTGCAAAAATGATCCGGGTAATCCCCCTTTTTTGTTTATGTACATTTCAAGCATTTCAATTTACCTTTATCATTTGTTCGTGACTATTTTACAAACTTGTTTTACAAAGCTATTTTACAAAGTTTTAGAAATTTGAGATTTTGGCGTGCTCAAATTTTCAAGTTTGCAAATTGTAAAATACAGAAACCTAACCCTGATAAAAATACTAAACCTCGTCGCAAATGTCACGGATAAGGCTGATGTAATTTTACGTCATTAAAATCCTGACGCAGCTTCTAAAGTGCATGATGACAAAAGTCCTGACATTTCATCTGTCATTTGAAGTCCTTATTGTTAAAAGAGTATACTCTTAATGTCACATCGGTTCAATTGATCAAGTAAATCGATCGTATATGTTCGCATTCACCTTTGCAATTTATCAATCATTTTTGAGAAGCCGAGCCTTACATGGAGGAAAACAATGAACACAGGCAACCGTTACATCTACAGATAAGCTCAGATGTGCAGATAAGCTTGTCGTTTGGCACATCGAGAGATATCTCGAGCCTATTTATTCTCCATTGATATCTAACGTTATCTGCACCTCCATTTTATTTTCCTCTATTTAACGTCCTATCAACATGATCAATGGTCCCTTCAAATTTTTCTCGGCCGCTCGCTACTTAACTTGAAAATTCGGAAACTTTGTGAAACTGTAAAGAGATTCCTTTATTTAAGATACAGTCGACAGTATGATCGTTATCATCTTTTAAATCTCTTTCAATCTATAAGATGGCTATCCTAAAAATTCCCATTTTAATACTTTGTGCAATTGTAAAGTTTTGTTCACAATTCTGTTATTTAACACATCACTACCTTCCAAATTTAAATCTCCCAATCACAAGATAAGCTAACCTAAAAACTCCCATTTTAATACTTTGTGTAATTGTAAAGAAGTTTTGTTCACGATTCTGTTATTAAACACATCAGTACTTTCCAAATTCAAATCTCTCGACCACAAAATAAGCTAACCTAAAAATTCCTATTTTAATACTTTGTGGAATTGTAAAGAAATTTTGCTCACAACTCTGTTATTTAACTCATCACTACCTTTCAAATTTAAATCTCTCAATCACAAGATAAGCTAACCTAAAAATTCCCATTTTAATATTTCGTGCAATTGTAAAGAAATTTTGTACACAATTCTGTTATTCAACTCATCACTACCTTCAAAGTTCAAATCTCTCAATCGCAAGATAAGCTAACCTAAAAATTCCCATTTTAATACTTTGTGCAATTGTAAAGAAATTTTGTTCACAATTCTGTTATTTACCACATCACTACCTTCCAAATTTTTAAATCTTTCGATCACAAGATAAGCTAACCTAAAAATTCCCATTTTAATACTTCATGCAATTGTAAAGAAATTCTGCTTCCAATTCTGTTATTTAACACATCACTACCTTTCAAGTTCAAATCTCTCAATCACAAGATAAGTCACCTAACCTCAAAGTTCTGGTTTTAAACCTTATGAAATTGTCGAGGAAACTATTCTAATACCATAAATTATCTTCCAAATGCAGATCACCCAAAAATTCTGATTTTAATTTGCGAAATTCACAATTCACAGAGAGCATCGTCAGTCGCGAATCTATCGAAGTCCGAGCATCTAATTGTTTACTGATAACGAAGCAGCTTCTTTAGTAGCCTTATCAGCTATCCCGTTGTCTCTTACGCCATTTTAGTTTTGTTCGCGGAGTTTACTTGAATGGCGAGCAATGCTGCGCTTTTTTTCAACAGAATCGTCATACAGTCGTTAACGATCATGACGCAAATCGGCGCCTCTTGTTGTTTTTTGTTGCTTTGTTTTTCTAAGAAACTTGTAAGTACGTATCTCGGTAGCCGGATTAAATCGGCACAAATGTCAGATATGATTTAACCATCGGCAATATTGATGGCGAGAGTGATAGTGGCTACAAGAAACGATAAAAGTTTTAGATGTGATCAAATTAACGAGTGGTTGTAATGAAATTGGCGATATAGGAAGACTCTTTGTCATGTAAACATTAATCTGTCTACCATGTTATTAGTACAATGTTATACAAATGAAGTGATTAATAATAATTAATATCCATTTCACTAGGTAATTTGCAGTTCGATTTGAAATACATCTATTTACTAAATTAACTCAATGTCCATTAGTAAACGCCATTTTTTTACGGACTATGCTATTACACTTTTGTATCTATCAGCTATTACTTTACATATACTTAAGATATACTAATTAACTCATTTATAAGGATCTTTTAATTTATGTTAATTGTTAGGTGTTTGACGCAGTAATCGCTCTCGCTTAAATGCGTACATTTTCTGATTTTCCTCTATTTGCGAATAAATTATAATTTATAGTAAGGTCTTCTTAATTGCCTGCGAAAAGCTATCGACAGCCTGCTTTAATTAATTCTTGATATATAATTGATAACATTTGCAATTGACAACAAATGAAATTCATAATAAATAATACAATTTATATTATTTTTGTTTGATGTTATAATTTTGATTTAAAAGAGTATAATTAGTAAACGCGAGGACGCAGTAATATGCTTACTTCGGGGTGCAAAATGGCGCCGGCTCTGCTTGAAGGATTTACCTGATGGACCTTCTTTATTTTCTGCAGCAAACTGATCGAAGAATTTATGAAGTAGAAGTAACGGAAGTCGATGCGTTTTTAAAGTGATAAAAATATCCTTGCATTCTGCGGTAATCATGCAGAAAAGGTATGTACAAACTTTTCAATAAAATTTTCAAAGATAATGAATCTGGCGATTTCTTCAATTACATGTAGATCTTAAGTGTATCTTAATTAATAATGCATCTTAATTTCCCTGTCAAAATATCACTGTTATAAATATTTGATGAACCTCTCGAACTGCAATATTGTACAATAAAATTGTCTTAACCTTCCTAACACCACCATCAATAATTAAAATTCTGAAAATCACTCATATTATAAAGCACAGCCATAAAGTTAGTAGGATGGTAACAATTTTTTTTTGAGGAATCAGTTCGGTAAATTGGGGTTGGTTCGATGAATTTTTATGATGCATTTCCGCGTTCGAACAATTATCTGAATCGGTTCGAGTTCCTGTGTCACCTGTCGCGTGTCATTTCGCTGTCCAATTATCCTGTTGGCGAGAGTCGAGAACGGAGTTCAACGGATTCCGCGGAAGAAACGTAGAACGATGCCAGGACGAAAATAGGATCCGTAGGATGTTGCTTTGAATATTTCACCAGCATCCGCGAAAGCTCTTGACGTTATTTGTATTGTAGCGTTTCTATAAGAGGAATACGAATTCAGCGACAGATGTTACGTGGATTTACTTCGTTTCTACGATGTGTCTCTAAATATCGACCAGTTCTAATTACAAGTTGTTGGATAAGTAATACGAGCAAATTATAACTTTTCTGTTTTTGGTGGGTACTTGGTATCATTACTCACTTTGTATAATAATACCATCAAACTATTTTACTTGATAAGTTGACTGAAGTAATAGTGTTCATTGCTTCGATCTGCCATCTTACTGGACACGCGTAGTAAAATTAATTTAGGTCTCTTTTTATAGTTTTGTGTATTCGATTTTTTAGAAATTTCACTTCGGAAGAATTTATTTTTGATATTCAAAATGTTGCTATATGAGCGTAAAGAATATTTAAGTAAATTAATCTTAATTTTTCCAAATTTTTTCCAAGCATTTTTCTGCATACGTCAACATTAGCCGTCAGTACATCATAACTATTTAAATAGATGTTTAATGCATCTACAAAATCCATAAGATTACAGAAATACACAGTACGGTTAAAAAAAGCACTCATAACCTATAATATAAATATGTCGATTGGGATTCCCCCGTAATGTTCACTGATAAAATTGGTCGATACAATATATCGCTAATTTTTTTTAGTCTAATCGTTTCTGAAGTATTGATGCATTTATCGGTGATAATATATAATACTGTATGTAAGATCATGGAGCTATATCATTTACAGTTATCGTTGACAAGGAGGCCGATGACGCATTGTAATTTGGTAGAGTCATTTGCAAATAAGAGGATAAGGAAGATTATAGCATAATCAATCTACTGTCTGATAAGATTTGACTTATGCTGCAATCTCTTATTTTTTAAGAGTAGCAATATAGTTTACTATATTGGATTGAGTAGGAACTAGTAAAATAAAGTTTTTTAGGTTATGTTGATGCAAGCTGGAGTTGCATTTGAAATAATATTTATTGCTTTCCCTAATTTTGCAGTAGTTATTCTATAAATTATCTGTTCTTTACTGTTGTAAGATAATGTTCATATAATACACTGAATTAACCAATAAGTAATACAAACTAGAGATTTTTAGTTTATGTCAATATAAGTGTTTTTTAAGGCTGAAACAGGAATAACATTTATAACTTTTCCTTTTCTGTACTAATTGTTCTATGACTGTTCCTAATTCTTGTAAGATACTATCCAAATAAAGAGTAGATTTTACCATCCACATAGAGACCTAAAGATTTTTAAGTTACCTTCACACAAATGGCTCTTAGTTCCAACTTTAGAAGAATATTTATTACCATCTTTTACGACACTCATTGCATAAATTTGTGCATAATTTCTCAGTACCTGTGCTAATAATTAACGACACTACCAGAAAGGTATTTGTCAGCTTTCCGATTTTCGTAAAAGCTGTACGTCTCTTTAAACAACGTTTAGGTTGTTAGGGCCTCGGTCAGGGATTCGAACAGTAAATTATGCGATCGGGTCAGAAGGGACGGCAGGTTCTCCTCGGAACCTTCTCTCCCTGTTTTGCCATCAAACCCTCCTTTTATTCTTCGTACTCTCTGCTATATACCTGGTTCGAACCTTCGTTTTCTCGGGACGCAAAGCGGGTTGTTCGGTTCGCTTCGCAGATGCTATGCACCGGCCAAGACAAAGACCTCTCGCTAAGCTGGCTTTACGGCAAGTATCCCGGAAAAATCTTGAAATTTTTCCGGGAACTACCTGCCTTCTAGACTGTGATGAGACGGCTGCGGCCTCTTTGTCAGTGATTTCTTTCGAGACGGAACAACCGCCTTACCGGGAATACGAAATCGGCTAAGAGAGTCGACTGAGATTTTTATCTTCCTTGGAACATGGAAACTTTTGTTTCCTTTTTCCTTTGCTTGAAAATGTAGAGGAAACTTGCCTCTTATGGGGAGCTTTGCTCGTAGATTTAGCTTAAGTAGAAGAATATTTCGGAATTTTGCATTTGCTGCTTTTAAATGTGTTTCGAGAAAATTTTAAAATTTTCTTAACACAATTGTCAAATAGTAATTTTATTAACAAACCCGACTATTAAAATGTTGTTGATAATAATTGTATCTCTTGAATATCTGAGAACTGATCCAAGTTGTTTCGACAAAATTTAAAAATGTTCTTAAAACAATTGCTAAATAGCAATTTTATTAGCAAACCAAAAAATTAAAATATTATTGATAACAATTGTATCTCTCGATAATATCTGGTACAGAGAATTGATCCAACTTTAAAAAGCAATTTAAAGAACCGTAAATCAAGAAGAAATAAAAGCAACCTTAAATAAAGGAGAACCAAAGTACTGAACGTTTGAACGATTTCAGTAAAGCAGTGTTACTATTATATTGTCGATAACGTACCTATTTCTAATTCTCGTATTCCTACGTCCCAATGAAAAAAAGTAGAAAAAAAGTAATAAACCGGACGCGATAATTGATAACGCGTTGCTGCTTTGTTCTTTATCACGTTGCGTGGGTGAAATTGCATTTCATTCAAACGTTTTTCCCTGCCAGCGGATATTGTGCAAAATTAATAAATAATACATACGGGTGCGCGTGATTAATTCCATGCTTATTGGATCGATACGTTGTTCAATAACGGCGATAACTTGTAATTTATGTTACTACAGACGTGTAATTTTCTTCCCCCAGGATTTATAGTCGCATTCGTATGCGTTTTCTAGGATATGAACGGTAAGCTCGACTTTCACATTGATCGTGAAAAGTTATAGAAATATTTTTTCACGCTATAATTAACGTCGACTAACTGCAACCTAACACTAACGTAACACTGACCTAACAGTTACTTAATACTTAATTAACTATAATACAATTATAATGTGACTGTGATATAACTTTAACCTAACTTTTACTTTATCAAACTTAATTCCTGTCGGACTCTAATCTAACCCTATTTTAATTCTAATTTAACTCTAACTTAAACCTAACCTAGTCTGGTATACTCTAACTTAACCTAACCCTTACTTAACACGGTCTTAACTGATTTAATTCTAATCCTAACCTAACTTTTACTTTATCAAACTTCATTTCTGTCGAACTGTAACCTAACACTATTTTAATTCTAATTTAACTCTAACTTAAACCTAACCTAGTCTGGTATACCCTAACTTAACCTAACCCTTACATAACACGGTCTTAACTGATTTAATTCTAATCTTAACCTAACTTTTACTTTATCAAACTTAGCTTCTGTCAAACTGTAACCTAACCCTATTTTAATTCTAATTTAACTCTAACTTAAACCTAACCAAGTCTGGTATACCTTAAATTAACCTAACCCTTACTTAACACGGTCTTAATTGATTTAATTCTAACCTTAACCCAACCTAACCTAAATTTACTCTTATCTTATTCTAACCTAACCTATCTCTAATTGTAATCTAACAAATTAACTCTTCTTTAAATCAAACCTAACCTAACCCTAACAGTAACAAATTTGAATACATAATAAAATATTAACAAAATATTACAAGTAGAATAATGGTGGAATAAATGTTCGTGTATCTGTGTGGTCTCTATATGGGTACTTTCCCAGGAAGAAAACCGCGTTCAGTTCCAAGATAAAGTTTATGGGAATGGATCAAGTTCAAAGAATTTTCCAGATCTCTCGCGAAAGCTTAAGCATGGTTGTACACACCGCCCGTAGGAACAGGTTACACGATCTCATCAGTACACGATGGTGTCTCCCTCGCGATGGCGGATCTCCCTGTGGAACAAGCGGGATATTGAAACGAGGGGACAAGAGAAACCAGCCAAGGGAAAGAGAAGCAGATATCGAGAGAGAGGAAGATAAGACCGTTGCAAAGTACGCGCGTACGATAGAAAGGGAAGCGAAGAAACGAGAATAAAGGAGAAGAGACAGAGAGGATGGAGAAGCGGCGTTCGGTAAAAGGTGGGATGATAAAAAGGGCCAAGAGAATAATAATAAAGAGACAAGGAGGCAAGATAATGTACGGCGTCGTGCTAGCGTCCATTCATGCTTTTTATTCGTTAGGTGATTAAACCTCGCAGACCGGCCAACCTCGTATCTCACCTTGCCTCACCTGCCTTCCTTTCTTCCTCCTTTTCTTTCTTCTTCTTTTTCTCTTTCTCCTTCTGATGCCGGTTCTCAACCGATCACGTACTTTACGCACACCACTGAACTTGATATTTCAATGATTTAATGATTCTGTTCTAGAGAATGGCTCTCGGCAATTTCTGCTCTTTCAAGTGAGTTCGACGCCAGGGTTACACATTAAGTTTCAGTAATTAAAATTTTTCATCTTTTCAAAATTAACTGCTATTATTCTACATACTTAAATTGTCTGCCTACGTAGGGTTTGAACAGCTATTATTTCACCCTCGCGTTATATCGCAGTGAGCAATATTACCCACATTACTCCACCTTCTCATTATATTACCCAATATTGCTGTAACGAGTGTACCTTATTTTTTTAACCGAAAATTAGTCAAAAGTAATGCTAGTAAAAGTTTATCCCTAGAAAGGTGCATCTGTTGAAAATGTTCGTTGAAACGGGGATAGTGCCATAAGCGACCCGCTAAAAAAGCCTCGTGATCTCATTATCGAAGAGAGAAGATGGCTGGCAAAAACGCATCGGGCAGACAGAGATCGTCGGATAAGAGCGATATTGAATCGGACAGGAGGCCGAACGGAAACGAAGAACAGAACGGATGATTCCGGGCAGCATCGGTGAAAAAGAGAATCTCGAGAAAGGTAGGAGGGAACACGTAGCTGGTTCAGAGGCTGTGTCAATGTGTCAGAGAGACGGTTTTCGTGTCGGGGTTGCCTTTTATGTCCATGTAATGTGGGACCTGAAGGAACTCCTAAGAGAAAGAAGTGGGGCCTGAAGCAGGGCCCCTTCTACCGTCCTTTCCTGGCCTAACCGCCGCGCGCTGCCTCTGTCACCCTTTCTTCCTCGTACGGCCTTCTTGGGAACCCGACAGCACAACATTTCGCCTTCATCCACATGGCCCCGCCTATATTTACGAGCATAAAGTAACGTTGTACTTTTTATTTTTACGCTCGTCTACTTCGTCCAGATACTTTATCGTATGCCGTCCTCCTTGGTTCAATCGAGCAATTCAACTGATTAATGATATAGGTGGCAGGGAAATAAGAAATGATTTTTTTGGGGGATCGGAAATTACGCGTGTCAGGTTGGCTGTATTTTCAATTTTTTGTTCGTTTACTAGGATGAATCATTTTCACGTGGTTATCTGTCATAGTACTCTTAATATATTCGAGTAGTAGTTCTGGTAGTTGCAGACTCTTATTGCTGCAGATTGTCGGTGAGGCTTTCCACTTAGCAATATATGGGGAGGATTAGTTTTCTTTGATACTGTGGAAGCATGTAGTTATGTTATGTTCAGGAATTCAGTGACCATTACTATTGACACATTGTTTTTCATAGCCCTATGAAAATGGCAATATAACGAGAGTCTACTACTAGAAGTCTGAGTAACCTTCTGTTATTAACCAAAATTTAATACTTCATATTTAACCTGATAAAATCCAAAAGAAGAAAAATTTCCTTTCATCCCAAGGGAAATTGGGATCATGACACCAACAACAATCGAGCAAGTCCCAAACTTTCGTGATTCTATTCGATCCGTATCAAGAGGGAACTGGATCGGTGCATCAACGGAATATCAAGGAGTTTCTTGGCGAGTAGACGAAGGATGCCAACGGTTGTAAGAACACTTGAATGGAGCCACGGTTAGAACCAGTATTCCAGGCTGCGGTCTCCTCCAGTGGCGTCGTTTAGGATCTCACAGAAGGGGCATCCGTTTCGAGGAAGCGGTTGTCGATTGGAAATCGTATGTGCTGCCCGCTGAATGGAGGAGATCTTCTCGTCCCGCCCCCCCGCTGCAGAGCCTGATATTTTTTTGCTCCCTTTGACGATTTCTCGTTCCCTCCGGTTCACCAGACGCGTGCGATTGATGCTGCACCCCACTACCTTCCTTTCTTTCTTTCGCAGTTTTTTCAGAGGATCCAGCTTTCGACGACGGTGAATTCATCGTTCAGTCACTGATCGGGTTCTAAGTCCAGTGGACAATGGACGTTTCTGAACAATTTTTGAAATGGTGAGATCTTTTTTATAATCTTAACATTTATCTGAATGGAGTAGGTTGACAATTACAGTCAGTTGCAATATGTGGGCACTGCCATTTTGTTGTCGATATTCTTGCTATCGCCATTGTTATTAGCGATATTATTGTTAACATTAGTTAACATATTATCACTATTGTTACCATGATTAGTACCGTTATTGGTACTGATATTATTGACATCATGTTATCAGTATTAACATGCAATTACTATTATTGCAAACTCCTTATTGCGAACTCTTTATTACTATCGTTATCGCTGTTCATTATTAGCATACCAAGTATATAATTTATGTTACTAAATACATTAATTCCTCAATTTCTGGACAAGAAAAGCGACAAAGAGCGTGTTCGTGGTATAAGTGGGGAGAGAAGAAAGAATTAGTAGAATCGAGAACAAAGCGCCGCCATTATATACGCCACTAAACGACAAACTCGTGCTTTCGTCCAAGAACGTCCCTTTTCGTGGAAGAGACATCGGATCGCACGATTTTGCCTCCATGAATTACCGAACGGGATTCCAGAGCAAATCCTGACGCACGGGGAATATCTTCTTTCTTTTCCATCGGGAGGTCGATTTTGTACCGATTCGTTCCCTGCCGATCGCCTTTACACGGATTCCGTCGACTAGTTCAGGAATCTCAATGATTTCGTGCCGAACCCTGTTGCAACTTGCAACATTGAAATTTGTTCCGACAGTTCTACGAATTCGTATATCAATGATTTGCCGGAACTACGCTCTCATCCGTTGTTAGACCTTCCGTCTGCCACAGGATCGTTTAACTTCCTTCCGTTCGTGGATAAACTTCAGTTAGAAATTGCGCTCGTTTTAACTTTGATTGAATTTGTTTTTAAAGCGATCTGATTGGGGTTGTTTTGGGTGCATTGAAAGGGGTGGGTATTCTGAAGTGTAGTATAGGGGAGTCTTGTTATATTGCCGATAAGGAAGTTGTGGTGTTTTTGGAAATTTGAGAATTTAGAAGGTGGGGTATTCAATAGTTTTGGAATTGGAGAATTTGGAGACTGAGAAATTAGGAAATTTTGGGAATTTATTGAAATTTAGGGATTTGGGAATTTTGGGATTTGGGGATTTTGAGATTTGGGGATTTGGGGATTTGGGGATTTGGGGATTTAGAAATTTTGGGATTTTGGGACTTGAGGATTTTGGGATTTGAGGATTTGGGGATTTGGGGATTTGGGGATTTTGGAATTTTGGAATTTTGGAATTTTGGAATTTTGGAATTCGGGGATTTTGGGATTTTGGAATTTGGGGATTTGGGGATTTGGGGATCTAGGGATTTGAAGATCTAGAGATTTGGGGGTTTAGGGATTTGGTAATCTAGGGATTTGAGAATCTAGGGATTTGGGAATTTAAAGATTTGGATATTTGGGGTTTTGGGAATTTGACGATTTGGGTACTTGAGGATTCAGGGAATCGAGGATTTGGAGATTTGAAAATTGGAATATTTGGAAAAAGGGATTTAGAAAATTAGAAAATTAATAAATTAAAAATTGAAAAACTTCAAGAATTTGATAATATAAAAATTGAATTCAAGCTTTAAAAATTGAATACGAACATATAACATGGCAATATAACAAGAGTCTGAAAATCTCCATATTTCCGCAATATAACAAGAGTCTGAAAATCTCCATATTCCGACAATATAAGAAGAGTGCACTACACTCACCCCTAAATGTAAAAACATAGCTACGACAATTAAGCCTTCATTCGATAACCCACATATCGAATGAAGGCCTAATAATTCATATCTGTTTTCGTCTTCGATTCCCGTAAAATGTTGTTGATAAAAAAGCACCTCGTTGAAGGAAAATCGAAGCCAAGGAAACGATCGTGAAGGAAAGACCGGTTTCCAAGAATTGGCCAGCAAATTCGGTTGAGCCAGAGACCAGTGGAACCACGTAAAAAAAATGGGCCAACGCTCCAAATTTGTAAGTCCCGCTTCCGGGCGACTGAACGAGCCGATCCCAAAATAAGGCTCGTGAGAATCAGAAAATTCCACTCCCACGTTCGCTCGCCGCTGAGATGAGCCACGGGAGGGTATGGCACGTTGCCAGCCTGACGTCAAAATTGCGGGGAACTCGTCTCTTCTTTCGTTATCTTGCCCTTATTCCGATTTTAGTCCGAACGACTTTCCTCTATGCTTTATTCGAACATTTGTCTTTCACCGAAAAACGTCGCGGACATGAGTTACATTTGATTTCATCATATTCGGATATAATTTTTGCGAAACTTCTGTAATTTTTTGGTATGAACTTCCTGATTGGTTAATCCTGTTGAGTAGTGGATTTATTGGCTAGTTAATTTTACTGGAGACGAAAATTGGATGGTCTTGCTGGATTATAAATTTATTAGTTCATCTTATTGGGAGCTAAAATTATACTGGGTGGTTAATCTTGTTGGATAATTTACTAATTAGTTAATTTTACTGGATAAGAAATTTATCAAATATTTATTAGTTAAACGGGGATTTAGATACATGAAGAACAAAATAAAAAAGTGATTGCAGTAGGAATTGAATGCGTTCTGAATTCACATTAGAACTGAATAATAGACTATTAGAAGTATGTCGAATTTAATAGACATTCTATTTATAATTCCAAAAATAGGTCGATAAAACTAATATAGATGGTATGACGCAGAACTATGGCGAATAAAGAGCGACGACGCTATCTATCAAACTAACCTAACCTAACACTTGAATTTGGCGCCAAACGTCAAGATAATAAATATTAGTCTGCATTTCGACATTTGTCGAGTTTCGTACTTAATGACTTTATACAACTTGTAAAAGAAGTGTTACTTTTTTAAAAAAACTGGTTAAAAAAACAATGTTTATATCCAAAATTACCAATTCGATTTTACGGCCATATAACGAGAATCTACATTCGTTTGTTTTTGTGACTGCGAATAATACAATGAGAATCCGTGGCAATGTAACGAGAATTTATAATCTGTCTGTGCTACGCGAAGCTAATAGGCTTCTCGCTATTCATGAGAATTAAAAAATGCATACTTTTTTAATTGAAAACATCGTGTAACAATGGGTTAATGCATAATTCCTGTCTTCACGTCCATCTTGTTTAATCTGAACAATGTACACAACGAACACATATTCCCCTTCAAATAGCGATATACTGTATACTTTCTGCAGACTGCAAATGATCAGTGACTTTAGTGATGACAACTTCAAACGCATTGCAAGGAATTTCCAGGAAGAGATACATCACGAACCGGTAAGTATAACTTTCGTAATCTCGCATCTTTCACATTCCGTTGCAATTGTTCACGTTCACCACGCCCATTAGATCACTATTTTTATGCTGC
This sequence comes from Megachile rotundata, assembly GCF_050947335.1. NCBI lineage: Eukaryota > Metazoa > Arthropoda > Insecta > Hymenoptera > Megachilidae > Megachile > Megachile rotundata. The sequence goes on from NC_134984.1 coordinate 14,788,390, forward strand.
GCAATAATTTTACTGTTCAATATGGATGATTGAAATGTAAATTTTAATGTACTTGTCTCATATTTTGTTCATTCAATACTTTCTGAGTTTTACGTTTTTATACGATGAAATTTTCAGAATTTTGCGTCTTTGGATCTTTAGAATTTTCAGTATTTGATTTTTGAATGATGGGTTTTGGAGAATTGGTAATTTTGGGGATTTTGATTTCAATAATTTGAAATATTGGAGTTTAGAGACTTAGAAATTATTATTTATTAACGCTACTTTGTAATTTGTTGCATGCTTTTAAAGAAACATTCATTTTTATAGATTATTCCATTGTTAAAGTTTTAAATATTGATAAAATTTAAGTTATTTGTCGAAAGAAAGTAATTGAAATGCCTTCTCGCAAAGAAGTATCTAACGCGCATGCGCGTGGTATATACAGCGCATGCGCAGTGAGTCTACACACCCCGTACTGTACTCCGAAAGCCTATTTCATTTTTCGTAGATAAATACTTAAACTTTATCAAAAATTTCTAACTCAAGCAATTAAATATTAAATTTATAGCAATCTTTACATACTTCAACAATTTAAAATAACCTTTCTTTTAAAAAATTAACCAATTTCAGCATAAAGTGAGTCTACTACTTTTTCTCAAAAACGAAACTTAAACAATTCAAACTAAATTCATAGACAAATATAACTAATCAAATATAACAAATCTAAAAATATAACTAATCAGTAGAAGTGCATAAATATGTTAATAATACTTTTAGGTTGCAAATTGTACTTTCGTATTCTAAAATGAGATTTTACTTTGCCCGTAACATACACATATGAAACTACTCAGGACGACGATCTTTATATCGTCAAGACAATTAAAACCGATGAGCTGTACCTTCTGCATAATCTTTTTTTTAAATACACTGACGTCATTATTTTATAAAGGTCCGTTTGCACCTTAATTTGGCACGATCGTTCACTTCCGGCTCGATTTACTTTCGCGCAAGCTCGCCGGAAATGTACGCGCAATATTTGGTGCAACGAAGGACGACGAATTTCTGGCAGAATGACAAACGTGCAATCGTTAGTGCGTCGCAGCAGTTTGCGCACTCGGTTAGCCGTTTCGTTTCGCAGAAACGACTGAACGGTTTAAGTTGAAACCGTCAGCGATATCCATCCTCGTGCACATTTATATGGAGTGTTTCATAACACGTGGCACTACAACTTTGGAGCTGACTTCATCTTGCATAAAAATGATGAAAACAAAAGTTCGCATAATTAGATTCAATTATACGTGACTCATGATCGATATGTTGACTCTCACACAGGAATCATGGGGGGAGATTTTCCAGAGGATTCTGAATCGTTCAAAGAAAAATTACCTTTTGTTTTTTCCTTTTTTTAATATAATTGGAAATTGAAAATCCACCCTCATCTCATTGTCCACATATTACTGGAGAAATAAACCGCATTGAAGAAATGAAAGAAATAACTGTATTTAATAATAAATGTCCATAAAAGGCAGATGAATGTCTGGATCGAAAAATGATTGGCACGCAATCACAGTCGTGCATTTTACCCCGCAGTTCCATTTTTATTAATCATCGTTCGGTATCCCGTTGCTGCTCACTTTTGCGAATCAAGATTCCTTTATAGAAGTCGGACGTCTGCCAAGTATACTCGAAGCCAAGAAGAAAGAAGAATATAGCAGAGAGGGAGATTCCAGCCTCGAAGCAAAATTCATTGAGGGAACAATTCGGTTTATTAAATCGATCATAAAGCGAACGACCATCGATAAGGATTTTAATCGTTCTCTTTCTGGTTCGCTCGCTTTCGCGATGTCGAAGGGTAATGATTAATCGATAACTCCGTAGGTCGATTAAAATAGACGCCGAGGATAGGATTTCGGAGCGATGCGTGTGCGGAATCGCGATTTGGAAGGCCGCCAAAATTCACCAGTTTTAGCTGCATGGGCAACAAAAGGCCTTGTGCACCGACCAGACACACATGGGGAAAGATTGAAATAGGCAATTAGTGGATGCTACGAGAACTTGGGAAATCCACTATACGCGTCAGTTAGTCACTTCGTCGTACTTTTCTTTTTTATTTCGTGCCAAGCCGCTGCAAAATCCCTAACCTCTACGAGGAAAATCCGTTTAACTATGAATGACGGTAACAGATATCTCAAATTATTCTTTATGAGGTTTCTCGGTATAGACAGTTTAACTTGCAGAAGAGATGTGATTATCGATTATCGATATCTTATAGATACCTTATTAAATGGATATTATGATAATGAGATATCGGTAACGTGGTTAAAATATCATTAGTGTGAATTGGAGGAGAGTTATTGGATTTAATTCGAGGATTTGCGAATAGGGAAATTTTGAGATTTGGAAAGGGGATTTCGAGAATTTACAAATTTGGAAATTTAGAATCTGGGGAATTTGGAATTTGAGAAATGTGGATATTGGGAAAATTGGGGAAAATAGGGAAATTGAGGAATTTGGAATCTGGGGAATTTGGAATTTGGGGAATCTGGAATTTGGGAAATTTGGAGTTTGGGGAATTTAGGGAATCTGTGATTTGCGAAATTTGGAATTTGGGGAATTTGGAGTTTGGGGAAATTGGAGTTTGAGGAATTTGGAATTTGGGGAATTTGGAATTTGGGGAATTTGGAATTTGGGGAATTTGGAATTTGGGAGATTTGGAATTTGGGGAATTTGGAATCTAGGAAATATAGAATTTGGAAGATTTGGAATCTAGGGAATTTCGAATTTGCGAAATTTGGAATTTGGGGAATTTGGAAACTAGGGAATATGGAATTTGGGAGATTTGGAATCTAGGGAATTTGGAATTTGTAAGATTTGGAATTTGGGGAATTTGGAATTTGGGAGTCTTGGAATCTAGGGAATTTGGAATTTTGGGAAATTGGAATCTAGGGAATTTGGAATTTGGGGAATTTAGAATTTGGGGAATTTGGAATTTGAGGAATTTGGAATCTGGAAAATTTGCAATTTCACAAATTTGGAATCTAGGGAATTTGCAGTTTGTGGAATTTAGAATTTGACCCTCTAAAAAAAAATACCTCTTATAATCTCAATTTCAACTAACATAATTTACCTCTTTCAAATAAAAAAGCTAAATGTAAAATTTTCAAGATGAAAGTGATGTTGCAATACAACGTGCACGATCACAGAGAAAGACGAAGAAAATAGTAGAAAAAAGAACGTTTGAGAAGGCTTGAAAGGATCGAAAGGTAAGAGGAATAAGGTAAAGGAGGAAGAAGAGCCGAGGGTTCGAGGTGAAGGAGGAAGAGAAGCCGAAGATTCGAGGTAAAGCAGCTACGAGACCGATAAAGCGTCAGACCCGTAATAAGAGCTGGCAGAAAGTTAGCTGAACCATGAAGCCGAGCTTCGAGTGTACCAGGATGCTGAGAGTTCCAGGAACATCGTCTCTTCTTCCAAAAGTCTACTCCCGACTTCGTTGTTTCGCCTTCCTCTCCTCTTTCTTATTAAAGTATCTTTTCACGCGACACCCCTTGTTGAACCTATGGCTTTTACCGTCTTGACATTTTCTTGGATCTTTCACGTAATTAGAAATTGGCCGAGTGCTGACTCTCGTTTTATTGCGAGTTCGAGCATTTTTAACTACTTCTGCTGCTTTGCAGATTTCTATGGGAAGTTGTTAGTTCGACGATCTCGGAATTTGAAGATTCGACAAGTAGCAAATAGATGAATTTGAAGATTTGTAATTTTGAAAGTGTCTGAATTTGTAAATTTGAGAATGGGTGATTTTAAGAGTTTTTAAGTTTGAGCATTTATCATTGTAAGGATTTCTAACTTTGAGAATTTATGACTTCACAAAATTGTAAATCATAAATTTGACAAACTGCAAATAAATTTGATAATGTATAATTTGTAAGTTTACAAATTTGCAAACTTGAAATGAAAAAATTCTAAATTCCCAACCCAATAATTTCTGAATTTCCAAATTTCGAATTTTGAAAATTCCTCTCACGATCAATATAACGGGGTTTAAAATTGAAACTTAAATAAAGGGATATGGCTAAAAAGTCTTGAGGGCGTCTAAGCACTTATTCATTACTTTGTCGCAACATGAAATAGTCATTTCGCGAATCCTGTCGTTGTCAGCTGCCATCGAACACGACAGTTGCAACAGGTTGCCATCGAGTTAGGTCAGTTTGGCTTACCTCAGTTCGTATCAGAGCCGCCGCTTTGCTGAGCTGTTACGTGCAAGTAGTAATAAGACATCATGACATCGACTCATGCTATATCCACCTGTTGAATTCAGACTGTTTCCATGTAGAACCGTTTCTGTGATTTAATTACTCTGATTATGGACATGTTGCGTCTCAGTTATTCTGCAACTATAACCCTTCATTGTTATACTGGGTGTTTCTTCATATCCAACCTGAAACATAGTTATTTTTTTTGTTAAAATATATGGAAAATATAGCATAATATTGGAGTATAAGAAATGTAGCAGTTTCGTTCGTGAACAAATTGAATTTAAAAATTCTTGAAAATAAAGTACTAACAAATTTATTTATGTCAAGATGAATAATAACAATTCTGTTTATTCAATGGTTAATGAAATGTTTAGTGTAACTTGAAGTTACAGTAGGTACTGAATTTGTTAATGTGACATTTGAAGATTTCTTTTGCGTCCTATGGTCGCCATCTTAGTTTCTACGTGACAAAATGGTGGCCATCTTAATTTCTACGCGACAAAATGGTCGCCATACCAATTATAGATTAAGTAGTATAAATTAAAAGATCAAATATCTTTGTTACTGATAGCTGCATGTTTCTATATCAGTAGTATTATGTTAAAAAATTGGTCGTACTTTTGTAATTTAGTAATGTAATTACAATAGTATGTAATTTTTGTAAGAAATAATACATTATATAATGCATAACTTAAAAGTTATTCAAGGCGATCGAGTTAGCCACACCCTGTATATGTTTTGTAAAAGGTATGTGGAAAAGGTATGTTTAGCATACTACACCAAATAACATAAGTTAGTAATGTTTATTAAGAGTAATTTTATCCGAATATATTAACTTTAGCAACTATGATGAATCAAAAACACAAACAAGTATTGCTGCAATCTTAAAAATGTACATATAAGAACAAATATATAAATTAATTTTGATTTAATGTACTAATTAAAACTAGTTTGTAAACTAGTATAAAAAATATTAATGAAGTTAAGTACTATGGGAATAATAATTTTGTGATGATTATTTAAGTGGAAGATTTGTGAAACTTCTGCCCGACGTTCAAGTTTTTATCAAGCATATAGATAATATTTAATTGGTACAGATTTTGTGTTATTTATTGTATTTTAAAACAGAAAATATTAAGAGGTGAAAATTCTGAACGCATTACGTGATTTGAGATATTCTGGGACACCTTAAATCAAGCCAAAAATTCACTTAGCTTAACGTGAAAAATGTATTCTCACCAACAGAATGCACGCTTCTATTTAAAGCTTCGGCTTGAATCACTGCACTAAATAAATATACATATTTGTGTGACAAGTTAAAGTAATGATAATGTTTTGGAACAATGTTTTAAGTTATTTACTTAATTCTACCTCAATGAAACCGTTTCATTGATGCGAGAACAAAAATAATTAAAGATCATACATTTTTTTAAATGTAACACAATAAATTAACAGAAGAAATATTTTAAGTGTTATACTGTTAACTTTTATAATCCGAAAGTACTCTATTATTGAAACAATTATTTATTTCACAAAATCAAATATTTATGATAATAATATATGTTCGATAAAACTGTATCTTTTTTGTAAGTATTTAAATTTGCCGCGCTAATTGAAATAGCGCCTCCATCCTTCGAGTGAGTATTTGAATGTTTGGCGGCTAAAGTGATTCTAAGTTTTGAGGAGAGATATCGAGATGTAAGATGTAATTGCAAATAAATGTATAAATAAGTTATTGACGTATGAAGTTGTAAAATTAGTAAATTTGGGAACTTAAAAATATAGAGAGAGGACTTCTGTGAATTTGAAAAAAATTGTAAATTTGAATAATTAAGGTTTTGACTACTTGTGTACTTCAACTTTTATACATTTGGAAATTTGATTAAAACATGTATATTCATTTCTTATTTAAAGAAACCCTACATTACACATGAGTGTTCGTGTTATACATATAAACACATGTGTACTCTTCCAAAGATCTATGACCATGTGCTGCTGGCACAAAAATGCCAAGTATGTAATAATACAAAGAGGCATTAAAGACTTCCCAACAAATAAGGTCAGTACAATTCATTTGATCAATATAGGAGCGAAGAGACAGTCGAGTATTATTACTTCAACGCTATACCTTCAGAGAAAAGACCCAACACCAATACCCACACATCCCTACACTTGTATCTTTCCACATATGTAATAGAATTTTTACTGTTCGGAAATTTGGATCTTTTGAAGTTTTGAAATTTCATGATTTAAATAACGAAACTGCTTCACTAATTCCCAAATTAAGAAACTGCAATTTTTACAAACTATTCCAATTACAAGCAAGCAATCTCGAAATCCAAATAACTCTCCCTACCGAACGAACATCCTAAAAATCCGTAGCAATAAGTGAATGAACGAATGAGAAATCGGAAATTGAATTTGTGAGAAGCATTCGAAAACGAAGGAAATCTAGCAAGAGCAGGATATTTCGTCATCGTGTTCTCGTTGAATCGGTCGGTTGGTTGGAGGCCGAGTTAAGTGTCGAGTCGCAAGCGGGACGCCACGGAAATAGTACAGACTGCGTCGACGGTCGTTCGTCGGGATATTACGCAAGCGGTCACTTGGTCTGGGTTCGGTTCAGGTATACGTGGGGATTCCTCGTGGCGCCGCTCGTCTGGCACACTATTCCTTCTCGCACACATACGAAGCCTCGAACGTTCGTGAACTAGTCGATGACAGACGCGGGATCTGGCATACAGGAGAACGGCATCCGGAGAATTCGTCGAGCCGCGGCTCGACCAAGGTAATTGATCGATTTATAATGAACCGGAATTGTAGCGGAGAAAACGTCCAACCGGCAATTATCCGACGGGAAATTGATACCTTTTCGATTCCGTATCTCAATGATTCCGATCAATGAACTCGATCTAAAACTTTTTTTGTTTAGATGCAGCTTTTCTTTAGTTGAAAAAACTTTTGCTTCTCCTGCATTTTCTGTACTTTTTTATTTTTACGGCTCGTTGCAATTTATGTAGCTTTTTATTTTGTTTTCTCTTCTTTTTATTTTTAACTTTTGTGCTTATTTTGCAGGTGTTGAATTTTCTTATCATTGTTTCGCTCTATTTCTTTGGTTCCAGTCTTTACATTTTATTATTGTTTTGCAAGCTTAATATAATTTAACAAAAATGTGTATTGACAAATATGTAAGAATAAAATTTATAATAAAGTGGTATTGACGTATGTATATTGTTGTACATATGTGAGATCAATTTTGACTCTATCATGCATATTATAATGCATATGTATATGTGTATGTGTATATGTATATGTATACATATGTATATGTGTATGTGTATATGTATATGTATACATATGTATATGTGTATGTGTATATGTATATGTATACATATGTATATGAATTATCTTTCTGATATGCAATATGTTATATATATTATTCTTGTAAGTATTCATATTATATATATTTATAAATATATAATACTATGTATATTACACATATATGTTATATCTGAGAAAGCACATTGTTCTTGCAAATATATTACCCCCGCAAACATTTATAAAAATAAACGCAAAATCAAGAAGTTTTTCTCAAAACCTGTTTCCGTATCATCGCATGAAATCGTATGAATTATGAACTAAAAATAACCGAAGCAATTTCTTAATGTGTACGTTACTACCGTATCGAAAGTAATAGCGATCCTCCAGTTTCATGCATTGCAGGTTTAATCGTGTTTGAAACGTTACAAACATTTTCGATTGACATTTTCGCGGCTGGATTTGCGCGACTGGCGCCTTCACGATGATCAATTTAATTTGATGCGACCGAATTTGCATTTCGGTCAAGCGTGCAGCTCTCGTTTCGCCTGTTTAATCTTCTTGATTGCTGCTTCGTAAAAACGTAACTGGCCAGCTTGTGAATTAAAATTATTACTAATGGACAATGCCGAACTGTAAATTGATTGATTCATGGTTTGTTCCAACGACGTGGACTATATCACTTTCTATTTTGTTCAATTCTTCATTTAGTTGGCTTGACAACCAATCATTTTGTCTTCAGTATATTAACCTTAGCAACTGTCATCAGATTTTCCATTGTCTTCACACCAACAATTTTCTAATTATATGTAATTTTCTATTTTATCAAATTCTTCATTCAGTAATTGCAAAAACTTGACAAGCTACCACTTTGTCTTCAGTATACCTTAGCCAGCAATCGTCATCAAAAGCTTCGATATTCCGCAAATCTTCTATTGTCTTCATGTCAATAATACCAAACTTGTATGTCTCCATTCCTGCTCTCGCCATTTTATATTAAATGCAGATGTTCCGTATAATTTCTTCAGACATTAATAAACCATGATTTAACTCCACGTGCATGCTTAAACCACAGGATACTTTCTAAAACCTACAATAAAAATACGAAATACATGATAATACGAAAAATAAAATAAAATTCGCATAAAGTTTGATCAAAATGCGGAGAATAACGACAGCGAATAAAGTAACGCGTGAAGAAGCGAAGAAAGTGAGAGAAATTTCTTTTGTCACATCGTGCGCACCATCGCCGATATAATATATTGTCTTCGGTGGTGATACAACCTTTCCGTAAAAAATCTTCAGAAGATGATGCATGCGAGTGCATAAAGAACCTGGTCCGATGTTACCAGGCTCTCTATACACCGGCAAACGAGGAATTTTCTAAACGATGCCTGTCAACGATGTGCACGCACTCCGTCGAACATTGCAGCCGTTGACGAACGCGTTTGAGATACAACATCGTCATTTCAACCCCCCTGAGTGCAGCACGCACAACTAAGGGTAATTGCGCGCACCTGTTATAGGGGTGGAAACGGTGCACTGAACTTCGTGCACCGAGCATATCGCTTGATAGAACCCCTCGCTAGATCTTTTGCCTTGATTGGAGGGTGACAAGTACCGTGTACGCATGTAAATTATTAAGAACATGCCGCTGCGTCACAATGCGACCTGCGGAATTTTAAATACCTTTAATCGCTCTTCTTAAATATTAATCATCCGGAATTATTTTGTCCGATATTAATTTTTATGATGAAAATCTGGGACTATTACTAATAGTATGGTAAGGTAATTTTCGAAAGTTAACTTCACTTTGCGAACTTTTGTGCAAATATTTATTGATAATTACAGGATAGTATTTGTCAAATATTTTTTCATTTTGCAAACTATACCATATACATTCAGTACAAATTGAATTGTACTGAAAATCGTAGTAAAATTAAGGAATAACTTATTGTTATTAAATGTTCATTCTTAAACAATTCATTGCTATTTTACTGTAACTAAGACATCGAATCTCCAAGATATTTTTCAAACAATACTTGTAATTTTGCAACTGTTCATAAAGAAAAAGATCAAATAAAAATTCAATCTTGTTTACCTATATCATCCCATCATCCAACAATTTTTCATGGAAGACACTTTGTCAATTTTCTTACAAGTAGCTGTAGTAAAGTACCTTTCATCCTTCACAGTACGTGAAATAATCGAAATCTTCAGCGTGACGACAAATCGCATTTATTTAACACCTTTCTGAAATCCATAGTGCGAAGGACGTTTTGATGAATGCGCTATTCGCATGAGTGGTTGGCGACATCAAGGCGTCCGGCACAAATACCACAACGGACAGATAGAGAGGGACTCTCCCATATTTTTAGACTCATATCGCAACAGACGGTGCTTATTATTACATTGCCACGAGCCAAACGACAATGCGCGTAATGACGTTAAAAGATCGTCCGCGTGTAGTATCTCATTAAACCACGCTCCACTTAATTTACATATATTCCGCTCTAAACACTACCGATTTCCCGTATAATTTTGCACGCTTGTGCGTTCCACTGATTTCACATTCTGGGTCACTGTCCAAATCGACGATGCTTGCTATATTTCTATCCTCGTCTATATTCGGTTTATCAATATTCACGGATTCAAATTTGGGTATAGTTTTCGATTCTGGTATTAATTAAACTAGAGATACCGTTGAATAGCGTTGGGGTGAAAATAGAGTACTTTTTGTCATTTTAGAATTTTAGGGAGATTTTTTGTCATTTTTCCAAACAACCAAATTAACCTTTTGCACTCGAAGGTGATTTGACTGTTTGCAAACAGCAACTTTAAAAATTAGTTAAAAAGTTAAATGAATTCTTTTGAGGTTATTATTTCTCTACTAATAATTTCCACTATTATTTGTTTCACTGTGTTTATACATCACACATGTCATATTATAGAGTCAGTTAAAAATGTTTATTTCAAATTATTGTATTAAATAAAATGGTGAGTGAGAGTCACCTCTCGAGCGCAAAGGATTAAATCATCAAATTCCAAATTTTTCAAATCCTCACATTACATAAATATTACAACATACTGAACGTATAAAGACCATCAATAAACATAACCAACCCCCAAATAACATAGTACATATATTAATCGTTCGTCTCCATAAAACTTCCAACTCCAAATTAACGAACATCCGCAATTTATTTGAAGTCCGTATCGATCGATTCGGATCGCATGGCCGAAGGAAGCAGGGTTGCCAGTGATTTCGGGTAGCACACCTTGCGCAGCATTTGTCGGTGGGAGGATCTAGAGGGGTGGCCCCGTTGTCCATCAGGATTCCCCGGAAAGTTACTGGCAGATGGGCGGCAGATGTCTACCATCTTGCTGCCCTGATTGTGGGTCCAGACAAAAATCAGCCGTGAAAGGTGAGTATCTACGGCGAAGCGGTGTTGTAACCGCGCTATCTTTATCCAACACATCTTTGCCGCAGGAAGAATAACAATCGTGTTCTGATGATACCCTCGCGTCGATCATAATTTTATTTAAAGACACTGCCAGATGCACGAAATTTAGACGACGTTAATTACCGTCATAAATATCTGCGTTCGTGGGTCGATATACGCTTAACTTCGGATTTCGGGGAGTTATTAGTTCGGAAGCACCAGGGTGTACTTAGCAAATTTTTTTTAATTTGTGAGGGTTTTGATGAATTATTGAATGTATATCGTATATGTTAATTATTTAAAAATACAAATAGATTCAATTGTGAACTCTTTGAGCTAATTTGAACTAATTATGAAACATAAGAAAAAGTAATATGTAAATCAAAAACTGTCTATATTAACTAAAACATGAAATAATTACGAATTTCCTGTACATCTTTGTACAAATGGTATGGTAAATGTTTAACGATGCTCGGTATCGTTAATGCTTAATAACGTCAGTATTATTAATGATTAATCATTATTCCACGCGATGCTGGAACGATGAAACAAGTCACACATGCAGTTTATGTACCTGTATTGTTGCACGTGCCCACCTATATATATCCGTCCATGAAACGGAAGTGGGTTCGCGAGGTGCATTGATCCGGTGCAGAGTTTATGTGCACGATGCAGGAACGTGGATTGGTTGAACCGACAACGAGGGAAGAAAGAGATCGGGGGCTGCAACCGAGAGGAAATGGAAAATTGAGAGGACAGAAAGGGAATAGAGGGTTGAAACGGGCTATTTACTATTTTCATTTAAATTCCTTTCGGTTCATTTGAAATTTCATCCGACGTCATACGTATTATGGTTCACGCATCGTTATGCGAATACAGAGATGTAAACCTTTATTTTTATGTATAAAGTCGATGTACAAATTCTTAAGTCCTAAATTCCTGAAATACCAAACTTGGAAATTGTCCATATTTCTATGTCCCAAATTCCCAAAGTACCAAACTTGAAAATTTTCCAAATTCCTAAGTCCCAAATTCCCAAAGTACCAAACTTGAAAATTATCCATACTCCCTAAGTCCGAACCTCGTGAAGTCCCAAAATTCCCTAGCACTGCCACAGTAATTTGCCACAATAATTAGTTAATACCTAAATATGCGTTACAAATACCCAAACTACCTAGCTGAATAATACCTACATACAAATACCTAAATACCTAGCCCAATAGCACCTACCACGTTACAGTTCGTTCATAAAATGCCCAAGTTTATTTCGTTTCATTCTACCCACAATATTTCGTGGAATCCTAGGGCAGGAGAAGAGAATCCGTTATAGATACCGAGAAAACGGGCGTCCTGGTTTGACCCGTGCTAGCTTATGACCTGAATAGCAGATTACCCGTTTACGAGACTACATTCTACCTTCCACCATTTTATTGAATTCAGAGAATACTCTCTGTGCAACGAACACCCATAAGAAAAACGACTGTTCGTGGAACGTGTGTATAAGCATGCATATGGGAAACTTGACGAGGGTGCGTTCCGATATCCTACGCCCCATAGGATCCGTATGTGTAAAGGAGGTCTACACAACAGGTAGTGTAACGGGCAAAAGGATCCCCCTATACACAAGTTTGTACTTGTGTATACCCTTGAGTACAGCGAACGGCAACTGTGACCTAGTTCCAGTAGGGAGAGGTTAAGTTAGGTTTAAATGTAAACTTTCGACCGGAAGTTTACAGGAGCGTGCTTTAGATATATTGCAGAAGTTTTAACACGGTTGAATTTCCGAACCTATCATTTTAGCAAGAATTTGTTTATCTAGACATAATCGACTAGGCGAAGCTACGAGTAAGACAATAGGCTCAAAACTCTCAAAGTCCCAAACTTGCAAAATTCAAGAACTCAAAATTCTTGAATTCTTTAAGTCCTAAATTCTCAAAGTCCCAAACTCAGTTTTGAAACTCCACATTTTGAAATCGCTAAATTCACAAAGTTCAAAGGCATAAAACTCCTAACAACGAGCTAAAGACCTAGAAACCTAACCTTTAGATTCTGTACCAATCTTTTACTACCGCATCGTACGTCATCTTTCTAAAATTAACTCGATCTTGAAAAGTATTTCCCGTAAGGATATTTTAACGTTCTTCCGCAACGTAGAACGACGCCATCGATAAACTGCAGCTGAAATATCAAGGGATTGGCACAAACGATGGAGGATATTAAGATTCCCTCTGTGAAGTATTTCAGAATGTTGAAAAAGATGTAGCGAAGCTAAAAGAGGGAAGAAGGGCCTTCCGTGGAGGAAACATAAGGGTGTTTGAAAGCAGGGGGATGGTTTTTCGGGACACAAGGCTGGCGGCCCTCAAAGGAAGAAGGGAAACTCGACGATTGCTCGGTCCAATTAAGGTGGCGCCTAGCACTTGGCGATGAGTCGAGTGGTGCGTGGAAATAAAGCTACCGGTGGAAAAAGCGAACGAACGAAGCAAACGTAGAGAGACGACGAAGAAGGAAAGAGGGAAAGTATGCAAGAGGCAAGATCGGCTATTCGCTCCTTTTTTTTCGTCTCTCTCTTTCCTTTTTCTTCGTCCTCTGGTCGAACAACTGGCGTTGCCAGGCGACAGCAGTACCCTGCAACCCTCGAAGATGTCACGCAGGGTGCACGCAAAGGGAACGAACTTTTGACCTTTTAAGAGCGTCTCCTTGAACCACAGTTCTATGGCCTCTGCACGGGGCGGTGGTGGACATTCTCGAGGATTATGATATCTTTTCGACAACTTCGTACTTTCGGATTCATTCTTCTTAAATTACTTATTACATTCGTGTACTTATATTATTTACTACATGGTTATTTCGTGCACTTATTTACTGCCTGATTAATTCGTGTATTCTATTCACTACGACGTAGTAAATTCATGTATTTATATTATTTACTACATGGTAATAATTCATGTATAATGTACGTCATTCACTACATCGTAGTCTTATATTATCCACTGCAAGGTACTTTAGTGAAATTATTTATTATATGGATATAAACCGTTGAAATGATATGAAAGTACATATGCTGCAGTTAAGTCATTGTGCACATTATGACGTAAATAACATTTTTCATTAAAAGCATTTCAACTTTGCTACATTTTTCTGATACACTCTTATGCCTATAAAAAATAGAACTGTTCTCTAAATATTTTAAATGAACCTGCACTTTTAAAATTCATTTTGTCTGTTAAAATTCAGAAAAAGTTTGACATAAAATTTGTTCCCTTTTACTTTAAAAAATGGAAAAATGCTGCAGTACATATAATAAAAAACTCTCGGAAAACAAAAAGGACCCCAGTAAGAACGCGTTTACTGTACACAGTCGTGTAGGAACAAAACAGTGCAAGTAGCGGATGGTTTTAGAAACGAACAATGAAGAAGATGGCTTCGTAGTAAAAGTAAACAAAGGATGGAAGAAGATGAAAGAGGTACAAAAGACGAAAGATGGATCCGTAGAGAAGCAAAATAGCAATGATAGAAACAAAGTGAAGAAACAAGCGTGCAAGAGGAAAGAAAGCACGAGAAGGGTGCAAAATTCGAGGAGTAAAAAAGGAATTCAGGAACGGCCAGAAGGAACAATAGCTCGAGATCCCTGAGGCGTATTTCGACTGCGAAAATACGTACAATGGCTTACACTGAAAATCCACGTAGTTGTTTGGTACATGTTGTTATATTCCAAAAATTAGGACTTTAATTACGAGAGTACATTTTCAGAAAAATACGGATACAAATTAGCTAGACGTACAACTATTCTAAAAACGTTTCTAAATTTGTATTTATATATTTTCATCTTTTCATGCTTTCATATTTCCTTTTCGTAAAATCAATAAAAACCTAAAGACTTATAATGCGTCATAAAATTATAACGTCTTAAAATAAAAAACTTTATCTTAATAAAAATTGCAGGCGAATACAAAACGTCGCTTATTGACTCGCATAAAATTTTTCAAGGAATATTTCACAAAATCAGCTACTTTCGAAAGAAAAATTTCAACCTACTATAATTCCCGATTCATTCCGAGTTACAAACTCATTTCCGTTTTATCGTTTCTGCGTGAATCGCGGCGGAGCTTTTCCGATGAAACCCAGAGGGTCCTTTCGTATGAAACGCTCTTTAACTTCTACCGCTTCGAGCGTAAAACTCGAATATCCTTCCTCGGCTGTACACATTCTATCATTCTACTACCACTTGACGTTGCTGAAACTTTATACGTTTCAGAAACGCGACGGTGTACGTACATTGTACATCTAGGTGCGATTGTATCCGTATTGGATGCCGTTCTACCAACTACCAGCGTTTACGACTTACGTGCTACACTTCTCGCTTTACGTTTACGTTCTATACGTAACGTTATGCCCTCGTAACTTCATCGAACCGTGTCGATTGCACCGTCGAAACTTCCAGGTTCCAGGTATCGACCTACATCAAGGACCGAGCATCAATCCCTTCCAATATCGTGATATTAAATTCCTGGAAAAATGAATTCGGTTTTGTGGATACGAAATGGTTTGCTTAAAAATTGTCTAGCTAAATATTTCTTTCAAGATTGACAATTTGAATGTTGTACATACGTGAAGTATATCTTCTTTTAAATTTCCCGTGCGATCGATACTATATTATTCTTTTCCGTATAAACCATTTATTCCTTTTTCCGCATTCTGACATCGTAGAGTTAACGCTATTGACTGAAAATTGGGGGATGTATAATTTTCTGTGTCTTTGGATTTCTGAAAAAATATATAGGCAATGTTAGTAATTTTAAAGCAACAAATGTAAAAACGGAGATTTCACGGAGTTGGTAATTCTAGTATCAACCAGACCTAAATAACCACCCTTTTATCGAACAGCAACCCTTGCGGTTGAGCGAAAGCCACCCTCTTCCACTCGGTTTCCTTAGGATACCTTCAGCTAGCCTGAACTCCTGATAACTTACCGCCTATTCCTTTTCTTCCTTTGAACACGAGGAAATTCGCTTCTCCCTTTGAAGGATATACCAAATTAATATCTTTAAAAAAGTAAGATTATATTTATCATATTTATTTTACATAGTAGAATAATTTTTGTAATTAGTATTTTTGTTATTTTTAATAAGTACACAACAATTTTGTAAGGGAAGAAGATCGTACAAAGTAGTCATAATACGTAATAATTCTCAAGTATTATATTAGATGTACTTTAATAGCCAACATAACGAACGTCCTCTATACCACATTTCTAACAACACAATGTAGTTAAGGTTAAGAGTTGATAAAATACATGATTAATGTATTATGTAATACATACATAAATACATTACATTATATTTGTTTACCATAGCTCTCCTTTTTAAAATATTTATAAGATTGATGATTTAATCTAACACATAATATTACACGACTGTGCAAAAAAAGTGTAAATTTAAATTCTACGTTTTTGAGGTTACACTTAATGCAAAGAATATTGTTTTATTTAAAAGAAAAACAAGTTAATTATAATATATACCATAATATCTACTAATATATGCCAAGCGAATATTTTTATAGAGGCCTCCCAAAAGTTGTGCATTGTCATGTTCTTATTGATATTCAATAAATCAGTCAGAAATAGAGGTAAAAAGGATGCTGCCATTCACAGGGAACCTCCATCGAGCTTGTTACCCTGTGAAACGAGCGCGCGTTTCGGTATCACCTTGCTTGTCGCGGCTATTCCATTCCCGGGAGAATCCCAAGGGAATCAGAATTCCGGTCACCTTGTTATAGAGGCACTTTGAAACGTCCTGACCGCCTGGTACGCTAGTCCTGGATTTTCGGACGAATTGACACTTTTTCTACCTACTGATGCAGCTGCCACCTCAGATATCTGATCGTTCATCGAATGCAATGAGTACTGTAAAAAAATAAAATTTTGTCGATAAAAACGCTTGGATTTAATCTTCAAAGACTCTTCGTTTTATTATTTTACAATTTTACAGGTTCTAAAATCTTGAAGATGTTTTTCAATGTTTAAATGGAACTTAATTTTTTTCTCATAACAAAATTATGCACTTTAATAATGTGTTCACGATTAAACAATTTTTAACTCCTTGTTACACTCTTACAAATACATGACATACAAAAAAATATACCATAAAAGTCACACATTTTGTCAAATGTCAATAAATAGTAAATTTGATTATAAAGTTTTTAAAATATTATAAAATAAAATATTTGTTTATTTTCTGACTAGCAGCTTGTGAGTGCATAAAATATTGATAAAAAATCTGATTGGATTTGAACTTGCAAAGAACGTGTAAAAAATGGACGTTCAATCGGAAGTTTCCTCAAAAGTACGTTATTAGTGATTGAAAACACGTACACAAGGAATTGCATAATCAATGCACAGAGAAAGATTCTTTGGTTCCGCGGAAATCAGGAAAACAGAAAATCACGTAGATAGGTTTTCCCGAGGGAAAGCTGCTGGTTGAAATAGAACCAGTGGAAAAGATCGAAATTACGATAGAATTACCGTGGAAAATACCAGCTTGGAGGAGTGGAGGAGAGTTTCTTTACCAGGGCCTCAGAAACGATGCTGTCAACTTCTTTAGGGCAATTCTCCTATTTATACACTTTGCCCTATTTTTTCTATTCAAAAAAGAGAATAATAGAAACTTGCATTATATAAATTACAATCAGTAAATTGCACTTCGTAATATCGAAGAAATCTGTAAAAATAGAGAAGTTGTCAAATTGACCCATATTTCACTTATCTGGGAAAAAAATAGGTCATTCAATTTTTGTATCGGTTTTGATTTAAATGTCAGCTTTAAATATTTATTAAAATGAATAAAATATGTACAAATTTCAAAGTAGTTATTAAACACAATTCTAACCATACCACAACGTTTATAAACGTTCATTATTCATTAATGTATAACGTATTTTAGGTTAGAATTTATAATCTATTATTGTCATTCGTATGTACACTATATGTACATAAATTTGTCTTTTAAAAATTTTGCAATCGCGTGTTTTATATAAGTTTATATTTCACTATATATACACATGTGCACGTTAATTGTTTCACTGCTAAAGATTTCACAATTGTTTATTAACAATTACTTAATTGTTGCAAATGTTAACCTCCATATACATTATCTTAATCATGATCTCACGTGATATCCTACGAAACATGTAACTTGACATGATGTGATATCAATGTATTGTATATTCATAATTCGCTTTACCTTTTCAATAAATATTAAAAGTTTAATATGTAATTATAACAATAAGATTCCACACACAATCACTCACTGCAATAACGACAACTTCATTTTACTTACCGATTTATTTTCACTATAGAATTGCGCCTGTATATTTATCCATAGTACTGATTTCTGATCGGGATTTAGCAGGATCTCATTGAATCGAGAGTATCCCACGGGCAAAGCTCTCCCGGATTTTCAGCTTCCGCTAGAACATGGCCTCCTAATAGTGAGGGAAATTCGTTCTCCCGGTATCGGAATTTTCTCGTCCAACAAAAACCTTGTTCCTCGTATTTCCAGATTGACCCAGGTCATGGAAAACGAAGTATACAACCATCCCCGATGGATTTGTTTGTCCTCCTATCTTTTGAAGCGAAAGGTTGATTTTCCAAAAAGGAAATGTGTACATATATAGTTACCTTGACATGATTCCTTTGGGATCACGTACAATACAACTTCCTAACTTATCTGTTATCCTGTTACGGGTACATTTCGATTTTTCAACAAAGTCTCCTTTTTGGAAAAACGACAGCACATCAGATATCTTACGAAATAAATATCGTTTACGTATTAATTCTTTTATTAAACGTGTTAATTGCCTGAGCAATTGATACTTGGGAAACAGGTGCCGCGTATCTGGCACGGTAAATGGACGTAGTGACATTTTGATCTATAAAAGTATAATTGTATAGAAAATTTAATAATAGGCGTACATATATCTGTATACTAGTCTGTTTGAACTAAATCAAATTATCAGATTTAGAGATTCAAAAATTTTCAAATATAAATCTTTGAAAATTTGAAAACTTTTGGATTTGAAAATTAGAAAATCAGGAGATTTGAATATTTGATAATTTGGAAATTTGTTACGTTGAAAATAAATTTTGAAATATTGGGATATGAAGAATAAGAAGTTCAGAAGTGTGATAATTTGGAACTTTAGAAATGTAGATATTTAAGTATTTGTATTTGAGAATTTGCGAATTTAAGAATATGCAAATTTAGAAAGTTAAAAGTTGAGAAAATTCAAAAGTTTGAAAACTTACATATTAGGTTTTCCAAAATTGAAGCTGGTAGTGAAAAGCTCTTCCCTCTACAATCTTCTTTACGTACGGAAGCTTACATTACATCTGTGTAATTCATGACTGTTCGTGTTCTGTCGGTAAAATCACTATCGTTCACAAAACATGTATTTCCTGCTTTCGCCGCTACGTGGTGTAGATATTTCGAAATTGAACATTAGATTTCCAATCTCGTAACACGCCATTTTAAAGTGCAGTGTCATCAACGCGTCGTGTAACGTGAATTAACCCGTGTATTAAGATTAAATATATTTATCAAAACAAACCGGTTATTTAAAAAATTAAACATGTCAGGAGGAGGTTTATTCGGAAATACTGATTCCCGTAGTAGTACGAAAAATTTGGTCGAATTTAAAGCAGGAAAAATGACCATGAAAAGAAATATAGTTTATCCAGACCAACGCAAAGGCCAACTTTACGTTTATCAATCTAACGATTCTTTAATGCATTTGTGTTGGAAAGATCGTACAACTGGGAACGTTGAAGATGTACGAATGTTTTGCTATATTACGAAAATAAAAAATTTTATATCTCAGGATATATATTACATGTACTTCTTCTAAATTTACAGTCAAGATTTTTGTTAACATTTTTTTACTTTCTTGCAGGATTTAATTATTTTTCCTGATGATTGTGAATTTAAACGTGTTCCTCAATGTGAAACTGGAAGAGTATATCTTTTACGATTCAAGTCATCAAACAAAAAGTTTTTCTTTTGGCTCCAGGTAAGATAAATTTGAATATCACTGTTGTTGACAGTTAGATTGTGGATGTTTATTTAGTTATGGTACATCAATATATACAAAGTATAGAAATCCACAGTATATAAATTATATGATTTATGCTTTGCAGAATTCAATATATTATAATTACATAAACATTCATAGTTTCTTCATATTGTATGCAAAATACCTTGCATATAAATTATACTTACAAGTTAATTTCCCATTATTGAAATATTGTAAAATATATTATTTCCTTTACTTCATTCTAATATACTTTTTTTTATTTCAATAAATATTTTATTTTTTTACAGGATCTTAAAACAGACAAAGATGAAGAATATTGTAGAAAAATTAATGAAGTTCTTAATAATCCACCAACTCCTGCTTCTCAAAGGAGTGGCAGTACAAACCCAGAAGGGGATTTACAAAATTTATTAAGTAATATGTCGCAACAGCAATTAATGCAGCTGTTTGGTGGTGTAGGACCAATTGATGGATTAGGCAGTTTGTTGGGTACAATGAACAGACATCAAAGTGTATTAAATACTAGAGCTTCTATAATAACTACATCATCTCAAGTTACTACAAATGCTCCAATGTCAGCACAAGTTACATCTTCACCATCATCTACTAGTGATACACCAAAACCTAATGGTAAGACATTTTTAATAAGGTACATGTACATTCATTGCATATATACACTCTTATTTAGGTGATAGTAAATCATCAACACGAACAACTGCTCCATCAACATCTGGAGCAACAACAACTACCAGAAATAAAGTACTACTTAGTAAACTTCAAAATTTTTTATCAGGAATTCCAACACCAACGGGATCAGAATCTGGTGTTCAGGTAATGTCTTTTTTGTGAAATGATTTTTAGTATGTATTAATGCGTTTAAGTTTTCAACTATTTAATAGCAATATTATTATTAAACAGCTTTTTAATTTAAAGATTATTGCAGCAATATTTTATATTTATACATATGTAAAATTAAAGGTAATACCTATAAGATACAAGGTAATATCTCATAAATAAAATACATGTTACTTAATGTGAATGACAAGTTATGAGATATGCCTTTAGTCTTCTTTCTAAAATGAATTACCCGCAAAAAATTATTTTTCAGATTATCTACAATATTATATATAAATGCTTTGTTTATAATTTAGGTAAAAGCTTACTGTGTTTTCAGAATCATTTAAAATAGTATATGCCTGCAAGCTTAAGCTTTATGCAAAATTTAAAATTGAAGTAACAAAGTAACTAAACTGGATGAAATTTGCTTTCAATGTATTTTCAATTTAATTAACCATATAATTTGTTTTTGATAGAAAGCAGTAATGTAATATGTTATCTTTACACAAGTTTCTTCTTTTTATCATTCATATTCAATTTACCTTCATATTTGTACCTATAAATTTACTATTAGCAGTAGCAACAATACAAATCTTTTATAGTTTGTACTTCATTGTCTTAATAAAAAACACACCTGATTATGTTAACCAAAATTGAGATGGTGTAATATTGGAGTAAATTATATAAATAGCAGCAATACAGTAAGAAAAGGGGGAAAAGTTATATATATATCTGGACATATGGTATATAATTTCTTGTTGACTAATTATATCTTTCCTCATAGCTGTTATCATTATCAGGAATAAAATGATATTCTTGATAATGTACTTGAAACGACAGCCAGTTGATGCTTTAAAAATATTGCAAACCATTTAAGCTCAGCAAAACAATTTCATTCATAGTTTGTTTTTCTTTTGTTTATTTGAAAACTCTATATTTTAATACAATATTTTATAAACTACAACACCAAATATCAGAAGGTATTTTATATAAAAATTAACATATAGATAAATGTACATATCAATTTATACTGAATACATAATATTTATAACAATTAAAACTATACTGTTTGTAAGAAATTATTTTTTGTTAATCATATATATTTGTCCTTAACACTGAAGATCTTTCTTATGCTATGTATTATGATTATAAAAGTTTGAGTTGTTAATTCAAATATCTGTGATATGATTGTTTATGACATGCAAGAAATGGTAATTAATATATTTTTGTTACCATATTTATTTGATTATTAGAAAAAAATGTTCTTTTGTTAAAAAAAGTTATACTTAATGACCATCTCATAGTTGTTCAAATAAAATAGGAAATGGAAAAAGGAATTCATTAAAATTTGTTTTATATGATTTTTTTCAGTAGCAAAGCTTTTACATTATTGCTTTCGTGTTGTGCTATGATTTCTTTTAAAATGTCATAAACATATAGCTGAAAGATGAAATCAGTAATGTGTATGCGTGCATAACAATTGTTTTGAGCTTGGAATTGTAGCATTGTAACATCGTGTTAATTTTTATTGTTTCATAGAGACAGTGGTATCGACAGTAACTAAAACACAAAATATAGGGAAAATAATATAACAAAATCAGAGGACAAGGGCATGGTTTTTTCATTATTTAATACTGTTTTCCACATGAACTTTTCCTGGCTGTCGGAGATTCTCGCTCTGCTGAGCAGTTGGGGAAGTTTCTCTGGGATTGTTTGTTGTTTTCGGCCACCTACAGCACAGCTTATTGTCCGGCAGAGGGGCGTAGCAACTGAGCTGACCAATGCCATCCCTGCGGCGATCTCAGCAACGGAAAGCTTGGAGCGAGCAATGAGCCCGCACTTACCACCAGGGGACCACCTGTGTACAACGCTATTGTCTCCCCAGTTCTCCCAGGCGCTATCAATGTTCTGGTCTGCTTTGCAGTCAGGCCAAGCGGGACCTGTCATCCGTCAGTTTGGTTTGGGACCAGATGCTGTCAATGCCGCATCCAGTGGAAACATTGAAGAATTCGTCAGTGCACTCGAGTCTGAAGCTAAGACTGGCCAAGAACAAACGCAGCAAGGACAGGAGGAAAAAAAGACTAAACAAGATTCACCAGCACGTAGCCCTGATAAGAAAGATGATGATGATGAAGGGATGGCTTTAGATTAAAACTAAAATTTAACAAGCCTGATTTCATTTATATTTTTATTTAGGAAGCATATAACATGTATTACATTATACTTGTTCGTGTACAATAAATAATTCTATAAGCAATAACGTACTCTATTATAATACATAAATATTTAAAATCATCCTTTCGATTGTAAATACATATCTTTTTTAAACATCATATATATGTTTTTAAATGTATACATTAAAATGCTCCAGTTATTCACAATCAAAGAAATTGTAATTGAAAGTATATTTAAGTGAAAACGTTACGTATTATTTGTGTTATATAAATTTATTGTATTTGTTATAACAAGGATTGGTACAATATTTTTTACCTCATCTGATTATTTATATATTTTCAAATTCAACACTAATACTTTGGATACGGACATCGTATTCAAAGTATATTAAAACATAGATTTGAAAATTTATGTGGCTGAATATACACGCTCGGTATTAAAAATATCGTAAAAGCGCATGCGTGTTACTCTTAGTTACGGAGTGTGTTTGAACTAATTACAGTTAAGATGCGCAGAACGAACCAAAATTCGTCGAAGAACGAGTGGATAGCCATTCTCTCGTTGAAAAAATAATAACAAACATACAAATTTCATAAAAATTATTTATTTCCTTCAAAATACTTGCAAAAATACATATGTAATATTAAAAATAAAAAAATATATTGACATTTGAAAATATAGAAGTCCAATATACGAATATATTTTCTGCAACAAATACTTAATTCAGTCCTACATTATAACTGTATTTCAACGAAATCAACATAGAATGTTACTTTGTTAATCTTTCTTTTAAGTATTTTATTTTAACCCGTAGTGTGTGTTAATTTAAAAATCATGTACAGTTACAGTGTCTATTTTTTGTCATGAATTTGACAGCAAGCATATAACCGACCAATAGAACTGCGTTGTTTACAACGCATAAACGTGTTATTGGATAACACTGATAATCAATATAGAATATTAGACTGGTCATTGAATTAAATTCTTTGCAAATTGTATAAAATAAATTGATTAGAATATGTAAATTTGATGTTCCTTTAAACTATTTTCGAGATGCTTCATACGATTCATTGTTATAATATTGTACACTGACAAAACTATATTTTTATATGTAAGGATTGATAAAGGATACACAAAATGCGTTGTCAGACGTTGCATACTTAATTCGCAGAGTGTCTCATTGGTCTGTCGATTATGACATCATTCAGGATCGGCTCAAAATCAAAAATCATCAATTAAAATTAATTATTGCAAATTAATTCACAAATTACTTGTCTTTTATAAATTACAAAATACATAAACTTCCTTGAATATACAAAAAGTCATGTTATGTACATTATTTTCATCCGAAAGTGTAATTATACGATAATAATATCAAAAGTAATGAAAATTAACGCGTAACTAGCATAAGGATGATCAATTTTTATATATTTGTGCAAAATTCTACATTTGTTATCATAGGTTAATTTCGATTATTTTAATCATAGAAAATATTTCTGTCGCATTGAAAGCAAGGAAAACAATGAATTAACCATTCATATCCTACCATTCATGTACACACTGTACATATTTCGAATATAAGTAAACTATACACAACGGAGGAAATTTAAATACTATTCTATGTATATCGTTGTTTGTAAACAAGTCCGTGAGACGATGCTACCTCATTTTGTTTACTTGCTACAATCCTGGTCATGCGAGCATGCGCAGTGACCGTGGAATCGAACAAGTAGTGGGGTCTTTTTTGCGGATGTTGTTCGCTAGTTTAGTGAATATTGCTAAAAGACGCCCGGTAAATTTGTGTAAAACATACTTTCTTCTCTAGATGTTATTCGTGAAAGTGTATTAAATTCTTTCGCAGTTAAACGTACCATATGTCGGAGCGGTGTCATCGTGAAACAAGCGCGGGTATCATGATAATATTATTGTGCGATAGCGCTGCTGTGTGTGAGGTGGGGTAGAGTGTATGCGAATGCACTCACATACTTGCACACTCGGGGTACATTCGGCATGTTCGTGTACAATGGCAACCTTGACACTTGGTGATCGTTTTTGGCGGCTTCGTCCCGCTCCTGCTGAAATCGTGTCTGGTAGAATCGCGTCGCGAGTGAAAGCGGCGGTGGCCATTCCGCAAAATTTCCGACAGTTTGGCAGTATCGAATCATCGAAATATTACGCGTTTTAGAATTACAATACGGTCGCTTCCGTGATTTTCACTGTTTTGTTTGTGGCATATTTCCTGTACATCACCGGACATTTACCAAATATATTTTGCGCGTATACCCGATAATTAAAGTTCGACAGTGGTAAAATTATTATGTCTGTCAAATAATCGAGTGAAATCAGTAATATTTAAGTGAAATCATATTTCCTTCGACAATTTTAATTTATTTCGTTTTTGTTCGTAATATTTTTACGTGATTGAACATAGAATTTCGTATTTCGCTCGACCTAATAGTCATCAAAACAAAATAAGCTGTATAACTGTATCGACATGCCTATGTACACAATCACAAACAATACGCACAAACGTATGTGTGCTATGTGTCTAAATGTAGGCGAATACTCTTATTGTATGTTCTCTACAAATTGGTTTAAACAAACTTGAAAAAGATAATTACTTCATCCTGTTACATATACGCGCATTATCTTAAAGAACAATGAAATCCTCCGATACGATGCACGCTTTAGATAAGAATGGCGAGTCACTGGCCAGTCAAGTTTTAAATGATGACTTATAAAGAAATGTCTGCAAAATAGAAGTTCATTTGCATAGTATTTACATACTGATATAGCATGTAGTTGATATATTTTATTTACATATGTGCACGTATATTTTGTAAGCAACTGATAATATATTTAATGACATAATTTTAGAATATTTAAATTTGCAAGTTGAATTAAATATAAAAATATTTAGAAGCTGATGTGAAATACAGTTCATATATTTTTTTTACGCGAAGCACATGTATATTTTGTAAAAGCACAAAACTTGATAAATGCATTTAATTTTGATACAAAAAATTAGTAATACTTTAAATGATATATTATCAAACTGTAGAACAGTATACGTGAAGTTTGTTTTAATTTGTAGTGTATTTTTAATAAATGTATACGCGCAAAAAGTAATTAATTATTAAAAAATTATTTATATTTGTTCCAGATGTAAACTTCAAATATTTTGCGGTGCAATTTTTGTGTGCGTATCGTTCCTGATGCGCTCATTACCCCCTTGTATATACGTATTACGGTAAACTGCGAGAGAAACTAATTTCGTGTAAAATGTGTAATCATACGTAAATAACTATTTATCGTCACGTGCGAACAATTTTATCATAGACGACGTGTTGCATTTTCGATTATAGTGTTATGTATAAAGTGACTATAACGTGCATTGTTAATGCGCAAATACTGCAGTGAAATTTCTTTTTTTTTTTATTTAAAAACAGACAATGTTCATGTGAGTTCAAGAACAGTGTGACTATCAATTTTGTACGTTTCGTGTTGAATACCGGTTTTACGACAAAGGTAAGTTTTTTATAATTTCGATTTTTTTTTTTTAAAACAGTGGTACTTTCTTCCCGCGAATAATAATTTTAATATCATTGTCGTTCGATGAATAACCGAATTCAAGAACGTAAAGGGGCTTTTCCAAGAATTGGCTACTTATGAAGAAACCAATGACACGCGTATTGTCATTGCAGTTCAACAGTTTATTTGCTTGATCCGGCCAAATATAGAGTGGGCTTATAGCAATTTTTATGTCAACTGAAGTATTTTTATTATTTTCAAAGATGTGACGAAATGTTAATTTACAAAATGTATATCGTATCACTATATAACAGCAATCATTTTTTGTAGGTAAGAACTCTTCGAAAGTTTCAAGGTTGTTTTTTTTTTGACGAAACTCAAATAACTACTTCCACTGATATTATAAAATAGAAATCCTGTTTTTGATTTTACTACAGCGATGTTGCATATGTACTTGTGTACAATGTACATTCAACATATGTTATTTAATTAATTATTGATTAATTAAACGCGACATTATATATGTATACACTCTTTTCGCTACCTTATTTAGTGGTAGAATAGTGTTATCGGTACTTATATAGCGGTTATTTATCGAACGACGTCTATGCATGTAGACGTATTGTGCAATATTTTAGTTTTCTCAAAATAACAAATAAATGGTTCTTGTTAATTACCTAAGTAAAAAAATATATAAATATTTAATACATACACTCATTGATGCTTTACGATGTATGTAAATTTTTATAAAAAATCCAATTGGTTGAATCATCGGTGATTGTTTTTGATTCGCGTCTTAAAGGTCAAGATTTAAAAAATAGTTACGCTGAAAATTAAAATAAATGAAACACAGGTATTAACAAGGTCGATGTAATAAAACTAAATAAGGATAAAATGCAAAGAGAACGAACATATGCCATATAAAAGGTCGTACGTGTGTGGGAGAACGAGCGGGCGGGAAATAGAGATAGCGGTAGAATAAAAGAGAAAAAGAGATGCAGAGAAGTTGGTGGACATAAAATGTACAACGCGGGTACACTCGATTTAATGTCATTAATATTTAATGTCAAATTTAGAGGTTCCTACACCTTGAAAGTTTATTTGAAAAATATATAAATGTCAACAAATATAAATTATAGAATTATAGCATTATAGAATTTGATAACATGCAGGAATCATAACTATTTATTAAATTTTATCATATGTGAACTACATGCAATTATAAAATAATGTAATTAATAGTTTATTTAAACATACTAACAGTGACAGTAATTACATGTTATTACAATCATTTTTTGTTAATTCTTTATTATTAGATATTATTATATCATTTTTATTATATTAAAGGTCACAAATTTGTATGAATATTTTCATTGAAACTATGAAAATACTATGTGCTAGAATCTATGACTGTCAATTTAGTTTATAGTATATTTAAAGAATAAAGGTTTCATGCGCAAACTGAGTAACATTCTATAATATTGAAAACATAACTGATAAGAAAGCGTTTAAAACAACTGAAAGTACTTAAATATATCATTGATCATATAAATATTAATTTATTGTAACATATTATTTATTACAATCATAGTAAAACCTTAATATTTATAACTGCATAGGATACATTGAAAAATCTTAATGTTATAGTTTAATATTAGTGAGATTTGTCGAATATATCTAATAATCTATATAAATGGATATAAGATGCTTCTTTGAAAACATTTTGCATTATTACTCCACTGGTTTTAATGTTATAAATCTTGAGAGAATAAATGCAACTAAAATTGTTCCTGCAACAAAACAGGCAACAAAAATGTACCATGTTTCTTCATCAAAAACATCGGTAAAAGCTGGAACCTGATTATAAAGAGTATCAATAAGTTTCATATTATAATTTTTACTATTTATGGTTTGGCTAGCCATTTTAGAGATTAACTATCTCGCGTAGTAAAGAACTTAAAAAGATATTCTAAGTGAAAATTATAAGAAAGACAAATCAGTTCTTGCCAAACTTTAGCACATGTAAATGCATATAATTTTTATACTAATAAAATCGGACCAAATATATATTTATCAGGTTACTTTTTACTGTATATTTAGATGCAGAAAACAATTAAAGTTCAATTTTCAATTAACATAAGATTGCTAGTTTCCACTAATCAATTGACAATGTAGGTTTAATTTTCTATGAATTTACAAATAATGGGAAAGAAGAAAATTAGGTTGATGTTTTACATAAATGATAAGTTGATTTAAATATAAATTTTTCTAATGATATTTTATTTTTTAGTTCATACCTGTACTTATATTCATTATTTTTTTTAATATTTCAAAAGTTATTAATATATGTATAAGCTATTAAACTATTACTTATAAAACTAATCCTCTACGTTTGTTTCCTGGTGGTATTTTAAATGGATATTTTTTCTTTCGTTTTGGTGCTTCCACAATTGCTTTGCCAATTTTATCTTCAGTGGTTGATTCAACTGGAGCTAACGGTGTAATATATTTGTTGCAAAGTTGTAAAAGATTTAAAGTTGACAAATTTGCAGCTTTGAATACCACGTTATCACCAGATACTAAAAGATAGAGATACAAAAATGTGATATTGTACTGTTTTTAAAATATTTTTGCAACAATTTAGTCACTTTCAAATTATAATAAAATTATCTATTTTTCTTGAATACATTTAATTTTAGTACTTGTATAAATATTGAAAAGAAAAGTATTATAAATTAAGCAAATCAAGTAATGTAAATTAAATATTTTCAACAAGGGAACATAATACTTACATAATTTAAATGTGATTACGGGATCAGACAAATCCGAAACAATTTGTGGTTTTATATTACAACGTGGATTAGTTGCAACCGTCTTCTTACGAGTAATGTGAAAGAAAAAATCTCTGTAAATATATCATATATATATATATATACCGTATTGTTTACTTTCAAACAAATGTTTTTTAAAGTTAATAATAAGTTATTTTTATTTAATAACATCTTATTATATATTTTCATACTGATTGTCTAGTTATTATTGTTTTTTTGCAATGTTTCAGGCAAAATGGCTCAAATGGAACAACAGCTACCACTTCAAATGCCAGACTTAAGTAGTCTTCGCATAACTACCGCAGTTTCTATGCTCGGTAAAGCATATGGATGTGGACAATGTAGCGGTAAGTCTAATTACTATAACTGCCTAATTGTACTGAAGTATAAAATCAGTTTATTTAATAAACAAACATACGGTTTTATTTAAATTTGATATTACACGTGCTAACGGTAGACTGATATAATTTATAAAGTACTTTATATGTTACACTGGGTGATAATATATTGAACATTAACAATTTTATAAAATAAACCAATTAGAATTGTGTTTTATTTTACTTATTGTACTTTTATGATATTTAAAAAATAATTTTTAACAAACTAGTAATGGAATCTTACAAGAATAATTGTATTTTAAATCTTTACGCATTAATAATCATTATAGCTATTGATTTTTAATGTTTTATAAAAGTGAATAAAAACCTCTTCTCAAGGATTAAAAAAGATAGTTTAATTTATATCACTCGTTCTCAAACTATAAGTTATTACATGTAAGGAATCAACTATACCTTTTCAGTTAATTTATAACGAAAAACTGTAACACCGCTTTATCACAATTTTAAATTAAAACGTTCGAATTTATTTAATTTTAATATTATGCTTATATCACATTAATATACTGACAAATGATTGAAACAAATTTTCTAAAAATATACACGTACTTGTCGTCTGCTACGCTGCTAGTTACTAAAAATTTCATACTACGCATGCGCCGAGTATTGACGTCATCAGATTGTAACGAAACTCGTAAAGGGAATTAATCATTAATTTTTATACAAAATTTATGGTTGAAAAAAAACTTGTAAATAGCAAATTATAGTATATTATTTGTCGCAGATTTTAACTATGAAAGAAATTAAGTTTTAATAGAGTACATATACACATAGCAAACAAATTTTAGCGAACTAACCTTATTTCCAAAGATTTTTCATGAAAGGGATCAAATTGTATGTTGATTGATTTTACTGGTTTTAAGGTTACGATGTTTAGTTGTTTTATAATCGCACTCATTAATCCTAACGATCGCGTACGAGTTCCATTAAAAGGAATCGACATTTCGGAAATCTAACACGCAATCGCGTACCTATACTATCACTAATAGATGTAATTTAAAGGGAATTAATTGCGATTGCAGTGCCACCAACATAAACAAAAATCGTTTATAATTAAATTATATTGTAATTTTAAATAAAGTAAACATTTCGAATACAAGGAAATAAAAATAAAAATTTGTTATTAACATTTCTGTGCAGGATATTATAATTTTCAGTAACCTTGAAACTTTATATTGAACGTGGTACGATCATTGTGTATCTGCCGATATTTTATAATTTTATGATAAATTAGAAATATATTGTTTTAATCGAAATAAAAAATTTAAAATTATTCTTGATAGAAAATGATGGCGCCAAGAATTATCAACTACTATTTTATTAATTGTACGCTGATTGGTCGAGATAAGACCAATTGGAATGAAGTTGAAGGCAGCCATTGCAAAAGGCAATCTCATTCGTAGTGTGTGTTGTGGAGAAGTGTGTTGTGTGGTCAGTGGGTTTTGTGTTAAATTTTTTACTGATTTATTAGTGGTTATCTGGTCTTTTTCATCATCAGCTGCAAAAATGTATCCTGTAGGGCAGCGTGAGTATTTAATTATATTTAGTTTTCGTCATAATATTTCAAAATATTCCAAAATAGGTTCTTCTGTATTTGTCTAAGCAAGAACAGGATTTCGGTTGCTCGATTAGTTCTGAATTTGTTCATCCTTTTATCATTTTACAACAATCAAAACCCATTTGATCGGCATTTGCAATAATAAAATTAAATTTTGATAATAAATTAAATTTAAAGATTCGAGGAAAATTTGAAAAATGACCTCGAATGAACCTCGTTCAACAGGCACAATGTGTCGTCACTTTTGATCCGTCAATACATGGATAACGTACGAGTACCAATGTTAATACCGATGTGTTTTTTTTATTACATATCACATACTTAATATATCGCTTTACCGCGTTAATTATGATTGAAAACCACTACCTACCCACTTTTATTATGAAAATAAGTAATGCTGTAAATAAACATGTTATATCAATGGAAATTGTTACATTTTATCATACTGTTTGTTTAAAAGCAATACACCTTTACAAATTCTCTTTTTTAATATTATTTTTCCATTGACATTTTACATATCAAAGTTTCGAGATACCCCAAATTAATTCTTATGTATGTGATTGCTGCTAATGTTATACCTTAATCGCATTGCTTTATTGAAATAAGATTTCAGTTATATGTATATGTATTAAATAAAATAATATACATAAAATGTACATATATATATTATATTAAATAAAATGTATTATGCCATTATAGATAAATAAATATACCATATTCACATTAAGTTAATATAACGATATACAATATTATAGAAAAGTATAAATTTGATAAGTACCTATAACCTGATTCCCAAAATGTGACAACAAATGTGACAACACAATAATTAACATTTAATTATTGTGTTAAATAAACTAATATAATTTATTATAAATTCTTATTTTTTGTTTTAGAAAGTATTTATTCATTGTATCGATATTTCCAATTTTTTATAGACCTACTGTTGCTCAAAAGTTTGAAATATCCTTTATGTTTTTAGATGAAAATTGTTTTTTCATTTAATTTTATTATGAATATTAAATTCATATGTCAAAATAATATTATCTAAGTCAGTTTCAAGATAAGAATTGAAATTATATCGAAATTATATCAGATAATTTTTTCAAAATGAAGGAGACAAATGTATAGAATGAACTTCTTTCTATAAGTTAAAATTAGCTAAAACTAATGAAGCGTAGTTTCATTGTAATAGAAGAATAATATTTTGTGTAAAAAGTTGGTTTACTTGCAGGAAGATATATTTTTTGAGAGCGTCATGTGCTTTAATTTTTTGAGCAAGAGTATACATATTCTTCCATAATACTATTGAATAATTCTAAATATTTTTAATATTACTATTCCTTTTTTTAATATTTTCAGCTCCCCCACCTGGACCCACAACAAGTTCTTCTGTGGGAGCAGCTGGGTCAACTGGGAGCAGTGTTGTTGCTCCTAGTTCTTTAGGACTCGTTCCTGCACAACAAACACACACTCCTCCTCAACCTCCTGAACTGCCAAGTAAGCTATTCAAATTATTCTGGTATGTATTCTGAATAAATTGCAAAAAATTGAAATAACAAATATGTCTCTTATGACTTCAAAAGAATAATATTATGTACATTTTATCAGATTACATAAGATATTGATTCAAATGAATTAAAAAATGTTCTTATGTACACCTTTATTAGAAATATGATACAGTTATATCATTTCATTCATTGATAAGATGTCTGTCATACTCATTTATTTTAATTTACTGTTATATTTAAATAAAAATTAATTTTTTACAAAAATGTATATTTTGTATAAAACTGTTACAGTGTTTTCGTGTCCTCGGAGACCAAATATAGGACGTGAAGGCAGACCAATTGGTTTAAGAGCTAATCACTTTCAAATTACAATGCCACGTGGTTATGTGCATCATTATGATATTAACATTCAACCAGATAAATGTCCTCGTAAAGTTAATAGGGAAATAATAGAAACAATGGTTCATGCATATAGTAAAATATTCGGAACTCTTAAGCCTGTGTTTGATGGCAGAAATAATTTATATACGAGGGACCCTTTGCCTATCGGTACTGATAAAATAGAATTAGAAGTAAGTACCATAATTAAGAAAACGTATGAATTTCTTTTCTCTTTTTCGTATTTTCTAATAATATATTTTTGTAGGTAACACTGCCTGGTGAGGGTAAAGACAGAGTTTTTAGAGTGGTGATAAAGTGGCTGGCTCAAGTTTCATTATTTGCATTGGAAGAAGCTCTAGAAGGACGTACAAGACAAATTCCATATGATGCTATACTTGCTTTAGATGTTGTAATGAGGCATTTACCATCTATGACATATACTCCTGTAGGTAGATCATTCTTTAGTACACCAGATGGATATTATCATCCATTAGGTGGTGGTAGGGAAGTATGGTTTGGTTTCCATCAATCTGTTAGGCCATCACAGTGGAAAATGATGTTAAATATTGATGGTAAATATGAAATGCATTAAATATATTTTATTAGTTTAGCAATTAATACATGCATACATTATATATTATTTATGTTACAGTCTCTGCAACTGCATTTTACAAAGCCCAACCAGTCATAGAATTTATGTGTGAAGTATTAGATATTCGAGACATAAACGATCAAAGAAAGCCTTTAACAGATTCCCAACGAGTTAAGTTTACCAAAGAAATTAAGGGACTCAAAATTGAAATTACACATTGTGGAACTATGAGACGGAAGTATAGAGTGTGTAACGTTACACGTAAACCTGCCCAAATGCAGTCGTAAGTATAAACAAACCGTTGTATCATTATTATATGTACATGATAATCGAAAATTTTAGATTCCCTTTACAACTAGAAAATGGACAAACAGTTGAGTGCACTGTTGCAAAGTACTTCTTAGATAAATATAAAATGAAGTTACGTTATCCGCATCTTCCATGTCTTCAAGTTGGACAAGAGCATAAACACACATATCTACCCCTTGAGGTTTGTTAAATCAAGTATCTTTTGTATAATTACATCTTAAGTAAAATGTGGAATTTCTCGTAATAAAGTGAGCCAAGGAGTTAATTACTGATTTGAAAAGTAGGGCTTTATTTTTGACATAAAAATAATAAAAGTATTGAGATTCTACAGGGAATCACAGGTATCAGTTTTACATTGGGATAAGGCTTTGATTTTACAATGCTCATGAATTTCAACTTGATTTATTTCATAAGTGCATTATGTTTAATTTAACGAATTTATATGTTAATAGGTTTGTAATATTGTCGCTGGGCAACGTTGTATAAAAAAATTGACTGACATGCAGACATCCACTATGATAAAAGCGACAGCCCGTTCTGCTCCAGATCGTGAACGAGAAATAAATAATTTAGTTAGGAGAGCTGATTTTAATAATGATTCATATGTTCAAGAGTTTGGTCTGGCAATATCGAACAATATGATGGAAGTTAGGGGTCGTGTTTTACCTCCGCCCAAACTACAGTACGGAGGGCGCGTAAGTTCCCTCAGTGGACAGGTGAGAAACTTCCAACTTAATCAGTCAGGTCTAGGCAAATCACACATTTGCAGAGGCTCTTATATTATTTTTGGTAGGAATATGTTTTTGCAGTGCTATTGAACATACCATTATTAGTTACAATTTCATTTTTCTGATTCGAGAAAAACAAATATGTTACATTTTTGGAAGAAAAGCAATTTAGAGTAGTTTAAATTTTCTTTCAGTATTTGTATGTGTAATGAAAATTCTGTAATTTGTTTCAGAAAAAGAATACATTTAATTTTGCTTTTGTGTATTTCAAATATATATAAATAAAAAAGAATCTCTTTTTCGCTAAATAAAAAGTTGTCAAATGAATGCATGGGTTCTAGACCTGGTTGATTTTGGTATGTGGACTGTCAATGTAATGAAAGTATAAATTACTCTATGAAGTCGGTTATACACTAGCTTGATGTCTAGATTTTTGTTTATATTTAATTATATGAAATATGTTGCAGTGTACAAAATGTATTTTAAATGTTTATCAATACAATTTATACTACATTTACAGTCCAATACTATTAGCTACTATCTGGTGCTATCAGTTTCGTTCCATGCAGTATTTTATAAAAAAATAGATTCTTATTTATTTGTTAAATTTGTTATAGTTTTATGAAATTTTGTATGTTATTTTATTATATTTATATAGCTTCTTTATGTAATGAGAATAGAAGAGCAACGATTGCATGGATTGCGTAGCAATACTGATGCATCTACTTTTTTTATTATATACGATCATGAATATGTTTTATGATGATCAATGATATATTTTTGTTTATTCTTTATGTAAAAGACGAAGCAGCAAGCTATGCCTAATCAAGGTGTTTGGGACATGCGTGGCAAGCAATTCTTCACCGGCGTGGAAATCAGAGTTTGGGCAATTGCTTGCTTTGCACCTCAAAGAACAGTGCGTGAGGACGCACTGCGTATGTTTACAACACAGT
Source organism: Megachile rotundata (assembly GCF_050947335.1). Taxonomy (NCBI): domain Eukaryota; kingdom Metazoa; phylum Arthropoda; class Insecta; order Hymenoptera; family Megachilidae; genus Megachile; species Megachile rotundata. The sequence goes on from NC_134984.1 coordinate 14,824,271, forward strand.
TACAAAAAATAAGCAACGATGCCGGGATGCCAATCATTGGCCAGCCATGTTTTTGTAAATACGCTACTGGGCCAGATCAAGTAGAGCCCATGTTTAGATATTTAAAGACAACATTCGCGTCATTACAACTTGTTTGTGTTGTGTTACCGGGGAAAACGCCTGTATATGGTAATTATATAAATATTATATTTTAGATGTTATAAAATATTAATAACTGCTACATATGTTATGTATTTGTTTGCAGCTGAAGTCAAAAGAGTAGGAGATACTTTGTTGGGTATGGCGACGCAATGTGTACAGGCAAAAAATGTTAATAAAACATCTCCACAAACGTTATCCAATTTGTGTCTAAAGATTAACGTAAAATTAGGTGGCATTAATAGTATTCTGGTACCAAGTATCAGACCTAAAGTATTTAATGAACCAGTCATATTTTTGGGGGCTGATGTGACACATCCCCCTGCTGGGGATAATAAGAAACCTAGCATAGCTGCAGTAGTTGGTAGCATGGATGCTCATCCATCTCGATACGCAGCTACTGTAAGAGTTCAGCAACACAGACAGGAAATTATTCAAGAACTTAGTTCGATGGTGAGGTAAGTACATTGTCCCAAATTAATTGTATTTTTTATGCTTTATATCAGTATTGAGTTGTGGTACTATATCTTTGTTCCTTTTTAAGGGAACTTCTTATCATGTTTTATAAGAGTACTGGAGGATATAAACCACACAGGATAATACTTTATCGTGATGGTGTCTCAGAAGGCCAGTTCTTACATGTTTTGCAACATGAATTAACTGCCATTCGTGAGGCTTGCATTAAACTTGAAGCTGATTACAAACCTGGAATAACATTTATCGTAGTACAGAAAAGACATCATACCCGCTTATTCTGTGCTGACAAGAAAGAACAAAGTGGAAAAAGTGGGAACATTCCAGCAGGTACAACAGTAGATGTTTGTATAACGCATCCAACTGAATTTGACTTTTACCTGTGTAGTCATCAAGGCATTCAGGTAAGTTAATAATTTGTGATCAAATATCTACTCAGACTTGTTTCGCTTAATATAAATGTGACGTATATTTATTCGCTAGGGCACATCACGGCCATCACATTATCATGTTTTGTGGGACGATAATCATTTTGAAAGTGATGAATTACAATGTCTTACCTATCAATTATGTCATACATATGTGAGATGTACAAGGTCTGTCAGTATACCTGCACCAGCGTATTATGCTCACCTTGTAGCATTCCGAGCCAGATATCATTTGGTAGAAAAGGAACATGATAGGTAAGTTAAATCTGTGATCAATAAAGTCTTAAGTTTAATTTTTGATTATAAGATGCAAGGCTGTGATAAATCTTTACTAAAGGTACCTTAATATGAAGCTGTCATATAATTGTTTATTTGCAAAATCTGTTTGATATTAAATTATGTTTAATATACAAATATAATTTATTAATTTATATTTCAGTGGAGAAGGATCTCATCAGTCTGGTTGCAGCGAAGATAGAACACCAGGTGCAATGGCAAGAGCTATTACAGTTCACGCAGACACAAAACGAGTTATGTACTTCGCATAATTCTTTGAAGTTTTTTTTTACACACAAGCAACTGATACCAGATAATGATAATCATATCTTGCGCACGAATATTTCTAGACTATTTAAATGCTAAACAATCTTCTTGAGTGGTCAATTTTTTTATTTACTTTTATAATCAAATGAATCTGTCCAATATCTAAAACGGGTCGAACAATTTTATATTGAGTTTATTTCCTTTTTTTATATTTTATTTAACACATTGTCGACTAGGTTTTGGACAGATATTCTAAACATTCTAGGAAGTAGGTTTTAAAAGAGGTGCTTTTAGTTAATCATGTTTTAGATTAGATTAAGGCATATGCAGCTTGACTGGTGTGAAATTTCGCGCTAAAAACCACATGAACAAACAGTTTAAGAAAAATATCAGCTGCCGTGCATATTACGCTTATTTTGTTCTTTTCCTTTTTCCTTTTTTATAGAGATTAAATTATCTCTAGCATTTGTATGATACAAAAATATTACATTACAACATAAATTTACGATTGTATAAATCGCTTCTTGCGAAAACTGTTATCTTGTTGTTTATGCATAGTTATCATTTAAATCAGCCAATTTTTGTAGGGGGAAAAAAATTTAGACCTAATGAGTCACGCGATAATAATTGACATGTACTATTGTCACGCTTAAGGCATATTTTACTATTATGCTCATGAGACTACGATTCTCTATGATATCATATTTATCATACTTATCATATTTATTGTAAGTACTAAAAAAATTGGCCACGTCAAGTAATGAATTGTCGATAGGGAGATGCAAATGAGTTAAAAAGGTTCAAGGTCTCTAAGCCAATGGCCAAAGTAAGTTAAGAATCTGTTATAATGAAATCCAAAGTTGTGGCAAGCTGATAAAGCATAGTGTTACGTAATATCTTTAGTGTTGTAAAAAAAACATCGTGCCACATTTGCTGAATGATATCTTCTGTATGACGTGAATTTCAATCAGTCTAAATCTAATGTCATTTTTACGAGGGATCATTTAAAATGCTTCAGCATTTTGTTAACTTGAATGAAAAAGGAATCAAGAATCTTCCACGTGACTAGTGACGATTCAGAATAATTATTGCGTAATTGGAAGATCATTCTTTTAATATTAAGTGGAATAGAATATATTATTATTGTATAAAAGTGTAATATTTTACATCTTAATGGTTTGATAGTAACCAAAAATTCGAAGATATATATTTGTTTTAGTTTCACTGTCATTAACTTTCGTATGATATGTGAAGCAGGAGTCATAGACGCTTACATCAACAAAGTTATGATGCAGCTTCAACTGTATAGTAACTTTATTAGTATCAGAATTTTGAGGCTCGGTTTGTTATAGCTAATACGGTTTCAGACATTCAGGTCTAAACAGTATCTAAAAGGAAAATATTCTCAATGTTTCACCCTTACAGTTGGCTTCATTGAGAATCTAAAAACGTATTAACACTGATGTGCATGAAGAAATACATTCCTTATGTAGTATCAATGTTCATGTTCCGCTTCGCGGTTGGCTGATCAATTACAAAACAGGAGGAAAGTACCGTAAATGAAGTTAAAACGATATCTTTTATTCCTGTTCAATATCGATCAGAGATTTTCATTATTTTTATTATTTTTCTGTATTATCAAGGAATGTAATATTTGCATTTAAGTTCAGATCTTGGTTCTTCCTAACAGGGTACAGTCCGTTGAAAAGCACTGACTTGCAATAAAGTAAAACTGAACGCACAATAAAAAGAATGCGAGAACCAAGATAACTAAACATTCATAATACTGATAAATGTAAAACTATCATGGTCTTCTTTTCATACACTAAAAGAATATTAAAACAGTTTAATTAAATAATGAATATGAATGCTATATAAAGAGTGTACACACCTAAGTAAGAGTAAACGTAACAGAAACAAGGAAGAGCATATTCTCTTGCACATAAAAACCAAGGATAAATAAAGGAAATGCTTTCCATATACATAGAAGAATGTTTCCATGTACATTTACCCTTACTTAATGGAACTCTAAATTGTACATAACATACTATCAATTTGTTTTTAGCTTTCTGATGAAATCGTGTAGAATCCTGGTAATACATTAGCAATACTTTCCTTCTAGATACAGTTTACACTTGAAAATTTTAAACGGTATTGTCCATATCGATGAAGGTAAACGATTACCTTAATTTAATGTTTAAAACATAAAGCGTTATCTCCTTGGGTAATAAAAATTATATTGAATTTATATGGCATTAGATCTGGGCTGATGATGAAGCCCCATCAATGCAAAAAATGACTCGGATAAGGTTAGAGTAAGGATTATTCAGTAATTGTAGAATAGATTAGAACTATAATATGAAATTATTAGGATAAGTTTTGTTTTATTTGTTGTGTAACGCAAATTTTAAGGTCCTTCAATCTTTCTTCTTTTAATGTAACGAATTCTTCATTCACAATTCGTCCGAGTGGTGGTGTGTATTTCAAATGAAATGATCTTAATCGGCACAGTAACATTACTAAGAGCCCAGCAAGCAACTACAATGAAGAAGCAATAGATAGGATAATGAAATGTATAAATATGTATTGAATGTCGTGCGCCATAAGTCGTTTATTGCATACCGTTAGAATCATTAATACGTCGATAATGTTTTTAACGATGTTCACCGTCTTTGAACATAGGTTGTAATTATTTTGTTATTTGATTTATAAAGCAGTATTAAAAATAGCTAAACATCGATATCGTTGCATGATTCAAATGAAAACCAAACTTATAAACTCTTGTATAGATCTAACCAGAGTATCTTAATGATGTTTTGTAAGATATATTTCTTTTTACACTTGAAAATCAATTCAAAAAGGCATTTTAACTGACGCTTACTTGTAATATAAAATGCAGGCTGGCGTCTAGAGTTTATAGAAAATGATGTATTAATGATTCTAGCTTGCAAGTGATAAATATTAATTTTATCCGGGAAACTATGGAAAAGGACCTTAATCTATCAATAATATTTATTCTAGTTATAAAATTTAAGCCTTTAATGTAGGATATCGCTTACGGTTACAACAATTAATACCTAGTTTCTGACTTTGTGAGAGAACAAAAAATTAGGTAATTTGTTAAACATGATTTCGACATCCGTAAAGGTCGAAAGCATCATTTTGAAACGTTCGTTAAGATAGTTTCTGTAATTGAATCAATTACAAATGATCGAAGGCAGCGGATAAATGAATGCAAATTAGTGATGATGAAAGGTATAGTTAAAGTAAGAAAGAAAACTGAGGAGTCTTGATCAGTGAGGAGATACAACAAAAAAAAAAATGAAGAATTTATTATTCGTGTTGTTAAGGGTGTAATGGAACCAAAATGACGAACGCAAGAAGTTTAGATGTGAAGATTACGGATCAATTTTTGAATCGTAATGAGGCCATACAGATCTATTAGATTTTAAGTGAATCTAAACTGCAAACAACTGCAGTGTACATATAATCGGTGTACAAGTAAATACCAAGTAAATGAAAGGAAAAAGGACATGAAACAGTGAAAATATCAAATGAAGTGAATATTTAATACAATTTGAATAATCAGCATGTGAGCTGTATAAAAATCATTTACTTTAAAGATTTATATTCCTCATTGAGTATACAAGTGGTTAAACATTATTAGTTCTGGCGCTTCCACAAATGGAACATTTACTGCCATTATGGTTTGTTATTCTTCTTTGGACCTGTGCTATAGTTTAACAATTTAGTCTTTTGTATTTTTGTTCACATGTTTTATCTCTTTTGCAGGCATAATATTGTGTTTCAAATCCTTCAAACTGGATTGCGATGGTGCTTCATGTTTGATAGAAGTTTGGACGATGAGCTGACCAGTGTTATGCATGGCACGCAGGTGTTGATTTTAAGATGTTAAGGTTATTATGGACTTCAAACTTCACAAATGGAACCACCCTGCAATCCTGTTTATTGTGAATTGTAAGAATTTCTCTGGATTCCTGTTATTTGTGGAATGCAATTGTATTTGTTAATCTTTAATCGCATCCAGACAAAATTTAAAGAGTATATGGAAATTTGTAGGTCCAGAGTTAGTTACTTTCTCATTTATAATTTGGTTTTTTATTCATAGAAAACAGTTTACAATACCACCATATTATACACATGTAAATAATAGGGTGGTAATAAATTTTCATTTGAAATATCTTTAAGTCCTAAACTGAATATCAGGTACTTTGTAAGAAAGCATTGTTTCGTGCAGGTTTGCGAACGCTATACTTGGTATTTACTTGTGGCCGATCGAAAACTAGCCTCCATTTGTAAATATTACCTCAATAACTCGTTCATAAATCATTTTACCATTTAGTGATGGACGGTCGGCGGGCAATAGATGGAATGCTTTTTGAACAAACTTTTGTCATTTTTATTTCGACAGGATGATAGTGAAGATTAATTTGTACGTTGTTTGTTTTTTAATCCGGTGCAAAAATCTAGATGATTGAGTTTCTTTTTTGGATCGAACAACGCATAATAAAACTTGTACCTAGTATATGTTCGAAAGAGAAATAAGTTAATTAAACACAAGTTAAAAAAAAAACGGTAATTAAAAGTCTCGCGAGAAACGGGTTTTACTTAGTGTGTAATAAAGAAAAGTAACCGAATCTATTGATAAAATAAAAAGAACGTAGAAGAGTTTACTTCCTACCACGAGCCCAGACGTTTTAAAAAGTAAGACAAATAATCTATATTTATATATTAAAAAAAAAAGAGTAAAGTTACGTGTGTGGAACACGTGTGAATTATACATTTCCAAGAATAAGGTGACGAAATAAAAATATCCTTGTATTTCGATGAGCTTTACAAGTTAAATCGTGAAATCAATTGTACTTCGCAAGCGATAGATTTTCCGATAATTGATAAGCTGTCTTTGCCTGTAAAGAAAAAAGAAAAGGAGAAAGAAAAATACGTTGTCTATTATTCCCAAGAAATCATAGTTCGTCAGTGTTTTTAAGTGGCGTTCATCGATAGATTTTAGCGTAACAATTGAATGAATCGATTTCGATAAACGACTAATTAATTATTGAAGCGATTAAATGTCTATTAAATTATTTCACAGTATTAAGATTTATCAATCGATTCCATTGTAACACCATCTCTGCACAAAATTTAATGTAGGGAAGTGGCGATCCTCTTTTTCATCTTTTTTCTTTTTCCTTAGCGTTTGTTAAGCGACTCGTAAAGCGCCACCAAAGACCTTGACGTTGCGATATTATGATTTTCGGAATGTTCTAACTTAGGGTTAAGGAGATAAAAAAAAAGCTAACGCGTTGAATCTTAGCACGATAACGTTGAATGTTAAAACGGATCCTGGTCGATTTCTAGGAAAGGCAAATAAACTACAAACGACAAAACATGATTTTTACATAAATTAAACGAATAAGCTTGAATAGTTTCGTACAGCGAACGTAAATGTTACAATATTTTTACAAGTGTTTGCATTTTGCTTTTCCTACGAGATTTCAACCGGCGAACCCGTTCTATTTCTTTCTTTTTTCGAAACAATTCGTAAAAGCGTCAAGAATTCTTCTTACATAGTTGTATATAAGTTTCATTCGAAGCACTAAACAAACAAATAAAAAAATGTGTATGAAAAGCGCTTAAGAAAAAAGAAAAAAAAGAATAGATGTCAAAAATGTCAGCTTTAAGAATGTCGAGAACTTCTCGAAAAGACGATGGCGTTCCCAAGGAATCATATTAATATTCAAGCTTCATGGTATAAACAAAAAAAAAATAACATGATAGTATATCGTAGCTAGTAGGATTTGTCTAGTTAATTTCCGTTTCTAAATGCGATTGTGTCCGTACCTACCAATGAATACCGCAGGAATAAGCATGCTTGAAAATATTAAGGGGACATTGATTAACGATGATCATTAATGATGATAATAATTAGCCAAGTGTAAAGGTAACGTTTTTTTATAGGCTAAGATAATTACGTGTAATTTTCTTGTCGAGCGTGGCATCTGATTTCTTGTTTACACGCGCTTCTTCGTCAGTGATCTCAGAAGGATGTTTGAACACTTTCTTGTATTTGTGTTGCTGTATATTAACGTGCGAGCTCTCTTTAAAAAAAAAACCCTTTATGTATCAGCGAGCTCGAGCACCTTAATTATCGTAAGGAAAGGTTTATGCAAGTTCGAAAGACGAAAGACACATTGTAAATTGCAACTAAATATGTATGCCGTTTGTAGGATATCGGACGACCTTTTCATTGTAAAATTTATGTCTTGTAAGATTTTTAGAATGCGTATTTCTTCCAAAGGAATTAAACGCTGATTTTCTATGAAACGAGGCATTGGAAAAAGTTGCGCACGAATTGGTTACGGCAGAATTTTCAAGTTTTCAAATTTTATTGAAGACTTTTAAGTATTTGTCGCTTTCAAAATTTTTAGCTTTGAGAATTTGTCATTTTTTAAATTTGTATAGCTGAAAATTTGGGTATTTGTAAATTGGAAAGTTTGTAATTTTTAAAATTTTTGAACTATCTATGATATCGGACGTATAAAGACGTATATGTGTACGTATTTTTAAAGCGTTATTTCGTCGCAACTTCTTTCAACACATTTTAACCAAAAATAATTGAATCGCTTTAATTAGAAACGAATATATAATTAAACAAATTCTTCCGTTAAATCCTTAAGACTCTTTTTAACTTTATTTTAAAAAATTAGCAAAAATTCTTGTAATGATCGAAACAGGAAAATTTGAAAGTGTAAATTTGTTTTAATCAAGTCAATGAAAGTTTTATATAAAAGATGTTAAATTGTGCAAGAAAATATCAAAATTAAAAGACTGCCGAACGAAGAGACTATGATAAATGAATAGTGCAAATAATTGAAACGAATAGTGCAAAAGTAACGATGCTTTAATTGACGAATAACAGGAAGGATTTATTTTCAATAAATTCGAAGATTTTGAAAAAATCGAATTATATTTTGTAAACATATCGCTATGTTGAAATTCTTACCATGTTGCATGTGTATTGTTTTATTTCCATGCTTTTTATATAAAACAATGCGAAAGGAAAAATATTGGAATGCTACTGTACCTGTTGAATTTTTAAAGAACATACATTCAAGAAAAATAATTCGGTATTAATATTTTGCACGACCGCCAATGAAATCTAATTATTATTTTATTACATTTATTTTCTAATTATTTTAATTAATATCATTTTATTTATAAGCGATACATTGTCAGAAAAGTTTCTAAACCTTTTAAAATTTATTTAACATTGCATGATTGCAATATAGAACAAATAGTGATAATATTTATTGTACCATCCGTACATTATTTTTCAGATACATTGTAGAAATAAATAATATTTTCGTCTAGAAATATTTGTCGTTGAAACAAAAAATTATATTAATTTCTTAATTAAATAACTGAAACACGATCTTTTTATCATGTACGAATATTTATTTCCATTCTGTTTCTTTTCATTAACAAATTAGCGTAAATTGTGTTCATTCGTTGCAATAATGAATCAGAGTAAATATGATAGTCAAATTAACAAAAGAATAATTAAGATTGTGTATACACTTTGCTTTTATTATTTATGAGATTTTGTATAAAAACAATGTTAAGTAAATTAGAAGTACGGAAACTTTCTTAACCGACTGTATCTATATTTATTTTAAAAGAATAATTTTTTAAGTACAATTCTTCGTTAATATAATTTTTGTCAGCGTTTAAATCTATCAAACAATTTATTACAAGATCTAAATCTTCTCGCAGAACGACAATTTATGTCTCAGAAATTATTTACAAATGCAAATTGAACTAAAAATGCAAATGTCGTCCGTTAACTATTCTGTTTCGATTCGATTCGAAATTCGCCGCACGAAAGAGAAACGAAAGAACGATTGTATAAATCTTCCTTATATCTACAAGTGCCTGGCGCTTTGCCTGCGCGTGTTTGACGTGGCAAATCTAATAAGTTTCAATTTATTAAATACGAGTAAAAAATTTTCTAAATTACACTAAAAAAAAAGCGTGAGAGAGAAACGCGCGAAAGAGAACACCGTAAAAATAAAAAAAAAAAAAATAAATAAAAGAGAGTGAGAGCGAGAGAGCGAGGATGATATGCGAAGTATCGAATGTATATGAATACAACAGAAACAAAAAAATGATGAAAACTAGTAAAAAAATTCGTAATATCGAGGTGACCATTTTCTGGATTTCGTAGTCGAGACATCCAGCCTTCGTGTACAATAAAATTTACACCTTGCACAATACAACTATTGAGTATTTGAATTTCTAGGGATTCTTAAATTTCAGGCCCCACCTTTTTCATTAAAGTTTTCTTTCAAAGAAAAACTTAGGCTGCGGGATGAAGGTCATCTCAAGGTCGTATCTTCCGTGTGGCCCTTGTTTTTCTTCTTTTAAGAGAATTATATATTTTTTAGATTATCGATAGATGTCTAATAATAAATAATTTATAATTCACTCTGGTGATTTTTCTTTATTTTCCGGTAGAATTAGTTTTTACCAATTTTTACGGCTTCGACACGTTCGATCTGGATATTTACAAAATTCGAAAGATGCAAGATGAATAAATGAAAGTGTCTAAAATTGAAAATCTCTGAACATGACAATTCAATTCCTAAATCTCTGTATTTTGAGAATTTGTGATTTGTTAAATTTCGAAGATTGAAATTTGAATTGTGTCATTTTACAACTTTCTGAATTTCATGTGTATTAATTTAATCGAACGTGTTAACGATCAATTGAAGATTGGAAAATGAAGTAAAATACTCGATGCTTTTCAAATGTTTATTGAATGAAAATGTTGTCGCTGCAGTCACAAAGGACAAGAACGCCTTATGTATAATCAAAATTAATCGCGAGAAAAGAATAGAAGATTGTCCTGTACGATGGGGGATGGTCACCTTTATGGATGTATTAGGATAATAAACGAAGGGCTCATCGTGAAAATTGTGTCGAGTTGCGACTGATAATAATAAAGCGCTTATACTTAGGTGAATAGATATTTGTTAAGGGACATGTTGCTAGTTTACCATCGGTTGCACACTGAAAGTATATTCTTAATTATGTACATCTGTAAAAGTTTCACCAAAATTCCGGGAAAAAATGCTACTTATTGATTGTAAGAGAAACAAATATATCTACATTTATATCTCTGTGTATCCCACCCCTACACGAACGCATACACATTACACAATTTCTCTGGTAAATTACTTTCTTGATCCTTCTCGAAATTTTTCTATTGTTTCGTTTACTTTCGTGAAGTCTTACAGTTTTATGTTTCTTATTAAATATTCTGTTAAAGTGTTTTTCGTAGATTCTACGAAGAGGATTTTTTTTTAATGTAATTTTGATGTTATTTTACTGTGGGCATTGTGTACAAAAGTGGAGTTGGTCGAAGGAACAGATACAGATTATTAGTGAATAAGACGTAAGAGGAAGAGTAGAATTTTTTAAGTGAACAAGTACAAGATTAAAGAAAAGAGTAATTAATGAATTGTGCATTACTATGTTATTTTGTGACCTTGACACGCGTTGAGCAATAACATTCAATTTTAAACACTTATATTTTATTATATAATTGAATAATTTATATCTGTACATAATCGCAGAAGGTATTATAATACGACGGAACAAGAATGCATGGTACAGCATTGCAAAGTGTACTGTATGTACTTAAATACGTTGTTTCAATTTGTAAAATATCCAGTACATTTTAAAAGTGAGTGTTGTCTTTACTAGCAGTTTCTACACCATTTTTCATGTAACACGCATGTACTATTATGGATAACGAAATACATTAATTTAATAAAATAATGAAGGAAAGTAAATAAACATTGTTTGATGTTGCACATAAAACAATGATCCATGTAAGTTATGGCTTTTCTCAATAAAATTATTCAGAAATTTTAAACACCTATAACAGTTTGTTATTTTTTAGATGCCAATTATAACTCACACAATTCCATTGTCATAAACAATGTAATACAATTAAAATTAATAGTATTGTTTACGTATGTGACAAAATAATAGTTACAATGTGTACGTTACGTTTCAGAGGTGTGACTCCAGGAACTATATTAAAAAAAAAGTTAACGTTTTTTATAATTGAACTTTACATTTAAGGTTACACTTATAACAAATATACTTGGACGATTTAACACATAAATACTAAGAATTTGTTGTGAAATAATTTATTAAAAAGTTCATATAGTAATTGACTTAAAAAGTTGGAAGAATTTTGAAACTTGCATTCGTACACGTATGTTGAAATTCATATTTCCGCGCGCTAATTCAAAATGGCGCCGCCTCACGGTCAAGCACGAAACTATCAAAATACGAAATTGCGCTTTTCGGTAAAATAAAGCATTATTACGCTTTTCTGACACTTGTAAAACTTGAGAAATTAGTCATGCTACGCTGTCGACCAAGTTTTGTAAAAGATGATACTTGTGAGAACGGTTTTTGACGACTCGAAAGAAAATTTGTTGCCATCATGTCATTCCCTGTATCATCGACAAGGTACAGCATAGCGTGCGAATTGTTCTGAACACATAATCCGTATTTTCGGACCATCGGAATATATTACATACAAAATAAAATCAGTATTAATGAATATACAATAAATATAAAGCGTATTAATCAATAAAATCAGTGTTAATTGAATTTTAAAAAAAATCGAACAAGTGGCGCCATCTCTTCAACGAACAGGGTGAACTACACACTTTTGAAACACGCTGCTAATTAGTTCCCATTTTCGCCATCAGATGGCAGTATATTAAACGGAAATTGCCTAATAATTGTTTAATATTGATAATGTTTCGGTAAAGTCAAAACAATTCGAAGTAAATTCCACTCAGATATAATTCGATTCATATTATAGTTAATTAAGTTAATAAAATCGACTATATTAATTGAGTTGAACCGGAAAAGACACACGTGGCGCCGTCTAGCGGTAGATATGGGAACTAATTAACAGCGTGTTTCAAAAGTGTGTAGTTCACCCTGTTTGTTGAAGAGATGGCGCCACAGTTTCAATTTTAAAAAACCAAATAATTACTGATTTTATTGCCTTAATTGACTGTAATAATCATCAAATTACATCGCAGTGCAATACTAATTAACGACACAATGTTTTGACTTCATCAAACCTTTACAAATTTAGTTTTTTTTTTTCAGAAAACCGTCATGCTCCAAGTCACGTTAAAATTTTGCACATACGCTCTTTTTTAAGAAAGGAAACATTTGTGAAAGCAGTTTTAGGCGATTCGAAAGAAAGTTCTGTACCATTTTCATATGAATCCCTATTTTATCGACGATATTCTGAAAATTATATTACGTATAATAAACGTATGTGTATGTATATGTCACTAACCGTTCTCACAGATATTTCCTTTAAAAAAAAAAAGAGCACGTTTACAAAAGTTAGTCCGAATCGAGACATGACGGTATTCCAAAGTTTCCCCAAATGATCGCCAAAAATCCTTCTCGGAAACATCCCTTTTATACAAGACAAAATTATCTACAAAAATTTCAGCTAAACTGAATTTGATTATTTTTCTGAAATTTCGCCAAACTTCACTCTATCTATATGTGTCGCCTGTCACGTACACAATATTTTACCGAAATTTATCTCCATGTCAAACATTATCGCACGTATTTTCGAGAAAGAAAATACGGACCTGTCTGAGAAGGCGGAAAATATAGTGTCGTTTTCTTGAATATTTGACTGGAAAAAGTAGCTTCAACAATCTTCACTGAATTATTATGAAAAAGTATCTGAAAATGGAACAAATATGATCATAGAAATTGTAATAACTTTTACGATAATTTTTCATATAGATTATTCTCAGAATGTCTAAGTCAATGTTTCAAGAAAATAAGTACATAAATAACTGGAGATAGCAAATACATTTCAGATGAAGGGGTGCTTTTCGTTCATGTACAGGGTGTTCCAAAAAAGGTTGCAAAACTTAAAAATTAAAAATGAAAAATTTTCTGATGTATCACAAATTAAAAATTCTTTTATTATTTTAAGATATAAATATTTTTATATTTGCTAGTGGACAATACTAAACTTGCAAATTTTTTTGGTTTAGTATTTATTCCAATGATGGTCCAACAACTTTATATTAAGAACTTTGATATTTATACAACCATTTTTTTAAAATATTGAGCTTCAAATTGATATATCATAAAAGTTATTTCTTACTTTTATGTCATGAAATAATATTACACTTTCTGCGTTTCAAGATTGTTTGATCTACTATATCCCATCATATACAATGATGACTTTAATTTTAAAAAACAATATTTTACGTGCATCAACTTGTTATAGACAATTAAAAAAAAATATCATTAGTGCTATCGACATGCTAGTACTAATCTATTCTAATAATTAAAAGCTTCTAAGTAATAAATGACTCATCGAAAAATTATCTTCCTATAACCGTAGTACGTACCTGTAACGTAGATCGATAATTCAGGACGTAGAAAATTTTCGTATTCTGGTCTCCTTGGAATGGATAGCAGTTAAAGATCGAAATTCTACTTCGTTTGCGAAAGTTTGGACTTTCGGAAATTTAGAAATTTTGGGATATGGACATTTAGGTACTTGGACATCTGGACATTTGGATATTTGGGAATTTAGAGTTTTAGGGTTTTAGAGTTATGAGGTTTTAAAGTTTTAGAGTTTTAGGGTTTTAAGGTTTTAGAGTTATGGGGTTTGAGGGTTTTAGGGTTTTAGGGTTTTAGGGTTTTAGGTTTTCAGGGTTTTAGAATTGTACATTTGAAATTTTAGAAATTTAGGAATTTAAACATTTGGACATTTGGGAATTTGTAAATTTGAAAATTGTCAAAGAGTCTAAAAATTTAAGAACTTGGAAATTTGAAACTTTTTTTAATTTACAGATTTGCAAACTAAGGAATTTGAACATTCAGAAATTGGAAAAGGGAACACATATTTGGAAATTCAATTGAAAAATTTGAAGATTTCAACATCTTCGAAAAGTGCAAAATTTTCTCATTTACAATTTGGAAGTTTGATTCCCACCTCCAAAACTTAAGTCCCAGACGCTCCTGAGAACTATAAACCTCGCAGCAATTAGCGTGGCATAAGTCCTGAAACCCCTGAGAAGGCCTTTTCAACAATCATAACGCAAGCGACCGCCATTGGCCTTCCCGGGTGTCGTCTCTTTTCACCTTTCGCCCAGTTTTGGCACGCTCGCCAAAGGTTCACCGGGTTGCAAGATCGATAACGCATCGATTCTATCGTGGATGCACCTTTCCCCAAGAGTATCGTTACCTGCGCGAGATCCTTGGTTAACCTGCGGGAACAGCCCTTCTCTCGGTGTGCATCGACGAACGTTATTGTCTCGTCGCCGCCGTCGTCGTCGCCGTCGTCGTTGGTTCCTTTGCAGCGACGCATATTCCGCGCACGCTCCGGGGCCGTTACTATTGATCGAGCATTTCGTCCGATGGTCGCCTCAGAATACCACGGACGGTCCGCACGCCGTAAATATTCGTTGAGTGCGTCGTGGCCGAGTGACTTACGCGGATAAAACCGTTTAAATACGGGGTAAACGTGGCCGATCATGGTCGGAGGAGTAACGGAGGACGGACCTCTTATTCAACCCGTCGATTCCGGTGAGTGTACCTTTTATCGCCATGAAATTCCTTGCAAAATCCCCGACCGACATCGATCCATCACCGACGATTCTAGGCCCTTTCGATGCTCCGTTCTGACAATCGTCTTTTTTAAACATCTTCAAAAACGTTTCTGTAACGCAAGTTTAACAACCTAACGGTGCTGTTAGAGTGGACAGCTGTTACAGACAGCTCGGGATGGACGACTCTCCGAGGGTGTTTCCATACATTCTGGTAGTTTATGTTTGGTTCTGTTTATTGGAAAAGCTTGATGTATTGTTTGATTGGAATAGTTGATTACAGTGGTGTGCACGATGGTCGCGTCCATATAGCAGACCATGTGATATTGAACACTCCTACGTTTACCCAGCTCAGAGTTGTCGAAACGAGATGAGTCGATACGTTTTTAATTTTACACGTTTCGGGATCGATGTCATAAATATAGAATTCTCCTCTTGTATATTCGCAACGAGTGAACTTGAAGAACGCTCCAACGTTCCGGAGTATCGATACTTTCTTTATTTTAAGGTTGTAATATCAATACTGTTTGTTATGTTTCTTTGAAATTCGACTGCAATGACAACGACGTGGAAACGTGAGATTTCAGGAAGGTTTCCAATATGGAAAATTGCATTTGAAGTTGTAACATTTTGTATGTGTAAGAGCATTTTCTGAAGACCAGGACTGCAAACTATTAGGCAATATCTTAGGGGAACGTAGACTCTAATTATTATCAGACAAATATTTACTTTCTATTTCATATCATCATTTCATTCATTTTGTATTAACATAGTATACTTTATACAAATGTTATTAAAATTTATCTTTGAGATTACTTTATCATATTTATCAATATCTCAAGTTTCGAACAAGTAGTTGAAGTCAAATTACAATTGGACAACCCTAACTATTCTAAACGTAACTATTCCAACTATTCTAAATTATGGAACAAACTGTACACAATTGAATTTAGAATCTGAATAATTTTACAAATGCGTAAAACAAATATACTTGTAAAATAAAAATATAGATTTATTGCTGTAGCTTTTATGGCGTGTTCTGTCGTTTTTGATGATCGATAATTCGTAAATGGTTGCGAGGTAAAAGACGCACAGTTATTTCCCATGATGATTCAACGTTGTTCCAGGACTCAAGATTTAGTCAGCAACAAGTCCACCCTCGTTTGTAATTGATCTCTATCTTGTTTCTACATAAACAATTGTTTCTGTTTAACCTCTTGACAAATGAGTATAGGTTTTTTATTTCAACGACTAATGACTGCGTGCGTGGGCATTATTTGTTTTTGTATATTAATGCAACACGTTGCAACGAGGAATTCATTTTCGTATCATTGTACATTGTAGGTCTTTTATTGGCAATCTTTAATTTCCAAGCATTTTTAAATTTTCTTTTATTCCTCCAGAATTATTTTTCATCGAGATTTTGATTCTTTTAAAATTCTTGCAATGTTATTACTTATCAATTTTCTTGTAATCTTATTGTGGTCTTGTATTTTACTTTCATTTGTCTGACGTTCAATGTCACCATCTACTTATTCTGCAACTACTTGTTCTGATATTTGTATCTCAGGCAATACATGCTTCTCAATTTTTTTATAATTAATCCTATTTCGATTTTTCTTCGTCTCATATTTTCTACCTTTAGAATGCTTTTATCAGAAAACATAATACAATTATTAGTAACAGAGAAAAATTAACCAATATGGGGAGGTTTTTAGTAGCTACTAGTTTCAGCCTAAATTAAAGAATATTCAAACATAAAAATATCAGAAAAAAATATTATACTTTAATGTTTACGATGATCATTTTGTACACATGTTTTTTAAAATAGAATATTTATTCCGATAGTATATAAATAGAAAACAACATAACCTCTATGTGTGTTATTAAATTAATACAACCGTGCAATTTCCCAATATTAAATATTTCCCAACATTACTCACTACTTCTTACTATTTTTTTATTACATTAAAAATGTATTGTCTGAACTTGTATCGCCATAAAAGGTTTCACAAAGTTTGCACCTAAATATAGCTAAATTAATTATACAAAGGTTAATTAGCCATCTAAAGTTAACATTATTTCACAATGTATACAAATATATTAACATTAAAACCTTCTGTAAATACCATGCTTCCACGCACTCTGTAAACAATGTCCTCCATGTTTTTTACTATTTTAAATTTAAAAAAAGAATCATCCAAACGTTATATTCGTTTTCTGTGTCAAACGTGATATTAATTATGAAAACCGTGTAAAAATCTGACAGAATCGATCTCTTCTCCAATAATGCATCATTATCAAAATAAACGTGACCTGAATTTCCACATAATGCTCAATTAAGTTTACGAATATTGAACAAAAATTCGTTCATAATGTAGCCTAATTAATCCACGGTGATAAATGTGGAATAAAATCTAGTGAAAATTCTGTTAGAATTCTCTTAGATCAGATAATGTACGAACAAGTAAAATGTTCATTTTTGTTGGAATTTTTGGACCAAACAGGATAGAGACAAGTAAAAGGTTGAATTTTATTAGAATTCTGTTTTAGACCAGATAGGGTACAAACAAGTAAAAAGTTCAATTTTATTAGAATTTTACCTTGGGCCAAATAAAATACAGACAAGTTACATGTTGCATTTTATTGGAATTTTGTTTTAGACCAGATAAGGTACAAACAGGTAAAAAGTTCAATTTTATTAGAATTTTGCCTTGGGTCAAATAAAATAGATACAAGTTATATGTTGAATTTTATTAGAATTTTGTTTTAGACCAGATAAGGTACAAACAGGTAAAAAGTTCAATTTTATTAGAATTTCGTCTTGGGCCAAATAAAATAGAAACAGGTTACATGTTGAATTTTATTAGAATTTTGTTTTAGACCAGAAAAGGTGCAAACCAGTAAAAAGTTCAATTTTATTAGAATTTTACCTTAGGTCAAATAAAATAGAGACAAGTTACATGTTGCATTTTATTGGAATTTTGTTTTAGACCAGATAAGGTACAAACTATTAAAAAGTTCAGTTTTATTACAATTTCAACCTAACCTAACCTAACAAAAAATAGACTAAAATGTTCCCTGTCATTAAATTTTCTATCAAAACACATTTCTACCATCCAAAACTAAAAATTCGAAGAAAAGTAAAATGTTGCGACCCAGATTTTCCCCGAAGTTCATTGAAATCCGCGAGGGCCAAGTCGGAAGTTGCCCCTGCAGAACCAGTAATTTGAAATAAAATAACGTATGATTTCAGTGTCGACGACAACTGTAGTGGCACTATGCATCGGCGCCGCTTTTCTACTTTGCGCCGTCGCGATGACCTGGTGGCTTTGCCGACGGCGTCGCGAGCACACCAAACTAAACTCCGACAAGTCCTTGGCGTTCAGGCCACCCCACAGGAAACCAATGGCAGTCAAGAGTCCTGGTAGCACCAGTCATTATCTGAAAAAGAGTCCGAGTCCTACGGGACCCGCCAAGAGTCCCCCGGGTTCCGGTGGTCAGACGCCAAGTCCCACCGGTTCTCAATCTTCGAACCCCGGTTCGCAGCCCAGGACACCTCAGGGCTCAGGTAAACATGCTATGAGTTTATCGTTAAAAAAGAAAATCGATTGTGATATTCGTAAGAAAATTACCTATATGATCTTTGCACTCACGTGTTTGCATTGCTAGCACTTTTGGAGATTGCAAAATCCGATTAAAAGATGTTTTACAACTCTAAAACAGTTGGGAAGTTTGATAAATTCTTTTGAAGTTAGTTATTGAATCTGTTGGTGGCTTTAATGGGTTCATGTGACATTGTAGGTTTAATGGAAAGTATTTTAGATTGTATTAAAGTAAATGGTGGGTGAGTCACCTTTAGGGTCGCTAGGGGAGGCTGGGATGTAAATATGGGCAAGTGTAGGGTAAATCAGTATGAATACCCTAATATGAAACTATGATTCACGAATGCTGAGGAAAGTGGATAGCTTATATTTTTAACAGCATCTATTGAACCTAATTTGTTAAACCTAGAAATCTTTAATAATAATCAGTATGAACACCCTAATATGAAGCTATGATTCAGGAATGCTGAGGAAAGTGGATAGCTTATATTTTTAACAGCATCTATTGAACCTAATCTGTTGAACTTCGAGACCTTTAACAATAATCTATTGACCCAACAGACCTTTTCACAATAATCGACCTTTTAACAGTAATCTATTACACCTAGAGATCTCTTGACCTAATCGAGCCAAAAGACTTTTTAATATAAAATAAATGATGGATTTGCATTTCTGATTAAAAATTGCTTCCTCGAAAACAGGTACTCCAGCATTAACACCTTCTGGTGACGTGACTCTGAGCATCGAGAATGAACGGGACAAAGCGGAAATCGAGAACAACGAGAAAACGGAACGCAAGAAAAATCACGTGACGGAAAATAATAAGGATAACTTGGGCCAGTTAGTGTTTAAGTTACGCTACGTGAGCGAGCAAAACGCGCTTAGGGTGACGGTAGTGAACTGCAAGGGATTGCCAGCGAGGGAGCAGAATGCCACCAGTGATCCATACGTGAAATTGAAACTGTTACCTGATAAACAACACCAGGTGAAAACGAGAGTCCTCAGGAATACCAGGGATCCTGTTTACGACGAGGATTTCACGTTCTTCGGAATATCGAAGGATCAACTTCAGGTATTTTGTTTTAGTAACTTAGAAATTTTTATTCTCAAGGACTCTTAAATTCAACTTTCATATTTTTAAACTTTCAAATAGATTCCTAATTTTTTATATGTGTAAAGCACCAAATTTCTAAATCTCGAAGTCCTAAATTTATGGATTATGAAATTCTCAATTTTTTAGATTTTGAAATTCTATATTTCTAGATTTTGAAATGTCCAAATTTGCAAATGTTGGAACCTTGAAACCTCCAATTTTCAAATCTTGAAATCCCAACTTTCGACATCCTAAAATTATATTTCTAAACCTTGAAATCCCCAAATTTCTAAATCTCGAAATCTCAAAATGTCGACATTCTCAAATTATATTTCTAAACCTTGAAATCCCCAAATTTCTATAACTTGAAATTCCCAAGTTTCCAAACCTTAAAATCTCCAACTTCTCCAAAAATATAATTTCTCTATAAATCACCGAATCTCCATAAAATTTCACAATTTCCAAATATCGAAAGTTGTAAATATAAACATTTAATCAATAACCGAAGAATGGTGGTACGACTTTACGTCAGCACATTGCCCCTAGGGAAACCATACTCGCCCCTGTACCAATTGATCAAACCCTGAAATACGTCTCTTTTATCGTTCGCAGAAAATCAGCCTGCACTTCATTGTGCTAAGTTTCGACAGATACTCCCGAGATGATATTATCGGTGAATTGACGTGTGCACTTTCATCGATACCCGGTTTGGAGAACGCTGACAACCAAGAAATATCGTTATGTCGGAAAATATGCCCCAGAAGCTTAAAGGTAATTTAATAAAATTATTTATTCGATAAAATTCCAGTACATCAAAAATTATGAAGCTTGAAATAAAATTATATTGATTAATTAAAAATTATCCAAACAGCAATAATTTGTCACTATATTACCACTTGATAGCTTATCTAATTTTATCAATTTATTGTAAAGAACTTAAAATTTGTGTTTCCTGACTTTACCCTTATAGTAAAAATTTGTGCAATTCAAATTGATTTAATTTTTACAGAATGTGAAAATCTTTAAACATGCATCTTTAACATGAAACTTTCCTTATAAATTCACCTAATTTAATTTATTATCTACTTCATAAATAAGCTGTACTGATGATTATATTAATGATTACAGATTCAGTCACAAGGCAGAGGAGAATTACTAGTGTCCCTCTGCTGGCAACCACTCAACAGTCGATTAACAGTAGTGGTGCTGAAGGCCCAGAATTTACCAAAGATGGATGTAACCGGCCTGGCAGATCCGTACGTGAAAATCTATCTTCTCTACAACTCGCAGCGCATCGCAAAGCAAAAGACGCGTGTAAAGAAACGCACCCTCAGCCCTCTGTTCAACGAATCCTTCGTTTTCGACATACCGAACGGCGCGGATGGTCTCAACAACGTCAGCCTCGAGTTCATGTTGATCGATTGGGATCGAGTTACAAGAAATGAGGTGAGCCTTCACTTTAATTCGTTTAACAAAATCCTGAAACTGCATGTTTGCTGTTTTGGTACTTCATAAATGGCTGATTCGATGACATACATTTAAGTATTATAAAACACTTGTTTTCAAATACAAGTTGATCAGATTGGAATTTAATCAGATTGAAACCTGACATGTTCAATCCCATTGTAACAGGTGCGAATCGAATGTAATTAAACGAAGACGAACATTTACAAATCGAAATTTTTGTGTGAGATCAAACTAGTTCAATCCCCTGATTTTTTACAGTTTTGGATAATTTTTATATTTGATTTTAGGATTTAGAAGGTTGTGTTATAATGTTGACTGAAAGTGTAAAGTATTATGATTAATAGTAAATAATTTATATTGATTAAACTAAAATTAAAATGAAGTCACAGAAGTCACTTTACTATACAATTTTCCTATTTACAAGAATTGAACAAGTAGATACATCAACATATAATCCTTGTGTTGTATTACTCTTTACATAAATTAATTGGCGGAATTAATGTAAATAAAAAAATTACAGATTTCACCATTTGCGTATATCGCCATTTTATACGAGGTTGACAGACATTCCTAACATAAAACAAATGATCTGCTATGCAATCTTCTATACTGTAGACGTTAGCGTGATTTTTCACAATTCTGTTACATAATGCGATGCAAATCACAATGAAGTATGACTTAATCGGAAAATCAATTGAAGGATTTCTACCGCTCGTTTTCTGCCGCACGAATTCTGAAACTGGGACAGATCTTATCAGTAATACAGGAAAAAAGTTCCCTCATACTTTCAAAAGTCATAGCAAAATTTATTAAAATTGTAAAAATTAATGTAAATCACAATACTAATGTATCATAATATAATAATATGTAATAACGTATATCATAATATAAAATGTATTAGATAATTAAAATTTGTAGTTCTTGCAATTAATATAACTTCGTTTCAGGTGATTGGACGACTCGAGTTCGGCGGTCCAGATTGTCAAGGATCAGCTCTGAATCATTGGAGAGAAGTTTGCAGCTCGCCGCAGAGGCAGATCGCTGAATGGCACAAATTAAGGGAGTAACTAGTATTTCCCTATCGACTTTCCTGGAATCCCGTCTCCAACTATCCAATAGCCCCACGTCCTTCTCCATTATGAAACCACCGATCCAACCCCTCGAAACCCTACGATGAAGTAGGGTATCTGTTTTGTAAACCTAATACTCGATGTATATTAGGCTTGAAGCGAGTGGCGGCACGTCCACCCGCGATCGATGCAACTGCGGATGCACCGGTGAGAAGGTCTAGCCTAGGGATGAACATCAAGGCAATCTCTTCGAGTAACGTGAGACATGTAACCCCAACAAGCTCGAACATAAGCGGTCATCCTCTGCTTTAAGATCTGTTCCTATTTCGTTTCTTAACATTATGATTTTCTATTGTTCGGGTTACGTTGTTATATTAATTCAAAAGATTGTTCGAATGTTCGTCCCTTGTCTGTTACGTGCCGGCCTGAAGCGTGTACGAAGAATGACTTTGATCATACGAAAACTTCTCTGTACAAGCAAAACTCTCTGAGTAATATCTTTAAATTTTTATAAACTTCTACAATCTAATAGGTCACTTATGAATCTTCCTATACATGTACGGCTTTTAAATGCAAATAAGTTAAAAAGTATTTTACCGTAAATGTTTTCATATTATCGGAGAAAGTGTATCGCGTATAACTCACATAATTGTGTAATTATTAAAAAATATATATCATTTGAAATATACGGTAGAATAGATAAACTATTGGACTGCACCGGAAATCGTGATCTATCAGCGTGCGAAAGTTTATGAAAAATTGAAAATATCATTTCGGGAGCGTTTCTTGTTAGTACTGTGGGCGTTGATTTAATAACACACGTTTTGCCTCGATATTACAATTTAGAATACTCCTTGTACGGACTGTTTCAAAAATCATCGCGTGCTTCGATGAAATTGC
The DNA here is from genome assembly GCF_050947335.1 of Megachile rotundata. NCBI lineage: Eukaryota > Metazoa > Arthropoda > Insecta > Hymenoptera > Megachilidae > Megachile > Megachile rotundata. Next base: position 14,847,698 of record NC_134984.1, read on the forward strand.
ATGAGTTTCGTTCAAATAACTTGACATCATTACTGGAATGATTGGCAAAAATAAAAATAAATAAACGTCATAAAATTCAACCTATTTTGCAGAAATACGCAATGCTTTTTTGAGACGGTCTGTATTTCCTTTTTATGGTTTTAAATAATCACGAAATTTAAAAAAATGTTTACATGGAAAGAAAACCGTTTGAAAAATGTCCATTCTGTGTTTCAATTTTAATATCGATAAAATTCGATATATCGATTAATCGATAGATCGACGCCCTAACCTCAAGAATAGTTCCTCCGCGCTTCTAGCTTACAAAAGGGAAGACGAATTCGCTCAAGAAATAATGGAGCATCGAACGACTGCAGAATGATAATTACTATGGTTAGAACGAAGATTGAAAACAAATAGTTGGTAAAATTCAAAATAATTCATTTTGTTTCTGTAAATCGAACACTTGTCAGCCGTCGATTATGTCTCCATTGGTTGCAGTAGCAAACGATCGCGGGAGAAACGCATACAAAATGCTTTACAATATAAATATAGTTATTAAGATTTCCGACCAGATGAAAAGGGAGGAGGAAAATAAGGCAGTTAACTAAAAAACAATTGAGCGTTTACCGATTGTTTTGAACGCTATTGTTGCAACACAGGGTCGTGCATTCATAGGACATTACAATTGCGAAAAAGAATTATTTATTTTCAAAACATATTTTGTTTACGTACATATTCGACATACCATGTATGAGTACAAACATTGGCAAAGTGAACTAAACATCAAATAAACTTTGTTTGGTTTAATTGAATTTTAAGTGTTTCAGACTATCACTTTATAAGCAAAGGTATGTTTCGCTGTAATAAAATGTTATTTTAGAACCTTGTTGTACAACTTGTTATAGAGTTATACCTTGTGGTATTATCCTAACAAGTTTGTAATAAGTTTCTATTATGTTATAATAATGATGTTACATGTTGATAACTTAGAATGTTCTTTTCCCTTTTTAACAAATTAATATGTTATGTTGCAAGTAATTGCATTTCAAATCACATTTGGTGAATTCTTTACTGAATATAAATCTACAAATTTAACAGATTTTGCACGACCCTGTCAAATCACCAAGACCGTCATTTTTGGTAAAGTTAATATGAACTAATCATAAAACATCTTAATCGAGAGTTAAGCGATCCAAGTTATGTAAATACAGGAATCTCTTCAAAATTTATTTATCACTAATTTATCAATTTTTCACAGAAAAATAAGAAGGCAAAGATACATAAAAAAATGTAATGTTATAATTAAATTACTTTTTAATACACATATTATATAATACCTATAAAATTCTCATAGGTTTAATAACATCTGTTAATGAATAAATGAACATGTGACTAGATCTTTTACTAAAAACTTTTGAAGGGATTCTTGTAGAAATATACATACACATACCACAAGACGTGGAGACGATTCTGGAAACGTCATAAACATCGATTAAGCTTAAAAACAATATTGCGATTATTCGTTCCTGTTCCAAAATTTTATAGCTCCACGTCAACTGGCAAAACAACTGGCAATTTAACACCATGTAATAAGAAAAATTGCAAGTACTGAGAAACAAATTTCAGTATCAATTTTTCCATTATAATTGAAAAGCTTTGATAGACACTTCTCTGAGAATATTGAAAGAAATTTTTAATTTGTTTTAACAGAGCTGTAAGGAATGCTAAGACAGGGAAGCAAACATACAGAGATCTTCGTGATGCATTGAATTATCACACATACATACACTGCTTACAATTCATTGCATTTCGAATAGATGATCATCTTTTTTTCATACTATAGCATGATAATCCTCTTTGTATAATCGTGGAACGGGGTCGAGGAATTGTAACGTTGTTTTCAAGTGCCAATGGAAACCGCTTCGCGATTGTAAATATGTAATTTACGTTTGAATAGAGAAGAAAATACGAATACTTTATTTAGTTACGAACCGTTTGTGGTTTCAATTGCTATTAATGGAGAAATTAGTACGTACCGCTATAGTTTATGAAAAGATACTACTGCACAGAGTGTAACACGAAACCGGCATCATGTAGTGTCCTTGTTAAAATGCTTTTACACCGTAAAAGGGCGAGAGTGAGGTTCTAAGTACGAATATGTGGAAAACGCGTTGGCGGGAAACGTACAAAGGTCCTTCTCCCGTTGTACTCATTTGTAATTTAATTTATATAGGTTGTCTTCCACAAACTATCAACAATCATGAGTACTTACTGATCATTCATTTTTCAAAACAGCATTAACGGGAGGTCATACTCAATGCGCACGTTAGAGTCATGCATATTGTACTTTTCGATTATATTTTTATGCGTTAACTGACGGCGCTGTATTTGTTGAATGGTTTTTAAAGATCGCGCCCTTTGATTTTGCAAGATGGATGATCATTTTCATTACTCGAGTTTTGGGAGACAACCATACCATGCGATTTTACGCTCATTTTAGTTTTAACAATAAATGTGCTAGATCACTGCTTCGTTACACCGTATAAATGACAGTGGTGAGTGTTTTTCCGATTTTATTGTTAATATTTTTTATTCTCATTTAATCTTTTCAATTCTCCCTCAGAGCTACAAAGCCCCTTCAGCCGTCACTCTCGCTTGTCAGGACTATAATACTGATCAGTCATTCTTAAAATGATCGTAAGAGCGTGAACTCATTCTCAGAGGGCAAATATATTATTTAACTCTACTTTACACGATTAAATTGAATGCATTAGAAACTGCAACTCTGCTATTTCGTAGCATATTAATGCATCCGTCATTATTGCTGGGCTATTTTATGTTTATATTTGCAGAAGGAGGTTATTAATAATTCATCTAGAAGGAAAGTTTGTAGTTTTTTATATATATTGCTAAAAATTAAATGGATATGTGTGCTCGGAATATCGATCATCAGTATGTGATAAATTTAATTGTGTAAAAAGGAGTTTTTGTTTGAAGGCCCCGTTCGCATTTACCGCAATACAGCACTGCGATGAATAACGAATATCGATTAAGTATTATCATAGGCTCGAAACTTTAAAGTTACTTTAAACTTGAGATAGATAACCTTTAGCACATAGCTTATACACGCGGGCTAAGTACAAGAATATCAGCTATAATGCGATTAAAGTATAAAGTAACTTTAGAATTCTTAATCGTACCCGATCATCGCTAATCACGGAATATTTGCTACATATGTTCAGGGCTTTTTTTCTGATGGTGTATTTTTACACGGTGAAAGTTTTATAATGACTAGCAACAAGAATGTTCCTACGAAATAATTGCATGTAATTCGAACGATTATTTTTATTATATCAGAATGTTTAACGAAGAAAAATTTTTTGTTATGTAAAATTAAAACCCCAAATATTTAAAGAGTAACATTATTTGTAAGATGTTAAAAAATTATAGTATACTTGGTTCGAACATAATAAATTTTATCTATTCGTTTTAATTGATTTGAGTGAAATCCAAATTTTATAACATTTATAAATTATCTTAATACATTCTTGTAAATATGCAATTGATACCATATGTTTATTATTCGATTAATAACAGCGGTTGAAATTTATTAGTAATCAATTAGTTAACTTTTAAAATGATTATTGAAATTGTAATACGAGACAAATATACAAAGCATCGATGACATTGTTGAATCGTATCTGACAATTATGTACCTCGTTAAAATATCAATAAACATACAATGAGATTATCAAGGAACCATTGGCAATCGCTAGACTCGAAATTAAATTATATATCAAATTTATAATTTAAATTATATTCATCAACTTTACTTAAATTTAAATATTTCCGCTAAATTGGATTAAATCAATAAACGTGACCAATATGTTTTTTTCTTCAGAAGAAAAGCACCTGACAAGTAACATAAGTTCATCTTTGCATTAAAGTCAATAATCGGTAACATGTAAAGCGACCGTTTTATTTTTCTTTTATCGCCGATTTCCCACTCCATTATCTTTCCTTTGCGAGCAAGAATTTAAAGGTGCTGCGACAAATTATCAAGATCTCATTGATACCTAACGATATATCGATCCTAACCAAAACTTTTAATTCGAAATTCAAGCATGAATAAATTTAATAGAATATTCCATTAAATTCTATTTCAATCATTATCATTCGATTTAATGATATCGTTATATCGCACAGTATCAATTCATTGAAAATAAATGAAAATAAATTTTGCCATAAGAATATTATCGATATTTAATAAAAGTGCGTGGGTATCGAAGATTTCGGATTCGAATCGGGTCGAATCGGGTAAAGTCGGATTTGAGCAGACCCGAAAATTCGATTACTTGTCACTTTTAATAATTATCGATAACATTATTGATAGCAGCACTTATAGCAGAAACACGGACGAAACAAGGCTCGACAAGTAAGATTAGGAAAGCAAAGGAGAAAATTGATCGAAAATGAAGAAGCAACGATACACATCAGCACTAAAAAACGAAAGTAACCAACAGATACATAGCGATCTATCACAGAAGACTCGAGAGATACACCGAATAGCTAAGTTTACATACTAACAATAAGTATAGTAGAAAAAAAAAGAGACGAAAAAAGCCGGAAGATCTGCATCGTTGTCTATCGTCGATGTAGGTAAAGACAAAATGACATTATTATACGATCAAGAGTTTCAGGATATTTATTTAATTGCTATACAATTACAAATATAAATATATAAGAAACGACTATAATAAGTAGCACGTAGCAAGACATCTCGTAAATATCGTCTGTCGTTCTCCTTGAGCTCGTTACCGATCATTTAACGATTTTCAAGATTTATCAGCGCGGAAACAACTTTTCGAGATCGACAAATACCCTGTAACACATTGAACGTCGGTATGGAATGCTGGAAAATCACCGTTCTTGATCCATGTCGTTTCCCTTTTTTCATTTACATATATACAAAAAAGCACGAGCGCCAGAAATCTTATTTTCTTGCAACGATGATTTTATTGTAGTTTGTATTTTGTATTACAATGTAGCAGATCTTCATTCATGGAATATAAAAAAGTGATCCATTTCATCTTATTAAAATCCTTTCCTGTCTTTAAATGATTATGTTTAAATACAAGAAAGTCAACACTATTTAGAGGAATGTTTAGAATAAAAAATCATTTTGAAATTAACTTTGCTATATGAATTTATATTTATTTTCATATTTGATATATTTTAAAGCTTCACATACCATTTTCATTTGAATTTTAGGTGGTATTAAATTAAATGTATTTTTTACTGACTTATGTTCTTATATGTAAATATATATAAATTAATAATAATATTTTATTTATTTACTTATTTTAATAAATCTTGAAATAAAAATACTTGATGGCACTTTCAATAGTTTCAAAATATGACACTTATGAACAATACATAGATATGTATTGAAAGAGCTACATAGAAAAAAGCTTAAGAGGAAAAATATCTAAGAAAATACATGACTGCATATCAGTTTATATAAATCTATAAATAATTGTTAGTCAAAATTATTTAGGAACAAATAAAACTTGTACTGCTGTTTTTCAGTTACTGTTTAGTGTATTAATAATTTCAATATAATAAAATTTTTAATACGTTTATGAGTTTTATTTCATTATTTGCATTATCTTACAAATTTTTACATCAAAGCGTTGAAACTGTATGAAGTAATTAAATATTATCATGAATAAAAAATATAATTTATTGTAAAATCTGCTGATATGATTAAAGAATAAAGTACAAATTTAGATCTTTTAATCAGTTATAATTAACAGTATTTGTAAATAAAAAATTGAATCGCAAGAAATCGGTGCTTTTCACGCATTTCGCATATCATGTATGTGTATGGGCATGGCGTGTAACATGCTGTGTATGGTCAGACTGTAAGGCTGTGTGGTCAATAAAATATTAAAATAAAACTATTTATCAAATCACTCTTTTTTAATCACCTATCTTTACAAGTAAAAGAAGGATCAAACATGAACAATATATACACAATTACAAAAATACTTTATTAATAAAAGTAAATTTCATTCACAAATTTCTTCGAATGAAATACAAAAATGCGTTTATAGGAATGAGTAAATTGGGCATTACAGAATATTGAGTTACATGAATTGACAGTATAAATATTCACACTTTTCAAGACACTTATGTGTACATCTATAAGTTGAGATTATTAATATTTCACAATAGATCCTGTTATTTAAATAAACTTGTATAAATAAGTTCACCTTAATATTCATGTACATTTAACATTTAACAAAGTAATGTTTGAGAACAATAACTTTTCCATTTGGAACATAACATTTTTAAATATAATAAGAGTAACAAAAAGAGCCAATAGTTTTCCAACTTTGACTAGTAACTAAATTGTTCATAAAAAACTAATTTGTTACAACACTTTGAGAAAGGCATAGTATGTACATACAACAAAATACATATTAATCTTTTAAATATACAGAAGCATATAAAGATGTGAATCTAATAGAAGAATATTACGCTTTTGATTTAATATAACATTAAACAACCAAAATCGTAATATATTCCTATTGTTCTGAAAATAATTACTATTTATTGTCTGTCTCGTCATTTGTACTTATTATACACCTAAACCATTAAACACACATACATTAACAAAGGTAATGCTAAATTGTCAACTTGATTTGTTTGTGCTTCAACAAATGATAGAATTACACTTGACCACAAGCTTCTTAAAAATAATAAACCATTATCTGTGAGACCTATTTAAAAAGAATATGCAGATATATGAAGCAACTTTTTTACTTATTTTTTAAAAGTATTATTTAAACTATACATACCCGCAAATGTTAATAAACATATTAATCCAATCTGACTAAGAATGCAAGCAACTGTTCCTTCAACAGATTTATCTGAATTGCTCCATTTATGAGAGCCCCATTTGCTACCAACAAAACTAGCAGCAGTATCACCCACTCCAACTGTCAAAATACCACTGAGTAATACTATTAAAGGAAGATTATTGGTAGGCATCCAAAGTGGAAAAGATAAACCACTGAGTAAATATAAAGGTGTTAAAGAAATCAGATGATCTTTTTCATCAGCAAACACAGAAAATCCTTGTTGTAATATGTCTCCAAGAGGCAGTATTCGTAAATATCTTAATAACTAAAAATAAATCATTACTGTAACTGATTTATACTTTTAAAGACATAAACCAAAAAGCAATTAAATTCATAACTTTTTCACTTAAATAAAAAGTTAATATACCTCAAGAAATACGAATAATCCCATTACAATGCCACTAGCAAAATACAGAAACAGTGGTTCATAAATTAAACCAGGTACATATACAAGTACAGCTAATAAATGAAACATTTTTCTAATTGAAGTTGTTGCTTGATGATTTAACAATATCTGATATGCAACTACTACTACACCTAGCAGTAAACATATAGCCCAATATCCAAGTAAAATAATCTAGAAGGTTCATAATTATTAAGAATAATTCAATGCTTATATAATAAATGCTGTAAAGTAGTGTAAAAACATACCTTGCTCTTTTTATTAAAAATAAAATAGAGTGTCCATACTATAGGATTTTGATCCAGTATGATATACATTAATGGCAAAATTACAAGTAGTAAAAGAGTGAATGTCATTATATAAAAGTTTCTAGTAGATCGAAACATTGAGAAATAACTAGATATCAAACAGATTGATATGACATACAACAATGCAACCTAAAAGTATATTATTAAATTAATAATTATATGCAATTCAATAAATTTCTTACAAAATACCTGTAATATAACTGTTGCAATATCATCATCATGAATAGGAGGTAGATGATATCTTAATGGCAAGTTTGTTACAACAGACATTAAAAATAATATGCAACCATGCATAGTTGCTGTTGCTTCCCCAATTGTAAAACAATGAGGAAATTTGGACATCAATTGGAGAACACCCCATGTACCTAAACTTCCTACACTTAAGCCCCATATCACGCTCACCAGTAATCCTGTTCTTATTTATCAATAAATTAAAAAATTTGATTTTAATTAATATGATATGCATGTTTGTGTTTTGTTTAATGAAAATGTGAACAATAAGAATTCAAAACAACATAATATGTACATAAAATATAATAAGTATGATGATTGCATAAATTATTCTGCTGAATGAAATTGTAAAAAATAATCTGTAAATTGATATACCTTTATTTGCTATAAGAAGATATAACATTGATGTTATTATAGCTGGTAAAAAATATATAGCTTGAAAATCTTTAACTGTAACTTTTTTTGTTGATAATTTTGTATACAGACATATAGAACTAATAACAAGACCAATGCCTGTAACGCCTACAATGAGGCAAATTTCAGAATAGCTATTATCTTCTTTTAATATAGTTAATATTGCACTTAAACCTACTAAGGTTCCAAGCCATAATCCACCATTCGCTTTTGCCCTGAAAATATTTTAATCAATATTGAATATAATTTGTTTTTATTAAAAATAAATATTTCCTCCAATTAAATTGTAGTATGAGCATTAATAAAGTCAACTTTTCCACTTTAATACATTAATAAATTTCACCAAAATATTTATTTATATAAATATATAAAATTTATGTAACATGTCACATATACTTTATTAAAATACATTTAAAATACAGTAGTTGAAAACGCATTATTTCAAATTGACATATGTTATAAATAATTAAAAATAAATCTTATTCTTTAATAAAAATAAAATCTTCAATTAACTGACAAGTAATATTCATACATATAAAATATAAATATATTGTATAAATAATTTAGAACACTTTAACAAATTTCGAGGTTATGTCACATAGTTATATTACATTCACATTGGATTTGTATGAATAACAACGAACATACCGATATTCAATGCCATTATTTTTCAGACTTTGTAATATTTTTTCTTCGAAATGTAAATACTTTTTTGTAAAAATTTCCATTGTTTATCGAGATCGTTCAGAACATACGTTTTTATAGAATGAGTAACCACACCCCCACACTCTTCACATGAACAGTATACCATGCTGCCTGGAGAGGTCAAACTTTATCTACTGTATCTGTTGATCTTAGGCATTAGAGAATATGCAATCATGAATATGCAACGAAATCGCATAATAGGTAAACGTATTCTTATATTTTATTATCTAATTATCATTATTTGTCAACGTTAAATGTATTTTCATTCAAATGAACATTCATTTATATTAAATAACCGCTTCACAATTACAAAATAAAATTATAATATCAAACATTAAATTTTTAATCACAAACCAATGAAAATGTTAAAATATAATAATGACATAAAAGTTGGACTGTATAAATAGCTTAAAATATAGTATAATTATAATATTTATTAAACGTTTATAAAAGTAACAATCTAATAAACAAAAACACAAAACAGTAGGCTATTGTTGGCAGGTAATAATTATATATTATGTATCATTTAACAATTTACAATGCATTTGAACTAATGTAATATTTGTACTACAATCTTATTCATTGATATGAATAAAAATTGTATTGAATAATCACCAACAGCAATATTAAAAAGTTACCTTCATAAATATGAATATTTTTTTATGCTCTTAATTTCAATAACCATTAAGCACCACAACGACATTTGGCAAATGAGATCAACCCATTTGTTGATGAATCATGAGTTGTAACTTCTCCAGGACTTGCTAATTCAGGTTCAATCGCTTTTGCTAATTGTTTGCCTAATTCAACGCTGTTTACATGAAATTGATCAAATTAATATCTATATATTTAAAAATTTTTATTTAAAAATAAAGTTATTACTTACCCCCATTGATCAAATGAATTAATATCCCATATGATTCCTTGTACAAAGATTTTATGTTCGTACATAGCTTTAAAAGATAAAATGGATAATCAATTTAAATTATTTGTTTAAATGATATTGTAGTATATGTATAATACAATGCACTAAATTTACCTATTAAAGCTCCAAGAGCAAACGGTGTTACTTTTTCAACAAGAATTGTATTAGATGGTCTATTTCCTTCAAACATCTTATGGGGCAATAAGAGGTTCACTTGTTCAGGACTCATTCCTGCTTTCTCCAATTCGGCTCGCGCTTCATTCTCACTTTTACCTTTCATTAAAGCTTCAGTTTGTGCGAAACAGTTTGCAAGTAATATTTTATGATGAAGAGATCCTTGAACCTGAAATATTCCTGTATGTTATTTCTTTCAACAAAAAGTGAGTTTTTAGGACTAATTATGATAATACCTTGTTGTGCGATTGTATTGGAATTATGAAGTCAGCAGGTACAAGTCTTGTACCTTGGTGTAATAACTGATAAAATGCATGTTGTCCATTAGTACCTGGTTCTCCCCAGACAATTGGACCTTGAGAATTCCCATGGAATATATACAGTATTCAATGATAAATTTAGGAACTTGTATTTTTTTAACAGTGTACTTCAATAATTAAACTACTTACCTGTACTATAATTAACAACCTTCCCTGCTCGTGTAACATATTTTCCATTACTCTCCATATCTCCTTGTTGGAAATATGCAGCAAATCTATGTAAGTATTGATCATACGGCAATAATGCGTGCGTTTCAGCTTTATAGAAATTATGATACCAGATACCAAGTAAAGCTAATATGACTGGTGCCTGTGAAGTAATATTTTATTAAATATACTATAAATTTAAGTCTATAATAAATACATTCCATACAACTATTTACATTTTTTTCCAACGGAGCACTACAAAAATGCTGATCCATAAAATGTGCCCCATTTAATAATTTTTCGAAATTTTCAAATCCAATAGATAAGCAAATTGATAAACCAATGGCCGACCATAACGAATAACGTCCTCCCACCCAATCCCAAAATCCAAACATGTTCTTTTCATCAATACCAAATTCCTTAACTTTTTGTGTATTGGTAGATAATGCAACAAAATGAGAAGCCACAGCTGCATCCTGTGAAATAATAATTTTTAAGTAAGATAATTACACATGTATATAACACACTCAAATTATTTACTCTTATTCTTTGCTTACATTTTTTAAAGCATCTAAAAGCCATAATTTGGCAGAAGTAGCATTTGTAATTGTTTCCTGAGTTGTAAATGTCTTTGATGCTACTATGAAAAGAGTTGTTTCAGGATTCAATTTTTTGAGAGTCTCAGCTATATGTGTTCCATCTATGTTACTAACAAAATGAACCCGTGGTCCAATATGATATGCTTTCAATGCTTCAGTTACCATCAGTGGACCCTGTGAGCAAAACATATGTATGTTACATGCATATCTACTAAAAGATATGATAATTATTTAAATATTACATACCAAATCTGAACCACCTATACCTATGTTAACAACATCTTCAATTGGTTTACCAGTAAAACCTTTCCACTGCTTTGAAAGAACCTATATAGCAGAGAAAGTATATATTAAATTTAACATAAGTTAAGAATGTAAAGTGTTTAAGAAGTATTAAAAAATCAAATTGTATTTATTAATTTTACCTCATTAGTAAATTGCTTCATATGCTGTAACACAGCATTTACATCTGGCATTACATCTTTATTATCAACAAGTATTGGCTTATTAGCTCTGTTACGTAAAGCAATATGTAAAACTGCTCTATTTTCAGTGAAATTAATCTTATCTCCTTTAAACATAGCATCTCTTGCAGCTTCTATTCCACGTGCTCGTGCCTTTGTATCAATAAATTATGTTAAAATTAATATAACTATGATAGTGAATATAGAATATCCAAATATAATTATTGAAGAATAATGTTAATACTTATATAATATTATAATACATACCAAGTCCAATAATAACTGAAATGCTTCTTTTGTAAGACGGTTCTTAGAATAGTCAAGTAAAATTGGGCCATCCTCAGGAGTAGGAATTTCTAGACTAATTAACAATTACAATATAAATAAAATTGTTTGTATAATACATATTTAAAAACCAGTAAATTACAATATCCTTATTGTAAATTCTCTTCTTAACAAATTTAAAACGAACTATATGAGAATTATTTAATTTGTATTTATTAAGACATTTAACAGTACATGTTAAATAGCAAGTTTCAAAGGTATCAAAGATGATGTAAGCTATTTTAGAATAACTAGTACTTCAAAGAATAGTAAAACAACACTATTTACTTAAATACTATAAACAATCGTGAATGACATTATTGTAAAAATTTGAATTTAACTATCAGCGAACAACCTTCAAAAGGTCATGTCAAGGTCGTATGTCAAGGACTGATGAAACTTACCTAAAGTCATTAAAGCGTTGAGGATTTTGTTGAAAGAGATCGAATATTTTAATTTTTGATCCCGTACTATCAAAATACTGCTGTAATTTAGTCCATGCTGGTTCAGTTGTTAATTCCGGTTTAGCTAACATTTTTTTGATTTAAGAAAACCGCCTCTGAATTCACGAAAATCTGAATACGCGTACTTGTGTCACGACTCACGTAGATATATATTGTAATAAGAGACATGCCAACCTGAACTATGTTCAAGCTGCTTTTCAACGGAATTATCAACATTTCATAAAAACAACAGCTAACGGATATCATTTTAAAAAACCCATATCTTTTTACATTTCAATAATTAGCTAATTATTAATAACAAAAATAATAGCGCTTATAACAAATTAAATATTGTTATAATGGAACAGTATTATTTATATAACAAAGGAAAATTAATAGTCTAAGAAGATATAGAATTATTATATGTTTTTCATTAAACATTGTTCTTCTAAATTTAATATAAAATACAAGGATAACATCTGTTAAATAAAGTCTTATTTCTTCCCTTAGAATAATAGAAATTATCTATAATAATTTATTACTAAGGATTATTCATAGTTCAATTTATTTCGATTATTGTAATTAAACAGTTATAATTACAAAATATTTATTGAATTATTAACTTTAACTTTTAGATTAATATTAAAAAAGCGCTATGCATGTTTCAATATTAGTAGATGTAAAAGTAGGATATTAATTTCAAAATTGATACATGTAAGCGCACATATAAATTTGAACGCGTGGAATGAATTGAATCATTGCATATATACTTCATTCCACAGATGATCATACTCATCAAATGTCGAATTTTTTATCATTCTGCGCACGTTAATTTTTATTGGTTATAGAATATATCGTAACTAAAGGCAATACGCAAGCGCCTTTGTAACATTCACAATTCCAATCATGTATATCAAGTGATCTTTTATTTTCTGCATTGTGTAGCAAGTTATCTTCTCTTCATATTCACATATTTTCGTTCACCTTATATATAATTGATAGAGTAGAAAGCGAATAGTAGCGAGAATGTAATAAGTGGTAGGGAGATCTCTGAAGTTAGGCGAGTTGCGCGAATGAAGCACGATCTTCTGTGAAACGAATTATATGTAGGAATGAATACAGTATATTCCAAGCTGTCGAATGGTATCATCGAAAACTCTAGAGTCCATCTTAAAAGTTTTCATGTTACTTTTACAAGAAAAATTTTAGAGTTTTAATCTATTGCTACGTCGTGCTATTGCAGACAAAGTATTAAAACTTGTAAGAAATAGTGAACTCCACTAATCTAGTGGATTGTTCTTGAAACAGGAGTAAGAGATGGTAATCATCTTTTTGTTTTGACTCGTTTTATGATGTGATTATTACATTTATTATTTATTTACTCGAAGTCGAATTTGTGTTTTTTATAATTAAATTTCTTTCCTGTTTCTTGCTTATATTAACAAATAAGACGTCGTTCTCATCCAGTTTAAACCTATGAAACCGTTTACATGTGATTTTAAATTTGACAATGTTATTGTACCATTTAATGTTAATTACAAGAATTATAAACATTTGTCTTTAAAATATTATATTATTATTGTTAGATTAAATTCTTAATTTGTATATTTTTCTTGACACTTCTTTTTACTAACTACGTATAACCAACAAAATTTTATACAGGGAAAGTATTATTTATGTAGTAAATTAGTAACATAATTGTGTTGTTTTAAAGTAACAAATTAATAGATAAGTGGTTTAAATAAAATGACATTGCTGTGTACAGATAAAACAAACCTAATATGTTGTTTACATTTTTAGTCTCACACAATATTACTTGTACAACCTGGCAATAGACCTAAAACAAGAACATACTCTGATTATGAAAGTGTTAACGAATGCATGGAAGGTAATACTATCTGCATTATATTATTCCAATATTATATATTACAAAAAGATTGAATTAAATTAATGCTGTAACAAACAGTTATAAATATGCTATTGCATTATGAAACAAAAAGTCTATAAAAGCTATTTTTCTCAATACAGGGGTGTGTAAAATTTATGAGGAACATTTAAAAAGGCGAAATCCAAATACACCAACCATAACATACGACATCAGCCAACTGTTTGACTTCATTGACCAACTTACAGATTTATCATGTCTTGTTTATCAAAAATCTACAAACACATATGCTCCCTACAACAAGGACTGGATTAAGGAAAAAATATATGCTCTATTACGTCGAGCTGCAGGACATAGCGAATAATTAATGGATAAAAAAATAGATATATGCCTTTATGTGTAAGATAACTTAAGTTTAAGTAAAGATCTATATTACCGTTTGTAATAATAAATATATAATCTAAAAAGTTGTTTTGTAAATTTTTTTACAATTTCTATAATTTGATGTCATCTCTATGAATTGACCTAGAACTCCAGATAATTATTAACATGTGTATACTTACAAATGCAAATGGAACAAAGATATGGAAATTAGATACAAGTACAAAAGAATACACATGTGTGAAATTCTGGAAGTAAGGTCAATAGATAATACATACATAAATGACTCTTTTGTAAAGATATTTACATTTCAGTATATTCCTATATCATTATTTCTCTCGTCACGAAAAAATGAATTTTCTAAATGATAAATTTATGTTTGCTTTGATTGGTTTAGTATATTTCGTAATCAAGTGCAACGCGCATTGCTTCTGATGCCGCGTGTACATATCTAGTGATTCAAATTTTCAAATTTTTAGACTTTCAAAACCGTAAATTTTCAAATTCGTAAATTCGTAAGCTTCTCGATTTTCATATTTTTCAAATAATAAATGTACAGATTTCTAAATTTCCAAATCCACAAAATGCTAAATTTGGTCATATCTATTCTATACTTTTTCCTGTCGTTCCTATATATTGCCCACTGTGTATATGACCGACGAAGTGGAAATAGTACAGCAATGGGAAACAAGAAATGGAAAACGTACTGAAGTTAGCCATAATGCGCGAATTCATGATTTCTACTTCGATCATTTTGTTGACGTAGTTCCTAAAATTACCATTCTTAGACATAGAGTGCGCACCAAACCACTAACACGACGACGTCGGTATTTCAAATTATAAGACATAAGCTCCCATAAAAGATAATTGGTGCATTCACTGTATGTGACGCAGAGACCGTGTCACGTGCAGAGCAATTACATGAAATAACTATGCAATAAAAGTATAATAATAATAATCAAGACTTTAAAATTGCTATAAAATGTATCAAAAAATGTTTTACATCGATCTCATTTATATGAGAAAATATTTCTTTTATACAGAGTATGATTATACTAAATTACTTATTTTAAATAATTTTCACATGAATCATATTTATTAAGAGTGGACATAGTGTTCAATAACCTATTGATACATGCGCTTACGCATACATTGCATATACACATATCTATGTTGCATATAGCAATATAAAAGAACGTAAATCGCACATACATATCGCATACTGGTTTACGCATTGCGTTTGTGCACCAGTTGTCTATCGTTAAATGCAGCAGTTTCGCCAAGACAGGAGAAGACTAAAGTTATATAAGATAACGGACAGTGAACGAACATGCTTGATAAAGGAAGTGCTGTGCATTAATTTTAGATAACGTTCAACTGCTGCAGTAAACTATTGCTAACTTGTCAGTCACTTCTGAATGTTGTATTAAATCTCTTCGTATTCTAATTAACGACAACGTTATCTGTTATATTGTTTGCAAACAATAAACAAAGAACTTTCAATATTTTCTGTTGACAAATTGATAGTGCGCTATAATTTTAAGTTTTTTTCAATGGAAATTGTTCGATAGTGACTAACATCAGTTGTGACAGAAATCGTTATGTTTCGTATATTTTAAATATTATCAAGTATTTACGTGCAAAATATCGGGCATTCTCGTAATTATACATTTTTAAAAATATTTCGCAATAATAACGTGGCTAGCAGGATGTCTGATAGCAGGACTGAAGTTGATCCTTTTAGCGAGACACCAATGGAATTCCAAAGTTGTGAAGGTAAGATTATAAATGTTGCTTTTAATTATCCGTATAAATGCTTCAAATATTATTTTTTATATAGATTTAAAGTACATATAATAGTTCTCTAATTGAAGCAGTTGTCATCAATAGGAAATTAATGTATACGCTTAAAATATTTGCAACTTACGTCTTTCGGTCTGTACATAAAATTCGATAAAATTGCGCAAAATTATTAAATATAAAATGTTCTGTAATATTTGTTTATGATATTTAATTAACATGTGGTATAGTCTAATTAAATTTATACAAATTCAAATGTGTTAATTGATTTATATAACAAAAAATTATTTAAAACTAGAAAACCACTTATTTTTAGAAAATTCTATTTAATATTTATATACATTTTTATAATATAAATTCTTATTAATCGCGATTGCTATTAATAAATTATTAATTACTGTTATAAAGTATTGTTAATAAATGTATTCAATCAAGATATATTTTAACATATGAATATACTGTTAAAAAAATTGTTAAATTTATAATCTTGTAGAATTATAAAATAATAACAATAATATTATTTTAATTTTAAATTTTAACGTTTAAAGGAGTTACACAAGTTACTACAGAACCGCATACAGAAAATGAAACATTAAATATAACAAATGAACCAATGTATGCAGAACCTTTGACTCCAGAGCAAGTCCGATGGTTTTATAGAGATGGTGTAGATAAAAGATGGGTAGAGTTTTGTGGATATGATAGCTTAAGAATTGAAAATGCTTGGCGTGTTTATCAAAATTTACTTAACAAAAGTGATAATACAATTCATAATACACCTCCAGTTGAAAAAATTGTAGTTAAAGGAGGAATGTATGATGTGGAACTTGATAAAATGAAATGTGTTTCTATTTATTGTCCAGGTATGTATTTTATTTAATTTATATATTTTTATTTTAATGACTCATGCAGAGATGAAACAATTAAAAAATGTGAATCGTACAAAAATATTAATATTTTGATTTACTTCTTTATCATGTAATGAATGAAGTGTAGACTTTATGATGCACATATTTCGTTGATTTAAGCAGCTTCTGTGTTGTTATCTGTACTCTAAAGATTACTGCGTCCTTGAGTTTATTGCAGACATTTCTATTTTATTAAGATTGGTTAAATCAAATATTATATAATAAATATTATGTACATTATTGTTATAATAATTTTTCAAAATTATTAGAAATAATTAATAAGTATATCTCTCTATGTATGAAAAATTTTACATAAGAATTATCATTAAATACAAATATAATTAACATATTCGTTAATTTTATCTAAAGGTGAAGAGTGGGAAATTATGAGAGGTACTTGGTATTATGATGGGAGTTGGATACCTTTAGAAGTAGAACAATCAAAAGTTATAGAAGAAGTTCATCTTAATCTCTTCCAGAAACAACCTCCAGGTCAATTCAATTCTGGATGTGAAACTTCTTCTCACTCTTACAAAAGTAAATTTTTAATTACTTTGTTCAACTTACATTTCAATGTAATATAATTATAATTAATATATATTTCTCCTTCAGTATTACATACAGAACATTTTCCTGAGTTTCATGTTGATTGGCATAGCATAAATGATGTGATATTGTACAGTGAATATAGACATAGTAAATTAATGCGTAGTGTTACATCAAAACTTGGTTTTGCAAAAAGTAAGTGCTATTTACATTTCTTAGTAAGGAGATAAATGTACGATTTCAAAGTATCTAATTTGAATTTAATGAGTTGTAAATGATGTTGTAGCAACTGGTTACCAATTAAGAAGAGGCTACAAAGTTGCTGCTGCAATGGAAGATAAACCTCATGATATTGACCATATAGTATTTGTAGTTCATGGAATTGGTCAAAAAAGAGATACTGGGAAAATTATACGTAATACAACATCGTATGTAAAGAACATAATGAATAATTATAATTTGTTACATACATTTATAATGAGATTGTTGAAGAATTAATCATATTTAATTTTGAAACAGGTTTAGAGATTGTGTTGATTGGTTAAAACAAAAATATTTTCCAAATTCTAATTATAGAGTAGAATTTTTCCCTGTCGAATGGCGGTCTTCATTAAAACTTGATGGTGGTAAGGAAGAGAGTAATATATATATTTATTTTAATTTGTATTAAATATCTAATTAAAAATTTCATATTTCACAACTGTTTGTTTAGATATAGTAGAAGCTATTACACCATACAGTGTATTAAGTATACGACATTTATTAAATACATCAGCAATGGACATTCTTTATTATACAAGTCCTCTTTATGGTGGAGAAGTAAGAGCTGGTTTACAGAAGGAGCTAAATAGGCTGTACTTTATGTTTGCTAGTCGGCATCCTGATTGGAAGGGAAAGGTTTCAATTTTGGCACATTCCTTAGGATGTGTAATTGTATATGACATTGTCACAGGTTGGATGGGTCCAGATACCAGACCTCCGTCTCCAGAAACACAAGAAATTTTAATGCAACGATTACAATTTCCTGTAAGTATTAATTTTAAATAATGAAGTATAAAATGTTTATACACTTTATGTATGGATGTAGAAATAATTTATTAGAACTACAAAGTATATATGATTAAATATTTTTATCATTGCAGATTGAAAACCTATTTTGTCTAGGTTCTCCACTGTCCGTATTTCTTGCGCTACGCACGCGTACTCCGTCTAATAAAACAGATGTAATGCCTCAAGGTTTATGTAAAAGATTTTACAACATATTTCATTGGTCTGATCCTGTAGCATATAGAATGGAACCTCTTTTAGAAAGAGGTTATAGTAAAATTGAACCTGTTCTTATTCCACCATATGGAGGAGTTGAGGGCCAACAAACGGACCAGTCCCTACCAACGATGAGTAATGCCGATGAAACTTTTTCTCCTACAGGTACATTAAATGCTTTGTTTATTTAAAAATACAACTCTTTATGAATCCTGCATATCTGTAAACTGTTATAACAGAAAACGACGAAAGAGAAGAAGGTCCAGTAGATATATCTAATCGTGCTCCAGATAAAGGTTGGAGTCTTTGGGGTTTAGTGCGAGCTGGTTGGAATGCCAAAGAAGGTGTTTCTACACCAATTCAACCAGGACAAGGTAAAAATGTCGGTCTTACGCAACAAGGATTCTATAATAAATATTGTAATTAAATATTTTTTAATGTTTATTAGAATTAGCACAGCGTTTGGATTATGTACTTCGAGCAAGTTTGGGACGAAATTATTTATATACAGTAGCAGCGCATACAACGTATTGGAGTAATTATGATGTAGCTTACTTTGTGTTAACAAGGCTTTTTCCAACATTAGAAACATGATGTTGGTTTGTATATTTAGTACGAAAATTTCATTAGATTCTATAAAAGTTTACTAGTCTGATGTAGGCCTTCAAAATCGAATGTTAAAAAACAGGCCTATCATCAAAACAATCTGTGATAATGAAAAAAAATGATACAATAATGTAATAGATTGTATGTAATCATTTTATATTGCTCGCATAATTTAAGACTATAATATGGTCGAGTTTCACAATTTAAAACATTACATATTGTTATATATTTTATGAAACAACTACTTTACATTTATTGTATTAATACGTTCATAAAAGTAATTTCATTTTAACTTACTAATTTCTGATGAAAAAAAAATTTCATAATTTGTATTAAATCTAACACAGTTTGTACAAAATTTTACATTAAAAAAATTAAAACTTATTTTTTCCGTTAAACATTATAATAACTTTGAAATATGAACAAATAATTGTAATGTTATATTATAAATACATTATTACAGTATACAATATATTGAAATTATGACCGCGTTATATGCAAAAATTACTGACAGTTATTATTAATAATAATAGGTAATTTAGAGTAACCAATTCTTGTTATAATAATATTACAAAACGCCTTTTTGTATTATGCTACGCAAGCTTTCTTTTGCAAAAAATTGTTAATATAAGGCTGTAATATAAGTTGTTATACAGATTTTATTTTGTTACATATATTCATATATTTTATTGATATCGGTATATATATATACATATGTATGTATGTATACATGTATATAGAAAAGATAGGAAAAAGGACAAAAATTTATTTGATTGCATCAAATTAATTTGATTTGCTAAGAACTAAAATTTACGAATTATTTTTTTTATTCAATGTATTACTATTTTATTATAAAAAGTGAAACTCGTCCTATATCCTGAAAGTTTACGGAAAATACGATAAAGAATAATTTAATTATATCGACCAAAAGCAGTGCGCAAAACAAAATAATAACGCTATTTGTTTCATATAGTTATATTTTGTTAGAAGAAACATAATACTTTAAAATTATATTTCAAAATCTATTAAATAGCAAAATTTTTCATTTAAATTACATTTTATAATTATATTTTATCTACATTAATTGTAACAGTATTGTTATTATTGTAGTTTAGCTGCAAATTTTTATATGTACAAACTTTTGTTATAATTAATGAATTACGTAGCACGTATATTTACATATTAAAATTTGTATATTTTGTTTTATCAGATTTCACAAGAGAATTGTATTTCCATGTTCACTTTGTATTACTTTATGGTTTCTTTCATTATAATTTTTTACTTGTGTACCAAAATTATATGAATTGCAGACAGCATAATATGTCAGATATATACATATTACTATGTATTATTAAGTTCTAATTAATAGGTAAATGTAGTATACATATACATTAGGTGCTAAAAATTTGTTGAACTATTATATTTCAGAGTTTCAAAATTTGAATATATTTACATTTTGATGATTTATTTTTATTATATTTATAGAATTTATTAAATTGGTGCTGTCCATATCTAGAAACAGAAAACATATCATTGCTGGAAACAATTATGTTTAATTATATGTAATAATACATATTTCTTATGGATAAAGCAACGTCTGCCAGTTGTAATGTACTACTCATGTTAACAGCTATAAAAAGTATATAGAAGAGTTTCTTCAGTTTCATAAATACATTGGGCAGCACAGTATTACATAGTGTTTTAGAAAACTTGTATACAAATGTGTTCACATTATAATGTTACAAATTGAAATTATCAGTTTCTAGACAATTTAACAATAATGCACTTCTTAGTAATTATTATATGAAGTAAGGAGCTTTGTCCACAATATACAATTTGGTAGTATGACAATAATACTAAAGAATTTTCAAAATCAATATTATATCGAATTTTAAAAACAGAGCACACGATAGGCGTGTAGAAAACATTTTTTGAATTACTAGTGCAAAGTATTGCTAAAAGAACATGTACATTGAAACTAAAATATTGCTAATAAAGTATATACATTGTTATATTGATAAAGTCTCAAGTTTAATATTTCAATAAAATATTTAATAACAATTTAAAATTCACAAGAAACCAGAATTTTTAGAACATATAATTAAAAATTACCTAACTTTAGGTATTCATTCGATACAATTTTTATCAATTTCAGTTATATCCAAAATTTAGTATCATATGTATTAATAATATGATATGGATATGTATGTTATAACAAATTTTATCTTATTAAAGAAAAATTTTATGTATTCCTACATGCTTAAATTTTATTGTGACCTATATTTCCTATACACCCTTTTTTTGATACTTGTTTGCGTAAACTTATGATACAGGGGAAGAAGACTACTTGGTAAATTATTTTGATTGATAAATTATTAAATTTAAAAACTTGAACTTCAAATTTAGAAACTTGAAGATTTGAGTACGTGAAACCTTTTCAGTTTTCGTGTTAGATTATTTTTGTATTCTCTCAAAATGGAAAAAAATGGTAGATAATTCCTCCCCTACAGTAGTCCTTAGCTAACGGAAGCCTACATTGCATCGATTGCAGCAGAATATACGTTCAGGAGAGTACTAGGATTCATACATTTATAGGAGAAGTCAGGGGAAGATATCTCCTACTATTTCTCAAACTTGATCCTTTTTTCACTTGCAAAAATGAAATAGTATAACGTCGACAAATATCACCATCCTATTCTCATGCGTTGAAGCCACGAATCAGGTGAATAGTAGGAGATGGTAGGAGGACCCTCCCCTCATTTCCCACAAGTGTTGGGCAGTCGTGAGATTTTATCTCACGCGAGAGCTTTATGCGCATGCGTCAGTAACGTCACAGCTTGCTGCCAATGCCGTACCTAGCCGGTACACGCAATGGTGACTGATGAGGGCACCTTAATGATCCTACATAATTTTTAAAAAATTCTTATAATTGCACTGTAAACTATGAATCTATAGGTTGGGTTAGATTACATTAGGCTGGGTTAGGTTAGTTATATATATGACTGTATAAAACTATACAACTATATATATATATCGTGAATTATATAATATAATATAATGGAATATGGGAGATTATTATATTAAAATAACACAAAAGCACAATAACTTTTAAAACACTAAATGAATTTATTATTTAAGAAAAACGACTTGGAAGGACCTCTTTGAATAACTATATTTTATACGTGTGAAAATTATAATATCAGAGAAACAATAACAAAGAAATACATGGATTTTATTTTGTTAACATGCTAGATCTGATAAAAATCGAGCGGTATGTTTTTTCTTTGCTCTTGCAACAAATATTGGTATTCATATAACAAATCGGCTGCAAACGTAAAAAATAATAATAATCATAAATAAATTTAATATTACTTTTATTATATATAATCTGTTGTATTATTTAACCCTTTTATTCTCTTTCCTGCAATTTTCTTCAGATTTATTTTTTTTTCCTCACTAGGCCTAATGATACCTTATATTTCATCAAATTGTATACGCTACTGAGGACTTCTACGGATAGCTTACTGCGCATGCGCTGGGACTGCCCAACACTGACTGCGCGCTACTTAAAAGTAGTTTAAGCCATGCTATCAGAGCGACGAGCTAGTCTATACAGCATTGAATTGGAGGAAGGATCTCTGCGTTCCATTTAATTAACGTAAGTCCTATTTTTTATTCTTACTAATACTGTATATTTAGTCATAACAATTGTACTATAAATAGTATATATATAATTGTATTATAAATAGTTATTCAATTTATTATTTTTATAATTAACATTTTCTGTTTACCAATGTTCAAACTTTCACGTAAAAATATTATTAAATCGTGCAACAACAATAAATATGTTATTATAAATGCTTTTATTTTTCAGTTCCAAAATTGAATATACACACAATCTGCCTCGATCTTCGACAAAGAATTAAGCCAATAAAGAGTTACATAAATTAAAAATTGTACAAAATATATTTGCAAATTGTATGTATTTATGAAGTTAAAATAAATAAACAAAAGAAATCATGTACTTATTTACAATCCTTTCCATTACATAACAGACAACCAACAGATTAGGTCAGGCTTACGGTTAGGCTATATTCGGTTAGCTTAGGATCTAAGGTTAGTCCGGATCATGTTAGGTCAGGGACTAAGGTTAGATTGTGTCAGGTTAGGTCCGGACACCTAACATATATCATTCCCCATGTTACTATTACTATTATCGTGGAACTATAATTACTATCCTTACTACTCTTATTATTATCAATATCGTTACCCATATTAGTACTTTTATTATCGTTACAACTATTATTATTTTGCTTATTATTCTTATTATTATTAATATTATTACGCATATTACGACTATTATCATCGCTGGAACTGTAATTATCCTTACTACTCATACTATTATCAATATTATTACGACTACTATCATCGCTTGAACTGCAATTATCCTTACTACTCTTATTTTTACCAATATTATTACTCATAATACTACTTTTATTATCATTATCCTTATTATTCCTATTATTATCAATATTATTACGCATATTACTACTTTTATCGTCATTATCCTTATTGTTCTTATTATTATCAATATTATTACGCATATTACGACTACTATAATCGCTGCAACTGTAATTATCCTTACTACTCCTATTATTATCAATATTAGTACGCAAATTACTACATTTATTATCAATACCCTTATTATTCTTATTATTATCAATATTACTACGCATATTACGACTATTATCATCGCTGGAACTGTAATTATCCTTACTACTCATATTGTTATCAATATTACTACGCATATTACTACTTTTATTATCATTATCCTAATTATTCTTATTATTACCAATATTATTACGCATATTACTACTTTTGTTATCATAATGCTTATTATTCTTATTGTTATCAATATTCGTAAGTATATTATGACTATTATCATCGCTGGAACTATAATTATCCTCACTACTCTTATTATTATAAAAATTAATAGGCATATTACTACTTTTATCATCATTATCCTTATTATTATTATTATTATCAATATTATTACGCATATTACTACTTTTATTATCATAATGCTTATTATTCTTATTATTATCAATATTATTACGCATATTACTACTTTTATTATCATAATGCTTATTATTCTTATTATTATCAATATTATTAAGTATATTATGACTATTATCATCGCTTGAATTGCAATTATCCTTACTACTCTTATTTTTACCAATATTATTACTCATATTACTACTTTTATTATCATTATCCTTATTATTCTTATTATTATCAATATTATTACGCATATTACATACTATATACTATATATGTATGTATATGTATAGCATACTATATACTATACTATACTATACACTATACACTATACACTATACACTATATACTACACTATACTATATACTATACACTATACACTATACACTATACACTATACACTATATACTATACTATACTATACTATACTATACACTATATACTATACTATACTATACTATACACTATATACTATACTATACTATACACTATATACTATACTATACTATACTATATACTATACTATACTATACACTATACACTATACACTATATACTATACTATACTATATACTATACTATACTATACACTATACACTATACACTATATACTATACTATACTATACTATACACTATATACTATACTATACTATACTATACTATACACTATATACTATACTATACTATACTATACTATATACTATATACTATACTATACTATACTATACTATACTATATACTATACTATACTATACTATACTATACTATACTATACTATACTATACTATACTATATACTATACTATACTATACACTATATACTATACTATACTATACTATACTCTATACACTATACACTATATACTATATACTATACTATACTATACACTATATACTATACTATACTATACTATACTATACTATATACTATACTATACTATACACTGTACACTATACACTATTCACTATACACTATACACTATACACTATACACTATACACTATACACTATACACTATATACTATATACTATATACTATACTACACTATACTATACTATACACTATATACTATACTATACTATACTATATACTATACTATACTATACACTATATACTATACTATACTATACTATATACTATACTATACTATACACTATATACTATACTATACTATACTATATACTATACTATACACTATATACTATACTATACTATACACTATATACTATACTATACTATACTATACTATATACTATACTATACTATACACTATATACTATACTATACTATACACTATATACTATACTATACTATATACTATACTATACTATACACTATACACTATACACTATACACTATACACTATACACTATACTATACTATACTATACTATATACTATATACTATACTATACTATATACTATACTATACTATATACTATACTATACTATGCTATGCTATACTATACTATACTATACTATACACTATATACTATACTATACTATACACTATATACTATACTATACTATATACTATACTATACTATACTATACTATACTATATACTATACTATACTATGCTATGCTATACTATACTATACTATACACTATATACTATACTATACTATACTATATACTATACTATACTATATACTATACACTATACACTATACACTGTACACTATACACTATACACTATACACTATACACTATACACTATACACTATACACTATACACTATACACTATACACTATACACTATACACTATACACTATACACTATACACTATACACTATACTATACTATACTATACTATACGATATACTATATACTATACTATACTATACTATACACTATATACTATACTATACTATACTATACTATACACTATACACTATATACTATACTATACTATACTATACTATACTATATACTATACTACACTATACACTATACACTATACACTATACACTATACTATACTATACGATATACTATATACTATACTATACTATACTATACTATACACTATATACTATACTATACTATACTATACTATACACTATACACTATATACTATACTATACACTATACACTATATACTATACTATACTATACTATACTATATACTATACTATACTATATACTATACTACACTATACACTATACACTATACACTATACACTATACACTATACACTATACACTATACACTATACACTATACACTATACTATACTATACTATACTATACGATATACTATATACTATACTATACTATACTATACACTATATACTATACTATACTATACTATACTATACTATACACTATATACTATACTATACTATACTATACTATACACTATACACTATATACTATACTATACTATACTATACTATATACTATACTACACTATACACTATACACTATACACTATACACTATACACTATACACTATACACTATACACTATACACTATACACTATACACTATACACTATACACTATACACTATACACTATACACTATACACTATACACTATACACTATACACTATACACTATACACTATACACTATACACTATACACTATACACTATACACTATACACTACACACTATACAATATACACTATACACTATACACTATACACTATACACTATACACTATACACTATACACTATAGACTATACTATACTATACTATACGATATACTATATACTATACTATACTATACTATACACTATATACTATACTATACTATACTATACTATACACTATACACTATATACTATACCATACTATACTATACTATACTATACTATATACTATACTACACTATACACTATACACTATACACTATACACTATATACTATACACTATACTATACTATACGATATACTATATACTATACTATACTATACTATACTATACACTATATACTATACTATACTATACTATACTATACACTATATACTATACACTATATACTATACTATACTATACTATACTATACACTATATACTATACTATACTATACTATACTATACTATACTATACACTATACACTATATACTATACTATACTATACTATACTATATACTATACTACACTATACACTATACACTATACACTATACACTATACACTATACACTATACACTATACACTATACACTATACACTATACACTATACACTATACACTATACACTATACACTATACACTATACACTATACACTATACACTATACACTATACACTATACACTATACACTATACACTATACACTATACACTATACACTATACACTATACACTATACACCTGATCTGACCTAACCTTCGGCCCAGACCTAACCTTTTTTTTTTTTTTTTTTTGTTTGAGGAAGACAGAAATCCAGTAACGGACACCTGGGAAGATAGCCCAGATAGTGTGAGACTCCCGCTTCCGGCGCCCCTAGAAGAGGGGCGGTTTCCACGGCCTACTCACTAAAACTGTCTCCCGCCCCCGCCACGCGGGGGTTGGCGGCAACCCGCCAGGCTTCCTTACCGGATGGGGCATAGTGTACCTGGTCTAGGCCATCGCTCGCAGTTGTGGAAGAAAGACTACCCCCCCCCCCCCTCCCTCCCCCCTCGCGTGTGTGTTCCATGTGTGGAGACTGGATGCTCTCAACCAAAGGGTTTTGGCCCTAGGGGCTGCGTCAAGATCTAGGGGAGGCTCCCGGGCAAAATGCGCTGACCTCCAGCTGACCTTGTAACGCCCCCTCGGCACCGCCTCCCGGTGGGCTCGAACATACGGTAAAACCGCGACCTCCTCCACCATTTCCCACCTAAGTGCCGATCTGTAGTCTATTTTCTACTGCCTATCCCCTGCGTGTTGCCTGTCGCTCATATTTCGTTTCCGTATTTCCGCCCCCGCCCCCTCGGTCGTCGATTAATAGGTTGATATCTCCGCGCTTTACAATCTTTCCTTCCCTATGCCTAATCAACGCTATTTGTTTCTAATCTTGCCTCTGTTTCGCCCCCCCCCCCCCCCCGCGCTGTTTCTTTCCTGCTCCCCTATTTGTTCATATACGATTCCCTGTGTGCGTCATCAATACTAATACCGTCGCTGTTAGACCTAATGAAGTAATAAAGTATGTAAATAACAGCAGATAGATAAATATGTAATAAGCCCTTTTGTTCCTACTTCGCCCCAGTCTTTCTCCACAACGCTACATGAGCCCATTGCTCTCGGTATTTATTTCTTTTCTCTCTTCCAGCACTTTCCCTCGGTTCTCAATCCGTCCCCTAATGGTGCTGTGACCAGGCTGACGTTCAAGTTCCTCGTTCCAGTACTTTCCGATCAAAAAAGTCTGCCAAGCCTTCGGGTCGCTCATAGCGCTGCCCGCCATTGTTGCTGCTTTCATTTGTTGTCGCCGTTTAGGCGCCAGCCAAATTTCCTTATGTTTCCTCCTTCTTCTCTCCCGCCGATCCCCTCGGTCCCCATTGTCGCCCCCTAATGGTGCTATGACCAGGCTGACGACTGGGTTCCTTGTTGGATCAGCAGTTGATCGGAAGGGTGTTTGGTTCAATTTGACCTCTCTCCCTCCTCTCCCCCGCTCAGTCGGTCACCGTTTGTGCCCCCTAATGGTGCTATGACCAGGCTGACACCGGTTTCCTCCTTTGCAAGTTTGAGTAGTTCGATCGATCGTGTCTCATGTTTTCTCCTTCTTCTCTCCCGCCGATCCCACTCGGTCCCCATTGTCGCCCCCTAATGGTGCCATGACCAGGCTGACGACTGGGTTCCTTGCTGGATCAGCAGTTGATCGGAAGGGTGTTTGGTTCAATTTGACCTCTCTCCCTCCTCTCCCCCGCTCAGTCGGTCCCCGTTTTGTGCCCCCTAATGGTGCTATGACCAGGCTGACACCGGTTTCCTCCTTTGCAAGTTTGAGTCGTTCGATCGACCATGTCTTGTTTTCTCCTTCTTCTCTCCCGCCGATCCCACTCGGTCCCCATTGTCGCCCCCTAATGGTGCTATGACCAGGCTGACGACTGGGTCCCTAATTGAATCAGCAGTTGATCAGAAGGATCCTCTGCTCAGTTTAATCTCTCTCCCTCCTCTCCCCCGCTCCGTTGGTCACCGTTTTGTGCCCCCTAATGGTGCTATGACCAGGCTGACACCGGTTTCCTCCTTTGCAGGTTTGAGTCGTTCGATCGATCGTGTCTTGTTTTCTCCTTCTTCTCTTCCGCCGATCCCACTTGGTCCCCATTGTCGCCCCCTAATGGTGCCATGACCAGGCTGACGACTGGGTCCCTAGTTGAATCAACAGTTGATCAGAAGGGTGCTTTGCTCAATTGACCTCTCTCCCTCCTCTCCCCCGCTCAGTCGGTCACCGTTTGTGCCCCCTAATGGTGCTATGACCAGGCTGACACCGGTTTCCTCCCTTGCGGGTTTGAGTCTTTTGATCGGTCGTTTCTATTTTTGTTTCGCCGCTTCTTCTGCTCCTGCTCTTCCTCTTCTCCTTCTCGCTGTCCTCTTGCTTCTTTCCCTCCTCTTGCCGTTACCTCTTCTCCCTCTCGCTGTCCTCTTACTTCTTCCCCTCCTCTTGCCGTTTGAAAAGCGCGCCGTGCCTCCGCCGTCTTGCTTGTTGCTGCATCCTTTTGCTTCACCCTTCAGGGCCGCTCTCCAAGTGTTCGCAGCGTTCCTTCCCTCGCCATGCTGGATATTCTGGTTATTCTCAGTGCGGCCCCTTTTCTCCACCATCGTTGTGTCTTCGGAGTTTCCAGAGTGCTGGAGCGTTTTCCACAGTTCTTCCAGCACTTTTCCGTCATTTTCCCGCTTTGCACTGTTCTTCTGCACTCGCGCACGTGGTCACGTATATTCCCCTGTACCCGCAACACTCCTAGCACTTCACTGCACTCTCACAACACTTTCCTAACACTACACCGAGTTAGTTGCCTATCTGTTAATTATTTATTATTTATTATTTATTAATTTATTAACCTACTAATCACTTCACTATTTATAATAATTTATTTGTTAATTATGAACTAATTAATATTATTATTATTATTATTATTATTATTATTATTAATCTCATTCACTTCACTTCATTTATTAATCAATTAATTAATTAATTTATTTCTTCCTTCCTTCACTTTGTTCCGTGTCGTCTCGCCTCTTCCTCTTTTCCTCCTCCCTGTCTTCTTGCTTCAGCCAATCCGCTTACCATTTGAAAAACGCGCCATGTCTCCGCCATCTTGCTTGTTGCCGCGTGCCTCCGCTTCGCCCATAGGCTTCGTCCCTGAAGGCAGCTCTCCAAGCGCTTGCGGCAATCCTTCCTCCGCCATCTTACTTGGTGCCGCGTGCCTTCGCTTCGCCTTTAGGCTTCGTCCTTAAGGGCCGCTCTCCATGCGCCTGTAGCGACCCCTCCCCGGCCATGCTGGATGTTTGCGAACCGGCCTTTACGCTCTGCGCTTTCCCTCGCGCGGAGATGCCCACGTGTTCGTACGATATATCGAAGCATGCTTGACCGACGCCATTATTTATTTACTATCAAGAAAATACAAAAATAGCCAAAACTAATCACCGCATGCATTCAGTATGCCTCATTCGCCCTTTCCCGCACTCTAAATCCCTAATGACATTTGCATTATAATTAATTAATCTAATTTCTACGACTTTCTATCGCAACTTCTACATGTCGCACGACCACGTGTTCACGCAAGTCCTTCTTCGAGGGCAACTTTCACCCTTAAATTGCACTATTTCACTCGCGATATATAAATAATCGTATTTAAGTCGCGCACATATTTATTTTATTTTATTCCGCGGTCGGTCCGAACACTCGTTTCCTCGCTTTCGATTACTCATGGGTTTGCACCCCATGCTTTTCCTCGCGTCGCGTGGAGGTCGCCATTACCGAAATTTCGTTTTTTATTTATAACTTCACTATTCCACTTCCGATTTTCACAAAATTTCACCGCCCACTTCCCCCACAGTCTCCCCTCACTTCACAACATTATTTATCTCACTTAAACCACTTTTCCCACCAAAAATTGTAATTTATCGCGGAGCGACCCCCGAACACGTGCGCTCGCCACGACAGCCCTGGGATCTCCCGGCCCAGACCTAACCTAATCCAACCTAACCGGTTAGGTTGGAAAAGGTTAGGTCGGACCCTAGGGTTAGGTTGCATTAGGTTAGGTCTGGGTACCTACGTTTTAGTTCCAGTCTTCAGCTTTCAACCCCCAGCTTTACAGCATTTTAGCCTTTAGCCTGACGGGGAACACAGGATCCTACAATTCACGGCAACTGCAGCATTCAAAGTAAGGAGGACACGTGACTTAGGAGACTGCTACAGCAGGACACAGATGACAGGCAGCTCTGAGGAATAAGCTGAGAGGGGAGGAGTTTAGCAACCATTGGGAGTGACCAACAAGGGGCGCAGACGCAAGCTGGGACACAACAATAGCATTTGAAGCCTTGAGAAGCGACAAACGGCAGGAGAGAGTGAGAAGAAACAAACAGAAAATTCGAGCTCGAAGGGAGTTGCGAACAGCAAAGCGGCTCAAGTTCCGATCCGAAAGGATACGGAGCGTTGCTGGCAACTTCCGGTTGCCTCTCTCGCAGGGGCAACAAATGGAAGCAGCGACAAAATGGCGGGCAACGCTGGGAGAAACGAACCGAGAGGGAGAATAACTTCCGAGCGATCAAATGTCGACGATACGAGGAATTCGGGTGTTCACCTGGTCACAGCACCATTAGGGGACATTTCGGAAACCGAGTAGAATCGGCAGGAGAGAGCGAGGAGAAACAAAACAGAAAATTCGAGCTCGAAGTGAGTTACGAACAGCGAAGCGGCTCAAGTTCCGATCCGAAAGGACACGGAGCGTTGCTGGCAACTTCCGGTTGCCTCTCTCGCAGGGGCAACAAGTGGAAGCAGCGACAAAATGGCGGGCAACGCTGGGAGAAACGAACCGAGAGGGAGAATAACTTCCGAGCGATCGAACGTCGACGATACGAGGAATTCGGGTGTTCACCTGGTCACAGTACATTAGGGGACATTTCGGAAACCGAGTAGAATCGGCAGGAGAGAGCGAGGAGAAACAAAACAGAAAATTCGAGCTCGAAGGGAGTTACGAACAGCGAAGCGGCTCAAGTTCCGATCCGAAAGGACACGGAGCGTTGCTGGCAACTTCCGGTTGCCTCTCTCGCAGGGGCAACAAGTGGAAGCAGCGACAAAATGGCGGGCAACGCTGGGGGAAACGAACCGAGAGGGAGAATAACTTCCGAGCGATCGAACGACGACGATACGAGGAATTCGGGTGTTCACCTGGTCACAGTACCATTAGGGGACATTTCGGAAACCGAGTAGAATCGGCAGGAGAGAGCGAGGAGAAACAAAACAGAAAATTCGAGCTCGAAGGAAGTTACGAACAGCGAAGCGGCTCAAGTTCCGATCCGAAAGGACACGGGACGTTGCTGGCAACTTCCGGTTGCCTCTCTCGCAGGGGCAACAAGTGGAAGCAGCAACAAAATGGCGGGCAACGCTGGGAGAAACGAACCGAGAGGGAGAATAACTTCCGAGCGATCAAATGTCGACGATACGAGGAATTCGGGTGTTCACCTGGTCACAGTACCATTAGGGGACATTTCGGAAACCGAGTAGAATCGGCAGGAGAGAGCGAGGAGAAACAAAACAGAAAATTCGAGCTCGAAGGGAGTTACGAACAGCGAAGCGGCTCAAGTTCCGATCCGAAAGGACACGGAGCGTTGCTGGCAACTACCGGTTGCCTCTCTCGCAGGGGCAACAAGTGGAAGCAGCGACAAAATGGCGGGCAACGCTGGGGGAAACGAACCGAGAGGGAGAATAACTTCCGAGCGATCGAACGTCGACGATACGAGGAATTCGGGTGTTCACCTGGTCACAGTACCATTAGGGGACATTTCGGAAACCGAGTAGAATCGGCAGGAGAGAGCGAGGAGAAACAAAACAGAAAATTCGAGCTCGAAGGGAGTTACGAACAGCGAAGCGGCTCAAGTTCCGATCCGAAAGGACACGGAGCGTTGCTGGCAACTACCGGTTGCCTCTCTCGCAGGGGCAACAAGTGGAAGCAGCGACAAAATGGCGGGCAACGCTGGGGGAAACGAACCGAGAGGGAGAATAACTTCCGAGCGATCGAACGTCGACGATACGAGGAATTCGGGTGTTCACCTGGTCACAGTACCATTAGGGGACATTTCGGAAACCGAGTAGAATCGGCAGGAGAGAGCGAGGAGAAACAAAACAGAAAATTCGAGCTCGAAGGGAGTTACGAACAGCGAAGCGGCTCAAGTTCCGATCCGAAAGGACACGGAGCGTTGCTGGCAACTACCGGTTGCCTCTCTCGCAGGGGCAACAAGTGGAAGCAGCGACAAAATGGCGGGCAACGCTGGGGGAAACGAACCGAGAGGGAGAATAACTTCCGAGCGATCGAACGTCGACGATACGAGGAATTCGGGTGTTCACCTGGTCACAGTACCATTAGGGGACATTTCGGAAACCGAGTAGAATCGGCAGGAGAGAGCGAGGAGAAACAAAACAGAAAATTCGAGCTCGAAGGGAGTTACGAACAGCGAAGCGGCTCAAGTTCCGATCCGAAAGGACACGGAGCGTTGCTGGCAACTACCGGTTGCCTCTCTCGCAGGGGCAACAAGTGGAAGCAGCGACAAAATGGCGGGCAACGCTGGGGGAAACGAACCGAGAGGGAGAATAACTTCCGAGCGATCGAACGTCGACGATACGAGGAATTCGGGTGTTCACCTGGTCACAGTACCATTAGGGGACATTTCGGAAACCGAGTAGAATCGGCAGGAGAGAGCGAGGAGAAACAAAACAGAAAATTCGAGCTCGAAGGGAGTTACGAACAGCGAAGCGGCTCAAGTTCCGATCCGAAAGGACACGGGACGTTGCTGGCAACTTCCGGTTGCCTCTCTCGCAGGGGCAACAAGTGGAAGCAGCGACAAAATGGCGGGCAACGCTGGGAGAAACGAACCGAGAGGGAGAATAACTTCCGAGCGATCAAATGTCGACGATACGAGGAATTCGGGTGTTCACCTGGTCACAGTACCATTAGGGGACATTTCGGAAACCGAGTAGAATCGGCAGGAGAGAGCGAGGAGAAACAAAACAGAAAATTCGAGCTCGAAGGGAGTTACGAACAGCGAAGCGGCTCAAGTTCCGATCCGAAAGGACACGGGACGTTGCTGGCAACTTCCGGTTGCCTCTCTCGCAGGGGCAACAAGTGGAAGCAGCGACAAAATGGCGGGCAACGCTGGGAGAAACGAACCGAGAGGGAGAATAACTTCCGAGCGATCAAATGTCGACGATACGAGGAATTCGGGTGTTCACCTGGTCACAGCACCATTAGGGGACATTTCGGAAACCGAGTAGAATCGGCAGGAGAGAGCGAGGAGAAACAAAACAGAGAATTGAGCTCGAAGTGAGTTACGAACAGCGAAGCGGCTCAAGTTCCGATCCGAAAGGACACGGAGCGTTGCTGGCAACTTCCGGTTGCCTCTCTCGCAGGGGCAACAAGTGGAAGCAGCGACAAAATGGCGGGCAACGCTGGGAGAAACGAACCGAGAGGGAGAATAACGACCGTGCGATCAAAATCGATGAGGCGAGGTGCTAAAATGCCCAGGTGGTTGCATAGCTACAGGGGCAGTATAGAACCGAGCGGAAACGATCAGAGAAAGCGAAGGAAACAAACCTGAGGGGAGTAGGTGTCAAAACCGATGCCTCGATGGATCTACGAGCATGGGAAATTCTCGGTAGCGAGCGGTCAAAGTTCCGACCCGGAAGGAAACGGAACGTTACTGGCAACCTTCGGTTGCCCTCTTGCAGGGGCAACAAATGAAGGCAGAAACAACGGCGGGCGACGCTACCCAAAATGACTCGAAAAGCTCGGACGGACCTTTTAATCGGAGAGCACTGGAACAAAGAACCCGATCGTCAGCCTGGTCACAGTACCATTAGGGGGCGAAACGGGAACTGAGGAAAAGTGCTCGAAGAGAGAAAGGAAACGAAATACCGAGAGCAATGGGCTCAGACAGCGTTGTGAAAGAGGACTGGGACGAAGTAGGAAACGCGGTAAAGGGGATTGGGGTAGTGGCGGGGGCGGGGAGCACATGCGAAATTGAATGCAGCAAGTAGAGGGAAGGTGGAAGTAGGGTGAGATAAGAGTAGGGTATAGGGGATGCGCAGAAGAGAGTGAAGAAATAAGATCTCCGCGCTTAACAGCTAACCACTAGATAGGTATTATTATTTATTTATTTATTATTACTTATTTACTTATTACTTATTCATATAATATTATAACATATTATCTCATTGAGGCTATACATATACATACATAAGCGGTCAGGCTTCGAAATCGGTGCGCGTCCGCGTACCTGCGGAAGCAATAAAGTACTATAAACACTAGAATATTAAAAGCCGCGCAAGCAGAAACATAGGGAACGGAGCAGGGAAGGAATAAACAGTAAATAGGGGGGGGAGGGGCGGAGGATGAGGAAGCAACCAAACAAATAAGGAAGCAAGGAATAATAAACATAGGAAGGAATATAGGATAATCGGGAATCATAATAAAGAGATAAGAAAATAGTCAGGATCGAGCGGAGCGGGGGCGGAGGGGCGGGGGGCGGGGGGCGGAAGCGAGAACATAGCTTAAGTGAACAGGGCGAAAATTACACTAGAAGGAACGAATAAGACAACTAGAAGTATAGGGTATAGGCAACAATAACAATCAGAATAGCGTTTGCGGGGGCGGGGGCGGGGGCGGGGGGGCGGGGGCGGGGGGGGGGGCGAAATAGCGGGATATAGTTCACTGAACAGAGTTAGACTTACCTTATCTTACGTACTTACTTCTAAATACCAAGTCGACAGCGACACTTAGGTGCGAAATGGTGGGGAGAGGTCGCGGTTTCTTGCCGTATGTTCTCGCCCACCGAGAGGAGGCGCCGGGTCGACGTTACAAGTTCAGCTGGAGATCGGTGCTGTACGCACGGGAGTCTCCCCTAGTTCTTGACGTGCCTCTCGGGCCAAATCTCTTTGGTTGAGGGCATCCATTCCTCACACATGGAACACATACGCGCGGGGGGGGGGGGGGGGGGGGGGGGAGAGTTCTCTTTCACAACAGCGAGCGATGGCCTAGTCCAGGTACACTATGCCTCATCTGGTAAGGAAGCCTGGCGGGTTGCCGCCAACCCCTGCGTGCGGGGGCGGGAGACAGTTTTAGTGAGTAGGCCGTGGAAACCGTCCCTCTTCTAGGGGCGCCGGAAGCGGGAGTCTCACACTACCTGGGCTATCTTCCCAGGTGTCCGTTACTGGATTTCTGTCTTCCTTAAACAAAAAA
The DNA here is from genome assembly GCF_050947335.1 of Megachile rotundata. Lineage (NCBI taxonomy): Eukaryota > Metazoa > Arthropoda > Insecta > Hymenoptera > Megachilidae > Megachile > Megachile rotundata. The sequence goes on from NC_134984.1 coordinate 14,884,886, forward strand.
AAAAAAAAAAAAAAAAGGTCTGGGTACCTAACCTACCTAACCCACCCTGACCTAACCTAATCTGACCTAACCTTGGGCCCTGACCTAACCTAATCTGACCTAACCTTGGGCCCTGACCTAACCTAATCTGACCTAACCTTGGGCCCTGACCTAACCTAATCTGACCTAACCTTGGGCCCTGACCTAACCTAATATGACCTAACATTGATAATAGCATTGAGTAATAACATTGATAAAAATAGGAGTAGTAAGGATAATTACAGTTTCAGCGACGATAGTAGTCGTAATATGCGTAATAATATTGATAATAATAAGAATAATAAGGATAATGATGATAAAAGTAGTAATATGCGTAATAATATTGATAATAATATGAGTAGTAAGGATAATTACAGTTCCAGCGATGATAATAGTCGTAATATGCGTAATAATATTGATAATAATAAGAACAATAAGGATAATGACGATAAAAGCAGTAATATGCGTAATAATATTGATAATAATAAGAATAGTAAGAATAATGATAATAAAAGTAGTAATATGCGTAATAATATTGATAATAATAGGAGTAGTAAGGATAATTACAGTTCCTGCGATGATAGTAGTCGTAATATGCGTAATAATATGGATAATGATAAGAATAATAAGGATAATGATGATAAAAGTAGTAATATGCGTAATAATGTTGATAATAATAAGAATAGTAAGAATAATGATAATAAAAGTAGTAATATGCGTAATAATATTGATAATGATATGAGTAGTAAGGATAATTACAGTTCCAGCGATGATAATAGTCGTAATATGGGTAATAATATTGATAACAATAAGAATAATAAGGATATTGATAATAAAAGTAGTAATATGCGTAATAATATTGATAATAATATGAGTAGTAAGGATAATTACAGTTCCAGCGATGATAATAGTCGTAATATGCGTAATAATATTGATAATAATACGAACAATAAGGATAATGATGATAAAAGTAGTAATATGCGTAATAATATTGATAAAAATAGGAGTAGTAAGGATAATTGCAGTTCCAGCGACGATAGTAGTCGTAATATGCGTAATAATATTGATAATAATAAGAATAATAAGGATAATGATGATAAAAGTAGTAATATGCGTAATAATATTGATAATAATATGAGTAGTAAGGATAATTACAGTTCCAGCGATGATAATAGTCGTAATATGCGTAATAATATTGATAATAATACGAACAATAAGGATAATGACGATAAAAGCAGTAATATGCGTAATAATATTGATAATAATAAGAATAGTAAGAATAATGATAATAAAAGTAGTAATATGCGTAATAATATTGATAAAAATAGGAGTAGTAAGGATAATTGCAGTTCCAGCGACGATAGTAGTCGTAATATGCGTAATAATATGGATAATGATAAGAATAATAAGGATAATGATGATAAAAGCAGTAATATGCGTAATAATATTGATAATAATAAGAATAGTAAGAATAATGGTAATAAAAGTAGTAATATGCGTAATAATATTGATAATAATAGGAGTAGTAAGGATAATTACAATTCCTGCGATGATAGTGGTCGTAATATGCGTAATAATATGGATAATGATAAGAATAATAAGGATAATGATGATAAAAGTAGTAATATGCGTAATAATGTTGATAATAATAAGAATAGTAAGAATAATGATAATAAAAGTAGTAATATGCGTAATAATATTGATAATGATATGAGTAGTAAGGATAATTACAGTTCCAGCTATGATAATAGTCGTAATATGCGTAATAATATTGATAATAATATGAGTAGTAAGGATAATGACGATAAAAGTAGTAATATGCGTAATAATATTGATAATGATATGAGTAGTGAGGATAATTACAGTTCCAGCGATGATATTAGTCGTAATATGCGTAATAATATTGATAATAATATGAGCAGTAAGGATAATGACGATAAAAGTAGTAATATGCGTAATAATATTGATAATGATATGAGTAGTAAGGATAATTACAGTTCCAGCGATGATAATAGTCGTAATATGCGTAATAATATTGATAATAATATGAGTAGTAAGGATAATGACGATAAAAGTAGTAATATGCGTAATAATATTGATAATAATGAGAATAATAAGGATATTGATAATAAAAGTAGTAATATGCGTAATAATATTGATAATAATATGAGTAGTAAGGATAATTACAGTTCCAGCGATGATAATAGTCATAATATACTTAATAATATTGATAACAATAAGAATAATAAGCATTATGATAATAAAAGTAGTAATATGCGTAATAATATTGATAATAATGAGAATAATAAAGATATTGATAATAAAAGTAGTAATATGCGTAGTAATATTGATAATAATAGGAGTAGTAAGGATAATTACAGTTGCAGCGATTATAGTAGTCGTAATATGCGTAATAATATTGATAATAATAAGGATAATAAGGATAATGGTAATAAAAGTAGTAATATCCGTAATAATATTGATAGTAATAAGAGTAGTAGGGATAATTACAGTTCCAGCGATGATAATAGTCGTAATATGCGTAATAATATTGATAATAATGAGAACAATAAGGATAATGACGATAAAGGTAGTAATATGCGTACAAATATTGATAATAATAAGAATAATAAGGATAATGGTGATAAATGTAATAATATGGGTAGTAATATTGATAATAATAAGAGTAGTAGGGATAATTACAGTTCCAGCGATGATAATAGTCGTAATATGCGTAATAATATTGATAATAATGAGAACAATAAGGATAATGACGATAAAGGTAGTAATATGCGTACAAATATTGATAATAATAAGAATAATAAGGATAATGGTGATAAATGTAATAATATGGGTAGTAATATTGATAATAATAGGAGTAGTAAGGATAATTACAGTTGCAGCGATTATAGTAGTCGTAATATGCGTAATAATATTGATAATAATAAGGATAATAAGGATAATGGTAATAAAAGTAGTAATATCCGTAATAATATTGATAATAATAAATAACCTGACTGATGGAATATGGGACATTATTTAATTTAAAATACCAGAAAACACAATAACTTTTGAAAGACTAAATGAATTTACTATTTTGGAAATGCAACTGTGAAAACACTAAATGAATTTATTATTTAAGAAAAACGACTTGGAAGGACCTCTTTGAATAACTATATTTTATACGTGTGAAAATTATAATATCAGAGTAACAATAACAAAGAAATACATGGATTTTATTTTGTTAACATGCATAGATCTGATAAAAATCGAGCGGTATCTTTTTCCTTTGCTCTTGTCACAAATATTGTTATTTATATAACAAATCGGCTGCGAACGTAAAAAATAATAATAATCATAAATAAATTTAATATTACTTTTATTATATATAATCTGTTGTATTATTTAACCCTTTTATTCTTTTTCCTGCAATTTTCTTCAGATTTTGTTTTTTATTTCCTCACTAGGGCCTAATGATACCTTATATTTCATCAAAGTGTATACGCTACTGAGGACTTCTACGGATAGCTTACTGCGCATGCACTGTGACTACCCAACACTGTTTCCCACTCAGTTGAACGAATTCTAATGCGCCTGTAATATAAACTGCAACTACATATTTATGCATATTCGAAGTAAATGTTTTTTGTGGTTTTATTTTTAAGTGATTCTGTACTTTGAACTTTAAAAATAGTGTTATATAATTGACAGATGTGGTTAAACAATAAAAATAAAATATACTTTTAATAAGAGAAACTGTATCCGTATGCCGGATAATATTCTACTTGCCGGTGTATGTGCATGATGTGATTTGTGTAATGAATGTTTAATGTATTTCATCGAAAAAAGTACATTGTATATTCATGAATTATAAAAGTCATGTTGTTTTTCTGGAATTTATGAATTAGTTATGCTGCATATAAAAATGATATGACTTTGCTCTATAATAAACGCGAGAGATTCATATGATTTGGAATCCTTCATATGAAAAAACACAAGAAATAACGGTATTTCGATAAACATACTTACAGTAATTGTAAAATCTTAGTGTAAATACATATGTTATAAATTTTAATATAATTTTGTATGTGCTTATTTAATGAATATATCATTTGATATTCATTAACGTATTTTACATTTACAGCATAATGAATCATTTACAAAATAGTAATTTAATTGCTGCTGCCATCGGTGTAACCGTTGGTGTTATAAGTGCAGCAGGTATTTTTATTTATCATAAAATTCTGGAAAACCAGCAGCATACTACAACGGTTTCTAATTTAGATGCAGCTAATAAAAAGATTATTGAATTGCAAAAAGAACTAGAAGCATTAAGGTATATTTATAAATAAGTTACAAATACTATTTGAATTAGCCCTTCAGTTATGACAACAAAAGTAGGGTTGAATGTCAAAGGACACAATAAGTAATAATATACAATGTAAAAACTTGTAAAAAAGAGTAGCAGGTATTCAGGAGTCTATATGCCATATTGACATTGTCTGAGAAGGGTTAACATAGGCGTTGTATACACTGTTCCATAAAATTAGTAATTACTTGTTCATATTTAAGGTTGCAACAAAGTCAACAGAAGAAGAAACGAAAAGTTGTAAGAAAATTCACTTCAAATGATAGCACATATACGGTTACGGATAATGATACAGATATTGATGCCTTTTCCACGGCGGATACTGATATTGGTGATGACGAGTTCTATGATTGCTCTGATAGTGAAAGTGTTGTCGGTGAAAATGATCTGAGGTTAGTTCAATAATATATATGTACATAACATAAATTAGTTAAAGTTATATAAATAACGCGTACGAGAAACTATACTTTATTCTAGTAAAAATGTGAATCCACTTCCTGAAGAAACATCTTAAGAATATTCCAATTGTAATGTTTCATTCATGATTTAAGCATGATTACTTATACTAATTTGGAAAATTAGAATTTGATCGTTTTGGCAAGTAAAATCTATTTTAAAATGTAGAAGGAAGAGATTATATGTTCAGTAATACAGGACCTCAGACGAACTGAACCAGTTGGATGTAATTCTGAAGGAGATCGATGAAGATGTGAATGAACAGTTTGATATCAGTCTATACAATAAACTACAGACATTGGTTAAATCCCATGGAGATAATGTAGAAGTAGTATGGAGATTCGCAAGAGCTTGCTATGATCATGCAGAGATAGTGCATGATACAGAAATTAAAAGAACAGTGATCCTTGAAGGTAAATATAAATTACCATTTTACTGTATAAGTCAATAAAGATTTATTATTGCAGGAATTAAACACTGTGAGAGAGTTATTGAAGTTCAAAATCCTGATTTATTTAAATGGTATGCTATACTTATAGGATTAAATGGTGATTACTTGTCAATAGCAGAAAAAATAAAAAATGGTGTTCGATTTAAAAATTATGTAGAAATGGCCTTAGAAATGCGGCCAAATGATTCAACATTGCATTACCTTTTAGGAAGATTTAAATATGAAATAGCCAGTTTAAGTTGGATTGAAAAAAAGGTTTATTTTCTAACTTTGAATATGAAATAATATGTATCGTTTATTTCAAAGCTTTTAATAATTTTTTAATTTTTTACAGGTAGCAGCAACATTATTTTCTGAAAGTCTAAATGCTTCGTACAAGGAAGCACTTGATTGTTTTGAATCAGCAGAGAAGCTTGGAAACAAAACCCCACAAATTCCATTATATATTAGCAAATGCTATATTGCTTTAAAGCAGTACTCGTATGCAATTGATTATTTAAAAAAAATCGTAGAACAACCATCACTAACGGCTGAGGATGAAAAAATACATTCTGAAGCGAGTAAACTTTTCAACAAATATTTTGGATATAGTTCATAGCGACAGATGTATTTGTATATCCCAACCGCAATTGATAGTCGTGCTATTGTTTCTCTCTTCCTCGCACGTACACACGTACACAGAGGGAGAAGTTAAGAAAAAAAATATAGCCTACACTAAACAGTAACATTAAATAGCTTGTAACAAATGATTATATGAAACACAAGTACTATAAAAGTATGAAAAATACTTTATCTACTATAACAAGTACTACGAACATTTTACTTTAATTAAAGTTCTGTGAAAAAATGTAATTTGTAAACATTTATATAAGGAAGTACATATTAGTGGTACAAAATTTTGTAAATGGTTAGGAAAATGTACTTTATTTGTATAAGTTAGTAAATAACATTATACAATATATATGTATATGTATACATACGTATATATATTGAGGCTATTGAATTTTTAATTTTCTCAAAAACGATTTGTAGAATTTATTACTGTTGATATTTACTATACACATTTTCTAAGTAATACGTATATATAATACATAAAATAATACAGTTTTATATAGTTAAATTGCAGTAACTTCTATGAAAAGAGAATTTAAATACTTAGACTCTTGAATATTTTTCACTGAACATTCCATTAAAAATATTCTTCGTGTAATGAATCTGTTAGAGTTATAATTAAAATTGACCTTTGTTAATGTTTGTACAATGTATTTATATAATTCATAGCAGCTGGTGTAATATTAGTTAAATATTGCTCTGTTATGCTCAAAATACACAAAGAATATAATGATGAATAATAAACTGCATTATATAAGTACATACAAAATTTTTTGTTAGCTATTTTACAATATTTTCATTAATACCATTCTGACTGTATTAGAAAAATTTAAATACAAAACTAGTATTAAAAATTTTTGTTATTACTTAATTTTTTTTAACATAATCTTCCACAACTAATACAATTTTTTAAAATAATAAATTTCTTTCTGTGATACATGTATGCTTATATCTTTTTTATAAAGATATTACTTCTGTTTTTTTAACATAATAACTTACAGAAAAAATTATAGGGGAAAAACTGAAGCTTTATAGAGAATTATGAACATTTCCCTTGTTTTAGCAGATCAATAATGGTCCAACACAGCATCCCAGAACTCTGTAGGCATTGGGTGGAGAATGGGGGTGAAAGGGGTAAAGTATAGAGAAGCCCCTCTAGTAAGATAGAAGGGAAGCCAGAGAAAACATTTGAGAAAGAGTTAGTTAACATTGAATACTTGAAAAAAGTGGTTCATTCAGAACATACACATGATCAAGTAAGTTCTACTATTTAAAACAATTATATTTTAGTTTGTATAAATTTTAATAAACATATTCTTGTATTTATTTATATTGTCTTTTAAATGCAAATTACTTGCAAATAGATTTAAAGATTTATTTATAAATTCAAAGGTATATGAATTATTTTAGTTTACTATTAATGAAAAATAATTTATTTTTGTAATTCTTTTATTATAGTTCAATAATAAAGATATAAATTTATGACAGATATATTTTAATAAGAATATTTTTAATTTTTATAAGTATATTTACATGTGATATATATAAATAAGTATTTTATTATATTTTCCCATAGATATTTAAGACACAGTTTAAGATGCGTGGACTTATACGTGGAACTTTATACTGTGCGCTATGGTATGGCAGTGTAGTAGCTGGTTTTTTATTTATTGCTTGTCCTATGTTACCACTGTTATTCTTTAGTCCTCCAAAATTTCGAAAATGTGGTGATCGTTTGTTTTCCTGTTGGGAACTTTATTCTACAGTTAGTAAAATATAGTACAGTAAAATAAATTTCATCTTATTTTTTTATCAATAAATTTATTCTATATATTTAATTTTATAATATGTAAATTATATCATTATTTTTAAAATGTTTTAGGCTCTTTTAAAAGTATTTGGTGTAAAAATTTTTGTATCGGGAGATCATATATCTCCAAATGAATCTGCTATACTTGTTATGAACCACAGGACACGAGTAGATTGGAATTTCTTATGGGCTGCAATGTATCAGGCTTGTTTACCCAGTATAGCAACCCATAGATTGAAATTTGTTTTAAAGGATCCTATACGACACATTCCAGGCCCAGGTAAACTGTTGCTATTAACAATAATAAAAAATATACTACAGATTTTAGTTGTAAAGATCATACGTGATTCCAAAGTGTTATATTTGATAATAACAACTAACTTTATATTGCTGACAGAGTCTGAAATAGTGTTAATACATTTTTAAATGCCAAAGTACAAATACTGCTATCTTTTATTCTTATTTTATTGATAAAAAACACTTATTAAACAGTATGTAGCATATAAAAGAATTATTGTATAACAGGATGGATAATGCAGATGAATGGTTTCCTTTATATAACTCGTCATTGGGAAGAGGATCAAAGTCGTCTATCACGTACTTTGGATTACTTAGTAGCTTTAGATAGACGGTCTCAGTTACTTATATTTCCGGAAGGTACCGATTTGACTAAAACTAGCAAAGAAAAATCGGATAGATATGCTTTGCAGCATGACCTACCACAGTATTCTTTTACGCTTCATCCAAAAACAACAGGATTTAGTTATTTGGTTCAACACCTTCAACAAGCAAACTACCTTGACGCTATTTATGATTTAACGATCGCATATCCAGATTATATTCCTCAATCCGAATTAGATTTGATCAAAGGTAAATTACCAAATGAGGTACATTTTAATATTAAACGAATACCATCATCAGATATGCCAACACAAGATTTGACACTAAGACAATGGTTAGAAGAAAGGTGGTCTGATAAGGAGAAAGTTTTGAAACGATTTTATGAGGAAAAGACTTTTTCTGCTGAAGTTTGGCCACTAACAAGACTGCTTCCTTTACAAATTGCATTTGGTTTCTGGAGTATTTTAACAGGTAAAATTTTGATATCCTTTTATATATTTATCTTAATGAATTGCCAAAATTGCTTGGTACTATTTATTTTGTAGAAATGTTAGATTTATGATATTATTTTTGTTTCAGGTGCTGCAATAATTTTACTTATATTTTCACCATTATTTCAATTATGGGCACTGATTTATTCAACTTTCTTTGTTGCGCTATCATTTTTCACTACTGGTTTTAGTCAACTTGAAATAGGATGGTATTGGCGTTGGAAAACACATTTATTAAGTAAGATATGTAGTTACTAAACTTCCAAAAGCAGTATTTAATGTGAGTAAGTTTCTTTATCAGATCATAGCATTTATTTGTTTGTGTGATATTACAATAACTGCTATATTACTAGAAATTTTCGGTGATATTAAACATAATTTGAGTCATATACATACATTATATCATATATGTAGGAATACCTGTTTATAAAATCTTGATAAATTTACTATAAATTTGATCAATGTAAAAACAGATTGTTTTTCAATATTGACTGAAGTACTTACATTTTGTAAAATAATAATGATACTATTTTAAAATTATAAAAAGGAAGGTATTAATATAATGTACAAACTGAGAAATAATGGAACTGGAAAAGTTATAGTGAAGTTATTGAAATGTTATAGTAAAACTTAACCCTCTGTAGATTATCTGATTAAATACGTAATATATACACTACACATTTTGAAATTCTAGTTAGAGTAAAATACATCAGTTATAAAAGCGTTTTGTATTGTACAAAAAATTATGAAAATAATTTTTGTGATTTCCTACTTTGTGATATTTCTTGACAATATCAATTTATTATATCTTTTTTTAATAATACAGTTTAATTTACATATTAATACATTCCATGTATTGTGAACTATAGGGGGTTGAAATTAGTTGACAAATTTTTTAACCAAAGATATTTTATTAACTTATATATAATGGGATAATACATATATGTATTCAGTATTAATACTTATATGATGCAGTTTCAAATTACAGAAACATTTTTTCAGAATTACAGCAATTTATATAATTTTAGGAATATATATATATATATATATATATATATATATATATATGTATATGTATGTATGTATGTACATTTAATGATAGCTACAATTTTAAATAATGTATTTATACATAATATAATTTAGTAACTGAGTTTAGTTTTCTCGTGTAATATGTATTACAAGTAAAAATAGCATATATATTATATTATTATTGTTTATTTAATATTTTATATGGAAGAAATGCAATGAACTAAAAATTCTAAACTAGAGGGCTTCCTAAACTTTTATGGGTCAAAAATCCCTTTCAGAAATATTACAAATTCTATATCACTAACATGTGCAATATTATTGAATATATAAAACTAAGATCTTTCAATTCTGAAAACATTTTTCTGTAACTTCGAAATACATGATGTTCATGCATGAAATTATGTGTTAAAATAATTAGTGCATAAATATTAGATGTCAACAATAGAGAGAACAGAAATGTGGTGATTAACTAAAAAATATTGATTTAATACAAAGAAACAATCAGTTTTGCATTAAATATATTTTTACAGTAATTTTTAAACTTTGTAAATGTATTATACTAACATCTTGAATGACTGTTTCTTTAGACTTTTATGAGATGAAGTGAACTTCAATGAATTTTTGAGGAAGAGATTTTGCTTACTATTAATAATCTGTATAGCAGTTTTCAAATAAAGTTAGTTTTTGACTTCTACAGTTTTATGAAACGTTTGATATGTCTGTCAGAAATATTCTTTCTGCATCTTTAAAAAAAATTGAAATCAACCTAGCTAACAATGAATGCAGTGCCTCATTATCTCATATTCCAAAGCACAAATGTATATATGTGTCTTAATAAAATTACCAATGTGAAAAGTTTCTAAATCTTGAAAAATCTTAAAATTCGAGGTATGAGATAGTTATGCACTTCCTTAAAAAATTATTCAAATGCATTTTAATAACATACAATATAACAGTTTTAGTTTACTTGCTGAACGAAACAAAATTTCAAAAACAAATTTCACTATTCATGTAATAAGACTAATCCCGAAATAAAAAATGTAATGAATGTATTTGAATGAAATGTATAACACAGGATATAAATTTTAAATGTTTCATTGTAATAGTAGGTAAAGCTCTATTTTTCTATAGCAGTAGGAAAGTTCTAAATGTAAGTAAAAGTGAATTCATGTGCCAAAAAGATAATTGTATTCATCTACATTTATGAATGTTATTCAGAAATATTAGAAGAATAGTAATTTTGAAAATGTATTTTAAGAAATGTTTGCTGATAACATTTCCAGATTTTAATTATTAAACTGATATTGATGTAATAGTTTTGATATTAATAGTTTTATTTGCATCACTCAGTGAAATAATGAAAAAACTTTGCTGTTGTAAGATTAAAAAAAGATTGTTCATAAATTATATTCTTTGTTTGCTGTGTAATGTAAAAGCTAATTACGTGTAATGCAGTTAATGAAACACTCATTATATTAATATTGTAACATTTCTCATAAAAATTACTACTTGTATAAATAATAGGACACATTACATTATATTTATTTTAATAGACGAAATTATATTTAATAATTTATTGCTATTTGTCTGACTTAAATATTGATAACTTGTAAATATTATGTTAAGTACTATAGTCTCTTAAATTACAGTTAAGTTTCCTCAGCGAAATATATTTTAATTTAGTTATTTTTGTTCTAGTCTATACTACTTTTAACATACATTTAAATATTTTTGTTATCCAAAATTAAAAATTTAGGCTTTATTATCTATCTTTACCAAAAATAACGGAAACAAAATAATATAAAAATTATGTATATATGTTTCTGATTGTATTTCATATAGTCATAAATATAAAATTTTATTGTTGTATGTGTATGAAGTTAGCACTGAATTATGTAAATAAATAATACGTAAATAAAATAATACTGTACACTTGTATTATCATTTGTAATTGTTTACTTAGAATTGTAAGTGTAAAAACATTAAATATTTAATATTTATTATTATTATTATTATTGCTACTATTATTTAAAATATACAAGAAATTAGACGTCGCCTTTTACTAAGTTATTTATTTACTGATTTAAGTAATTAAATATAAAATACATCGAATGTATAATTTTCAGTTTGTATATAACATTAGGATAAAAGTACACCAATTCATCAAACAGTATAAGAAAAAGCATTTGTTTTGTAATTTGTTTTATTTATTTACTTTAGTCACAAATAGTTATATTATTCACTGTTTATGTTACCAGATATTTTAAATAACCTGCCTTTTATAAAATGGATTAATGGGGCTTGACATAGGACTTGCTTTTAATACTCCTGCACTTGGTTTTCTATTAGCATCAAATGGTATACCTGGACTTTTTTGAACTTGCAACATATATTCAGATGTATGTTGAGCAGTATTGCGTTGAAGAGCAATTTTTACTCGTTTTTTAGAACTTGAATTGGTATTTATTTTATGTTGCGTCTTCAAGGTTGGTGTTTTCTATAAGGAAAAAAAATGTTAGAAAATAAATTTAATTAGTTTTAACAAACCAATATATATGATATATATGTGGACATTCATACATAAATAAAATAAATAAAATCAACTTACATTTGTTTCAAGTTCTAATTTTTTTAATACAGGTACTAACCACATTGGTTGTTTGTTCAATATATTACTTTTTCCAGTACGTATATCATTTACATCATTTGTAATTAATTTTTCAACAACTCTTGTATGTGATTCTTTAGTATCATTACTTATTGGCGATTGTGTAGATGAATCTATATTATCAGAAACATCCCACTTGTCACTAATTGTAAACTTTGTTAATTTTTTCCTTTTAACTGGTGTAACAATATTTAAAATACCTGTACCAGTTGTTTTATTTCCTTTTGATTTTACCTTTTTACATTTATTAGTATTCTTAACGACAGGTGGCAATTCTTTCTTTGATTTCCAATTATTACTTTTTTTAATCACCTCTGTTCCATTAGATTTTGCATTCTTTAAATCAAGATCATCTTCATTTGATACTTGTGCACCTTTATGTGTTAAATTATTAGTATTACTTATTTTAGAGTCTACCTTCCTCTTCTTTTTTACAATTTCACCATTTGTTTCTGTAGTACAATCTTCAGTGTTCATATTTTCTAATTCTTCTTCGTCAGATTTATCTATTTCATCTTGTAGGAGTTGTTCATTGCGTTTCCTCTTAAATTTTGGAACCTTATCAGAATATAATTCTTGTTCAAATTCTATCAAACGTTTTGCAGCTAATTTTGTATCTGTATCTTTCTTTTTTACTTCAGGAAGAACTATTTCCTTTACCCCCACTGGCATTTTACCTTCTGATAATTCTGTAAATCTATAAAGTATATATTATTAAAAAAAATGTGTCATTTCTTATATCATTAATAGCCTTCCATTTTTTACACAAATAATGCCTACTCGTTTATTAGACGCCGCAATTGCCTACGCGAGTTTGCTGTCGATGAAGGATGAAATTTATACTGGGATAATAATTCAGCAATCTTTTTGGGATTAAAAGGTATTTGTGGTAGTTCAACATCTACTCTACCAGCTCTTGGATCTAAAGGCTTTTTTGTATTAGATTGAATTTGATTTTCAGACGACTCCTCTTTTTCTACAATATCATCATCATCTTCTCTTTCTTCATCAGATACTTCAATTTTATCCATAACATCTATTGAACCAGTAGGAAATCCTGCCTATAAATAAAATAATAATATATTTTTATCACTTATCAGTTACCTGTGATGTACTTCATATGTTATTAAAGTAAATTCAATTTTAATTTTTTAACACTCACAGCTTTCCAAGCTTGAAATTTTTCCATATAGTCCATGCCAGTATCTGATTGAAAAATTAAATATCTAAAAATATGTTTCATGACATGTTTAATCTGTCTTGCATCGTCCATGACTACAAAGTACATAACAAATGATTTTATGAATTCTGTGACTACATCTTCTGATATGTTTCCTTCGCTAATCTACAAAATTACATTTTTGGAATTAATATCAGTAAATGTTTATTAACTTATTATATTTAAATGATATACCTTTGCAAGTTCTTCGAAGAACACCTCTATTAAATGCATTTTAAAACCAATACATATTTTTGAATTTGACAAAAGATTTTCAAAGATACCAGAAATACTTTTTATCCATTCCATATCCCACAACTGATTCTTACATACTTGAAAAGTTTGACGAATTATTCTTCTAACCAACTATAAAAATAAAAGATTTCAATATACTGGATATAGTAGAAATCATAGTAATGCTAAAAGGACAATGTCTGTCCATGTAACAGTAAATTGACAATGTAGAATAACAATTTAGAATATATAGTCTTGTATCAAAAGTTGTCATTTTTTTAAATTACTTTAATTAAAATAAAATTTTCTTATATTTACCATAGAAAATTTATCTAACCTATACTGGTCTATACCAAACCATTCTGTGCCTAATGTTTCTAAAGCACACGTAGTATATAATAATACTACATCTTTAGCACTGAAACAATGCACCAATTTGCTAAGAGATTCTGCTAATTCTTCCTGAATTAATGGTTTATCTGACATCCACATACAATAGAATAAACCTTTCCATAATCGCATAAAGTTTAATTTTGTAAATGCTACAAAAAAAATATTCATCATAGTAAATAATTATATGCATACGAACAGAACAAATTTAATGCTTGATTTTGAATCAATATTAAAATTAAACTTACCAAAAGAACTTTGCGATCGAACTGTCAACCATTTTCTTAAATTTTTGAGTACTCTATCTCGAACCTTTTTATCGTTGCTTGATAACAAGCGAACAAATTTAATTTCTTGGATAATGATACCTACTTTTTTATCTTTTACATTCGAAGACCCTTGTTTCTGTTCTTTATTCTGTTGTGTTTGTTGCACTGGTTTTCGCAATAATGCACGTGCATACCGATGTGCTCTTTTAACCGCCATTCGCAAGAATAATAAACCTTTTTTATGTAATATATAAATACTTATCAAAGTACAATTTAAAAGTGTCTATTTATAATTTATATTTGTGTTCATACATAACTAATGTATTTCAATATTAAACATTTCAAAATGCATTACTTTCATTAATAACATAAACTCAAGCTGCATCGTGCTGTTACGGAAGCTAGCACGGAGCGTTTCAGTTTTATCATTCGTTCAACGAGAGATAACCATCACCAACGAGTTTTTATACATTCTGCGCATGTTAAATCGGATTGGTTAAGGCGCATTTGGTAACCATGAGCAACACGCAAGCGCCTTTACAACATTCGTGACGTCAGCGAATATATCTTGTGGTCTGTTCTCTACACGCTCTACAAATTATCTGATAAGAGCTATTCAATATGTATATTTCGTGTATTACTCAGTAATTTTCTAGTTGGAAAACACACAGAAAATACTGATAAACGTATCCATGACCACAATATAGAAGGTCAACATTATTTTATGTCAAAGGTACTTTTGGCAGCACTTGTTTTTTTGTCTTCTAGCGGGAGACTCATTCTGTATACGGCTGTGGTAAAAACTTACTGACCCAACCACAAAATGTAATTATTTTTGCGCATCTCGACTAAGTTCAGAAATCTGTTCATTAAAAGCAGGTGAACTAGTCTATTACATGATTCCTACTTTATGGTAATATAGATGGCGGACAAAAAGGTACATGCATTCATGTACGAGAGAGTAATACTAAATGTAAAATCACCGGGTATATATACTTGGTTTTATAAATGCCATAAAAGCGCCTGCGCGTTACCTAGGGTTACGAAGCATGTAGAACCAATCAGAGGTAGCCTGCGCAGAATGAACGAAAACTTGTTCTTTGAAAAGACATTCTTTCGTGACAAGGATCATGTCAATAGTAATCGTTAAAATGTTATATACTTTATGTGTATATGTTTGATTAAATATATTAACTTGCTTTTAAATTAGAAAAAGAACATTACATATAAATAATTTTCCAATTGTATTCGTCTTATACGATTACATATACTTGCTGAAATATTGTACACAAAATTTTATTTATATTTTCAATCAGCTAGAAACTGGACTTAAGAATCTCTTCTACATTTTGACGAGATATCTAAATGGAGAAAATTTATGCACCTGACGCGCATTTTTTCTCAGAATGAAATATTGTATAAATATTCCATAAATAATATCGTTGTACGCTTATGTTCAATAAATTAAACAACGATGAATAAGGTATAATTTTGTTTACGCTTTTGTGTATCATTAAAAAGAATTAAAATAGTTTGTTACAATACAGAAAATATGTTCTATATATATTTTTAGAATTTTCTTATTATTTTTTATGTATTTCTAAATCTTTTATCATACATTATGATTGTATAATTATTCATATAATGCGGTTAAGTAAAAAATTTTATAATTGTATAGAAAAAGCAAAATTATTCAAAAACTGAATTAAAGAACTATTACAAATGATTTGTATTCATTAATATTCTTCATGTTGTGTTACTTAAATATGTTTCTTTTAGATGCCACGATATCCATCAGATTGTAAAGTCTATGTAGGAGATTTAGGAAGTAGTGCTACAAAAGAAGAATTGGAAGATGCTTTCTCTTATTATGGATCTTTAAGAAATGTGTGGGTAGCTAGAAATCCTCCTGGATTTGCTTTTGTTGAATTTGAAGATGCTAGAGATGCAGAAGATGCAATAAGAGGACTTGATGGAAGAATTATATGTGGAAGACGAGCCCGTGTAGAACCATCCAATGGTAGAAGATTGAGAGACAGAGGATATTTCAGAAGAGGTATTGGAAGATTATTTCATCCAGAAGATAGATGTTACGAATGTGGCGAAAAAGGTCACTATGCTAGAAATTGTCAACGTCTTAGAAATATTCGTAAAAAGAGGTAAGTATAAAGAATATTTATTTAACATAAATCTTTATGGCATGCAAAGAATATCAGACAAGTAAGCAAGAAATATATGATACATAATTTTGTTTAAGAATGCTTAAATGTACAATGAAATTGATTCAGAATAATAACTTCTTTATAAAGTTCAGATTTAAATATATTCTAAACAAGTGTTTAATAATACACTTTTGAATAATTAATGGAAATTGTCTCTTTGAAATTATATATACAAAATAAAATGTTTGTAATATGTAATAGTATTTTATAATAACAGATAGTACAAGTTACAGTATCGATATTGATACTGATGTAATACTGCCCATTTTTATAGGAGATGCAGCTGCACAGGCATACACACGAGAAATGTGTTGCTACTGAGATTCTCGTGAGATTCACCTTGGGTTCTCTTTGTGACACTGCATAGTTACAGCATAGAACCCCATATACCATGGGTTACTTTCTGAATTCTGCGAGCAACAGGGGGAAACTTGGCCGATGGAGTGGCTAGTTCTGCGAACTACAATTCTAATGACTATTAACATCATCTTGAACTGAAAGTTTTTGAACATCAGTACTAATGGTATTTCTGGTGTTTTTTTCTTTTTTTAGTGTCACTGTTTCTACCTAAATATTATGATAGATCTAGTGGTCACTGAGAAACTAACTTTGAGCCATCTCATCTAGCCACTCTTCGTCCATAACATCTGACATTAGTGTTCCTTCATCTGCATAACTGCTCATCTGTTCCTCTTTCCTGGTATTATTGTTATATATTCTGTAACTGATTGCTTTAAAAATATGCCTAAAGAGTACAAAGACAAAATATTCAAATGATATTAGAAAAGAATAAACGTAATTGATTTTTTATATTGTATATAAATTGTAAAAAGTGTACAAAATATTGACATTTAAGCAATTGAAGCCTGAAAATTAGTATAACAAGTTAATAAAAACAAAAAGATTATATACATCCATTTTCACGTTTACTATTTTTATGTGAACATGAAATAAATTATATATTTACATTTTTCCTGAGTACTTGTCACAATTTTTGCAAGCCCAATAATTTACTAAATCATACAGAATATATTTTATGCTACGTTTATGACAAAAATACGAAATAAGAAATTTCATATAATGTAATTAACATAAACGAATCAATACTTAAAATAACGTAAAAAAATTTAATATTACAGATCGTTATAATACAATCATCATTTTAATACACTATTTATTTTAGATCTTACTCCAGGTCTTATTCACGGTCAAAATCACAATCAAGATCACGGTCTCGTTCACGTTCTCGGTCAAGATCAAGAAGTAAGCATTCAAGATCTTCGTCCCGTAGCCGTTCTCATAGTAGAAGCGGCTATGTCAAAGAAAAACGTCGTAATAAACGGAAATCTGATTCCAAAGATAATAGTCCGCGCAGAAGTAGATCTAAATCTGTTTCTAGATCTCGCAGCAAATAAGACGGTGTGTATTCTTTAAAAAAAAAGGTTTTTACGTTGCTAACCATTTGTTTCTCGATTATAATGTTTTAAACGTAATTCCATTTAATCCTTTGAAACGTATATGCATTTAAAGTATGTCACTTAATGTATTCATATTATTGTTAATAATTACTCAAAAATTAAAGCATTAATACACACCTTAAGCATTTACAAAGTATTTATAAAGCATTTACTTTAATGTTTATTTTCGCGAATCTTGCAAGAAATGTTTACAATAATAGTGGTTGAAATTATTCCTTTAATATATTGTACATGTGCTCTTGATGGACTGGTACTTCCTATACTAGAAGTACCTGACTTTTACTTCAAGAACCATTCTTTTGTTAAAATAATATGTAAAACTATTAAAATTGTATAAAATGTAAGGACACAAGGTTTAAACATTTTATGCTGGAAATTAATTTTTATTTTTTTTTTCTATGTAGGAAAGATGTATTTCTTTTCAAAGTTAGAATTTTCTATAAAAAATATTGTGTTCAGTATAAAAACAATTATAACATTCCAATTATCGAATCTAACAGTATTTTTTATCTTGATAATTGTACATATATTCAAGAATTCGTAACTTTCAAATGTAATATATGTATGTACATCACTTCAATAACTAAACGAATTATGCGGTGTATGTGTATAAGGGTATGTTACATACGCAAGGAATGCTTGAATTCCTAAGAACCAACACCTATATGTTACGTCGGATCGTAGAGAGGTAAGGAGGATTAAGAAGTGGGGTAAAGAGATACAGTCAAGGGATCGGCGAAAAAAAGAAAAGAATACCTAGTGATGTATGTAATTTCTTGTTCATACGATCTTTCGTGACAAATTGAGAAGCATTGTAAGTTACTTAGAATATTTTTATAAGCATTATTATACATGAAATACGTTAAAGAAGCCATATCTTTCTTCTCGAACCAGCACGTATTATTATTATTTTTTTTATTTACCACTATATAAGTACATTGATGTATGCGTAAGACTGCTTTAACGAAAAATATTTCTTTACAACTATTAAAGAGCTCAACATAATATAATTTTTCATTTTTTTTTTTATCGAATAAAGAATTATAAAACATGAGTTAAATGTGATGTTGGTTTCGATGTTTCGTTTGATTTATTCCTGTTGGTGTGAAAGTAATTCGTTTGATTTTTCATCACGAATATTAAGAATATGATTATCATTCTTCTAGAAGAATTATATTTAAATAGGGGAGACTTTATTGTATCTACAAGGCATTGTAATACTTGTTGTAAAGAGTAATTTGAAAAAAAAAATTGAAATGCTAAGTAGTACATTCTGCATGTTTAAAAAATCAAGCTTATGTTAAAGCGACAACGAGAGAATAATTTTCTTTAGAAGAATACAATTTATAAAATAGTGGAATGTAGAGGTATGTTACAATTATAAGACTGCCTTCGAAAATCCGTGAAAATAAAGATATGTATTATTTAAAATGCAAATAAATATTAAATTCCCTTTCTAGGGTATCCGATCCGCGGAAAATTCCTTGGATGCACCGCTGGAGGGTTTGAAGAAGTGGGGTAAGGAGTAAGGGTGGGGAACTTGAAAAGAAGGAGAGGGGAAGCATAGAGATCCGTAGCAACGCTTCGTAAGCACTCATTTGGTTTTCAGTCACGTATTTGTGATTCAACGGTCTGTTTTATGAGTCGTTCTTACACTTAATATTTATACAACATTCATCATTTGTATTCATTGATATCTCGATTGTATGCCTGAAAATCGTAGTACGTCGAGAAAGCAATGAGAACGGCAGAAATAACGAGAAACAAAAAGAAAATAGCAATGATTTTAGTAAAGTAGATCACGGTGTGAAGCTATCCTTCTGTTAAAAAGCGTCAAGCCAATTACTCGGGGAATCAGGTTCAATTAAAAGGCGAGCGACAATCGTCACGATGACTGCTGCTTACACGAACGATTCTACCCAGGAACAAAACGTAGAAACTGGCACTGTAATTAATAAAACACTGAACGGCAAGAGAGAGCAAGCGACGCCCGAAGAAAACGTCGAAATTACTTCTGCAGAAATGATAAAGATTGCAACAGGTGGCCAGGATCAAGAAATTTCTACTAATCAGGGAAGATCTTCGCTTTGCGTGACGGTCGATGCATCGGAGTCTGTCGAACCGAAAGATCAGGATACCGTGGAAGACAAGAAATCTTTCGAGAATTGTGAACTTTTCGAAAAGAGCGAAGATACCGATAATCAAGATGCGATCGCAAACACGAACGAAATCGAAAACGAAGTGCCGAAAGATTGTGACTCGAGTGCATCAAAGTCGATTTCTAATTTCACCGTATCGACGAAAGTTGAAGCTTTCCTCGTCGAGTGTGACTCTCCAGATGCAATGTCGAGAACACGTGGAAACGATAGTTTCAAATTACAAGAACTAGAAAATTCTGTGGAAAGCATTCTCACGGAAACGAGCAATTTTTCCGATAATCTTGAGAATCGTGGTGGGTCATTGGAGGATGTAGGTTTTCAAAATGATCTTGAGGAAACGTATGATTTGGAAAGTGAACTGAATTTTCACGAAGCTGTACGTGCAGGGAACGCCAAGTGCATCGCGGCGCTTCTTGCAAGTGACTCCGTACAAAACCTGGACGAACCGGATTGGAATGTTTCAGGTGATCCACCCCTGCTAGTGGCCGCTACAAATCATTGTTTGCCTGTCCTTAGGTAAGAAATTTTAGCGTTATATCATATATTCTTACTAGGAAACTTCATGCTTTCTTATTTAATATATTTACATTTATTTTAACGAAATAGCAAAAATTCTCGAAGGGTTTCGGATCCACTGGTGGGCTGCGGTATAATATTAAGATACACAAAATTTTTAAATAGTAAAAGATGTTTATTTATTCTATCTCTTTGTTATTTATCATATACTATAAAGTAGTAGGAAAATTGTTTTTGAAAATGGGACTTTGTCTCTTTAGAATTTTTGTAAACTTTTGGTTTTTCAAAACTTTGGAAAAATAAGCGAATAGAGTGATAAGCGAAAGAGTAGTTTTTGAAAATAAATTTGAGTGGTCTTGTATTAGAACGATATCCATTATGATATAAAAAATATTTAATAATGTAAAATAATATAAAAAGCGTACAAAATATATTTTATATAATAATTAAAATATATTTTAATATATAAAATCAGATTTACAATTTTTTATTTGAAGTCATAAAAATTATTACTATGTACATATTAAAATTATTAAAAAATTATTATTTCTATGTACATACACGATTTATTTATTTAATAAAAATTCAAATATTTTGCAGAATAAGTCGAACAATCTAATTTTATCGATTTTACTTGATTCTAATTCTGTTCCTTAAATTCTAGCGGGGAATCTGCTGACGTCGTAAAAAATATCCAAACATCGAAATCATTTCGCGTAGTGTTACCCGTAGTGAATCATTCTCAAGAATTTTACCGTGGAAGTTGCTGAATATTCGTGAAAACGTTTTTGCTTACACGTTATACTATACCATACTGTTACCAGATGTTTGAAAGAGTTGCGCTGTTCTCGAAGTTTTAAAATCTTATTTTACGAATGTACTAAAAAAATTTTACCGGGAAACTTTAATTATACGTACATTACACATGTATTTCTTTCGCAAGAATAATATAAAATCTTCATTTTATAATCTACAGGGTGGCGCATATAAAATATTAGAAACTTTCTCCAAAATCACTGTAACATTCCTTTCTTAATTAAATAAAGCATAG
This sequence comes from Megachile rotundata, assembly GCF_050947335.1. NCBI lineage: Eukaryota > Metazoa > Arthropoda > Insecta > Hymenoptera > Megachilidae > Megachile > Megachile rotundata. The sequence continues at coordinate 14,906,949 of NC_134984.1, forward strand.
AAAATAATCATTAGGGAAGGAGTCAAAAAAGATACTTATTTTTTTTTTATTTTATAAAATAACTAGTAAAATTTAGATACTCTGTTATTTTGATTCAATAAAATTAAAGAAATAGTTCCAATATAATTTTTTATCAATAAAAAATTCGAATAAAAGTAAAGAATAAAAATTAATAATATAAAATTTTTTATTTGTAGCTTACTACTTGCAAACGGATGTGATCCAGCTGTACGTTCCCCTCGAGGTGAAACAGCACTTCACAGAGTGATCTTGAACGGAGGACCAGGAAATGTATTACAATTCGTGGGAGAACTTCTAAAATATGGCTGTCCATCGGGCGTTAAAGAAGCTGGCGGTGGTCTGACCGCTTTACACGTATTAACTCGACAATTAGCTCATGCTCAAGGAATCAAGAATTTACACCATAACTTTGAAGCAGCATTGAAAACTCTTGATTTATTAGCACACGCAGGTCCTGTAAACGCGAAGGATCATCAAGGACGTAGCGCGCTTCATATTTTAGCGTCTTCTACTATCTTCGGTATATACGCAATTTAATGGACCAGATTCCCTAGTTTCACTAAGAATGTTCCTAGTGTCATGTTAATACTGAATATTATACAATAATATTGACCATTTAAGGACACTTTAATAATATGTCTCAAATTATACATTATCAAGTATATCTTGGAAATTTTTTAATTTATATCCTAATGAAATGTATCCATTTTCTTACAGATAACAACCACAGAACAGAAATTGAATCCTTAATTGAAACTTTGTTGGCTGCTGGCGCCGATCCCTCGTTGAAGAACGATCGAGGAGAAACTCCTTTGCACGAGTGCCTTGAGTGCGGTGCTTTAAACACTGCGTTTTTACTAATACCTCATACACCGACTGGTATAATGTCACGTTATGGTGAAACTCCGTTGCACATTGCCTCTAGAAAAAATTATGCCGACGTCGTTGCGAAATTGCTGGAGCACGGGGAAGATCCTAGTATACAAGATGCCGGTGGTAATACACCGTTACATCTAGCTTCTGCGAGAGGTTTCCATCAAACCGTTTCTTTATTAGTTACGTCACCACTTGCACAATTAGAGAAACTGAACGCAGAAGGGTTGACTGCACTTCAGGTAGCCGCGGAAAGTGGTTTTGTTAATGCGGTAAGACTGTTGTTAAAAGCAGGCGCAGATCCGAGTCAAACGGTTAATTATTGTACAACGATTCTTCATCGTCACCCTGATATCTCAGTTTTAATAGATCATGAATTGACCAGACGTCGGCAACTCGCAGCTTGATTATTTTCTTTTTTATTACTTTTCATTGAATAGATTGTACCTTGCAACAGATTTTAACTTCTTTTTACATTCTGCAATAAGTAAGCCATTCTTGCAGATTTTCATACAGTAATTACGAATACTTTTAACTTTCAAAATAAATGAATGAACTAGACAATGTGTCTAGTTCGCTTTAAAAATTGTTTAAACATTTCGGTGTTTAAATATTTAAAAACATTGTAAAAATTTTATCATTTCATTTGGAAGGATCTACGGCCATTTTCTGTAAGAACGTTTAACTCTTATTTTTTTCTTCAAATTTACAAGAATTTATTAACTAACGCAAATTAAAATACGTGTTGGGCAGTGTGACTAATTTCACAACAAAACTAATCGAATTTCATTACAGGTTTTTTTATTAATTTTTCATAGGATTAAGATTTAGTTAAATTGAATGAGAAGTCGATTATTTTGATAGTTATATAATTAATATCTACTGTGTTATATAAAGCAGATACTGAAAAGTTTTGAATCATTGTTAACATTTAAATTTCTGTGGTGCTTATTTTTGTAACGACAAACAGAAGATTAACTTTAAATTTGTTATCGTTTTACATGATTAGAAATATTCTTTCATTACTACTTTAAATAGTAAAATATGTTAAATTAGAAAGTTGCATAAGTTGTCTATGATAAATTTAGTGAATTTTATAGAATATTTGTAAAATATAAAATTCAATCATTTTATATGTTCACAAAGAAGTTTATTAAAATTGTTGAAAAATAGTGAAATCAGACGATGATTTTGGAATATTAAAAAAAATATATTGAAGTACAATTCATGCTTATATAGGATGTTCCACCAACTGATTTATCTAAAATGTCGTTGTTATTTTAAATAATAAATGAAAATGTTACGTATCAAAGTTGAACAGTATAAAGAAATACATAATATAGTTTCAGTAATATTTTTAAAGATTACAAAATTTTCCAAAATATTTCAAAGTAACTTTTTCATTTATTATTTAAAACAACATTGATATTCCAGATAGATAAAGTTGATGGAACGCTCTGTATACATAAACGTATTATAAAACATTGTAATTCATATGTACATATATAATTCCTTGTTATCGAATTATAATTAATAGTACATTTTTATTGCTCAATACTGTCTAGTATTCAAATAATTCGAACTAGAACAGAAGTAATTAAAATTAGATAAATGCCATGATTTTTGGCTGTGGATAGAAGTGCCTTTTGAAGACTGTGTGATAACGAAATATACGAAAAAATAAAAGATTATTATCAACTTAAGCTTTGTTTTATTAAATTTACGTACTTGTCATTCTCCATCGTTGAATTGTAGATTATCGAAGTCACCTCTTAACTCTGAACTAGATTTTTTACCGAAGTCTTGTACGGGTTTGTAAATTTTCACGGTGACATAAAAATTCACCATTTTATAAAGGAGAGTATTTTCACTTCCAAAACCATTTGGAATGAAAACAATACATATTCTTATTTCTATACTAATGAATCAGAGTACAAAGACATGCACACAAATTCATTAGTATTTACAATTTTTTTTTACCTACTACATACACACATTATAGTCAATAATTAAAAATTTAAATTAGTGATTCTATTTTTTTACTTCGTGATTTTCTGACACGTTTTGGCGCTGAAATAAAATAATATATATATATAGTATTCGTAGAGTAAATATGAAATATGAATAAAAAACTGAATGAAAATAATTACGTTGCTGTGGAGTCTCCCAGGATATAAGATCCTCAGTTGTTAAACTTTTCTTTTTGTCAAGAGATTTCCCTTTACTTCGCCTAATGTAAGGAGTCATCGGAAGTGTCGGTTTACTTAAAATACCGCCAGTATAATTCCTTTCTGTAATAAAACATATGTTGAAGAATATGCTAATAAACAACGTTGTTAACTTATAAGAAATTGCTAATACCAGAAAATTTTACGCTTCGACGAGATTTTCGTTTATCAGTACTTTCGTTTAAAGACATTTTATTTACAGATTCCCATAAATTCTTTTCTTCTGTATCTTCAACTTTAGCAGATCTTCTTGTTTTCTTAGGACTTTTATTTTCTTTACGTTTTGTTTCTTGAACATTAATGGATAATTTCCTGGAAGATCTGTCAAGCTTTGGTGTATCTGCCGAAGTAATAATTCTATTCCTTAAAATTTTTATGTTTTCAGTATCTTTACTTGCACTTTCTTTCTCATCTACAGAACTACGTTTCTGCCATTTTTGTTTTAGGCTACTTATGCCTGTATGCTCTACACTTTTCTCGAGCTGTGTCAAACTGACATACAATACCATATTTTTATCAGATTGTTTGTTATTTTCATCCACAATATTCCGGCTTTTTAAACTATTATTTGAACCTGAATGATTTAATGAAATACCAGCTTGCGTTTTTAGGGGTGATACTTTGACCCTTTTATCTACAAAATTTTGCTTTTTGTCATCTTTACACTCTTCAAAATTATTCTCAGTAAAGTTCAATTTCTTTCCTGCATTTATTTTTACTTCATCTGGCTTAAAATTAATTTTGCTCGCTGATGATTCAGAAGGTTTTATATCGAATGAATTTTTTAATTGTTTCAATATACTTTTATCTGATTTTTTATAAGACCTGTGTGATATTGTATTATCTAATTGAACATCTGGTGTTTTACACATTTTGCTTACTTTCATGATAGTTAACGGACTTCGGATGCTTTTTGATTTTGCAGATGAAAGTGCTTTTTGTAATAGACTTGCTCTCGTTTTTTTTTGACTAACAGGTGTACGTAATTTAGATTCCAGAAACATAGAAGATCTTCTTGCTTTAGCTTTTACAGTCGAATCATTTTTGCTTACAGATTGTCTTGTGTTGTAGCTATTCCTTTCTTGCCGCGTAATGTACTTTTTTCGTTCAGCCAGAAATGCTCTAATTGAACTTGGTTTTGTAGGCACAGTTTTTTTCCTTGTTGTAGTTCTCTTTTTATTGAGAGGCATGTTCTTAGGGAGAGGGGACTGTTCTTCCACCCAATTTCGCGAACGAAGTTTCTCTAACTTTTCAAATCTCGTGTCGCAATTATTTATTTCCATATACATCATATCCCAAAATCCTTGCAAATCTTTACACGTGACCAACATTTCACCCTTCCCTGATTCACAATCAGTAATCAGTTTGCTAAATCTTTGAAACTTTTTGTTCATTAACAAATTTGTTTGTCCAATAGCTTGATTAATTTCATATTGCCCATCTTCAGTTGTTGTAGCATCATTTTTAATATCTGACCATTTTTTACATAGCTGACTTAATCTATCTATTTCTTTATTTAAAAGAAGCTGGAAATGCTGGGCAGTCAATTCTTTGTCTTTAACTGAAATATCCTTTTTGGAAAAATCATCGTTTTGTACCTGACTAAGATTCAGTTCATGTTTTAGCTGCTGTCCCTTTCTAGTATTACTTTTCCTACTAGTAGAAATTACATGTGATGAAGAGGAGGCTGATTCATTTGGAGCATCCTTTGACTGTGATATAGACAAATTCTTCTTCACTGAAGAAGGTGTTTTTGTAACAGTAGTATTATGTACACTATTGTTTTCTATCTTTAATTGATTACCAATACTTTTTCTACCTGTTCTTGACATCTTTGAAGATGATGCTAAGAATCCACTGATTGTGGCAGGCGACATACTTTCTAAAACTACTCTACCAAATAATGGTATATGGGGCAACCCTGCTGGAGCTTTAAACTTATAATCTATAGGTGCAAAAGATTGCTCCTGTCTTTTTTTTAATTTTTGTCCTTTAGTTATAGATTTTCTTTCTTTATTTAAACGCTTTGTTGTTTCTTTTGCAAGTGTTTTAGTCAATAACCTTTTTTGTGTTGCTCTTGTTACCCTTTTTAGTGGAGTTACAGATGTTACTGGTGTAGTTTGACCAAACTGTTTTTTACGAGTTATGTTTGCTTTAATGATTTGATTATCACTCATTGGAGAATAAATTTTATGACGAACAACTCCAACAATAAAAGGTGGTCTTTTTTTAACTGTTTCCACTTTTTTTCGTCGATCGCGTTCCAGTTTCCATTTCCTTAATCTAGTGAGACGATCTGTGTTTACAGAGGATGATTGCACTTCTGAAAATAAATTATAACAGTGACATTTTGTAAATGTAACAAGTGATATATTATGTCTATATAAAAAACCTTGTGTACATACTATTCTTTGGACTATCAGTAAGAGCTGGAATATTTCTGTTTTCATTGAAAATTTTAGCTCTTTGCTTTTTACGTGATTCTACGTTTATTTCACTCCGAAGAAGTCGAGTCTTCTTCGTGTCTCCAAAACCAAACCTTTTCGCCTTATATTGTTGCTTGAAAGCTGACATTTTATTCAAAATGTGTGTATACACAAATTTAGCGGCTTGATTAAAATAGTCCGTTGCCTTTCCTACACAACACACTGCTTCAAGTTTCAAATAGCAAAAATAGCAGTGTTACCAATGGCGGCAAGAACGGTATAAGAATTCTGATTTTATAGAAATACGTGTTTGAATGCAAAAATAAATGTTTTTACACATCAAAAAACTTGTAATATCTGCGAAATAATATTACTTTCATAAATATAAATTGAAAACAGCTGTATATATTGTCTATTTACTGGAGAGAACGAGATTATTGGTTACTAGTTCGTAACCAATAGTAACACGCAAGCGCCCTTGCAATTAACACCGGATATGCATACTTAGCCGCTTTTTATTTGATACGAATATGAGTAATAAACAATTAGAATGAAAATTAGTTCTGATAATAAATAAATGTTTGTGTAATAAATTATATAAATGATATAAGTTTGTCTATAAATTTCTAATCATAAGTTTCCTATTCCTCTACATACCCTATTTCAGTTGATATAAAACATAAGCGAACCTATTGCGATCAATAAGAATTGGGGATCTTGAATTTTCGAGATCGAGAGGGGATGAAAAACTTTGGATATATTCGGCGGAATTTCGATACATTGATACGATTCAAAATATCGAAATTTAATTCGATTCTCTCGACATACGCGTGAAATTTGATTTCAGCAAGAGAATGAAGAGGCGTATAAAAAATATAATGTTTCAAAAGTTTTGAATAAAATTGTCGCTGTAAAGGATAGATGTATAAAATAAAACATTAATCAGGTTACAATAGCTTTATATAATTTAATTTTTTATCATAATCTTTTCTATCTTTGAATTAAATCATATATGTACCATACTGTCATAAAATAATAATTTATTGAATTTTATTTCAATAAATTAAATATTAATATTTTAAATTGAATTTTTCTATTAATGTCCTACTATCTTATTTTCTTTAGTTAAACTTGATGTTACAAAGGAGTGATTAATATTTGGTAAATATTTAGAAATTATCTGTTTTTACATAATGAATCAAATACCCAAGAAGAGTACTTATCAAAAAATAATGCTACACATAGCTGATGTTTTACCAGCAAAATTACGCCCTTATTTCTTACACCCCACAGGTGAAAGAAGAATTTTACAAAACCAGTCTTAGTGAAAGTTCATTTAATATTGATAATACTTTTATTAACACAGGACCTACCACAGTATTTTTTTGGGCACCAACTTTTAAGTGGTGTTTAGTAATTGCAGGAATAGGAGATGTTCAACGACCTCCTGATACAATTTCCTTATATCAGACTGCAAGTCTTATGGTGACAGGTGCTATATGGTCCAGGTACCTTCATCAGTAATTACAAACATTTATATAAAAATAATTTATGCCATTAAGTACCTATTTATCTGCTAGATATTCACTGGTAATTACTCCAAAGAACTACAATCTATTCAGTGTAAACGCATTTACAAGCATGACAGGAGCATATAACTTTGTACGAGGACTTTTATATCAAATTCAAGAAGATTCAAAATAATATTTTAATAAACAATGTATGTAAAATATGTCACAGAAAAATGTACAGTGGTTGATTGTTTTAATCATTTATTTTAGAGTACTATTTCACAGTAACACTAACTATTCGAATATCATCATAAGGTTTATCCGTTTTCGGATTTGTTTTTACTTGACTAATATTTTGTACAACTTCCATTCCCTTCACTACTCTGCCAAATACAGTATGTTTATTATCCAACCAAGGCTAAAAAGAATTCAATGTTAAACAGCAATTAATTACTACTCTCTATATATAATGAAAATAAAAATATAACATTTAACTTACAGTTGGTGTTAAAGTAATGAAAAATTGACTGCCATTTGTATTTGGTCCAGCATTGGCCATGCTTAAAGTGTATGGTCTGTCATGTTTTAAGTGTGGCCTAAATTCATCCTCGAATTCGCCTCCCCATATACTCTCTCCACCGGTACCAGTCCCGGTAGGATCGCCAGTTTGAATCATAAATCCCTTAATTACTCTATGAAATATATGTCCATTGAAATAACCATTTTTTGCGTGCACGCAAAAATTTTCCACTGTCTTTGGAACATCTTTCCCAAAGAGATTCAGGTGAATATCACCGAAAGCTGTATGAATAATTGCAGTGTCATAAATTTTTTGTACATTCGTAGTTTCGGTAGACGAAATAATGTCTTCTTTCGATGGTCTTTCATTAAAAACATCTCTATCGCATTCTTGACTTTTAGTATCTTCTGGTTCTCTTCTGGTAAACATATAAAACCTGTTCTTTTTATATGCCGTACAAAATAAAGTTGGGTCTGGACGGTTCATTTCTAATGTTGGATTCTCTGAAGCTTCCATTTCTACAGTTACAGCAGCAGTGGTTTTTCTAGTCTTTCCCTGCAAGGATTTAAATCATAATAAATACGAAATGAAATTAAAGACATAAAAATACATAACCAGTTATGTAAGTACCTGAAATAAGGCTAGTTGCATAGGACGAATATTTTCAGGTTTTCCCATAATTCTTATACAACGATTAGTATATAAATTTACAAGTTTTACACCTAACATTGTACTATACAAAATCATGTAACCAGACTCATCAAAAACTATATTTCCTAAATTTGTTTCTGTCTTGTCTAGCTCTCGTTCTACCGCCATTCTATAAGTCATAATAGAAATTAATATGTTTTAGTAAAAAATAAATATATATATTTCATTACATGAAATCGTATATATTTAAATAACTTTACCGTCGTCCAAACTCCATATTTGGCAATTGTTGTGTCATTTGTTGTAACTCAGAAAATCTTTGTAATGTTTCATCAAATATCCTGTATAGTTTACCAGTACGAAAATTAAAAACTCTAACTTTCCGGTCTCCACTAAGAGAAGCAAATTTTTTGCCATTTGGTGACACTGCTAAACCACATGGATATGTCTTATTTTTTGCAAATTCAAACAAATCAGTATCCAGTTTGGAATCAAATGTTACACATTTAGGAAATTTATATTCCATTTTTGGTCCTGTCCAATATTCTAAAATGCCTGCTTTGTCCACAGAAATACATGTTTCATATACAGGATTGTACTGTCAACAATTAAGATTTATATAAGAACAAATTTATATAAAAAAAGGTCATAATTAGACTTCAATAATACTATCAAGTTTTCATACTTTCATAGCAACAACAGGTTTAGTGTGTAGTTTTTCAAACACATGTAATGGTGTACTAGTTCCTTGTCCATCATAAATGAAAATTTTATTCGATTCTTGTGCTGATACTGCTACAGCAGGTATCGCATCACCAGGAGAATATATCCATTCACAACAAAGTGGTACAAAATTAAGCTTTATCATATTGATCATATCTGAAATAAAATTCCAATCAATTAACTAATTATGTTTAACTTCAGTTATCAAAACACAATTGAAACAGATATAATGAAAATACTTACCAAAATTTATTACATCAAAAATTTTCATTGTTTTATCTAAACTAACTGTACATGCATGAACTCCATTGCAACTAGCTGCCATAGATTGTATAGTCATTAAATGTGCACGAAAATGTTTAACAAACTCTATGAGCTCTTCTTGTTTCTTCCAAAATTTAACATGACCATCACAACTACCAGTTAGCACAAAATTTGATCTGTATAACAGCAAACCACAAATTATGATAAAATTGCTTTTGCTTCAAAACTTAAACGATTAAAGATACAAATAAACATACTTTGTTACCACAATATGAGTAATTACATCTCTGTGCATGTATGATTTCTCATAACACTCACAACATGGTAAATTATCTATGTATACCTGTTCATATTCTAAAACTGAAACAAAAAGATTTAAAATTTATTATCTTTTATAGAATATCGCAATGTAAATATCAAAAAGAGGTTAAGAAAAATAACCTTTATGTTTTTTTTGAGGTGCAGCTTCTGAAGGCAATGGTCCAACCCAATCTTCTTCATTGTCACTTTCATGTTCTCTTTTATTACTTGACATTGTTATGAAAATAGAGAAGAAATCTAATAAATAAATATTTTAAATCTGACGTTTGATATAACTAAGTTTCATGTCCACATATTCAAATTGTACATATGTATATGATAAAAACACGATATTTAACAGATTAAAGTACAAAAAGATCTATCCGGTATAAATAACTATATTTTTGTAAAAATAAAATAATAGAATTACACGATATTTCTGTTACAACTATAGTAATAATTTGAAGAAACAGTAGGCGTTTATCAGTAAGCAAAATAAGTACATTTACTTTATATGTTAAGGGCCCGGAAGTTCAAACGACGACCCTGTGAATACTTCCTCTACGTTCCTATTATCCTATTACATTATTTTTAGTTCGTAATTTATACCGTTAGATGGCAATGTTCCGAATTTATGTGCGAAATGTAAAAATTAAAATACAAAACTTATTTCGAATAAATTAGTTACATTGAAGAAAGTTCTATTTAGTATACGACAATCTAAAAGTTTAATTTTGTATTATAGAATTTTAATATGCTTGAGACATCAAATTACACTTGAAGTCAAAAAGTTCAAGCTGTAAATGTTGTCTCAATTATTTTTAATTGATTTATTTTTTTTTATTTACGCATAAAATGCAGAAAACAGAAACTGAATTCGTACAGTTAATTGTATATAAATTAATATATTTTTATTTGTCATCAGAATCGTGTGATTAATATATTGATTCTCATATTGAAAATATACGTATGCGTAGGGCTTGTTAAGTTTTAGAAACGACCCTGAGGGAACGTATATTTAACATGTTCTGCTAATAAGATTGTAGCGTAAGGAGGACAAATCGCGCGGCATTAAAAAAAATCTTCAGTTAAATTATTTGTTGGTAGTTCTATTTTCTGAAAAATTAATATCGGTATTTGTTATCATTATTTGTCCTAGAAACGTTGAAATTTTGGTATCTCTTAATATGACTAGGTAAGTTGAAATAAATTTGAGGTTATATTTTTATACTTTGAATAAAAACGGTTAATAAAGAATTTATTTATGTCTACTTTTATTATATTGTGTAGTTTATATGCAATATATTGTATGCAATACACTCATTAAATATACATTTTTGTTTACTTTTTGATTAGAAAAAACCATGTGTATAATTTTGAATTTTTAAATATTTCGAGCGTAAATTTGAAAGCGTGCAAATACAAAAACTTTCAAGTGAAAGATCATAAATTTTTTAACATTTAAAGTACTTATTTTAATATGTAAAATACATTTATATTATTTTTAGATAGTTATAATATTGAATATAACTTAATAATATAAATATATTTGATCTGTGATAAAAATACAATCTTTTTCATTGTAGATCAAAAATAGAGTTAGGAGATGTAACACCGCATAATATAAAACAACTGAAACTTCTTAATCAAGTCGTATTTCCAGTCTCATACAATGAGAAGTTTTATAAGGACGTTTTAGAAGCTGGAGAATTAGCAAAACTTGCATATTATAATGACATAGTGGTATGTTGCATTTGTGCATGTTTTATTAGAAAAAGAAATATTAGTTACTTAATATAATTAAATCAATAATTTATATTGCTTGCTTTAGGTTGGTGCAGTTTGTTGTAGGGTAGACACTTCAGGAAATTCTAGGCGCTTATATATTATGACGTTGGGATGCCTTTATCCCTATAGAAGATTAGGAATTGGTACTGTAATGGTACAGCATGTTTTAAATTATGTTAACAAAGATGGAAACTTTGATTCAATTTTCCTGTAAGTATTTAATTATTTTTATTTAACATGTCCAGCCATTGTTTACATAAATATATGATTAATCATGGTTATTTGTGTATTATATCTCTTGTTTACAGTCATGTTCAAATAAGCAATGAAGGAGCTATCGACTTTTATAAAAAGTTTGGATTTGAAATAGTAGAAACGAAGAAATATTATTATAAGAGAATAGAACCTGCAGATGCTCATGTGCTACAAAAGACTTTGCGTCCTAAAACAAATCAAACAATTAATATTTAAGTACAATGCTTTGAAACTATGATTTTAAATTAAACATTAGATGCATCCATTATCAATAAAATATAAATGTGTGATATAAAATATTCAGATAAAAAACACATTTATCATATTCACATATTGACATACTGTTTAAATATTGCAAATCTTTTTAAATAGTATAAATTATTGCAGTCTTTGTACATAAACAATCAATTATAATTTAATATCTGTAAAAACAATAATAGCAAAGAAACTTTCTTTTGTTCCCATATATTAACATGCATAGTTAAATGAATATTTGCTAAATGCATGTAATTATGATGCTAGTAGATCCCGCATTCTCTTCACACATAAATCTGATCCTTCACTCGCTTCTTTTGAAACCTGTGTATTAAAATTATCTTAATATGATGTACTAAATTGCTATTACATTTATTTGACAAGAAACATTGTTACCGGTGATAAATTTAAAAATCCGTGCGGTAAGCCTGGCAATACATCTAGCGTAACTAATACACCAAGAAATCGAAGTTTTCTTGCAAACATAACAGAATCATCTAAACACGGATCAAGCTCCAACGTCTGTAAATTTTAAATACCGAATATTACAAACTGTTTTGAGTAACAAATTGAAGATCAAAATATTTACCATCATTGCAATAGGTGGTAGTTGTGCTAAAAGACTATCTGATGCAAGATAAGGACTTAAAAATGGATCTTTAGGTACTGAAAATTCAAATTCTTCCAAAGGACTTTTCAGATTTTCTATATCAAGTTCTCTAGATTCTCCATGCCTTCCACTAAGAGACCAACCAAAAAAGGACCACGATCTACCATTTGTTGAAATATTATTTTCCGCGTTAACAGTACCATTTCCTACATATGCCGGTGTATTTGCACCAGAATTTCGATACATTCCTAAAAATTTTTTAATATATTCTTGAGATTTTACTTCCTCCCGTAAATGTTCTGTTGCTGCGATATTAGAAAGTACTATTTTAGTTTAAACATTTTTTTAAAATATCTATATCTTATACATTTTTTTATTTATTTACCATCAACTTCTGTTAAACTAACAGAATTTAAGGTAGAGTCAGATGGTAAAGATGCTAACTTGTGCGCATCATTTGTTTCATCCCCATTTGGACTAAGAGCTAATGCTATTAAATCGCTTTCACTTACTTCAGCGAAAGATTCTGTATCCGATTTAGTATTCTCGACAACATCGTGTTCCTTCTCTCTAAAAATATAATAAACTAAAGATTAATAATAAATGATAATTGTATTTACAAATGAGACCTGTTCATTTTAAAATATATTAAATTTATTACTGAGTGTAAAATTTACCGTGTAACTTTTTTGTTGTCTGAAATGGTGTATGCTTTTAAGCAACGTATAAGAAATCCCATAGGTAATAGTGGATCTGTGAGACAAAGTAATCGCGACGGTGATAACACAAAATCAACAAGCACCGGTGTGTATGCCATAAATATACCGTCGGGTTTTCTAATATTTAATTGTATGCATTTCAAAGTAATTCCTAAATTTAAATTAGCACCAGCAGAGTCTCCTACACAAATATTGATGTTTGTCAATTTTTATGTTAATAACCACAATGTTTATGTCTTACCAGCAAGAAGTATTTTTTGTGCAGTACTTCCAAGCAATGTGTTTGCATGATTTAAAGCCCATGCATATGCATATAATACTTCTTCAAATGCACGAGGAAATGGAGCTTCAGGCGCCAAACTGTAGTCTATACTTAAGATTGGTATATCAAGATTTATAGCCCAACCACGTAAGTATGTTTCATGAGACAGTGATGTTTGCGCTACGAAACCTCCACCATGACAGTGAATTATCAATTCATCTGATGCTTTGTGTAGTTCACCTCCTACTCCACCTGAACCAACCTGAGAGAAGCATATACTACACAGGAGTGAAACTGATGCTTTATAAAAATTTCTACATAATTCCAGGAAACAGTTATAGATGGACACAATAATTGAAAATATTGTACTAACTATACACAATAATTACATTCCATAAAGTTTTTATCTCTTTACCATTCCTAAACGACGTTTAGCGCTTAACAATCTAACGTGTATTGGTTTCTTCCCAATATGACTATTTGGTACTGGGATTTGCACAGTTGTTCCATCCAATGCAGTAATCGTTAATCCCTCAGGTGGAATAGAAATTATTTGATTTATTGCCAAAGGTGCTGTTATAGTCGGCAATCGGCGTGTTATATCTAAAATATATAGTTCATAAAATATTCAAAAAGTAATACAAATTTTTTAAGTTGAATAAAATTTATTTTACCATTTTCATTCAGAAACCAGAAAGCTTGACAAAATGATATATCAGCATGTTGAGAAATATCAACAATACGACGTGCTCTTGCTTCAGGATCTAACATGTATTTAACAGAATTAGCACAACGTGATAATAATGTACCGTTAGCGTAGAATGCCTCACTAAATGTTGCCATACAAACCATTATGGCTTTTATAATAGGTTTTAAGCTTTCATGAAACTAAAATCATAGTTAGTTAAAAATTATTTAAAATTAGTTAAATGTATATATATAGAGAGTGTTAAAAAAAAGAACTTGAGATCTTTAATACCAGATAGTACTCTTATTAGTTGTTTAAAACAATGTATACTTCAATCTAGATCTCTCAATTTCATTAGTAATGTATCCATAACTTCTCAAATCATTTTTCAAACACTCTATATATTCACTTTCATTAGTACCTGAAATCCTAAACATCTGCCATAGAAACAATACTGATTAATACTATCTACTTTACTTAAAATTTCACGAGGACTATGCCTATCCCCTATAAACAGAGACAGATTTCCATCATTTGCTTTCTCACTCCATGAGGAAAGAGTTTGTAAATGTTCTAAGCAAGTACACAATGATGCTAACAATTGCGAACATGCTTCTATTTCCCTGTAAATAGAAATATTAAATAAATTTGTGTATATACAAATATTAAATAAATTTATTAAATTGAGTTAAAATATTTACCTCATATGATAACTTTTACGAAAAAACATAGAATCTTTTTGACAATATATTTGATGACAAATTGAACGCGAATGAGCAATACATTTATCTATTAAAATTAAAAAACTTCTATATCCATTAGCAGGTGTCTGTACATCAAAATCGTACATTGGTGCAATTTTACTAATGTGTTTATACAGAGGTTGCATTTGCGCTAAATGATCTAATATTGCTAAAAGCGCAGCTCTGATCCTAACACCATTTTCATCTTGGTGTGGCATAAAATACTGTTCGTTGGCATGACATAATTCCCTCAATGCACCCCATGGTAGGGGCTCTAAATTTTCAAAAGGTTTATCAAAATCATCATCGAGCGACATTTGAGCTGACTCTTGTTCAGTCATTTAGCGATGAGTCTTTAGTCAAATATTTAAGTAAAAAGAATAACTGTAAAACCTGTAATACCAATACTTATATTATACAGTGTTAAGCAACAGAATTTTAAGGTTAAGCAATTTACAATGCTGTAAGGAACAAAACACTTACAAGTTATTCGAAATTGCCAAATTATACTACATAATGCATGTTTATACTAATTATTTTGCAGACACTATATATGTATATGTTACAAATCGGTTTTTATTTTGGATTTGACATTTCTTAGATCTCCATTGTAGTTGCCATGTTGTTTTTTGGATCAATATCACTGTATTACTGTCATAAACATTACGCGCTACGTACAAATTAAATCATGTTTATGCTCATATATTTTATTGCAAAAAATTACTACGTAAGTAATGACGAGCAATTCGAAGAATATAAAATACACATGTGGAATTATACGTTAATATTTACTGTATATTTTGTGCTAAAATATGTTCTCTTTTGATTGAAACGTTAAATCCAATGTTTGTAAGTTCATTTACATCGAATAAAAATAACGTTTGGTATCAATAGCCAGTTACTTGTTAATTAGAGTTCAGAGTTTAATGACTGAATAAACACAGTTCATCAAATAATTACGAGCGTTTACACTTAATTGATAATAATATCAATTATTGTGATAAAATATCAATTTGGAAGCATGCGAATGTTATTAGCTAAATAATTTGATTTCTGATAACGTCAGAAGTACTTACCAGACATATGTATAATCTTTAATCTGCTAATAATGGTAATAATCGTTAGCCGAATTAAAATAATGCGGGACAACTTTTTAACAATTCTGATAGATTGATGGAAATGAACAACGAACAACAGTTTTCAATCTTGCGATTGCGACTGTTACGCGTTAAGCAACGAACGCGTTGGATAAATTAATGAGAGATATCTGACACGAAGAAATGGTAATATTTTCACAAGAATTTTATCGTCTCAGATTTTTGCTGTAATCATACTTTTTTTCACCATATGTTTATATCAAGTGTTAATGACTCATAAAAGTATAAAGTATTACATATAATATCTCCAGATGTTTTAACTCATTAACGTTAAAAGCTGTGTATATGAATTCTGCTGTGCTCTTCCTGATAATAAATTATTTTAATACGATATCTACTGGAATCGAGAAGGGGATCGATCGAGATTGCAAGGCTGTTATATTTAGATGTTTGTTTACAACAAAAAGTGTCTCCAGAATAATATATTTCTACTCCTGGTAATTAATAAATTAAGTTCAGATGAAATATAGAATAGCCAATGATTATTCAAAAATAACTTTGTTTCTGTGTCAACTGAAATATGAAAGACGAACTAACTTTCGAAGTGAACTGTCAATAAATAAAGTATCAGGGTGCTGTAGTTTGGTGTAACGAAGTGAATATCCAAGTAAATCATTGTAATTTATTTATTGATAAGTAAAATTACATATATCCACAAACACAATACGTTCTTTTCACGGAGTGTAATAATGCGATAAAATTTGTGAGTGGCGAGGAGAAAATCCTTGTGTGATGGAGATAGAGGGAGACGGGGGAATTAGTTTAATCCTCCGGTTAGTAACTTTTCTACTCGTCGAAGAACGGTCATAGAAACGTTCTATGGCAAACGTGTAGTTTCCGATCCTACAGTTAAAAGTAAAAAAAAAGAAAAGAAATAATCTATCGAGTTTGCCTAAACCGAATTGTATTTCTTTACCCGTCATTTCTATCTGTTCTCTTCAACCCGATGGACGTTATAAAATGTCATTGTTTTTATGTATGTAATATCGAATTCCGACACTAACTAATTCCACTTAGCGATTGTTTCTTACAAAGTCAGCATCTTCGTCGAATGATTCAATTATCGTTAATCAACATTGGGTACGTACGATTCACAGAAAAATGTAGCGATATCGGAAAGAACTTTGATTTGAGCGTGAAATCGCTTTGTCTTATGCTTCGACAAACGTTGAACGTAAGATCGAAAACTAAACAGCGTTACGTGTAGGCGTATACACGAGTATGCATCGATATTGCACTTTATAGTACATGTATATAATCGGACTCTTCGTTATTGTTGCAATATCAAAGTTGAAGACGCAAAATCGATAGAATCGTACGAATCGATATTATAGACTGAAATAACTGCAAAAATAAAGTTTAGTTCCGTTATTATTTCCCATTTCGTCGACTTCTAATCCAAACCGCTATGCAAAGGACGTATATTCATTTTTTTCTTTTGCTCCTTCTTTTTTCTCTCGTTTCTTCAGTTCTCGCTTCTTTTTTCCATTTGTCTTTTTTTCTTTTAAGCTAAAGTTAATTATCTCGGTAAATATTTATTACCTCTTTACAAAAATCAATTCTTAAACTTATACAGGGTGGCTCGATGCAAATTCACAATATCTTCAAGTCGGATAACGTCGTCAAATGAACAGACCAAAACTGATATGCTTCCAAGGGACAATTCAAGCTAATTGCTCCTCTATTCCCCACGGTCTTCGTTTAACCTAATCTCTTCATTCGCTATTCAAGCAGTTCGACCAGCATTTTATTCGACGAATTTTATTTATCTTCGAAAAATGGTATAGGAACAGATTATTCTGAATTTGGCCACCCGAGTAACTCGACTGTGCACTTTCACATTGGCGTAATTAGGTAGAACAATTATGACCAATTGATACAGGTGGCATACTTACATTTAAAAACTATATTATATTATATTACAATTTAGAAATTTGGAAATTCAACAATTTAGAAATTTAGTAAGTTTGATTTCAAATTTAGAAATTTGATTAGGTGAATAATTGGAAGTTTGAGAATTTGGGGATATGGGAACTTGGAAGTTTAGAAGTTTGAGAATATAGAAATTAAGGAACTTGAAAATTTAGAAGTTTAGAAATTCATCTTACATCACACAATGGCAAACACTTCTCCCTCAACGTTATGAAATCTTAAACAATGTACATTACAAAACAAAATTCTTTTTACTATTTTAATTTTATTAGATTTTAATACGTATATTCTTTATCCTAAATAAAATAAATTATTTAGTTGTGTAACTGTTTATATAAAAAATAAATATTTATAAAATGCAATATGTAAACACAGGAAAACAATAATGTTATGTGAAATTGTGATAGTTTGGTCTCCCTAAAGAAAAATCCTAGTTACGCCAATGCGCTTCCACCATCACGTTATACTGAAAGATGGTATGTGAAATAAATTTGGCATGCTTCACAAGCGTTGTTCGCATCATATTTCTTGGACAAATATAACGTATGACGAGCAACAACACATCCGCCAACGTAGGCCAACCGTTATACATATGATCGCATACCACCTTCGTTTTATTATCTTTTTTTACAACCGATAGAAGTCGTTATACATAATTGGAACATTACGATTCGAAAGAAAGTACAGTGTTTGTCTGAACGAAGAAAACGTACAATATGTATATATACTCTTCAATATCTGTGAATTCGTATCAAGTCAGGTTTCACACGCGATGTGTCAATGGTTTCCTTCTCATTTTAACGACTATATGCTATAGGTACATAATGTATAGTTAATTTGATAGGTATACATGTATATATCTATGTATATATTCTGTTCATATATTACACACACACGTACACACATGCGCACACGAACATTATTATTAACGCATTGATGCTATGCTTTTGTTGTATCCATAGACATTACGGTTAATTGCTATCATTTTAATATATCTAAAATATTTTTAACACTTAGCAATGCGCGAATGTGTGTGCCTGTGTATACATACTTTTATCGGCTCGTTCTTTCACCGGAGTTGCGTGAGACAAACTGTATTTCGTTAAATAGGAAGGCAGCTGCTTCACGTGCGCTTAGGAATGCAAGGATATAGAGTGTTTGCGCATACGCTTAATTTATTTCTCGCAAAATTATCGTTAAATAAATGAATCTTATTATTAAATCGCAGAAGTTAGCACACTGGCGAGCACGGCTTCCTTAGGAAAAATAGCGATGCGAGGAAAAGAGTACATTTTATAAATTTTTAGAAACCTTCAAATTGAGGGATTTTCAAATTTGTAAACATTCAATTACAAATTTTCACATATAGAAATTTTTTAATTTACTAACTTAGAAATTTCTAAAATTCACGTTTGAATTTTTAAAATTGAAGGTAAATGATGGGATGTCTTTCCCTCACAATTATTCTTAACCAAAGGAAGTCTACATCCAAGTGTACAACGTCCACAGAAATTAGTAAAAAGTTAAAGCATCTTAAACCGTTGGTTATCACCGCAATACTTGCACTAAGGCTAAATATAACGCTAGTCGATAAGAAGAAAGTAAAGAACTATATAATTTAATAAAAACGTGCAAATTTTATTGAAAGCTATGCTTTCCCACGCGACCCTGGCTAAAGTGCAGCCTACTACCATTTGACCATATACAAATATATAAGCATTAAACATGTAATATATTATCGTTATAATATATATAATATATATTAATACATATATATTATATATAATATATATAATATTATAATATATATTAATATCCTAAGATAATTATTGTATGAACCATCTTTCGAAAAAGAATGATGAAATTAAAAAGAAAATAAAGGAGAGAAACTCTTGCATTAAATAGTCGCCACTTATTCGACCTAAATCGGAGGTACTAATTGCCACTCAAAAAAACTCCAGTTAACTGTTCCTCTTATTCGACAGCCTCGGCGTGACTCTTTTCGATTCGTTCGCGTTTCAGATGAACGTCACTCGGCCAAGTCGAACAAAGCTATCGAATATTTTCCGTGCATACATCCAGACAGCACCTCGGATAAGATAGTGGACTCTCGTATGGAATGATAAAATATCTTGCTCCTTTGTTAAACTTTAGATACGTTCATGATTTCTTTTTTTTTCTTTAATCTCTTAAGTATAAAGTTGTATAATCTAAGTAGACGTTAAGTACTGAAAGGTCGCTGAAAAAATCAGGCAGTGGGAATCGAACGGAGATGAAAAAACAGCTGCATCACGAAGGTGAACGTGCATCGATTGCCGTTCTGATATTTTTAAGAGTGTCATAGCGTTAATAACCTCTTTCGCGTATAGTGCTAGGTAGTATGCCCTTTTTTTGTCTTTTTTTCATTTTTGCTTTTTTAAATCGGATTATACATTTATGTTGCCACTGTGCAAGCTGCTACCGCTGCTACCACTTTTTTCACGTATTATTTAAGCTGCGTAACCTTTATTGCCATTTACTATACCTCCAAAAATATCAGAACTCAGAAATACAGCAAAGAGCGCAACTGCACACATACCATGAACGCTTTATCGGCGAGATACTTTTCATTTCTCATTGTGTTCGCAACCCGTCGAAATCAATTAAGTATCCGTGTTCTTGATTGATTGTAATACTCTTTGAGTGATGTATGAAGTAATTGATTTCATATTGCGAGCGTTCCTTTCTGCGTTTTGTTGCTCTCAATAACATGTAATGACAACGAAACGAAAACAACGTGTGTGAGATACTTCCGAAGACAATTTTTTTCCCCGTTTTTCATATGGCACATTGGCATGTTGTTTTCCTTTCACATTGTCTCGTAGATAATTCTCATGGTACGAGCAGATAATAACTCATATCACTTCTATCTACTAGATGTTATATCTAATTATAACATTGCTTTATACATATCATAAATCGTTAAATATGGTCATAGTACACCACGAGCGATATAAAGAGACGACGAAACAATGATACTGTTTTCGCAATAACCTATCTCCCTATGGACAGATTGTATTCCATGTATCACTAAGATGTAGATTTGTATACTGCTTTCATTATTATTTTTTCTTTGTTTTGTTTCAATCTTCGGAAGAACCTCGGATCTGAAAGATATCTTACACTAACAAAATACTATGAGATTTTTGAAGAACATACGCGAGAACGGACAATTAAGACCAATTTCAAATAAAATGTTTGTAGACCAAGGTGATTCAATTATTCTTTAACTTCAAAGTATTTGTATGTAGGATTTTCATATCCATTAATTTGCATGTTTGCAACATGCCGTTCCTCTGGTGTGGCTGCTTGATCTACCTCGATGAAACCCTATTTAACAACAATTTTGATAAACGTCGAAAATAATTATAAATTAGGAGGAATTTCATAAGAGATAAATATTTAAGATCATATTAATAGAATTAAGTTAAGTTTTGAAGAACAGTAATTATTTGAACGTACCTGACTATGAGGGCTCCTTGCACTGCGTCTTTTGAAGACTGCAACACCTACTACAGCAGCAGCCATGAGTGCAATTCCAGCAAACGCAAGTGTAAAGTAGACGGATCGACTTTCCCTGTGATAAGCTTCTCTCCTCACAGAGTAACCCTATATTTATAATAAAAATAGAACGTTGTTTTTTGTTCGTTTCTCAATTTCGCTTCTTTTATTCTTCAATATTCGTTAAGTACTCTTACCGGTTCAGAATGTGAAATGTCATGCGTCATACTGTGTGCTGCCCTAATGAGTCCTTCACTGTGCATCGCAGCCACAGCTGAGGGTTGTTCTGGTTGCTGTTGAGTATCTTTGTTATCGTTTATTGGGTCATTTTCTTCTTGCTGCGCCTGTTCAGTACGTAATTCTCCTCGTTCAGCTTTGCGTTGTTCTTTGCGTGCTCGTTCAAGTTGTTTCTGATGTTCTTTTTCTGGAAACAGATAAATTTCTTTCAATATGCTTTGTGAAGATTCGTTATCTTTTTTGAATTAGTATTAATTCTCAAAGTTACCTTGCTGTTTGCTGGTAACGTCAGCCTGATATTTATCTAAGATGGCTGCTTCCGCTTCTCGTGTCATCGCTAGCAGCAGTCCAGGAGTCTCATCTTTGCTCCTGAGGGCCAAAACGTAATCATCCATAAGGCGGCCAATTTTCGCGCTTAAATCAGGATACCTAAATATAACGAACGAAATCCTCCATATAGTATTCTATAAGCCAAAATACATTCCTTTTCTGCAATCTCAAGATCTAGGACGTTGATACATTGATAGTGACGTTGCACTAAACTGACACGTTACCGTTCTAGCATCAACAGACTTTGATTGGTGATTCTATCGATTTCCGCCAAGTGTTCTAACGTGGCAGGTTTTTCTCGTTGGGCTTGTTCCAAGCTGCTATCTAACAGATGTTTGTAGTGGGCAATGGTATGATGTCTATCTTTGTGCAGAGCTCGAAGAAGTTTCTGCAGACACTTCTGGATGCGATGCATCTGAACACAAAAACAACTTTATAATAAACGTTCAAAAATTAATCAGCAAGATGCAAGTGTTTGATAAACCTACGTTTGGTGGTGTCTCGTTCAAAGCAGCAGTGTAGCAGGACATTGCTTCGTCGTTCCTTTGTTTCACCGCTTCCTGTAAGATTTATACAGTTACACGAAGTTCTCAATTTCTCTTTTTATCTTTTTTCTTCACAGCACCATTACTCACTTGCACTCTTTGCTGATGCATAGCGCTAAGTTGATGCTTCTCGGCGGCTCCACTTTCTTCCAGGGCAGCAACAGTCTCCTGGAACCGTGTGGTCATCCATCGTTTGAACGCATCAGCAGCGATCGGATCATGCGCACGGATGTCCTGATATTTCTCCTCGAGATCACTCCAATCCTTCATCACCTGAAAACGTTGTAGCACAAAGATTTCGACACTAGTGTCCCGCGTGATTATAATTGCCCTTTGAGAAATTTCTTTACGCTTCTTCAATGTTCCTTGCAAACGCTACATTTATTGTAAACAATTTCCGCACCGATACAAATAGATTCAACAGAATCAGAAAGGGCAAGATAAGCAACACCACCCGCTTACTTTTGTCACTTTCTCCTTGTGCACCTCTTCAAGCCTCATTTGTGCTTGCTTGTAGCTCTGGTGTTCTGAACGGGGATCAAAATGTGTCAGATACGGATCCGGTGTGCTTTGTGACTGAGAAGACTGCTGTGTGCTGGTGCTGACTGGCAACGGCATCGCAGTCGCATCTTGTTTTGGTTTCTCTATTGTTGAGATTGTTGTAGGTAACCGACTGAAACAGAACAAAATGTGATTAGCTTCACGAATAATAAAATTATTAGAATACTTTGTGTACGTAATCAGGTACCCATTTCTATATGTTAGGTATCTTATTTTACAGAACTTGAGGATGTTATATTTTAACTTATTTGTTATTCCTTATGTATTTGTTTGAAAATAAATATGTAACCAATGTTGACTAGATAATCTCTTTCATCAATAAATTTATAAATAATAAGTGTATTTTATTATAAAATAAAAATGAACGTACAGAATACGAATAATCGTTCTAAAATAGCTTTCTCACAAAAAATGTCTGAAAGGTCTTTTTCCTCCGATTAGGAACGAAAGGTGCTTTAAAGCTTCAGTGAGTAGCAGGATTGCCCACACAAGGATTACGGAGGATTTACCTTGTCGTGGTGTCGTAATCGTCGAGATATTCCTCATCGCTTTCATCATCGTCAGGTTGGTCGTTAAGCACGTCCTCAGAATCAGCATCGGAATCATCTTCGTCATCCGCGTCGGCACCCATGTCATCCTCGTCATCAAGGTCATCTTCGTCCTCGTCTAGGTCCTCGTCCACACCTTTCGGAATCGGCAAATCGATCGGCTTCTTGGCTTTCATATTTTCTGTAAATTATTCAGAAACATTACTTTTTTTATTATTTTAGTTCTGCCTTTCAGGCTTAATGACTTTATGGTTCTGTTCGCTTTTATAGTCTGATACATGTTAGAAAAGGAATGGATATTTATGAAATTATGTTTTGGTTCACTCCATCACGCTACAGATGTTAATGAAATGATAATGAAACTCCAAATTTCTATATTTTAGAATTTAGTAAATTTACTGTTCACTAAATTACTAAATTTCTAAATCGTCAAATTTTCAAATTTTCGTATCGAAAAATTCTAAATCTGTAAAAAGGTAGTCAGAGACCGAAATTACCAAGTTCCTAAATTTGATAAATTTTTAATTTTGCAAATTTCCAAATTCGATCTCCCTAAATTTCTCAACTATCAAATTTCCAGACCAGTAAACCTCAAAAACGACGAAGTTAAAAATGTCTGTAGTTTTCAAAAATATCACAGCTCCTTAAACAAACCAAGTATACCAAAGAAGCATCTGAAAATCCGCAAAGCATAGGCTCGTCGTTTCGTTCCCCACCCTGGAAAACTCTAATTTGTCTCTGTTATGTTGAAGAGGACAAGCCGTCTTGGCTAACTAGGTTCTCGAGATGTTCCATTCTCCGAGAATAGACACGCTGATGAGCTGACTTCTCGAGTTCTGCAAAGGCAGACAAAAGCTTTGCCTGGTGTATCCTCACCGCTATCCTTTTATCTGGGTCACGCGGTGGTTGTGATGGCAATTTTTTACGGAATATGTATCGTGTACGTCCGTTGTCACGTATCGAAAAGTCTGGATCTCTTTTTGCTACGATAAAACGCGGGCATAACTTCCCTAGGGACAATGGTTACATGGAACATTGAGCTTAAATCATTTCTCTGTTCATATGTGAACGGTGAATTTTACGGTTTAAGGCTTTTCAGAAATTTTTAGAGGTTTGTGGTTTGAGAATTTGGGGACTTGAGGATTTAGGGATTTGGGGATTTGGGGTTTAGGGATTTGGGAATTTAGGGATTTGGGAATTTAGGGATTTGGGAATTTAGGGATTTGGGAATTTAGGGATTTGGGAATATTGGGATTTGGGGATTTAGGGATTTGGGAATTTAGGGGTTTGGGAATTTAGGGGTTTGGGAATTTAGGGATTTGGGAATTTAGGGATTTGGGAATTTAGGGATTTGGGAATTTAGGGATTTAGGAATTTAGGGATTTGGGGATTTAGGAATTTGGGAATTTAAGGATTTGGGAATTTAGGGATTTGGAAATTTAGGGATTTTGGGATCTAGGAATTTTGGAAACTAAGGATTTTGGGATCTAGAGAATTCTGGCATCTAGGGAATTCTGCAATGTAGGGTTTTTGGGATCTAGGGATTCTGGGATCTAGGGAATTGGAGATTTAGAAATTTGAAAATTCACGAATTCGCAATCTTAAAAGTTTGATAAATTTGAAAAATTAGAAATTTGGTAATTTACAAATTTGAAAACCTGAAGGTGTAGAAATGTGAAAATTTGAAGATGTGAACATCTAAAATTTGAAGCCCTAAAAACTTGAAAATACACAGACCCAAAAATGATAAAACTTGAAGACTAAAAAATTTGAAAATTTGACCAATAAATTTAGAAATATCTGAAATTTGAAGAGCGAGGATTCGAAACATTTATAAATTTAGAAATTTGAATGCCCACGTTATCTCATGTGTACAGAGGTCGAGAGAAATATCAGGATTTGATCGACAACCCCGAAAAGGCCGAAACCAATCATCAGGCTCGGCTTTTTCGCGTGTTTTCACAAGCACACACACGAGCACACGCAAACAGAGGGAAAACGCTTTGGTCGGTCATCCATGAAAATTGCCGCGCTAAAAACCCTGTGCCTCGATTCTCGGCTCATTTAAAAATAACGGTATAAACAAAATATACAAACAACTAGTTCGTAATCGTGTTTCCTCTGCGAAGAATTTCAGTAGTTTTGATTAGATACGCAAATATTCCGCAGCACGGTGCTTCTTTAAGAAAAACGAGGACATCAACAAGGACCTCGTTAACCTTTTCAATATTAAACAAATTCACTTCTTTCTTTATGTGCATTGCGCAATTTAATCATCGCAGGTTCTTTCAGTATCTCCCTGCTTTTTCATATTTAAAATTACAATCTTGATATCGTAATATTTTCGTTATGGCCATATAAGGTGTTGATTAGAGCTCAAAATTTTGTTCGCCCTCGAAAAAGTTAGTACGACATAAAAATTTACGACTTGAATTTAAATTTTTGTGTTCAAACTCTGAGATGATTTACAACATTTTAGAGGGCGAAAAAAATTGTTGAGCCTTTAATATGTAAAACGGGGAGTTAAGACGACAGCGAGTATAATTTATAAGTATGTAAAAATCTGTGCACACGTTCGCAAATTGCATAATCAAGAAAGTGTCCTAATATTTATGGACATTCTTCTTCTCTTTTCTTCCGGCCGTTTTGATCCTACGTCGTTTCTATCTTGCTCGCTCGTACAATCAATAACCGTCCGTCGACGACTGCGCGCAACGTAACAACTATGGGCACTATGGTTTCTGTTCGCTCCTGCGCATCTTTTCTTTTCCGTGTACGATGCCGAGATACCTTATAGCTAATAAACTCGATCCAATATGCTTGTCCATCGTGGGAGGGTTGTACGCCAGCCAATTCGCTATACACATTGTACATATATGCGACTATGTTTCCCTGCGTAGTTTCGAATCAATAGGAACGACCGATGAATCACCGGCCAACTTCTTGTGTCGTCTGGGGTTAGAAAACTTGAAATACTGTCTAATTAGCGGTCGAAAATGTGGGGAGGTTACGAGGGTAAAACTGTGAGTCACCGAGCTTCGCATCTTTGGGTGGCTACAAAATTATGAAGACCTATTGGGACATCTTTTTATATTTTTGTTTGATGGCTTTGGTTTTTCATGATTTCCGTGGTAACATAGTGGTTTATCTATTAGGTTCAAGTCTAGATTGAGATAAGTTCTATTTGGAAGGGTCAGATTTGATGAGTAAGTGTGTTTTATGTTAAAATGGAATGATTATGGAGAAGATTGATTTATGAAGTTATTAGAGTGGAGTAGAAAGAGTGAATAGCTTCAAGATGGCTTTTGGAAATTTGGGAGTTTGGAGCTTCAGAATCTTGGAAATTTTGAGATTTGGAAGTCTGACAATGTAGAAACTTGGGAATTTGTACATTTGCAAATTTTTAAGAAGTTAAATATTTTTGCAAGAAGTTGAAAATTTAGGAATTTAGAGAATTTAGAAATTTTTCAGTACAAATATTTAAAAATATATGAATTTTTGATTCTGAAAGCTTGGAACTCCAGAAATGAATATTTCAAAATATTACTTAAGAAAAAGAATCAAAATTTTCAGCATAACAATCAATACCTTAATTTTACTTGCACACTTTGTAACCACCCCTTTGTATTTTAGAATAATGAAAAATGTTCTGGGGTAGAAATATAATTATTGTAGTTTAAAATGTTCCAAAGGTACACACGCAAAGTATTGATATTCTTTTTGAATAATCTTGTACAGTTATTTTCTTTGAGCATTTCCAATAACGTTGATTGGAAATGGTTCAAAGCCAGTAAAATGGGAATTTTTATTGACGGCCGAACGTAGAATTAATAGATAGTGAATATATTTAAATATGTATTTCCCTCCCTGTAACCTTTCGACTACCGTTTCTTCGTTTGATGCAATGATCTCTTTAATCTGCGACATCTTGAAATTTTTATATTCATGAAATTACGTCGGGAAGCTCGACAATGGGGTAGTTATATGGAGAATAAAGGTTGGACTGCTTCTGGAAAATTAGGATTAAAAATTTGTAGATTTGCAAATTATCAAGCTTTTAAATTTCTGCAGTTGAGATTTCAGTATTTTTACATTTCCAAATTTCTAATTTAAATCTTTGAAATTTCTATATTTTTATATTTTTAAATTATTCAAATTTCCATATTTTTTAATAATAAAAATTCTAAATTTCCAAGTTAAAATTCTAGATACTCTAAATTCATACAAAAGTAATAAATACAGAATAGAATTTTCGCACATAAGAATGAAGAAAAACAATTGCAAAAATATGCCAGGTATGTCTCACTACAGCTGTAGGTCTTGACTTGACGGACATCTGTCTTTGCTCGCATTTGTAATTATAAACCTGAGTGATGTCATTATACGTTTCCTGTGATTGTTACAATGTTGCTTATTGTCGATCTGTACTATTAGACCCTTCCGGTTAGTTACAATGTCGGGAAACATAAATCAAGAACACTTGAATCTTCATTTTAAACATTAAGTCAAATTCATTGAAAATAAATACAAGATTAAAGATTTTGTAAGACATACATTTATCAAGATTTAAATATTGTTAGTTTTATGAGAATTAGAAAGTGGTTAAGATACAGAGTGTTTCATGTGGCAATCAGTTTAGGAGAGGCAGTGAGAAAAGTTCCTATAATCTTTATCAGATTTGACCTTGTTTCAGTGTTATAGACATTTCTGTCTACTTATCTTCTTACAAAATGTTTAAAGTGACTTTCTTTCAGACATCGCTCTGAGACATCAATCTTTATACTTGTAAATGTAATTTTATACTTAAGGTATAACAGTTAATATCTTTTACAAAAGTTTGACTACAAATTCTAAACAAAAAACTTCTTTCACTTAAAGAAATGTCTTCATAAAAAAAGACTGTTATAACAAATTGTTACAAATAACAAACATTGATTTTAGGAACATAACATTCATGTAGTAGTTTTATTATGTAACTGACTTAAAGGCTCCAGATACCCAAATATCATTGTATGTCGCCTATACAAAATCAATTGTACCGAGTTGAAATGTATTATGTTACTCTAACAATGGGAGAATGCCCAATCCCTGATATATAAAGAAATCAATTAAAACGAGCACAAACGGAGAACGACAAAGAACACGTTCCAAGGTAACAGACTGGCCAGACGGAGATCTGTGGCATGGATATCACGCTACGTAATAATATTGTCCTCTTTTCTCGTCGATCGAATTACAATAACACGTACACTGCCTACTACATATTTCTCGTACACACCAAATGTTCACTTGGAAACTCAATGTTGAAATGCTCGACTCGTATCCGCATTCGTTTTCATGCTATACATACTTATTTATGAAAACTTGCGGCACTCAAGAATATTCGATCATCAGGGTACACCTCACCATTTTTTATCATCTCGTGTATTATGAAAGACAATGATAAAAGCTTTAATTTAGTAAACGATATACGCCAATTACTGTATGCATTTACATGAGACTTTTGTTGTATTGTCATGGATGGAACTGTAGGACTTTTGACATCGACAATGTTGACATTTGGCTGGACACCATTTAGAAATTTGGGAAACTTGAGAACCTGAAAATTTGAAGACTTAGTTTGAAGAACAATTTGAAAATTTATAGAAGTATTAACGCTAAGTATGTTGCTGAGCTCATACAAAAAAATCTATACAAATATACAAATTTATTACAAATTTCCATAAAGAGAATATGTACTTAAGAGATCAATTGAACTACATAAAAATATATCCATATAATAAGATCAATACAAATATAATTTACAAATTTTCATAAAGAGAATATGTAATAAGGGAATCAATTCATGTGAATCCACTTGTATACAATGTTTCAATCTGATACATTAGCATAATATACATAAACGTATGTAAAGAGAATTGAAATGGTGGAGGTGTACCCTGCTCTGCATAATCACCGAACATTTTTCGAGGCCAATGGTTTCTTCAGGTTTCGTTCATGCAACGCATCGCAATGGTGAGAACTCGTTTCTTCAGCACACAGAACCGTCGATGAATGAATATGGTGGTATGAGAATGTACGTACGTTACGTACCTTTCAGGTGTTTCGGGCAGCACACGAACTCGACACCGGAGAACAAGGAGATACCGCAGGGTAGTAGCATCGCGAAGCTCCTCAGGTTCATGTTTCTTTCTCTGCAGGTGTCTGCGGCGGTTGTGTTCCATCTGTAACAGAAATTCCCCGAGCACTTAAATATTTTATGCGAGATCTATGGTACACTTGGGGGCAACGGAGCCTTCCCTTGAGACTGCAAGCTTCAAAATTTGTTAACTCTCGAAGTTTCACATATCCAATATTTTGCATTTGATCAATTGACAAATTCTTGAACGTTTGATTATTCAAATTACCAAAATACATCCTCAAATTTTCAGATTTTTAAACTTGGAAATTATAAGAACGAGACACTTTAAATTGTGCTTCTAAATTTCTAAATTCAAAGCTTTTATTCCAAGTAGTATTTTATATATTTGAATGTACAGATTTCTAATTTTGAAAATTATGTACATTGAAATTTCTAAAAGACATGACATCCTTATTCATTTTAGTTGACAAGTGAACCGTAAACAATATCGCAGGAAAGTATATCCCACTTTAATTCTGTTACGTAGAAACTCATTGGGCCAAAACAATAGTCAATAGTCCCCCTCCAGCAGGAAATTATCGAACTGTGAACTCCAATAAGGTGAGGCGAGTGCCAAGATGGATAGAGTTACGTGGTGACGGATAGGTAAATCGATACAATACTAGCGTTGCAGTGTGTTAGTTGATGTTTGCTTACTTACCTGTGGGATTCCCAACATTTAGTTTGATTGTGGAGGTGGTCGAAGAGGCAACCTTCTGGCACGAGTAACGCGTCACTTTGGAATGGTCCCTCTGAAAAAAAGAAATTCTCGTGAAAAGAAAGTATTGGAGATTTTCTTCAAATTAGACATCGAAGAGTTTGCTTTCTACAAATTAGATACCGAAGAGAATATTTTCTTCAAATTAGATAGCGTTTGTTCAAATTAGTCTGACAACAGCTTTCACGAATTTCAAGGAAATTAGTATTATCATAGTGAAATAATATTCGTAATTTTAGCGTTGAATGGACAGCTGATTATTACGGAAAAAATGAATATAAAACTTGGAGATTGCATTTACAGTTTGGGAAATTTGAGGAATTAGTAATTTGAGAATTTGGCAATTCTGGGAATCGGTAATTTGAGAGTTCAATAATTTGGGAAAGCGGTAATTTGGGTGTTTGATAATTTAGGGATTTGAACATTTGGGGAATCGGTCATTTGGGAGTTCGATAATTTAGGGATTTGATAGTTTGGGAATTGATCATTCGAGAGTTCCATAATTTAGGGGGTTGGTAGTTTAGGGAATTCGTCACTTGTTTGGCGATTTAAAAATTTGGAACATTGGTAATTGTTAATTTGAGAGTCTGAGTATTTCAAGACTTAGAAAGTTGGTAAGTTAAGAATTTGGGCATTTAGCAATTTGGTTATTTGAGAAGTTAGGAAGATTTAGTAATTTGAGAATTTTAGGAGTAATCTGAGAGTTTAGACACTTGGAAATTTGAGAAATATGAAATATTAAAAAGTTTGTGAACTTTTAAGAATAGCCACTTTTATATAAATCTATTTCGCAAATATTAAGCAAGGATATTTCTCTCAAAATTTAACTAATAACAAAAAACACTCTCCTCGCAATTTTTGTCGATAGTCCAGCTTTTAGATTTATTGACAACCTGATGTATAAAGTCATTCAAAATAGAACCTTTCAAATGCTATAAAGTTTTAACCAAATCTCTCAGTACAGAAAATAAGATATTAGGGTCCTCAATACTTTAAAAGTCGAGCACCGCCCTAAAATGCATATTTAGTCAAGTACGAAGCAGAAATCATGGTGTACTACGTGTCTTCCCGAGCAACCCCTTAATACCGTCTCTCCCGCTACATGGTACTCGACAACCCGAAGGAATCAATACGGCAGAAACTGAAAATCTCAGTTACTCGCTAGAGTTGCTCGTAAACGACTACTTCAACTCAAAGCTCCTTTTAAACTACTACTTTTATTTTCATTTCATTACACTTTCTAGAATTAGATGATACTCTTTTTCCTTCCAATTTCATTCATTTATAACAGACTTTTCGTTAAAATAGAAATTCAATTTGTTTCTTGGACTGTTTGTTATTCGTTGTTATTTGGGTCAAATTTTAATTGAAATGGAATTTCTATTCGTTCCTATTTCTTGTGATGTTTGTCCACTTTATGGTGTTCTTCGAGGAGAGATTGAAGTAGAAATTCAATTTGTTCTGTTTCTGTGACGTTCTATTTGCTGTTTATTCTTCTAGATTAAATTTATATATTATTACAAGATAACAAGTGTAAAAGATAGGAATTTTAGGAGGAACAGTCAGTGGATATCAGTAAAAAATTGGGAAGGTTGTGAATGAAAAGAAAGAAGAGAGATTATAATAAAAGATTAGTAAAATTAGAAATGAAAGATCTTGCAATATTGGACAAACCAGCTATGCATAGCCTTTGAGAAAGGCATAGCCTAGAATGATATTTTGAGTGAATGAATGAATGGATTATTAATGGGTTATTAATTTTAGTTATTGTAAAGTCCAATTTTGGATTGTGAAGTTGAATAAATAATTACTATTGAATACTTTCGAACTCTGAAGTATGTACATACCGAGGCATCTGTAAGGTTTGACCCAACGTGACAATTTACATTTGGTCCTTCCTGGTTTGCACCATCCACTAACCCTCACGTAGTGCGAGGACTCAACGATGTTAGTGATGTCTCTCTTCGGGTATGCCTGAAAACACGCACAAATACAGATTATCGCGAGACCGTTGTAATTACATCGTGAACGAACTTTCGATCATCCGTTTAACGTGCACAACGGATTCAATAACGGGAACATTTTATTGTCGACGAGAGAGCGTCGAAGATTATAGCTCTCGGTTTGCACGCGAGTCTCGAATGCGGCTTCGGCATTAATTTCGATTTACGAAATTATCGTGCTTTTCACTCGATAACGAGTGCATACATCAACGATACAATTGTTAGACAGACACTGAAACACATTATTTCATCTATTTCCGGAAATGAACGCGATTCTCCCTCGTTCATCAATGCAGAGATATTGTTACTAGAGTTACCAAGTCTAATTGAGCAGATATCGATACATATTGATGATATTCAGATAATGCATCGGAGTATTCGATATCGAACGATATCGAGATTTCAGGGGTACTCGGTATCAATTTTCGATGCCGATATTTCTTGAAACAATGGTAAACCAGTAACTGTTCAGCGGTATTGGGATAATAGTGATGGCCCATTTTGCGAAAGAATATAATTATTTGCGAAATGCGTGCTGAATTGTAAAATCGGTGAAAGAAATTACGTATTGATTTGTGCATTGTGCTAATTTTTATGTGGAACAGTTTTTCTCAAATGTAAGAGGACTTTGGTATTTACTTGGATATTTACTACTCAAATTTTTAGACGTTCATGAATCTTTTTTCAAGTTGTTATTACTGATAATAATAGTTAATATCTGCTTAACTATTCTAATTAATACTACTAGCAATTCATGTAATTACTTTTTTCATGAACTATTGTCCTATTGTAATGTGCATTCGTATGCACTGTACGTGCACGTACGAGGATGACCGAAGACTCGCGAGCGCTCGCCCGCGAATATATGAACTATTCAAACGAGTTACCACAATCAAGCGAAACATACATGTATATTTTACTGAAAAATGTATGCGTTCAATTCTTGAAATACGACAGTCTGAAAACTCAAACTATTAAATCTTTGACCTATAAATGTTCCTAAGATAGATACGAAAATCTTCAGCGACAATATTTATACCATAACGAAAGAGAAATAAGATTTATGTGAAGTTTAAAATAGATCAGTCTTACCTTTTTGCAATATTCGAGGATCTCCAGTTTATCCGTCATGCAGCTTTTCTTGTCGGTCGAGGAAACCCAACGACCCTGTTCGCCCATGTGCTGTGCCAGATACACCTCTCCAGCTTCGCATAATGTGGCCACCTTCACACACATTTACATAAAGAATCGTCTTCGGTTACTTGCACTACTTGACTCAGTACAATTTATTTCACAAGAATGTATGAGCGGAGGAAGTGGTCCAAAATATGGGCTACCACTTTCTCTTCAAACCTGTTAAATATTTTTAAGACGTGACTTCAACTTCTTGCTACACGTACTTCAAAAGATACTAGTACTTTAAAAATAAAAATTTTTAACTTTACAAGTGGAGTCTACGAGCTATTCATAGAAGGAGAATACGAATGCGTATTTGCAAGCTGAAATATTGAAAACTGTATTCAGAATTCTGACAGAATAATGCTGATTAATTTACGGAGGTCGCAAATGTCTTCTACAGGTGTATAAGCATTGTGTATCTAGATGTAACGTAAAAAGGAAGTTATTTTTACTTTAACAATTTCTGTTATTTCAGTGAATATACTAGTTCAATATATCATGTACTAAAATATATTAAAAACTGGTTTTAATAAATTACCTCTTACTTCAACTTATTGTTAACAAAAATCAAATACAGCAGTAAAACGTTTTAAAGTGATGAAGCAAAATTACATTCTTAACACGCTACAATAACAATCTGCTTCCATCAACACCGTTTCTGAATCATAGTTTCACACTATTCCCATTAGGGTAAAACCCCTAACACGACTATAATTTAATTAGTTTATACGCAGATCCTATCTTGTATTTAGATCACTTCCACATTTGTGGACGTGTTATGCAAATTACTTAATAGACTGATTTTTTCTTGCTTTAATAGTCAATCAGTTGAATCAATTTCTGGTGGTTAATAGTTTATTAATTTAATCAATTATTGGTAGTTAGTAATGATTAATAAGCTTCAGCATAAATCAGTTATGTCGAGCTATTCTAAATTTACAGTCTGCACGAAATGTACCGTATCGTGCAATAAGAGGTCTACGAATGAAGCCGACGGTATTGACCGGAAGTGACATTGAAACGTAGATAGGTAGCAGCGAATGGTTATGTAAAAAAAGAAATCGGAGTGTGCAGTCTCGATGATATTCGTAAGGAAAAGGAAGCGTGCAGTTTCAAGTGGCACTCACCTGGGGCTCAGATCTTCCTCCAGCGGGTGCCAACTCGAGCCTCTCCGACACCGCCTGCAATGCAGAAAACACAGTGAAATTCAGCTCGCGTGAAATTATACGTTGCCAAGATTTCTCGCTATCAACGATCTGTCGCAATATTCCTAGAAGAATGTTGCCCAATACGGGGAGGGTTCTGAATACGGGGCAAGACCTCATCATTCCACCCACGAATACTGCGATTGGTATAGTTTCGTCGTTCTTATACACGAAGTACTTTATCAAGATTTTATAGTAACCATACTGCTTTTAAACTGAAAAATTATTTACGGTAATTTATATTCTATTATATTTTGTTTGGAGTAATTTTCGCTCCATTATATTTCGTTATTTATTGTAAGATTTTTATAAGATTCTTATAAAAATTTTATGAATTATTGTTTAAATTATAATTTTCTTTGTCTTGTGGCTTATTTGAAATCTTCAGTAACACATGTTAGAAGGATAATAAAACTACTGTGTAAAATATTATGTGTCCTTTATACGAAGATAATTTTGAGGAACTTAGTATTTTGTACTTCATAATTTTTCAAATTTTTATCTTTCTACATATTGAAACTCTCTTTGAAATTCTCTTAACAATTTGTAAAATGTTCAATTATTTTTATGAATCGTTTATCGTGTCATCAGAATAAAAAATATTCTTGCAACAGTTAAATAAATATAATAAATTATTTTCAATTCTCAAGAATGCTTGAAAGGTGGATTAAAGTTTGATGAACGAAATCAAACAAATTACGATGTTAAATAAAAAAGTAATCAAAGGTTAGATATGAAACAATCTCGAGAAAATCCTGGAATCCATCGGAGTGTAATTCCCCATTTCCAAGAACAAATATCGTTTCTGTTTCTCCCTAGCAATCTCGTAAAAATGTCTATTTCCATCGAGACTCGTGAATACCCTCGTAACGACCTATAATCGTGTTCTTTCCGGTTTCCCTAATTCCTAAACCGTCTGAACGGCCTTTCGACTGTTCAATCGATCGAACCTTCGAGCAGGCATTGGTCGATACAATAAAAGGTATTAAGCTACAGGCCTAGAAACAAGTTATAAAGAGAATTAGATCCTGGGGCTAATCAGAAGATGGAGGCTGATTATATCTCTGATTTTGTACGTCGAGTGGATCTCGGACTTTTTAGATCCTTAAGCTTTAGATACAAGGCTGATTGTTTTATAAGATTGTGGATTTTATCATTTGTGGGGTAATAAATTCTTAAATATTTAAATATTTTTATTCTTGAGTTTATAGATATTTTCCTGGTGCTCTGAGTCCTAATGTCCTGTCACCTAGTGTTCTGTCACCTAATGTCCTGTCACCTAGTGTCCTGTTACCTAATGTCCTGTCACCTAGTGTCCTGTCACCTAATGTCCTGTCACCTAGTGTCCTGTCACCTAATGTCCTGTCACCTAGTGTCTTGTCACCTAATGTCCTGTGTCCTAATATCCTACGTCTACATATCCTAATATCCTAATACCTTAAAACCCTAATACCCTAATACCCTAATATCTTAATATCCTAATATCCTAATACCCTAATATTTAAATTTCCAAATTTCCATACTTTCCAATTTCCAAACACCAAAAGTCCAAATTAAAAAATTGTCAGAGTAATCAACTGAAAAGCCTGTTAAGTTTTCGAGCAGACATCGCACATACGTCATCGATGCCGGAAAGATAATTGATACCATATCCGAGCAAATTCACATCGATGTTTCCATTCACATACTTCCTGGACTCCTTGGTTTCGAAAAGAATGGCGGTGCTCACGCGAGATAAACCTTGCGTTTCCATTTCCATGGGCGTGTGTTTGCGTGTCGTGTCGTTGACCAGCAAAGCCTATGACTCTTTTCACTGGTCACGTATAATAGATTGTCCATAGTCAGTTCAACTACCCTCGATCTACGCTCAATAGCCCCATAATACGCTATTAACCACGAGAAGATTACCAAGGGTCCGTTCATATCTACCGACATTGTACGTTCTGAACGTGACAAATAATTTCTTAACTCTTCACACAGTAATCTTTGACCCACATACTAACTTTTATTACATATGCATGTTGCTCATGCGTTACCTATGCATATTACTTATGATATCACACATGTATTACGTGTGTGTCACGTATGCGTTATGTATGTACTTCACCTTTGTATTTTATGTACCTATGTATCTTATACATATATGAATGTACATATGTACATATACATATATGTACATTGATAGTAATACATGTATAGCACATGGGTGATATAATAAGTAACATGCATGTTGCTCATGTGTTACCTATACATATTAGTTATTATATCACGTATGTATTACACATGTATTACGTGTGTGTTACGTATGTATTATGTATGTATTTCACCTATGTATTTTACGTATGTACCCATGTATCTTATACATATATGAATGTACATATGTACATATGCATATATGTACAGTGTTATAATACATGTATAGTGCATAGGTAATATAATAAGTAACATGCATGTTGCTCATGTGTTAGCTATGCATATTACTTATTATATTACCTATGTATTACACATGTATTACGTGTGTGTTACGTATGTATTATGTATGTATTTCACCTATGTATTTTACGTATGTACCCATGTGTCTTATACATATATCAATGTACATATGTACATACATATGTACGTAGATACATCAGCTTGAAAGTCTCTGACAACAGTAGAAACTAATACATATAAACAAGAATAAATTTTAATTGCAAACATTTATCAATACTCAATAAGAATAAATTCGATGAACCTTTATTACAAAAATCAACAGCAGAAGTTTTCAAAAGATTACATTCGTGTACCAAATAAATTATACAGTTATAATTAAAAAAAGTACCGTAAAAGTATATGCAAAACATTCGTGTTTGAAAAACATTTCGATAAATTGAACGACTCGATTTTCTTAAGGGATTCGAATAAATACGCAGAAGAAACTCGAGTAATATTGGAGAAGACACTTAAAGAAATCAGAGCTTCAAGATTGAACCTGGTAATGGGACTTGGTCGCTGACTTCCAATTCCTTGGCTATTCAAAATTCCCGATTTAATTTAAAGAACTTGGAAGTTTCTTCGTGTAAAGGAAGACGCTGTGCTTTTAACTTCCCGTCTTCAGTTTCTTTAATTATCAAGAAACACAATTCCCTTAAACGAACTTTCTGCGTCGACAATGTAGCGGCAATCATGTAATAACGTTATTACGTATTCTAATTTTCACAGTGCTTTTTTGAGATACGAGTAACGAGGTCAGTTCATCGACCGTGAAATTATAACAAGCAATTTATACGGTTACAACGCCGTTTTTAATATTGTAACAGATTTTTCGATTTTTTTGAATTTTTCAATTGTTTCGCTGCTTTTTAAGGTTCAGTTTTTGTGACTTTAATGGATTTTTATTTTGAAGTCTTGGAAAGGTGAAGTTTATACATTCTGGATTCATATTTCGAGGTTTGCAAATGTAATATTCTAATTTTTAAGTTTTGGGAATTAATAAATAATGGAATTCTCAATTTTTCAGATTTCTGAATTTTTCAAATTCCAAATTTCCCGAATTCTAAATTTCCTAAATTCCAAATTTCCCGAATTCTAAATTTCCTAAATTCCAAATTTTCCGAATTCCAAATTTCCCGAATTCTAAATTTCCTAAATTCCAATTTCCCGAATTCCAATTTTCCGAATTCCAAATTTCTCGAATTCTAAATTTCCTAAATTCTAAATTTTCCGAATTCTAAATTTCCCGAATTCCAATTTTCCGAATTCCAAATTTCCCGAATTCTAAATTTCCCGAATTCCAAATTTCCGAATTCCAAATTTCCCGAATTATAAATTTCCTAAATTCCAATTCCCCGAATTCCAAATCTCCCGAATTCTAAATTTCCTAAATTCCAATTTCCCGAATTCCAAATTTCCCGAGTTCCAAATTTCCCAAATTCCAAATTTCCAAATTCCAAATTCCAAATTCTAAATTTCGCAAATTTTCAAATTTAAAATTTTCCAAATTTCCAAACATCCACCTTCACAATTTTCCACCTCTCAAAATATCCACCTTTTCAATCCCAAAAATCTCCTCCTATTTCTAACCTTTCAAAATCCCAAACCCTCAAATTTCCAAATTTCACACTGCAACTTCTCCAGCGGCAATATAACAAGTGTCTCCAAATCAACCATATCAAACTTGTTTCACCTAATAATTTTCCGCCTCATAAATACATGAAAGAAA
Organism: Megachile rotundata; assembly: GCF_050947335.1. Classification (NCBI taxonomy): domain Eukaryota; kingdom Metazoa; phylum Arthropoda; class Insecta; order Hymenoptera; family Megachilidae; genus Megachile; species Megachile rotundata. The sequence goes on from NC_134984.1 coordinate 14,946,123, forward strand.
GGTGTCCCAGAGTTTGATGCAAATTACGATTTGAAAAGTTCTATTCTAAATATTATACTTCCGTAATAAGGGAACTACATTTAATTGCAATTAAAAGTGTGTAACCGTAATTTTTAGAACAAAACTGCGGTATATGTATCAGAAAGTTTGTTTTATTCAAAAAGAGAAGAGCGCTACAAAGTTTCGAGTAGCAGCGTTCATGTTATGGACTTGTTTAAACGTAACGTTTCAACCCTTTCCAAACGATTTATTACGATTTTATTACATTTACTAGAGAAAGTTCCTAATTAAAATTTCATTATGTTTGTATCTAGAGAGAACATATCTCTTTGGTAGGACCAAACCGGGAGTATCATACACATAGCGGAATATTTAGTGCTTGTTTTGTACTAATTTGTGCCACAAAAAGTAATTTTGTTCCTTGTGTCATTATAAACAAATTGGCTTGATATTGAGCTAATGGAACCAAACGTTAAAATTGGTAAAAATGAAAAAACCAGTGGATACATTTTGTATTAATTTGTACCGTTAAGAGAAATTTTTAAAAAATGGAACGATCAAATGGTAGTAAGTTGAATAACGAAATAGCTTACGCCGAAATGGTTTATTTACAATGAAATGGTAAAATAGTAAAAGGGATATTACAGTATAATAGAATTATAAAATAGTAATTACTTCGGTAATAAAAAGGTTCAGATTCCCAGAACATTCCAAACATCATTTATAAATTAAAACACCTTAGAAATTTTCAAATTCATGAATGCAAAAATTAACCAAAAACCAATTGCGTCTCGAAACATCATTTTATAACAAAATAACATCAAACTGTAACAAAAACTGCAGATATGGAATCCACCTATATCAATTTAAAATGTAAATTTCACCGAAAGCGAGTACATAAATAAAAGCTGTGCATATATCATCGAATAATAAAAGCAATAAATGAATGTGGAAACCAGTATAGGAGATAAAAAGGATGACGAAGGGAGAGGTTAAAAGGGTTGTAATAATCGTTGATCTCTCATCAACACGCAATTCGGATCAACGAGCAGAATTCCAGTTTAGCGACACCATCTACTCTTATTACCACCTTGAGCAGAATGCAAAGCGAGATCGTGACATACACCACGATGTAATTCGCGACGACGTTTACGTGGCATAACGTGTTGGCCACACCTTGAATGCAGCGCAGACACATAGTCAACTTAAGCGACCCACACCTGAGACCGACAGAATGACACTGTTTACGCAACTCCTATATTTCTTTAACCGAATCGAATCACCACTTTGTAATTCATAAATTATAGTTTTAAGGTCTGTAGACGCGAGGGGTCAGGAATAGAGAGTTAGGATTGGAGAGGGAACAGTTTTGAACGCGCAGTTGTTACAGTTGGGAATATGGGGTTTTGTGAGTTTAGAGATTTGCGAGTTTGCGGTTGGAAAATTTGGAAACTTGGTAATTTATGGATTTTAGGATTTGAGGAGTAAATTCGAGGGTTTGGGAATTTGGGGAATTAAAATTTGAAAATTCGGATTTTGGAATTTGGAATTTGGGGAATTTGGAGAATTTGGAATTTAGGGAATTTGGAATTTGGGAAATTTGGAATTTGGAAATTTTGGAATTTGGAAATTTTGGAATTTGGAAATTTTGGAATTTGGAAATTTTGGAATTTAGAAATTTTGGAATTTGGAAATTGTGGAATTTGGAAATCTTGGAATTTGGGAAATTTGGAATTTGGAAATTTTGGAATTGGAAATTTTGGAATTTGAAAATTTTGGAATTTGAAAATTTTGGAATTTGGAAATTTTGGAATTTGGAAATTTTGGAATTTGGAAAATTTGGAATTTGGAAATTTTTGAATTTGGAAATTTTGGAGTTTGGAAATTTTGGAGTTTGGAAATTTTGGAGTTTGGAAATTTTGGAATTTGAAAATTTTGGAATTTGGAAATTTTGGAATTTGGAAGATTTGGAATTTGGAAATTTTGGAATTTGGAAATTTTGGAATGTGGAAATTTTGGAATTTGGAAATTTTGGAATTTGGAAAATTTAGAATTTGGAAATTTTGGAATTCGAAATCTTGGAATTTGGAATTTTGAGATTTTGAAACGAAGAACTGCATTAACTTGCACAAAAAGAAATACTGATTGAAAAATTGCATTTAAAAAGTACTGATTAAATCACTCAAACCTTCACTGACTTAATTACTAAATCAATTTATTCCATTTAACTTGATCAACTTAATCAGAGCCCATTGTTTAAAATAACAAGTATTACCGAAGCAAATAACGCTTAATATTTTTATTATTTAGTGAATACATTATTTAATTTGTAAGCAGTAGGTAAATTAATATTTGACTTTAATTAACGTTACTACTGAATATTATATTATCTTTTAGTACATTTATGTGAACATAAAATTCTGCGATGCAGAACTTCCGAAATATACTCTGACAATGAAATGAATTCATTATTGAAGTTACAAGTTTGACATTGTAAGAAGTAAAGTGCAAATATTCAGACATCTGCCTGAAATAAATATATTCAATAATTCAGGTGCCTGCAAATTTGACGTATGAATAGAATATCCAATAAAGAACGTTATCATAATGAAACGGAATATCTACATTTTTATCTGTGATGTTTAATTCACCATTGATAATTGAAAATATCCATAATACCTGATTCGGTTCTGCGAATCGTATAGAAACACGGCGTTTTATTTCCTTCCTTTATTACCTGTTGTACATAAATGCATTATGTGTTTAAATGAATGCAAATGCATTCAGTTTTTAGTACAATATTTTGCTGAATCGTATCAGTATTATTATCATCGATATAAAGTATTTTCCATACCTATTCGTTCTCATCATCAACGAGAATATAAAATTTAAAAAAAAAACAATTTCTGGTGGTAAATCATTTTATACGTAAATTTATTAAGACCGTCAACTAAATGAATGTTTGATAATTAATCAATATCACCAATTAAATGAAATATTTTTAATATGCAGACTTCGAAATATTGAAAGTTTGATTGAATTCATCAAATTAAAAAGGCAACGATTTATTTATTTAAGGAAAATAAGTAACATGTTTCAATAACATTTTCAATATTTCTAATTTTTAATGTAGGCAGTTAAATATTAATTATAGAAAACGATTGGTTCAAAAATGTTATATATAAAATTCGATATGGTTTAACCAAATAAAGCACAGCATCTGTAGCATGTCGATTTGAACTTTTAAATTTAGTATACCTCTGCGGTACGAACACACCATCAGTAATTTAAATACACAATAGTCGCTCATGTGTTGAAACAAACAATAGGTAAAACAATTCGGTTTTCAATCGTTTATATTCCAAAATGGAAATAGAATTTTTATTTGTCGTACAATGAAGAATCCACAGTTTTTCTATTCAAAAAATCTTTTTTCAATGTATTGTGCACACTAGCGATTCTACTTTATATGCAAATTGTTCGATTCATTGTTTTTAGAATAAACAATCAAGGAGGAATCAACCATTACTATGTCGTAAATATTCACGAAACGTTTATATTACAATTTTCATCAATTTTTAACTTTAAATTGACGTAACAGGGCTGTTTTTAATACAATACATGAATTTTACATCATCAGAAAAAATTAGTTTTCATATGAATTTATATAAATCGATTATTTTGCGTTGTATTCGATAATTAAAGTTATTGATAAAATTACGTAGGTGGTTTTATAAAATAATAAAATTTAATTTGGTATGACATAATGTGTTAGGATTAGCTTCAGGAAAATAAACTGCAGTGCTGAGGTGAACGGAAAAATACTTTAATAATATAAAAATGTCTTTACAAAATGCGCGGTGCTTCGTTGACGAAGGTAAAACTGTAACTGTAGGACAAAGCATCGTGATGCGTGTTCGGACGCGCATAGCGCAGTTCATTTGTTTTGTCCGTTACTTCCAACATAATGTTTTGATGGCGTTAAGTTATATGAAATTGTATACACTGTGTAATTCATATGAATTTTAGGAATTCGGAATTTTGAAATGTTGGACTTTGGAATTTTGGTTATTGGAATTTTTAATTTTGGAATTTTAGAATTTTCGGAATTAGGAACTTTGGAATTTGGAATTTTTGGAATTAGGAATTTTGGAATTGGGAATATTTGGAATTGGGAATTTTGGAATTGGGAATTTTGGAATTGGGAATATTTGGAATTGGAAATTTTGGAATTTGGAATTTTTGGAATTGGGAATTTTGGAATTGGTAATATTTGGAATTAGGAATTTTTGGAATTGGGAATTTTGGAATTACGATATTTGGAATGGGGAATTTTGTAATTGCGAAATTTGGAATTGCTAATTTTTGAAATTGGGGATGTTGGAATTGGAAATTTTGGAATTGGGGATGTTGGAATTGGGAATTGTGGAATTGGGAATTGTGAAATTAGGAATTGTGGAATTGTAAATTATGGAATTGGGAATTGTGAAACTGAGAATTTTGGAATTGGCAATGTTGGAATTGCGAATTTTTGGAATTGGCAATTTTGAAATTGCGAAATTTGGAATTGGGAAATTTGGAATTGTGAATTGTGGAATTTGGAATTTTGGAAATCGAAATTTTGAAATTTGGGATTTTGCAAATCAAAATTTTGGAATTTAAAAATTTGAAATTTAGATTCATCGAATTTGGAAACTTGTAATTTAAAAATTTGGCTTTTATAAATTGCAGATTGAAATGTATCAAAACTGCTAAATATAAAGCGTACATAAAATGCAGTATATGAAATATCTCTCATGCCACAATATATAATTCTCGTACCAGTTACTGGACCATTAAGCATCCTGTTTAGTCTACTTTCTCAGCTCCACAATACTCTACCACCTAATGCCGATTCAAACAGTCTATTCGATTTGTACTTGATTAGTAATCGTCTTACAAGTTAGAAGCACATACGAGTAGTTAACTATCTCATTTCCCATACTAGACTCTCCCGTAATTCGTAACAACGTTCCTCATTACGAGGCTGGAAGGTGCCCAGAATGATATGCAAGACGGAATGAGCGAAAACGAGAACAGAAATGAAGTCAAAACCTGATTTCACTCGATCCTGCTTGAACAGAGAGTAATGGAGATAGGTTAAAAGCCGTTCTTGTTGTGGCAAATGACCTGGTAGCAAATATATTTAATATGCACATACGGAGATACCAACAGGCAAGATTCACGACAGTTTCCTTTGACACGCGTCTGGGAATGCAACCTTTTAAAGCTGATTACCGGACGTTTTATATAAGATTCGATCTAAGTGGATTTACTTAATGCACTTAAAGCGAATCTGACCGCAGCCTTAAGGAGCTTCGAGCACACGCGACACTGTGTGGAACACTTTTCAGACGCTGACGCACCGAAATGAGACCCTCGTTCTCTTTTTCTTAAGATGCTCTAGAAGATAGCCGCTAGTATCACCGACATATGTATGGAATATCGACCTAGGAGAAGCCAGTACGAGATGGAGGTCTCGGTTCCAGGTACTTTTGCATTTTATTCAAATTTACAGATTTTAAGTACCTTTAACTTTGTATATTTCTATCACGAATTAAAAATTTTTAATTTCGTGAATTATTAATGTGGAAATTTCAAAATCTCAATTTTCGTATGGTAAATTCTGAAATGCTTTAAAGTACCAAGTTAGACTACCAAGTATTCAAATTTGAAATTGCGAAATCTTCACAAATATTCAAATTCTAAAATTCCCAATTCCAAAATTTCCAAATTCCACAATTTCCAATTCCAAAATTCCCAATTCCATAATTGCCAATTCCATAACTCCCAATTTCACAACTCCCACTTCCATAACTCCCAATTCCAAAATTACCAATTCCACAATTGCCAATTCCATAACTCCCAATTCCACAATTCCCAATTCCACAATTTCCAATTCCAACATTCCCAATTCCATAATTTCCAATTCCAAAGGTCCCAATTCCATAACTCCCAATTCCACAATTCCCAATTCCACAATTTCCAATTCCAACATTCCCAATTCCATAATTTCCAATTCCAAAGGTCCCAATTCCATAACTCCCAATTCCACAATTCCCAATTCCACAATTTCCAATTCCAACATTCCCAATTCCATAATTTCCAATTCCAAAGGTCCCAATTCCATAACTCCCAATTCCACAATTCCCAATTCCACAATTTCCAATTCCAACATTCCCAATTCCACAATTCCCAATTCCATAACTCCCAATTCCAACATTCCCAATTCCACAATTCCCAATTCCAAAATTCTCAATTCCAAAATTCTCAATTCCAAAATCCCCAATTCCAATATCCCCAATTCCAAAATCCCCAATTCCAAAATCCCCAATTCCAAAATCCCCAAATCCAAAATCCCCATTTCCAACATCCCCAATTCCAAAATTTCCAAATTTCAGATCTCCAAATCCTTAAACCCCTCAAATTCCAATTTTCCAAACATCGCATATATTGCACACTTTCCACATATTGCATATTTTGTCGCCTCCTACGATTCATGTCTCAATTTTCATTAGTAAACATATATTTAAATTACTTCTTCGCCAAAATATAAAACGATAGATCGTGACGGCGAAATATTTGCTCTATAACCGTGAATATGAATGAAATCAAAGCGTTTTCAGATTTCCGTTTAAATATCGCCCTAACATATCTTCCTATATTTAATACGTTAAGTGCCGCGTAGCCACCAGTGACCTATAATGTTCGGTAAAGGCGTATCTTTAATTAAGCGAAAATGAGGTTGAGAATCAATACTATCAGCCCTGCGGAAGGGAATCAATTTTCAAGTCTAAAAGCATTGACATTCAGGATTATTAAATTTTCTATACGATGACAACAATTCTATGTAAATCATGAAATACATGTAAATATAAATTAATCAATACCTTAGTACAGAAAATTTTCTGTACGATGTCTTTTAAAGTTGAGATTTTATCAGAAAGCTTAAAAATAGATTTTATAGATTAATTTTTTTTTAACCACTGGATTTCAGAGCTTTTATATAATTATCACGCAACAGTATGCTTTCATTCATCGCGTTTTGTTCTGACGTCACTTAGTGTCTCAAGTAGAGCGTCTAAATGATTTGTTATTACTATTAAAATTAAAATGAGAATTATTGATTTATGTGATTTTTAGACGCATATTTATGGTAACTGGTAAGAGTAAGGTTTATCTTGAAATTGTCAAGATTATTTTAGTAATAAAATTATTTTACTGAGAAAATAATTTATGGTTTTAGTGTGATGTTTGCATGTTAAGATCAAGACTGAGTTAAGTCTGATTTAGGTATAAGGGTGTAGAGGTTATAATGATGATTATCTAATTTCACCTGGTTCTATTTGTTGGAATACAAGTCTGAATCCACTAGCACTGTCTGCATCTACTTTAGTACTGTTAACAGTAGTATTATCAGTAGCAGTAATTAGTTATTTAGTTACAGTAATAATACTGTTACTGTAGTACTAGAAATAGTATTAGCATTGTTATTAATAGTAGTGATTACTAATGAATTTGTTATAGTAATAGTACTAATGTAACCTCAGTACAGTTGGTAGTAGTGATAGCAGTATTACTACCAGTTAGTAATTAATTAATAATAGTAATAGTACTGTTGCTTCAGCACTAACAGTAAATAATAATTTATTATTAATAGTCATAGTAGTATCATTACTTCTACACCTTCGACAATCACATACAAGTTCTATCCCCATATACAAAAAATATTTTAAGCAATTTCACATTCATATATACTAAATCCGCTTAATATAGTCACTAAATATAGTCACACAATGCACCACTCGCCTATACCTCCTTTCACAAAAAGAATACACGTTACATACAGTATACTGTATAAGTCTATTGGATGTACCTTGACTAAGGGTTAAATGTCACAACTGTGCATGTAGTTGATTCATGTAATTATTTGTTTTTCAAGGGTTCCAAGTGGAACAGAAGAACCTGCTGAAGCTTTTTTAATGGTTGCCTCGAATAACACTCGGTACAGCGTCGCTTTCTGTTCTACCCGCGAACGTTTCAAGAAGTTTAACAATACGGTGTTAATAAATCGTCGAAGAGCTCCTAAGGGTCATTCGGGTAACAGACGGTGCTTATAAATTAACAACTACAACGACCTGAATTCAGACACTACTATTAGCTGCCGATACTTTTACAAATGACGATTACCAAATTTTTAATCTTGGGTAATCTCCAGAGAAACGAGAAAGATGTTCTAATATTCAGTGCCCGATTAAACCCAATGATATAAAACCTATTGAAGTGGACATTTTAACAATTGATCACAATTTATGTGAACAATATTTTAGATTGTTTATAATTATCGTAAACAATATTGTAAAAAATTGATCATAAGTGATGTGAACAATGTTTAGATAGATTGATTATAATTAATGTGAAGGGAATTTTAATAGATTGAGTACAATTGTTGCAAACAATATTATAAAATATTGATCATAAGTGATGTGAATAATGTTTAGGTACATTGATTATACTTAATGTGAACAATATTTTAATAGTTAATTGCAACTGATGTAAATTATATTGTAACAGATTCATTATAAGTGATGTGAACAATGTTTAGATACATTGATTACATTTAATGTGAACAACATATTAACTGACTTTGATGTAAACATTTTAATAGACTAATTACAATTAATGTGAACAATATCATAACACATTGTCTACACTTCATGTGAAGATTTTAACAGATTTAATGTACGTGAAGAGCCTGTTAACTGTAATGTAAACTGTAAACTTAAGACAGTACTATATGATTCATATCAATTTATACGAACACTGTTCAACGTAAATCTAAGATTTGATTTATGTGAAGAGCCTGTTAACTGCAATGTAAACTTGAGGCAGTATGTGATTCATATCAGTTCATATAAAGAATGTTCAACGTTTTAAGGCACTTTCTTATTCACATTAGACACTTTCACAAGATGCAAACAAAGAACAATAACTAAATAATTTTTGTTAAGAAATTTACTAAAAAAAAAACATTCGAAAGAATTCACATCGTTATTACATTAACATTCGATGAATTTGTAGATAAATAAATAAATAAAAAAGAGAGAAGAAAGTGGATATAGGGGATTAAAATGAAAGAAGACAGCGTCGTGAAAGGTGACCTTAAAAAAGAATCTGCGTGGAAAATGAAAAATGCATTGAAACTCTTTCGTCCTCATTTACTCTGTGCTCCATTACCGGAGCATTTTCTCGTTCGGCAACATGGGGGACAAGAAGCTGCATTTAAGCGACGAAACATCTTTTTTCTTTTTTCGTCCTTTTTTCTATTCCGCGGAAACCCCAGCTTTACACTTTACGGCAGAAACGAAACCGCGGTTTTATAATAAGGAAACATCGAAAAGCGAGGAAAAAGCTTTGAATGTGCGTTTCAATCATCCGACACGCGTTCACCTTTTAATTGAATCTAGGTGAAGATCGTAATTACGACGAGGGAAATATAAACGTTTCAAATTGAAATCATTCGAACTTTAATGCATACTTGATAGTTTTACTCATTTTCTTTCAAATGGCTAACTAGGAATTAAACGTCGATGCTATATTGTTTAAAACGATTTTACAATTTTAGTTAAAAAATTGTAAGATGTTTGTAATAATTGATGAATTTTAAGAACAAGAAAATTGTAATAGTTGATGATTAATTGAAAGTTGATAATTTGAAATGATTAAAAAATTTGAATACTAAAAATGTATATATTTAGAAAATAAAAAATTTGAATATTAAAAATGTATATACTTAGAAAATAAAAAATTTGAGTATTTAAAATGTATATATTTAGAAAATAAAAAATTTGAGTATTAAAAATGTATATATTTAGAAAATAAAAAATTTGAGTATTAAAAATGTATATATTTAGAAAATTAAAAATTTAAATATTAAAAATGTCTATACTTAGAAAATAAAAATTTTGAATACAAAAAATTTGTGTATTTAGGAAATAAAAAATTTGAGTATTAAAAATGTCTATATTTAGAAAATAAAAATTTTGAAAATTAAAAAATGTTAGAGTTTTTAAATATGACATTTAACTCTATAGATACAGAGATTCGATATAAAACTTCATAATAGAAAGTGCAAAAATATCTTCCTTTCGAACAATGAAATTCCACGCACATCAAAATCTCAGGTGTGAAATACTTGACGCGTTCCACGCAATTTGCGCCGGTCGCGGAATGTGACTTCAATGTAACACGGGGTTTGAACAGTGTTCGAACTAAAATTTCAAGTTGACAACCCTACTCTATTACACGCGATCCTATTTCATGACAATGGCGAGCAACGAACCACGTGAATTGAACTGTCGCGTGGAATTAACGTTAACAAGAAAATCGCTGGCAAATCCGTTTTACGACTTACGTATCTATATACATATTTGCAATCTGTGCTTGGTCTGTGCCTCTTATGGGAGTTTTGCCTATGTTCGTTCGTGCGTGATAAATTGCTCATACAGAAGGTTACTTCCCTCCGGGATGGATGCGCTTTCAAACGTTTTTTAAAAGCGACCGCCTCCTAAGGACCCCGCTTATTTTTTACGACCAAATGAGAATACACCGAAACTTGACTACTAACTGTGCTAAGATCGTTAACGGTTTGCGAGCTAACGCGTTCGATCTATGTGGAAGAATCGCACAATTTCAAGTTTTTTACAGGGAGATAATAATTTAAATTTAGAATTGGGGAATTTGGAAATTGGAGAGGCGGAGAGTTAGAAATTTAGGAATCAGAGAATTTGGAAATTAAATGTGGAAATTTGGAAATTTAGGAATTGAAAAATTTGGAAATTTGGAAATTTAGGAATTGAAAAATTTGGAAATTTGGAAAATTAGGAATTGGAAAATTTAGGAATTGAAAAATTTGGAAATTTGGAAAATTAGGAATTGGAAAATTTAGGAATTGAAAAATTTGGAAATTTGAAAAATTAAGAATTGGAAAATTTAGGAATTGAAAAATTTAGAAATTTAGGAATTGGGAAATTATTAATTGGGAGATTTAGGAATTAGAAAATTTATAAATTAGAAAATTTAAGAATTGAGAAATTTTGGAATTTGAAAATTTAGAAATATTTTTCTGCACCCTTTTCTGCACTAAAATATACCTGATATGAGGTTGGGTTTCATTTTGTACAATCTACATAATGTTCTGATAACATCAGCGGATTTAAATTTACCGCCATTCTTATACGGTGGTTTTCCAAAGATGAAACTTTATATCTGATAAGTAGCTACTCTACTGTTCCGAATAAGGATACCATCTCTTATAATACAATACCTAAAAACTTAAACCCGTAACTATTCCTTATCATTTTTAATGTTATTAAAACTCAGTTCGTCTAAAGTGTAGTCAATTTAAATTTACCGCTTTTTTCCTTATAATCGTTTTCTAAAAATGAAACTCAATAGCAGAGATTATAATATCTAAAAATCATAAAGCTCTAATTACTTTGTATCTTTTCTTTCTTTACACCCATATTATAACTTAATTCTTCAATTCAATAATCTAATAATAAAAAACCGGTTTGAATTTACCGCCATTCGTTTAACAATCTTCAAATATATTTCGGTAGTGAAAAAACGGTAAACTATTTCAAATGAAGACACTACTGTTTAAATTCTAACGTAAATAACACCTAAAAATCATAAAACTGACGTTGGATCGTAAACTCACTCTAACTTCTTGCCATTTTTCATTTTATCGTCGTTGTAACGAAAGCCATTAATTTGCAATGTCACTGGACACAACGTTCAATCAACCGGTTTATGACAGTTTGTAATTTCGTTTAAAATGTTTATAATCGCTAAGAAAGACTATGTTTCCGATCTAGAATCTTAAACGGTCACTCGATAAAAACGACCAATTAACATTGTCGTGTGACATTAACGATGAAAATAGCCGGCAAAGTAGCAACGACGGATATTGTACTACACGGCGTACATTCTCGGACAAAATTAACCTCTCTCCTCTCGATAATTCATTGAAATATCTGCATAACCAGTTCGCCGAAAATAATTCGAAACGAATTATTACTCAAAATTTATTTCTCTTTTCATGTACATGTGTCACTCAAAATTACTTAAAAAAATGTATTATCCTTTAATTCGAGAATCACTTTACCAAGTGAAAAAAAAAATATACTGATCGAATTGAGTAACCTCCTCCTTTTTCGAAGTCGGTTAAAAATAGAAAACGTTACTTGAGAAGAAACGTAATATTCCGCATGTAATATTTCTGAGCTATGGTGGTTAAGGGTTAACCTCAATTATGCGTCAAATACTCTACGTACATACCATGAATGCGTATAACGGAAGTTCACATTTACCCCAATTAGTTTTACTGCAATTTAAGTGTCACTTTCTGAGTTATAAAAAATTCTTTTCCTAATACTGTATATTTCCAATTTTGATGTACGAAAATGTTTCGAACTTGATTCAAAGATGTCTCTATACACTAATAGTATTCAGTTTTGAAAGCAGTCGGTTAAGGATGGTCAGCGTTATGCAAGTGTTGTAAAAAAGCTTGTAAAAACATTATATTTCTGGTTTTGACGGACTAAAATTTTGAAATTAATTCACGTCCTTGTGAGGATCATTGATATTCAATTTTACGAAAAATAAGCGTGAAAGATATTTTGTTTTAAACGCACTAGTCAGTAAAGTTCTGCAATCTCGACGCTTATTTTTTCTAATCTAGTTCGAACAATATCGATTTGCAGCACTTGCACGCTTAATTTTGTCCCCGACTGTATAACGTCAGATTCGATTAATGCCGCTCGGTCGCATGGAAAGAGCGTTGGAGTACGGTAGGCGTTTGATCGCGTAGACTTCGCCGAAGGCAAACATTCATCGAGAACTATACGAAGCTGTCGATCGCTACAGCGTACACGGTTAGCGTGTAACGTGCTCTAAATGAACGCATCGAGCATCGTGAGGCATCGATTGACAGGTAGCAGGGGTTTTAATCGGCGAGCATTTCAAAGGAACCGTTCACGGGACAAGTGCACCGTAGCCACTACATCGATCGTGATGCGCGTTGCGCGTGACATTTGTCGACAGAGTCGAAAAAAGATGAAAGAAAAGTAAAGGTACGGGAAACTGACATCGCGAGAAATATCGTACGAGACAAGGATCGATTCGCGTTCGTTGCACGCGTTTCGTCACTTTAGCGTTTTCGCGATACGTTCGTAAATTGATAGCAGTGTACTCACCTGGACCCGGCAGACCACCAAGACGCCCAGCAGTGCGGGCACCAGCATCCCCATCATCTTTCCTCGTTCGCTGATTCTTTTTAAACTCCCTCGTCACGGTGTTCCTTGAGATTTCTCGGTGGACGATATTTCTACACCGCGATATCTTGCGCGGAATCGACGACGCACCGATTAACAAACGTCAGAAACGTCGCAGAACGAATTTACTTGTACCCGGAACACCATTCACCCGCCGTATACGAGAGCACAGCGTACTACTGTGACACTGCTGCTGGGTGGGTCGCTTGACGAGAAATCAAGATGGAGGTGAAGCGCGGCGCCGATGCCGCTGAAACGATTCGACCAATCAGAAGCAGCCGTAGACGGATGACCGCGTCGAAGGGTGCGTTCACATGCGCGCAGTGGTCAGTCGATAACGTGGCGGGAATATTGGGATTTCAAATGATGCACCCGTACACTCGTGCACGTAATTGTTATATTTGAGTATATTCTTTGGAAAAATTATTCTTGCTAACAGATAATCTTAAACGATTAATGTGATGTTCCAAGATTTCTATGATCAATATTGTTTATACTATGATACTGATATTTCAGTACTGTTAATGAACATTGATCTAAAATTTCCAAATGAACGAATGCCTAAATTTATAAACATATAAATTATGTTATTTTTAACATTTTTAAGTTATCAAATCCCTGAACTCTAAAGCTACTGAATTTTGAAATTAAAATATATATGTAGAATGGTAATTCAGAAATTTGGAAATTTGGAAACAAGGTAATTTTGAAATTTTTAAATTTAAAATATAGGCAGTTAGAGAGTTGGGAATTTTGGAGATTTAAATATTTGAAAATTCAGAAATTTATAGACTTATTAACTTGATAATTTGGAAACTTAGAAATTTGAGATTGACGAACTGACTACCCATCAGTGCCCACGATTGCACGTCACTTGCACGTTCGCATACCGCACCCTCGCGGGCACAATTAATAATAACTAATAACAATTAATTATCAGTTAATAACAACCTCGCCGCACAACAAATATCCAACATGTTGTATATTATAATTACCAATCATAATTTCGAATGAACATTGACCTCACAATGCATAATTGTGTAAATATTCGATCGAGCATCAAATTTAATCCATTTACATTTATCAGTGGAAATGAAACCTTAGCTAATTTCAATCGATGGCAAAGTTACTTAGAACGCTTCGATTCTTAGAGGAAAAAAAGAAAACGGAAATCACTATTGTGGATTTTTAGGTCGTCAATTAACGATGTATATATACATGCATTTGTTACATTACCATGATTACGCATCGGTAACGGTGCTATTAATATCCAACGAATAATGAATAATGACATGACATCATTTATATTCGTCTGTAATACCGTAATCGAAGCGAGGACAAGGAGGAGACGATGGCAAAATTAATACCCCACCGACCGGAAGTCTATTCATAAACTATTCAATACCAGCAGTTTCCGACTAAAAACCGCTTAACGGGTTATTTTAATCATTAATGATTCGATTATTTATCAATCGAGATATTACGTTGGTGCGATTGCAATAATAAGGGTCAGATTTAACCCTGGCGAAGTGAAAAAGGCTATATGTAACAAGACACGTCATAATTCAAGATGCAATTGTTTCTTCAATTATTTTCATAATTTAATAACTATTATATAAGAACCGTGTTAGGCTGTTTAATAATTAAATCGAATACGAAATAAATTATTCAGTATATCGAAGAAATATGGAGCTTCGCAGAAGAGCGAAAATGGCTCTAACGTTTTGAGATTAGGTTGCTGTAATCAGAAAATGTCAATCCAGTTGCAAACACTTCAACATAAATACAGATAAAACTTTAAAATGGAATATAAAAAATAAAACAGTTTGTTCAAGAAACAAGGCCTTATTGGAGGTCTTTGCCCTTAGAATATACTCTCAATCCGATGGGAGATATGTCCTGGAGATGTTAGGTGATTGTAGCAGCGACTCGTATTAATAATATTGCGTCGTTGATTAAATTGTTATTTTCCTTCCTCATGATTTTTATCGTGATTAAATTCTATTAAAATGATAATGTCTTCTCATATTATTTAAAGCTACAAACTCTTAGTCGCAAGTTTTTAAGTTTAGACATTTGACACATTAGATTATTTAATTGTATCAAAGAATAATAAATAGTTCTTCGATTTATATATTTAGTTGAAAAAGTACTGATTTAACTTTCGCAGAAATCTGACCTTACTATGATATTCATGCATTACAAGAATGTAAAATGCATAAAATGTTATCTGGTTATTAAACATTAATGAACACTTTTAAACATTAATAAATCAGAACATCGTGGTGACTAAGGGGTAATATTTTTAATTGCATTAGAAACAGTGAAATCTGATCGTATTCCAGTACCGGATTAAGACCTCTGGAAGCCCTAATCACTTTGAAGTCCCTTTTATGTTTGCAATTTTTCATACATTTTCGAGAATCTCGCTAAAGCATCTTTCTAACAAAACACCTGCAACCACTCACAAATTGCAATATTCTAAATTACAAAAAAAATTGCGATAAAAGATCCTCGACATTTTTGAATTACTTCAGATTTCGGAGCAAGACGAATTCGACAATAAACCGTGCCAAAAACATGAACCGCAAAAGTAGAATTTTTAAATGTTCAGCAAATCTCTGCAGTGCCTAGCCGGGTGCTTATTTTGTTCATTGTTTAATCCGGCAGTGATTGCAGCGCATTAGCATAAGTAAACAAAGCGAATGAAAATTGTCTCGGTAAGAACTGTTTGATCTTTCGATTCGTAATCGCGGTGAAAAATTGCATGTCGTTTCGATATCATAATGCGTTGATTCGTTGAAGTATGTGGAACGAAATCGTGGCCAGTAATAGAGATGGAGGCCGGTGTAATCGGGTAGTTTAAACGGGTTGTCTTGTCGAAACTCGGGACGAAGAGACCCCCATGGTGTGCCGCTGGTTTCTACTGCATAGCTGAGGGTTGAAATCGATACCGTTTCCAGGGTAACCAGTGGGTACGGTGGCCGACACACAGGCAAAGGTATGGGCCAAGGCTATCTACTCGTATGTTTTCATGTTCTTCCAAACGAGGGAGAAAGAGAGGGAGCAGAAAAGAAAAAAAAAGGAAAAATAGTTAGAAAGTCACTGGGAATGTGTAATTTTACCGTGTACTCTATAGCGGCTTAGAGGAGAAAAAAAACAGGAAAATCAAAAGGGTTCGTTGTTAACGGAACTAAATGTCAAGAGATGCTTGATAAAGACCGAATGGACGGACTCTTTAAACTGTGAAAATGATAAGTACCGGATAAACGGATGCAGTGATTATGCTCTTGGCAATTTATTCGAATAACTATTAACAGGGCCGCATTGGCGCTTGTGGAGGCCCTACGCGCAAAGCTGTTGCGAGACCTCGGCACAAGTCCATTTTGGTTAATGAGATTCATGCATAATTCTATTTTTATTAATAATATATCGCTACGAGAGTACAGTGTACTATTAATAACTGACATTTCTCTAATATCTTAAAAGTAACACTACAGTACATTAGTATTACAAAGCATGTGATATCATTATTTAATAGTTGCCCATCCACATAATTTTCTGCATACATCAAATTAACAGTCATAATTTCTAATTTGGATTTTAACAAATATTTGATTGATGATATCAGTAATATAATTGCATGATAACAGAGCACTTATTTTAGTCTCTTAATTTGTTAGTTCCATTGATAATTTGCTGATTTGAAAACAGGTGCATTTTACTTCCATTTAAAATATTGTGACAAGTATAATTGTTTAGACTTCAACTCATCATTTATACATTTCTATCTATTTCAAGTTTATTAGTGCTTAAAGTTTCACTACATGAATACATTTATTCAAATCAATACCATTTGTAAATGTTGATATATATTTAGGTTGACTAGTATATTATTATTTATATCTTCAAGTCAATATTTTAAATAATTTGACCTATATTTCTGTAAGCCTCTTGTTAATATACAAGTAGACTTGCAGTTTGCTCAGTCAATACTTTACAAAAACTAAACTTACGCCATTATAACTTTAACCTCTTCATTATTTTCGACTTAATTGACCCTCGTTATTCAGCGGAGGTTGAATTTGGAAATTTAAGACTGTATAAATCTGAGAATTTAAGAACTCCATAATTTGTGAATTTAAGCATTTCAGAATGCGAAATTTTAAAAATTTCGGGATTATTATTATTAAAAGTTTACATGAAACGTGTTTCCACCCTATTAAGAAGTTTAATGAACACCGCTATAATAAATAGCCATGAATCCGCTAGTTAATTTTATTCGGTACATAATTAAAATCTTTTTTGTTGCATGCTATTATTGCATTATAAGTCGGCAAAATTAAAATTAACAGCCGCCGATCGATAAGCATAAAAATATCAGGAGGAAGACTCTCATCTTTTCATGGTTTCTGTTCCTGGTCGAGCTCGTATAACCCGCAAACTTTATTAGCCGGTACAGCTTTATCTGGAAAAAAAGAAAAAATAAACAGATTTCGAACTATAATGAACGCTTGAAAATTTAATTACCGAAATGCCGGGGTTCATTAAAGCGTCGCGAAATATAACCGCATAAATATCGTCAACGCTTTACGGAAATTTTACGCTAGAATAAATTAGTGTACCGATCATTTTTGGATACGGCAGATTAAGGTTGTTCATTATGTCGACAAATTCATTTAGGGACTTGGTTAATCTGGGATTAAAAGCCTTTTCCTCGGCCACCGTAGTCACTGTTCTGCCAGAATAATCGTGGGCCGGATATAGCCTGTAATTCGCCGGAAGCGTGAAAATTTTCGAATGAACGGACTTGTACAAAACTTCCGCTGAACCTCCCTGTAACAAACAGTAATCATTGTAAACATTATCATCACCTTCATCTTATCAAATATAAAATATCTATTAGCTATTATTTTATACTTTAGAATAAATTTAAAAAATGTCTCTTAATTAAACATTTCCGATTACATGAACTTTGGCCCTGGACAAAAAGCTATAGTATTTAACCTTTTAACCGAGTTGCAGTAAAATGATCATACTCTTTTACATATATGAATATGTATATAATAAAATGCAACTAAAGAAGATTTCATTACTCCTGAAAACAAGTTGATAAAAAGTATCTTCCCTGTAACAGAGGCGGAACGAAATAATTAAGAGCGAAAATAAATCTTTCAACAACAGCTACGTATAGCTGAGCCTTTTATTTGAATAACGAGTTAACTCGTCTACTATTCTTGAAACGTTAAACACAAAATATAAGGCTTGAAAGTTAAAAATTGCAAAATCAAATTTCCGGAAAAACTGTTAGAGTTGAAAAGTTTCGCAGAGTGAAATTGGATGCACAAAGAACGTCTATTCCATGTGGGTGGTCCACATACTCGTCAAACAATGTTATTGATCCGTACGGTGCTTACTTTGATTGAGAATTGTTATTCGTTAAATTATAATCAATCATTCTTTCCCGATTTTTTCTACAAACCTGAAAATCCGTTCTGCCGCAACCGCGTATTAAAAGAGCGTCGCCCGTGAAAGCAATTCCTTGCTCGTGACAAACGTAAGTAACGCAACCTATTTAAAAAGATGCAAAGATAACGTTAGTTTCCATTAGGAATTTATATTCCGAACCAAAAATGCTTTTTATCGCGGGAAAATATTAGGTCGCCGGGAAATAAATTGCAGATTTAAAGATGCTTTTTATCAGAGCGGCGATTATTTATTGTATGAACGTTTCGAGATACTGAAGAATTAATTGCTTCGAAGATACACTGAATCAAAAGATAACTGAAGCTATTGGAATTGGTTACTATTTAGTTATTTCTATCATTTCAGTATACGATGATATTCAGTTATACTTATCACTTTAAATAAACATATGAAAGTTTCATCCATCAAGATAGCTTTATCGCATTTCCTGTATTTTTATTGGATTCATTCCAGACTAACTTTAATATTTGGATTACCTTTTTAAAAATATAAAATAGACTTTTTATAACTTTTTTTTATAAAATAGAAACTTAATAGACTTTTTTCAATCAAGAGTTCCAGAATTAAAAATGATGTAAATATACTAAATTACGAAGAAGACTGTATAAATTCCAATGGATAATATTCTGATATATTACCAATTCATATCATTGCTCCATTTGTGGCAATATAACGAGTCTACTGTATGTTGCTTCATATGTAGCAATATAATGTAGGGAGTGTAACATAGTTGTAAGTAAACATATTGTATTATAGTTAGAGTAACGTATTTCGTGAAGTAGTATATAACGATTTTTGCGTGTTCAACGGAATTTTGCGTCGAAGCGATCGTCGTTTGTTTCTTGAACGTGTCGAAACCTGCACGCGTGCTCGTGGCAAAATTTGGTTAGACGCCGCGACGTATAGATGTGCAAGTATCACAGCAAATCTCTATTACACTTAAAGTTACATTTACAATAAAACCTATAATAACGAGTCTACTACATGTTGCTTCACACGTGACAATATAATGAGAGTATACTGCATGTTATTTCATATGTGGCAATATAACGAATCTACTGCATGTTGCTTCATATGTGGTAATACAATGAGAGTCTACTGCATATTGCTTCATATGTGACAATATAATGAGAGTCTACTGCATGTTGTTTCATATGTGACAATATAACGAGTCTACTGCATGTTGCTTCATACGTGACAATATAATGAGAGTATACTGCATGTTGCTTCATATGTGGCAATATAACGAGTCTACTGCATTAAAGTCTATTGAGAGTCTACTGTATTAAAGTCTATTGAGAGTCTACTGTATTAAAGTCTATTGAGAGTCTACTGTATTAAAATCTATTGAGAGTCTACTGTATTAAAGTCTAATGAGAGTCTACTGTATTAAAATATGTAAGTACACTGTATTCAAGATTTTAAGTGTCCTCGATTAAAGAAAAAGTATTATGTGACCTTCGGTATGGCCGGGCGTAGGAACCACCAGCAAATTATGCCTTCCACAGCAAATTTGATCGTCGGGATTCAAGAGTATATCAGCCTTAGCTCCGCTGGTACGTGATATCATTGACTGGCATCCAGGTAACAAAGACTTCAACTTTCCCGTTCCAGTGATATGATCAGCGTGCATATGCGTATTTACTGTAAAAAGCGTTTACTCAAGTCGACTGCTTTTACCCAGTAGTTCATTTTGATATTAAAAGTACCTTCGGGCGACATTCGATGCTTTCAAACTTTCCGACATTTTCATTAGTACCGTTAAAAAAGAAACGTCAAACGCGAAAACGAAGACTGCTATTTCGGTTATTAAATTTTGCGATTATATTTATAAATTGGAAGAAATAGAAATAACTATGGAGAGATTCTGCAAAAATTGAAGTCCGCTTTTTATACCCGTACTGTGTACATTTAATGCTACGCGTCGATTTGTTTCTTCTGCTTTCGAACGGCCTCGTACGAACTTCGTAACGAAATATTTTTCAAGTGGTCCTTTTCTTTTTCGAAAGAACTTCGAGCACCAATCTGAACAATTAAATGCTCAGTTTCCTTAATAATACTTCGCACTTTGTTAACTTATTGAATTGCCGTTGTTCGAACTCAATGGACCCCAGTTGAAAAGTTTGAACCGACGAGAACCGTTTTGACCTATTGTACGAGAGGTATATATCAATGCGGAACATTAAATCGTTGAAATCTCGTTCTTTGCTACGATCTTTAACCTGTATACACTTCTACGAGATACCATAATCGAATTTAAACAATTGATCGTTAATTTAGCCATTCGTTCATTACAATTGAAATAAATTAACCGAATAACATAGTTAACTCAATAATAGCTACCGGGTGTCGCCGATGACGCAAATAATAGATTTAAAATGGTTACACTTGATGTTAGACTTTTAATCCTTTGGATTACGAGGTCGCAGTAAATGATTTCAACTTACTGGCATACTTCAAATTTAATCCCAGTTCCTCGATTATTTTTTTATCCCGTTCTGCCCATTCAACAACTGGATCTATCAGAACCGCTGTCTTACAGTTTATGTCAGCCAGAAGGTAAGTATATGTACTGGATATTGGGTCGAACAGCTGAGAATTTCAAGAGAAGATTAAAATATTAAAGAATATATTAACAAACATTTCGTTACTGATCAGAGACAAAAATCGTATAGAATCATAGATAATACAATCCTACGTTAATTACATCGTTTAACACGTATTTCGAACGACTTTACATTCAGTACTCTCTTTGCAAAAAGAATAGTAAAATGAAAAACTCTGTCTTATTGTACAAAAATTCTTTTCAGCGCCACAGGGTTGAACATAAAAAATATATAAATGTCTCTACAGCGTACTTAATAAAATGCAAAAGCATAATAAATTATCTGTCAGTGTCTTTATAATTAAGCTTTAAAGTTGAGGTGCTTTTGAACGCTGTAGACCGGAACGTTCTCCTAAAATCTTTAGAACACTTCCACTTCCGGAACACGTGCAGCAGTGAAATTTTCGACTACCGCTTACTGCTTTAAAATTATGAGACTCAGTTGTATGGGACACCCTACTGCACATTAAAATTATCGACATAGATATTGATTTTGTCATTTTTCAAATTTAATTTAGTTTAAAAATAGTTTTAAATTTATTCCCTTTCTTAGGTTCTTAATTCTTCAACATTCTTATCTCTCTTATCGTTCGATGATTTCCTTCCGCTTAAAACTTTCATAATATTTCGTCATAACTTTAGAAATCGATATCATAAAATTTTTCTATTAATAAAATTTTCACGTATCAATATCGAAATTTATTTTATCATAAAATAAATTATTTTTTTCACTCATAATTTCAACGCATTTAAATGTATAAACTCATATTTCATAATTAATTATTTAAATTTTTAAGTACTAATTTAAAATACATAGATTGAATCGATAATTTTAAAAAATAAAAAATGTACAGAAGTTCTACGAAAATTTCATCATCTCAGTTAATAGATGACGTGTGTTTAATAGACATGCGGCAATTACTCATTTCAAAATAAAAAGATTATTATGCAAGTCATAAATAATCTAAATTGAATTATTTAAGAATCAAAACTGTTGGCGAGATGTATGTTAAAATATACAGCTTATAAAAATCGATTATTTGAATCTGTGAATACATCTTCTCTCGCTAGATGACGTCGTAAAGACGGTAATGAAGTTCGCATCCAAACAATAATATCCACCGAAAAATGACTTGCGTAGTTGTTACTTACCTGGCGAAAAAGAAAATCTTTCGAAAAAGGAATCGGTTCCGTCAACGCACAAGAACCATTAAGATTCATTTTGATAATTGCTGTTACTTTTGGGAACGAATTTTTTAAATGTTGTCCGCACAAATTTTTAAACAAAATGCTCGTCATGATCACAGTTCTCTTGCTTTTATTGGAGATACGTATCACGCGCAATTGTAACCCACGCACTGACATTGAAGGTCCTCATGACGTGTAGATAAACATCAATTATCATATCTTTCAAACATTACGCACTGTTTGATTATTGATCTGTAATCATTCAAATTTAATAAAACACATTATTTAGATTTAAACAATTGATTAATAACATTATTATAAAATGAAAAATAATGAAATATGGTTATATTGGTGTAAAAGATGCTAGTGTATAATTTTATTTGTAATTTATTTAATTGGTCAATAAAAATAATTTAATTCATTGAAGTACCATTCTACGTATTAAAATACGTAAAGCCATCTTTACGAATTTCATATTTTTTGGTCATGCGTCTACAGTTATAAGAATATCTTGTAAATACTCGTACGTCTATGGGATATCTTGACACTGCTCTTTCACTTACTTTTGGAGGTTAGGTTCAAAACCGGGCGGGTATACTTTTGTCAGTTGTGTGTAAAGCGTATTACATTTTCAAAATAAGGTAATATACAAACCAAAATTAAGTTATTATTTGTGTGCTACTTACATAAAGCTTTACGCAAATACCATATCTGTACTATTAAGTTTCTGTCATCAGCAGTGATATGACATACAGTTGTTCATATAAATGTTTCTAATGGTAATTCTTTTTATGTACAATAATTATTTCAGATGCCTTCTGTAACATTAAAAGATGTTGATCAACACAGATTTGTAAAGGCTTTTGCTGCCTTTTTGAAAAAGTAAGTAATCATTTGTTTATACATTTCTGATATTGAGTAGAATATCTTGTTAGTATATACAAAATCTCATTAAAAATATATTATACAAATTTTATTTGTTAACTTATTTCAAATTTTAGGACTGGAAAAATGCGAGTTCCAGAATGGGTTGATATTGTAAAATCTGCACGTTTCAAAGAACTTGCCCCATATGATCCTGATTGGTATTATATAAGATGTGCTGCTTTAGTGAGACACATTTACATTCGTAGTCCAATTGGTGTAGGAGCAGTGACAAAAATCTTTGGTGGACGTAAACGTAATGGCACCCATCCCAGCCACTTCTGTCGTTCTGCTGGTGGTGTAGCTCGCAAAGCACTTCAAAGTTTAGAGCAACTGAAACTGATTGAAAAGGCACCACTTGGAGGACGTAAGCTTACCAGCCAGGGTCGTAGGGACTTAGATCGCATTGCAGCACAGGTCAAGGCAAAAAGCAAAAAACAACTTAAGTTACAAGAGACTCTCGTCCTTTAATTTTTTGTTTTTATAATAAAAATTAAAAAACTCATACATTGTTAGCTTCATTTGTTTTCAAGCCTTATTTATTCCATTTTAACTTTGCTGGTTGAAATAATAGAGGATATACTAATAATGTCAATAGTATTAAAGGAAACTTAGTTTCTCTTTTATCAAACTTTAAAACATTTCAAACCAGCTGAATTCACTTGTTTTTATTTTAAGAATGAAGGTATTAAAACTTAAAATGAGATAAAACTTAATAGTAGTTAAAACTATACTCAAATAAATATGCACATTATTCTAAACTATCTGACTGTAATACAACAATAGTTTATAGTTGTTGTATAATATTACTAACATATATTGTATCTTCTTTATATGTTCTTAATATATATAAAACAAATGTCCTAATTCACTGATTCATCAATGGTCAGCCCAAACCCCTGGACTTAAAAATATGAATGTCTGGAAGTACATCCAAGAAGGGAAGGTAAAAAGGTAAAAGTGGTAGAACAGTAAAATGCTAAAATAGTTGATTAGTAGGATAATAAAATGCTCCTATAAAAATAATGTCGGTCTAACAGGATAATAATATTCAAAAAATAAACATTTATAAATCATAATTTTGCAGTAAATGTCTTGTAAAATTCTCGAGTATTGTAGCAGTCAACGCTCACAGTTTTAAACAATCAATCAATTAAATATTGTTTGTATATTTGAATTTATTAAAATAAAATTTCATCTCGAGATGTCATGGTTGTCGACCATAAACACGAACGGCGTTCATTCATTTACAAACTCAATGGTGAAGGTACAGACGCACGCAGCGCCGCCTCAGTGAAACTTGGACCGCAGAGGAAAACGTTTCGGGCCGATCAGGTTGATTTTAGATCGAGCAGCAAGTAGTCGCAAAGAAGTTTTTCGTGTGACGCAGTCGCGTACGCGCGTAAAAGTGTGTATGCATCGTGATCCGCGCGTACAGCCGAAAGAAACTGAATATGTTTCCTCGCGGCCAGTGCGGGAAACTTGGAGCGATCAAAATGTTAAGGAAATAATCGTGTCGCGCAAGTGTCTCTCGCTGGTAGAGAAGACAGACCGTGTGCTCAAAGTTTCATTCTCTCTCTCTGTTCCTCTCACCAGCTCCCTTCCCTCTCTTCATCCCGGTTGTGGCCTTCTCTTCTCCCGCCGCTCTTCTCTGGGTCCGTTCGTCGCACCGGGACGACGTTTACCGTGCGTCACGGGAAACGGCATTGGGAGGAGACAGAAGGTGACAGTCCTCCCGCGGAATTTATGGTGCGCACGAGAGAAACGGTGAAGTGAGTAGTGTCAGAGTGTGGAGTGAGTGCGATCAACTGGCACCAGGTGCCAGTTTTCGGCGAGAGAGAAAATCAAAATAGAGGAAAAGCTAAAGAGGGCTCGCTATCATTCCGGCCAATATAGGCGGAAAGAGAGGAAAAATGCCGGGCCTAATCGCCGTGAGCGAGTTCGTCGAGGAGACGAGAGAGGATTACAATTCGCCTACAACGTCCACTTTCGTTTCGCGGATGCCACAATGCAGACAAACGATAACGTCCCTCGAAGAGGTAAGTTACATTTTATACGTGTATCTTTTATTTCATCAAGTTCGCCCGATTCCCTTCGCGTGTTTCCATGTAACCTTACCGAAGATTTTGATCGGTGGTTGAGCGCGTGTTCTGCGTGCGTGGGCGTTTCACGATCGCTTTATATGTGGATACATGGTCTTGTACCGTGATATCTAACGTTTGCGATAGGTGTAACGATTTTTCGACCCCGAGATGTACCTCGTACGTTGGCATTTTCGAGCAAATGTCTTTAAATGTACATGCCGCTTTTACCCGTCGCTCTGGCCTGCATCCCGGTCAATTTCCACGTATCGATGTCGTAAATATGCGCACGGTCGATTTACGACTTCCAGTTCGGGCGATGTATGCTGACACGCTTCGGTGCTGCATTTCGTCTGCGTAAGGCTAGGGGAAAATTCGATACGTATTTTCGATTTTACTGCCGGATGCAGGAAAGGCTTCCCTATCACTGTCAAAAGTTACTTTTACGAAATATTATATATAAACTTTTATTATACAGCAAAGGGGTTTGCAAAATTGACTATAAAAATCTAATATTTCTTTTCTAGTAGTTTCGATATTACGAACGAAATTAATATTTTTATTTCAAGTCATGTTTGACAATTTTTTATACAGAATATCAAAATTAGGGTTCTAGGAATGCCAAGATCTACGTATATAGTAGTCTAAGGAATCTAAAGATATTGGGTTCAGAGAAGAGTACTCTGGGAAATTCGGAATTTAGGAACATAAGAATCTATTGATATACGATATCGAAATATAGGTCTCCAAGTATACGAACGGTTAGGGGTAGCATTGTTTAGGGAATTCGGAATCTATGGACACATGAACATAGGAATAGCATTGTCCAGCGTATTAGGTATCTAGGGATATTAGAATATAGGATCTTTTTATGGAAATTTAGAAATTTAAAAATATGTCTTGATATAACACGACATTTCGATTTTATATTATAACCAGAATGGATTTATATTTCGTTTACAAGTAGACGCCGGTATTACATGCAAAAATAAACAAAGAACTTAGTTGTATGTTCGATGCATAAGGACCTGATTTCCCTGAGGTCATTCTTGCATTTGACAATGTAATTACACACGTTCGATTGTTCACACAACTAGAAATATTTAATACGTTCTTTTGTCATGCTATCCGATTAGTTCGATCGTATTATTTTCGAGTTATTGTGTATTCGTATGTTTTATAACGAAACGTTACGTATGTGGCTTATATCTGCGTCACATATTACAGGGATTTTCAATCCGATTAATTAACAGGATAATAAAGACACTAGTGTCGTAATCGTACCAAAACGTTTTATTCGGAAAAAAAGATTCCTCTGTACTGCTGTAAATAATGGATCTTTTTATGGCAACGTAATTATAGGCAAAGAATGTTACTGCGCGAGTCTTTCACAATTTAACGACCATCGTAACTTTTGCCGATTGCACTAGCAAAAATATGTGTTCTGCTTTAGAATCTGTTTTCGAGATGGAAATTATACGAATTCTCACTGGTTACATAGGGATATGGAAATTTGAAAATCCAGTGATTTAAAAATTAATTTAAAATTCGTTAATGTATTGTTTAATAATAATAGTAATAATAATAAATTATGAATAATAATAATATAAACAGAAATGACCTCAATGTACATTTATAGCAATAGACAATCACAATTTATTTATACACCAATTTTTATTCTCACCAAATCTAATTATAGTCTTCAACAAATTTCTTTGAATTTTTCTTTATTTTTTATTTCTTCACTGTAAATTCTCAAGACAGGGTTGACCGAATTTTTGTATAATGAGGTACAATAAATTGGGTCATCGAACGCGCGCCATTGTGATGCCGTTGTTTAGGGTAATTTACGTATTCTAGTTAAATTACATTCAATAAACAGTGATAAGGGTGGCTATTGTTGTTGCTACACCGCTGTTTTGCATATTATCGAATCGTGGGCGTATTTTGTAATATGCTTAGATAGGGAACTTAGCGGAAAGTGTGCCACGCGCTTTCGGAAGTGGAGTTTATGCGCGGAATTTATTGAAAGTTTCTTTTCACGTTGAAAAACCGACATTGCCGGTTTGGATTTTATGCGTGTTTATGTGGATGAGTTAACTCATTAGCAAGTTAATCGTGATTAATTCAAGTGTATCGTTCTATTTCTGCAGTTATATTTATTCATATTTTATTTTATTTAATGTATCTTGTATAATAACATATCTTATATTGTATACATATACACACACATAATCATATAAATGTATATCTACATGTTCCATAATATTTTATTTATTTTTACATTTATAATTAATACATTTATTCATTTATACATATATGCACATACATTATAAATAAAAATATATTTCATACATAATAATATTTTATTCATACAATTTTACTCTATTAAAGTAGACATAAAAATATTGTAAATTAACATTAACACAAAATCACAAATTAATTATTAATATTTTCAATACAGGTCGATTGTCTAATCGATTATTGCGTATTAGTTCGTTGCGCATTAAATGGTCGTTTTCAACACATTACATTCTGTCCCGTTAATAGTCTGTAAGCATTTGACATAAAAGCACCATAAAATAACACTTATTGTAACTTGAAACTTATAAACACTAAAATCTGAGGGGTCACGTCGAGTATAATCGAACTCCTGTACTGAAATTGGATTAGGTTTGTCAGTGTATATTGAACTTGATTACAATGGTAGTGAACGCGTTAACGCATTCTCGTCTGGGAATAAAAATACACCGAGGGCTTAAAACGATAAGACAGAGTTGAAAGAGTGCGATCACACTCGAGCGTATAGCAATCGAAGGGGACATCTGACGAATGCTAATTAAACACGGTACGGAATTCGCCTAACCCAGTGTCGTCTTCGTTTACTCTTGACCCTGAACGGGGCTGCTAAGTCACCCACTTTCTCGCTTTAGCAGCGTCACTTACGACACTCGCGCGACGAAAATTCACGTACCGGGTTATTTTCGAACCGGCGGGGCCATGGTCTATTCTTGTTCGCCGGCGTCAACTAGCGGAAGATCTTCTGTCTCTGTTACGCTTTGCTGTCATAGATTTTTTTTTCCCGCGTTTATTTCCCGTTTTCATAACGTGCGAATTACCGACACGGAAGCTGGCGCGAAAGATTGCACCCGCGAATACTGAACCTCGACCGTAGTCTAAATTTTACTTTTGAATTAATAATTATCATTTCTTTTACTTACTCTGTTAGAATACTTTCAGGGAAAATCGACTAGCCTTAAGTTTAGAAATCAGTTGAGAAGTTATGTGTATGTAAAATCGAATGTTTTTTTGCGTATTTGACAGGTCGACGCCATATTGGCTTCTCGTTATGGTCCGCGCTATCACAGGTATCAGTGATTGTAAACAAGCAATTTTGGTGAAATAATTTAAACCTACTTTCTCATATGTTTCGTGTTATTAAATAAATTCGGAAAGATTATAAATGACTGTCTAAACGGGAATATTTTCTCAAGCGATACATGTGGACGCTCTGATAAAAGTCAAAGAGTTAACACGTTTGAGAGAACGAGCTTCCAGGAGTTTACTCGCGAAGTTCGTCGAACGAAGCAATATTCACGAGCTTTCTACTGACAGCGGAATTGCGGAATGTTAATTCCGTAGCTTCGGCTGGATCCCGTAATTACGCGAAATTAGCGATCCACTGGAAACTATTTCCGTAATTCATGTGTACCTCAAGAACAATTTTCGCAAGTAGAAACTAATTAAAAATTCGCGAACCCTTTGAAGCGGTCAAAAATTCGAAGATAAAGAGAGAGGATGCGAAACCACATCGAGATCTTTTAAACGGGAAATTGAGTTTTTCGCGTGTTCGAAAACGCTTAGGGTCGTTCTATCGATCGAGCACACATCAAGGAAGCATGTTGCGTGCGTTTTACTCTCAAAGATGGTGGAAGAATGCGGGTAAGCTAATTCCATCGACATAAATTCAGGTAGCATACTATTGGATTTTGCGTAACCGGTCATTTACATGTTACTGATACATTAATACGCTCCAGATCATTTTTTGATAATTGTTCAACCAGCTCGAAGCATTTTCCCATAAACGGATTCTTTCCTGGATCATATTTTCCTGCGCTCTATATTTACGTGCAGTCGATGTATATGCAATGGACTTTATGTAAATGTTTCATTACACTTTTATATAACCCTTAAGTATCTTTCAGATTTCTTTTATTAGATTTTTTCTTTTTTAATGCGTATGTAGTTAAATTTATCAAAGGGTGCGAAGGGTTCGTTGTTTACTTTCATTTATGTAATATTGAATGAAAGTGGCGTAATATGTTTATTCATAATTTGTTATTAAAAACTGAATTTTTTATTTTTTAATTTTATTGAATTTTGCAAGGACAGTTTGATATTCTAAATTTTAAACATTGTTTAGAAATGTAAAATATATTAATGTAATTTTTATTTTTCAGTTTTATTGAATTTTGCAAGGACAGTTTGATATTCTAAATTTTAAACATTGTTTAAAAATGTAAAATATATTAATGTATTGGTTCAAAGTGAATTATGAATAAACATGAAAATTTTATGAGTGTAAAAATAGATGACTTTTGTTCCAATACATGTTTATCAATTTGTTTTCTGTGAGAAGTATCGGATTGCGTTCAGACTACTGTATCTGCAAATGCGCTTAGAAAAAAGAAATTGCACGTAGGTAGTATTAATAGTTACATTGCGAAAACATGAGGTCATACGTTGCTCGGATAATAATATTCAACAAAACATTGCATATTTATTTATCTTTGACTTGTTAATGTTCATTGATTATGCTGGAAATACCAAAAAAGGAAGTTAATGTAATTTCATTAATTTTGTTGCGTACTTTGCTTTCTATTTTTCTTTTTATATACAAAACAGGATACTCGAGTGCATATGCAAAGTTATTTTGCGTTCTAGAGTTTTTAAACGTTCAATTAAACCTCAATATTGAATTTTAATGAACGAGGCAAAAGATTAAGGCAAAGAAATTGCCTTGTATTTTTCCAGAACGTTAAGTTTCAATGCAACGAACATTTAAGAACCGTTAGATCGCAATAATTTGAAAAATTGAAACCGGCGTTGAAATTCAATGAATTTTAACTTCGGCAAAAAGGTTTCAGCAGAAATAAGCATTTTAATCGAATCGGTGGAACGGAAATCCTGCACCTGCCTTATCAGCGTTTATTACACAGGGAAATTTCATATTATCTGATCATATTTTGCCACGTTAACATTTAGCATTATAATAAACGACAATTTTCAACGGTTCGAGATGCAAATCTGAAACTTGTCCTTTCATTCACATCGATTGAATTTGCTTGAATTAATTCAATTATTTTTTATCGTTTAGTCGGAAAAGAAAAGTGTTGGATCTTATCCAAGCGTATAATTTTATTTATATCAATTCGGTCGATTTGTTCGAGGAAACTTCTGGATTTATGATCGAAATTTAACGAATGGAAATTCTCAAGAATTATGGACTGTGTAATTTTTCTTGTTTGCAAATTAAGGTGGAAATTTTTTATTTTTAGGAATTTGGTAGTTTTCAAATTTGCAAGTTTTTATATTTGGAAATTTAGAAATTCGGAGGTTTTTAAATTTGCAAAATTCTATATTTTTCAATTTTGAAATTTGGAGGTTTTCAATTTTGCAAAATTTTATATTTTTCAATTTTGAAAATTTGGAGGTTTTCAAACTTGCAAGATTTTAGATTTTTCAATTTGGTAATTTGGAGGTGTTCAAGTTTGCAAAATTTTATATTTTTCAATTTGGAAAATTTGGAGGTTTTTAAACTTGCAAGATTTTAGATTTTTCAATTTGGTAATTTGGAGGTGTTCAAGTTTGCAAAATTTTATATTTTTCAATTTGGAAATTTAGAAGTTTTCAAACTTGCAAGATTTTAGTTTTTTCAATTTGGTAATTTGGAAGTTTTCAAGTTTGCAAGATTTTAGATTTTTCAAATTTATAAATATATAAATTTGGGAGATCAAATTTGCAAGCTTCTATAAATTAATTTTATAAGTTTATAAATTTTAATATGTTAAAATGTACAACCTTGCAGATTTGTCAAATATACAAGCTTCTAGATTTTACAAATTTATAAATTGATAAATTTTGAAGTGTTAAAATTGATAGGCTTGCAGATTTGTCAAATGTACAAGTTTCTAGATTTTACAAATTTATAAATTGATAAATTTTGAAGTGTTAAAATTGATAGGCTTGCAGATTTGTCAAATGTACAAGTTTCTAGATCTTCAAATTTACAAATTAATAAATTTTTAACTGTTAAAATTGATAGGCTTGCAGATTTGTCAAATGTGCAAGTTTCTTGATCTTCATATTTACAAATTAATAAATGTGCACATTTTATAAATATGCAAATAATAATAATAAATAAATGTGCATAATAAATGTCCATAATAAATGTACATAATAAATGTACATAATAAATGTGCATAATAAATGTGCACCTAAAAAATTTGTATTTATAAATTTTCCAATTACCAAGCTCATTGCTCAAAATGCATCATCTGCTTTTCAAAGAAAGCCTCTAATACGCATATATTTAAATCCGCAAATAGGACTTCTAATGAAATACGAGTTAAGCCGTGAACAACCCGAATACGTTAACGAGGTTCACAGAGATCATGTTACTTCACTTCTCTCTAGTCGGAGTTACCAATCTGTGAATTACAAGTAGACGATGACGTTACTTTCGGAAGAAATCACGCAGAATCGTATTTCTTTGGTCTCATGATTCAGTGAAGCCTGAGGCTGCCATGTTGAGACAGCATCACCGCGATCCCCTGCTGAACGTTTGCAAATCGGTCCAGGTAAACGACTTGGATACGAACGACCTACCAAGGTCGTACGGCCAAGAGGAATTCCTTTCGTTCTTAGTAGTCTCACCTGGTTGTCACGTAAGCCAGAGAGAAACAGAGAGAAGCCGATGGAGCTGGTTTCGCGGACTAAGGTGTGCTCGATTCTGGTCCCTCGACGATTCTTCGGTGATTCATCTGCTTTTTCGTGTCAGTGTTTGTTGCATGCCCGCCATAAGTGTGTCGCCTTAATTCTCGGACTTCGGCCGGGTTACAGGCTCGTTCAAAAGTGTCCTATTTTCCGGACCCTCTAATCAGAGCCTCGAAGTGGTCAGGTTAGGTCAATTACGGCATTTTTCAACGGAGTTTCAGTGAAATTTAATTTGTGCCACCGGGCGGAATCGATACCGTTATTTCGGGATTCTGATTAGAGGCTCTCTAATTCTGAGCATATCTGGCAGGTACCTTAAGCTAGTAATATAGGTTGAGTATAATTATATTATATATGTTATGTGTGTATATTATATGCTATGTGTATATGTTACAGGTGTAATATACATGTGTACAATCATGCGTAATATGCATATGTATAATTATGTTGTACGCAATGTGCATGTGCATAATTACGCGTATAATTATATCATACGTGATATGCATATGTGTAATTAGATGTATAATTATATCACACGCACTGTGCATAATTATGTGATACATAATATGCATATAATAATATGTAAATAATAGTGAAAGTGGTAAAAACATTATTTAATTCAACATTGTCAATATTTATATTGTAAAGATAATATCTTTTCATTAAATACATGTATTTATTCGGTGAAAACGAAAGTGCGATAAGGAGTTAAATATAAAACTTGAAACGTGACGACAGACAAATATTGACGTTTATTTTCTTCCATTTGGTGCGGAATTATTAAAATGATAATAAAAAAAGTAATATTAAATTTTCGATTATATTTAATTACATTGTAATTTTCAATTATATTCAATTATACCTCAGTTGCCAATTATATTCAATTATATAAAAATGTTCAATTACGTTCAATTATATTATAATTTCAATTATATTCAATTATATAAAAATGTTCAACTACGTTCAATTATATCATAATTTCAATTATATTCAATTATATAAAAATTTCCAATTACATTCAATTATATTATAATTTCAGTTATATTCAATTATATAAAAATGTTCAACTACGTTCAATTATATTATAATTTCAATTATATTCAATTATATAAAAATGTTCAACTACGTTCAATTATATCATAGTTTCAATTATACTGAATTATATAAAAATTTTTAATTACATTCATATCATAACGTTCAATAACCATTTTCAGGTCATTACTGTCACTAATGAAAACAATACGATTTCTCTTTTTTGTGTATGAAGAAGCCTACCAGGATTCATTGCACCCGCAGTAACAGAGTCATTGAATTTCTGTCATTTCGTACTCTCATTTTATTCAATTCGTTCCACGATACAGTTCTCATAGCAGTCGCGGGTGGTATTGTGCGAACAATAGAGACGTTCATCGATCCGAACACCTCTATTCTAACTTTCCATGTACGTACATACACCCTATGTGACGTGTCCATTTGGCAAACAGCAACTCGAAGATAATACACTAGCTAGGGAAGTCTGTTGATTCAATCGTTTGTGTATCGACAACTCTGTTCAGCTTCAGTTGAATAAATTCCATTATTCCCGATCGGACTCGGTTAGTTACAAATTTTCTGCCAACTTTAGTATTCATTGCTTTTGTTTTTACTGACCCATTGTTAGTTTCTTGGGGTCGTTGCTTTATTAACTGAGAGCTCGTGAATTGACCATTTAGGTGGATTATTGACAATTTCGCGGAGGAAAATGGAGATAAAGGAACCCCCGACAATTGTGTGTTGTCCTTTATATTAAGGATAATTTCATTTGGGGTTACTGTACCTTGTAGCTTGATATTGTACCTTGTGCATGTAGGTATATTTCGTGAATTTGGAACTCTCAGAATTTTCAGAATTTGAGAATTTTTATATTAATATTGCTCAAACTTTTAAATTCTCAAAGGGTCAAATTTGAGAAGTTTTTAAATTCTCAAACTTTCAGTTTTAAATTCTTAAGTTTCTAAATTCTCAAATACTCAAACTCTCAGAAGCTCAAAGTTCCATAAGCTCAAACTCTCAAAGACTCAAAACTCTCAAGGACTCAAGCTTTCAAAGGCTCAAACTCTCAAATACTCAAACTTTCAAAGACTCCAACCTCTCAAGGGTTCAATCTCTCAAAGACCCAAATTCTCAAAGACTCCAAACTCTCAAGGACTCAAGCTCTCAAAGGCTTAAACTCTCAAAGACTCAACACTCTCAAAGGTTCAAACTCTCAAGGGTTCAATCTCTCAATGACTCAAAACTCTCAAGGACTCAAGCTCTCAAAGGCTTAAACTCTCAAAGACTCAACACTCTCAAAGGCTCAAACTCTCAAGGACTCCAAACTCTCAAAGGCTCAAACTCTCAAGGACTCAAACTCTCAAAGACTCCAAACTCTCAAAGGCTCAAACTCTCAAGGACTCAAGCTCTTGAAGGCTTAAACTCTCGAATACTCAAACTCTCAAGGATTTCAAACTCTCAAAGACTCAAACTCTCAAAGGCTCAAACTCTCAAGGACTCCAAACTCTCAAAGACTCAAACTCTCATAGATTGAAACTCTCAGAGTCTCAAAGACTTAAATTCCCAAATTCTCAAATTCTCAAAGTCTCAATTTTGAATTCTCCTAATTTCATAGTCTCAAATTCTCAAATTCTAAGTTCGTACATCCCAAAAGTTCTATCGTTCTCAAGTTCTCAAACACTCAAATTCTCCCCAATTTCCAAATCTCCAAATTCCGCGTCCGACATGACACGTGCAAGTGCTATCCCCATCACGTGTAATCGCAATCCCCCTCGCAGCTCACAATAGCACTGCATATTCCGCAAGGGTTAGACTCGTAATTAAACGTTGGTAAATGCTGAATTGAATGAGCGCCGACACGAGATACGGTGATAAGTATCAGACAGCTTGATAAGTTGCCGTACAATGGCGAAGAAGAACTTACATGCGCGTGTATCGCGTAAGTAACGGGTTCTAGGGGTCTCATTTTTCTTTTCTTTTTTCGAACAATCAGGTGATCGCGCCAAGATACATCACGACGCGTCGTTGAGCACGTTACGCTGATGTGGCAGTTGTTTGTCAGACAATTGTTCCTTCCGGAAATTTGTATTCGTGCGGACCCTCGTGGTTGTTTTCAACGGTGAATCCGGTTCCGATATCGGTCGCACGGATATTTATACGACCGGGGGATAAAAATCAAGGATTTCGTTTCCGTTTTTTCTTTCATATTTAGCACGCTCTACTTATTGCTGGTTGAATGTTTACGTTGCTTTTATTTCGTCAGATTCGTGCATGTTTGTGTATGTTTGTTTATTTAGTATTATTGGTGTCAACACTCTGAGAGAAGTGGAGGATTCATTGGGAGGTTCTGCTGAGTCAGAAGAGGTTAGGTTATGTTATGGTTGAGTTATTTAATATTATCAGTGTCAATACTCTGAGTAATGTGGAGGGTTCAATGAGAGGCTCTGATAAATTAGGTTAAGTTGGGTTTTGGTTAGGTTAGGTTTAGTTATCAATGACAACACTCTGAGTAATGTGGAGGTTTATGGGAGGCCCTGCTAAATTAGGTTAGGTTGTGTTACGGTTAGATTAGGTTTACTCAATATTATCAGTGTCAATACTTTGAGTAAAGTGAAGGTACAATAGGAAGCGCTGCTAAATTAGATTAGGTTGGGTTATGGTCAGGTTAGGTTATTCAATGTTATCAGTATTAGCACTTTGAGTAGTGTGAAGGTTTCAATGGAAGATTATGATAAATTAAATCAAGTTATATTAGGTTATGGCTATTTAATCTTATCAGCCTCAATACTCTGAGTAAAGTGGAGTATTCAGTGTGAGGCTAAATTAAGTTAGGTTGGGTTATGGTTAGGTTAGATTTATTCAATGTTATCAGTCCTAACATTCTGAGTAGTGTGAAGGTTAGAATGTGTTTCACATTTTAATGCAGCATT
The DNA here is from genome assembly GCF_050947335.1 of Megachile rotundata. Taxonomy (NCBI): domain Eukaryota; kingdom Metazoa; phylum Arthropoda; class Insecta; order Hymenoptera; family Megachilidae; genus Megachile; species Megachile rotundata. The sequence goes on from NC_134984.1 coordinate 14,982,742, forward strand.
TTATTAATTGAAATTATTGAAAGCAAGTGCCAGTCAGAAAATGAGATTCCTTTATGTGAAATCGTTTTGAGATCTTTCTAGGTCAATTAATAACACCTGTTCAATTAATAACACAGTTAAATGGTGTACCCCGAACGTTCTTGTATTTTTATGTCTTCAATTTTGTACATTTCCAAATTTCTAAGTTCTGCTTATTTTCTCAAGGAAGGTTACGTTACACCCGAGTGTACATATTACATACGCTATACAGGGAAGATAGTGTTTAATTAAGAGAAATCGCGAGAAAATTCGTGTCTCGTACAATGGAGAATTCTTAACGATGAACTATTTTCATTCGATTATAAAGATGGAAAAAAACAAGCAATTAATATAATTCTAACGTTAGAACTTTAAACAATCTTTTATCTAAACTCTATTTTAATAACAAACGTTTTATAAGTAATCAACTGATATGCAGCCAACGAATAAAGGAAACTTAATTTGTACATTACACGCATAAACTTCATGATTAATAGTTCTTAATATATTCTTAACGCGAAACAGTGCAATATAAGTACGTGAATCGGAAACGGCTTTATTCGAGTATCATAAAGCGGAAGTGGACGTCTCCTTTCACTTCTACACACGTGTCCCGTAACGTGTAACACATATCAATGTAATAATTAATGAACAGACAAAGAAAATTCACTGAAAATTATACGTATTCGTTGCAGACTCTGGACTTCGACAGAGATGGCCTGACGAAGCTGAAGAAAGCGATCAAAGCTATTCACAACTCTGGAAACGGTGAGCATCGATGAACAATTTTTCATCGAATGAAACTTTCTGATTTTTCCCTCTTACTTTCTTGAACGCCGTTAACGCGAGATTTATTCTGCACGCGAATAACGGGAAGAGTTTTCTCCGCTTTCACGGTGCGGGAAAAAGACAGCAGATTCCTGAATTTCTAATTTTCCAAAAGTTCTCCGATTCTTAAAGTTTCAACTTATTAAGTATTAAAACAGCTGTATTCGCTTCAGCTGGTAATACGAGAGTTAACTAGGTTACTCGATTCAGAAGTTGAATTTTTATTTATTTTAATTTGCAGCGCACGTCGATAATGAAGTATACCTTGGAAGGGCGCTGGAAAGGCTGGGAGATGCCGCCTTGAAAGAACAGGAACCGGATATCGGTGCTGCGTTCTTGAAGTTCGCGGTCGTCACAAAGGAACTGAGTGCTCTGATGAAGACTTTGGTGTGTACGAATAATACATCTTTGATTTAACCTTCCACTCTACTACAACTTATAAATTAATTTCATTCTAAGTCTTCACTTTTAAATCTAATATTTCATTTGCAAACTTGAGAATGAAGAATCTTGCAATGATCAAAATTTCTACCTCTGAACATTCGAGTCTGCATCTTCCTAACTCTGCAACTTTGCACCGATTCCTATTTATAACTCCTCAAGTATAACATTCCAGTTGATTGCTACAGTTAGTGTTTAATGTCCAAATATGAATGGACCACATTTCTTATCTAAACAGTTCCGTTCTCTAATTAGCACGTTTGTAAACAGATGCAGAACATCAACAACATCGTGATGTTCCCTCTGGACTCCGTGCTGAAGGGAGACCTGAGAGGTGTGAAAGGTGACTTGAAGAGGCCGTTTGAGAAGGCGTGGAAGGATTACGAGGCTAAATACGCGAAAATCGAGAAGGAGAAGAAACAACACGCGAAAGAGGCTGGCCTCATTCGGACGGAAATCACGCCCGCCGAGATTGCTGATGAGATGGAGAAGGAGAGAAGATTGTTTCAATTGCAAATGTGCGAGGTGAGGCTCTAAGCAAAGCATCTGGAACGAACAACAGTGATCCTCATATTCGTTTGTTTGTTCAACCTTTTCTCTAAAGCGTTTATCGTTGTACGATTATTGCGAATCGCTTTAAAATATTCACGAAGCTTTCTAAGAAGAGGATTATGACTATGCATTGTATCTTATATTGCTATGTATTATGGAAACTTTGAGTCAACAGACATTGTATATTTTAAGATTTTCACAATTAATTGTATATTGTTATGTTGTTAGTTGCATCCGACTCACGTGGTGCTATTTTAATACTTAGGGAGGGAGTTTTCAGTATATGTTTTCTTTTTGCAGTACCTCATAAAAGTAAATGAAATTAAGACGAAGAAAGGAATTGAATTGCTTCAGCATCTAGTCGAGTATTATCACGCACAAACCAAGTAAGTTAATTAGTTAAAAACAAATCAAATGTCTATCATAGAGTAGCAATGAACATTTTAGTTACTAATAAGTGGGTTAATAATTGTCAAATCTTTGCAGTTATTTTCAAGACGGCCTAAAAACTATTGAACATTTTGGTTCATACGTGGCGGATCTCAGCGTGAAATTACAAAAAATTAGGCAAACACAAGACGAAGAAAGAAGACGTTTAACGGAACTCAGAAATCTGTTGAGAAGCTCAGGTTGCGATAAAGAGGTAAAAGCAAACTTTGATTATATATTACTCATTTACTTCACAGTGACGTGACTCAAAAACCACACTTTATGATTGTCATATCGTTTAATGCGATAATAATATTCATAATTGTGTATCTTTTAGTTAAATGTAAACGCGAATGCAGGCTATTCGCTTCACCAGTTACAAGGGGATAAACAGCATGGTGTTACTCGATCAGGACATCTGTTAAAAAAAAGCGAGGGAAAAATGAGGAGAGTATGGCAGAAACGGAGGTGCGCAGTTCAAGCAGAAGGTTATCTAGATATCTGTCACGCGGATGAAAATAAACCACCTACTCGGGTGAATCTGTTGACCTGTCAAATCAAGCTAGTTCCAGATGACAAACGGGGCTTTGATCTCATTAGTTGTAAGTTCTGGTACTATTCGCTGCAAAGCTCGTTTACTATTAAGTTGTTCACATTTTCAACATCTTGCATATTCCAGTTGCATTATACTGATTTCTTAGTGTAAGATTTTTTATATATTTTTAGCTAGTGAGCGAGAAAGTAGTTTTATAATAAATGTAAATTCATTTATCTGCAGACAACAGAACCTACCACTTCCAAGCAGAAGACGAAGCAGACCAACGAGCGTGGATGTCTGTTTTGGTCAACTGTAAGGAACGTGCGCTGCTCCGAGCATTTGACGCCAGCGGAAAAGCGGAAGCTGGGAGCGGAAATCCAAGTTTAGTCGAACTTCAACAGGCTGTAATTCGTTGTGTCATGAGGTTACCCGGAAACGATCAGTGCTGTGATTGCTCCTCGCAAAATGGTAAAGATGTCAATTTTTGCTTATTAGGTGGAATGTTTCCTTTACATAAGCTATGTAGTTTATGAGTGAACTTTCAATAAATACATCATTTTTGTTTGACAGATGCCACGTGGCTTTCTACGAATTTCGGTATAATCGTGTGCATAGAATGTAGTGGAATTCATCGAGATTTGGGAGTGCACATATCGCGAATACAATCCTTGACATTGGACAATGTGGGTACTGCTCAGCTACTTCTTGCACGAAACATGACTAACCAAGCGTTTAACGAAGTAATGGAAGCAACGTTACATCATAATCACAAACCAACGCCTACGTCAACAATGTATGTAAAATTATTCATACTCTAGTGTTAATACATTATCAGGATATGTAGAAGAATTAATTTGAATGTTCTCTGAATTATACAGGGAAGAAAGATACGACTTTATAAGGGCAAAATACGTGGATAAAAGATACGTGATGAATACATGCGCGGATGAACGGGATCTCCTCTCTGATTTAGAGCACGCTGTTAATAATCGTGATTTGCAGCAACTTCTGCAAGTTTATGCTGAAAACGTGGATCTGGCAGCACCTTTGCCGACATCGGTAAGATTAACTATTTACGATCATATCAGTACTTATAGTCTTGAAGATGTAGTAGATAAAAAAAGACATTTCCAATGCGTTTATTTTTATTTAAACTATGTCTCTTCTTTACAGGACGTAGGCGAAACGGCGTTACATTTAGCTATTTTGCGAGAAATGGGAAACAGTTTGCACATCGTCGATTTTCTTGTGCAAAATATGTCGACAGGTGGTATAGACAGAACTACCATTGATGGTGAAACAGCGTTACATCTTTGCGCGAGGCACGACAGGGCAGAAGCAATGAAATTATTACTACGGGCAGGTGCTGACCCAACACATCGAAATAAGCAAGATAAAACACCGTTGGACATTGCACAAGAAATGGGTCATCATACTTGTAAAGAACTGGTAAGGGATTATATAACCATTATGAGTTGTTGCAGATGAAATGTATTTTATATTTGTTATAGTTTTACTACGTAATATCAGTTATTTGTAATGGCAGAAATTTGTAAACATTTATTATAATAATTTCATGTTAAACACTAAATAAACTTTAATAACATTCGTATGTTTTTACACATTCTTAGTTAAGTCACGCTTTACAAAGACAAAAAACATTGTTCGACAACGTGAACATCGACTGGAATCTTTCGCACGATGAAGGCTCTACCGATTTCTCTGACGATGAAACAATAATAGAGGACAGAGTATGTTGAACTGACAATAATAGAAACGTAATCTATTTTAACTATTTGTTCATAACTTATTTCATTTTGTTTAATTCTAGAACGGATGCTTAACACCGGAGAAAAAATCTCGTAGTAGACCACCTTCCTATGTTGGTGGCGGTGGTAGTGGTGGTGGTGCTGGGTCAGGAGACTCACCAGTGACATTACGCAGTCGAAGTAGCACTTGTGACAGCTTGCAAAGTGGTTCTTCACCGAGTTCCTCAACGAATAGACAACAGATGCCTCCACCACCACCTCCGCAGTCGAGGAAACCTGTTGCTGGTATGTGTTATGAGTTTAACATTAAATGTTTCAAACATGGCAGTGACAATAAAAAGAAAGAGTACTTGAAAGAAAGTGTTTGTTAAGAAGCAGCACGTGTAGATGTTTGATTACTCATTAGAGTAATGTTTGTGTTTCAGTACCTGCACCCATGGCGCCAGATATTTCAGTCAATATGCACGGGTCATTGAAGAAACGCGTAGCACCTCCACCACCACCGGCCGGAAGTACAGGTGGTATATCCTCCTCTCATTATGGTACACTACCTTCGTCCGCGTCCTTAGCAGCGTCAACGCATAGCCGTACAACGAGTGAACCGATCTTAGCTGGGCATTCTTTACACACTCTACCACATGCGTTAAATACATTAAACAGTCAACATCATAAAAGATCGCCCAGTGGAGATTCTTCAACGGGACACGGTGCGTTTGAAAATTCACACAAACTTCTTCTTCTCTATAAACTGTCCGCCCGATTCGAATAAACTTTGAACAATCCAATCCGTCTTGTTTACGATCTTTATTCAACTTTGTCTGTTCGTTAGGCACAGACAAGGTGAACAGTTCAACGCTCCAGAGACCAAGGAATCCACCGCCACCTGCTCCATCGGGTATCAACTCATCCAGACTGAGCAATGGACGTAGCAGCGAGTCGTTAAGTTCCATGTGCTCGGATCACGGTCTGGGTAATCCTATCCCACCTCCACGCAAGGTAAGTTACAACAATATTATGAATATTTACACGAGATAGAGTAATGATAAAAATACAGAACTGTTTCTAACGTACAGGGTTGTTGAGACATAACATAATTCTTTAAATACTTGACAAATGTAAGTTACACCAATACACAATATATAATCATCTTTATTTACATAATTTTAGATATATATTATGAGTATTGTGAAAGATTTAAATTTACATAATACAATTTTCTACTTATATAACTATGGTACGAAGAAGAAAAAATGAAAATGTTTATTTTTAATGGATTTAATTATAAGTCAGGTAGTTGGTATAATTTACATGAATTTTAATGGAACAGTTATGCACACTTAAAATGACAATCGTCTTTTTAAATGATCCTGCACATACTAGGTTGAGTAATCTCATTTGGATATTTAAATAGAATCTTTATCTTTTATAATAATAGTAGACAGTTTTTCACAACTGTTTCTCTATAACTTAGGATAAATTCTGAATGAAGTCATTACTCAACCTAAGATTCTGAATCAAAGAAATCGAGAAACGATTATGTATTTACATTGCTTTCGTATACGCATTTCGAAAGGGTTAAACATTGTTACACTTTGAAGCGAATGTTTTATTTGGAACTTTTTTTGGCACATATCAGTCATCGGGGCAGTAGATATCTAACATCACCATAAACGCCACGTATGTGTATGTATATACATCCATTTCGAGTAACAATCGTTCATCTAACATACATACTAACTATCAGAAATGTTGACTAACACGATGTTAATCCCATCACTGTATCCCACGTAGTAGTTAACAAATAGTTTATCGTTGATTCTTTTTTGTGTTTTTTTTTTTAGAGACATTTTAATATTTTGTATACACCATGTTAATCACATGTTATCTGTGATTTAATATTCTTATGCATTCATCAAATTATGGATCATCATGTTTTCGTCATATTTCATCGTTGTTAGACCTTTGCAATGATACATTGCACATTCACTATTCCTATGTTGCATAAATCATTCGTTCGTGTCATTTCAGAAACTAACCGGAGCAAAATCGGAATTATAGAGTTTTAATTTTGTCAATGAAAAGTTTATTATTGATGTATGAAATAATTGTCTGATATTTATATTAAAAAATTATTTCATTTCTAAATTTGCATTTTATAGTTTCAATCTTTATGTAATAAAAATGCTATGAAGTGACAATTGGTGCAATAAAGTTTCTTTGTGAAAATTATAGTGTCAGAAGGTTTCTTTGTACACTTTAGTAAGATTTAGCATTGTATAATTTTAATATACAAAAATAAATATGTACATTATTTTGTTGAAAAGTGTGTTGACTGTTGGGGAAGGAATAACTTATTTAATAATATTCTATTAACAATGAATTAAGAATTAATTATTACAGGCTAACTGATTGTTAATTTCAAAAATTGTTAATGTAAAATTTTTATTGCTTCATTGAATAAGCATTTATAATTAAAGAAAATGTATTTGAATAATTTTGAATAATTCATGCTTTTGAAGATCATCAGTGTACAATATATTTCACTGTTATTTAAAACTTAGAGCATAAGTTTATTTCAGATTTTACATAGTAGTCAAATTGTTTCTGTTCAAATAACAAATATTACTTGTCTACTACCTTTCTCTATGACAATTATACAGTGTTGGTATTCTAATGAAGTGTACAGAAAATCCGTTGATTGGCTATGAATGAAAAGATATGGTTTCAACTGAAAGAAAAGAGAAAGTCGAGACAGTTAGACATTGCATGTATTTCAAAAACAGTGCTTTATGGTTTTGTCATTAACCATTGTTGGTACAGCGAAGGGACCGGTCCAGGCTAGAGAGCTACGCCGAGGAGCCTTCATCTTTGCTCCCAAATCTGAATCTGGTAAACATCAGCCATCCCACATTACAATTTGCTACACTTGAAATGTTTTTTATAGTTTTATACAAGAGCAAGAAAGTAATTGGAATCATTTTTCAGTTCATTTAATAATATTCTTCCACTAAAATATATAGGGCTATTCAGAGACAAATCCAGAAGCATTATCAGTAGTACATTTTTGGTACAATTTGATTGTACTTCATAATAACATGTGTAATGTGGTAAAATTAGGTGTAGTAATTTTATTTTACAATTACAATATTGCCCTGGATCTGTCACTGAGGTGCTTTAGATATATGTGACTAAATATGTGAGTATATTTTGTAAATGTAAATGGAAAACAAAATGATTTATTTTACATTAAATGAAGTATTTTTTCTAGCTTTGACCAAGGATATTTTTACAAATGGAATATAATGTAGTGCATGTGAAAATGTAGTTCAAATAAAAAATTTTGATTTTTTTCTTAAAATATAGTTTTGTAATTTTCATCTATTTTTGTAAAAACAGTATACATACAAATTTTTATCTTTTAATCAATACATTGTTTTTACAGTTTTTGATCAAGATGAATAACTGACTAAATAAAAAGGAAATAATTTATTTTGAATAATAATAATGAACAAGAAATACAAGTAATGTCGAAGTTTCAAGTGTAGCAAAACTTTGCATGATCAGTCGTGCTGTCCGTAACCATCGTTCTTCCATGTCAATGCTTTGGGTATAATAATTTCTAATAAACATTAACGTTTTCTTTCTTGTCGTTTACTTTTGGTTCGTCGACATTCTCGTTGTAATACCTTTTGTTTGGTTTCGTTCGAGATTAATTCGCTTTCTGGATTTCTATAACACGTTTGTACAATTAATGATAAAAACATTTAATCAGAACAATTAATACTCGTGTAAGTAATGTTCGTGTTTCTTGTGTACAGAGTGCTTCTTTCAAAGTGGACCACACGATTATTTCTAAAATTATTCATTTCGAAAAGTTCATTGAAGTGAAATTAGCTTCTTGAAATAATTTTTCAATAACAAATAATTTCGGAAATAATTACATGTTTCATTTTAAATGGAACACTCTGTATATCATGTAACAGTTTTAGCTGTTAATATTACGTTGTCATTAACCTTTGAACGGCCGGGTCATTTACGACCCATATTGTCTGCTTCAGAAATGCAAAAATGATCAAATGTTTATTCTTTACAAAGAGATGAAAAAAAATATTTTAAAAAGTTCTTTGAAGTATTTATTAAAGAATTTTTAAATGATAATTAATGACATAGCAAAGTAAATAATTTCAACTCTTTTTTATTTCAAAAATTAAATTAATGAAAAATATTTGTTTACTACAGTAATATTTCTGTGTCAGACAAATAATATTTATTTCGCCGTTTAAAATTATCTTCATTTGTGTATTACAAGAAAACTTATTTGAACGTTTCTATTATAATTAGCCATACCTCGCCTATCTTCCACTTCGTACGTTTAATCCTTAAAATTGGATATTGCAGGCATGAAATTAATGTGTACCATTGGAAATTCTAGTTTTTATTCGTTTACGTAATTAGATAAGAGAGTGAACTATAGAGATTTATTTAATATTTTATTTTTTTAGCAAATTCATTATTACGAAATTATTTTTATAGTAAATCATATACATAATTTGTAGTACACTTACAATATTTAGTACATACGGTTCATGTGCCTAGTTAATATTGTAGGTAATAGGTACATATGTTGTAATTATGTATATACATGTACCATAGATTATAGGATATTTACAGTTATTTATCATTTTTAGTGAACAACAATACTCTCCTCTTTAAGTTACAATTACAAATACAACACATTGCGTACGGTTGTAACATTTATTTTTAATGCCTCCCTGTATAGGAGACTTTCGTTATATTACCATAGATGGAGCTGCAGGGGATATTAGTAAACAATAACCTTCTGAAAACACTTCAAAATTTTCCAAGTTTTCAAATATTGGTCTAATTCTAGTTTCTATTAAACCTTAGACATTAAATAAATTTGCTAAACAACTTTGTTAACCAAACAAAAATTAAAATAACCCTGTACGCAATGTGTTAATGTCCCAATACATAAAAACACAAATCCCTCAAATTCCAGCCCCCCATGCATGACACACTAATCACAGTAAAACAAAACTCGGAACCAAAAACTATTCAATTAATCGTGCACGGTCTGCATATACAGTCTTGAAAAAGTTCGTCTACTCTCCTCTTCTATTTCTATCTCTCCATCTAGAATTTCCAATATCGAGCTGACCTCGCTGAAGGAGGCATTCTTCGTACGCGATCGGCTCGCGATTGAGGGTTCGTTTATATCAAACGTACAAATACTTGCTCTCCATTGACCTCGGCAAAATTCCTGAATGTTCAACTTTACCGATATGGGGCAGGAATTTGTTCGTCCAATTTAAACTATGATCGTATACAAAGGTTTATAAACTTTCGTTTGGGTAGTGCTATGACGTAATAAAAGAGTGATAAAAAAATAGCCTATTAGTCAAAACTATTATACGTAAATTTAAAACTTGCCGCCATCTGAGATCACCACCTGGCGGCGACCAATCAGAAGCGCGAACAAAGTTCCCACTCACTGTGTCACCTGTCAACCTCTTAGCAAATTGTATTTAAATAATAAAAGATATTATCGTGTATAAAAATGAAATTAACAATAAAACTCTGACATAAATAGCTTGTTCTTATATCACTGTTGATTGTTGCGTCGTAGTGTTGTTCGTGGTCATTTTACGGAACGCTATCCCCACTTCCGAAGTTCGTAAATCTGCATATGCGATTATGGTGTAAACGTACCCTAATGCTCTCACGAATAAAGAGTGCTTGCTTCGACCATGGAAGACAAAGAATGGACGTTCGCGTTCGCAGCTTCTGATTTTAACCTTGATTTCTCGCGATGTTTACCATTTTAGCCAACCTCTTCGATGTTGACCGGGTTACGACGTTGTAAAGCGTTGTACGACTGCGAGGCAGACAACGAGGACGAATTGTCCTTTCGTGAAGGCGAAGTTATCATCGTGACGAACGAACAGACCGACGATGACAATTGGATGGAAGGTGCACTCGAAAGGGCCCCGGAACGAAGAGGAATGTTCCCGATCAGTTTCGTTCACATGTTACATGATTAACATTCGGTAAGTCTGAACTCGTTGGCAAGTGTTTACAGTACTGCCAGCTCCGCGAGTGTCGCTAGCCTTGGTAGGAAGTCTTGGATAAGGAAGACGAAGGATTGAAGATTATGACACACGTTTATGAACGATGAATAACCTCTTGGCATCTCTAACGTTCGTGAAAAATTTATGGACGCACAATTTCGCATACTCTGAGAAGTGGATTTATTTGATGGATATTGCATTTTCGAGAAAATTCGTCGAGAGGTATTCGCATTGTTTATAAAAAGTCGTAGACTTTGCAAAAAGTTTATACTCGTTCCATGTATAAAATTTCTAAATTTCAATAATGCTGAATTTGTAACTTTTAGAATATTTAAATTTGAATATTTAGTAACGTAATAGAGAAAATTTATTTCATACACTTGATGAACAAGTGTATTTGTTTTTTTTTCTCGTACTGTCATTTTAAAATTTATGTAATGCATTACGGATACTTTTTGACTAATTTTCATATTTCTTTATTGATGAGTCAATTCCTTTTTGAGTTCAATGTCATCCGATTAAAATTTAGGAGTATTGAACTTAACCTAAAAGTACATTTTACAAAAGATTCTTGTACAGTAGACTCCCGCCATTTTTACACCATCTTCTGTAAATACAATGACAGTTTACTGCAATAAAAAAACACAAACAAATTTATATCGGGATATACAAAATTAAACATTCTTCAGAATGTAAAATTAGCAAATTTACAAAATGATCAAACTACAAATGTCTGTTTATTTCACAGAACAATTTTAATTGAAATTCACTATATCGAGAGGGTCAAACAAAATAATAGAATCAAATAGAAATCATTTGCAAAGTCAAATTATTATTGGGTGCATTTTTGATCTCCATCAGACTATAGTTTCAAATTTTTTTTTACTTGAAAATGCGAACAGAGAAATCCAGAAATCGCGTGAAGTCGTTGAGAGTGCCAGAGGAAAGAAAAGAGATAAAATTGAAAGGGTTTTCATGTAGATCGATCCAGACAAGCCGAGATCGAAGACTGGAGACGATTCGCGGTTCGATGTTTCAGGGCCGATGCTAAACAATAAATGTGATATAAGATATATTTCAGTATAAATTAAATTAGCATTACGGATCGGATTTAAACTAACAAATTTCTCTACGCTGAAGCTATGATACTGTTGTAACACGTGCTTTCTCGTAGTCGAACATACGATGTTAACACCTTGACGGTTATTCTTATGTGTCCATTATAACATTTCATAATAAGTATTTATTTCTTTTCTATCAGGTATTAATTACAATTTAAAATTTAATATAATAATTTTACTGCGGATGTTAGATTTTGACATGTTAACATATTATTATTTTAATTATAAATATTTGATGTTTACAATTCTAATACATTGGTGATCAAGGTATTTAATTTTGTAAATTAAAGTGGCACTGTGTAAGAAAATATTTATATTAAAAAATTAATTTCTTGTACTTCTTGCACTGTGTCAATAATGTAGAAGTCAAATTGAAATTTTTGATTCAAGAATTGATTATGCTCTACTTGGATTATGTTTAACTTAACGATAAGTGTTAAAATTGTATTTAAGTCTGTATATAACCGTCAAGGTGTTAATCATCAAAGTATTGTCCATCGTGAATATCACGGTAATTCGTTTGTAACGAGTTACAGCGGATACTGGTTTATCTTGCTGCTAGAGTGTATCGATTCTACTACGTAGAATAAGTTAATCGAATTATATGCACAATTTCGAGGATACAGGATGAACAAACTCGCGAGTATGAATGAGTGTGAGCATACGCGTGCGTGTGTGTTATATATACGTTTCCGTATACGCGTGAGATGAGAGTAATGAAAGATGAATAATTCAGTCTCTGATTTGTCGCATGTCCTTCAGAATAATCTGGCGCACATTTCTTTTCTGTACTGCCAACGCTGAGTATACTCTATACATGTTTCTCGCCGATTTCTGGCGAAAGAAGTGAAAAATAATAGGAGTTCTCGTGATAAGATATAAATCTATAGCATACAAATTTGTTGCGTATTAAATGCTGCGTTTTGGAACATCTGACGTGTTTTTATAACGATGGAAGTATCAATTGTCAATCTCTAACTTAAAACTTGGAGAAAATTATTATATAAACCCTCCATTAATATTATTAATTTTTAATAGAAAATGGTTGACTAATTTTTACACATATCAATTGTAATATGATTTTATGACATAAAAATATCACTAAACACCACATGTGATATGTCAATTTGAAGATTGAAGTTCCAAGAAAATAACTATGCAAACTTTTCCATAATTTCTTTAATACAAAATGGCTGACTGCTGACTATAACAGTGACTACTTTTCATCTAATCTGCTATAAGTCCTTATGTTACCAAATCACGTCAGATATTTCTAAATTCATCATCCAGTACGCAGCAATCTAATAAAAAAATGGTCCTCATAAGGACATACAATGTGAGACATTAAATATTGCATGACACCGATAGTATTATTAGCGTATTCGACTTCTAAGCATCACCGTCGTTACGAGCGTATGTACATTTTTGTAATGCCATATTATTTGTTAGTATGTATATATCATTGTATACATATGTCTATGTACATGTGTATATAAGTGCATATATAGGTTGTGTCGAAAAATATGTACGCCATGAAAACTGTCCACAAGAGTGACAAAAGAAATCGAAAATATTTAAACTCTTCCACTAGGACCTGCTTAATTACCATAGCTTAGAAATATAATATACTAACACAGTTTTATAATTTTTACATATTTAATGTTTCTTACTTAAAAAAAAGTTTCTGTTGGGAAAAAGTGAAGGGAATAATATTAATAAGATATAGTATCTTGTCTTATATTCCATCTTATGTTACATTTCAAGACAAGATTCAATTTCGCGCGCGCGCCCGGTGCATGCGCAGTACACAACGCAATAAACTGACACTGGTAAAGGACTTTTCGATTTCTTTTGAATTTACAGCAATTTTTGTGGTGCACATTTTTGTTCAAAACATCTTGTATATATGTACATGTACATACATGTATACATATTGTGAAATAGAATTATAAAGTTAAAAATTTATTAGTCATTAAGTATATATATACATATGTATGTATGTATATGTATACTTAACAAAGAAAAGAATATAAGGACGGAGTATAGAGGTATGCGTGTTGCGACTAAATGAGATTTATGCGCCGGAAGCGAATTAAAGTTTATATTATTATTTTACTTGTATACACAAGACCAAAGAGGCGTTTTTACCAGCGAAAAGAAGCTCAATCTAATATAATTTGTCTACGTGATTATAAATTTACCATTCGTTTTATGTATTTTTTCACGTTGACTGTGCTTGTTTCATTTTATTTAAAAATATTTGCAGGTACTTCACCAAATATGTTATTTAACTGCTCTTAAGGGAGTGACTTAACATTCAATTTATCTTCCAAACAATTTTATTTGAAAGATTTTATTTTCCTGAAACATAAAAGTGTTCATTTTAAAATGAACTTCATAAAATGAAGTTTGAAATGAATTTCATAATAAAACAAAATCATACAAGAAAATATAGTTTGTAGTAAAATTGACAAAACTACAAGAAAGTTAATTTTGATAAATTGAAAATAGAGTTTTAATTTTTTCTAACTGCAGCTCCCTTAAAAGCAGAACGCGATTCGGTGCAACATTGTCAGATAAATAGTCAAGTCGCTGTGTAATGCCAATCTGTAATATAAAAAGAAACAGCGGTGAAGAATAAGAGGGAAGAACAATCTAATATTCTAATCCATCTAGCATTAAGCTGCCTTTCACTCTTTGTTTATAAGATCCTCTGCAGTCTTTCGCGTAAACTGTAATGGCGTCCGCGTCGAAAGAACGCAGAGGATCGTATCGTTGGTCAGTGTACATATGTGTATAGAGTAAATGAGCGAAATCGAGAGAAAGAAGAATCGATGTTTATACTGCTAAGCATACGATAACGTACAATCTTAAGTATGTGTATTATACGGATATATTTAAAGAAACAAGCGACGTCGATAATTTGCGAAGTGGCTCCTGTTTCTCGCGAGGAACGATTATTAAAATCTATATACTTATTAAAAATTGAATCTTTTATGAACTATAGAATCAGGAGGTATAGAAAATGTTCGCGAAGTTGAAAAGAAGAAAAACTTTAGAGTATATTAAAATAATTACTGTAAAATGTAAAAATATGTAACTAATTGATAATATTATACATATTGATTATAGCAATATACATATTCGCATATGTATATTCAAAGAAGTATTTGGAAATTTTTCACACACCCCATACATACGAGAATTGTATAAGAATTGGGGTGTAAGTTTTTTATTTTCATGTTGCAAAGTGATTAAAGCTATCTGCCAAAAAAATACGTAATGTCTTTTCATTTGCGATGTATGAAGATGAAAGATAGATTCAAAGAATGACAATAAACGAAAAATTGTAACACAATTGTATCTTTCTCTTGTATTTCGTTGCAACATATGGTACTTTATTGTGATAATTTTGTAAGGAATATTCGTTTATAACGAGCTCGTATCGAGTTCAGAAATATTTGAATACCAAAAATAACGTGATACAGAAACGAGTCTGCAAAATGAATCTCCCGTTCACGTTACAGTCTTTCAAAACCCTCATCTGGGAAATTTCTTTTTTACTGCATATTTTGTATTGCGATGGTTGCTTAAAATTTTGTTCTGTGATAAATTGTTTAAATATTCACCGAGGAAGATTGAATTGGCACATGACAGAATAGAATAGAATCTTTAGTTACCTTCATTTACTGGAACTACTTGCAAACTATTGTTAATTTAAATCTGATTGAATCAGTTACGCAATGAGTTTCACTGTATAATACTTTTAATCGATGAACTTGAGATTTCAAGATGAAAACTAAATCACGTAAAATTGAGGAAAAGTATATATTCATTCGATAAAACGAAATATTGGTCCACGAAACAGTATTTTAATTGTTCGTATTTGTATCTGAGAGATACTAGTTGCGTCCACCGAGTATAAATTGTAAATTTGACAAAATTATTAACAAGTTGACCAAAAATACACGAATAAAAAACGAGAAAGAAAGTAAGGATTCTATTAAGAAATATTCGATGAAAAGTTACCGCCTTATTAGCGAAAACCAATATGGAGGATTCTCGGCGAGAAACAGGGGCCGCGGTCGCGCGTCTTGTCCTCTGAACTTACTACATATACTGTATGCATTTAAAGAAAAAAAAAGCGTTAAGTAGATGATAAGTATTTATTACTATTCCGTAGTGACTTGTGCTAGGTGCGAAAAAAAGAAAACGCGCGTAGATACGTGAACGAAGATTCAAATTTTTCTTAATCGTTAGACGATGACGAAATTTCTTGTACCTCTGGCATTTTAACCGAGATTAAACGATGCGTGAAAAAAGGAATAAAAAAAGGGTTGAAATGCGGTCTTCGGCGATATAGAAGCAGGTCTAAATATTGATATTATACGAACGGTAATGTACTAAACGTTTACTGTATCCTCAGCGACTGAATCGCTGCAGAATTGTCCCTCGGACGGTTCACAGACTCTAAAATGTATCGGAAATAAATATCATTTAGAGAACTACAAGAATATATTTTATTTATTGTGGATTCGAAACTGTCCATCCTTCTTTTTGATGTTTTTCTGCGACTTCGTAGCCGTTTGTGTGGTTTAAGAACAGCACTGCGCTGCAGCTATGCATGGCTGAAAAATTATATAGTCGATTAATGTTCTTCAGTATTGTCGAAGATGCTATTATGGTCTTTTCTAGGAAATTATGATCTTTTCTTGTTAGAGATTTGAGACATAGGTGTTCTTAGATTTCATGACTCGTGAATTAGAAATTTTTAACATCTAAGATTTCAACACTGGAAAGTTTAAAATTTCGGAAGTTTGGAAACTTAGGATATCATCGACCCATAAATCAGATATACATAACTTTCACGAGTTACATATGGTGAAATACTTTTTCCTATCTCCTATTTCACTTTTCCCCAAAGAAGATTAAAATGCTTCACGATATACTAAGTACATAAATACACTTCTTATCTGTAATTGTGTTAATAGATTCTGAAGTTACCTTCGGTTTCTCCATGCAACAAGGAGCCAGCATACCAGGTGGAATGTAACTGAAAAAGAAATGTTCTGTATACTAAAATTATAAAAATATATACTAAATAGTATAATATATTCTTTGGTCTATCATTTCAAAATGACGATAAGTTTAATCAATGATATATCCTTCACTAATATTTTTCGTACTGTGATTGAAATGTCATTTTAGAATTTAATTTAACATAAGTAGTTATGAGTAGTTAATTCGATAAAAATATAGAAACCTCAAATTGTATGTGGTATGGTCATCAATGGGAGTATTAGGAGGCTGATAAACGCAGGTTTTGCTATATGACTTTTCTGTTTGATACGATGGTCCTACAGGCTGGTAACTTAATCGCATGATAGTTTCTGCATCCATTGGAATGTCTGATGGTGCATATACACGTATGGGCGCATACGACTCTACGGGTGATTTACAGTCGGTTGGTATATAGGACATTCTGTGAGTAGTGCAACCTGTGACGAATAAATCTGCTTGAGATACATGCTGAATGATACAAATGTCATGAATAGACCTAGAGCAGACGGAAACTTATTCGTTCATGATTTACTAGATCATTCAAAAATATTGCTGAATTATATAGCAAACTACAATAGTATAGCATAATATATTGAATCATAGAAACAGTTACTTTTTAATTTTGTTTAAATTGAGTTTCGAAAACAATTTAATATTTTTTCATTGTAATGAAAAAACTTAAAGAAGAATGAGGGGAATTAAAGAAGAATAGGGAACATCTTGTACATAGCAATTTATGTTTTTAAATATTGTTGGCTTGTTTTGTAAAAAATATAGTAAATATTACGTACATTCCACAGGTGCACATGCAGGGATTAAATTATCTCTAGGACGAACACCAGGTTCGACTTCTATTCGTTTCCACGTGAAATCATGTTTCTGTGTAGTTACATCCTGCATCAACCCCCTGCCTAACATTTGCTTACTGCAAGGTGTAATTGGTTCTTCTGGTTTCACATTCCAGTTACCTAAGAAGCTCATCTAAAATAAATGTACTTGTTTAAAATATGTACAGAAGTTGTATTAATTAATGTAATCTCGTGAGACACTACTTCCATCACACTACTACCACTATCAGATATTACTTTATTCTTAAATATAGTATAGCTATATTCTTAAGCACAGTTATTTTTAAATATAGTACTTAAAGATGTAGTGCAAATATTCCATCTTACTTTGTTAATGGTATCATAAGCAGGTGGACAAGTAGAAAAAGTAATATTCCCAGATGGTACTATCGGATCTCGTCTACCATCTTGTGCTCCGAAGTAACTAAGACGATAAGTTGTGTTTTTATCACTGCAGCATCCGGCATTTAAAATATTTTCGGTTGGAGGAGGGATAATTAGAGAGGGTTTTTCCTGTGAGTGCGGATAGTAACTTAGTTTATACGTTGTACATCCTTCTAATGGTTCGGTAGGCGGTATGTACTCTTGCTTTTTACTCCATGGCTCATCCTGGAATATATTTTATATGATAAACTCTAACTTCTCAAATTTTTAGATTACCAATTTTTTAAAGTCCTTTGTTAGCTGATTTTTAAATTCATATGTCACCTCTTCAAATTCTCAGATTACTCACTCTTCAAATTTTTAGATTACCAATTTTTACATTAGCAAATTTTTAATTTCATATGTTACCACCTCTTCAAACTCTCAGATTACTCACTCTTCAAATTTTTAGATTACCAATTTGTTAAATTTCTACATTAGCAAATTTTTGAATTCATTTATTACCTCTTCAAATTCTCAAATTACTAACTCCCCAAATTTTTAGATTACCAATTTTTAAATTAGCAAATTTAAATACTTACATTAGCAATTTTTAATTTCTTATTTTATCACCTCTTCAGATTACTAACTTTATTTCCGAATTTCTCTACCTTCCCAAATTCCCAAATTTGCAAATTCGAAACCCCAACTAACAACTCTTATTCCCATCCTCAACTATCTACACATTTAGAAATTGTTTAATTTCATTCATTTCGTCCTATGTCCCACTTCTCTCCATTCAGTTTTCCCAACCGACCTCTCACTACGCTTACTTTTATTCCAGTAGGATCATGTGGCCAATAACTAAGTTTGTAGATGGTTTCGTTCTCCAGTGGAATGTCTGACTTGATGTACCTTCGAATGGGCGCAAAAGACTCAGCAGGCGTACGACAACACGTTTCGTAGTAGCTAAGCTTATACGTTGTATCATCTACAAAATATATTATTTTTATAAAATTGTTTCATTTAACTATTGTTAAAAACTTGAGCTCCAAGTTCATTTTTACCGCGCAATGGAGCCGGGTGACAAAATATATTATCCAACGCTTTATAAGCTTGTCTCGTTTTTATGCTCTTCCATGTGTAATCGTGTTTTTGAGTGGTAACATCTTGCATTGGACCTCTACCGAGCCATTGTTTCTCGCATGGTATAATACTAGTTACAGGTTCCACGCACTTGTAATCTAGGTAACTAGACTGAAATAGTAGTACACATATGTAGATTCTAACGAAATTTAGTATGATACCTGCAAGATATGTGGCTGACTCTCGTTATATTGGTTACAAATTTTTAGTGGATATATTTTTCTTGGTAAAGTTTTCTTATTGGTCAAGTCTCAGATTCATAAATTTACAAATTCAGAAAATTTTGCCACATGTAAGATACGTGGCGGACTCTCGTTATATTGCCGGTTACAAGTTTTTAGTGGATATATTTTTCTTGGTAAAGTTTTCTTATTGGTCAAGTCTCAGATTCATAAATTTACAAATTCAGAAAATTTTGCCACATGTAAGATATGTGGCAGACTCTCGTTATATTGCCGGTTACAAGTTTTTAGTGGATATATTTTTCTTGGTAAAGTTTTCTTATTGGTCAAGTCTCAGATTCATAAATTTACAAATTCAGAAAATTTTGCCACATGTAAGATATGTGGCGGACTCTCGTTATATTGCCGGTTACAAGTTTTTAGTGGATATACTTTTCTGGGTAAAGTTTTCTTATTGGGCAAGTTTCAGATTCATAAATTTACAAATTCAGATAATTTTGAGATTAATGCTAATACACTAATACAGAATAATACATAAATTTATTAAGGTAATGGACTTCTGTTAAAATCTAACGATCAAGAAATCGTTTATTTCATTTGAATGAGAAATTAGTAATAATTGATATGCGAGATCGTTTTAAATATTTTTCACCTTGTACGTTGTGTCGTGCGCCATTTCGCAGTCTCCGGTGACCAAACAATCTCGAGGAGGAATAGGCTCCGTAATTGTACTCGGACCTTCCCAATAGGAAAGCCGGTATGTGGTGTTATCGTCCATTGGTATATTCGATTTCCAATAACACTAATACAATTTTGGCGAAATTATAGTTCATATAAAATTAGAAAGTTAAAAAAGAAATTTATATACGAATTTTATTATGAACTTGTAATTTGTACATAAACTTACGCGTATCGGGGCGAAGGATTTTGGTACTTCCGGTTGTATGTATTTCTGGAATAATTTATAATGTAATGCAGTAATTAAAATAGTTTTAAAGAATTTTGTACTTACGTAGCATATTGATGGGCAGGTGCAACAGCAGCAACAACAGTTTTCATCGTGAAATGTCTTGAAAGATACATTATATGAAATTAATACTTCATTAGGGGATTTGCAATAACATCTATTACTGATCTTAACGTCAGTAATTAATATATTTACATTTTACATATATAATTACAAAAATTGGGGAATTAGAATAAAGTTTGTAGTCAACTGATTATTTTACAAAAAAATTGCTTCTTTCCATAAAATGAAAATTTGTGATTGAATATAGAAACGTAATTGCAGTCTTAAAAATCATATATTATACTTAACATATTAAACGTATATTTAAGTTACTTATTATACTTTAATATAGTTCATTTTATATTCGCGCGAAATTTAACAACATAGAATGCAGAAACTAAAACAATTTGATCCTGTACTCTTTCTCTTCATTAACTTATAATCTATTCTGGGAGAACGTCTCACTTCCGGTACATACTCGTAATATATGTAATTCTTATTCTTCTAACAAGAATGTACAACCAGCGTGTGTAATTGGGGGAAAAATTAATTACACGTACTCGTTAGAAGAGTGTAAAACTAAAAATGGAGAAGGTTGACCTTTGGCTTTCAAATAACAGTAAAGTTCAAAAATAAAAAATAATGAAAAAAGTAAATAAAATATTATATTAGTATATGTAATTAGTAAATATATTAACTTACGTTAAGTTTTTTCCTGTCGTCGATAATTGATTGCTGTGGTTTGCACGTAGGCCTACAATATGTAAGATTATTAACATTGTCGTTGTAAATTAAGTAGTATTTAATATGATTACTTACGGAGGAGGAGAAGCAATCTGCATGATGCCAATGGATCATTAAAACACCAGTTTTTTCATTGGGATTAAAAAAATAAAATTTTTCTAACCTCACTGATCAAAATTATAAATGGGATGATAAAACTGAAACAAAATAAAATTGTTGTACAGGGTGTCTTATATAATCATAGCTTGAAATTGTATTTTGAAATTGTGGTGGACAATAAAATGTTAATAGACAAACTTTAAAGTTTCTATTTAAAAATTTCACTTTTCTAAAATTTCAATGTATAAAAATTCCAAAGTTCCACTATATTAAACGTTTCTATGTGGTATAGTTCAAAGATGCTTTATTCACAAATTTGTTAATTTCACAATTTTCAGTTCTTAAAATTTCAAAGTTCTAACATTCGAAAATTCCAAATTACGAAGTGCCAATATTGCAAAAGTTCCAAAGTCCCAGATTATGAAGTTGCAATATTCCAAAAATTCCAAAATCCCAAATTACGAAGTGCCAATATTCCAAAAATTCCAATCTTCCAAAAATTCCAATCTTCCAAAAATTCCAATCTCTCAAAAATTCCAATCTCTCAAAAATTCCAATCTTCCAAAAATTCCAATCTCCCAAAAATTCCAATCTTTCAAAAATTCCAATCTTTCAAAAATTCCAATCTTCCAAAAATTCCAAACTTCCAAAAGTTCCAATCTCCCAAAAATTCCAATCTCCCAAAAATTCCAATCTTCCAAAAATTCCAATCTCCCAAATATTCCAATCTTCCAAAAATTCCAATATTCCGAAAATTCCAATATTCCAATATTCCAACTATTCCAAAAATTCCAATCTTCCAAAAATTCCAATCTCCCAAAAATTCCAATATTCCAAAAATTCCAATATTCCAAAAATTCCAATCTTCCAAAAATTCCAATCTCCCAAAAATTCCAATATTCCAAAAATTCCAATCTCCCAAAAATTCCAATCTTCCAAAAATTCCAATCTTCCAATATTCCAACTATTCCAACTATTCAAAAATTTCCAATATTCCAACTCTTCCAAAATTCTCAAATTCCCAAATTCCAAATTTCCAAAAATCCCAAAATTCTAAGACTCTGTATCCCTAAATCAACTTCTGGTTCCCTCACAATTTCCCAAAGGCCCAAAGCAATTTCTCCAGTACATTATGTCCACACACGACCAAATTTACGTAAAATAAATATTCGAAACAATGTTGAATGGTTCCATATATGTGCATCAAATGCCGTATTTACAAGGACCATTGTTATAAACTGGGCGACGTATCTTTCGAGATCCATCAGTCGGTTCAAGTGGGGATAAGGTGAGAGTATAAAAGGAGAATCCTTTACTTCCTTGAGGTCACAAACGATCGAATTCAATTGCCATCTTCTTACCGATTCAAAAGTGTTTTTTGTCGAAATGAAAGCTGTCGTGAGTAGTCATTTACATTTCTTAGCTTAAGATAGAAATACGATATTAGTGAAAAGTCAATATTTAATCGTCGATTACCATAGTGTCTTCTGATTTCACCTTATTTCAGTTAGTAATTCGTTATTTTTCATATTTGTTTCTGAGTCATGGTTTAATTATTAATTGTTGACAGTATGTTGTTTTCAAGATTTTTATTATGAACAAAAGTAAATATGTGATATAAGTATTTGCTAATTATAGTAAGGAGTAATAATAGTAAATTTGCTAATAGTATAACTCTATTTATATGTAGAGTTTTAACAATAGAAAAGTACTCTACATGAAGAAAATTAAAATTAAGAAACTAAAATTTGTAATTGCAGAAATCATGACAAAATTTTATTACATATGGCACATTTGAGTGATAGTTGATTAAGGTTTAATATTAATTTTACACCTTTGTAATGTAAATGACGTTTAATATATATTTTATTATTGGTACAAATAGTGTAACTGTTCTTCATAGTTATTATAAGTAAATAATGTATGGACACTGTTTTAAAATTTTGCAAAAGATTTTCTTTAAAATAATTCATTAAAATGGTAAACAATAATAGAAGCAGATAATCTATTTTCTTAAAGGCTTAAAAAGATATTGGTACATATTTATGAAAAGTATTAATTAATTAAATTAAGTACTTCTTTATGTAATAGTTTTATGATTATCTTGTTGTTTCATATTTTTTTTGTAGTAACAATTTTATTTGCTATTTTTTTGAGTTGTAATTTAATGTACTAGACTCGAACATACATTATTTAAAATAAAATTAAAATATACAATTTTTAAGTAATTTATTAAAATAACGTAACATTATGTATCTATAAAAGTAACATTGGTTATGAATTAAGACACAGTTATTTTAAATAACATTTGTTTAAGTATTTACATATTACATATTCATATAATAACATATTTTTCAAATATTCTATTTATTGAAACAATTATTCTTCCAATATATTACTTGGATAATAACAAAGATATATTAACAAAATTTAATATTTAGCTATACATAAATAAATAAATTTGTTCATTATTTTATTGTTTCACAATAAAATATTTCAAAGTAATGTCAAGAACATAATTTCAAGAATGTCGACTCTTTTATATTTACATTTCTTTGTAATTTTTTTTTTAATATTGTATATATGTAACACTGTAAAATTGTATAAATGAAAAATATTTATTTATAGTTATTATTTTATTACTATTAATTTTTTTGCTTGGTAAGAATTAAACAATTTAGAAATTGAAGAAATTGCGTAACTGAGTCGTAGAATAAGTAGAAATATGTAATAAAAAAATAGTAGGATAGGATCTGTATATAAAGTAGTAAACTCGTCCGCAGACTCTTCTTCATAGGTCAAGAGTTAAATGACCCGCGTTGGCATCTTACTTTCACTGATCTTCCTAACGTTAGGTCGGTAAATGCTGTCTATAATAAGACTCATCTCTATTAAAATTCAATTTTAACAAGCTTCTAGTAATTACTATTAATTCCGATTAAATTGATCGAAATATCTTTTCATATACTGATAATGTATACTCTGAACAGTTTAAAAATAATACTTCAAAAAATAGTATTATAGTTGAATTGTACATTTATATATTTATTATAATTTTATTATATATTTATATATTTATTATACTTGTATTATCTATTTAAAAATTTATTATAATTGCATTATATATTTATACATTTATTATAGTTCTATTATATATTTATTATAGTTGTAAAAAGAATTTAATAATGTAGTAATACAAAAATAGTAAATATTAAGTATACAAAATTACATTCAAATATTTTCACCAAAAATATCTTAAAAATAACGAATACAATTATGTATCAAAAATACCATGAAAAATAATAAATAGAACTTTGTTATGTTAGGTGTTAATCACACTGGTAGGACTAGCGATAGCACAGGACCCAAACTACCACTCTGGTAACAATTACCGCGAAGACAGACAAAATCCCCCAGCTCCAGATGACAGAAAAGCCTCATCGATCACCACACCTATTCCAATTTTACATTGGAACAAACAACAGGAACACGATGGAACCTACAAAACGAGGTACGAAATCCAATACCGTGTTAACCATTATGCTAACTAAGCACTTTGACACATTAGAGAAAGCACTGCAAACATTTTCCTCATCTTCAAACTCTTTTAGAAATTTTATTTTAGGTTTCATGTATATAGTTTACTGTTAAACTAGTTTTAAAATCAAGCATTAGAAACAATATGTTATTTTAACAAAAATTACGGTTTTTTATTTTTTATGGAATTTTAGATAATTTGGAATTTTGGATATTTTGGAATAAGTTAAATATTAATAGAGTTATGTTAAAAATAGTATGAAATTTATTTTTTCATTTGTCAGTAAGTTACAATGAATATTTTATATAAATGTTAAAAATGATTAAGTTTCTTCCTAATCCACCAATATATTTTTTACTAATTGTATCTTATAAATGCATCTTATATTGTATCTTAAATTATTTTTCATATACGATATGATTTATCGTTAAACACGTTCTAATATCAATAAGCCAATTGTAACTATAAACATTATATCATTTGGAAAAATTAAGTTTTTTCACTTTTTATCAAATTTTAAATAATGTTACTCATAGTTGACTGAATGTTAACTGAGTTTTGTTAAAAATACTTTTTCACCAGATTATGATAAATATGCTGTATAAAGGGATGTATCAATCATCAAAGCGATTAGGGTCCTTGAGACCAGACAATGTAACCATCTTTCATTTATCGCTATTGGTATATCGGATGAAATCTCAGAAAACATATTCAAAAATGTTGCAACCAATAGGTTGCATAATGGCTGGGTTTGATGCTTCATGAAAGAATAGGTTGCACAACGCGATAAGGTGTTTAGAAACGTTTGAAGATTAAACTGAATTTGGGACGCACACTAGGAAATATTTATTGCATCACTATCAAATTTGCATACATGGTATGCATAATTTTCTATAGCGAGATGATTGATACGATGATTCATATCTTGCTCATCCCGCTATGTGTGTCGCTTTCATTTATTCTTAGAAGATTTACGATTTTGCTTTCAGACGAAAATATAACACTGATAAAATCAAAATTAGATTTATTTGGAATTTAGAATTAGCAACGTTCTGTATTTAGAAATTTTTTATTTTGTAATTTGGGATTTGGGTATTTAGGAATTTGGAAAATTAGGAATTTGAGGGTTTGGAGATTTAAGGATTTAAAAATTTGGAGATTTGCTGATTTGCTGATTTAGGGATTTAAAAATTTGGAGATTTGAGGATTTGGTGATTTAAGGATTCAAAAATTTGGAGATTTGCTAGTTTGGTGATTTAGGGATTTAAAAATTTGGAGATTTGAGAATTTGGTGATTTAGGGATTCAAAAATTTGGAGAGTTGAGGATTTGGGGATTTAGGGATTTAAAAATTTGGAGATTTGAGGATTTGCTGATTTAGGGATTTCAAAATTTGGAGATTCGCTGATTTGGTGATTTAGGGATTTAGCAAGTTAAGGATTTAAAGGTTTTGGAGTTTTTAGAAATTTAGAATTTTAGGATTTTTTAGATATTTTAGATTTTTTGGATTTCTTGGATTTTTTGAATTTTTAGAATTTAGGTTTTCAGGGACTTAAAGTTTGAAGGAATCAAGGTTTTAGAATTTTGAAATTTGATATTTAGGCATCAGAAAATTTGCAAACTCAATAATTAAACAATTAAAAATTACAAAATTAGAAAACATATAAATAGGGACTTGCAGCAAAAGGAAATCGCTAAAAGTTCCAACCAATATTCATACGACAACCTATAACCGCCATAAAAGTATTTCAGAATGAACAGCACCGTAAAGTTCAAAGTACCTCGGATCGAACCGTGTTCGATCTCATCTTTAGAAAAGATCTGACAAATCCGTATATTATTTCACAGTTACGAAACGGGAAACAACATCATCGCGGAGGAGAGCGGTTATATCAAGAAAGTAGGCGAAGGAGAAGAGCAAGGAGAGGCTCTGGTTCAAGAAGGAAGCTTCTCCTATACGAGTCCAGAAGGGAAACTGATCACCATTCATTATACGGCCGATGAAACTGGCTTTCACGCGACCGGTGATCACATTCCCACGCCACCGCCAGTCAGCGAAGAGATACAGAAAGGCCTCGACCTCATCTTTGCGGGCATTCGTCAGCAGGAGGTACATCCCACACTACTTTTTCTTTTTTTTTATTTTTATTTCGCTTTCTGATTCTTCCTTTCTCCTGTCACTTTTTATCGCCTACGCAACTCTTTCTTTTCCGTGCTCTGGTATTTTGTTTTTGTCTATTTTTATGCCTTGGGGTAATGGCAAGGCCGTAAAAGTCAATCAATATCTTTTGTCGAGTGGAAACTATCTATATTGATACAAAATATCAAAAGTCAATCTCATATCAAATTTGTTATTAAAATAACAATATATTGTATTGTTAATATATGTTGACAATTATAATATATTGTTACAAAATAACAAGTATTAATGATTTAAATAAAGCATTATTTAATAAATAAAAGGATGACAGTTTTCATATTTCTTATTTTTTAAATTCTTATTATTAATTCTAATTAATTTAATGTTAAAGCAATAATTTTTTTATTATTTTACAATTAATAAATAATGTAATTATAAATAATAGTCAATTTAAAAATAAAAGAAATTCCTTTATTAATTCAAAATTTATTTTTGCAGGAAGCTGACGCACGCGAAGCAGCTCAAAAACTACAGCAACCCTTAAGCCAACAGATTGATCGACGAGATAATTATGACAAAAAGTTTTGAAAGTGAAACAAAGAGAAAACGATACCTTTAAGATGATAACTCTGTTGATTATAATGTATTCGATACGTAGGACGTTTGAGATGAAATGTTTAAGTTGTTGAATTAAGATTATTTTAACATATTGTATGCACAATTTAATTATGTAAATATTTTTAATAAATGACATTACAAACTTGTATTTTTTTTGTAAAGTGTGTTATGTTGGATGCTAAAATAGTTAACAATCTTAATTAACAATCTTAACAAGTTAGATATTTATGATTGGAACTAGATTTTTATTTTCTATTGTTATGAAAATTGCAGTTCTGTTTCCTGAATTTAGGAATTTAGGAAATTAGAATTTAAGCAATTAAGAAATTAGGAAATTTGAGGATTTGCAGTTTTCACAATTTACAGACTTGACCTAAAAGTTTAATAATGTCAGAATTGTTGCATCCAAAGATCTGAACAGTATATTCACATTTCTCTAAACTTGCTAACTTTTACATGGTTTATTGATGATTTATTTTTCCACAAGGGGTTTCTAAAATCGTTCAAAGCTTAAACATTACATATTCGTTATAAATAATAAACTGACTTAGCATGGCACCCAATATTTGATGTTTGGAGAAATCTTATGATCTCTCTTCGTCAAGTTCAAATAAAGCTTCAAAGCTTGAGGAACTTTGAAACTCTATTTCAGCAAAGGGCATTAGGGCAACCAATCAAAGCAATGTAATGCATATCATTACCTGGTCATTCCTAATTATTTTATTATTGTAAAGATGTGAAAAAGTGTTTAGAGTGTTACAAAAACAAAAACAAATATCTACTGTATAATTATGGATATAAAACATGTGAAGGGAGAGTATTTAGTGTAGTATTTTAAGGAAGAATTAGGTTCTGGGACTGAAGACAATTGTAAAATCAATTGATGACTATAGAAGTACATATAATCATTTAATAAAATATTGGCACATTCTGTTTGGAATTTATTTGATAGCAGATATATTTTATATTTCTTATATACCACATTACATTAATCTGTTTATTAAGATACTATTATTATATTATAACAATATTTCAATCCATTATTGCAATGAAACTTCATGTGCCAATACTTTATCAAACCACTGTATGCACTTTGTAAATTGCCTCACTAAAATGTCTAAATTACCCTTGACAATAACTAAGATTGTATTTTATAGAAATAGTCTTATGTAAAAATTTCATAGCATTTATTGCTTAGCTTGTAATTTGGCAGAAAGTTTAAACAAGAATTATTTTCATACCCAAATAAAAGAATCTATATACAGTGTAAATATTAAGTATACAAAAAACGTGGGTAATTAATAATAATCAAAGAGTAGGTAATCAAATAAGTACATGTACCATTCAAACTTCATATAAATATACAGTAAAAATTAAATATTTATAAACAAGTCAAAATTGTTAATCATATTAATATTCATAATAGTACTAAAGGTAACTTATAACTAAACTGAAGTCAATTTAACAAACACAAAACTAAAACATGGAAGTCACAAGCTACTATGGCAGTTACGTTTCTATTCATTCCATACAAAACCTTGAATCTTATTAAATGTCTTACTCCTAAACCCATGTTATCACATTATTTTGAAAAATTGCCCCAAATGCCCATAAATATACCTTAAAAACAGATGCCTCGACATTCGAAATACTTGTTACATTCATTACTTTTTTTCTCTATTATACCTACATAAAATGCAACAAGTTATATCAATTTTGCGAAATCTATTATGTAGATGTTCTCAATTTTTGTCCATATAAATTAGCTAAGGAAGGATCGTACGGTGTTCCTTCGAGTCCCACGTATTTGTTATTCTGTTCGTAAAGGAAACCATTATCTCGTGGGCCCGTCTTATAATAAATTACTCTTCTGATACCGAAAGGATCGACATAGCCGAAGGAGCCGATATTGGCTCCGGAAGAGTCTTTTTCTTCTTCGTGATACTGCTTTTTGAGATAGTACTGAAACCCGTTAGCAACTGTGTGGGTTCCATCGTACGGTGGTACTCTTGTGCTGCTGTGCGAAGTAGATGGCGGTAATAACAGATTTCGAGATCTGGGTGGAATCGTTGGGTTCGGGTTGTAGTAATAGTCGTCGTTCGGAGCTGAAAGGTCCACTCGTGGTTTTATCGTTGAACTCACGTAATAATTCGAGTTAATTTCGTTGCCCAGTAGAGGGCGAGCGTAATTCGTGTCCGATTGCCTGAAAGAAATGATCATTAAGTAAAATAATAATATTTATGGTATTTAATATTGAAACTATCAGCCAAGATGGCAGCAAAAATATTGTATAGATATGTGTAGCATATGACGTATGTAATAAGATTGTATTAAAATTATAATTATAGTTATTAATACTAAAAAATTTTAATTTTCATGGGTTTTCTATTATAAAATTGCCTTGTAATCATCACATTTGTAGCGTAACACGTTTCGAAGCGCTCACTTTCAGTGACAGGCAGAAAATGCACTATAAATAGAGAACATTAAAGTAAATGAGTGCTTTCACAGTTTTGTCACGCCACAGATGCACATTTGCAACGATTGTTCGCTGTTAGCCGGTCATTATTGTCGCAAATAAATGCTTTCACACTGGTTACTTTCCGAACGTTTATTTCCTCCAGTTCTTACTTCTTTTTTCAGAACATCTCAGAGAAAAGATTAATTCTCGAATTTAGACACATTTACTCTTCTAATTTGTAATAACAAATTTTCTAATTTAAAAATTGTCAATATTAAACTTTTTAATTGTTTTTAGAAATTTGGAATAGTTTGATTGCAATACCTGAAAGGATTCGGTGGTCGCGTTGGTTGTACAAGAATTCCATTTTGGGCAGGTGCTGATTTGGCTTCCTTCACAGCATAGTTAATAGGTCTATTTGTACCTACGTACACCATTTTTGACCTAGTTAAAAATAATATTATTTTAAACTGCATTTTGTGTTCATATAATATCTTAAGCTTAAGGTGCATATACTGTTATGTATTCTGATTATTGCAAATGTAACTTTTGATACTATTAAACTTCTGTTCGTAAAGGAAACCATTAAAAGTATTATAAAATTGATCATTATATTTATATTAAGTATTATAAAATTAATAATTATATTTATATTTAGTGTTATAAAATTAATAATTATATTTATACTTAGTATTATCAAATTAATAATTATATTTATACTTAGTATTATCAAATTAATAATTATATTTATTGTTAATATTATCAAATTAATAATTCTCTTCATACTTACAATTAGTATTATTAATTTGATAATTATATTCATAATTAGTATTACTTAAAACTAGCATAAGAAATGTATCTTTTATATAACAGCACTATAGGTATATTATTCACCTCAATATCCGAAAGCCATTATGATCAGCTATGTAGTCCTTAAGACGTAAATACCCCAGAGGATCTAACCAACCCTCTGTACCAATCACTGTACCATCGACCAATCGTTTCTCCTTTCTGTATTGACCATTCAGTGTTTGAAAACGAAAATACCTTTCAGGTCCTTCGTCTGTTTGAAGATGGTACTGGGTATTCGGCTCGAAACTCCAACCACTTTTCTCAGCTTCTGCTAATGACGTGCTTAGACATGAAACTGAAACCTGTAACAAAAACGTTCATCACGTTTAAAACGTATTTTACTTTTTACCTCTCTATTCATTTCTCTTTCAATCTCTTCAATTTTTTACTATTTTATTTAGTTATTTCCTTTAGTTTTTATTTGTACTGATTTCTGTACTTTGTACTTATTCTGACCATGTACCATTTTATTCAACTAATAAGAATTATTTCTGTGACATCATGACAAGTATTTTTCTATTTTAGCATTTTGAAATGTAGTCAGTTGCAATCATTAATTTTACTTCAATTTTAAATTAATAAATTTCATTTCAATTTTAAATTAACAAATTTAAAAAATTTTTCAATGAATAAATTTTTAATTAATGCATGTAAATGCAACATGTGAAACATTTTGGTTTACTTTACGTGGTAGTACGTTATTTCTCTGAATATTTCTCTAAATATTCAAGTATGTATTGCTAATGTAAATTTGGTAGTATGACACACCAGTTGCGTCTGTAGTAGAACCGTCTAACCACATGTCGCACCAGGTGAGTCATACATAGAATGAGTTTCTATAGGTATTACCTTATCTTCTTAGCATACCGCCAACATACATTGTTAACAACAAAAAGAAAGGCATTTGAAAGAATTGTGGGACCCGAAGAATATTGAGGACAACGGAAGTGAGGCAAAAGTGACGGTGAAAATACCATGACCGACAGGGACTCTACGAACAATACCTTGGTAATTGTAATTTCCCGATTGTGATGCTTGATTTAGGTATCATTCCAGACATTGAATATGGAATAATATTATTTTATGTTAAAATACAAGAACAAGATTTGGGAAGAATAGAACTATGATTAGGATTATGGTTAGAGGGTTAGGATGATGATCATTGTTATTATTATTATATAACTAAACAATTGTACAATAATAGTGAGGCTTACAGTTATGTATTGTTTATGTCACGCAGATGTAATAGGCAGTTGTATAATTCATCTGATTTTGCTGACAATGAGTTATTGTTGTACAATTCAGAAAAAATTGGGGGAGTTTGTTGGAAGTTTAGAAGTTTTTAATTTTGGGAAGTTTGGGATTTTGGGATTTGGGGATTTGGGGATTTGGGAATTTAGGAATTTGAGAATTTGGGGATTTGGGGATTTGGGGATTTGGGGATTTGAAGATTTGGGGATTTGGGGATTTGGGGATTTGGGGATTTGGGGATTTGGGAATTTGGGGATTTGGGGATTAGGGGATTTAGAGATTTGGGGATTTGGGAATTTAGGAATTTGAGAATTTGGGGATTTGGGGATTTGGGGATTTGGGAATTTGGGGATTTGGGGATTTGGAGATTTGGGAATTTGGGAACTTGGGAATTTGGGAACTTGGGAATTTGAGAATTTGGGAATTTGGGAAATTGGGAAATTGGGAAATTGGGAATTTGAGGATTTGGAGATTTGGGAATTCGGGAATTTGGGAATTTGGGAATTTGGAAATTTGGAAATTTGGGAATTTGGGAATTTGGGAATTTGGGAATTTGTGAATTAGGGAATTAGGGATATTAGGAATTGGGAAATTAGGAAATTTAGAATATTGAAATTTTGGAATTTATTTGTTAATTCGAAAAATTTGTTCAAAATACGTCAAGTCTCTAGTGTCACCCACATTTTGATATTCAACACAATATTCAGTAGCTTGTTCCTTATTCAGAAAGTTGGTAAAGCATAGCCATTGAAGTATCGACTATTGAACAATATTCAAAGAGAATTCAATTGACGCTGGTATTCAGAAACTGTGACAAACAGGTGAAAGAATTGTGAACAAATAGTTTCTTTTCGTTGGAATGATCCATCTCTAATTTATAACTACTATGTATATGTATTTATTCTTTTCATTCTAGTGAAAAGACGTTTGTTCACTTTCTTTTTTTTCTAATGAAAAGACTATGTAACAGAAACAGCATATATATTCACGTGTAAAGAAATTCTTTTGTTATTAAACAAAAATATTAATTCGACAGTTTTGGAATTTTTAAAGAACTGCAATTTTTTTTAATTGTAAAAAATTAAATTATACCACTTGTTTCTTTTTTTTAAGTAGATATAATGTATAATTAAAATGTTATAATAACTACAGGTAATATATTGTATCTTTTATTACTTGTTAGAAAAAAAGACGTGAAACTTAAATTAAATACATGAAAGTATACTTAAATTACAAATTAGATAGAATACCTATAACTGATCAATATGTAGGAGCTAATTATTAATGAATAAGTTGTTTTAAAAAATTAAAAAGTGGCTAAAAAATTTGATTTTTAATTTCACTTTCTAAACTTTCAAATTGCTTTGAAGGAACTCTTAAGTTTAAATTTTTCAGCTCGCACTTTGATATTTATTTTTTTCACCCCATATACTAACTTCTTAAAGGGTGAGAAGTAAAAAGAGAACAAAATTTGAGCTACTTTAATAAACAAAAGTCTTCAAACTTAACTTGAAACCTAACATAAAGAGAACTTCAAATCTTGAAGGAGCACAAAATATTTTTCTACCGAAACATAAGAACAAATATTTTTCTATGTGTTTCGTATTTTCCCTAAGGTTTAACACTTGTGCACAGCTGTTGCAAACAATGAAACACTTCAGTCGATCACAATATACGAACAATTAATACAACGTGTTGCGCATGTGAATTCAGAGCAGCGAAGGCCGCAATTTCATATGGAAAACCAACGAACGCCCGATGAATATTTTATTAATGAATAAGATCATTACGGTGACACATATTCGAAGCGTTCACATAGAAAAACTTTTCATGACGAATCATGCGTATCGCAATGCATTATCATTAATACATTGACTACAGTGAGGGTCATCGATGACTCGGACATCTTTTAACTTCTAACGTTTCTAAACATTGTTCGTTCTATTTTTTTTTATAAGAAGCACGCGAGGTTTTCTTAGGAAAAATGGCGGTGCGGAGGCACGAGACGCCTCCATTCAAGTGCAAACGTTTACTTGGGAAAATTTTATTATTCGAACGCGGAAATTGTATTATGCAATATAAATGCGTGTGGTAACTCGAGAATTATAGTGATGGGAATTTTTTTCTAGCCACCATTGCGGAAGCTGTAAAATGTGAAAGTTACGAAATTTTCGAATTTCAAGGCCTTGAAGAGTAGCCAAAGAGTAGCTCAAGTTCTCAAGTTTCCAAATTTTTAATTTTCAGTCTCCCAAAGTTCCAAATTCCCAAATTTCTTATTCCCAAATTTCCCAATTACCACATTGGCCAACTCTCACATTGTGTAATTCTCATAGTGTCCAATTTCCACACTTTCCAAATTCCCACATTTCCAAATTCTCACATTTCCAAATTCCCACATTTCCAGATTCCTATGTTCCCCAATTTCCACATTTCCAAATTCCCACAATGTCCAATTTCCACATTCCCTAATTCCCACATCACCCCAACTCCCATATTCTCCAATTCCCAATTTCCCAAATTTCTTATTCCCGAATTCCCATATTTCCCAATTACCACATTGACCAATTCTCACATTGTGTCATTTCCACAGTGTCCAATTTCCACACTTTCCAAATTCCCACATTCCCAAATTCCCACATTTCCAAATTCCTATGTTCCCCAATTTCCACATTTCCAAATTCCCACATTCTTCAATTTCCACATTCCCCAATTCCCACATCACCCGAACTCCTATATTCTCCAATTCCCAAATTCCCAAATCCCCAAAACCTCCACTTGTCAAAAAATTAATCTTCCAATTTCCAGATCTCCAAATCTTCAAATTTTCGAGTTCTCAAATTCTTCATTACACAAATCCTGAAATTCTTCAATTCTCAAATTTCCTCAAAACCCCAAATTCCCAATTTCCTAAGTCCTCCAATCGAAAAGTTCTACATTTTCAAAGCTAAACTAAACATTGAGTATACCTAAAAATACCTCTGTACCTAAATATTCCCTTTCTGCTGTATCATTATTTTCCCCTATAGAATCTAGAGAAGTCTACGATGCTGTAAGAGCATCTTAAATGTCACCATCACGTGCAGTATGACAACATTGCCTTACTCTTCTACAGTTCACCAAATATAAGCATTCCAACTGAATCTACATTTGCATCTACAGTCCCAACTCTAGTAAAAGTATTTTGACATTTCTACAATCTTCTTCTTCGATTTATTCCAATGTAAATATCTTATAAATAGTGGAAGTATTCAGGTAAAAAACCTACCGTCAGCAGGTTCAAACAGCTTAGCATCCACAGAAGCATAGTCGTTACAGTAGTTGTCGAAGTTTAATAACAGAAATCACCATGTTGTATCTTTATTTTTGCGTCCTTATTATACGAGTGAATTTCAGTTCGGAATCTGTTGCGTATAAGTAAATAATTTTATTAAAAGTCACATTTAGTCCACAAAATGGAATTAATTGTACTCAGAAAGGATTTTATATTTAGTTAAAATTTTATATTGTTTGACACTTTGACAACCGTAGTGTGTTTTAAAAACGAATGTTATTCAGTCTTCGTTTCGGTGCAAATATAACCAAGATTAAACCCTTATGATTCGAGTTATCCAGTGAACCGTGATTTTCAACTCAAGGTCATGTGAAGGTTATGGTGTTCTTCGCGCCAGCTATAATATTATCAGATCAGAAATATATATTTAGTCTCTTTGAGAAAGGTCAACGTGTTCTTGACTTTTTATTCAACAAGTTTTTGACGAAGTTAACGAATTTCTTAATATAACTTCAATAGTTTTTTGAAAAGTTAATAAACAATTGTAAAAATAATGAAAAATGATGAACTAGATTGTAAAGAAGGTGAACAATTTTTGTGTCAAATTGTGAGATTAAAAACTCTTGTAAGTGAAACAAAAATGGAGGACACTCTTAGACTCGCTCTATCTAGATCTTAAAATTAACCATAAATTAATTATAGATACTTCTTTATTTCAATAAATAGAACTGTATTCAAGTTTCTTAGTAATTTATAATTCAGTCAATACATTTTAATTGTAATTCGTTCAGCAGTAAACAAAAATATACAAATGCTTGTAGGATAATGTACTTCTAGAATAATATAATAAGCTACAATATTGAATTGCAATTTTCTTATCTGTAAGAAAGAATAACAAATCTTTGAGACAATTTATGAGTCAACAAAAATAGATTAGTAAAGCAATGTCAAATTTCTACGATACAATAAAATTAGAATAAATAGTAAAACTCACTAAAACTTGACACCGGTTGTCAAAGTGTCAAAAAGTGACATAATTCACAAAGCTTCATTTCCAACACAATTGTGTTAGAAAATGAACAGTATTCCTCGAATATTGCAGAAAGAAAAGTTCAGTCATTTCTTATGAAAAATTTGAAGAATTCGGGAAATTTCCCAAATTTCATTATATGTAAAATTTCCCTACGAA
This sequence comes from Megachile rotundata, assembly GCF_050947335.1. Lineage (NCBI taxonomy): Eukaryota > Metazoa > Arthropoda > Insecta > Hymenoptera > Megachilidae > Megachile > Megachile rotundata. Next base: position 15,019,298 of record NC_134984.1, read on the forward strand.
GGAAATTCTCTATGTTCATTTAATTTCCTTAATTATTGTCACAGTGGAGTTTAAGTTCGATTATTAGCGAATGAAGCTACAACGCGAGGATTAGAAGATTAATTGTATATTTTTAATTGATATCGTATAGTGTATCACCTTCGCGAATATCAACGAAGTGAGCACAAAGGACGCGTTACGGGAACTGAAACAGAATAGATGCTTTATGTTTTCAGAGCTATCGTCCCCCTACTTCTTCGAACGTGTTCACAACGCTTTTCCCAACGAGCAAAACCGCGCCCACGTACCGGTGCAGATAGCCAGTCCATAATTAACGACACTTTAATGCTGGAACGACGATTCTCAAAGGATGTGTCGCAGGAAGATCGAATTTACCGAAATGGCAAAAATACGTTTCCTTAGATACATTAAATGAGCTTTCTTTTCTAGTAAATTACTAGTTTAATAACTTCTTGAGTACATTATTAATTTAATGATTTCTTAAGTGAATAACTTGTTGAATGAATTACTAAGTAACTTCTTAAGTAAATTTCTAATTGAATAATTTTTTGAATAAATTGTTAACTGAGTTCTTAAATAAATTACTAAATGAATAGCTTTTTAAATAAATTACTACTTGAGTAACTTCTTGAGTATATTGTTATTTGAGTAACTTCTTAAGTAAATTACTAATTGAATAGCTTTTTGAGTAAATTGTTAATTGAATAACTTCTTGAGTATATTACTAATTGAGTAACTTCTTGAGTAAATTATTACTTGAATAACTTTTTAAGTAGATTATTAATTTAATAACTTTTTGAGTAAATTACTAATTGAGTAACTTCTTAAGCAAATTACTAAATGAATAGCTTTTTAAATAAATTACTAATTGAGTAACTTCTTGAGTATATTGTTATTTGAGTAACTTCTTAAGTAAATTATTAATTGAATAGCTTTTTGAGTAAATTGTTAATTGAATAACTTCTTGAGTATATCACTAATTGAATAACTTTTTGAGTAAATTATTATTTGAATAACTTTTTAAGTAAACCACTAATTGAATAGCTTCTTGAGTAAATTATTAATCGAATAACTTCTTGAGTATATCACTAATTGAATAACTTTTTGAGTAAATTACTAATTGAGTAACTTCTTAAGTAAATTACTAATTGAATAACTTCTTAAATAAATTACTACTTGAGTAACTTCTTGAGTAAATTATTACTTGAATAACTTTTTAAGTAAATTATTAATTGAATAACTTCTTGAATAAATTTCAATTAACTAAATTTTTTAATAAATTACCTGAGTTCTAAGATGAATTTTTATTAGCTATATTAAAAAACTAATAGTGTAATAAACTGTTACTGAGATAATTAAACGTTTTTGAAAGTTTACGAGCCACCCTCTTGATAGTATCATAAAAGTGACTGCAAATAATTTCGTTCATTCTTTAACTAGCTTTAATTACTACCTTGCAGAACATAGTTTCTTTCTACAACACAGTTTATTTAGTAGTAAGTTGTTGCTAAAGTAAACGTTTGGAGCTTGTCATTTCAGTAATTAACTCACTTTAATGTATACACTTTCCGAACTTCACTCGTAAATTTTCAAGTATTGGAACTTCCTAATATATCGCATATGCAAATTAGAGAAATTAACTACATATTTATATCAGCGTGGGTTACTGGACCCATGGAATTCGGTAAAAGTAACTTTACTAACTTTAACTCTTCTTTGATAGATGTTTTTACATTTTAAAATTTATATTCTAAAAAATTTTGAGTGACTTTCTTAATAACAACGAAAAGTAATAAATAGGCAATAGATATTGTAATTTTTTTAAAGAAAAGTTTCTTTTCAATTTAAAGTATCTTTGAAGTTATTAATCTTTAACATTCTACCTTAAAATATATTACTGCAATATTTTTCCTTTCATACAATTTTTGTTAGGAAAAATTTCTTTCAAATTTAAAGTATCACTGAAGTTATCGATTTTTGACATTCTACCTTAAAATATATTACTGCAATATTTTTCCTTTACTACAATTTTTATTAAGAAAAATTTCTTTTGAATTTAAAGTATCATTGAAGTTATTAATTTTTAACATTCTACTTTGAAATATATTACTGTAATATTTTTTTTTACATGAAACAATTCAATGCAAAAATAGTCAATTTTCTACAAATTATTTTGCACAAAATTTTTCTTATTTTTGCAACAAAAATTTTGTCTAGACCTCTCAATACAAAAATGAAAAAATTCTATTAAATCAAATAATAAATACAATGAATACATTTGTAAATAAATACATTAATACATTTTGTACTAAGATTCCATCGATTCTTAAAATTACAAAAATGTGTCTTAATATATTCTGACTCTCATATGAAAGATATGCAGTTCACGAAAGAAACACGAATGACCTTCAAACATATTTGTCCGCAAAAAAGTTATTTACATTAAATTATGTAAATGTATATTTTTCGATATAAAATTATGAAACACAAGACTTGAATAATTCGAGTAGGTATAAACGAGACACTCTGTATACATCGCAGAGTGTAATCGATACGTGCAATTATGTTTCACTAAATATAACATTGTACTTTCTTCGAATTGAATAAAAAAATGTGCTCTAAATATCGACTTTTTGTTTCGTTCATATAACTCGAACGATGAAAGTGGACAAACGTGATCAAAAAACGCACACAAGAAAACCCAATTCATCTTCTTATAGCGATCAATTGACCGAGTTTCACGATCATATTTTCTCCCTCGTTTGCACCGCTTTCACTTTTACGACTACAGTATATTTTACATGGTGAATGAACGTGTTTGTGTGCGCGAATACTGTAACGTTGCCTTTGACAGTGAAACTTTTATATCGCCGTTTGCCGGGAGAGCGCGATTAAGAAATCGTTCAAAAATTGATTCGAAAAATTTGATACTTTTACTTGAAATAGTGTTGAAAACATTTAATTATATTAATAAGTAACTTTAAGAAGAAGTATGTTTTTAGAAATGTCATATTTGTAGAAATATAGTTGACTCTCGTTATATTGCCGTCGACGGGGTAATACAAGTAGAGAGATTTTGGACGGACACTTCTCTTATTTTATATTCTGTGCTGCAACTTTGAAGGAATTTTTTTTATACCACATACTTTTTGTAGAGGGGGAAAGTAACAATGTCTGTTATCTCGTTATATTGCCGTCAACGAGGTTATGGGAGTGGAAAGATTTTGAATGAACACTTTTCTTATTTTATATTCTGTGCTGCAACTTTAAAGTAATTTTTTTTATACTACATACTCTTTTATAGAGTGAAGGTAACAATTTCTGTTATCTCGTTATATTGCCGTCGACGGGGTTATGCTGAGTAGAAAGTTTTTGGACGGACACTTTTCTTATTTTATATTCTGAGTTGATACTTTGATGAAATTTTTTTTTACCACATACTTTTTATAGAATGAGAGTAACAATTTTTGTTATCTTGTTATATTGCCGTTAACGACATCATGCCGAGTGGAAAGATTTTGGACAGCTACTTATTTTATATTTCGAGTTGCAATTTTGAAGGAGGTTATACCAAGTGCAAAGATTTTGAACAAATACTTTTTTTATTTTATTTTTTAAGCTGCAGCTTTGGAGGAATTCTTTTTACACCTCAAACTTATAAGGTGAGTGTGAAAATTTTTGTTGAGTCATCATAATTAGTAACAATCCGCAGAAATATTGTTTCAAGATACGTGCGATTAAGTTTCATCATGCAATTACTCTAAGGATGACGATTGATTTCAATAACTCATAGTTTTGTATCCACCTTGACGCACATATAACATTGTTTGAAACTGACGCAAGAGGAAGTGAATTACAGGAAGCTGTCTTGGAAGCTAATTGAAAAAAATAGAATTTATGACAGAGCTGGGTATTGTTCGAGTAACCTTCGAGTTGAAATTAAAAATAATACGTGTGATATAAAATTGAAGATAAAACAATTTTATTTGAAGAAGTAATTAAAAAATTATTTAAATTTGTGTGGTTTTTTAATTGTTTTTTTTTTTGTTTAATATTGTATATCAATTGAGAAATGCATTTCAATATTGAATGAAATTAATATGGTACATATGTGTAATATTATTTAGCAATTAATTTATAAAAATAAATTTTAATAAAAACAATTATATAAATTACAATTGTTATACAATAATTGATTAATAAGTATTCTCTTTTTAATAAAATAACGTAGCTTTGATAAGAGAAAATATTCGAATTGAAATTCGTATGTAATCTGTCGGTAAAAAGAAAAATTTGATCAGCGCCATCTAGCGGTTGGTGTTCCAGAGCTACTCCTGGTAGCAGGATCGCAGGAAAGCGAGGAGGTATCCGGAGTATCAGGAGGTTTCCCGCGCAACAGCGCGCATGCGCAGTACAGCCGAGTTCGCGCCACCTCTCCAATATGGCGTCCCATATAATACAACATATCGATGATGGAAAATCATTAATTACTCTCTTCTGGAGCATAATGTATGCATATTTCTAATTAAAAAACATTCAGTAATTTATTATCGACTTTCTCATACAAAATTCGTTGATATTTTATCCAAAAATAATTAATTATTAATAATTATCGGTATGAAAAATACAATTACGAGATTATAATAATGAATTTTATTTAAGGAGGTTCGTACCGAATTAAACTTTACTTTTCAATGATAAAAGTGTATAAATTATGCTAAGAACATGAGTAATTAATTAATGTGTTTCATTACTTCGATCTATTTTGACAGACGCCATGTTGGAGAGGTGGTACTAGGGTGGCTATACTGCGCATGCGCGTGAGTGCGCGGGAAACCTCCTGATACTCCGGATACCTCTTCGCTTTTCTGCGATCCTGCTATTAGGAGTAGCTTAAAACACCATCCGCTAGATGGCGTTCACCGAATTTTTATTTTTACCGACCGATTTTGTACTAATGATACATTACCCTTTATCAGTTGAAAACTAGCAATTATTTTGCAGTAAAGTACTGACAATGTTAATCTTAAATTATTCTTTTCCAATCACAGTAAAGTGTTTTTATGATTCTATAAGTGTTCTATAAAAGTGGAAATATTAGTTTGAAGATGTCTATAATTAATTTTATTTTCATAGATGAATTTATATTACTTTGTGCACTCAAAACGAATACATAACCTAAATACGAGTAAATTGTTATTCAATTTACTCCTCACTTGTTACTTTTGTAATCGACCATTTTATTTGGAAAATCATCAAAATAATAAACTAAAAAATTGTTATTCTCCAATGTCTTTTTATTCGGAAATTCATATTTGAGAGGTTCGAATAATTTGACACTCTTATTTATAAATCGTGTACTAATCTACCCGCCATATAAAAAGTGACAAACAGTATGACACACCTTTCGTTTTTATAAATTTAAAAATTGCATAAAATCTATTAATATATTTCAAGAACAAGTTCAAGTTTCCAAAATATAAGAAAATAAAGAAGAAAATGATTGTTTTGACCTTCTTGCAAGGTCCTCCCGGTTGTAAATATCTTACAACTCTGTTTATAGTATTGCCTACGCAAGTTGAATCAACTGTTTCATGTACGATTGACATGTGGGTTTAAGTTTATGTCATTCGATAATCCCTAAGAAAAATTTTGAAAGTATGGAGTGACCACAATCGTATTTACCTTATTGTAATTTATTTTGAACTTGGTAATATAATTTTGAGATCAAGAAAAATTTAGTTAATATTTCTATAACTATCGATTCGTCGCAATAATTCAAAACAACCAAAAAATTCAAATTGACGAAATTTATTGTCTCTAATAATTGTTTTCAAGAATCCGTAAATTGCAATCGAAAAAATAATAAATTTTCACATCTGTTTACAGTGCATACATGAACAAATATTACAAGATTTAAAATTATCTTGTATTATATAAGTAAAGGAGAAACAAATATAATAGCTACATAATTATCACGGATCTTAACAATTATCTTATTTTTTCAATATATTCGAACCGAGTTAGTGTTATTATATAAGTGTAATTAATTACATGGCCAATTATCTAACATGGGTTCTTAGACAATTATTCTAAATTCTAGAACGGGGTAATTCATATACAATCAATGTTTAATGGGGTAATTATTTTAGAAATAATTAAGATTTAATTTGAAGAAATTGAGAATGTATAAGAAGCTGTATTTTAGTTATTAATTTAAGTTAGATTAAGTCAATATTTTATATGAAATAAACAAATAAACTATACAGGGAATTTCATAAGTAGACTTCTTGTGTTCACACAACATTTTCATACATTTTAAATAACACATTTAGTTATTAATTATAGTTATTAATTTAAGTTAGACAATATTCTACATTAAATAAACAAATGAACTATACAGGGAATTTCATAAATGGACTTCTAGTGTTCACACAACATTTTCATACATTTTAAATAATACATTTAGTTATTAATTATAGTTATTAATTTGTTAGACAATATTCTATATTAAATAAACAAATGAATTATACAGGGAATTTCATAAGTGAACTACTAGTGTTCACACAACATTTTCATGTGTTTTAAACAACACATTTAGTTTCAATATTATCATTAATTTTAGTACATATATTTCTTACCATATTGTATACACAAATTAACTATAACTTGTTTAAAAAAAAAACATTAATATCAACGATACAAATTTAGTATAAACAGTATAATTTCATACACTTGTTAATTAAAAGATACTTATTTCTCAGAGTAAAATAATAGTCCATAATAATAGTAGAACATAAATGTTCAAACCAAAAATATTATTTTTGAATGTCTTTATATTGTATTAATTTTAAGTTTCTCCATAAAAATCGAATCAAGTTATTAATTAAAAGAAAGAAAAAACTTACCAGAAGGAACGATAAGAGTCGTATAGAAAACATGTTCATTGGATACAGTGGACATTAGTGGAACATATGAAAAATAAACCAGTTGAGTTAAGTTCCAGAGGTACAGAGAGCAATCCTCTCACATGTAATCACATCCGACTACTGATCCAATGACGACCATGCCGAAGTCAAATCACAGTTAAAATCCCACATGAACAAGCCTACGTGCCCGTACTTGGGTTCCGTACTTGGAAGACCAAACCGGAGCTACGCCTTCGCAATTTTCCTTTACAGATTATAATACAATCCGATATACACAGCATCCACGTGAACTATAGTGGACGTAATCGATCGAATATATTCTAAACGCCACTGAACTTTGGATGGCGTCGAAAATGATCTCGAATTATTATTCTTGAATAAAAGATTATGTTTGAATTAAAGATTTATTCTCATTTTTTTTAGATATTTCTTCTTTTAATATTCTTCCTTTGTTATTGGTGTTATTTGGAGGAAAGCAAAAATATTGTAAATTTTTCAGTTTGGTATTGTTGCAAATTATCTCGAATGGACTGTTTATTTTCTTATTCTTAGTTTATTATTTATTGTGGACTGTTTATTGAAAATTTTTTTTGCTTATTTCTATTACTACTATTACTCAAAATTGTTGGATCATTTTTTATTATATTGGCAATTGAGGACATAGTAACTTAATTTTAAAATACTGCTAAAAATTGTTTGAAAGTACTTGATCCTCTTTCCAACATTTCAGATTGACTCTCGTTCCTTTCTTTATTTTTTTCACTAGAAAATTTCTTTACTATTACCACTACTGTCATACATTATTGGATACGATCAAAAACATTGTAAATTTAATTTTGTAATTACTATCCCAAAGTCACTAAAGATATTTTCAGTTAATATTTTCGACGAATCTATAATTTATTTTAATGATATTTCTATTTTATTTTCAAGATGCTTCTACTCTTGTTGAACAAACTTTCTTGTTGAACAAACGAGTATTTGTGATGAAGCAAGACCATTCTTACCAAAATAGGTGATCTTGCAAATCGAGCGTTTACGATAACGGAACGTGCTATTTCGTTTCTCAATCCATCATACCATATTTGCTGTATGATCAATTATTTCTTGAGGATTTCCTATGAATCATTTATTTGCAGATCACTGTCAGTCAAAATTTTTGTGTAACTTCAGTTCCTGTATTTTTTAAAAACGCTGGAATTTTTGATACACTTCTTATGTAAATATAAATTTAATTCATAAGTGAAAATTATTGTTATACTTGAAATTTTATTTTTCAAGCACTGTTAATATATCTGATACTTTATTGCATGATGACTAATAATCTACTAATAATAAAATAATAATAAACTACTAATAATCTACTAAAAATAAAATGATAATAAACTACTAATAATAAAATAATTATTATGACACTTTGAATAAATATCCCACAGAAGAATATAAAAAATAAATTATTATAAAAAATATTTCTTTTATAGTCCAGTTAATCGTTAGTGTAACAGGAATGAATGAAATGACGTCAGTGTTATTCTGAGCTAAATAGATTTCCTTGCGACGATCAACTTTACCTTCACTTTGTCCTTGAACACATTTCACACTTACCTAGACCTATGTAAGTAGTTTAATGAATCTGTAACGAGTCCGTTAGTTGTATAATTATGCATATTACCATGAATCTTCTTCGTAGCGTATTAATTAGAACACTATAATACCTTGACATTAAAAAGTTATACTGCTCTTATTCCTTGACATTAAAAAGGAGTGCTTGAAGAAAAATTATATACTGTCTTCATCACATGCAAACCTCTGTTATTTGAATTAATGGTGCAGTGTCAGAGTTTCATTGAGATTTCAAATTTTTATATTTAAACATTTAAACATTAAACATTTTTAAATTTGTAAATTTGATAATTTGTAAAGTCAGAATTTTAATAATAAGAAATTTATAAATTTTAGTATGAATCAAGCTAATAATTATAAAGATCTATTTAATATTGTATAAATAAATAATTAAATTAAAATTGATGCATTGACACAAGTATTTTATTTACCACGTAAATAATTCGGCAGAAAATTCATATATTATATGAATTTAAATATAAATTAAAATATAACAAAAATGAAAAATTGCGACTGAAATTTGAAATGTAATTATAACCTTAAATATAATTTTTTGATTAATTTATTGAAAAAAAATACAAATGTAAATTGTACCCATAATTTCAAACTTAAATTCGATAATAATTGATTATTGTTTATGTGCAAATCGTATAAACCAACTACCACTCTTTATTTTTAAACTCCATTTGAAAGTTTATCAGGAGAACAGGACTTAAATGATTGTATCGCAAACGTATCAAATTTATGCAAAGGTACGCAGCTCATTGAAATTCTGTAACCGGGACGAATGAAGCAAAACAAGAAGTGAAAAAGAAAGAGAAACGAAGAGAGTCTTGAGCTTCAGCTCAGAAAGGGTACAGTTCCTCAAATCGAACCGATGTAACTTTCTGAATTGCTCTCAGTTTATTGTCTGTGATTTTTTTATTTAGAATTCGTTGACTGTGCGATCGTGGAAGTATAATGTACACGCGACTGAAGAAATGTGGCGCTATAACGAGAAAGAAAGCATGTGTTAAATTTTACTGTGATTTAGCAAAGTGCGAAGTTGAAACAAACGAAATTCAAGCTAAACCTTTCAAAGATATCCCTGGACCAAAATCGTTGCCTGTTATTGGAACACTTTACAAATATCTGCCTGTAATTGGTGAGAAAATTAATCTTTTACTTTGTGGTAATATACTATACATTTTTATATACTTTGTTTTATATATTTTGTACTTACAATATAAATATCTACATGTATAAATATATAGCGCAATTTCAGTCTAATTTTCATGCTTTTTTAAATCGGAAATAATTTTGTTGATAATGCAATTTGTTTATGTTCATATTTGATTTGTCTAACAATATGTAGGTGAATACAGTTTTACAAAAGTGTATGAAAGTGGAAGAAAAAAATTCAGTCGATTTGGACCGTTAGTGCGTGAAGAAATAGTGCCTAATGTAAATGTGGTATGGGTTTATCGGCCAGAAGATATAGCCGAAATTTTCAGGGCCGAATCAGGTTTACATCCAGAACGAAGAAGTCATTTAGCTCTTTTAAAATATCGGAAAGATCGTAGCGATGTGTACAGAACCGGAGGCCTATTACCCACGTAACTATAATTATTTTCTGAACTCAAAAATTATAATTTTTATTTAATTATATTGCTTGATTATTATTCACTGTTTTATATTTAATACTATAATAACTATAATACATTATAATAAAATTTATAATTTATTAATTGTATAAAATGTAATTAATTATTTATTACATTTATCATTATAAACCATTTAAGTATAAAATGTACCTGTAAAAAATTGATAATCATATCTTTTCCTTTCCAAGGTAATTGTTAACATTTTATTAATTACTTAATTATATATTATAAAGAATAATTATTAATTTAAAATAGAGTGAATAAAGTTTTGTATTTATTAGACGTATACTATTTGACTCTCATTCATAGAACATTTTTTTCATATAATTTTTTGCTAATTCTAGAAATGGACCAGAATGGTGGCGATTACGAAAAGAGTTTCAAAAAGTTAGCAGCAAACCTCAAGACATAATCAATTATTTGGAAGAAACAAATTGTGTTGTCCAAGAGTTTGTTAAATTATGTAGCAATGAAACATTTGATGACCTTTTACCAATTTTATCACGCTTATATCTTGAATGTAATAATGTATTAATCTCATAAACAATTACAAAATAGTTTCTTTAACAGTATTCTTCTTAATAATAATTTGTATATTTTTTTCAGTAACATGTTTAATTGTATTTGATACAAGACTGAATAGCTTCTCAAAAGAGGAAAGAGAAAAAAATTCAGTAAGTTCAAAACTAATTGAGGCTGCTTTTGCAACAAACAGTGCAATTTTAAAATTAGACAATGGATTACAATTTTGGCGTATTTTTGAAACACCATTATACCGAAAATTGCGCAAAGCACAAACATATATGGAAACGTAAGTAATGTCTGTAAACAGCATAATTATTAATACATGACAAACTTTATGTTTCTTTAATATAATTAGGGTTGCATTAGAATTAGTATCCCGTAAACAGAAGGATATGCAAGCAAGATGTAGTAAATCATTTCTGACTGCCTATTTGGAAAATCCTGCTTTGGATATTAAAGATGTTGTGGGAATGTCTTGTGACATGTTACTTGCTGGCATAGACACTGTAAGTTAAGTACCACCTTATGTAACATCAAGTAATTATCAATAAATTGAACCATAAACTTATAATCTTTTAGACTACTTATAGTACAGCTTTTGCTTTGTATCATCTGGCAAAAAATCAGAGCAGTCAAGATAGATTAAGATCCGAAGTCATGCAGTTGTTACCCAAAACTGATCAACCAATAACAGCGGATGTTTTACGAAATGCAACTTACACCAAAGCTGTGATTAAAGAAAGTTTACGTCTAAATCCTATTTCTGTAGGAATTGGACGCATTTTACAAAATGATGTTGTTCTCAATGGATACCAAGTACCTAAAGGAGTGAGTTTAAAAAACGGTTGAATCTTATGTTTCACTTTCATTTACTTTTTGTTCTTTTGTTTTTACCTTTATAGACTGTGGTTGTAACACAAAATCAAGTCATTTGTCGACTTCCTGAATATTTTAACAATCCAGACTCATTTATACCAGAAAGATGGCTTCGCGAGAATGTAGATAAAAGTAGTAAGGGAAGTTCTGGGAAACCTGTTCATCCTTATACATTAATACCTTTTGGTCATGGTCCTCGTTCTTGCATAGCTAGACGATTTGCAGAACAAAACATGCAAGTGTTATTGTTGCAGGTGATTACCATTAAATCAACTTGAAATGTAAAATTCTGATTTCATAAATATTTTACTTTCACGTTATGCAGATGTGTCGGCATTTAAAATTTGATTGGATTGGAGAAGAGCTTGGTATAACATCTTTATTAATTAATAAACCAAATGCACCAATAAAGTTAAATTTTCACAAAATCTCAAAAACAACATGCAAGTGAAGAATTGTTTCAAATAATAAAAATTTATAGAAATAAAGAAAATATAGTATTAAGCAAAAAGATGTTTCAATTTATTATGCTTCATTTTCATTGATCAGCAATACAATGATATGGTGTTTATATAAATATTTATTTTAGAACCAATCATAAAGTTTATAACGAACTTAGTTGTAAGTCATATATTTGGGAGTTGCAGAGAATTTAGCATACGATTTAATCACTTTGTTCACTGCTTCTAGGAAATCTTTTTCTGTAGCTACTTTACGACGCGCACGAATCGCGAACATACCAGCTTCGGTACAAACTGAACGAATTTCGGCTCCGGTACTGTTAGGACACAAACGAGCAAGGAGTTCAAATCTAATATCTCTTTCAACACTCATTGAACGTGCATGAATTTTGAAAATGTGTGTTCGTCCTTCTAAGTCCGGTAGTCCGAATTCTACTTTTCTATCCAAACGTCCTGGACGCATCAATGCAGGATCTAGCGTATCTGGTCTATTTGTTGCCATCAAAACTTTAATATTACCTCTTGGATCGAAACTGAAAAGTTCAAGGTTATACATATATACTTATTGAACACCTCTCATAGTAACAATAAAAAGAAAAATATTTTTTTTACCCATCAAGTTGGTTTATAAGTTCGAGCATAGTACGCTGAACTTCATTGTCACCACCAGCCCCATCATCGAATCGAGCTCCTCCAATAGCATCAATTTCATCGAAAAATATTAAACATGCTTTTTTGCTACGTGCCATTTCAAACAATTCTCTGACCATACGTGCACCCTATTATTAGAACACATATTCCTTTTATCAATATATACTTATATATAAATAGATATCCCATATTTTCATTACACCTACCTCACCAACATATTTTTGAACCAATTCAGAACCAATAACACGAATAAAACAAGCATCTGTTCTATTAGCAACTGCTCTGGCACATAAAGTTTTGCCTGTGCCTGGTGGTCCAAACAACAATACACCTTTAGGTGGCTCAATACCCAAATAAACAAATTTTTCTGGCTGTAATAGATAAATTGAGTTTTAGTAATTATTTTATTATATAGAAAGAAACACAAGACAGCAACAATACAATACTAACATGTAACAGAGGAGTCTCAACAACTTCTCTTAATTTCTCAATTTGTTCTTTACAACCACCAACATCACTGTATGTGACATCAGGTTTCTCTTCAACTTGCATCATTGTTACAGTTGGATCAATTTTGGGTGGTAAAGGAATATGAATTTGATATTTGTTGCGGTCCACCCCCACTCTCATACCCTCTTCAATATCGGTTGGAGCAACTGAATCAGCTAAATCAACTACGAACTTTGCAAACTGTTTTACATTTATAACATATTTTGGATCTTCAGAATCTGCATTGATTATTTTAGTACAACGAGCAACTTGTAATGGTTGTTCATTCTGTAATGTCTGTTTGTCTGCAGCTAAATCCCACAGAGCAGGAGGAGCTAAACCAGTATCAGACTCCTTGATTCCTGTCAACTCATTGACACGTTTTATTATCGTTTGAATATCCTCTTCTACAGTTTTAATGCTTTTAGTATATTGTCCTTGTCCCTGTACAAGTAAATTACGTATTATGTATTTCATCAGTATTAATCCATATTTACTATCATAAAAAACTTATTTATCCAAGTTAATTATTTCTTTTGTAACAAAGGGTACCAAACTTCTACACTTACATAAGTTTTGAGCAAAGCAATATCTCCTTCGTCAAGAGCTAAAAATTTAGTGCACAAAAGTTTAGTAAATATAATGAACTATAATAAATAAGCACGCTCAAAGTTCTTTAAACCTCACATTTTATTTCCTTTTCTTCTTTATCATCTTCACTTTTCACTTTTCTCATATCCTCTCCCAAATGGTCAGGCATTTCTGAATTTTTTAAGTTCTTCAAAGTATTTAACGAATAAAGGTATTGCACCTTTTAAGAATGCTATGTCAGATTTTAGGTTATATCTTGCTTACATTACTAGCAAAATCGACAACTTTTATCACTGACCTCTGTGTTTCAAGTTGGAACTAGAATCACAGACAAGGTACTTACATGAGCCACCTGTGTCAATTCTACTGCGCATGCAAAGTGCAATATTTCAGCACTTTGACGACGTAGTATGGTTCCTGAGGCATTTAGAAACAAATTTCTATTAGGGTTTGATGCGTTTTGATGCCTAATAAAGTCAGAAAATCAATTTTTGTAGAATTCGGTCCGAAACATTGATTTTCAAATATTGATTTATAAAAATTGATTTTCTGGCTTTATTAGGCATTAAAACGCATCAAACCCTAATAGAAATTTGTTTCTAAATGCCTCAGGAACCATACTACGTCGTCAAAGTGCCGAAATATTCATTTTTTGTTCTCCTTCTTTGCGTGTGCGGACCAGTAATGGGCAGTCTCAGCGCATGCGCAGTAAGCTATCCGTACAAGTCCTCAGTAGCGTATACACTTTGATTAAATATAAGGTATCATTAGGCCCTAATGAGGAAAAAAAAATAAATTTGAAGAAAATTGCAGAAAAGAGAATAAAAGGGTTAAATAATACAACAGATTATATATAATAAAAGTAATATTAAATTTATTTATAATTATTATTATTACGCATATTACGACTACTATCATCGCTGGAACTGCAATTATCCTTACTACTTCTATTATTATCAATATTATTACGCATATTACTACTTTTATCATCATTAACCCTATTATTCTTATTATTATCAATATTATTACGCATATTACTACTTTTATCATCATTATCCGTATTATTCTTATTATTACCAATATTATTCCGCATATTACGACTACTATCATCGCTGGAAGAGCAATTATCCTTACTACTCTTATTTTTATCTATATTATTACGCATATTACTACTTTTATTATCATTAACCTTATTATTCTTAATACTATCAATATTATTACGCGTATTACGACTACTATCGTCGCTGGAACTGTAATTATCCTTACTACACTTATTTTTATCTATATTATTACGCATATTACTACTTTTATTATCATTATCCTTATTATTCTTATTATTATCAATATTATTACGCATATTACTACTTTTATCATCATTAACCTTATTATTCTTATTATTATCAATATTATTACGCATATTACTACTTTTATCATCATTAACCTTATTATTCTTAATACTATCAATATTATTACACGTATTACGACTACTATCGTCGCTGGAACTGCAATTATCCTTACTACACTTATTTTTATCTATATTATTACGCATATTACTACTTTTATTATCATTATCCTTATTATTCTTATTATTATCAATATTATTACGCATATTACTACTTTTATCATCATTAACCCTACTATTCTTAATACTATCAATATTATTTCGCATATTACGACTACTATCATCGCTGGCACTGCAATTATCCTTACTACTTCCATTCTTATCAATATTATTACGCATATTACTACTTTTATTGACATTATCCTTATTATTTCTATTATTATCAATATTATTACGCATATTACTACTTTTATTATCATTATCCTTATTGTTCTTATTATTATCAATATTATTACGCATATTACTACTTTTATCATCACTATCCGTATTATTCTTATTATTATCAATATTATTACGCATATTACGACTACTATCGTCGCTGGAACTGCAATTATCCTTACTACTTCTATTATTATCAATATTATTACGCAAATTACTACTTTTATTATCATTATCCTTATTATTCTTATTATTATCAATATTAATACGCATATTACTACTTTTATCATCATTAACCCTACTATTCTTAATACTATCAATATTATTCCGCATATTACGACTACTATCATCGCTGGAAGAGCAATTATCCTTACTACTCTTATTTTTATCTATATTATTACGCATATTACTACTTTTATTATCATTAACCTTATTATTCTTAATACTATCAATATTATTACGCGTATTACGACTACTATCGTCGCTGGAACTGTAATTATCCTTACTACACTTATTTTTATCTATATTATTACGCATATTACTACTTTTATTATCATTATCCTTATTGTTCTTATTATTATCAATATTATTACGCATATTACTACTTTTATCATCACTATCCGTATTATTCTTATTATTATCAATATTATTACGCATATTACGACTACTATCGTCGCTGGAACTGCAATTATCCTTACTACTTCTATTATTATCAATATTATTACGCAAATTACTACTTTTATTATCATTATCCTTATTATTCCTATTATTATCAATACTATTACGCATATTACTACTTTTATTATCATTATCCTTCTTATTCTTATTATTATCAATATTATTACGCATATTACTACTTTTATCATCATTAACCTTATTATTCTTATTATTATCAATATTATTACGCATATTACTACGTTTATAATTATTATCCTTATTATTCTTACTATTATCAATATTACTACCCATATTACTACTTTTATTATCGTTGCAACTATTATTATTATTATTACATTTTCCGATATAACCTACCCTCGCCTGCCCTATTCCGACCTAGCCGGTTAGGTTGTATCAGGTTAGGTCGGTCCCCAGGGTTAGGTTGGAAAAGGTTAGGTCGGACCCTAGGGTTAGGTTGCATTAGGTTAGGTCCGGGTACCTAACCTACCTAACCCACCATGACCTAACCTGATCTGACCTAACCTTGGACCCAGACCTAACCTAATCCAACCTAACCGGTTAGGTTGGAAAAGGTTAGGTCGGACCTTAGGGTTAGGTTGGATTAGGTTAGGTCTGGGCCGAAGGTTAGGTCAGATCAGGTTAGGTCAGGGTGGGTTAGGTAGGTTAGGTACCCAGACCTAACCTAATGCAACCTAACCCTAGGGTCCGACCTAACCTTTTCCAACCTAACCGGTTAGGTTGGATTAGGTTAGGTCTGGGCCGAAGGTTAGGTCAGATCAGGTTAGGTCAGGGTGGGTTAGGTAGGTTAGGTACCCAGACCTAACCTAATGCAACCTAACCCTAGGGTCCGACCTAACCTTTTCCAACCTAACCGGTTAGGTTGGATTAGGTTAGGTCTGGGCCGAAGGTTAGGTCGGATCAGGTTAGGTCAGGGTGGGTTAGGTAGGTTAGGTACCCAGACCTAACCTAATGCAACCTAACCCTAGGGTCCGACCTAACCTTTTCCAACCTAACCGGTTAGGTTGGATTAGGTTAGGTCTGGGCCGAAGGTTAGGTCAGATCAGGTTAGGTCAGGGTAGGTTAGGTCGGTTAGGTACCCAGACCTAACCTGATATAACCTAACGCTAGGATCCGACCTAACCTTTTCCAACCAAACCCTAGGGACCGACCTAACCTGATATAACCTAACCGGCTAGGTCGGAATAGGGCAGAGGAGGGTAGGTTATATCGGAAAATGTAATAATAATAATAATAAGGTTAATGATGATAAAAGTAGTAATATGCGTAATAATATTGATAATAATAAGAATAAAAAGGATAATGATAATAAAAGTAGTAATATGCGTAATAATATTGATAATAATAGAAATAATAAGGATAATGTTAATAAAAGTAGTAATATGCGTAATAATATTGATAAGAATGGAAGTAGTAAGGATAATTGCAGTTCCAGCGATGATAGTAGTCGTAATATTCGAAATAATATTGATAGTATTAAGAATAGTAGGGTTAATGATGATAAAAGTAGTAATATGCTTAATAATATTGATAATAATAAGAATAATAAGGATAATGATAATAAAAGTAGTAATATGCGTAATAATATTGATAATAATAGGAGTAGTAAGGATAATTACAGTTCCAGCGACGATAGTAGTCGTAATACGTGTAATAATATTGATAGTATTAAGAATAATAAGGTTAATGATGATAAAAGTAGTAATATGCGTAATAATATTGATAATAATAAGAATAATAAGGTTAATGATGATAAAAGTAGTAATATGCGTAATAATATTGATAGTATTAAGAATAGTAAGGTTAATGATGATAAAAGTAGTAATATGCGTAATAATATTGATAATAATAAGAATAATAAGGTTAATGATGATAAAAGTAGTAATATGCGTAATAATATTGATAATTATAACAGTAATAAGGATAATGATAATAAAAGTAGTAATATGCGTAATAATATAGATAAAAATAAGAGTAGTAAGGATAATTGCTCTTCCAGCGATGATAGTAGTCGTAATATGCGTAATAATATTGATAATAATAAGAATAATAAGGATAATGATGATGAAAATAGTAATATGCGTAATAATATTGATAATAATAAGAATAATAAGGATAATGATGATAAAAGTAGTAATATGCGTAATAATATTGATAATAATAAGAATAATAAGGTTATTGATGATAAAAGTAGTAATATGCGGAATAATATTGATAATAATAAGAATAATAAGGTTAATGATGATAAAAGTAGTAATATGCGTAATAATATTGATAATTATAACAGTAATAAGGATAATGATAATAAAAGTAGTAATATGCGTAATAATATAGATAAAAATAAGAGTAGTAAGGATAATTGCTCTTCCAGCGATGATAGTAGTCGTAATATGCGGAATAATATTGGTAATAATAAGAATAATACGGATAATGATGATAAAAGTAGTAATATGCGTAATAATATAGATAAAAATAAGTGTAGTAAGGATAATTACAGTTCCAGCGACGATAGTAGTCGTAATACGCGTAATAATATTGATAATAATAAGAATAATAAGGTTAATGATGATAAAAGTAGTAATATGCGTAATAATATTGATAATAATAAGAATAATAAGGATTATGATAATAAAAGTAGTAATATGCGTAATAATATAGATAAAAATAAGTGTAGTAAGGATAATTACAGTTCCAGCGACGATAGTAGTCGTAATATGCGTAATAATATTGATAATAATAAGAATAATAAGGATTATGATAATAAAAGTAGTAATATGGGTAATAATATTGATAATAATAAGAAGAATAAGCATAATAATAATAGTTGTAACGATAATAAAAGTAGTAATATGGGTAGTGATATCGGTTCAATTGATGATAATAAGAATAGTAAGGATAATAATTATAGTTGCACGATAATAATAATAGTAACATGGGGAATGATATATGTTAGGTCTCCAGACCTAACCTGATACAACCTAACCTTAGTCCCTGACCTAACATTGTCTGAACTAACCTTATATCCTGACCTAACGTAACATATCCTAACCGTATGCCTGACCTAACATAATCCGACCTAACCTTGGACCCTGACCTAACCGAATGTAACCGAACCGTAAGCCTGACCTAACCTGTTAATTGTCTGTTATGTTTAAGAATGTAATGGAAAGGATTGTAAATATGTACATGATGTCTTTTGTTTATTTATTGTAACCTCATAAATACATACAATTTGCAAATATATTTTGTACAATTTTTAATTTATGTAACTCTTTATTGGCTTAATTCTTTGTTGAAGATCGAGGCAGATTGTGTGTATATTCAATTTTGGAACTGAAAAATAAAATTGTTGCACGATTTAATAATATTTTTACGTGAAAGTTTGAACATTGGTAAACAGAAAATGTTAATTATAAAAATAATAAATTGAATAACTATTTATAATGTACAATTGTTGTGACTAAATATACAGTAAGAATAAAAAATAGGACTTACGTTAATTAAATGGAACGCAGAGATCCTTCCTCCAATTCAATGCTGTATAGACTAGCTCGTCGCTCTGATAGCATGGCTTAAACTACTTTTAAGTAGCGCGCAGTCAGTGTTGGGCAGTCCCAGCGCATGCGCAGTAAGCTATCCGTAGAAGTCCTCAGTAGCGTATACACTTTGATGAAATATAAGGTATCATTAGGCCTAGTGAGGAAAAAAAAATAAATCTGAAGAAAATTGCAGGAGAGAGAATAAAAGGGTTAAATAATACAACAGATTATATATAATAAAAGTAATATTAAATTTATTTATGATTATTATTATTTTTTACGTTTGCAGCCGATTTGTTATATGAATACCAATATTTGTTGCAAGAGCAAAGAAAAAACATACCGCTCGATTTTTATCAGATCTAGCATGTTAACAAAATAAAATCCATGTATTTCTTTGTTATTGTTTCTCTGATATTATAATTTTCACACGTATAAAATATAGTTATTCAAAGAGGTCCTTCCAAGTCGTTTTTCTTAAATAATAAATTCATTTAGTGTTTTAAAAGTTATTGTGCTTTTGTGTTATTTTAAATATAATAATCTCCCATATTCCATTATATTATATTATATAATTCACGATATATATACAGGGTGTTCGGCTACTGGTGGGCATAATTTTAGGGGGTGGTAGCTGGAGTGATTCTGAACAACTTTTTCCTTTACCAAAATGCTGGTTAAAGCTTAGTTTTTGAATTATTAATGAAAAACACTGACCAATGAGAGCGCGTATAGACCAGTCGCGCGACAGCGTGAGCGACAGCTTCGAATATGACGGCCGATCGTCGTCGTGAACAAATGTATCGATACTGTCGGTATAACGTCGGTATAACAGGAAGCTATTAGGCAAAAGTTAAATCGAATAATGAATTAACATGTTAAGAATAATATTAAATTCTTCGTAATTCGTGAATGAGAAATAAACCAATTAGTTGTTGTTTACAACAACCACACGAAGTATATTGTATTTATTTTATGCCTTCAAAAAGGGAAAAGAATAAATTCACGAAAATTAATTTTGTCAACTATACTAATGAAGCAAACGAATAAATTCACGTTTCAAAACGAATGAGTACCTTGCCTATGAAATGAGATCGAACTGGAATAGAATATCTAATGCAGTACTTCATTGAAGTGAAATAAATCTATTGCTGCGTACGTTTAATTTTAAAAATACAGAAGTAACTTAAATAACACTTACTCATTGATTCATGGAAAAACTAGCTTCGATAAAAAATATTTGTGTCACCGGGTAGATCCACCGATCAGAGCATCAACAGCTGATGCCCTGGCAGGGTCAATGAACTCTCAATTTATTTCACTGTCTTTTTCTAATAATAATTGCACAACATAAGCACGACCGGTAAACGGACCGAATGAAAACGCGTGAACGATTATTCATAGATATGTATGTTTAACGATACACTATTCTAATTATAAGATATCCGAATTGAGGAATCGAAATTATATTATATTTTATAAGAAGACATTGTTAGACTGGCTACGGATCGCGGTTTTGTTCTCGATCGCGAGGCATACGTCGCTAACGGTTGCCATGCAACGATGATCTGTTGAACGACTGCGGCGTCGATCGACAGTCATCGTTTATTGTCGAAAGAAACGTGTCGAAATAAAATGTATCGTTGTTTTTAATCGAGAATTCCGTTTTCTTGCTTTCAAGATACTATAGTTTAAATCATTTATGAATTTTCGTTCACGTGTTTTCATTCGTCCTATTTACGTGTCGGACTGACAGTGAAAATTAGTGCAAATTAGTGAAAAATGAGAAAGAAAAGTGATAATGAAAACTCATAATGAAAGATGAAAGTGATAGGTGACAATGAAGTTTCTTGAGAGTTTTTTGAGAGTTTCTGTATGGTGATTGATTTATATTAACAGTAAGGACCGGTGGATCGGACCGGTGACAGAGACGCATTTTTATTGTGATTATTTGCGGTTTAATGGGTGAGCTACATTTAAATTTATTAATTACTGAATTCACATTTTTATTTGTTGAATAGAAAAGTTATTCAATTTTTTAAAAATGAGAATTTGTTCTTTTTCATCATTACAATATCTAACGAAAATAATTTTCCATATTTTAGCTATTATTTCTTTGCGATAACGAATAAACGTATTGAATAAATTCGATTTACTTTGATTACGTGAGTAGAGACTAATTTTGTTATTTCTTGTTCATGAATGAATGATAATTCAACAATAATCCAGATTTTTTTATTTATTATTCAATGTAACTTTCATCTAACAGCTTTCTATTATACCGACGTTATTCCGACGTTATACCGACGTTATACCGACGTTATACCGACAGTATCGATACATTTGTTCACGACGACGATCGGCCGTCATATTCGAAGCTGTCGCTCACGCTGTCGCGCGACCGGTCTATACGCGTTCTCATTGGTCGGTGTTTTTCATTAATAATTCAAAAACTAAGCTTTAACCAGCATTTTGGTAAAGGAAAAAGTTGTTCACAATCACTCCAGCTACCACCCCCTAAAATTATGCCCACCAGTAGCCGAACACCCTGTATATATAGTTGTATAGTTTTATACAGTCATATATATAACTAACCTAACCCAGCCTAATGTAATCTAACCCAACCTATACATTCATAGTTTACAGTGCAATTATAAGAATTTTTGAAAAATTATGTAGGATCATTAAGGTGCCCTCATCAGTCACCACTGCGTGTACCGGCTAGGTACGGCATTGGCAGCAAGCTGTGACGTCAGCTGACGCATGCGCATAAAGCTCTCGCGTGCGATAAAATCTCACGACTGCCCAACACTGGTTCGGACCCTCATTTTTTAGGTTCAGTTCACCTGTTTCGCCGCTAGATGGACGCCAATTTTTTAGCCCATAAACTGCACTATTTGTAATTAATATAGTTGATTTTATTATTAATTGACTATAATATGAATCTAATTACTGTTCTAAGATAATAGAATAATTTGTGAACATTAATTAGACATAACAGTGTATCATTTTACGATAAAATAGAATTCTTTGTTGTGATACTTTCGCGTATGGTGTCTAGATGACACTAATTGCGCTACTTCCATAAAGCGCGCGTAAATTTAAATGTAGATAACGTGAGTCATACTTCCACACTACTTTCATTAATTAATTATTTTACAAAAAACTATTGCCTTTCTATACTTATTCTTTCTATACTTAATATTGTTTTTTTATGCAATAAATTCATATGATATTTTAACTAAGAATATAAATTTGAACGTACCATTTAATTAAAAGAGAATGATAATTTTTACAAATTGCAAAGCGAAATAATTGGCATGGTGGTGTTTCTAGAATCACTACATAGCTCTTTTGTGATAAGATTAACTCAACATGACGTGTTACATGTCCGCGTAACATGTCACCAATTACACGTGTTCACAATGAACGTTTAGCCGCAAATGTTAGGAGAAAAGGTGGCAGTGTATACTTATCAATTTCATCTGCAATCATCGAGCAGAATGTTAATGATCGTTTTGCGATTTCAAATTCAACGTTCATACCATAGACTCCTACAGGTAATCTGCACATTCATGAAATGTCATAGGATGCCCTCATCGTGTGAAAAGTAACAGTCGTAATATGCTGGTTCAAAGGTAGAACGGTAAACTAGTGTGGAAACCAGTATTCCTATACAAATATACGAGAAACCGTCAGACGGTGTAAAATAGAGAAAGGTTAAAATTCGATGGATGGCAACGTGTGTTTATACGATTGACATAATACCTAGTATTATGTTTTATTAGATAAGTACTATTTTATAGTGCGTAGCGTTATAAAAGCTGGACCAGAAATGTGTCAGGAGACAAGTTCACTTTTTAAATATATGGAAATAAAATTGGAAATATTTTTCTTAAAATATGAGCAACAAGAAAATTCTCAAAATATAAGCAAGAAAAGAGTTTTTTTAAATATTTATATCTAGTCAGCTGTTGCAAATGGCTGCTCGTTTATGATCGTATAAATATACTTGTCCTGTCAGGCAAATTTTCTTTAACAAAATTTATAAAACAGAAGGTACAGTGATTTGAACGATGTGTAGACAATTGTATTATTTTTAGCTCAAAATTAATTGATTAGAGCGTTGCATGGAAATGGCAATATACCGAGAGTCTTCGATATTATCGCCTCTTTCTGTATTATAATTCGTAATGGTGGTTCTCCAACTTATTCAAATAACTAAAATGACAAACGATTAATAAACAATTACCACAAAATAATAGATTATTATAAACAAATTCTAATGTGTCGAAAACTGAGGTATTGTGATTTTTGCAATGATAGAGTAAAGCAATGAATTACCGCACCGACACGAATTTAATTAAGTTACATTTTTGACTTTTAAAGATTATAAAGATACCTAGCAGCCACTTTGCACGAGGTCAGTGGATACATATATTTTAAGATGTTTCATAAGAAACCAGAAATGACGAATAATTTATAATCTCTTCGATCAATGTGTATGATTTTGTGAGAAGATATGGAAAATTATTAAAAAGTTGTAATGTAGGTCTGTTTCTAAGGTGCACTGAACAGGTTTTAATTGAAGAAATATCAATTTGTTCATGTTATTTTTAAATAAACTGATATGATGTATTGCACTATTTTAATTGGAAAACCTCATAACTTTGTAGCTTTGAATATTTCTCGAAGATGCAAGAAATTATTCTTTCTTTATGGAAGAATATCTCCTTTTAAATTGCCTTTGATTTAGATAATATTTATACATTTCTATATGAATGAATAGAAAAATCGAAGAAGCGATTTTATTCAAATTACAAACAGGTTCATGGTTATCCTATAAAATAAAAGATTCATATTAAAAAAAATAAAAGGTCATTACATCATGCCATTTCTAAATATGACACCTGATATTTTTGAGATTGCATAATCGAAATTAAACAAAAATCAATGTTTATGATATAGTAAGGTGCAATAATATTCACGTTGTGTAACCTTGTACAAATATTAAAAGTCAATGTATCGAACACAAAGAAGAGTCTATCATTGTCCTTAATATACAAGGTGTTCTAGGCAGTCGGATCAAACTAAAGAAATTATAGAAGGTTGTAAAAAAAATTTCATACGAATTTTATGTAAATTTCGAACAGCAAGTGATGTTGAATGGAACATCGCATGATGAATACCTCGACTCCGGAAGTGAAAGCGCTTCGAACATTTCAAGGACATCTATAATTTTTTATGGGAACTGCATATTTTTGTTTACTCGAATTATTTCTTTGTTACTTAAAAAAAAAAGAAATTAACAAAATTTCTTAATTTTTGAAGAGTAATAAAATTTCTTAATTTTTGAAGAGTAATAAAATTTCTTAGTTTTTGTAGATTAACAAAATTTCTTAATTCTTGAAGATTAACAAAATTTCTTAATTTTTGGAGATTGACAAAATTGCTTAATTTTTGAAGATTAACAAAATTTCTTAATTTTTGAAGATTACTAAAATTTCGTAATTTTTGAAGATTAATAAAAATTCTTAATTTTTGAAAATTAACAAAATTTCTTAATTTTTGAAGATTAATAAAATGTTGTAAGTCTTTAATATTACAAAATAATTTTGTTCGAATCATAAAACTCTCAAATTTCTAAATTTATTATTTTACAAATTTGCAAACTTATAAATTGTTAAATTCAAAAATTTCTAAATTTTAAAGAATACCAAAATTTAAAAATCCTAAAATTTCCAACCACCCATATTTTCAATTCCCAAATTCTCAAAATCCCAAATTTGCAAGCTTACGAACTCCTAAATTTGAATATTTAAAAATTAGAAAATTCAGTGTCCCAGTTACCAAATATCTAAATTTCTAAATGTGAGAATTCGTAAATTATGAAATCTAAAATTTCTGTGCTCCTAAAGTTTGTAAATTCGTAACCTCCCATGTTTGTAAATTTGCAAATTCGAAAATTTAAAAAATTGCACGTACGCTATTCGTAGAAATTAATTTATAAATTTGCAAATTCGAAAATTTGTAAAAGTACAAGTTTACTACCTACAGAAATTAATTTATAAATTTGCAAATTCGAAAATTTGAAAAGGTACAAGTTTACTACCTACAAAAATTAATTCACAAATTTGCAAATTCTAAAACTAGTAAAAGTACATACTTATTACTTATATTAATTTTTCCAAATAAGTAAAATTGCGAATTTACCAAATACGAAAGCGTAAGTAAGTTTTGGATTTATTTTCGTCATCATTCGGTAGAGTTATTCAATGTGTTACCCACGATTATACAAGCCATCAATTTAGGCAAAGTGGAAATGTCAAAGCGATGAATAAATTTTGTAAAGGAGATTCTCCTTCGTTGAAACAGTGGTGGTGGAGCATCGGCCATCTTCTTCTATCCTTCGCTTCCGAATCGGATCTTTATTTTTGAATAGCAGCATATTTGGGGAAAGTGAAGTTTAGAGTTTCGTATAAAAGCACATTCGTGTCACTCAGACTACACATTTGACATCGTAGCTTCTTCTGTGGGATTAACACAGTGACTTGTTTCTTTCATCTCAAAATGAAGTTCCTCGTGAGTGTTTTTTTTATTCTACTAACTTTTAGCTTCTTCAAGCTAAAACCTTCTTTAAAGTATATTGACTGAATATCATTCTCATCACTATTAATCATACTTTAACAATTATTGAACTTGACAAAACATTTTTATATTTCATTCTCATTTGACATAACATTTTAAGTACACGGATTTTATATTCTTTTATTCCGACATTTTGTGTTTCAAGATCGTGTTGCATTTGAAGATACATTAAATGCAGTAAATGCTACATAAAAAATTAAGTAAAATTGTTAAATTATTGAGCGATGTAAGTTATTCAATGAATTTGACAGTTTCTGTTTGTGAAAAATTTTGTTATTTTTAAGAAAAGTTTTATTAATTTTGTATGTACATTGTGTTTCTTTATAGAGGGTTCAAACAAGTCATGTAGTTTTATATAATATATTAACACCACATCATGACATGTTTAACCAATTTATAAGTTTATACATTTTAAAATTTTTAAGTTCTTTGTCAAGTTTATACATTTTTGAATTTGTAAGTTCCTTGTTAAGTTTATACATTTTTAAATTTTTAAGTTCTTTGTCAAGTTTATACATTTTTGAATTTGTAAGTTCCTTGTCAAGTTTATACATTTTTAAATTTTTAAGTTCTTTGTCAAGTTTATACATTTTTACATTTGTAAGTTCTTTGACAAGTTTATACATTTTTGCATTTGTAAGTTCCTTGTCAAGTTTATACATTTTTAAACTTGTAAGTTCTTTGTCAAGTTTATACATTTTTAAATTTGTAAGTTCTTTGTCAAGTTCGTCAACTTTCCAAGATTTCAAGATTTCACACTTCTCATATAATTTTAGCACCAAAACCGAATTTTCCAATTAATTGCAAATAAAAAAACTATCAATTTCAGATCGTTTCGCTCGCTGTTTTGGCCGTTGCTTCAGCCGATGTGCCCCATCAACCGCCCGCAGCAATTTTGAAACAGGCCCAAGACATATCACCAGACGGATCCTATTCTTACTCCTACGAGACTGATAACGGGATTTATCACGGTGAAAGTGGAACCCTGGTAGCGTCCCATGCTAAAGACGGTACTCCTTTCGTGGTTGCTCAAGGACAATATCAGTACACGTCTCCTGATGGAACACCGATTGCCGTGAAATACGTTGCCGACGAAAATGGCTTCCAACCTGAAGGCGAACACATTCACCAAATTCCACCTTTGATCCAGAAGGCTATCGAATACATCAGAGCTCACCCACCATCAACGGAACATCCTCATTTGTAAACTAATCGCCGATATCGCTTTACTTTTACATGTACACGTTTTGTCATGCCTCTACAGTTACATGTATACTGATTGTTCTCATGTGGAACGTTGGTTAATATAATTGTTTCTGGAAAACTTGTGTAAATGATTTTTTCCTTGCCTTTAGACACGTCTTAATTTAAGTACAATGTATATTTGTACTGCAGTATAAATAATTTGCAAAAACATAAATAACAGAATGAATAGTCGAAAGAGTTCTAATATGTTAGACCTCAATGCACTTTGTCAAGACAACACCAACAATAATATCTGATATTTTTATAAATTTAAAATTGTTGAAATATCAACAATATATAGTATGTATATTTCAGTAGTGATCTCCATTCAAAAATGTAGAACGTTGGTTAATATAATTGTTTCTGGAAAACTGTGTAAATAATTTACTTACCTTCAAACGCACCATAAGTACAATATATATTTGTACTGCAGTATAAATAATTTGAAAACTTAACATAAATAGCAGAATAAATAGTTAGAAGAGTTTTAATATGTTAGACCTCAATGCACTTTGTCAAGACAACACCAACAATAATATCTGACACTTTTATAAATTTAAAATTGTAGAAACATCAACAATATAATATAATATATATATTTCAGCATCTCCATTCAAACATAATATTACAAAAATTGTAACGAAAAAATAACACATTGATTTAATTATGATTAGTACCTTATAGTACACAGCTGACTTCACTGTAACGTCCAACGTATTAATCTTCGAATTTGTCAGAGATATCGTAGATCGGAAAATCCCCGGAAACAATGAAATTAATGTGGTAAATTCTGTCAGTATAATCTCGTAACTGCATTGCAGTTTGCATTCTTCTGTCCATCGATTACTTCAACGTTGAAGTTTCGCGCCTTGATGTGTGCACGATTCAAGAAACGACTAAGCAATTGCAAAGGAAACCGAAAGATGATGAGAAACGATAGTCCAGTCTTCTTATACAAGTAGAAAGGGAGGAACAGTCTGTTGAGATTATAATCTATCTGACTATCTTTATCCTTTTGTTTACGCAAAACTCGAGTGTGGACGTTATTCATTAGAGCGTGACATTGAGTCTTATCGTTTTAAGATTCTATATATCTAACTAGATCCGGAACAATGAATCCTATTCGTAGAATAGCTGGTTCGCAGGGTTAGAAATAAATATCGCAAGATTCAATATGAGATTTGTTCATGAAATTCGTATGTTTTTGAAGATGAGATAATATCAATTATCAGATTTACCTTTTGTAATGACTGGAATATTATGTAATTATCTTGATCTTTGGTGGCACGTTGTCTGAGATCAGCATCCGCCTTGGTCTTCTGGGTCCTCCTCTTAGGCAGCGTCCACATTATGCTAGTAACTAGTAGCCTTGCAAGTAGGAGAGCTAGCTAGGGGGCAAGAGAGGAGAGAAACTATTTTCTTTTCAAAATGTTCAAATACGTATGTTTCTAAGACCCTACATGTACAAATGTCAACATCCCTGAAGACCTAAGTGCTCAAATTGTTATATACCCTACATCCCCAAGTGCTTACATTTGCAAATCTCTCAAATTCCTACGTCTTCAGATCCCTGCATTCCCAAATCTCTATATTTTCAAATCCTTACATATCCAAATCTCTACATCCCCGAATTGCTACGTCCTCAGATCTCTATATCCTCAAATCTTCACATCCCTAAATACCTACGTCTCCAAATCTCCACGACCCTAAATACCTACATCCCCAAATCCTTATGTCCCTAAACCCCTACGTCCCCAAATCCCTACATCCCCAAATCCCCACATTTCCAAATCCCTACGTCCCCAAATCTCCACATCCCCAAATCCCTACGTCTCCAAATCCCTACGTACCCAAATCTCCACATCCCCAAATCCCTACGTCCCCAAATCCCTACATCCCCAAATCTCCACATCCCCAAATCTCCACATCTCCAAATCCCTACATTCCCAAATCTCCACATCCCCAAATCTCTACATCCCCAAATCTCCACATCCCCAAATCCCTACGTCCCCAAATCCCTACGCCTCCAAATCTCTACGTCCCTAAATCCCTACATCCCCAAATCTCCACATCCCCAAATCTCCACATCCCCAAATCTCCACATCCCCAAATCTCCACATCCCCAAATCCCTACGTCCCCAAATCTCTACATCCCCAAATCTCCACATTCCCAAATCCCTACGTCCCCAAATCCCTACATCCCCAAATCTCCACATCCCCAAATCCCTACGTCCCCAAATCTCCACATCTACAAATTCCCACATCCTCAAATCTCCACACCCCCAAATCTCCACATCCTCAAATCCCTACATCCCCAATCCCTACGTTTCCTAATCCCTACATCCCTAAATCCCAACACCCCCCAAACTCTACATCCCCAAATTGCAAATTTCGCAAATCTCTAGGTTACCGAATTTCTCAAAAATTTAAAAACTTGAGAATTTCCTCAATCTCCAAATTTCTAAATGACCTAAATTCTCAACTTGTCAAAGTTCCAAAGTTAAATTTGCAAATCTATCAACTGAAACTCATCGACAGTCCTCGTCGCCAGGTTTCCATTGTCCCCATGGAAGCCGGATTTTCTCTCGACTGTAACGCATTTAAATTCTAAAGGATTAAGGACAGGTATGTTTCCGTTGTTCATAAACAAAGAAAAGGTATGTTTTGTAACGGATCTATTAATACGTTAAAATACGAAAGGATGAATCCGAGGGCGAATTATGTTAGATGCTCTTCTTATATTGGCCAATCCTGTGCGGCATAACTGAGAGGTCGTATCACGCCTAAGCACGAGATTTGTATTTTCCCGACCCACCCATCTTCATTCGACAAACTATATAGATTATAGATTATCCTGAATTTGTTAATCCTTTGAAATTATCTGGAATCTTTATTACTCTTTTCTGGTCGATGACGGGGAACTTTATCTTGAACTACATAAATTATTTATTACAATGCTCTTTTGTTTAATTCATTTTTATGAAGCGAGGAAAATATCTTGTAACGATGAAGAATTTTAAAACAAGAAATAAGTGAACAGTGCAGGAAATTATATTTTTTATTTAGTTTGATGTTTACATATATTTTTATAATTTTACATAAGTTTTATTAGTTTAGCTATTAATAAAAATACTTAAACATTTTAACCCAACGAAAATTAATATTTTAACTTGTAGCTATTAATATAAGCACTTAAATATTTTAACCTGATAAAAATACTTAAATATTCTAGCTTAATAACTGAAAATATTTTTTAAGTTTTGAACTAAATAGTTTAAACTAAATTGTATAACTTTTTAGTGGGTTTATAATAATTTTGCATTGTCTGTATTTTTCAAGTAAAATTTCATTGCCAATCAAATGTTTTGCAACTACAAGTACACGTTCAATATTCAAATTGCTTTAATCTAATAAATGGCTATCTGAACAGTGGAATGCATGCAGAAGAATGTAAGTAAGAAGATATGCATAAATATCGTCGAATAACATGCGATTGTCTTAGGTAACCAGAGATGAAGGATGATCATAATTGCTTTTTCAAACAATTAGGTAAGGCGAGCTTAGATCCGAGGGCGGTACTCTGCAAATCCTCATACTGGTTTGATTCAACCTTTAATACACAATACTTTGTACTTCCATAGGATCATATGCACGATCTGAATGCTGTAATTTATTTACAAAATCAATCTTCCATTTAGACGTCGTAATGAGGACAACTTCAAAGGTTATGCTATACCAATTTTCTTCAACAAAATTTACCATTATGAATGCTTGGAACTTTCTTTTGAATTACTGATGGCAGAAATTAATTCTTGTTAAAAATAATCGATGACGAAAGTTTAATTTTGGTCAGCGTTATATTAATACAAATAATCGAAATTTTTATTGTGTCAGGATTGAAAAATAAATTAGTAAATAGTCTAAATAAACAGTTATCTTTTTATGGAGCAGTTTAAAAATTAGAAAATCAACTATTCAGTTGCAGTGACTGCTTTATGAGTTTAGGTTATTTCCAGCAGACTCCGTGGTTAACCTCACAATAACAAATGAGGAAATTATAATTGCTATTTATACGCTTCATCATGACATTATTATGTGCAACGATATTTACATTTCAATAGGCCTCAATTTCTTCCACTTTATTGGTTATATCTAACCTATAGTATACAATTGATAGGCTGGCATTAAAGGGAGGCATACGCAAAACTGGTCATGAAAGATAAATTTCTAAATCATGATACTTAACCTACACGTCTCTACGCAAATAAATGAGCATCATTGTCTTCGACTATTTGTCTCATCGTTTCGTAAAAAGTGTGTGATTGTTTCGTTTGTTCGATGCGTTTTGCAGTCATTCGGTTGTATGGTATTCAATAACTGATTTCGACATATGGAAAGCTTGATCTGATATTACAAAGTTTACTAGTTTACTATTTTACTATTTTACTGTTTTACTGTTTTACTATTTTACTATTTTAATATTTTACTGTTTTACAGTTTTACTGTTTTAGTATTTTACTACTCTAATATTTTACTACTTTAATATTTTACTATTTTACTATTTTACTATTTTACTATTTTACTATTTTACTATTTTACTATTTTACTATTTTACTATTTTACTATTTTACTATTTTACTATTTTAATATTTGACTACTTTACTATTTTACTATTTTACTATTTTACTATTTCACTATTTCACTATTTGACCACTTTAATATTCTACCACTCTACCATTCTACTATTGGCCTATTCTATCATTTTACTATTCCACAATTGAGCTATTCTATCATTCTACTATTCCACAATTGACCTATTCTATCATTCTACTATTCTACAATTGACGTATTCTATCATTCTACTATTCCACAATTGACCTATTCTATCATTCTACTATTCCACAATTGACCTATTCTATCATTCTACTATTCCACAATTGACCTATTCTATCATTCTACTATTCCACAATTGACCTATTCTATGATTCTAGTATTCTATAATTGATCTGTTCTCACATTCTACTATTCTACAATTGAACTATTTTACTATTCTACTATTCTGCAATTGACCTATTCTGTCATTCTACTATTTCACAATTGAGCTATTCTACCATTCTACTATTCTACAATTGACCTATTCTATCATTCTACTATTCTACAATTGACCTATTCTATCATTCTACTATTCCACAATTGAGCTATTCTATCATTCTACTATTCCACAATTGACCTACTCTATCATTCTACTATTCCACAATTGACCTATTCTACCATTCTACCATTCTACAATTGACCTATTCTACCATTCTACCATTCTACAATTGACCTATTCTATCATTCCACCATTTTACAATTAAACTATTCTATCCTTCTACAATTTCACAATTCTACTATTTTTTTTAATACCACAATATTTTCTTTATATACTAATTATCATAATTTAACATTTTCTATAAAAAAATTATTAACCTATCTATATAAAAAAACAACTAGTTTAAGAGATATTCTTGGCGTCCATTTCCAACTTCATTTTTAATTTTAGAATAAGTCTACATCACACACCGTTAAGTTTAATTAATACCAAAACTACCAAAACAGTCAAATAACCTCTGTCCAAATTTCTCACTGTAACTTCCAAAATTACCTAAGATGTTCCTAAAATCTACATCGATTTTCCTCAGAACAAAGAATATTTTATTGTCCATTTACTTCCCCATCTCCACTTGCAATTTCAAAGCAAGCAGTACACTCAGCTTCAACTTCAATCGCCATTCAACCACCTTGCGTTCAGTCCCGCGCATCCTCATTGTTCACAGAGCAAAAGATTATCAATCGAAGGGAAGATAAGCTAATCGAATTAGAAAAATTTCGACAGATCAGAATGCGTTGGTGTTTAAAAGAGGGAGTGTCGCAAGAATCGTCGATGCGGTGCAACGATTCGTTGGATCGTGCATCCTGCTCGTAACAGACATCCAGTGAAAGGAATACGCCCTGTGATGATCCGTGGCAAATCTGACGATCTGAATCTTGTTGCGAGGTCATCCTAACCCGTGTTTTACGAGACACTGCAAACTGGCTGATCTAATAACAGCCGTTTAAAGGCAGTTCGTATTAAGAGGTCGTTCGGGTAATTAGGCTTCGAACAATCTCACGACTTTTCTTTGTTATTATTCCAATGTACGAGTCTTGAAGAATGCAACAGCTAAATTTGACTGTCATTCCGTGCATTTTGGGTTTCATTTTTGCAGAGAGCACAGGCGCGCCGAGCTGTTGAACTTTAAACAGAATTGCTTCATTATGTAACACGTTACAGTATCCAACTTTTCAGGAAAATTGCAGTTTGATGGCAGTCTTGAATTATTTATTGTCTGAATTAATTGAGAGTTAGTTCATTAATTACAGTTAATTTGTTCAGTGTCAAATTTTTATTTTAATATTATCGTGGGTTGCAAATTAAGTTGAACGATACAAGAACAAAAATTTTCATTGTGATTTCCGTTATATTGCCACGGTTACATTTTTATGTAATAATACACTTTCTCGTTTGTGATTATAATAACATTGTTGCGGATCAAAGTGACCTTGTATTCGACTACAACGTCAGTCAGGAAACATAAATTCCCTGAAGGCTAATTACCATTTTTATTTCGTTAATTACAGGTGCTGAAAGTTTTGGTGGATCATGCTTTTAATTTTTATCAAATTTTACTATCAACGTTAATTTCAATTTTAATTGTAATGAATGTAGATGTTATCAGTATTAAGGTTGATATTAATAATAATTGTTTTATTTAAATTATTATTTGACGTTTAGGACTTGTGCGTAGGATTACATACTTGAGAATTCGAAGGATATTTTAGTTTGCATATTTAAAAATTTCCAAGTTTCCAAATCCCTAAATTTTCAAATACTGAAATTTATAAATTAATTAATTTTCAAATTTTCAAAGTTTCAAATTCCAAATGATCCAAATTCCAAATTCTCCAAATTCCAAATTCCCCAAATTCCAAATACCCTAGATTTCAAATTTCCTAAATTCCAAATTCCCCAAATTCCCAATTTCCCAAATTCCAAATTTCTCAAATTCCAAATTTCCCAAATTCCAAATTCCCCAAATTCCAATATTCCCCGAATTCCAAATTCCCCAAATTCCAAATTCCCCAAATTCCAAGTTCCCTAAATTCCAAATTCCCCAAATTCCAAATTCCTCTAATTCCAAATTCCCCAAATTCCAAATTCTCCAAATTCCAAATTCCCCAAATTCCAAATTTCCCAAATTTGAAATCCCCCAAATTCCAAATCCCCCAAATTCCCAATTCCCAAAATTCCCAATTCCCAAAATTCCCAATTCCCAAAATTCCCAATTCCCCAAATTCCAAATTCCCCAAATTCCAAATTCCCCAAATTCCAAATCCCCCAAATTCTCAGTTCCCCAAATTCCAAATTTCCCAAATTCCAAATCCCCCAAAATCCAAATCCCCAAATTCTAAAATCCTCAAACCCTAAAATTTCAGAATCCCCAAAATCCCAAATTCCTAAATTCCCTAAATCGCTAATTCCTAAACTCTCAAATCCCTAAATCCCCAACTTCCCAACTCCCCAAACACTCATATCCACAATTCTCTCAAATCTCCCACCTCCCAAGCTCTGAAATTCCAAACTGTCCAAATCCCTAAATTTCCAAACCTCCATAACAATTTAAAGTACCCACCTATTTGCAATAAAAATGATATACTTAAAAAAGTTCCCAATTCAACAATTTACCAAAAGTATCGTTTATTGATCCTTTTCAATTGTCCGTACCTCAAATGTGGATATTTCTGTGACAGGTGTAATTGATTAAACGATCATAGATACAGTCCCCACGTGGCATATGAATAGACGAATATTTAAAACATATTTTCCCCTACAAGTTGTTCGAAACAGTGGCGGGGCGGAAAGGATACAGAAACTAAGTACTGTTGCCGCCTATAAAGCCTCATCGTGACACGTCTGCTCGCGTACTTCTGGACATTGCTAGATAGAACGAACTCTTGTTACTTCTCCATCCGAAGATTACAGTGAAGTCAACTATCGTCGATTTTCAAGATTTTCGTGTCGTTACGTGATCGATAAAGGAATTTTGATTTTAATCGTTACGCGGTCATCATGAAGATTTTTGTAAGTGTTAGCTTGTTTATGATTTTTTACAAACATTTTATTCAATTTTCAAACAGTATATTATGGATAGGATAGATTAGGATAATTAGGATAGGAAGATTGTGACTTCTTTTTAGTAGAATTGAGAGGACTTAGTTAAGGTTTGCTTTGACGAAATTGAATTTGAGTCGCTTCCCGCCAAAATGGGAAAGGAGGTGAGAAGATAGATTGAGGTTTTAATAAGAGAAAAAGGGGACTTGAATAGATTTAATATTGTATCAAGAGTATTAGATAGAGGAAACTTAAATTTCTGAATTTTAATTGAATTTGTTATACTAATATTTCTACTGGTAGTATGACAATTAGTATACAATTTGCTATTATATATTATTAATAATTTTAG
Organism: Megachile rotundata; assembly: GCF_050947335.1. Taxonomy (NCBI): domain Eukaryota; kingdom Metazoa; phylum Arthropoda; class Insecta; order Hymenoptera; family Megachilidae; genus Megachile; species Megachile rotundata. Next base: position 15,055,537 of record NC_134984.1, read on the forward strand.
CTTTCAATTTTGTTGTTTATATTCTCTGCATAATTTACAGATTTTAGAATTATATTATTAAGTGTGTAATTTAGATTAATTTATATAATTTAAACTTTACTAGTATAGTTAGTATAATCTTCAAATTTAAGTTTCTAATCTTCCATCTTGTATAACTAACAACATTTCCAAATTGAAGTTTTTACTTTTTACCTGATACGAACATTCAATTTATTGTACCTTTTTTAATTATTATTCGATTGCATTAATTCGTGGGCCATGACAGTCAATGTGTTAGAAATTGTGCAATTGTTACATAATAAATTGTATTGTTACATAAATAGCAATGTTTGAATTATTGAAGCACTTTTAATGAAGTAAAATATTCAGTTATATTATTTCCTGATATACTATAAAAAAGTATTACTAACATATTTTATAATTTATTTTAAATAAATATGCCTTTGCTATATTTATTAAATATTGCATTCTATTATAGCACAATACTATAATAATATTGAAATTATTGCAATAGTGACAATATAATATATGCTACTACTATATTATACCTAATCCACGTAAGCGAACATAACCTCAACAGATTAAATCTGCGTTTCATTCTGGAAATTCCACACGAACAAAGTATTTCCCAAATAGTCCAGAAATGTGTTCTGAAAACATAGTAAATTATCTGCAATCATCTTGCTGAATAATAACGTTCCATTGATGTATGAATGAATTAATTTCTTACAAACAATAGCCACGTCGGAAAAAAAGGATCAAATAATTAAAACGGGGAACATAGTGCATCAATTATACACGATGATTCATGATTTATGAGAAGTTTGACTATATTATTTCTAGTTGAATTAAAACAAACACATTTGCAACTGTGATTCAATTACTATAATTATCTTAATTATAATTTTCAACTTTGTTGCAATGCGACGACTTTGTTTTCATGTAAATGACTGAAGATGCAAATTTTAGTTCCCATTCTTTTCTAATTTGCAGAATAATATATTTCAATTATACATTACATTACGTACACGTAATGTTAATTATCGAAGTATGTACATTTTATAAATTTTTACAATTTTAAATAAAATTCAAGCTTAGTCTAAAATGGCGTTTGAAGGAATCAAGGAGACTCTCAAAGGAGGGACTCTCAAAGGAGAATAAACTCTAGAAAATTTTACAATAAGCTAGTTAAAATTAATTTTCCTATTTATATTGTCTTCTAGCTCATCAGACATGTTAGATCTTTTTAATTTACACAAAAATTAACTTGCAAAATAATTCAAGAATTTCATACAAAGAAACCAAGATCTTCAAATAAATTTTTATAATCACCAACGAATTTTATAATTTGTATAAAAAATATTTTTAATCATTACAATTAACTTTCTCTAAGATTACTTCTTGAATACCAATTTGACTTAAAATGTTACAAGATTATAATAAAAGTAAAAATAAAAATTTTCTCCAAGTGTAAAGGTGTCATTTGAGAAACAACCACAATTACTATTAATACGTTTTTAATTACATTATTTATGTTTCAGATCGTTCTAATGGTTTTTATAGCGATGTGTTATGCGCAAAACAATAGATATCCGTACAATCCCGATTATTATGGCCGACGTTTCGCCATATTGCGACAATCACAAGACTCCTCTCCGGATGGATCGTACTCCTACAGGTGAGATCGTCCTTCCACATCGTCATGAACGTCGACAGAACGATAAGCGACGTCGAGGTACGTTTCCTCCAAAGCGATCTCGACACGCTCGGAGAATCTCATTTGTTCTCAATTTTAAAAACACCTACTTGCTATACAAGGTGTTCAAGTTAACGCTGCGCGCGATTTTTCAGCCATTTGCGTCGATCAAGTGGTTTAGTGCTAAGGTACATTGTTTATCATAATGAAGGGTAAATTAAGGAAAGAAAATTTAGAGTGTTGGAAATGTAGAATTATATGAGATATAGAACTTTGAGGAGGATTTTTGTAGGCTTAAATGGTAATATTCTAGGGTTTTAGATAGGGAGATTTTAATTCAATTGAGAGATACTTGATAGTTTGTTATATGCTCTTGAGTATTTGGAGATGTAGGAATATTTTTTGCTAGACTGTGACTGCTATGACTATGACTACTTTCCTGCTAGTAAATTACTAGATCTCTAGGTTTTTATATTTCTAGGTCTCTTGAGGAATACCTAGAAACCTAGATTCCCAAAAAATGAAGGACCTAGAAACTTAAATCTGCATCCATAGATTCCTATATTCTCAAACCCTTACATCTTTAAATCTCTAGAACCCTAAATATCTAGAAATCCGAATTACTATATCACTATAGGACCTCTATACCCTTGAATCCATACATCTCAAAATACCTAGAAGTCTCTCTATTTTCCCAGGTCCCCATATTTCCAAATTTCAACGTTCTGAGATCCCTAGATTTCCAAATACCTAGAAACCTAAATTTCTATATCTTGATATTCCTAGATCTCCAAATACTTAGAAACCTATCTACCTATACAGAAATCTTTCTATGTCCTGACCTTCCTAGATCCCCAAATACCCAGATTCCCAGATTCCCAGACCCTCGTATACCTAGAAACCCAGATTTTCATATCCTAACATTCCTACATCAAATTCCTACTTCCCCAAATCGCTACATATAAAAATATATCAAAATCTCTCCACACAAATACTTAAAAATCTCCCAAAGATTTTAGCAAAATTACGTCTAATCATTCTCTTAAAGATACGTTGTTTAAACTACAACCTGCACATTGCACTAAATGACTGTATCGTTTACAAGATTTATTGTTGAGAATATTCGAATGAATGATGATACGTGTAGTAAAAGGGCAAGGATAATAGATGATGATTAAATGAAGACTCACACGTTGAAATAGCAATCAATATGTTCGTAATAAGATTTTAGTTATGTAACGTTCATAATCGAATATCTCTTTAAAAGACGAAACCTTCTGGTTAACCTAACAAGTCAGGTGTACGTGGAATGATTAAAAAGAAAGATCGTGTATAGAAATGTTTGTAACCGATATTCGGCACTTTCTACTGCAACTTGACTTCCCGACACGTCCGAGTTCCCTCGACGATAATTGATCAGGTGCGTCAAGGATGAGAACATTTAAGGTCATACTACTGTTCACTCTTTCAGACGGTTTTCTAGTCATTCAAACATAAGTGTATAATAAACGTTATCTACCTATGGCGCCAGGCTTACTTTACACTTGCGTTGAGCTAATTAGTGCTTCCTCTCTTTCGTAAATTATCTGTCTTCTTAAATTAAACTGGGAATGGCATTTAAATTGTTGTACTTATTTCTAGTTACGTTCTATCAACGTAGTATTTATGACATTATATTTATCAGTATAATCAAAATTAATATTCATAATATTTCAGTATAATCAAAATCGATACTCATAATAATACATGATATTGTTAATATAATCAAATCTAATAACACTACATCATGATATTGTTAATACAATCAAATCTAATAACACTACATCAAGATATTGTTAATATAATCAAATCTAATAACACTACATTAAGATATTGTTAATATAATCAAATCTAATAATACTACACCATACTGTTACTGTAATCAAAAACAAAATTAAAATTAATAATATTACACCGGACAGATATTGATAATATTATTATATTAATATCGTGTTTTAATATTTACAATATTACAATACAACAGTGTATGTTAATCCAAAGACAACGATGTTAGTTGTCTCTAATACTTGCATATTAATAGATACAAATCTATGTAGAGTAAACATGAATAAATAAAAATAAAACAGAGGATCCACAGGATACTTAGCTGTGAAAAGATATATAATTAGCTGCGATGTTAATCATTTGTGTTAGTCGACTGCGCAGTTAGCAATAATACATTGCACAATGGAATAATTACAATCGACCTAGCTACCTACTTAGTAGTCAGCATTATGTTAGTTCACTGAAACGTCCGTGTCTAGAAGTTGGCCCCACCTATCCAATCTGTTGTTTGGCGAATCGGATAAAGATCCACCTTACGTGTTCGTTTTGACGCTCCCGTCAAATCGTCTGTCGGATCACTGATTTCTGTGCAATCGTAAAACGTTCAACTACTTTACGTCGTAACTATTGTCCCTTTACTGATTTTTCTGCGTTTTTATTCTTAGACAGTGAAATTTAATAAATTGGGTAATATGGAGGATTATTTGTGGATGTTGGGAGGGGAAATTTTGGGGATTTGGAGATTTAGGGGTTTGGGGGTTCAGGTTTGGGGAATTTGGAAATTTAGGGGTTTGAAAATTTGCAGATTTGAGGATTAGGGAATTTAGGGATTTGGAGATTTGGAGATTTGGGGATTTGGGGATTTGGGGATTTGAGAATTTGGAAATTTGAGAATTTGGAGATTTAGGGGTTTGGGGGTTGGAGGATGGGGAATTTGGAGATTTGGGGATTGGGGAATTTAGGAATTTGGGGATTTGGGGATTTGGAGATTTGGAGATTTGGGGATTTGGGGATTTGGGGATTTGGAGATTTGGAAATTTGAGAATTTGGAGATTTAGGGGTTTGGGGGTTGAAGGGTGGGGAATTTGGAGATTTGGGGATTGGGGAATTTAGGAATTTGGGGATTTGGGGATTTGGAGATTTGGAGATTTGGGGATTTGAGGATTTAGGGATGTGGAGATTTGGAAATTTGAGAATTTGGAGATTTAGGGTTTTGGGGATTGGAGGATGGGGAATTTGGAAATTTAGGGGTTTAAGAAGTCGGAGATTTGGGGATGAGGGAATTTAGAGATTTGGGGATTTGGGAATTAGGGAATTTAGAGATTTGGGGATTTGGAGATTCAGATATTAGGAAGTTTGAGAATTTAGGGATGAGGGGTTTGGAAATTTGAGAATTTGAGGATTTAGGAATTTGCAGGTTGAGGATTATGGAATTTGAAAATTTAGGGGTTTGGGAATTTGGAGATTTGGAAATTTAAAGATATTGGGAAGTTTGAGAATTTAGAGATTTGGAGATTTGGAGAATTGGAAAATTGCTACACAGATTTTGGCAGCAATCTGAGGGTAACCTATCGTTCACCACCATTAAATCTCTAAAATACCAATTTTATTATCGTTGTCCACAATTCTTAACACATAGAATCAACTGTTACTTAAAATCCCTACAACTCATCATCAATGACAACTCAGTCTACGTCACTCAATCAATAATCGACTTTTTATAAGGCAAGTTTAACTATCATACAAGTTAATTCTTCACAAAGACTTAAAAACCTCTACGTCTCAATCTTCCACCCATTTACACTAGGTCCTGAATTTTAAAATCACATTCGAATTCGCGTCAGGGCACCTAGCCGCTAGTTTATAGTCCTTTCTAAAGTATTTACTATTCCAAACACCCTGTACATAAAATTAATATTTATAAACCAATTTGTTTTTCCAGTTACGACACAGAGAACGGCATATCCGTGGCAGAACAAGGTGTACCGAAGTACGCACCACCGAATCAAATCGAATCCGTGAGAGGACAGTTTAGTTACACGGCACCGGATGGAACACCCATTTTGGTGACTTACACAGCGGATGAAAATGGCTTCCAAGCTAGCGGAGCTCATCTACCAACACCACCACCGATACCGGTCGCGATACAACGCGCTTTGGCGCACAACGCAGCGCACCCTGAAGAAGATGAACTTTACAGAAGATATTAAAACATTGTGACACGTGTCTCGGTTATAGGAAACGGCTCGTACAAAGCAAATTAACCCTTGTGTCAATAACCACAGTGTTCAAAGATCGTTTATTACTATAATAACCTGAGGACCGATTATACCATGTTGCTTTACGTGAATATAACGTGGACGGCGGAATTGTTTATGGGGACAAGTATACGGTTGATAGACTCACTATGGTTCATAGTATTTAGGTAAGATAACTATGCTTTTATGAGCACTTCGGGAAACGTGAGAGGTACTATCAAGTATAATTCAAGCACGGAGTAAATATAATTAGTTAATAGGTTATATCTGAATAATTTTATCATGGGTGAATACAGAGTACGTTTATTATTCAGTGTTAGGATTTTGGGTCTTTTTAATTTTGGGACGTAATTTGAGGATGTAGATGATTTTTAAAATGGGAAGTTGTGAGTTTGAAGTGGAAATTTATTATGTTATAAGTGCTTTGAGAGAAGTGGGAGGTGAGAGTGTAATTTAATTATAGACAAGATTTTATAAATTATCAAATTTTCAAATTTAGAGAATTATAATTTAGCAACTTGGGAATTAGTGGATTTTAAAGTTTGAGAATTTGCAAATTTGAGAATTTGAGAATTTAACAATTTTCAAACTTAAGAATTCAATAACTTGGAAAGTTGTAAATTTGAAAATTTGAAAATTTAAAAACTTGAAAACTTGGAAAATTGAAAAATTGAAAACTTGAAAACTTGAAAGCTTGAAAACTTGAAAATTTAAAGACTTGAAAACTTGAAAAATTTAAAATTTAGAAACTTGAAAACTTGGAAGCTTGAAAGCTTGAAAACTTGAAAACTTGAAAACTTGAAAGCTTGAAAACTTGAAAATTTAAAAACTTAAAAACTTGAAAAATTTTAAATTTAAAAACTTGAAAACTTGGAAACTTGAAAGCTTGAAAATTTGAAAACTTGAAAACTTGAAAGCTTGAAAACTTGAAAACTTGAAAACTTGAAAGCTTGAAAACTTGAAAATTTAAAAACTTGAAAACTTGAAAACTTGAAAGCTTGAAAACTTGAAAACTTGAAAACTTGAAAACTTGAAAGCTTGAAAACTTGAAAGCTTGAAAACCTGAAAACTTGAAAACTTTGAAACTTGAAGACTTGAAAACTTAAGAACTTGAAAACTAGAAAATATTTCAAAATACCAAATCATAAAAATTTGCAAATACAAATATTTCAAAATATAAAAACACAAAAATTGAACAATTTGAAAATCTCAACTGTGGTTATTGACACAAGAGTGAAAAGAGTATAATGTTGACAAATATTGCTACCATATATGATCCCTTGCCTCTTTGTTGTTTATCCTTGTTCAATATACATTGAAAACCAGATATTAACAAATCAACAGCATTTATATATCGAAGAAAAGAAAATATGTGTTACGAATGTAAATAACTTTACGTATATTTTATAAATATACAGGAAGCCTGCGTACTACATCCACATCATGTAATTACAGTGCTTATAAATATTATTACGCTTTTGTATCGACTGTATCTACTCTCTTAAATTAATTTAAATATTATACAATAAAATATTTAAACAAACACGTTGCAACAATTTATTATCTACTGTATAGAGGAATATTTTTATTCTGAAATTTAATGGTACATCTTCTGTATTTTCTTAAATTATTTTTATTATATGTTATTCATACAGGAATAATATGTATGTTATTCATACATGAATAATAACAATAAATAAATTGTTAAAAACATTTGCAAGTTCACTTTCTTTCAAGTTAGTTTATAAATCACGATGAATTGATTAATGTGAATGAATTAGTGGGAAGAAAATACCACTTCGTGGAATAATAAATAACTCCTGTTGGTACTTTAGAACATTGTTGCTGTATAAGTAGGTATTATTGGAAGACGATAAGGGGTCATTCCTATGGAGTTAACAACTGGAGAGTGTATCATAAACTGCAAATTAACACCATTGCTTGTGAATCGAAAGGCATTCTCCATCTACGCTTATGGCATTCCTAAAGACCATACTTATTCACGAAGTTCTAGAATTCCAAGGTTTCAAAATTCTTAAGCAAGATTAAGAAATTCTAAGTTTTCAAAGAGGGAAAATTACGAAGTTGGAAAATTTCAAAGCTGGAAAATTGAAAAGTTGGAAAATTTCTAATTGGGAAAACTCGAAGCTTGGAAAATTGCAAAGTTGGAAAATTCGAAATTTGGAAAATTGCAAGTTTGGAAAATTTCTAAGTGAGAAAATTCGAAATTTAGAAAATTATAAAGTTGGAAAATTCGAAATGTAGAAAATTGAAAAGTTGGGAAATTCCAAAGCTGGGAAAATTCAAAGTTGGAAAATTCGAAATTTAGAAAATTGAAAAGTTGTAAAATTTCAAAGTTGTAAAATTGCAAAGATAGAAAATTCCAAAACTACAAATTAGTCAATTTCAAAAATTTCGAAAATTTCAAATTTTTAAGTTCCAAATTAAAAAAATTCCAAAACCCCAAAAAATCCAAATATCCAAAATCTAAAAAGTAAAAAATTCCAAATTCTCAATGGTCCAAAATTCCAAAGTCTAAAATCCAAAAACTCTCAAATTCCCAAAGTTTTCAAAGTATCAAAACGTACCAAAATTTCCAGATGTTAAATTTCAGAGTCCCATAATTTTTCACGGTCTGAATAAAACACCAGCGGATTGAATAAAACTATTTAAAAATTTGTTACATAATATTTAACGCGATACTGTGTCAGGACCCAGACTTTGACCTAATAAGATTATAAGGTATGTTCTCGCACACTTCTTTATAGTGGCAAGCATTGTAAAAGTATTTATAGACAAATATCTTTTTCTGTATATTTCACAGGTAACATTACACATATCCTCATTAAAAATAACAAGCAACACCCTTCCAAAAATTGTTCCACACTCGCGTGACAAAAATTTGGTTCACACAAATAAACGATTGTAGCACATGATTTTGTGTATTTTACCTAATATGCATTCGAACAGAGTATACCTATTGCATAATAGCGCAGTATAATAGTGGTCCTTTCCCCTACAATTAGCGCTACCCCACCTCTGCATTAATGAGAAGAAGATTTTAGGAAGAGTGACCGAAATGCCAGTTGGACTAATGTTAATGGTAATCGTAATATCACGCTAAAGGTGAGTCAGTGAAAGCAAATCATCGGTCTCTTGTCCATTACACAACGATCAACCGACCAATCGGCCGAACGATCGACCAATCGAATATTACAGTAAAAGGATTTGACGCGTCCCGCATATCGGATCTTGCGATCTCAATATTTTCAAAATTAAAAAATTCAATCTTCTCAATTTATATGTGTAATTACCTTGTTAATTAATGCTCTTCGATAGCAGAGATTGTTGCAGCAATTCTGTAGCTGTTAGTTATAGTGCAAATATTGACGCAAAATGAAGTAACATTTACATAAATAATTTTTGATGGTAATTGTTTGCTGGTATAATACGATAGAATTATTTATTGTTGTAGGTATGTATGGTTGTTTATTGGTATTTTTAGTTTGAATAGGTTAAAGTGAACTATTCTATTTTTTATTAGTTGTATGCATTTATAGTAGCATAATGGAATACTCATATAGTAGTATGGTTGTGTAGTTGCATAGTGGTATAACAGTGCAGTAGGATAATGGTATAGTAGCATAATAATATTGTAGTATAATAGCATAGTAGTACAGCAGTACAGCAATATAGTAGTATAGTAGTATAGTAGTATAGTAGTATAGTAGTATAGTAGTATAGTAGTATAGTAGTATAGTAGTATAGTAGTATAGTAGTATAGTAGTATAGTAGTATAGTAGTATAGTAGTATAGTAGTATAGTAGCATAGTAGTATAGTAGTATAGTAGTATAGTAGTATAGTAGCATAGTAGTATAGTAGTATAGTAGCACAGTAGTATATTAGTATAGTAGTATAGTAGTATAGTAGTATAGTAGTATAGTAGTATAGTAGTATAGTAGTATAGTAGTATAGTAGTATAGTAGTATAGTATTATAGTAGTATAGTAGTATAGTAGTATAGTAGTATAGTAGTATAGTAGTATAGTATTATAGTAGTATAGTAGTATAGTAGCATAGTATTATACCAGTATAGAATATAGTAATATAGCAGTACAGTAGCATAGTAGTACAGTAGTATAGTAGTGCAGTAGTATAATAGTACAGTAGTATAGTAGTATAGTAGTATAACAGTATAGCAGTACAGTCGTATAGTAGTATAGTAGTATAGTAGTACAGCAGTATATTAGTATAGTAGTGCAGCAGTATAGTAGTATAGTAGTACAGCAGCATAGTAGTATAGTAGTGCAGCAGTATAGTAGTATAATAGTACGGTAGTATAACAATATATTTACATAGTAGTATAAATCGATCAGTATTAATTATTATAACAGTGTACTGGTATAGTAATATACTAGTATAGTAGAATGAAATTATGAAATAGTAGAATAGTGTAATAGTATAATAATTTATAAAATAGTGGAATAATACAGCACTTGAATAATAAAATAGTAATATTGTTAAATAATAAGATCTGTAAAGTGTTAATAGTGAAAATGATACAATAGAAGGATAAACTAACCTCTGCAAATGTCATCAAACAATTTTGTACAGTTTCTTGCATAAAAGACGAAACTTAATATTATTTAATACATAGAAACGAAATGTAGGCATTATAATATATTTAAATGAATTTCGGATGATTGAATCTCATTAATGCAAAAATATGAAAACACCAATAAAAGAGGTTAACACAATACTCCATTAACGTATACATTTGAATACGTCGAAAGGAAATTTATGTAGGAGATAAACGTTTCGTGTTATTAACGAAAAGATATAAAATTAATATAATATGGAAAGTAATGTTATAGTGTAATATTTCATTGAAAACTAAGCCCGAATACGCCAAATGCTTCGCAAGCAATGCAATTGAGCCAAGAATGATGCTACAGGTTGATAGTTCACTGGGCGTGAATATGACAGGATGAATTCCTTTCATCTTTCGTCACGTGTAACAAAAAAACAGAGAAGAAGGGTAGAGCATAAACGAAGGAGTCGTCTGAATACCAGTTTGATTTCATAATTTGTATATGGGAGGCATTCGCAGAAATTAAAGCATCCTCATACATAGTTATTCCTTCGTCATCGCCGGGTATCCTGATTCCCATGGTTAATCTTTCACCATGAATTTTCGCTGACCGAACCTTGACAATTCCGTCTAAAGGGCGGGAACAACGGTACAACGACGATCCAATCGAATACTTATTTTTTATTACTTTTATTATGCGTTACGTTCATTATATTACATTAATTACACGTTACATTGCATTATTAATATAGTCAAACGAGTTAAAAATTAAAAGTGCAGCAATAAAAGGAATTCTTAATATTTTGTATATTAAAAATGATTTTTTGATAGAAATTTTAGGTACCTTAATTAAAAATTTTGCAGTCTAATAAATTAATGAAGTGAATTATATTATGAAATTATTTGAAGCATGTAAAAATTTTCATTACTGGAACAACTATTTTTTATGTATTATTAATATTTTGTATTTGATGGAATATTTTTTTATTTTTTAAATAATAATTTTTCATAAAATAATTTATTTAAAAATTTCACTAATCATTAACAAATTTCAATGAAGACAATAAAAACTAATAAATTATATCTAACCCCAATTTATTCTGCTACTAAACCTTGCACAAATTCATATGATTATATTTTGAAATAGAATAATAATTTACTTGCACTTTTAAAATTTGAACCCTTTATCAGCAACTATCGATGACTATTAAAAATCTGTCTTAAAATGACTTCAAGAACTGACAATTCAAAGAGCTTTAACCGCGATAAAAATATGAATCAAGGTGAAATATTTTATCGTGACGGTCAAATATCAAGAGTTGAAGAGCTTGAATCTAGTTTGACCTTTCTAATTTTATTAACCATGTCAGCTTAGGTATGCCCCATCATCTCAAGCCTTAAAGCCTCCTAAAGATACAAATAGAAGCGCATACCGTTGGAGTCCTGTCAGAACAACAATCTACTTACAAATTATTCATTCTACTGCACAAAATTTTGAGTCATGCAGAAAAGTTCATATTCTACAGGGGGGTAGAAATTATTCGCACACCTTTCAGTTTATAAATTATTTATAAGTTATGAACCATGAATAATTTTTGTAAATTATGTAAATTGCAGTTAACCTTACTTTATCACTTCATTACGATATAACCTATATCTCATTAGCTTATAGGTTATGAATACATTATTTTTGTCCTTGCTTTGTTTTTCTGATTTTTTTTAAGGAACACTGGATATCTGTATAATTAAAATATTGAAAATATTTCTGTTCATATGTGAGAGTCAAATTTTGTTCTTTAAATTAAAGAAATTAACTGGCTGTACATGGCTTGATAATTTCCTCTTTTGGAGGCATTTATTTTTACAATTTTTGTGGAAATAAGAAGTTTTAGGGTTTCAATAGCATGTGTGTCTTTTTTATAGAATAAAAAGTGTGTATATACTTATATGTGTATGTATGTCTATTGTATGTTCTTAATAGGACATTATCTAGCATGGAATTAGTGGACGACTATTGTATCTACTATATCCAGTTACAACAAAGTATATCTTTAAAATAATTTAAAAGAGTGAAGTGATATAAAAGGTCCCTCTTTTTACAATCTCAGTTTATTTACATAAACACAATTATGTATATAAAAAATACAAATACAGCTACTTTTTAAAATAACTATTACATCGAATGATTGAAAGAATCATAATCGATAAAGATAAAGAATTCTATAGCATACTATGTAGTATATTTGCAACAAATTTTAACCTAACCTAAAATTCAATTTAGCGTCTGTAGGGTGAACCTAACCTAAAATTCAATTTAGCGTAAACTCAAATTATTTATGGCCCTCCAAAAATTACCTTTGCAATAAATAAATAGTGACACACCTTGTGTGTTACATTATATAAGAAAATTACCCTCATGCGTTTAACGATAAATATAACTGGTGACAAATTCGATAACGACATCGCTAATTGCTACCTATCGACTCGCCATCGATGAACAATTCATGCTTGCTAACATTAATTCTAATATGTAAGATGATGAGGAGCAGAGTTAAGGTGGGGCAAAATTGTGAGGGCGAGTGTGGAAACTATGAAGAGAGAATGGTTTAAACGCATGGGGGAAGGGAAAATCTTCTTCGGCGGCTTCATATAAATGTCGGCTGTACTTCTACACCATACTGCAGAGTCGATCTTGTTCAAATCGACAACAAACCGGCGTCATGCAGCACTTAGTGAGTGATACTCGCGAATCGATAGACAAATTATTTTTTTCAAAATTTGAGTGAATTTGATCTGTTTAACTCTTTGACAGCGTCACGTTCTCGTTATACTTTTTTACGACAATACTTGTCACCTTATTTGTGAATATTTTGTAATATTCGGGCTAGATATTTATGGATCAACGAGTAATCTTTTGTTCACAAAATATTTCCACGCTTTAAAATTGTAATAAGCTTTTTGAGATGGTAGACTATTTTGGGTACTTTAATTTTTAACATCGTGGTACAAGGATATTCATATTTTATTTCAAAGATTTTTTTGATGGGTTTTGCGAGTCTCTGACTTGATATTAAAGTCTAACTTTGAAGACTGGATGGTACAAATTCTTGCGACTAGTTATCTGTTTAAAAATACAGAAAGAAATGTTGAGCAGCAAACAAGAAATGTTAGATAACAATATCGGTGTCATAAGATATTCTATTAAGTATTTATAATTTTTTATTTAATTTCAATCTATTGTATCAAATATAATTTTTTATCACATTTGTTAGTTGTACTGCAAGTAGTAAAATTTTTCTCAAATATAATTGTATACATAATTTTTAGAAGACGTGAGTCAAAGTGTTAAGTTCATAAATTCTGTTTAATATTAAAACAAGCTAAATCAATTTGCAACATATCATTTTTGTCGATGAAGAAATTTAAATTACTCGTTTAATAGGTTTATTCATTAATTATTTTAGACAGTATATCAATCAAGTTTGGCAATTTATATGTATAGAAAATTTGACTGAAATACTGTTCAAAATAATATTACGCTATATAAAACTCCTATACAATTTTCATTACTTCACTGATGAAAGTAATAAGTTGAAAATATGTATACACAAAATTTTTATCTGATAAACATTCTTATGGATTATACAGAATAAAATACCTGAAGTTTATGTTACTAAAATGATATAATTACAGATATTGGTCTTTGCTCTATTCGGCTGCGCGCTAGGACAATTCGGTTCACTACGCGGATTTCCAACACCTAGACCAAACTACCAACAACCGACGCCTCAATATAATCAACCATATAGGTAAGTATAATTATCAAATATCCGAATGTTGTCACTTTCTTAATCTTGCAAATAATTGCCCCTATAAATACATAATGAGACGATAAACATATGTTATGTGGCTGATAAACATACATTTTAAAATTACACAATTGCAAAATTACACTTTGTTGTAAAAATACACTTTATACATATTTTGTACATGTGATGCACATTGTAACGTGTACATGGTATGAAATGGTTAACTAACCTTGGTACAAGGGATTTCACATATGAAGAAAAGGTTGATCATCGAGTACAAAATGTGCATCAGACTTAAGCATGCTCCAACTGGCGGCCATTTTGTAACGTTAGAATTATGCAAGGGTTGAATTAGTAACTCAACAAGTTCTCAAGGCTATCTAATTTATTATGTTACATTTTAAAACAAGACGTATATATGTTATTATCTAATGATGCAAACATATGCATATTAAACTCCCCATATTAAACTTTTTTAGTTATAGACAGTGTCTAATTTTCATTCTAAATGATAACACGATAAATCACGTTTGTTAGAAAAGGATTGATTGACGCCATTTTGACAGCTACTTGATTCACTTTAATAACTCTATGACAACTTCGTCTCTATTGCTGTACTAATTTGATAGCTAAACAACAGATCATTTGCTACCTGTTTTACAGTAGTCCTGGAAGATTTATAGCTATTCGCAGTCAACAGAAGGATACATACCCGGACGGTACCTACACCTTCAGTTATGACACCGAAAACGGTATTTCCGTTGCCGAAAGTGGTCGTCCTCAAGGCTCTGGACAAGGACAAAGCGAGGTAATCTACTATTTAATAATATAATTTTTCAAAAAATTTTTAATGAATGTAACTGTGTCCTTAGCATAAAATATCTATTGATCTTACGTTAAACCTTAAACTTTAATCTCGCAACTTTGACCTTACGTTAAACCTTAAACTTTAGTCTCACAACTTTGACCTTACGTTTAACCTTGTTTAATGTTAACCTTTACCCTGTATTAAATAATATTTTACTCTATTTAAAATAAATTTCTGAAGACGCATATATTTTATAAAAAAAATTTACTTCCATTTATTTTTTAACTGAGTGATGAATAAAGTGTTTCATAGATCAAATTTCTTAATACGATGCTAATTGTATCATTTATTTTTTACTTCACTTGTTTGACAATTGTTCTTACATTATTTTTTAGGTCGTTCAAGGTAGATTTTCGTACACCGCCCCAGACGGATCTCCGATTACCGTAGAATACACAGCCGACGAAAATGGCTTCCACCCTCAGGGAGCGCATCTACCAACCCCTCCTCCGATTCCAGAAGCCATCAGACGAGCCCTAGCCGCTAACCCCCCCGGTCCCGATAATTCAGATTACAGACAACCATACAATAACAATCTTTTCCCAAGATATTAAATAAAAGCTATCGATCAAATGATTTTAAGGAGTTCCATACCTGGATTGACGTGATATCTGTACATACGTATGTGGTAAAAAAAAATAGATATCAATCTTCACAACTATATAACAGTCATTAAATAACACACAAATAAACTTTTCTACTTTGTTAATTTTATTCGGATTATTTTCCACCGTTTTGTAAGACTAAGTGCATAGACTTCTGTGTCTGCAGAAGCGAGAGATGCGAATGAGAGAGAGGAGACTCGCGTTATATTGCAGCTGAATCAATATTCTTTTCATTGTGAATGTATTGAGTTATGAAGTTTGATGTTCAGAAGATTCTCTGTGTTTTAAAATGACAGAGGATTGGTGCGTGGAGAAATCGGCAATATAATGCGAGTCTACTCTGTTTAGAATGTAGTACATAATATTTTTTATTACGTCGTTTAAAAGAAGAAATGAGATCTTTCTTTTTGAACGACTTTAAACGCAAGGAAATCGAATGTAGGTGTAAGTGAAAAGAATGAAAAAATATGTGTAAAATTTCTTTCTAACATAAATCAATAATAATTTATATTAAATAAGAAAATTTCTGAAAATTTTCAAGTTGTCAAATTTCTAAATTTCCAATTCCCAACTTCTCAAATTAATTTCATTTGCGACACCCAAAACTTTCAAATTTCTAGATTCCCAAATTCCCAAATTTGTAAATAAAATATTTGAATTCAAAAATTTAGAAATTTCGATATTTCAAAATTTACAAATTTGCAAATCTGCAAATTTTCAAAAGTCTAAACTCCCTAGTTCTTGGAGTCAAAAGTTCCTACATCCTCAAGTTAACAAATTTACAAAATTTGTAAACTGTAAACTTTTACCACAGGCCCCCTAATCTCTAGCGTCGGCACTGGCCCTGAGCCCAACATTAACCAAAAGTGCAAGCGTTCGTTCAAATTGTTATAACTTCCTTAAAAGTAGTCCTATTTTAAAGTAGCTGCACTCATTTTAAAGGTAAAGAACCAACCTTTCTGATGATATACACCACAATTGCAAACATTGTCGTTTATAACAGTAGAAAATTTGTTAAACACCAGAGAGTTATACAGTTCTTGTAAGAGAGGGTGTCTTGGACACTGATTTAAATATAATCTGACCAATAGAAATCAGAGAACAGAAAGTTCAAGCTTTGATTTATTTTCTGTTACAAGTGTTTAGAATATGTTTTGTCAAAGTTATGAAATTTTTGTTTTTATCTATGTACCAGTAATATTTAGATAACACGTTCCAGTACTTACATCAAATAACAAATTATTAATATTATAAAATTATTATTAGAAAATTATTAGAAAAATAATTAGTATTATATATTACATGTTAAATTGGCATATAACCTCGCAACTTTACATGTTAACGAATTATTTATTAGAAGTAAATTTTCATAGAATTATCATCCCTAATTCTGCAATTAATAATGCTTCATCTTTCGATTTTCATCCAAAGTTACATTTGTCGTAAAATTTAATTTATTTAATGTCGAAAAATTCATTTATCGCAGAGTTCGAACGTGAATGACAGAAAAGGTCATATTTACTGCCAGCCTAATATTAATGAAACGCAATAATGTAGAATGCTCGAGTAGTAAGATCCCGTACATCGGTAGTAAAAGAAAACACTGGTTGAACTTCAAATTACGTCACGCCTTTGACTGACACGTAAGAATTGCGATAAAGGAACAGCAATGAGTTGAATACAGGTGAAAGTGTTCCATTGGATCTTCCAATATCTTATATTTTTCTTAGGATTACCCTGGTCAAGGACTAACACGAACGATCCAACTTGGGCGGTTCCTGCACTTCCTTTGCAAAGTTCATTCACACGCACAGGCAACTACAGCGACGTTTACCAGTACATTTGTATCACGCGTGTAATATCACGATTCGTATCGTATCCATCAATTACATTCACGCAATTCACGTACAGGGTGTACTGTTTTATTCGCGTCGTCACAAATGTTTGTTTTTCGCAAAATTAAATGTCAGAAGTGCAAATTTTTCTTGGATTGAAACTTCCACTAGATTTCAACAATTTCTTATGAATGACGTAGAATTTATTTGAGTAAAATGTGGGTAAAGTTTTGGGGAACATTAGGATATAATGTTAAACATGTGAGTGATAATGTAAGATAGATGAAATATTTTTATGTAAGGTCATTCTTGAATTTAAAATATGTTGGAAGATTCTTTAAAAATCATTATGGCACAAAAAGACATCATTATGTCTTAGGAAAGATTTATATCAAGTTGTGTTTGAAATATTTTTTGAGACAAATCATTTTTTAAGATAATTGCCGAAATAAAAACGGACACCCAGTATGTGGGATGCCCCACACGCAACTGGGTCAGGTTACAGCTCTAAAACAGTGAAAGAAAGTTGTAACTCTAAAGTAGTAAAATAATTGTATTACACAAAATTAAATATTGTCTAATGGAGAGTAATTATTGTTTAACATTAAGTAATTGTTTAATTGCTTAATACAGCAATCAGTGTTTAATAGTTTCAGAAGTTCCAAGGTCACTCTCACTTTTTAAACGAGACCTAATTTTTTTAAATGTCAGTCGATGCATTTTAATATTCTTTATTATAGGTTTCGAAAATCGGTTAGTTCGAAATATATTTTAATTTTGATTTCATAATACTATGCAGAATGATCCACTCAAATGATGCTAAATATTTTATATGAGATATTTCTTAGAAAGAGTTTGGTAAATATTCCTAATTGTTAATTTTTTAATATTCTACTATCGAGTACAATATTTATTGCAGTTATTTTATTATTGTAAAAATACTTTGCTTAATAATTAGTGTGTATAATATAATTTTAAATAATTTATTTAAGCGCCTGTTCTCACAATTTCATTTACACTTGCGTATTTCTGGTTGCCTGTTTTCAGGAGAAAATATGGTGGCGCCATCTCTCCGGCGAACAGGGTGAACTACACACTTTTGAAACACACCTTTAATTAGTTCTAATTTTTACCGCTAGACGGCAGCACATATTACCGAACGTGGCGCCAACTAGTGGCACTTTGAGGAACTAATGAAACCCCTGTTTCAAATGTGCGTAGTTCACCCTGTTCGCCGGAGAGATGGCGCCACTAGTTCAATTTTCGAAAACCCAATTAATATTAATTTTTTTTGCTTTAATTGACTATGATATGCATCAAATTACATTGGAGTACAATACTAATCAACTTCGGGACGTTTTGACTTTACTAAATCATCATCAACTTTAAACAATTCAGCGAAACCTCAGAGCACCTTCAACCCCCGACACCCATCAAATTTTGTTAATAAGCTCTTGTTCACGAAAAATGTCTGTGGAAATAATCTTTGGCGATTCAAAAGTAAATTTTTTACCACTCCGAATTTTTGCGATATTCGGAATTTTTTAAATTTTCAAAATTTGCTATAGGTGTTCTACAAAGAAATTTATTTAAACAAGGGTTGATTTTCCCCGAAATTAATAAGATAATGTTCCCATTCCCCCAACGATTTCAATAAAACTCCCGGTAAATAATTACATTTATTTATTTATCAATTTTACAATATAACAGTGTATACGATACGCTGAATATAGAATAATCTCTGCTCTTTTATCGTTTACTAATTAAGGCGATTAGTATGTGAGTGATCGGTAAGAACATATATTATATATATATGTATATATAGCACGTGTAATTATTGGTCGTGTCACGATGATTTTCACATTCGTTCTTCGCGGATATATTTTTTCTCTTAAATTCGTTTTATCCCTATAAAGAGGTACATCCTCGCTCGTTCTTATCCACTTCGCGCGCTCGTCTCCTCTTACAGACGGCTAATAAATCCCTGTCGTGTACCATAGTAACGATAATTATTTTTGTAAGTTCGCGTTTGCTTTTTACTCCTACGTACTCGTGCGGATAAGGCCACAATTAGTGTTTCGTCCGCGTGTGCGTGTTTGCACACTCTGGCATATGTGTGTGTGTATATGTATGTGTTCGTGTTTTTCTTCTCGTTTCAAGGTGGTGGTCGACGCAGAAAAACCAAGGAACGGTTGATAGAAAAACGATTTTCAACGTCGCGTGACGTTCTGGGCTCGTGTGCACGGTTCAAAGATATTCCAAATTATTGCTATTGAAACACAATGTGTCACAATTGATCTTGAAATGCAGAGCGTAAACGACAGGTGCACTCGAACCCCTCGTTTCAACCCCCTGCCTTATACGACTCGAACTTTACCGTGTATCTACTCTAACGTAAAACGAGGGAAAAGCGAAACAAAGTGTAACAAGTGCTGTCTTGCAAATTCGAGAACTTCGGAAGTAGTTCAAAAATTATTTCAACGCTCTTCAGAGCTGTGTAGCAAGACTCCACTATAATTTTCCGCAAAGGCCTATTACTACCTATACAATATTTCAAATTCCCCGCGTAAAAGAACGCGTTCGCAGTCGTACTCGAAACGCCCTTAAATATCGACAATTTCAAACAAGACACTTGAATATTTAAATAAATAGCAAATTTAAATAGATTACAAAGCAAGGGGTTAATTTCTAATTATATAGGGAAAGGATAGAGAGAGAAAGAAGCGTGCAGTGGCACGTGTTTCGTGTAAGTATGACTATTCGCTCGCGCGCGTGTGTGTGTGAGTTTAAGTTAAATAAAAATAACATTATCGTACGTATATCAAATTTAGTTCCATAAGAATATATATAGGATCCATCTTTATCCGTTTATTTGCTCGCGTGAATTCCATCGTCGCGCGTTTCTCTACCATTGTACAAAGCGAAAGAAAAAATAAAACAGTAACGACAGCTTCGTTTCTAATTTAACACGGTGTAACAGCTCGACGACGGTTAATTACAAATTAAGGCGATTTGATTCTCGATGAAGGCGTGCTCTTTTCGTTTCGTCTGCGTTTCGCAATTGCTGCGAAGTCGAAACGAAAAAAATGACTACGTCCATTAAACACTACGAAGCTACCCCGCGTCTGCTCGCGTTCTCTGCTCCGAGAAAATTAGTCTGCGAAGAGATCGTCGAGCAGCATTTTCCGAGAAAAATTATCGTGTTTCCAAGCTGTACACAGTTGGAAGTTATTTAACAACGTATAATTTCATTTCCTGTTCGCTTAAAAATCTAACGATTCTCATCGGAACGAACGGGAACGATATTAAAAATCTGCTTCGTACAGATGCGTTTAACCCGTCAGAGTCTGCCGTACGATTATTTATACATAAATAATTTATTCGTAATTTTCTCTCTCAGCGTTCTTAGAATATAAATTTATCGCCGGAAACATACGGCAGATTCGAACGCGTCAAACCAGGTATCTCTCGCTCTTAACATTACACACCTATAACGTGATCAATATTTATTTATTATTTTCATGTGTTGAAATTATACAATGCTAAATAAGCTTCGGGTGCGCGTTCTTTAACAAACTGTATATATCTCGAGAATATAATAAAAGAGAAACACGGTAATTTCTATCTCGATAATATAGATACAATTTCGTTCGTTTCTATGGTTTCTCGAAGCGGAGTCCTCTGATTGCTCTCGAAAACCAAGAGCGATCCTAGCAAAGAGGGTATTCTATATTCTTCCTCTTTCTCCTCGCTCGTTCCTCCTCGCTCGATCGATCTTTGCTCTTCGTACAGCTTCTTACATCAGCTTCATCTTCGCGCAATCGGGGCAGATGATGTCCTCGCCATCGGTGATGAAACCGTGGCCGACCAACGAGGTCTTGCAACCCGCGCAGATGAAGCAGTCGTTATGCCAATGTCTGTCCTCGAAAGAGATGAAGCGAGTGCCGCCAATACCTGTGCATACAATCATAATCACAGTTTCTACTCAAGAAGTCTGATATTTTAAATACAGTTGATTTATGCATTTGCATTATGTTTTTGAAGTATGAGGATTCTTAAACTTGTTAAAGTTGGTATTCAAGGTTGTGGTGATATATTGAGGACATACATCTACCTCCTCTAATAGGAGAAGTAGATTAACATCTTTTAGGAGGCAAGTAAAGCTACCTCTAAGGATGTTCAAAATTGACAGGATTGGTATTTGAGACATTCATGAGGAATATTGAGGACGTAACTGCTCTAGGAGGGAAACTAGACCTACTTCTTAGCAGCGACAGTAGACTTACTATCTCTAAGGATTCTTAAAATTGACAGGACTGTATTTGAGACATTCATGAGGAATATTGAGGACGTAACTGCTCTAGGAGGGAAACTAGACCTACTTCTTAGCAGCGACAGTAGAACTATGATCTCTAAGGATTCTTAAAATTGACAGGACTGTATTTGAGACATTCATGAGGTATATTGAAGACGTAGCTGCTCTAGAAGGGAAACTAGACGTACTTCTTAGCAGAGACAGTAGACCTACACCTCTAAGGATTCTCAAAGTTGACATGACTGTATTTGAGGCATTCATGAGATATATTGAGGATGTAACCCCTCTAGAAGGGAAACTAGACATATACCTAATAGAAGAACTAGATCTACATACAGCTTGCCGAGGATATAGCCTCCCTGCATAATGCATGCTGAGGACATGTCCCCTCTATATGAAGCATGTTGAAGACATACCCCTCTAGTAAGGAAACTAGACCTAGTTTCTTTAGCAGAAAAACTAGACCTACTCCTGTAGTAGTAAAATTAGACCTACCCTCTCTAGTAGGGAAACCCTTCTAAGTTCTTCTACCCCCTAGTAGAAGAACTAGACCTATATGTAGTATGCTGAGGACATAACCCTCTCTCACATAAAGCATGCTGAGGACATAGACCCCCTACATGAAGCAATCTGAGGATATACCCCCCTAGTAGGGAAACTAGACCTACTCCTTCTAATAGAGAAACTAGACCTACCCCCTTTAGTAGTAAAATTAGACCTACCCTCTCCAGTAGTGAAACTACTTATCCCCTATAGTAGAAAAATTAGACCTACCCTCTAGTAGGAAAACTAGACCTACCCCCTCTAGTAGTAAAATTAAACCTACCCTCTCCAGTAGTGAAACTACCTACCCCCTATAGTAGAAAAATTAGACCTACTTCCTCTAATAGAGAAACTAGACCCACCCCCTTTAGTAGTAAAATTAAACTTACCCTCTCCAGTAGTGAAACTACCTACCTCCTATAGTAGAAAAATTAGACCTACCCCCTCTAGTAGAGAAACTAGACCTACTCCCAATAATAAAAAAATTAGACCTACCTCCAGTAGAAAAATTAGACCTACCCTCTCTAGTAAAAAAACTAGACCTACCCCCAATAATAAAAAAATTAGACCTACCTCCAGTAGAAAAATTAAACCTACCCTCTCTAGTAAAAAGACTAGACCTACCCCCAGTAAATTAAGTAGACCTCAAAGAATGTCCGAAGGACTTAGTATTCCACAAAGGACACGTACCAGTGATTGGTTTGGAGCATGCAGTGCATCTCTTGGCGAACAGTTCTCCGAAACAGTCAGCACAGTAAGGCTTGTCGTCGCGAGACGTGAATCGCTGGCCAGCCAGGGATTGATTGCAGTTGCTGCAGGTGAAGCAATCTCTGTGCCACGGCTCGTTCTTGTACGTCACACCGCCGCTAGTAATAATCTGCGAAACAACGACCCTCCGTATAAGTCTCACCGATATACGCTTTCCTTTCGAGGAAACGGTAGATCTATGATATCTTACCTTGTTACACTTGACGCATCGGGTGGCAAACTTGTCCTCGTAGCATCCGGCACAGTAGATTTCCTGCTCACGCGGGATGAAGCTCTTCGTTCCGATCGGGTTCTTGCACACAACGCAGCAGAAGCATTTCTCGTGCCACTGTCTGGTCTTGTACTCCATCTTCTTGGTACCTGGAATTGAAAGGAATAATCTTTAGATATTTTTGATGCATGGACGAGGGAGGATTAGCTGGTTTTTTTTAGCGATTTTTGGAGATTTGAAGGTTTTGGGGTGGATTGAGAATTTGGGATTTTGGGAATTAGTGAAGAAAAGAAGATTTAGGGATTTGGGGTATTGGGGGATTTTGGGGATTTGAGGATTCGGGGATTTGGGGATTCAGGGATTTTGGAGATTTGGGGATTTTGGAGATTTGGGGATTCGGGAATTTGGGGATGTGGGAATTTGGGGATGTGGGAATTTGGGGATGTGGGAATTTGGGGATGTGAGAATTTGGGGATGTGGGAATTTGGGAACGTGGGAATTTGGGGACGTGGGAATTTGGGGATGTGGGAATTTGGGGATGTGGGAATTTGGGGATGTGGGAATTTGGGGATGTGGGAAATTGGGGATGTGGGAATTTGGGGATGTAGGAATTTGGGGATGTGGGAATTTGAGGATGTGGGAAATTAGGGATGTGGGAATTTGAGAATGTGGGAATTAGGGGATGTGGGAATTTGGGGAAGTGGGAATTTGGGGAAGTGGGAATTTAGGGATATGGGAATTTAGGGATTTGGGAATTTGGGAATATGTGAATTTGGGAACGTGGGAATTTGGGAACGTAGGAATTTGGGAACGTGGGAATTTGGGAACGTGGGAATTTGGAAACTTGGGAATTTGGGAATGTGCGATAACATAACAATTAACAATTGATATAAAGAAATAACAATTGACATAACAATTGAAAATTTAGAAATTTAAAAATATGAGAATTGATGACTTGGAAATTTGAGAACTTGCTATCCAAAAATTAGAAAACTCAGAACTCGTCAAGTTCACATACGCTTCACATATTACACCACACGTCCATCACACTATCAAACCCAAAACGTAACCTCAATGATTCATAAAATAATTACACAACAGAGGTACAGGGCGGAATATTGCAAGATTCGATAGGGTACGAATAAGTTCGCAAAGAGGGTAGCGTACTATATTTTAGCGTCTAGACCCAAGATCGCGTGCGGCGCCTCAGCTCGCGTGTACGCTTATCCCCTTTGCTCGAGCAATTCCCAAAGGATGAATTTTCCGGCAGATCGTGTGCTTACTCGATATACAAACTTCTTTCCAAACGAAGTATTACTTTATGTTTTTTCGAAGAAACTTATTGTTCGAAGTTTGTTCGAGGTAGGGTTAGAAAGTGCAGGTGCAAAAAGTTGCACAAAACTGGAAGGTGTCATCTTCCGCAATGCGGTTTCAAAGTTTCTCCCGCAGGACTTTCTAGTCACGGTTGCCAATGACCTACATTAAACGGTTCGATTCATTTATTACCGTAGTAACTATGATCCTTGATTACGGTTTAATTGGAATGTGAATGTTCTTCTTTTAATGATCATGTTCGGTATATGTCCACATATATGTGGACATATTCATGTTTCAATTAGGTAGAATGCAAATATTGTTCTTTTAATAATCATGTTCGATATACATCCATGTATATGTCCATATAATTATGTTTGAATTAGGTAGAATACAAATATTCTTCTTTTAATAATCATGTGTGATATACGTTCACATATGTGTTCATATACTCATGTTTGAATTAAGTAGAATACAAATATTTTTCCTTTAGAAATCATGTTTGATATATATCCACATGTATGTTCAAATAATCATATTTGATATACATATGCATATGTACATGTATGTGTATATGTGTGTGTACATATATGTGCATATGTATGTGTATATGTATGTATGTGCATATATATGTGTATATGTGTATATGTATGTGTATATATATGTGCATATGTATGTGTATATGTATGTGTATATACATATATGTGCATATGTTTGTGTATATGTATGTTCATATGTATCATGTGTGTCTATATACATATCTGAATGCATGTGTGCATGTAGGCATATATGTATATGTATATGTATATGTCCAAATAATCATGTTAGAATCAAATAGAATACAAATATTCTTTCTTTAACAATCACGTTCAACATGTCCAAATAATCATGTTCCACATATGCATATGCATAAGTATATGTACATATCCTAATCATGTTGAAATTAATAAAAGAATCAATAAATCTAATTTCTTTAAAAGCTTCCCAATCATTCCAAAACCAAAAAACATCGAACAAAGGTACTCCAGAACAAACAAACTTTAGTTACACAAAAGTATCTTACGATCGATCTGCACGAGTAACCGAAGCGTAAACGCGTGAAATTTTGCGACGTTTTTTCTCTCGTATCCGATTAACCCGGTTCCTCTTCATCGAATCGTTTCTCCTGGCCGTGAAAAGAACAAAGCAGAAGAACAATAAGTGTCTAAGCGATCCGTCGCGTTTCCTTCGCTCGATCTGCAACGTGTAATTCAGCGATCATCAAAATTGCGGGGCTCGCGAGGTACTCCATTGTAGCTGCAACTTCATGGTCCCACGATTCGTCTTCGACGAGTCTCTTCTGCATCTACGGTGTTTCGTTTTGCATGAGGAAACGGACCAGCCCGGAGATTAGTCACGAAGCTCGTGTTTATGGTCACGAAACGATCTCGTGCGTGGTCGTGCATCCACTTTTCGAGCCTTCGATTAGAAAGTTGAAAGAATCCAGGTACCATTCGGGGATAGTTCCGCGAATTCAGTTTATAAATTGTGGATGATATAATTATTTGGAAATTTAAGTGTTGTGTTATTCCCCTAACAAATTTTTGTCGTTTATCAAAAATGACGATTCCCAATTTTGGATGACTGGTTATTTCGAAAGGTGATCTAACATGTTGACCGCTATAGGCAAGTGAAAATTCTGTGGACTTTTATGATTAATAAGTTTTACTAAATTTTGTTTTGCTATTCAAAGTTTCACTTAATACGACAGTTATTAATATGACTGTTTTCAATGATGTATAGGAAAAAAATTCTTAATAATATTCAAGTGGATTGATTTATATGGGTGTCGCTCAATTAAGCGTCACACATATGTGGAGGACGTGGTAGTCAAAGTATTAACAAGACCTACAACTCGAACTTTTAGTGATGATAGCAAGAAATTTTTAGTTGGAAAGCTTGATGAACTCTTCTAATTAATTTTCACTGTATTTGTAGCTCATATGTGTAACATATGTACGTATATTCACTGTAGATTCAGGTCAAAAGTACCTCTCTCAGGTTGCTCAAATACATTTTCAAATTTCGGTGTTGACATCATGAAACTTTTAGTTGAAAAGCTTGCTGAACACCTTTGAAATAATTTCTCTACTATTAATATTCACTGTGTTCATACTTCACATATGTAACATATGTATATTCACTGTAAATTCAGGTCAAAAGTACCTATCTCAGATTGCTCAAATACCTCTTCAAATTTTGGTGTTGACATGAAGAAATTTTTAGTTGAAAAGCTTGATGAACACCCTTGATATTATTTCTCTACTATTAATATTCATTGTGTTCATACTTCACATATGTAACACATGTATATTCACTGTAGATATACATCAAAAGTACCTATCTCAGATTGTTCAAATACCTCTTCAAATTTTGGTGTTGACTTGAAGAAACTCTTAGTTGAAAAGCTTGATGAACACCTTTGAAATAATTTCTCTACTATTAATATTCACTGTGTTCATACTTCACATATGTAACACATGTATATTCACTGTAGATCTACATCAAAAGTACCTATTTCAGATTGCTCAAATACCTCTCCAAATTTTGGTGTAGACATGAAGAAATTGTTAGTTGAAAAGCTTGATGATCTCCTTTGAAATTATTTTTCTACTATTAACATTCACTGTGTTCATACTTTACATGTGTAACACATGTGTAACACTGTAGATTTCCATAAAAACTGCCTATTTTAAATTGTTCAAATGTCTGTCCAAGTTTTGATGTTGATGTTAAGAAATTTTTAGTTGCAAAGCTTGATGAACTCCTTTGAAATCATTTCTCTATTATGAAATGTCTCCGTGTTTATACTCCACATATGACATTGTAGGTTCAGACCGAGAAGCACTCTACTTCAAACTGTTTTAAATATCTGTCTTATCAAACCAAAATCACCTTTCGAGTACAGAGAATTAAGTAAGAAGAGCGTTAAAAAATCTCTTCTTAAGAAGAAGTATCCTAATCTCGAAGAAGAAGTATCTTCGAACACTCACAAGTATAAAACTAATTTCTGACAAATGATCTCGGAACCCTCTAAGTGACTGTCGATTAACCAGCCATAAGTAGCTGAGTATCCAATGAGAAGAAAGAAGCAATCACCAACTTTTCGTACGCTATTTCCTCTTCGTGGTCTGAGTCAGGAGGAGGCTCGTGACATCACTTTGTCCAAGCAATAGCTCCGTATATGTATAAAGTCTGATGGTCCAAGGACGATGATGTGGTAATCTCGCGTTACTCGCCCGAGAAGCCTGATCGGCCGTGCAAAATCGCGCCTTCGGTTCGATTTATTAGACGAGTAATGCCATTGAGACTCCTGTCGAGTGCTTATAAGGAATAATTTCGCTCGTCGTAATTGTTATTGACCTTTTCACTCGCTTCGGCGAAGGCACCCTTTAAATTCTTTCTTGATATGTAATTCTTGGTGTTCTGTTATTAAAGGACCTGCATGTTGATCAATTTGAGGCACTTAATACATAAATTTATTATATTTTATCTGGGTAAATAAATAAGTTTATTTTAGGGTGCTTTTTAAATTCTTTTTTGGTATGTAATTTTTGCTGTTCACTTATTGGAGGTCCTGCATGTTGATTGGTTTGGAGCACTTAATACATAAGTTCATTGCATTATAAGTAAATATTAATATTTAAGTTTATTTTTCCTGTGTTTGTTTTACCTAAGTAAAATTATACTTCATCTGAGTAAAATTGTATATAAAGTTTGAGTACTGAATGCTACACTTCTGGAGTGAAATGCAAATCGAAGTTCCGCCATCTTGAAGTTCAGCCATTTTGAAGTTCAGTCATCTTAATTTTCCAAATAACAAATTTATCAAGATTGAAGAATATTACAAATCATAATAATAAATCATTGATAATCGTATTTTTATTCGATCAATCCATATAACTGTAAAGAACCATCAATCCACATAATTCTACAAAGCGCATTCAAATCCAAGATGGCGTCGAAACAGAATAGTCAAAACAGATTAATTCATTCCGATTCCCAGAAGACCCCCGAAATTCGGGTCAGAGATCTCCGAAAATCGTTAACGTGATCATTCGGAATTTTACGAGGGATCGGATGTTGCTAATCCGTCGAGGCTAAATATAAATTCGCGAACGGTCATGTACCGGAATTTCGCGAGGGAAGCAACGGTTGCAGCAATATGACCACGGAGAATTGGAACAAGCCTTGTTGTGCAACCGAAAAATATAATATGTAACAACAGACGCATCCGGTCCGTTTTTAAGTCATCCGTTGTTGCATAAGTGCATTCAAATGTTACATAAAGTTTGTGACTGTGAGTGAATTTTCGGTGAACCCTTCGAGTTAATTTATTGGGTCGTTGCATATCGAGTGGACAGTTTCGACATGTTGGACAGTTTGGTTTGACATAAATGTATCGTGAAATTACACTTGTGGCATATTAATTTTGAGGTTATGTTTCAATGCAGATGTCCATATTGTTAACACCCTTGCATTGGAGTGTCAAAGCTCGTCAAATTTTTGTTTTGCAACTTAAATTTAATTTTGGATTCTATTTAGAGTTTTATATTAGATTCTGAATAGAGCTTCTAGTAGAGTTAAATTGTAGAGCTAAATGTAGAGGTAGATTTTGTTTTGGAGGTTTGATTTTAGATTAAATTTAGTTCTGGAGAATGTGTGATTGTTACTTTAATATAGTGAAAGAAATGAGAGTTTTTAAATGACGCAGAGATGTTTCCGTTCTCGAATCTCGTACGAGCAGTTGTTTTGCGATAAGACGATAATTTGTCGATTCGCATCGATTGATATTGATGCACCAATGTCCACTCGTATGACATCATTCGTATTAATAGGTCATCTTATCCGACTGCACGATTTTTCCATCGTCAGACTTACGCCGTTTTCCTATTTAGATAATCGGGCTTGTTGATCTTTTGATATGATTTTCAACTAGTTTTCACTGTATTGACGTTTTAAACAAATCCTTCAATGACGACAGGTGATCCTTCACTGATGACAGACCTTTAATTATGGTCTTTCGATTTCTTTATTTTTTTATTATTGCTCTTTCGATAAATTTCTAAAAATAATACTCAAAAAAATTGAGGAAAGATTTTAAATAAAGTCTGGTAAGTCCAAAATATGCAAAGGTTAGCATTGTACGAAAACAGCAAAAAACATTTCCAATCAGACATTTCCTTTAAGCACAAAAATTCGAAGAATACGCGTGACGTAAAGTAGCAAAAAATGGGTGAATATTAACGGGTGAATGATAAATAATAACAAGTCCTAAAAGTATCGATCATACAAAATATTTGAGAATATTAAAATAAATAATGAACAAACTATTTCTCAAGATTCCAAAATCGATTATTATAATCGCAGTGAAACGTTTTTTCTAAAATAGTTTTTGCGTGCAGTTCCCGGAGAAGATGAATCAGCTTCTCAAAGGTTTTTGGTCACGTATTTATCGAAATAAACGACAAATGACATCATTTAATCATATGACAGCAAATTCCAGGCTG
Source organism: Megachile rotundata (assembly GCF_050947335.1). Taxonomy (NCBI): domain Eukaryota; kingdom Metazoa; phylum Arthropoda; class Insecta; order Hymenoptera; family Megachilidae; genus Megachile; species Megachile rotundata. The sequence goes on from NC_134984.1 coordinate 15,085,723, forward strand.
TTTTGCAACGACTGGCCACGGTAAATATTGTCGGACGCGTTGCATGTTCGATGGAGTCCGATTTCATTAGAAAAAATTGTATCTTAAATTATGTGTATGGTCGATGACGCACCTTATGCGTCATACAGTATTATGTACTCAATGACGCACCTTATGCGTCGGTACAGTCTTGTATACTTTTTGACGCACCTTGTGCGTCGCTACAGTATTACATACTCAATGACGCACCCTATGCGTCGCTACAGTATTACATACTTGATGACGCACCACGTGTGTCCTACACTCTATGGCCATACAGTCAATTGTATATTATGCATTTATTTAATGACGCACCTTATGCGTTCCTCGTTATTTATCACATACGACGACGCACCTTGTGCGTCCTCTATTTAGCCACGCATCTGTTACGCTCTTCGTTATAACATATACAATGACGCACCTTGTGCGTCGTACATTATATGATTTTGCAATACATGCATCGTATACTGTGTATCTGTTTCATGACGCACCTTGTGCGTTCTTCAATGTTGAACATATACAGTGACGCACCTGGTGCGTTCTCCGTTATTTAACATATACAATGTCACACCATGTGTAAGATACATTTTATAATCATGTACTACACGTGCCACATATTCCTTATGTATATAATGACGCATCTCATGCGTTTTCCATTTAACACATACAATGACGCACCTGGTGCGTTCTCCCTTATTAACACATACAACGACACACCTTATGCGTCCTCCCTAACGACGCTCACCAAACGCGACAATTAACTAAATCTGTGATTATAAATACTCTTCATCGTCGCAAAATGGTCAATGTTACGTGTACCAATGGACCATTAACCGAATAAAGAAGACAGTTAACGTTAATAAAAACCAACGAACGTACCGAATTGGTTATCGATGAAAAAGTAGGTCGAATCTCGTTATTTACGATTTCCTATTAGTATATTTTATAATTAACGGGTTCGTTAGTGGAAGCACGATGGACAATCGAGTGCGTGGCCGTGCTCGTTTTTCCACATAAGGTCGCGGTTCCCTTCGGATTCCCTCTCTCTTTATTTTATCTTTCACAAGTTTGCCGGTTGTCCGTTCGATAGCTTATGCCGCGAGCCGGCTGCGACCCACGATCGGCGTGCCGATGTCGACCTTAGGAAAACTTTGAGAACGGGACCGTATCCGTCGCCCCCGCCTCCACCGGCTGCTTTTGCAATGTCCATGAAACCGGGCCTGAATGTCGGACAACGAGTTTCCATTCAGTTCTTGTGGAATTTGTCAAGATCAAATGTCTCTTTAACCCTGTACGTAGAATATCTCGACGCTGGGGATAATTGTTTGTTGGAAGATTTGAGAATTTTAAGGAGTTGAGGATTTCTACCTCTAGTGGGATTTGTAGATTTTGGGGAGGCAGGTGAAATTGGGAATTTGAAGATATGAAGGTTTGTGAATTTATAAATTTGAGGATTTGGATATTTGCAAGATTGTAAATTTGAAGATATGGTCATTTGTGAATTTGAAGATATGAAAGCGCAGTAATTCCATGCGTTGTATCTCCACGCGTGGCAATTCCATGCGTAGTAACTCCACGCGTAGTAATTCCACGCGTAGTATCTCCACGCGTTGTAATTCCACGCGTTGCAATTCCACGCGTAGTAGTCTCACGCGTAGTAATTCCACGCGTAGTATCTCCACGTGTAGTAACTCCACGCGTAGTAATTCCACGCGTAGTAACTCCACGCGTAGTAGTTCCGCGCGTAGTAACTCCACGCGTAGTAATTCCACGCGTTGTAATTCCACGCGTAGTAATCTCACGCGTTGTAATTCCACGCGTAGTAATCTCACGCGTTGTAATTCCACGCGTAGTAATCTCATGCGTTCTAATTCCACGCATAGTAGTCTCACGCGTTGTAATTCCACGCGTAGTAGTTTCACGCGTTACATCTCCACGCGTACTAATTCCACGCGTAGTAACTCCACGCGTTGTAATTCCATGCGTAGTAATTTCACGCGTTGTAATTCCAAGCGTCGCAGTCTCACGCGTAGTACTCTCACGCGTTATATCTCCAAGCGTCATATCTCCCCGTATCGAATTTCTCAGCGCAGTATTAGTTTCATGTAGCGAACAATTTAATCTGAGAGTAAATAAATCATCGGTTGCTCTAAAAAAATGGCCTCAAGCTCTCAACTCTGTATTAACACAGTTACTAAAATATTTCACGTCGTGAAAATTTGAAGATATGAGCAATTACAAAATTGTAAATTTGTAAATATGAACATTTGCAAAATTGCAAACATGAAAACTTGAAAAGTTAAAAATTTCAAGACCACCTCTCCTATTCCTTAAGATCAAAAATAAATGCTAAGAGGCCCTTCTCCCTACACTAATTCCTCTACCAAAACTTCTCCAATACTCAAGTCATAAAATACACAATATTTATCATCACCTATCATATTAATAAAAACAGCGTGAACATATTTATTACCAACAAGTAGTTCGTATATCACGTCCAGATCATATAACATCTTTTCATGTTGGATCGATATGTGCAAAAGGTGTGATTTTTATTACAGGCAGTTGTAAACGAGAAGAGCGATAAATTTCTCCTCAGGAACATTTCCATTTTATTCCTCTTATTTTCGAAATTCTAATTATAGCCGCGGGTTCTTATTTGGTAGCGTATAAACAGAGTCGAAAGCGAATATACTTGTCCAAGATGAAGCAATCTTTTATTTTAGACGGAAAATATAAGCACGTGGCTTGAGGCGGTCTCTCCTTGAGCTCTCGAGACCATTATGCATTATCGTTAATAAATTCAACTACTTATCCTGGTAATTTCACTACTGTGCATCTTACTTCGTGTCTTAAGTATTGGGTTTAATTTGCTGTTATCTTATTATTAGTTTTTACTGTTACATCACTGTAGAGCTCACTAATTTAGTACTTTGGACGTAACTTTGATTTTAAAAAATTATAGACAAATGTAAAATTATTTTTGAGAGTTAGACTAATTATGCTGATTCCAATTTTCAGTATAAAAATTCCAGTGTAATTTTAAATAATTTCCAGTATAAAAATTCCAGTATAATTTTAAATAATTTTCAGCATAAATATTCCAGAGTAATTTTAAACAATTCCCAGTAGAAAAATTCCAGAGTAATTTTAAACAAATCCCAGTATAATTCAAAATAAATTAATCTCATCATCAAAGATCACCTGGATCCGCTTTCTTCGGGTCCCCAACAAGACAATCCTTCCCGAGACAGCACCTGAACTTAGGATCACCCTCCATAGGAAACATGCTGAATATCGCCACATCCTCGTCCTTCTCCTTCGCCCTTCTTATCCTCTCCTCTCCAACGGTCTTCGTTTGCAAATGAAGCTTAGTAGACAATCTTTCGCTCAACGCGTCCGTAGCCATCTTCTTGTCACTCGAATTTCCAAATTCCAAAAAAATACACACTTCTTCTCAATTCACCATACAATAACTCTCCAATGTCGCAGCGAATTTGTACATCAATCGAGTGTCTCCATTAAAAAACAATGTTTAGATATCGAAGAGAAGCGACACGTTGATACAACACGAGACGATACACGAAGCAAATGGTGTATGGTGCGATTGGCCCGGAGTTCTGCGAGCCACTGAAGGTTTCCAAAGGCAGCAGGCTCGCTGGAGTCACCGGAACACACAGCGAGCACGCGCAACGTGTCTTCAAGCTGATAAGTTCGCCTATCCGCTCCAACAGAGCTCGCGAGTATTTACGTTCGCGCGTCCGTTTGCTTCTTCTCGTATCTTTGTACGCCAATTTGTTGCTCTTCATTTTTCTCGGGTAACAGAAGCCGGTGACTATGATTGCAGCTAACAGAGTAGAGATTTCAAGCTTGAAACGTATTGCATATTTCTGTGCGTGGTGTTTCTATAGGAGTATGTTGTCACGAGTTGAATTCCTGAGAGTAGTACTCCTACGCGGTAGATTTCTATATGTTAGATTTCGACACGTTGGATTTCTACCTGTTAGATTTCCACGCGTTAGATTTCTACGCGTAGTATTCCCCATGCGTTGTAATTCCACGCATTGTAATTCCACGCGTAGTAATTCCACGCGTTATACCTCCACGCGTAGTAATTCCACGCGTTATACCTCCACGCGTAGTAATTCCACGCGTAGCAACTCCACGCGTTGTAATTCCACGCGTAGTAATCTCACGCGTTATACCTCCACGCGTAGTAATTCCACGCGTAGTAATTCCACGCGTTGTAATTCCACGCGTAGTAGTCTCACGCGTTATACCTCCACGCGTAGTAATTCCACGCGTAGTAATTCCACGCGTAGTAATTCCACGCGTAATAACTCCACGCGTAGTAATTCCACGCGTAGTAGTCTCACGCGTTGTAATTCCACGCGTAGTAGTTTCACGCGTTATACCTCCACGCGTAGTATCTCCACGCGTAGTAATTCCACGCGTAGTAATTCCACGCGTAGTAATTCCACGCGTAGTATCTCCACGCGTAGTAATTCCACGCGTAGTAATTCCACGCGTAGTAGTCTCACGCGTTATATCTCCACGCGTAGTAATTCCGCGCGTAGTATCTCCATGCGTGGTATCTCCACGCGTAGTACCTCCACGCGTTATATCTCCACGTGTCGAATTTCTCAGCGCAGTATTAGTATCATGTACACAGCAATTTAATCCGAGCGCAAATAAATCATCCGTTACTCCAAAAAAATTGCCTCAACTTCTCACCTCTGTATTAACACACTCCCAAAAATATTTCACGTCGTACTTGACTAATAGGCCCGCAGATAATTAGCAGCTCTCCAGTGGCCTCCCAGGTTTGTATATTTAACGTCCATGTTTTGTCTCTCTTCGATAAGATCTCCCATTGTTCGAAAATACAGAAAAACGAGTCGTTAAACTGTTTTGCTGATCGTTTATGATTCAGCTTCTCGACACGTTCCTCGTCGATTAGCAAACGCATAAAACATTCTGTGTCAGAAAGAAGGAAAATTCGAAGTATCTCGTATAGCAAAGACCATCGAATAGAACGTTCAAGCGGTGATTTCAACACCCTGTCACATTATCCTACAGCGAAGAGTTAATCGAGCTCGGATTACGCGAGGATTAAATCAATCTATCAAACAGCTTGGTAAATCGCTCTTTCCATGACGTTCGACCGCAATGCATCAAGTTAGATTCCACAAGTCGATACAGGTTCGAAAGGTCGCGTCCGTATACGGACACGAGCTGGCACCGAGTCATTTTCACGGGTGATTCCTTCATCTTCTCGCTATTCGTTTCTCTCATAAATCTTTAACGAGACTCCTACGCGCGGCACGTAAGTACAAATCGTCATGAATTTTACTCGTTAAATCGATTATACGTACATTCGTACTTGTATATAGATTCTCGTTTTCATTCCTGCAATTTTGACCTTATACGGTTTTATTGAATCGGTGTACTTGACCGAATTACGCGTTCTACAATTTCTTTTTTCCGCAGGTAGAGTTGTACATACTTCTTTCTGGGGATGAGTAATTAGGGAGATGGGTGGAAGTGGGGACAGTGGCGATATAATGGATGTACTATGCGTGGGTATTTAATAGGCGATGAAGTGCATATAAATATTGCGCGTAGAAACATAATGCGTTGAGATATGACGCGTGGAGATGTAACACGTGACGATATGAGGCGTGGAGACACGTCTAACACGTGACGATACGGCGCGTGGAGATACGATGCGTAGGAAAACTACGCTTAGAAATTCAACGCGTGGAGGTACTACGCGTGGAGATACCACGCGTGGAGATATCACGCGTGGAGATACCACGCGTGGAGATACAACGCGTGGAGAAATTCGACGCGTGGAGATACCACGCGTGGAGATATCACGCGTGGAGATACAACGCGTGGAGAAATTCGACGCGTGGAGATATTACGCGTGAAACTACTACGCGTGGAATTACTACGCGTGGACATATTACGCGTGAAACTACTACGCATGGAATTACTACGCGTGGAAATTTAACGCGTGAAACTACTACGCGTGGAATTACTACGCGTGAGACTACTACGCGTGGAATTACAACGCGTGGAGTTACTACGCGTGAAATTACTACGCGTGGAAATAGACCTCGTGGAGTTACTACGCGTGGAATTACTACGCGTGGAAATAGAACGCGTAGAGGCACTACGCGTAGAAATCTACTGCGTGGATATCTAACGAGTGAAAATCCATCACCCAAAAATCCAAAACGCAGAAGTCTAACCTACGAAACCATCCACAGCGATGTAACGCCCGGCGATATATCAAATCCCCAAAGTGTCCAATAACACATCAACCTCCAGCGTGTCACCCGGACAAGTACAGTGCGTTAATTAGCATGATTCGCTTGTAATAGCCCCAAGCATGGTCCGAGAGGCGAGCATGAATCACCTGACAATATAGGTCGTGTTGTTTCACCACGCCGTCTGCGATTGTCGAAGGCTACGAGGCGACAAGTCGTTCAGGAGTTCGCAGTCTCGAAAAAGGTCGACCAGACATAATTGCTGGCTAACCTTTTTCGACCCACTTTCACGCCTTTCTGTTCTCTCCAACTTCCTCGAGTTGGAAGTCGATATCACTCGATACGGAACTTTCGCACGTGCCGTGAAGAGGGCAAAGGCTTATATTTCGTCGAAGGTCATTGACTCTTTAACAAGTTTCGAAGATCTTTCTAAAAATGCGTAGGAGTTTCAGCGAGTTCTTTGGTGAAGTTGGACCGTGAGTAGAAGCAGGGCCTTGACTCGGTTGCCTTAATAAGAAACTTCGAATGCCGAAGTGTATGTATGTATTACGTATGTAGCTACCTGTATGTACGGTTTCTGTTTGAGATCATGATTCAGTGCCTTGGGATTGATACAGGTGGCTCAGACGTTTGTCTAGACCTGGGATGGCATCCAAGTATTGGAGGCGATGTAGGATTCTTTTGGATGGAGATATGTGAGAAATATAATAGGGATGTGGGTGTGAGATACTTTTGGATGGGGATACATATGTAATGCTGTTGAGATACATATGTGATATGTGATATTTAGGGAGGGAAGAATATGATGGAGATGCGTATGTAACATATGCTAGCTTTGAATAGGGATACATATGCAATACTGTAGATAATCATATGTGACATGAGCTAGCTTTGAATAGGGATACATATGCAATATTATAGATAATTATATGTGACATAAGCTAGCTTTGAATAGGGATACATATGCAATATTATAGATAATCATATGTGACATAAGCTAGCTTTGAATAGGGATACATATGCAATATTATAGATAATCATATGTGACATAAGCTGCCTTTGAATAGGGATACATATGCAATACTGTAGAGATACAGTAACCATAAGCTATATGTAACATAAGCTACCTTTGGATAGGGATACATATGGAAGGTAGTAGAGATACATATGTAACACATGCTACCTTTGGATAGAGATACATATGCAACATAAGCTACCTTTGGATAAGTACACGTATGCAAATTTGACAATTTTTAAGTCCTCAAGTGTTCATATTAATATATAAATATAATAAATATATTCTCAAACTTCCAAGTCTCTAGATCTCTTAATTCTTATAACTTTTCAAACTTCATAGTACTTCTATTACAGAATTGTTTTATTCCTTGCTGATGAGTAAACTGCGCATGTTTATGATGTATCTCAGTTTGGAAAGTAAACGTAAATCATTTACTCTATGGTAACTCGTGCGTTACATAATGGATTTGCATTTTGTAGACCTTGATATATCATAAATGCATAAACATCCGCTGTCTGTTGATGAGCTACCACTATGTACAATCTACCTGTCGTTCTATAAATGTGTACTTCATTTGTTACTAATTTGGAATAGACTTGATCAATTTTTTTACTTCACTATTTAACAGAAAATTTGATAAATTGTTGCTTGAAAGAAAATTTGACAAATTGTTGCATAAAAGAAAATTTGACAAATTGTCACATAAAAGAAAATTAAACAAACTGCCTCCTAAAGGAAAATAAAAGAAGTTGTAACACGAAAGAAAATTTGATAAATTGTCATCCGACAGAAAATTTAACAAATTCTAATATGAAAGAAAATTCAAAAAATTGTAATATGAAAAAAAATTTAACAAAGTGTCATACAAAAAAAAAATTTGACAAACTGTCACATGAGAAAAAAATTTGACAAATTGTCACAGGATAAAAAATTTGATAAATTGTCACATGAAAAAAATTTCAACAAGTACAGAAACACATCTCTGACAGAAATACAATATGAACCTTTCTCATTACTTAATTCGCCTTCACACGTGACCACGTCCAAATATCCTCACACGAACACGCTTATTAACGCGTTAACATAATTGCAACAGACCGCAGGTATATTTCACGTAAAAATACACGATGAAAGTTGTTAATAAATAAAAAGATATGAATTACGTACCGGCACGGAAGATCTCGCCGCACCCATCGCAACGGCTGGCGAATTGGGCGTCATAGCAGTTGCCACAGTAGATCTTGTCCACCTTGCTACCGAACTGTTTGTCCACCAAGGACACTCTGCACCTGTTGCAGAGGAAGCAGGCCTCGTGCCAATGCTTATCCTTGTACGACAAATCCTGGAAAACCATTTCATAAATCATTTCATGAACATTTCTCTTCGTTCACATTTTAACCCTCTGGGATCATACTTGTCTTACTGAATTTGAACGTACTTGTATTTTATATTTTATGAATGTTCTATTTTGTATTTTATAAACGTTCTATTTTATATTTTATAAATGTTCTATTTCAAAAACGTTCTATTCTATATTTTATAAATGTTCTATTTTATTAACGTTCTATTTTATATTTCACAAACATTCTATTTTATAAACGTTCAAACAAAGAGTTTTGTAAGATATCCAAGTTCTGTAAGATTAATGTTTAAAATGATCTCACAATGCCAAAGGGTTAATTGTTCATACTCGATGGAGTCAAATGGAAGAACAACAGAAATGATCTTAAGACGCAAAGGAGGATTATGGAGCCGAGAAAAATATTGACATTTCAGCGAGGTCAACCTGGGAAACAGTGTACACATTTAGTTTAGACGTCCTTATTGACCAGCGTTTTCAACAAACAGACGTTTTCTTGAAATTGATGACTTTAGAATACGTATTTAATAACCTATAAGTCGCTGGCAATTTACGGATGCATGTGTTAGAAACCTGTAATTATACTTGCTAATACTAACAATCGAACAATCTTTAGTAAACGCTTTTTAATAAAGCAAATACTTGTAAATGTCACTTTGTAAGGTTTTACTAATGTATCACTTTAATTATCATTTTTAATAATATGTTGTTAATTATCATTTTCGATGTGTTCTAACCTAACCTAACCTAGCAAAACAAGTATTTGTAAGTGCCACTTTGTGAGGTTTCAACTAATGTATCACTTCAATTATCATTTTTAATAATACATTATTTAATTATCATTTTTAATATGTTCTAACCTAACTAACCTAACCTAACAAATAATTGTAAGTGTCACTTTGTAAGGTTACAACCAATGTATTACTTCAATTATCATTTTTAATAATACATTCTTAATACGTTTCTTAATTATCATTTTCAATGAAGTAATTTTCACATATATTCAATGAAGTGATTTTTAATATGTTCTAACCTAACCTAACAAATCAAATACTTGTAAGTGTCGCTTTGTAAGGTTCGAACCAATGTGTCACATCAATTATCATTTTTAATAATTCATTCTTAATATGTTTCTTAATTATCATTTTCAATGAAGTGATTTTTAATTATTATATTCAGCCAAGTGATTTTTAGTCATCATTTTTAATAAAGTTTCTTAATTATCACTTCGAAGTTTGCTAATGGCTCATATCTTGAGTAAAAGGTCTTCCAGTCAGAATAAATGCTTCTAGAATCGATTTATTATAGTGTGAATTTTTTAAAAGCAAACACTCGAATCGATTAGAGAATCATATTTAAATAGCGAGTGATTTCAGGATCGATTATAATCGAACCCGTCGACCTTTAAGTGGCATACGTGTCACGGAGAACGCAATTTTTGTATCTGCGTAAAAACCCCAAGATAAACTTTTGTCTCAAAAACGCGGAAAAAAGAAAAATCACAATATATCAATTCGTGAGAATAACAAATAGCGAGGAGCGAAACGGAAATAAGTTCCCTCGAAGCAGGTACCTGCATCATCGTTTCTATTTCTAGGAATGAGTAAGTCAACGCCCATGCTCGCCATCTCGTGATTATACACGAACCGATAATAACCGATTTTTTTACCGTCGATTTTTCCGCAAGATCTAGTTCGGATTAACGAAACTAAATTTAGAGGAAACTCGACTCTTCTGGTGGATTTGGACCGTGCCCAAAATCGACGGATTCCTTGCTTTACTTTGTTGTTGTACTTTATAACGTATCTTGTTTCGATCGAGATTTTAATAAATGTGGGACGTGACCATGAAAAAACCGAGTATCAACACTTTAAAACACTGTGTTCGCTGTCAGAAAAAATACTGAAGTTAATTGATATTTTATCTTTTTAGGGGGTCGTATTTTTGGAGTCTGACTTGTTAACACATCTGTATGTTGCGAAAACTATCGTTATATTGCCACATTAATTATCTGTGTAATCAGGGAATAGAGTGTTAAACTTCTCGATCATGAAAATAAGATATCCTCGTTTGAATCGATTAAGGAAAGATTTTCCTCGAATTTAACGTGTGGCGGTACAACGCGTAGAAATACCACGTGTGGAAATATAACGCGTGGAAATACAACGCGTAGGAGTACTACGCTTAGAAATTTGACGGGTGACGATAAAACGCGTTGAAATACCACGCGTGGAAATACTGTGTTTAGGAAATACCACGCGTGAAAATATAACGCGTGACGATACGATGCGTGGAAATAGAACGCGTGGAGGTACAGTGCGTAGAGATACCACGCGTAGAAATTTAACGCGTGATAATCTAACGAGTAGAAATCTGTCGCGTAGAAATACCATGCGTGGAAATATAACGCGTGAGGATACGACGCGTGGAGATACAGCGCGTAGAGATACCACGCGTAGTAATCTAACGCGTAGAAATCTAACGCGTGGTAATGTAACGAGTAGAAATCTGTCGCGTAGAAATACCATGCGTGGAAATATAACGCGTGAGGATACGACGCGTGGAGATACAGCGCGTAGAGATACCACGCGTAGAAGTCTAACGCGTAGTAATCTAACGAGTAGAAATCTGTCGCGTAGAAATACCATGCGTGGAAATATAACGCGTGAGGATACGACGCGTGGAGATACAGCGCGTAGAGATACCACGCGTAGAAGTCTAACGCGTAGAAATCTAACGCGTGGTAATGTAACGAGTAGAAATCTGTCGCGTAGAAATACCACGCGTGGAAATATAACGCGTGAGGATACGACGCGTGGAAATACAGCACGTAGAGATACCACGCGTAGAAATCTAACGCGTAGTAATCTAACGTGTAGAAATTTAACGCGTGATAATCTAACGAGTAGAAATCTGTCGCGTAGTAATCTAACGCGTAGAAATCTATCGCGTGGAAATCTGATGAGTAGAAATCTTATTAGTAGAATAGGTAAGATTTTCCTCGACTCCAAAATTTTCCTCCACTCTAAAATTTTTCTCGACTCTAAAATCTTCCTCGACTCCAATATCTCCCTCGGTTCTAAGATCTCCACCTTTCAAGGAACATTTAATACGCACCTTCGAGTCGATACCAATGATTTTGTTGCACTCCTCGCAGCCATTCGCGAACACGTTCTCGTAGCACTTGATGCAGTAAGGATGCTCGTCCCTGAGCACGTAACGTTGCCCGGTCAAAGACTCGTCGCACTGCCAGCAACAGAAGTGGCCGCTGTGCCAGTCCTTGTTCATCGCCTTCGTGTACTCGCCACTGAAAATCAACTGAAAAGGAAAACGCGACGAGTTTTAGAGAACGCGATCGTTATGTCAGACATCCTCGTTTTTCTCTCGTTACGGACTGGTCCAAGCAACTCTTACAAAATCATGGCACGACATTTCCGCGCTGGAAAACACCTATCAAGACGGGTTCTTTATTGAGTTATAGGAATAATTATTTCATGCTCTTTCATAATACAACAACTAATATTTAGACGTAATTTTTCATTGATTTGGATGGTTTCTTTATAGAGTTATGGTGGGAACAATTATTTGATGTTTTTAGGTAATGTGGAAGCTAATGTTTAAATATAATTCTTCATTTATTTGGACGTTTTCTTTGTAGAGTTATGGTAGGAATTATTAGATGCTCTTTTGTGATATGGAAATTAATATTTAATTATAAGTGCTTCTACCTTTATTTCTTAAATTGTAGATGATAGATAAAACTGATTTGAATAAAAAATTTAATAGTACAGTATCGAAAGTTGAATGACATCAGAAGTAGACTTTGTGAGGTAAATTTGTAATACTTGTACCACTGAACTGTTCTACTTTGAATTTTATTTTGAACTATTAAAATAGAGTCTAAAAGAACTATTAAAAGCGTCATATGCAAAGAAGTACTTATTATATTTAATTTTGAAGTTAAGTGACTTATTCATCACATAATTTTTCCATGTCTCTATAAAGAAAGTTTCCTTCAAATTGCAAATTAACTCTAACATTTGAGATCAATATTTTTAACTCTATATTTGAGTAACTGTAGAGTAACTGTTTGAGGTGTTTCCTTGCAAGAGTTTGTAAGAGTAAAAACCACCCGCAGACCCGATACCCTGCATCGTTCAAGAACAATCGAGCCAAACGACTGAATCACTTAGTGCAAGAGACAATTCGAAGAAGAGAATTGGAACTTTTGATAACGCTCCTCTCACAGCATCTCTTTTCAAAGTTCCTTGCTATCTCTCTCTTTCGGTGATGTTTCTTTCGTTGTGTTCGCTGGTTTAATATGTACCTTGGTTGAGTGCTGTTGTATGTGCTGGCTGAGTATTCATTGTACGAGGGCATATTGGTAAAATAGAATGTATCGTACGAATTTTATGAATTTGCTCCTGTGAGAGAAGAGCCTCGGGTGACCCGCCACCCGCAACCTCGATGTCGCGGATATTGGTGGCTTTGAATTTGGTGAACGGGTTACTTTTGTAGTTGTGTAAAGATAAATAAAATTTATGGGTTAAAGATGGATGAATATAGGTTTGGGATAGGGAGGTTGAAATTGTGGAATTTAGAGATTTGTGGGTTTGGGGTATTTTGAGATCAAGATGGTCTGAAGTTTTGCATTCTAGGATCAATCCTTTTGGATTCTAGGGTCTAAGGTTTGAGGATGCAGAATATTTCCAGGTTCAAATCTAGGATAGTTTGAGATCCAAGGTAGTCTTAAATATTCCTGGATTAGTCTTGGATTCTAGGATCTAAGAATTCAGGAATATGGGACATTTTAAACTTGAGGAATGTATGATATTCTAAGATCCAAGATAGTCTGCATGGGTTCAGGGGTTTAAGGTTTCAGGGATGCAAAACATATGATTCAGGAATTTAGGATTAACTGAGATTCAAGAGAGTTTGAAATCTAGAATTCTATACTCTAAGGATTTAGAACTCTCTGATAGTGTAAGGTTCTGGATAGTCTGAAGTTTAGGACTCAGAGACGTACAAATTCAGGAATGGATGATATTCCATAGTCTGCAATCTAGGATTCAAAGACATACTAAGAATAAATATTCCAAGATCCTAGACAGTCCTCAATCTAAGATTCAAAGATGCAGAAATTCAGAAATGAATATTCTAACATCGAAGATAGTCTGCAATCTAAGAACCTCGTATCTAAAATTCCATGAATCTATGATACTCTAAAATTCATGAATCTATAACATGCTAAGGTTCAGAAACCCAGGATATTTTAGACTTCATCAATATTCTGAGATCCATGAGATGCAGCATACCCCCATTTTTAGCCTTGAAACATCTGTAGCTCTGGAATGCACTTTCCTCATAATTTCGTTAATCAGCGAAATCTGTAAATGTTCGTCTTCCTACACACTGCGAGAGATGTGAAAGTAGGATTTAGAAATTGGCACCTTTGCCAAAGATTTCCTAAATAACAGAGTATGAAATCCATATGGAACGCGTTGCATATGGCCAAAGAGTGTTTAAGTAAGGATTCGAATTTAGAAAATTTTCGAATCACTAAAACTGTGAATCACAATAGCAGTTTCTCTCCGTCTGAACGAAGTTTGAATACAAATTATTGTGCCTAAGAATCACATAAGATAAGGTGCCTCAAACTTAAACAAAATGTACCAAATCGTATCAGAAGCACCGACTCACAGAATTCAAAATTCTACCTTAATTAAAAAGCTGAGTTGAAAGTCAGACCACCAAAATTTGCACGCGTTTCTCACCGATCGTTCACCGTAGCCCTCAGGCCATTTTCAAGAATCCACGCGGTTGGCGCGGTGGCGGATCTCCCTAAAACGTCGCAACGAAAAGCCGGCGAATAAAAAATAAAAAGAAAGAAATAGAATCGGGGTTGATCCGAGCAAACACATCTGCAGCCAGCACATACTCTTCGATGGCGTGGTGGTTCTGCGTGCTGTCGACCTCGGTGATCGTGACCTCGGCGTTCTGATCGTGGCTCTCCCTGCGTTTCGTCGTCTTCTTCACTTTGCGAACCTTACGCTCGGTGGTCGTGTACACTACACTGTCTACGTCCGCCATCTCGTTTAGCTTGTTCCGCGAGTCTGTTGCTCGGTCGCGATACCGTCAGATACTACTCTGATCCGTGAACGGGACTGGATAACCAGGAACAGAGTGTCCAGGAGAAGAAGAGGAACAAGAGGGTGATCGGGTGACTTGGTCGGTCGTTATGGAAATGAAAGCGGAGCGTGTTCCGGTCAAGAGTGTTTTAACCGTGTACCCAGCAGCTTTCGAGCTTGCGAACTGACTGAAATCTAGGATCGGCCCGCTCCGGGCGTCATCATATCGGGACGCTATTTTCGGCGTCCCGACGACTCCAGAAACCGCGCCGCACCGCGTCGCGACCGCCACCATCCCTCTCAGTTTCCCTCCCTACTCTCTGCATCGTTCTTCCTCTTCTTCCGAGGAAGAGGAGAGGAGAGCCTCTCGATGCAGTGTGCCGGGTGCAACTTTTCTACGACACCCATCTTTCCCTGTCTCTTTCTCGCCAAAATCGTGCGGTTTATTCGTCATCGTGGTTGGGAAACGTAAGCGACAGGTTACGGGTTCGTGGCTCGATTCTTCGGAACGAATTCGATTTTTACTCTTCACTCGGGGTATTTTGGGCCAATTGGGTTACCTCGCTTTTTGTGGACCGATATTGGGGCGAAAATCGATTTCATATCATTTTTAGAGGATTGTATGGTAATTCTGACGGGTCGAGATGTCTTATTATTAGGTACTTATGCTACGTTACTCGTAATTTAATTTGTGCTACGTTGTCGAAAATTAGGGTGAGAATTGATTAAATACAAGCTTTATAGGATTTGATATAAGTATGTTAATTCTGGTGGTTCGAGATATCTTATTATTAATTATTCTTATGCTACATTATTCATAATTTAGTTTGTGTTATGTTACCGAAAATTAGGATGAGAATTGATTAGATACAATTTTTGTAGGATTTGATATAAGTATGTTAATTCTGGTGGTTCGAGATATCTTATTATTAATTATTCTTATGCTACATTATTCATAATTTAGTTTGTGTTATGTTACCGAAAATTAGGATGAGAATTGATTAGATACAAGTTTTGTAGGATTTGATATAAGTATGTTAATTCTGGTGGTTCGAGATATCTTATTATTAGTTGCTCTTATGCTACATTACTCATAATTTAGTTTGTGCTGAGTTACCGAAAATTAGGGTGAGAATCGATTAGATATAATTTTGATATGATTTGATATAAGTACAGTAATTCTGACGATTTAAGATATCTTATTATTAGTTACTCTGTTGCATCTATGTTACGGATAATTTAGCTTATGGTACTTCAATTATCGAGAGTAAGGATAAGAGTCGATTAGGTACAATTTTTATATAATTTGATATAAGTGCATTAATTCTGACAGTTCACTATAATTTACTGTTAGTTGCTCCTTTTCATCTATGTTACGGATAATTTAGTTTATGGTACTTCAGTTGTCAAGAGTAATGACAAAAGTCGATTAGATACAATTTTTGTATGATTTGATATAAGTGTATTAATTTTGACAGTTCACGACATTTTACTATTAGTTGCTCCTGTTCGTCTACATTACGAATAATTTAGTGTATGGTACTTCAGTTAGCCAAAGTTAGGATAAAAGTCAATTAGATACAATTTTTACATAATTTGATATAAGTGGCACTTCACGATATTTTAGTGTTACTTCTTTTTCATCTACACATAATTTAGTTTATGTTGTCTAATGAAACTATCTACAATTTTCTATCAATCTTCTAAATTATACACATGTAAGTATAACAGTGATAAATAAACGTTGCGAGTTATTGAACCCTTATTCTGAAGAATCTCTAATGCTTACACCGTTTCTACTAGAACTTGATTTAGTGGCCCAGAAAAGCGTTTACCATCGACATAAAATCTCCGTTTACTTTAACGCTAATACAAGAGCTAATCGACAAGAATTTCGATAAGTTGATTGAACCTATTAATCTCTCACCACCATTTCGGAGCAAATAAACTTGAAAATTCTTAGATTCCCAAATTCTAGATTAACTTGTCAGAGGCTAATAATTCCACTGACGTGTGGGTGACTGAGTGACTCTTCTCTAATAATAATTTTTGAATCATCGAAGTTACATTCGAAATTCTTTGAACTTTGTCTTTCAAATACTTGCTTTGAACTTGCTTTATTTTCCAAATCGCTTTCAGATCGTTAAGTTTTACAGATCATAACAACTAATGAGAGGAAATCATCAGTCTAACCAGTTGATTTACACATCCAACGTAACCGGACACCTCTCGGAAGTGAACGAGGGTTCACGTAAATCATGGACAATCGTCGCGTGTCGTTTTACGATCTCCAGTTACGACGCGATTACGGAATTCGCGGCCTAAAACGCAGAAACACGCGGCTGCGTGCAGTATTTCTGTCCAGCTTCGATCCACTCGGAATGCTGTTCTTCACCTGCAAATAGCCCGTCAGGAATTCGTAATTCTATTTCGATTACTCCTTTGTTGACAAATCCTTTGCTAAAGACACTGTCAAACCCGCGCCATTTATCACGCCGCTGAATTCGTATTTCGCGAAATTAATAGACTTTCTGGTACAAAAATAGTTATTGAACTAATGCCACGTTATTTTTACGCGCGAAATTATTTGAACTCTGTGCAATGAACTTTTTCCAACGCATGCCGACAAATATAGATTCTCGCATTTTGATAATTATTTTTAACTGACGATCTGATAGTGATTAGATTCATTGTTGCAAATCGATGTGTCTTTTAAGAATATGTATACATATGTTTGTCTCTGTGTCTCTGTTTCTGTGTCTCTGTCTCCGTGTCTCTATGAATATGTACACATATGTATATATGTATATATGTGTATGATAAAGAATATGTCTTCTTGTTCTTCACTAAGTAGACGCAATAACTCATGTAGATAAACTGCAGCAACGTGAATTATAAGTAAACAGTCTCAAAGCTAGATTAGGTCATTTAGGACACAAATTGTAGTCATTAAAATAGTTTTTATTGGACTTCAGTTGACCCATTCGTAATTGGTGAGTCAATTTTTTGACCGATCAATTGACAAATGCTTATAACTGGATAGAAATTAATTTACTATTATTAAGAACTGAATGTACTGTTTTAAAGGATGTGACTCATATCTAAATATCGTTTCACCCTGACCGTACATCAAATCTTCACATGCAACTTCAAGACTTCACTAGCTTATTAACCTTGCGGTATTAAGAACACGTATAATTATTTTACAATAATTGCTAATGAAAGGTTTGTACAAAACATCTTTCTAAATAGCATATTATACTAAAAGGTTATAAAAATCGTCATATCATATGTACATATCACATGTACAATCTCTTTCATTAAAAAGACAAGGTTAGAAAGACAACAAAGTTAAATTCTGACGTCATTGATCTCATGTCTGATATTGTCCACATATTGATATCTTTATAATCAACCTTCTGAGTGTTTTCAAGATTTATATCTTTTAAAATGTCTATTTGTAACGTGTCCTACAAAATTTAAAGTATCCCACACTAACAATGTAGTTCGCTAATTTACAACACATTTTGTCACACGAACTAAATAAATATACAAGCACTCGTAATTTCGTTCTATTGGCACGAAACGTAACAATGTTGCAATTTTCGAGTTAGCAGGTAATTCATTTGAGTTTTCTGAATGTACGATAGAAAGAGGATGCGTTTAATGTCAGCAAGATTAGAAAGAAATGGTAGGAGGAATTTGGTGATAAATTATCGACGAGTTTTCATGAAACGTCGTCCAAAGTGCTTGATCGCGTGCCAAACAGGTGGTTCCTGATCAAGCGGGGGTGAAACCGGGCGAAAAATAGAATCCCTCGGAAAAATAGAGAAGAAAACCACGGTGTAATTGGGTCGGAATGTTTCACACATCACCAATACCTTCGTCCACCCACGTACCGAGAAGATCTTTCTTCTTGTGTTAAAACGAACGCTAAAGTCGACGAATCGTCGTCTCGCGAGGAAAATTGTGATTCGACTAGTGAATTAATGTGTCGCTTCTTAATCATTCGGTAACGATTCTGACTTGACGGATAACTGGCGCTACGAATTCAATATCAGAGGGGTAAGAGATTTAAGGTTAACGCTATTGTGTTTAAGGGTTGTTTTGATATTCCAGATTTAAGGTTTTAAGAATTAAAATTTCGGTATTTTACTATTTTAAATTTTGGTATTTTTAATTTTACTGTTTTAAATTTTGGTGTTCAAGATTTTACTGTTCTTAGATTTCGATATTGTCAATTTTACTGTTCTTAGATTTCGATATTGTCAATTTTACTGTTCTTAAATTTCGATATTTATAATTTTACTGTTTTAAATTTTGGTATTTAAAATTTTACTGTTCCGAAATTTCAATATTTAACATTTTACTGTTCTTAGATTTCGATATTTATAATTTTACTGTTTTAAATTTTGGTGTTCAAGATTCTACTATTCTTAAATTTCGATATTGTCAATTTTACTGTTCTTAAATTTCGATATTTATAATTTTACTGTTTTAAATTTTGATGTTTAAAATTTTACTGTTTCTAAATTCCAATATTTAAAATTTTATTGTTCTGAGATTTTGGTATGTAAAATTTTACTCTTTCAAATTTTAGTGATTAAAATTTTACTGATTAAAACACGATTTTCACAATTTAACTGTTATAAATTACAATATTTTTAATTTTATTGTATTAAATCACACAGTGTATAATTTTACTGTCTCCAACTTCGATATTTAAAATTATATTACTATAAAGTACGACATAAAAAATTGTGCTGTTTTAAATCATTGTATTTATAATTTTACTGTATTAAATCATAGTATTAATAATTTTACTGTCTTCAACTTCGATATTCAAAATTTTATTATTATAAAGTACGACATATAAAATTATTCTGTTTTAAATCATTGTATTTATAATTTTACTGTACTAAATCATAGTATGAATAATTTTACTGTCTTCAACTTCGACATTTAAATTTTATTATTATAAAGTACGACATATAAAATTGTGCTGTTTTAAATCACAATATTTATAATTTCACTGTCTGCAACTTTGACATTTAAAATCTTATTATTATAAAATACGACATATAAAACTGTGCAGTTTTAAATCATTGTATTTATAATTTAACGACACTAAACGTCGGTATTTAAAATATATCAAACAAACGTTTTAAGCAGGTGACTCAACGTGAAAGTGACTAAGGGTGCCAATGAATGGCAAAGACGATTATGATTGTACAGTGTATCGACTTTTCAATTGCGCACAGTTATTTCAAGAACGTCGGGCGTTTTATAAATAGATGGAAAATGAAAATCGGCCGTGACAGGAGGACGTGATCGCCTACGCGAAATTGAGGATCGCGACGGGTAACATAATATCGAGTGAGGGCTCCGGAAGAGGCGCGAAGCGATTAAAAATATAACCAAGAGTATAAAAAATCGGGGTCGAGAAGAGTGGTGGACAACTGTGAAGATTCTTGCGACGACATACAACATGGCACTTTTAATAGCAACGAAACACAAATTATCTTAGTGTGGTATTTACTTCCATTTGTATTTCAGTTTTATTTTGAGTTATGTTCTTACTTTGATTCATATTTAATTTTTATTTTGGTTCGTGTTTAATTTATACTTTGGTGCATATTTCATTTTTATTTTGGTTCATATTTAATTTTTACTTTTGGTTCATATTTAATTTTTACTTTGATTCATATTTCATTTTTATTTTGACTCACATTCTTACTTTGGTTCATATTTCATTTTTACGTCAATTCATGTTTCATTTTTACTTGCATTCATATTTAATTTTTACTTCGATTCATATTTCATTTTTATTTTGATCCACATTCTTACATTGATTCATATTTAATTTTTACTTTTGGTTCGTATTTAATTCTTACGTCAAATCATGTTTCATTTTTACTTGCATTCATATTTCATTTTTACTTTGATCCACATTCTTACATTGATTCATCTCTAATTTTTACTTTGGTGCATATTTTATTTTTACTTCAATTCATATTTCATTTTAACACCAATTTAAATTTCATATTTACGTCACCAAATATTTCATTTTTACTCTAATCTTAAATCTTCACTCAAATTGATATTTCATTTCTATTTCCTCTAATACTCAATCTGTACTTCAATTGATATTCCAAGGTTCATCGAAACCTTGAAGACCCAAGAACGACTCCGAAGATTGATAGCTCTTAAAACCTGTTGAAATCCTAAGGGTTCAAAGGCTGCCAAGAACGAAGATTCACGATCTATCAAAACTTCGAAAACCTTGACGAAAGTTACCATGACTCATAGCTTCTATTACCAAAATTTTCAAGGCCAAATTGTATTTGAACCAACACTGAATGAACAGATTCGAAGCAAGTTAGATAATCAATTTTTAAACAGAAATTCACGTTCACCATTTTATGTTCCAACTACGTTATAGAAAAATATTGTTCCACATCTCAAGTTTTGAAAAAATAGTCAAACTGGTCTTCTGAAGCATGCAGCGAATAAAATTAATAAACAATGGCTGTAGGTTCTGAGAAATCTTAAAATTGTGAAATTTTACATAGTTTTGTAAAAGATAATACTTGATGTTGAAGCTGAGAATCAGAATCGAAGAGCAAGATCGAAGTTGAGAAACAAATTTGATGCTGAAGAGCAAAATTGAAGTTGAAGAGCAAGTTTGAAGTTGAGAAACAAATTCAATGTTGAAGAACAAATATGAAGTTGAAGAGCAAGTTTGAAGTTGAGAATCAAACTTGATGTTAAAGAGCAAATTTATTGTTGAGAAACAAATTTAATGTACAGGAGCAAGTTTAAAGTTGAGAATCAAACTTGATGTTAAAGAGCAAATTCAATGTTGAGGAGCAAATTTGATGTTGAGGAGCAAGTTTGAAGTTGTGAATTAAACTTGATGTTAAAGAGCAAATTCAATGTTGAGGAGCAAATTTGATATTGAAAAGCAAGTTTGAAGTTGAGAATCAAATTTGATGTAAAAGAGCAAATTCAAGGTTGAGGAACAAATTTGATGTTGAGGAGCAAGTTTGAAGTCGAGAATCAAACTTGATGTTAAAGAGTAAATTCAATATTGAGGAGCAAATTTAATGTTGAGGAGCAAGCTTGAAGTTGAGAATCAAACTTGATATTAAAGAGCAAATTCAATGTTGAGAAGCAAATTTGATATTGAAAAGCAAGATTGAAGTTGAGAATCAAATTTGATGTAAAAGAGCAAATTCAATGTTGAGGAGTAAATTTGATGTTGAGGAGCAAGTTTGAAGTTGACAATCAAATTTGATGCTAAAAAACAAATTTGAAGTTGAGAATTAAATTTGATGCTAAAGACCAAGTTTGAAGTTGAAGAGCAAGTTTGAAGTTGAGAATAAAATTTGATGCTGAAGACCAAATTTAAAGTTGAAGAGCAAGTTTGAAGTTGAAGAGTAAATTTGAACTTGAAAAACAAATACGCTATTAAAGAGCAAATTTGAAGTTGAAGAGCAAGTTTGAAGTTGAGAATCAAATTCAATCTTAAAGAGCAAATTTGAAGTTGAAGATCAAGTTCAAAATAGCGAAACAAATTGAAAGTCGAAGAGGAAATTTAAAGCATAAAATCGATTGACGCGTGAACGATGGGAAATCCGCAAGTGTCGTCTATCGCATAAAACGTCTGGACTCGAGCGCCATGTACGCGTATATTATTTGCAGACGGGTATGAGATTGATATTTTGGGAGACCCCACGCGAGGCACACGGCACCAATGAACGAGCCACGAAACGTTCGCGAGCGTTTCGTGCGAACATCGACCATGTTTTCCTCCTCGGCTCCAATTTTTCTTCCCTCCCTACAGTGAAAGCTTCCAAGCGTTTCCCAACGATTTTGGGAATAACAATAACAATAAACAGTTCGTCAACGATCCTCGTAATTTCGTTGCGCAAATCTGGTGTCGCGAAGTTTTAAACAAACGTGTTTTACGATTATTTCATCGCTGTTTTAGGACTGACATTTAACATTTAACATGGTAAAACAGTAATAGAATTCTTGTATCTTCTTAAATGCGGAAGAAGAGTTTGCTCAGGTGATCTTTGCATTACGTTTATCTTAGAATAACAAATTTCATTATTTTTCTATGCATAAGTACTTTCCATGTTTTGTGAGGAAGTACCGGTAGGGTAAAGCATTTCACTAAGCGCATGAGCGCTCACTAACAGTTCAGGTACATAGGAATTCTTGCATTTTCTATAAGTTCCAGTATCCCCTAATATTTCTATTTAAAAAAATGATTCAAACTATAAAAAATCTGCTCTACCAAAAAGAGATTCAATCATACTAATCATTCCATTACTCAAGTATTCAGAGTGTTACTATTAAAAACTTTGGAAGATCTCCTAATGCTAATAATAGTCGGGAAACAGTCCCACACAAAGAGAGTGAGCGTGTCGAGTTTAAGTGTGAGTGTGGATGTGGGATAAACACAAAATGGTACTCTACGAGAGAGATATGCAGAGGGAGCTTCATTGATTGCATCATTACCCAAAATGCTTGGTTCGGATCGGTATCCGGTATCGAGTACTGTATGGGTCCAGATCCTGCACTCACATCCTCCGCGTCCCAGTAATCCTCGTCATCGAACGAGGAGAAGGACTTAGACTCCTTCCTGCGTCCTGGTTCTGAGTCTAAGATCGCTCGGACCCTCCGATAATCCTCTTCGTCCGCCTCCTCGAAGCTCGATATTTTCAGCAAGCGTTTGGTATCCTTGGGTGGCCGCTCGACGGAAGCGGTCGCGTTAGTCACCGAGAAAACATCCGGTGAGTCGTCGGCCTTGTCCCTGGAGGTGGACACCGATCTTCTATTCTTGAAGGACCTTCTGGCACGATCTCTCCTACTTTCGGACAATCCGACCACGGAGCCCTCCAATTCGGCCAGAACCATCTCGTCCGTTAGTTCATCGTCGAAGCTGGTCTGCACCTGCACGCTCTTCCGGCTCTCGGACCTGGACAACACCGGACTCCCCATTGGCGAGGTGTTGGTCGACTCGTCCCTCAACTCCTTCCTTTGCATCGAGATATCAGACTTGCGTCTCTCCGGTTCTCGGTGCCTCTTCGACCTCCTGGAGGTCAGGTTCTCGGCCGACTTGCTCACCTCCGCGTTCTTCGACTTCAGCCTCGTGGGCTTCCTCACGATCGTGCTGGACGACTTTATCCTCTTCCTCTGACTCGCGACCTTGGTTTCCTGGACGTCGAGTTTCTCGGAGGTTTCCGTTTTTGCGGGACTCGAGTCTTCGATCTTCGCTTCGGGCGACTTCGAGTGCGATCTTCTGAACATTTTCCTCGACTTCCTCTTGTCGTTCGAATCGGACTCGATCGACGAGCCGCCGTCCGAGGGGCTCTTGTATCGTTTGATCACGGGAATCGTTTCGACCGACTTCATGGTGGGCGCCTCGTTCCCTGAGTCGTTGTCGAAAGAGGTACCCACGTCGCTGGACGCACCGGAGCTGGACAGTTCATCGTCCAGGCCGAAAGGTATCGGTGTGGGTATCCTGACGTACTTATCCGGCTCCGGAGTGACCACAGACAGTGGACGATCTCTGGAGCTGCTTTCTAACCGCCAGTTCTCGGCAGCGTCCTCGTAGGACGTTTCTCGTTCGAGTCTGACCTTGTCTTCGGCGTCCTCCTGCAATTCGCTCGCCTCCACCAGGTAATTGAAGTCCGGACTCAGTCTGGAGTCCGGACTCTGTCTGTACTCTCCTAGGATCTCCCTGCTGCTCCATTCCGACAGGGTGTTGGCGTCGTAATTCTTGTCTCGGGATCGTAACTCGGCTCTGATCCGCAGACTGTACTCGTGAAGGTTCTCCAACTTGTGCTTGGCGCCACGGGGCAACTTGACGTCGCTCGAGTGCGAGAAGCTGCAGATGGAGTCGTGGGTGCTCTGGTTATCGCTCGGCTCGTGATACGAGAGACACGGGGTCGCCGGTTGATTGATCCTGATCACTACGCCGTCTGACACGTGTCTGAGACACGCGAGCAGCTCCAGCACTCCAACGCAGCCGATCAGTATCGACAACATCAGACCCATTTTCTACGACACGATTCGAACAAGGTCAAGGGTAAGGGCAATTATCGACGACCCACTTGTTTCTGCTCGGTTACGTCACGAATTCAACGGAGTGCATTACGTATTCGGTCTTCTGCTGCGTCATTGTTCTTCGGGATTTTGTTCGGATCAGACGTTGTTTTCTACGTCAGATGGCTACTTTTTGTACTCTGCGTCAGATACTTTTTTAGATAAGTTTCTTTTCTTTTCTAAGTCGAATACAGTATGTCTTTCCTTCAGGATGTCTTTTTGGATAGGTTCAACTGGTTGAATTCTATCGCCAAGGTAGAACTCTCACTTGTAAGAATCACTCGAGGTTTATGTCACGGATTCGATTGCGCACTGGAAGTTGGGCCTAATTTGTTATGTAGGATGAGATAACGTGTTGCATCAGAAGGGCCGAAACATAAGTCCGAAGCATAATTGACAAGATGCACTAGTTACATCACGAATGCAACACGTTAGGTACACATAGCATGTTAGGTAGAGGGCACCTTGGTATGGACCTAAACAATTCGACCAGGGTACACGAATCACTCCAGTCGACTAATTACGTCACAACACGTCGACATCGGGTACCATGTTGGGGTCAAAGAGTTTCGTCGAATTTCAGTTGGACATGGTAAACACGGTGTCCCCAAAGTATTCTGGGTGATCCTCTAACGAGCTGACGTCACGAGCTGCTGCGTTCACGCGGTTCTAGGAGGGGCACCACCCACGCCCGGCTGATCCACTTCTCCAAGCTGAAACCGGCGGAAAGTCGCGTATCCTGACGGGGCTCGCAACAGAGAAGTCCTGGTAGATGATCACGCGATTATTCGGTTATCCATGCTGCCGGATGGCGGCCAGAGAACTGTTTTATTTTCCTCGGGCAAACCGTTCGGCCGGGAGGCGAAACTGGTGGCCGTTCGGCTCGTTATGTAGACGTAACGTTCGACGATGGCTAAGGCTAAAGTTAGCTCGAATGTCCCTGGACGCGAATCTCTGTCCTTAATGGCCGCTTACACACGGCGATCGATCATTCCGGGGGGATAATTAACCCGTGCCCAATTTGGCAATCGCGGCGTTTCGTCGCGCGCGAGATATCGCTGGCCGACCGATTAGTCTGTCGATGGATGACGCTCTGGATGCTCTAATGACCCGATCGTTAGACGATTCGAGAAGCTTGGGAACGTGGGCGTGATGTTTCAATACCTCGTCGTCGCCAGGATGCTGCGTTTGGCAGATCGAGTTTCGGGGAAACGGAAGGTGAGTTACTTGGCTATTGGTCAAACTTCGGAGATTTTGTGTACAACTAAAACCTACGGGAATACTGGAAATCAATGGATATTGTTTCGTTACGAACGAAAAGTATGTTCTGCATATTGTATGTAGATTTCAGTCATTAAAAAGTACAATCGACGAGTGAAATGTACTTCTATGAGACTAGACATCTGCATTGTCTATCTCTCGTTCGTTGGCATAATGTCAGTTGTATATATAATGAATGTACGAGGCATATGATCTAATGACATACTTCGAAACCACAGAACAAAATCTGATATTGTATACTCTAAATTTGACGAGCTAGCTATTGTATGAAGTCGTTTGTCAGTTCGTCAATTTGGGAACCTGGCACTTGTCCATTTGAACTCAAGTTTCTTTTTGTTTAGGGAGTTCAAGCTATATAATTGTCCCTACAAGATCCTTGATGATCCTTACATGATCCTACTTGATCCTTGACTTGCTCATTAACTTCATTAAGTTCATTAAGTTCATTAACTTCTTCTTTTCATTTCTAATGACAAAGAAATCAGAACGTACAAAATGTTGTTTAGACTATGCTAAACAAAAATTGTGGAGGCTAGAGAGATAAATCACATATGATGTATGAAAGATTCCAAAAGCACATGTACATTGCCAGTTGTCACGATCAGTAATGAATCATCTGACAATTGTAAATGATCTTCATTTTTATTCTCCTAACGATTCGCCTCTGCCAAAGACTTATTATTTTGAGCAAGTGTTAAATACGTTGTAAACAAAGATTACAGCATCAGGCTGATCTTTTCTAATCCACACAATTAGCTTCTGTTATAATCAGCTTGTTTATTTTATTATCTTCCTGCTAGCATTAACTCGATCATCGTTTCTGTACAATGTGTTAACAAAATTAATCCCGTTTGAAGAGCATCCAAGATAAACATCGAGTATGTTGTGTTGCTTCTGCTCAGAGGGTTTTCCACCTCGAAATAATTTGCCAAGTTTTAGCGATCGATTCACGAGCACAATGAACGAAGGGGAGAAAGTTCAAGGACCAAAATCACCCCTGAATCGTACCAGTTTCATCGGTTGCAACGGTTTGTTTGTGAAACCACGTGGGAAATTCTCGCGTGTTTGTGTGACCGAATTTCTGACGCTATTCGAATGATTTTATTTCGGTTACTTAATCGGTTACGAATCAACCAGTCCAGCCGATCTCCGATACACTTTTGCGCCCGGTACGTCGGCCTGGCCCGTTTCCAACCAGATATCGAAACAGCCAAACACCAAACTCCGCTTATCGAACTCTCGATGATCTATATTTGCGCCACGCCAGGACGTCGCATACCGGTCGATTGTATTTTTCTCGGAAACGTTTTCACGGGGAACGGATATGGATTTATAAACAAATTGACCTCTGCGTGTTTCACGTTCATTGTTGCGATTTTCGGTGGTCACGAAGGCTTGGATGGCGAATATATCGGAGGTGAGTAGCTGGTGTCGGTGGCTTCGAAATTTTAATATAAGGAGGATCAATATTCTGAAATTTGTAAATCCTGGGGGTTTGAAGTTGCACTGGAGACTATTAGAGTATATACTGATTTCTCAAACATTTAAATTTTGAAGACTTATGAAAATTTCATAGTTTCAACTTTTGAAGGGCTCAAGTTTTAAAGTTCTCAAGTTTAAAATCTAAAATCCTCAAATTACCAAATTCGTAAATCCCTAAATCCCTATACCCCAAAAGCCTCAAATTACCAAATTTAAAAATTCTTAAATTCCCAAATCCTCAAATCCTAAAATCCCTAAACCCTAAAATCCCCTAATTCCCCAAATTCCCAAGTACCTAAGTGTTAAAATCCCTAAACTCTAAAATCCTCAAATCCGCAAATTCCTAAGTCGTCCAATCCTAAAATCCCTAAAATCCCCAAATTCCCAAATCCTGAAGTGCTAATATCCCTAAACTCTAAAATCCTCAATCTCTTAAATCCTCAAATCCTCAAATCCTCAAATCCTCAAAATCCTTAAATCCTCAAATCCTCAAAATCCCCAAATCCTCAAAATCCCCAAATCCTCAAAATCCCCAAATCCTCAAAATCCCCTAATCCTCAAAATCCCCAAATCCTCAAAATCCCCAAATTCTCAAATCCTCAAAATCCCCAAATCCTCAAAATCCCCAAATCCTCAAAATCCCCAAATCCTCAAATCCTCAAATCCTCAAATCCTCATATCCTCAAATCCTCAAATCCTCAAATCCTCAAATCCTCAAATCCTCAAATCCCCAAATCCTCAAAATCCCCAAATCCTCAAATTCCCAAATCCTCAAAATCCCCAAAAACCTCAAATTCCCAAATCCTCAAAAATCTTCAAATACCAAAATCACAAAATGCAATAACCAACGTCCGCAAAATGAAAAACACCCGTCATGTCAAACAACCATAAGTCATCGTGGAATAAACGAATCGAGGGAACAGCAAGGTTATCGTTTTCGTGCGATGAAGGAGGATCCTGACGTAAGGGTTCACGCGATGGCGAACGAGAAACGCAACGGCTGCGTAATCCTCGTTCAAACCACTTGGTTCGCAACCGCTGCTCGAAATAAACGTATCGTCGACGACCTATCGGGCGGGAACCAAAATAAAACGCGTCTTCATTCGTCTCCTTCTGGCTAGAATTCTCGAACAACGCCCAATCGGACGTACAATTGTGGATATTTCCTTTTTTAAAGGATTTGAAAATCCTTAGATTTCTTTGTAATTTAATTGTGGTTTACTAGTTTTATTTTTTTGTGCGTTAAAATTACATTTCATATACATTTCATATGTCTTATATTTTCATTTCATGCATCTTATATGTATTTTCATTTCGTACATTTCATATGTCTCATATTTTTAACCGACTTCGTCATTTCATATATTTCGTCCATTTTGTTCATTTCGTCTACTTCGTCCACTTCATACATTTCACAGACTTCATACACTTCATACACTTCATACACTACATACACTACATACGCTACATACGCTACATACACCACATATACAACATATGTTTCATGCATTTCATATATTTCATACATTTCATACATTCCTTATTTTAAACTACAAAAACTATGAAGCTGTCCTGGTAGAGATGCAGAATAATTATATAAACTAATTCATCCCTTACTTGTATATTCATGCAGCTCAACATCCATAAACTTGATATTAATCATCTACATTTATTTTAATTTAAAAAGTTCTTAACATTGCAAGGTGAAGAACCAGTGTTATTAAAGTTATTCTAATACCCACATATTTAATATAATTATTGTATCAATACTTCTACATGACATTCCCCAAAATTTGATTCTCAAGAAAATTTTATTTAACCTACCAAATAAACCATATTTTATTCTTATTACTATTCTAACAACAAAGTACAAAACTCAACTTGAAACCAAGGTTGTAAAAACAAAATCCTAGAGAAACTCTACGGGAAGTCACCAGGATTAGACATTAGACTGTGGTTGCGTAACTTTGTTTACTGCAGAGTACATCTTAAGTCTATGACCGTAAAATATATACATAAATAATTTCGAGAAAGACGCCAGGTTCAGACAGTACCCCTTTGTTCACAAGTTCAAATGCTTGCACAACAAGTATTTACTTATTTATTTTCTTGTTGCGTTATTTATTTACTTATTTATTTTTGTATTTACTACTTTGCTTATTTACTTATTATTTCATTTATTGTTTTATTTATTTATTCTTGTATGTGTTACTTTATTTATTTATTTGTTATTGTATGTGTTACTTTATTTATTTATTTATTATTGTATGTGTTACTTTATTTATTTATTTAATATTGTATGTGTTACTTTATTTATTTATTTATTATTGTATGTGTTGCTTTATTTATTTATTTATTATTGTAGGTGTTACTTTATTTATTTATTTGTTATTGAATGTGTTATTTTATTTATTTATTTATTATTGTATGTGTTGCTTTATTTATTTATTTATTATTGTATGTATTACTTTATTTATTCATTTATTACTGTATGTATTATTTCATTTATTGTTGTATTTATTACTTCGTTCATTTATTTATTATTGTATTTATTATTTTATTTATTTACTTGTTATTGTATGTATTGCTTTATTTATTCATTTATTACTGTATGTATTATTTCATTTATTGTTGTATTTATTACTTCGTTCATTTATTTATTATTGTATCTATCATTTTATTTATTTACTTGTTATTGTATGTAATACTTTATTTATTTACTTATTATTGTATGTACTACTTGTACTGTATTTATTACTTCATTTTTGTACTTACTTATCCCGTTTTATAAATGTACCTAATTATGAACATAAAAATGAACATGAAACATCGCTGTGCGTGTACAACCATCATATCAGACCCCTCCTGGATCATGGAACATTTGGCAAACGCTCACAACCAGACCTTGACCCCCATTCCACCTAAAAAACTTCCTAACGAACATCATTCTCACTTCGCGAAGAAGACTCGGATAAGGAACGATTCGATGGATGAATCCATCCGTAGAAGGAGCGACGACGGTCACCGATACGAAGGGTCGAAATTAGTCGACCTGCTTGCCACGAAAGCCGGTTCCTCTGGAGGGAAACGGAACAATGCCAATGTTATTTCGGTCGATGATCGAATGTGTGTGCCACGGTCGGAGAAAAGCGTGCCACCGGATCTCAGCGAAGCCACTTCGCGAGCCGACCGAATTAGATCGCTCGAAAACTTTACAACCGTGACTGCCGTTCACTTCGTAGGACGACCTTTCCTTTATTTCGTTCCGTTTGGTGCCACCTTCGTTTCCACGAAAACTTGCTCTTTCATCCCCTAAATCGAGACTTTTCGGGGCTTTTGGTGCTTTCACTGTTACTTTGGTGTTCTAATATTTTGATATTTGGTTAGGTTTGGTTCGAAGTGTAGGTGGTAATGCATTCTGAGATTGACTAATTTATAATAGTATAATGCGATTGCAAGCTATAGCTACATGTAGCTACATACATACATACATATGTAGACCCTACGTGTATATGTAGAAATTTTATTCAGATTGATGTTCCTTACAAGAGAATTTTTGGAAATATTGATAAAATGTACTGTTATGAATTTCCTAGTTTGCAATGTACATACGTGGGGACAGTAACATAACTTTCAATACTATGTTTCTAATTCATCTACATCAGTAGATCCACGTCAGTAGATCCACGTCAGTACATCCATATCAGTAGATCCACGTCAGTACATCCACATTAGTAGATCCACATCAGTAGATCCACATCAATAGAACCACATCAGTAGATCCACATTAGTAGATCCACATCAGCAGATCCACATCAATAGAGTAGTTCATCTATGTTAATAATTTGTCAGCAATTCATCTATGGCATATAATATCAGTAATTCTCCTCATATCAATATATAATGTTTGCTACCATGCTTCTAACTCATATATATCAGTAATTCATGTATGTCATTTAATATTAGTAATTCTTGTAATATCAGTATGAATAAGCCTCTGAAAACCATATTCAAATAAGATGAAAGCTACCATAATTCAATTGACCAAAGCTATCATAGTTAAATTGACTAAGACTACTATATTTAAATTGATCAAAGCTACCATAGTGAAATTGACCAAAGCTGTCATATTTAAATTCATCAAAACCACCATAGTTCAATTAACCAAAGCTATCATAGCTAACTTGACCAAAGTTATCATATTTAATTTAAGCTAACCTAACTATATTTAAATTGATCAAAGCTACCATAGTGAAATTGACCAAAGCTGCCATATTTAAATTCATCAAAACACCCATAGTTCAATTAACCAAAGCTATCATAGCTAACTTGACCAAAGTTATCATATTTAATTTAACCTAACCTAACAATATTTAAATTACCCCAAACCACAATATCTAAAACTGCCCAACCACCTTAATCTCCATCAGTACTCAATAAACCTTCTCCCCAATAAACACCAATAAACCTACTCAATAAATAAACTGTCCCAACAAACCTTCTTCCATCATCCATTTAAATGTAAAGAGAATCAAACTGTGTTGCAGGTGTATCCAATGACGAGAGTAGCAAAGTGTCGAAGAGTAGACCAGCAACCCGGAAGCGGTCAAGAGCAAAGACCTAGGGAGAATTCGTGGCTCGCGAGCTATGCAACCCTTCGTACGAGTGACTCTCGACGACACTCGAGGGTGGCCACTCGTTTAAGTATTTTTGCCGGATGAACGTGTCTTCGATGACCCGAATTCACGCCATTCATCTTCGAGTTGCAACACCGACCTCGCTATTTTTGGGGTCGATCTTGTGTACCATCAGTTCGTGTTTCTTACACCACGCTCGAGTGACATGATAGTAAATAGTATTCTATTGATTATTCTACCGAACAAAAGTGGACTTGTAATGGTTCTATTAAGTAGAACTTAATGGTTCTATTTAGTAGAAATAGAACCACTTTTGTTTCTTCTTTCGTGGAAAATTGGTATGATCTAGGAATGTGGATCTTGACATACATGCGTAGATTTGATAACGAATATGTGGGGAGATGGAGATATGAGTCGTTCAGTGCACACATTGATTAACTCCATTTTTTAAAACATCTTAAATTTAAGTGTTAAAGCATTTGGTATAGTCATAACTTTTTCTATTTATAATAATTTAAGATTTTTCAAAAAATGGAGTTAATCAATGTGTGCACTGAACGGCTCATATGTAGACATATAGGAATTTAGAAATGTGAGGGTTTAAAAATGTAGACATCTAGAAATGTAGACATCCAAAAAAGTAGATATTCAGAAATGTATCTAGGAGACATCTACGATACAAAGGTATCTGGAATATTGGGAAGTTCAAAGTGGAATATGTGAAGGTCCAAAGATGTAAGAATTTAAAAATACAAAGATCTCGAAATACAGTGATCAAGAACTATAGATACCAAGAAAATGTAGTGGTCTAGAAATGTGGACACTCAGAAGTGACCAAGAAATGTAGGTATCAAGAAATATTGGGATTTAGAAATGTAGGGATGTAGCGACCCAGAAATGTCGGAATCTACAAATGTAAATACTTGGAAATATAGGAAGCTAGAAGTATAGATTTATAAATGTCAAGACCTAGTATAGGGGCGTACATCTACAAGTGTACGAAATCTATAAATGTAGGGACCTAGAGACCTGGAAATATGGTATTTTATCGGGACCTAGAAATCTAAGAATCTAGAACGTAGACCCCAAAACATAGGACTACATCTATGAAACTCTAAAAATGAATTACAAATCTATGAAAATCTAAAAGTGAATTAGAAATCTATGAATCTAAAAGTGTTAATGTGGGTCTAACCGAACAATTCCCATTTGAACCCAACTAAAAAACTGTTCAACGTTGGCAAACTTCGCATAAACGAATACAATATTTATCCCGCTTCGCGACGTCCACAATAAATCGTCTGCACAAAACAAGAGCGCTATAAATTATTTCTACATACCTCTTTGAGCTAACTCGATCCGGCGTCAAATTATGAAACGCCATTGCCATTTGTCTACAATAGAAAACATATTCCGAAGCTGTTAACCCCAAATCACCGAACTATCGGATTTCCGAATTTCCAAAATCTAAAATTAACTTATCATGTAACTGTGGGTCCAAGGATAAAACGTTTGAAGAATTTATTGTTCGAGCTGTGATTTTTACGAACCAGCTCGAAATAGACAACGAGGCAGACTTTTACTACCACGCTATAACGGTCGTTGCGTCACTGTTACGCCATGCTTTTCTATAAAGCCTGTTTGTTTCTCGCCGGATGCTCAGAGCGTGCTCAGGAACCGAAAGGACGTCTTCGACGTAGGACTGGAGAGTCTTGTTGCAAACTTGGCACGGTTACAAAGGCGATACAAATTTGGGAAATAATTACGGAGATAATTTTAAAAATTTTGGGAAATTTGCATACAAACTTTTACTGTGTAAACTACTTAAGTTCATTCGTAGTCCATCAAAGTAACCTAACCAAAGTGGTTCATAACTGTGCAAAGTTTGAATAAAATTCCAAGGTCTTGTAACATGTTGCATGGTATATGTAATCGTGTGGGAGTAAAGAATGCGTGTTCGTTTCTTTGTATACTTTATTGTCACAAACAAGGTGTTCATGGTGTCGAGTCCTGTGTGGCTAACTTACCGAAACTAGCAGCCACCTTTCTCCGCGTGAAAGATCGACGTGTACCGATAATCGATACAAACTTTCGGATGCAAACGAGTGGGTAACGGTTTCTCGATTATTCACACGGTTTGCGCGAGCTTTCGTTCGGTTCCAATTGAACTGACTCTAATAAAAGACGGGAACGGTTCTTGGTGTCTGGACAGGCTGTGGTGGGAGCTTCGACAAGAAATCAAAATAGATTACCGACCACAGGTACGATTAAACGTCGAGTTTCCGGTTGGAAGAAAACCAATTCAGACGGGTTACACGAACGTGAAACGCGCTAACAAATTGTGGCAGCTGAGAATTAGCAGCCTCGGACGTAACCGCGTTCCACGCGAACTGTTTCCACCGTTCGAGCTTTCTGTTCATTTGTTCGGTAGCTACATAGTCGAGTTAGAGTATGCGTTTCGATTATATGGCTATTTCACATCTAATGTATCAGCTATATTATTTAGTTACTAATTGGAGCTGTTTATTAAACATATGCTATGTTGCTGTTGAAGCAACAATTTTAGCTTCTAAGCTGTTGAACAATTTCAGGTGGACATGTGTGGACATACATGGATAGAGTAAATATTTCTGACACTTAATAAATGTAAGACTAAAAAAAGAATGAATGCAATAAAGCAGTTTTTTGAAAATAAATTTTCATCGTTTTAACAAGTATTATGTTTGACTAATGGGGTAAGTCATCACTAAAGATGATGCATTTTTGACTAACGTTAAGAAGTATACGTTCTTGTTTACTGACATGACATAAATAAAATAACACGTATGAGTAAATTTCTGGTTATGTGGATGATATAAAAGGTATAGATAAATGTGTAGTTATGTAAATGATACAGAATGTAAGGAGAAATTTGTAGCTACACATATGATGTGGAAGGTATGAACAAACCTAGCTATGCTATTGATGTGAAAGGTACAATCAAACTGCTAGCTGTATAAATGATATAAAAGGTATAGACAAATTTCTAGCAACATGAATGATATGAAAGGTATAGACAAATTTGTAGCTGTGTAAATGATACAGAATGTAAGGAGAAATTTGTAGCTGCACAAATGATGTGGAAGGTATGAACAAATCTAGCTATGCTATTGATGTGAAAGGTACAATCAAACTGCTAGCTGTATAAATGATATAAAAGGTATAGGCAAATTTCTAGCTACATGAATGATATGAAAGGTATAGACAAATTTGTAGCTATGTAAATGATATAGAATGTAAGGAGAAATTTGTAGCTGCACAAATGATGTGGAAGGTATGAACAAGGGATTAGCTATGTTATTGATATGAAAGGTATAATCAAATTTCTAGTTACGTGAATGATTAAAAAGTATAGACAAATTGTTAGCTGTATAAATAATATAAAAGGTATAGATAAATTTGTAGCTATATAAATGATACAGAAAGTATGGAGAAATTTGCAGCTGCACATATGATGTGAAATGAACAAATGCCTAGCTATGTCATTAATATGAAAGGTACACACAAATTTCCAGCTATGTAAATCATATAAAAAGTGCACCCAAATTTCTAGCTATATAAATGATATATTTCTAGCAATGCAAAAGCAATAAAAAGAATGAATAAACCTCCAGCAACGCAAAAGATATAAAAGAACAAACTAGCTGAAGATGAATTAACTAGCAACCCAACAGGTTGAGTCAAAGATCCATGCTTAGTCAAAAGATATAATTGAAACAAGTGAACGGCTATTAATCGATGGAGATAAAAAGCCACGAATTTACCCAAAGTATTGCGTTTATTCGAATTTCTACAACATAATTCGCGTTGCGCAGCGTCTCTGAACAAGCGTGTATGATGTTCGGCTATCCTACCCGATTCCTATTTCCGTCCATCTAAATAAAGCCGAAAGCGGCCCAGTTCCCGTGAGACAACGTTATGCGATTCCAAGACACTTAATATCATTATGCTCCAAATATTTTTGGCACGGGCAAAAAATTTCGTATCGTATGTTTACCGATTGTATCGACGTTTCTGAAAAGATCTGTGAGACTAATCATTGACGAATCATGGAGTCGAATCATTGACGAATCGTGGAGACGAATCAGTTGTACAGATCAGAGAAAGTTGCTTAAATATCAAGTTTGTTACCCCTTCCTGTGCTATTTATTTATCAGACGCGTCAATCAAGACTATTCAACGCTATAATATTAAAACGGACGAAGAAAGTTAAAATGTTCTGTGTATTTTATATTAAGGGATCCTTGATAATGCAACTCATAGTTGAACCTAAATTTCAAGTTGAAGAGTATTTGAGTAAGGTTTGTCACATTTGAGCAATAAGTGCGTCACTAGTGAGCCTCGTCAAAGCACAAGAAGAGGCTAAGTCCAAAGTTAAGAGTGTTCGAGAAGAGACAGGTTAAACAGGAAGACGTTAAAAATTGTTTCCAAGACCGAATTAATTTACAGCGCGAAGTTAACGTCGATGGATCGTTGTTAAGCCCGAAAACAACGATCACGTAAATTTACGTGCAGTAATGCTTGGCACGAACCTTGGCGATTTATGCGCACCTTGACAGCTGACTCGGTACATTTGGGTCAACCGGCGAGATTTCAGGTTTGCTTAATGCGAAAGCGATGCTGAAATGATGCAGAGAATGTTTCGTCGCCGTATTTGGAGAAAGGCGTATGGCGTCAACTCGATTTGTTCAAGAAAATGTTTACTTATAAAATATTTCTTGATCTAAATACAAAATTGTTTTAGTGTTTTGTATTTCCCGCGGTGTGATTTGAAAAGTGTCTTGTGGCGCGAGTATCGGGCTGCGGTCGATAAAAGAGATTCCAGTAGATAACTTCGTTTTGACCTGCGGTCGATAGCTTAGCAACGGATGGTAAACTTGTCTGATCACTGTCTGATACTACTTTCTTATTAACTAGTTTATTATACTAGTAGATAATTTTTGTAAATATAGTTATGTATAGTTTGGGATACGTTTTTCACTTTAAGCTTGCAGTTACTGGTTGATGTAATTAATACATTATTTATGTTTAAAATTTTCTGAATTCTTTTCTGTAGTTTCAGCAGGTATTTAATTATGTTAGTATCACGGAATGAATTCATTAACAAAGGCAGAAATTAACTCTGTGTAATACTGTATTACCACTAGGTTTAGAGTACTATATGTAGTTCTTAGATTAAAAATAAAGTACTACAAATATACAGGGTGTCTCACAATTAGTGTATTCCATTTCAGGAATAAACATACACTACTTATGAGACACTCTGTTCTCCATATTGTATACCAATAATTTACATATATTATAATCTGTATCATCTGACAGTACTAAAAGTCAATATTTCAATAATCTCCATATATCAACAGTGTCAACACAAATTTAGTGTTGTTGCTCATTTACAATAATTAACTACAAGTGTACCATAGACTAAACTTCCCAACTTGTTTACTATTTGTACCATAGACTAAACTTTCCAACTTATTTACTATTTGTACCATAGACTAAACTTCCCAACTTATTTACTATTTGTACCATAGACTAAACTTCCCAACTTACTATTATTTATCCTACCATCTAAACCATATAATTTATTATAATAAAATACTCACCTCGTCGCAAGCAGCACATCTAGGCTTCAACTGCTCAGCATAATGCCTCTCGCAGAACAGAGTGTCGTCATGAACACAGTAAGCAAGGTCGACCAAAAGTTCTTTGCACTGGGAGCACCGGAAACACGCCGGATGATAAAGAAGACCCAGCTTGCTCGCTGATACGGCCAGGCTGCCGTATTTTATGGGCGTATGACATGCACCGCACTCCTGTTAACATATCAAACTCGTTTGAAACTAATGAACAACACTTACAATTACCAATCATGAATTCTCGTTATTCTCCCTTAATTGCATGTTGGGCTCGGATTAATCTCATGAATTTGTAAGATGCACGGGAGATTGAGGGGATAAAAAGTGGTTTGAGTTCAAGTTTTGTTTCTATTATATCTTGACTAGTGAAGCACTTAAATGTGGTATTATTGAAGAATTCGTAAAAATTATTGCGATTATTAATGATCAGAGATAGACAGAACAGGGTTTAGTCAGGTTTTCGAAGAGTTTGTAAAATGAGGTTTGAATTAGATTTTTGTTAGGTTACTATTAGGTCTTGACTGTTGTTGAAGTACTTAAACACGGTATTATTGAAGAATTTTGAAAAATTGTCCTGAATACTAAGGATCAAAAATAGAGAGTACACGGTTTAGTTAGGTTTGGAAAAGCTTGTAAAATGTGGTTCGAGTTCCATTTTTGTTAGGTTACTATTAGGTCTTGACTGTTGTTGAAGTACTTAAACAAGGTATTATTGAAGAATTTTTAAAAATTGTTCTGAATATTAATGATAAAAAATAGACAGTACATGATTTAGTCAGGTTTGGAAAAGCTTGTAAAATGTGGTTCGAGTTTGATTTTTGTTAGGTTACTATTAGGTCTTGACTGTTGTTGAAGTACTTAAATATGGTATTATTGAAGAATTTTGAAAAATTGTCCTGAATACTAATGATCAAAAATAGACAGTACATAATTTAGTCAGGTTTGGAAAAGCTTGTAAAATGTGGTTCGAGTTCCATTTTTGTTAGGTTACTATTAGGTCTTGACTGTTGTTGAAGTACTTAAACACGGTATTATTGAAGAATTTTGAAAAATTGTCCTGAATACTAATGACTGAAAATAGACAGAACAGTTCAGTCAGGTTTGGGTAGAAAAAAGGTAAAAAGTGGTTTGAGCTGAATTCTTGGTTAAGTTCCTATTAAGTCTTGACTGCTGTTGAAGTACTTAAACACGGTATTATTGAAACATTCTGAAAAATTGTCCTGAATACTAATGACTGAAAATAGACAGAACAGTTCAGTCAGGTTTAGGTAGAAAAAAGATAAAAAGTGCTTTGAGCTGAATTCTTGGTTAAATTCCTACTAAGTCTTGACTCCAGCTGAAGTACTTAAACACTTTATTATTGAAGTAATCTGAAAAATTGTCCTGAATACTAATGACTGAAAATAGACAGAACAGTTCAGTCAGGTTTGGGTAGAAAAAGGTAAAAAGTGCTTTGAGCTGAATTCTTGGTTAAATTCCTATTAAGTCTTGACTCCAACTGAAGTACAACACAATATCAATTATTAAAGTATTATCAAATCCCGAATACAAGTGACCTTACATACCAATAGTCAAAAATAGACAAAAGTCAAATTTGAAAAAATTGCACACACAAAAGTTTATCACATAAAAAATGATCTTATATTTAGTTGTAACTTACGAGATCTCTCTCGAGCACTTCCTGTACACTACCAATGTCCAGCGCGATCTCATTCCTCGCTGCCATGAAATCGTCAGCACTGCTGGCGTGTTTGGGGTTCAAGTGGCGACAATAGGCCCTGGCCAAGTCCTGCTTAGGCAACTGAATGGCCAATTGTCGGTCCCTGTACCGTTCTCCCGGTGTGCCTAACCTGGGCACGGATTTCTCTGGCAGCATGTTGAAGTACTCGTCCACCTGCGAGATATCGAGATAAATCGTTCGAACGGGCCTTAACGTCATGCCGCGACAATAACAACATCGTAAAAGAGAGCGAACAACGATCAAGGGATAACGCCGGTGATAAAGACCGGCGCACGCTAATATATTCGGATGGCTTTGGAAAATATTGCAAATTGGAAGCTCGCCAAATGTGCGTGCGCCCGTAAATTCCATTTAATGTTTTGATGTACCTTTGCGATCTTTTGTTATGGTTTTATGATCGATTTTTATGAGAGACATGTGACATATGGAGATATGTGAGATATGGAGAGAAGTGTATAGGGTTTTATGGAAGTTTTTTCAATTTTGCAAGATTTGTCAATGGATGGTACAATGTGATGTATTGCTAGGATCAAAGGTACAACATGACACATTGCTAGGATCAAATGTACAATGTGACACGTTGCTAGGATTAAATGTAAAACGTGATACATTGCTAGGATGAAACCCAGGGTCAGATATAGCTATCTAGGGTCAAATATACAGGGTGTCTCACAATCAGTGTAGGTCCCTGAAATGAGGGGTAGCTAACGTGATTCTGAATAAAATTTCCCTTTGCAAAAATGGGATTTGAAGCTTCGTTTTCGAATTATTGAGAAAAAACGCGGACCAGTCCGAGCGCGCGGATTACTACGCATGCGCAGACGCGAGAGCGTCACCTTCGAGCGTAGCGTCTGCGCATGCGTGATCCTCGCGCTCTGATTGATCCA
Source organism: Megachile rotundata (assembly GCF_050947335.1). Taxonomy (NCBI): domain Eukaryota; kingdom Metazoa; phylum Arthropoda; class Insecta; order Hymenoptera; family Megachilidae; genus Megachile; species Megachile rotundata. The sequence goes on from NC_134984.1 coordinate 15,126,347, forward strand.
CGTTTTTCCTTAATAACTCAAAAACGAAGCTTCAAATCCCATTTTTGCAAAGGGAAATTTTATTCAGAATCGCGTCAGCTACCCTCCATTTCAAAGACCTACACTAATTGTGAGAGACCCTGTATCTACAGTCAGGTTATCAATAGATCCACAGCAAGGACCAGATACAGCCATCAACAGCATCCACCCGTACCTACTCGAATTTTCCTATCGACTCTAAGATTATAGAAAATTCAAACGTTGAAAATAGTTTCGCATTGACCTTGGATATTACTTAAACGATTGTTAATATCTCATATGGATCGATTCGTATCGTTTCAATCGCTTCCGACAATTGTTGAATTTCATACGTCCGACTGTTTGTTGAATCTTTGCGCTCGAACGGAGTCTCGCGTCACAGAGCAGGAAGCGAATTCTACGTCGTGGGATGAAATTATCGAATTAAAAGACTATTTCAAGTAGATAAGCAAACGGACAGACATTTAGGAAACTATGTTTCTGTAACGAGATGGATAGGTACATTATCGTTTATTAATTTATTTAGACGTACCTTGTGAGCCGGAAGACCGGGAGGGGCCCACGCGAGTCCCTTTGCCCTCGGGTCGAATACGGCCGGGGACGAGGATTCTTCTCCTTTCAGACCCAAACGAGACCTCACCGACACCCATTCTTCGTGGCACACGTCGTGGGCTTCTCGAGGGCATTTGCAGCTCGTGCAATTCTTTCTGCAAGAGAAAATATAAATCCATCGGTCCCGTTAGTATTCCTCGTTAAATAAACATGTTGGAAATAAAAAATGTCAACATCCGATTTATCGCAGACAGAACTCGAAAATATTTTTCCTCGAGATTTATTTACAGCTTGCTTAACTTGCAATTTTTGTACATGTTTATGTCTTGATACCGTTGCAAATTTTACGTCAGGTGTTAACGGATTTATCTGTACGAGAAGATTGATGTTCTTGGGAAAGTACTTGGTTCCTGCGTGAAGGAACAGACATTAACAGCTTGTTGAACGTATCTATTAAAGCTAGGATATCACGGACGTTAAATATTTGCCCCTGGTCTTTCATTAACTCCGGATACGCCTCGACAGAACCTCTAATCGAGTTTTACTGCGCTTGGAGGCGGACACTTCCTGTCCATCTATCGTTTAATTAATGCAAATATCGTTGTCTTTTTTTGGACCTTATCTTCCTGAATCCTCGTATTAATTTTCTGAATATTTTCAACGGGAACGTTGCACATACTTTTCGGGTAGATACCTGCTGTGAATGTTTGGATGCCTACAGGGTGGTCTTTCACACGTTCTAAATAGCTTGTAATGTATACGTTGTAAGATGGAATTTTAACAGAAAATTTTATTGGAAATCATGTTTCATATTATACTACATATATGCATTCCACATATGGATTCCACATATGCATTCCACATATGCATTCCACATATGCATTCCACATATGCATTCCACATATGCATTCCACATATGCATTCCACATATGCATTCTACATATGCATTCTACATATGCATTCCACATATACAATCTACATATGCATTCTACATATGCATTCAACATATACGTACTGTTACATTGACATCTAGTACCATTTCCAAATTTATTTTGTGTAAGAATTAATTCAGACATTACTTATTTTACAGAAAGAAAAACACTGTAGATTAAAAATACACAACTTCTTTTTGCTGTAGTATTTAATTGAACAAGTCATTTGAAATAAAATTTTATTTTTACACCTCATTAATGACACAGATGTATTTCATACAAGCTAGCAGTACTTAGAAACCATTTGAGCTACTATCAAAATCATCCCCTCGTGTATACTAAAACAAATACAGGAACTGTTAAAAATATCGATGACAATATCAAGTATAGAAGTATTGATGTGTTCGAACATTGATGTGACTGTAGATCTCAATATCGTAATGTGGTAGGCTGTCATATGTGTACGTATTAGCATCTCGTATGTGTATGTTTCAGTATACTGTGAATGTATGTATGTGCACGTATGTGTACGTTTTAATATCTCATATGTATGTGTACGTTTCAATATTTCATATGTGTTCGTTCTAGTATCCCGTATATGTACGTCTCAGTGCCTCATATGTGTATGTCCTAATATCCCACATGTGAACGTTTCAGTATCTTATATGTGTATGTGTCAGTATTCCCTATGTGTACGTTTCAGTGCTCCATATGTGTATATCCCAATATCCCACATGTGAACGTTTCAGTATCTCGTATGTGTACGTGTCAGTATTCCCTATATGTACGTTTCAGTGCTCCATATATGTATGCCTCAATATCCCACATGTGAACTCTTCAATATCCCATAAGCGTACATATCAACATTCCCTACAAATACATCCCTTAAAACAATTCCAATTAACAATCGCCACAATCAAAATCATACTTTCTTCCATAACTCCACAAATAACAAAACTTTTCTCCGATCCCCAACTCGGTTCCATCACAAGAAAAGTTCACCGCCAAAGTTACGCTCCCTTCGCCCACGTGTAACACGCCAACGAGTCGGATCGAACGTCAATCGTATAATCAAGGGGATGCATTTGCCGAGCTGGCATTCATAGCCGTTTCACCGCACCCTTCCGGATGTCGTCGCGATGAAGGTCGTCGCAGTCGCCGTTAATACGAGCTTCCCTTCTCTGCAGTCGTCGACGATAAGCGGTATCCAGATACGACGACCCGAGGGGAAGGACAGGAAGCCGAGAGAAAAAAAACGTCGCAACGTGGGTGTCGTTGATCCGCTCGTAAATTCGCGAAATCTGATTTTTAGCGGGGTAAGTTAGGCGAGAGAGCTCGTTAAATTTAACAGTGGCAACGGATGCGTTAATGGGCGGTCGTAAAATCTGAACGCTTCATAGAGGGATATATTTGCAAACGATGCAATTCGACACCTGACGATTCTTGATCCAATATTTCGATCGATGATTCCACATAATGCTTGAACCACATGATGCTTCAGAAAATAATCCACATATGCTTGAATCTCATAATCCACATATGCTTGAATCTCATAATCCACATATGCTTGAATCTCATAATCCACATAATTTTTGAATCTCATAATCCACATAATGTTTGAATCTCATAATCCACATAATGCTTGAATCTCATAATCCACATATGCTTGAATCTCATAATCCACATATGCTTGAATCTCATAATCCACATAATGCTTGAATCTCTTAAACCTCATAATGCTTGAATCTCTTAAACCTCATACTACTTCCACTCTTTGATTGAATCTCTTTTTCATAACTTTACTACTCATACCACCTATAACTTTGTTCATTTTAACTCCTTAACCAATAATAATAGATTAAGTTAGAAAATATTCTACCTACATCGTTCACAAGTTTATTGCTGTTAAGACAATTGTGTGAAGACAAAGAAGATTAAAACGTTATACATTCAACGAACCCTGAGTATAATTGTAATTAAAATTGAATCCAAATTGCAATGAAAATACGAATCTATTTTAGCACATATGAACTGTGCTAAAGTGTGTGCGTCATGAGTGCGTCACACTGTAGAACAAGTTCCAAAGAAAAGTTTCAAAAGTTCCAAAAGATCAACCTGCCTACTTCATCCCACCACTTTGTCAAGACAATTTAACATAAAACCGAAGGTCAATATGAAAGAAACAAATTCGAGAACCTTTGAAGAATAATTCCCCGGAGTGTTGAACGCCCGGCATAATGTCATCGCCATAATGTCAGTAGAACGGTCACCTTGTTTGCCATCGGACCGTAACTCGCCGTTCGCAAAGAGCATTTAAACGATCAAGAATTCTAGCGACCACACGTCCTTGTTAGGGTGACGATAACACCGAATCCCTGTTTCTCTCTCGCCACGTCCTGACGATGGTTTACGAGACTCCTGCCACCAGAGGGTGGACGCAAATTAACGTTGACGGCTCGTTAACTCCGCGAAACGCAATACTCGCACGTGGACCATAATTCATTCCGACTCGCTCGATGTCCTGCGTGATTTGCGCGAAATCTGCTCTTAGTCTCATAATTGTTTCGTCAAATATTTTCGATTAAATAATTATATATTTTCGATTAAATGATTAAATATATATTTACGATTAAATAAGACAACGTCAAAAATATCGAATAAAATTTTATAACTTGCAAATTCAGCTTGATAAAAATATCTCAGAGAATCTTTCTTAAGAAATTCTTAAGAAATTCTTTCGAAGGAATTCTTCCAAAACATTTATGTCAATATTCACTTTTCTGAAAATGATAAGATACATAAATCTTGTTGGGTTTAAAGATGTCCCGAAAAAGATGAAGAAAAATCAGGTCGAAAGAGGGCAGACTGCCATAAAAGTTTGCTGGAATAATTTATGAAGAGCCAGGCGTGTCACACGCGACTATTTGCGTCCTTCGGTTCGCGCAATTAATTCCTCGGACGATATATAAACCGAGCGATTTGTTCTGACGTTCTACGATGGGTGGTACAAGAGTAACGCTTGTAAACCGCGGAATTTGAAAAAAAATCGACGTTGATTTTTATTCCACTGACCCAGATTGCACGTTCTTAATTTTCCTTCGCTTCACACAATTTTTTTGGAAATGTACGTCAAACGAAGTGGTGAAATTAGGAGAAAGTTACGTGGAATCGTAATTGAGACTGCGGTTCGTTTAACACTTGATCAGTTTCTACATATGTAGAAACACATATGCAGGGTACATATGTAGGATACATATGTAGGGTACATATATAGAAATACATATGTAGGAATACACATGTAGGATACATATAAGCTTCTACATATGTAGAATACACATGAGTTTCTACATATGTAAGATACATATGAGTTTCTACATATGTAGGGTACATATGAGTTTCTACATATGTAGGAGACATATGAGTTTCTACACATGTGAGATACATATGAGTTTCTACATATGTAGGATACATATGAATTTCTACATATGTAGGATACATATGAGTTTCTACATATGTGAGATACATATGAGTTTCTACATATGTAGAATACATATGAGTTTCTACATATGTGAGATACATATGAGTTTCTACATATGTAGAATACATATGAGTTTCTACATATGTAGGAGACATCTGAGTTTCTACATATGTAGGAGACATATGAGTTTCTACATATGCAGGATACATATGAATTTCCACATGATGTAGGATACATATGTATCCTTATAAATAGATATACTTATAATCCTTGATGCTTACATGTAACACTGGGTTTACATATGTTAACACTAGATTTAACGAACGAGTAAAAATGACACATCTTAGAGTCCCTACTTTAAGATACAGACTATTAAGATGCTGTTGTGGGGATGAAGAATGATTGTATAAATTACCACATGTTTCATCTCTTATATCAATTGTACCTTACATATATTATTTTTAAACTAAAAATAACAAAGTTACTTTGATAGTAACTACTAAACCTAGTGTCACTATGGAACTCATGAACATGTCACACATATGTCACACATATGATCAGGTGCATCAAGTGTACAACCTTTATTGTATATCCATTCGCAGGTCCGTCTATAAAAGTGCGTGCGATAAAATCAAAATTATCTAAACGAAAACATATCCTTGCAAAACGAGAAGACTTGCCATGCAGGCTGAATTGCCAGCGGGTGTGGATGTCGAACGTAAACTAGTACGACTGGTTGTAAACGAGGGTAATTTGATTTGCATGGGTCTACGATCGATGGAATCAAGTGTGTCGAATGTTCGAACAGGCTTCTGGGCTTTCGCCGTGTCTCGTATGCCAAATGAACACGCTGCATAAAATCTTGTAACGCGATTGTCGTGGAAAGTAATCTTCGACGTGACTAGCTGTTTAGTTATGCGAGGGACATCTTGCGAGTCGTTACTCGATTAGTTCTATATATAGAGTACGGGGAATTCGTTTGGAAAGCTGGAATATAGGTAAAATACAGACTTTTCATGTTTGAAGATATAGAGATTCATAACATGTATGGTTATGACTTGTGACATAATAAAACGAGTGACTTATTGTGTCACTTCTGAGGCACATTGTACTTCAAATGTAACAAATCAAAATTAGGGATGATTGAGTCTGAAGTTTACCATTTATAATTTGCATAAGGATCTCTAAATTTGAAATATAATTAACGTTACAATTTTTCTTATTTGTCTTAACATTGCAGTAAGAATTCATTACTCTAACGTAACTGCCTTGGAAAGTCATTATTCATCAGAAATTAAGAAATTAAGAAACTGACTCACTGAGAATACCCTGTCTGTTATGATCATAAAACTCCAACAAAATGTGGACCAACATCTAATGTCAAGATGTACTTAATTGAAGATGAACTTAATTTACAATTCCACAGAACATGTACAAATTACAAATCTAACGATAATTCCCACAATATACGTCCAAAAAATACGTCATAACATGCTTTTATCACGCCTTGCTCGTAAAAAGAGCAGTTTAATCACGTACGAGGATCCAGGACCTTTAATACTAATTATACAGAGTGTCTCACAATTAGTATAGTGTTATGAGACGCCCTGTACATCGTTAAAAGACCATGATCTTAATCAAAGAGAATCGATTAAAATTGTTTACGTCGTTCCAAACCATGTTTGCTCCTCAATCAATCAATTACATGCCTGATCACGAGTGTTCCTCGATCCACAATTATCCAATTACCTAACGATGAGCTCGAACAGCTCGAACTGGTCGAACACTTTACAGTAGAGGTGCAGCACCCTGACGCAGGCCCACTTCATCCCCGGCCACGGAGCCAGACTGAGATCCAGCCCGTCCTCCAAAGGACACTTGCCAATCGCGAGACTTCTCTTCAGCTCCGCACCAGAAATCGTCGGGAAGCGATTCTTCCTGTCGAGCATAGGGTTCCTCTTTCCTCTCGGAACATCGCCACCTGGGATCAATCCTCTCTTGATCTCCGCACCGGACAACGTCGGGTACCTGTCCCTGCGATCCAAGGACGAGGTCTTCCGGTAGAAGTCCTTCTCCGGCACCGAAGGACACCGTGCACGCATGCTCTCCTGAATGGGAGGACTCATGGGTCTCTTTTTGGGCTCCGGGATCTTCACTCTGATGCCTTGCGGTTCCGCACCGGGCGCCGGCACGCAGGACACCCGCACCTCCATCTTTGGCTCCTCCTGACTGGGTCCTTTCGGACTCATGCTCTTTGAGATCAGAGTCGGCGTCGTGTGACGCCTCTGCAGTTTGTCGCTCAGGATGACACGGAACCTTCGAACTTCATCTTCGATACTCGATCGTCCTTCGGGTACCTTCTAGGTTAGAACGCAGGTACGCAGGTTGGTCAGCACGAACGAGCGTGATCTGTGGCCGTACGTCGCGGTGCTCTTCGAGCCACAGGTGCAGCCGAGTCTGAGTCATCAGGACATGGTTTATTCGTTCACCGGGTGAAAATTACGGATGAATTTCTGGAAAAGTCACGCACTTTCTAAGAGACTGGAAAGCGTGCTTGTTTGGAAAGAACTGGACTTTCGGTGTGCGAGAAACGGTGCTGACGGTATTGTATATAGAGCTATTATATGTAGGTCTAATGCTATGTAACAATTACTTGCTCAAGAAAGTTTGACTGAATTTTGAGACACTTCCGAAGACGTACGCTCGTCGATTCGGTTACCGAAATATCTGGCAGATTTGGGTTAGCTTCGAGTCAGATTCAGATGAGATAAACTCGGGTCAGATGAAGGTATTCCGGTCAGTTCAATTACCCACATATCCTCTTTTAACCCCTTGCAATATTATGGCAAGTTTGACTGGTGACGCACTTATACTTGAGATGTGATATATTTTAATCAAATTTTTAATGTGGTTCAATGTGGAGTTCAATCTTGCATAGTCTAAATGCATATATCTAGACATAGCTTTATATATGCATAGCTCCACATATGCACAGCTCCACATATGCATAGCTCCAACATTGCATGGTACCAAATTGACCTAAAATTTCAACTTTCTTTGCTTTAACATTGCTTCAATGTAGAGTTCAACCTTGCATAGTCCAAATGCATATATCTAGACATAGCTCCACATATGCATAGCTCCACATATGCATAGCTCCAATATTACATGAGACCAAAGTGACCTAAAATTTTAACTTTCTTTGCTTTAACATTGCTCCAATGTGGAGTTCAACGTTGCATAGTCCAAATGCATATATCTAGACATAACTCCACATATGCATAACTCCACATATGCATAGCTCCACATATGCATAGCTCCAGTATTACATGAGACCAAAGTAACCTAAAATTTCAATTTTCTTTGCTTTAACATTGCTCCAATGTGGAGTTCAACCTTGCATAGTCCAAATGCATATATCTAGACATAGCTCCACATATGCATAGCTCCACATATGCATAGCTCCACATATGAATAGCTCCACCTATTCCATTATACCAAATTCACAAAATTTCAATTTTCCTTGCCTTAACATTGTAGCTACAATTAATTCTGATACACCCAATAATTCATAGTGCAAGGGGTTAATCCAAATTAAATTTCAGTCCCATTCGATACCTCCGAGATTATGCGAAACAAGCAGGACGTTTGTAGCAACATCTCAGAATTAGCACTTGGTGCTAGAAAATTTCTGGCGAAAGGAGTTTATAATCCCGGCCGAATGGGAGCAGATAGTTTGTTTTTATCATCGACGAGCTGTCTCCCGGAAAAATTATTACGAATTCGGGCGAACGGACAGCCACGAACGGACCGTGCGAGCCGACGGTTGAATTTATTTTCATTGCGGAAATCGCCACGGTTCACCGAGTCGCGCGGGTATTTATAGGGAAGATGATCCTCCGGGTCTCTAGATGACCGTTGTTCGAGCAAAAAATAACAGTATTAAAGAAAAAATCTGGCGAATATCGATCATTTTAAACGCGTCAACAGCTCATTGAGGTTTTCTCAAAATCTCATTCTCTCTGCAATGTCTCATTCTCCTTGCAAAATCTGATTGAATAAGCAATTTTGATACGCAATTATAATACAGAAACACAGTATGGATGTGTAAATATGTGAGTTGTAAATGACATGATTTCTGAGAAATTTAAGAGATAATTCTTGATAGTGCTTTTAAGTGTACTCCATTTAGGGCAGCTCTAGAATTAATTCTCTTTACATGCTTGTCCGATAAGATGTCAAACACCTATAATCTTACGAAACTTTCCAAAATGTCCCGATTCGAGAGTATTCATCGCTCGATACACAATTTCATGGTCGTAAGAGAGCTAATAAAATCAGAGTGCTGTACGTTGTACGGTCTGGATTATCTCGGTAAATCCGACATTAGAGATAACGGGTCGAAAGAAACTTGCCTTTCTTTACGCTGCACTCTGGCGATTTAAGGTTCTACAGCTACGGTTAAGGCATGGCTACATGACGTCGACTAAACTTTGGGTTAATAGGGAGGTAGGGCATTGGGGTTATGAAATTGGGTACTTGGAAAATTGGGAAATTTTTGTATGTTTGAGGATTTATGAATTGGTGATGATTTGAAGGGTTTCAGAATTCAGGAAATTTTTTAATGTGGGAAATTTTTAATTTTTGATGTTTGCTTTGGGAATTTGGAAATTTGGAGAATTTGACAAGTTTAAAGAATATGAGGACTTGAAAGTTAGAGGATTTAGGAAATTTGGGAATTTTGGAAATGGGAAATTTGTGATGTGGAAAATTGGGAAATTAAGAAATTGAGAAATTGAGGAATGAAGAAACTGAGAAATTGAGAAATTGGAAAATTGGAAAATTAGGTAATAAGGTAATTAGGTAATTGGGATATTGGAAAATTAGGAAATTGGAAAATTGGGTGATTGGGCAATTGAGTGATTGGGAAATTGAGTGATTGGGAAATTGGGAAATTAGGAAATTAGGAAATTGAGTGATTGGGAAATTGAGTGATTGGGAAATTGAGTGATTGGGAAATTGAGTGATTGGGAAATTGAGTGATTGGGAAATTGAGTGATTGGGAAATTGAGTGATTGGGAAATTGAGTGATTGGGAAATTGGGTGATTGGGAAATTGAGTGATTGGGAAATTGAGTGATTGGGAAATTGAGTGATTGGGAAATTGGGTGATTGGGAAATTGGGTGATTGGGAAATTGGGTGATTGGGAAATTAGGTGATTGGGAAATTTGGTGATTGAGAAATTGAGTGATTGGGAAATTGGGTGACTGGGAAATTGAGTGATTGGGAAATTGAGTGATTGGGAAATTGGGTGATTGGGAAATTGGGTGATTGGGAAATTGAAAGATCGGGAAATTGAAAAGTTGAGAAATTGGAAAATTGGGAAATTAGATAACTGGGAAATTGAAAAATTGAAAAATTGAAAAATTGAAAAATTGAAAAAGTGAAAAATTGAAAAATTGAAAAATTGAAAAATTGAAAAATTGAAAAATTGAAAAATTGAAAAATTGAAAAATTGAAAAATTGAAAAATTGAAAAATTGAAAAATTGAAAAATTGAAAAATTGAAAAATTGAAAAAAAAAGAAAAATTGAAAACTCGAAGTCAAGAGTAAAAAACTACGAATCAGGCAAACTAAAGAACTTATAATTTCGAAACTAAAATTTGCATCAAAAAAAATATCTGCACACTAAATCTTCAGACTTCTCTCTCTCACTAAATCCGAAAAAGAAACAGTTTTTTAACGTATACATTTACATTATCCCGGATCTATAGGTCACTTAACACCTCATAGTTATGAAATCCCGTACATCGATCGTGAAAAACGGCATGTTAAACATTCGGCGTATTTTTTCGCGATTCAAAACAGCCCCGTATCGATATGACTTTCGATCGTTGGCCGGCCGTACGGTAGCTCGAACGTATAAATAACGCGTTAGACAGCGAGCGTGCGTTGCTCGCTTGCAACGTGCGCGAAACAGAATTGACGTAAGCGTGAAGGAAAAGAGCTAATAACGTTCGACATACGCTCATACGATATAATCAGAGCCAGTGACGGCGAACAACGATGTTTCTTCCATTTCTGAAATGGCTTTACCTGGAATCCGGCTATTCCCTCACAGGTGAATCATCGCTCGCTCATTCGTCGCACAACGAAAAGAAAAAGAAAACGTACGGGTCGAATTAGAGTTAGTCGGTCGTTTAATTGCATCCAGGCAAATTCGTTCGCCAAGAACAGAGACTAATAGGAAGAAAAGTATTTTCGTCTGTTTGATGGAGATCACCTGCCGACGCGAAATTAACCCTTCGCCCATAATTTTAACTTAATTTCGCTCTCTCCTATTTTTACACGAGATATGTCTTTTATTTTTTCAAAATTCCAAGTCTGATTCATCTTGACCATAAATTATAGCGGGGAGAAGCACGTGGCGATACTGCGCGATTCTTACGATGCATTTTTCAAAAATCGAGTTAAGATTATCGCGAGCAAACTGCTTTATCGATGAGATATGAACTGTGACTCGAAAAATTTGTAAATAACTGGAGAAGGTTCTGACAAAGATCAGATAAGCAGGTGTTAAATCGAAAGCAGGACCGGAAGCTTTCGCGCTGAGACAACCCGTGTCACGTGTCGGGTAATTCAAACTCTATTATCGAGATCGTATAACCCGGCTAATGGCTATTAATTAGATAAATCTTCGCTATATATACGCAAGCCACGGGCGACGTTCGTCGTTCAAAATAGCTTGGTCTTGCTGGAACACGAATTTTCGCGTTGTTTCGTCTTCGGAAGTTTGTTTCGTCTATCTTTATTAGTTTTTCAAACTTTCGAGGAAACATCGAAACATGGAAATACTAACAGAAATACGTTAAAACAAAACTAGTTAAGATCTTCAATATATACAATTTTATAGCAGGTAACTTTGAAGTTACACCAACACACAAAATTCGACGATAAAAATATAAAAGTAAAAGAAATTATTATATACCTCTTCCTGAATATTATTTTATCAAATAATTGTTAAGTTACAATATTATTAGAAATATTAGAAATTGATTTTTAGTAACGGAGCAACTTCCACGTGAAAATATTAGCTTCTTATGATTTTCTCTTTTGAAGAACCGCCTCCGGTTGTAAACATCCACAGAACCTTGTTTCAAGGACACAGATAAATATATTTGCGTCAACACCACACGAGGAAAACAATGATACAACGAACTCGCTTGTCACTGACACTTTCTAATCGAAAACGTAGGAAGGAAAGTGGAACGTACGCGGGCGCACGGTTCTGCGTAGCGCGGGAAATTTGAAATTGCACGAATAGTCGTCGAAGCGAGGGAAACAGAGTGCATACGCAGGAGGAGCGTACTTCAAACTGGCGCCATGAGATACGACGAGGACGTTAGGTAGGTGTGCGTATACCTATAGTTAATACCGGGTGGCAAGAGAAACAGTGGTGGACGGTGGCGCAGGCGCGAACGACGCGAAACCCTCCGGTGTCGTTGAAAGCTTGCACGCGTCAAGCTCCACTTTGCCGAGGATTCTTGCGGGCTACGCTCGAATTTGGGGATTTTGGGAGGTTTTGGGGTGGTAATTTGGAAGTGTAGGAATTTCGGGTGTTGGGGATTTTGAGATATGGGAATTTGGGAATTTGGGGTGATTGAAAATTGGAATTTTGGGATTTGGAAATTTAGGTACTTGGAGAGAGGACTATTTGGGGAATTGAGAATTCAAGAATTTGGAGATTTGGAGAATAGGGGATTTGGGGATTTAGAGAATTCTCAATTTGCAAATTTGGGAATATAGAACTTTGGAAATCTAGAAAAATTGAAAATTTGGGAATTGGGGAACTGGGAAATTGGGAAATTGCAGATTTGATCATTGGAAATTCCAAAATACCAAATTCCATAATTTCAAAATAGTAATATACTGCAATTCTACAATTCCAAAATTCCAAAATTCCAAAATTCCAAAATTCCAAAATTCTAAAATTCCACAATTCCAAAATTGTGATGTTTCACAATTCCACAAATTCTAAATTCCACAATTCCACAATTCAGCAATTACGAAATTCCAAAATTGCAATATTCAGCAATTCCACAATTCCTACATTCTGCAATTCCACAGTTCCAAAAATGTAAGGTTTCGCAATTTCGCAATTGTACAATTTCTAAGTTATGCAATTCCAAGATTTCGCAATTCCGCAATTCCCAAATTGTAATATTCGGCAATTCCACAATTCCTAAATTCCGCAATTCCACAATTCCTAAATTCCGCAATTCCACAATTTTATAATTTCAAAAATTGCAACTCCGCAACTACATAATTCAGCAATTCAAAAATTCCAGAATTCTCTAATTCCAAAATTCAACAATTCCACAATAGCACAATTGCAATATTCCAAAATTTTGCAGTTCCACATTTCTATATTTCTAAAAGTTCAATATTCTAAAGTTGCACAATTCCGCAATTTCAAAATTTCAAAATTCATACGAAAAATATAATAATTTTCAATTTGGAAACCTCGTGTCTCCAAAATTGCATACTCTTGCTAATCAGAACTTACAAAATTATAAAATTACACATTTCCAAAAATGAAATTCCTAAATCCAACCTCCCAAAATAGAAAACTAATATCGCAAAGGCAGACAAATGCGGGATCGCGCACGTGTCACAACGGTTCATCCGAACGAATGAATCACAATAGTTGCAAAGCTTTCCTGGCACCGATGTCCTTTCGGAAGAATAATAGGGAAGAGAAGTAACAAGGGCGGATGAAGGATCTGATGCCCCCTTTTACGGTTGATCGTGTTGATGTTGATACACGGAACCCTGGGGGAGAATTGGTGTCAGCAGGAAGGGTGTAGGACGAATTAACCAAGCGAGGAGTCGTGTTACTAAGCGATGGGTGACGAAGAAAATCGAGAAGTTTTTTTCAACCTGTTAACCGATATCGTTTTTCAACCGAAAATGTATTCCGTTTTTGCACACTCCACGAATACCTTGAAATTTCAAGGTAAAACGCGAAATTTACGACGTAAAACGACCCCGTGGCATTTAGACGTGTTCGATTCACGACGACATTGTCAGCGTTTTCGATTACACAAATCCAATCATGTTGTAGGTTTGTCAAACACGAATGCGGTCGATACGAGTTTCACCTATTCAACCACTTTTACAAGGAAGAAAAGAAACTTCGACTTCTTATTTAATTATGTTTTGTTTAGGTTTATTTGTTGATGAAGGTTTTATTAATTTTTGTAAATTTTGATGTATGTTAATTTCGTTAATATATGCAATTTTCGTTAATTTTCTTTAAAATATGTAATTTTCATTCATCTTCAGTAACATATGTAAGTTTCATTCATTTTGATTGACATACGTCACTTTCAATAATTTTTATAACATATGTAAGTTTGATTAACATACGTGACTTTCATTCATTTTCATAACATATGTAAGTTTGATTAACATATGTAATTTTCATTAATTTTTATAACGTATGTAAGTTTCATTAACATACGTGACTTTCATTCATTTTCATAACATATGTAAGTTTGATTAACATATGTGACTTTCATTCATTTTCATAACATATGTAAGTTTGATTAATATATGTGATTTTCATTCATTTTCATAACATATGTAAGTTTGATTAACATATGTGATTTTCATTAATTTTTATAACGTATGTAAGTTTCATTAACATATGTGACTTTCATTAATTTTTATAACATATGTAAATTTGATTAACATATGTGACTTTCATTAATTTTCTTCATCATATATGAGTTTCATTAACATACAAAATCTTTATTAACTTTCTTTAACACATATGTACATCAACATACGTAATTTTCATTAACATACGAAATCATAAGCTTCATATGTTATTATAATCTTTATCACCGTAATAATCAGAAATAAATCCCAATGTTCCCGAAACTTGGACTCCTTTCAGCTCGCCATTATTCGCTCGTTAAGACAATATAACCAAAATACCTCCAATAATTCAGACCAGTGATTCATCTTACACCTAACAAAATAGCACCGCTAATATAGAGATTACGGCTCGAGAATCTACGCAGAATCACCACGAAAGCGTGACACCAAGATTTTGGCATGTCGACCAACGATGACCCACCTTTGACGCGCTTCGAACCTGTCGTAAACACCAACGTGTCCGTTTTTGGATTTTCGACAGAGGACACGCACCGTTTGACCGATCGACGTGTACCGATCCACCTTGAGTTTATGTTAATCCGACTCACGCTTCGATCGCGAAGAAAAGAACATGAAAAATCAGCGACGAGATAAAATTTTAAGGTGAGGATTTACGTAGATTCGACGCGATCGACGATCGAAGGTTACCAGGAATAGGAACTGCAAGAATTACCTTGGCAATGAGTCGGTGACTTATTCTGGTACGACGAAGATTTATCTCGCGAGCTCATATATTTTGGCCGGCCACGGATTTCTAGTACGTTCGCCGTGAATAAGCCACCGAACGACATTGTAATAACAAATCTTGTGCGATCGGCGACATTGTGCAATCGACTTCCCGCATTTCGATGCGTTTGCTATTCCCATTATAGAAAGAGGGATATTAAGGTTTTATGGATGCGAGGTGTAGGACTTATTGGGGTTCGGGGATAGGGGACCTAGGTATATTGGGATTCAAGGATATTGGAATGTAGGGATATGGGAATATAGAGAGTTTAAGATGTAGGGATATCGGTATATAGAGATATTGGGATGTATACATAGATATCGGGGTATAGAGATATTGGGATGTAGAGATATGGGGACGTGAAGATATCGGGACGTGGAGATATCGGGACGTGAAGATATGGGGACGTGGAGATTTCGAGACGTGGAGATATCGGGACATGGAGATATCGGAACGTGGAGATATGGGGACGTGGAGATATGGGGACGTGGAGATATGGGGACGTGGAGATATCGGAACGTGGAGATATCGGAACGTGGAGATATGGGGACGTGGAGATTTCGAGACATGGAGATATCGGGACATGGAGATATCGGAACGTGGAGATATGGGGACGTGGAGATATGGGGACGTGGAGATATGGGGACGTGGAGATATCGGAACGTGGAGATATCGGAACGTGGAGATATGGGGACGTGGAGATTTCGAGACATGGAGATATCGAGACGTGGAGATATGGGGACGTGGAGATATCGGAACGTGGAAATTTCGAGACGTGGAGATATCGGGACGTGGAGATATGGGGACGTGGAAATATGGGGACGTGGCGATTTCGAGACGTGGAGATATCGGGACGTGGAGATATCGGGACGTGGAGATATCGGGACGTGGAGATATCGGGACGTGGAGATATCGGAACGTGGAGATATCGGAACGTGGAGATATGGGGACGTGGAGATATGGGGACGTGGAGATATGGGGATGTGGAGATATCGGAACGTGGAGATATCGGAACGTGGAGATATGGGGACGTGGAGATTTCGAGACATGGAGATATCGAGACGTGGAGATATGGGGACGTGGAGATATCGGAACGTGGAGATTTCGAGACGTGGAGATATCGGGACGTGGAGATATGGGGACGTGGAAATATGGGGACGTGGCGATTTCGAGACGTGGAGATATCGGGACGTGGAGATATCGGGACGTGGAGATATCGGGACGTGGAGATATCGGAACGTGGAGATATCGGAACGTGAAGATATCGGGACGTGGAGATATCGGAACGTGGAGATATGGGGACGTGGAGATTTCGAAACATGGAGATATCGAGACGTGGAGATATGGGGACGTGGAGATATCGGAACGTGGAGATTTCGAGACGTGGAGATATCGGGACATGGAGATATGGGGACGTGGAGATATCGGAACGTGGAGATTTCGAGACGTGGAGATATCGGGACGTGGAGATATGGGGACGTGGAAATATGGGGACGTGGCGATTTCGAGACGTGGAGATATGGGGACGTGGAGATATCAGAACGTAGAAATATTGGGATGTAGAGATATCGGGACGTGGAGATATGGGAATGTGGAGATATCAAGACGTAGAAATATCGGGATGTAGAGATGTCGGGACATGTAAATATTGGCATGCAGAGATATCGGTACGTAGAAATATCGAAATATAGAGATATCAGATATGATATTAGATATGAAGATACAAAGGTACACAAATATAAATATCCATATGTACGTATAAACATGCGAAGACTTAGATATGTATTTAGGAGTATAAAGATGCAACTTCTCCCAATTACTACCACTATTGTGAATATCACTATTATGAATGTAACAGTATATTATAAGAATATTATAGGTAGAATGATGAGTATAATTGATGAGTATAATGATTCACAAATATATGAATCTGAAGATACAGATTCTAATTATACCTGAAATATAAATATGTGCATAATACCAATATAATTCGCCCCAATTATTAGAAACGCCCTGTACAAAGCATTCTTACGTTAGAGTTACGTTAAATTAGTCATCTCTATAAGTTACGATTGCGATTGAATATTCATTACGATGTTAATGACGAAATAAATTGTATAAGAAAACATTATGATAAACACGTCTATGTTTTTTTCTAAAAAATCTCCAAATATTCTCGAACCTATTGACGCACTTTTGTCGATGATTAAGAGAATAACAATTTCGTTGGCAAAGTCATGGGACAGAAAATCGATTACCAACGTCATGAATCATGTCAGTGAATAGCTACGTAATTCTGCTCGAATCGTAAAACGTCGATATCTGACATGTTCGAGAGTGAATTTTATCTGTGAGTAATTCGAATTGCGCAAGCACGGTTACTCGCGTGTGCGCGCACTGTTTTCTTGAAAACTAAGGTAAATTTGGATGGAGATCGTCGAAATTAATTCCATTAGATTCTGAGTCTAGGAATTTGGTTTACAAATATAGGGATTTGAGAGTTTAGAAAATTGGGAATGTAGGAATTCAGGAGTTTAGAAATTTGGGAGTTTAAGAATTTGGAGACTTGGGGGTTTAGGAAATTGGGGACCTAGGGATTTGGGAGTTTAGAAATTTGGGGATCTAGGGATTTGGGAGTTTAGAAATTTGGGGATGTAGGGCATTGACTATTCGTTTCTCCAATTTTATTTAAAAAACTGAATATGTTAGCTAACTCTTAACCCCTTTGATGACATCATTTGATATCAGATGAGTAACGTATAAGCGACAGCAGTACAATTTTATTCAACAACCTAACTCCATTAAAAAATCATCTAAAAATATAATATTCTAATACCGCAAATATCTACAGTCAGTGTAAAAAGTATTCGTACAGTAATTAATTTCAACAAAAATGTTGTGAAACGTCATTTATTAACAAAATTTGAACAAATAAAAAATACATACACATTCTTACATAGAATACATAAACATCTAAGAATATGTATGTATTTTTTATTTGTTAAAATTTTGTTAATAAATGACGTTTCACAACATTTTTGTTGAAATTAATTACTGTACGAATACTTTTTACACTGACTGTACATAGAAAATAGTATCAAAACCTTTATTTAAACAAATACTTCGAATTCTCGAAGTTTGATCATAATTTTCAACATCCAACGTAAGAATTAATATCGAAGAAGACTGTCAGAAAGTTTCCGGTTATTTCGATATCGAGAAAAATTCACAAAAACGAGGACAAAAAATACGTAAGTCCAGCAAGAATGTTCGCTGTTATCGATAAGTCACGGCCAAGTTTACGAACCGTGGAAAGTGGACAGACTATTGTCTCCGTTTCTCGTAACAACCAGAACATCTCCTTAATGACCCCATTAAATCAACCAAAATGGCCGGCGACCTTTACGCGCTCGGACACCTCGTATCTCAACCCACTTACCAACGCGTGTGTATTTCATTTGAACAGTTCTCCGTTTCATTCCCCGGATCAGAATTATTTCGCGTGTGAAAATTATTTATGTTTCTACGCCCGCTGCTAGCCGACTCTATTTGCCAGACACTTATTTTAATTGAAACGTTTCGTTCTCCTCGCTTTGGATTCAGGAAGGTTTACGAGATCGTTCGTTTTCGGAAGTTGAGATTTTAGAACGTGGTGCTGACAAAATTATTAGGATGTGGGGAGGGAGAAGAGTTAGGAATTTTTGGTGAAATTTATTGCGAATTTTTTTATTTGGACTTTGTTGAAATTTGGAATTTTTTAGATTTTTTAGATTAGTGAATTTTGGTTAGGTTTCAGATTTGCACATTTTTTTAGTTTCGAATTTTTAGATTCATTAACCAAATTTCTATGTTCTCAATTTTCTGCGTCTCCAAATTCCCATATTTGCAAATTCCTAGAGTTCTAAGTTCTTGGATCACCAAATTCCTAGACTTCCAAATTCTTGGATTCCCAAATTCCCACGTTCCCAAATTTCCACGTCCCCAAATTTCCACGTCCCCAAATTCCCACGTCCCCAAATTCCCACGTCCTCAAATTCCCACGTCCCCAAATTTCCACGTTCCCAAATTCCCACGTCCCCAAATTTCCACGTCTCCAAATTTCCACGTCCGCAAATTCCCACGTCCGCAAATTCCCACGTCCCCAAATTTCCACGTCCCCAAATTTCCACGTCCCCAAATTCCCACGTCCCCAAATTTCCACGTCCCCAAATTCCCACGTCCTCAGATTCCCACGTCCCCAAATTTCCACGTTCCCAAATTTCCACGTCCCCAAATTTCCACGTCCTCAAATTTCCACGTTCCCAAATTCCCACGTCCCCAAATTCCCACGTCCCCAAATTCCCACGTCCCCGAATTTCCACGTCCCCAAGTTTCCACGTCCCCGAATTTCCACGTCCCCAAATTCCTAAACTTCCAAATTCCCATATTTGCAAATTCCTACACTCTCAAATCCCTAGCTTCCCAAATCCCTACGTCCTCAAATTCCTACATCCTCAAATTCCTACGTCCCCAAATTCCTACATCCTCAAGTTCCTACGTCCCCAAATTCCTACATCTCCAAATTCCTAAACTTCCAAATTTCCATATTTGCAAATTCCTATATCCTCAAATCCCTACAGCTCCAAATTCCTACGTCCCCAAATTCCTATATCCCCAAATTCACAAATTCCTATATCCCAAATTTCTAAGTATACAAATTCCTATACCCCCAAATCTCTAGATCACCAAATTTCAAGGTCTCCAAACACCTAACCCCTAAATATCAAGATTTCCAACATCCACATCCCCAAATTACAAAATCTCGAAGCTATAAAAATACAATATTTTGTTCAAGATAATTTGTTCAACCATTACAGCAAGAAGAACTTATATTTAATTTACAACGGATTATCTTTCAATATAACTAGCAATATATCTAAACAAACTCCTCTTATGCAAAACAAACATATAAAAAACAGAAATAGTACTATATCCAAACATCAATGTACCTATGATCAACTAAAAAAAAGAACAGCAATTTCCTACAACGTAGTCAAAGAATTCACGCGTTCTAGACATAAATATGAAGGAAACGTCCTTACTGTCTGCAAACGTTATCGTTGCAAGAATCGCGTCGGTTGCAATCGGCACCCTGTTGGTCGCGGGCGATGGGTGGCGGTGCCGGTATCGGGGATGCGCTACCCAGGCTCAACGAGAAGCCTCTTCGTATTCCTCGTCTCCTCATCGCGAAATTCCGCTCTCTCGAGGGAAACTGCGGCGTTTTCTTCCTCATCTCGGCCAACTCCCTCACGGACAGTCCGTCGTCCCAAACCATCTTGTCGGCACTCGCGTAACACGCAACAAAAATCAACGAAAATATTCACCGAATTAAGGTCAAGCTTATTATTCCTTCCTTCAATCGGAATTTTACTGTCTCTTGTTTTAATTCAATTTTACTCTTTGTTATTTTTATGCAATTTTTGTATTCTTTGGTTTAATTCAATTTTGGTGATTCTGGCTTTGATGATAAGTTTGCTATTTCTTGGTTTAATTTGATTTTAGTGATCCTTGTTTTGAGATGAGTTTGGTGTTTCTTGGTTTAATTTGATTTTAGTGATCCTTGTTTTGAGATGAGTTTGGTGTTTCTTGGTTTAATTTGATTTTAGTGATCCTTGTTTTGAGATGAGTTTGGTGTTTCTTGGTTTAATTTGATTTTAGTGTTCTTTGTTTGGAGACAAGTTTATTGTTTCTTGGTTTAATTTGATTTTACTGATCCTTGTTTGGAAACAAGTTTATTGTTTGTTGGTTTAATTTGATTTTACTGATCCTTGTTTGGAGACAAGTTTGGTGTTCTTTGTTTTAATTCAATTTCACTGATCCTTGTTTTGAGACAAGTTTAGTGTTCCTTGCTTTAATTCAATTTTGCTCTCCCTTGTTTTGAACCAATTTTATTATTCCTTGTTTTAATTCAATTTTGCTCTTCCTTGTTTTGAAGCAATTTTATTATTCCTTGCTTTAATACAATTTTGCTCTTCCTTATTTTGAAGCAATTTTACTATTCCTTGTTTTAATTCAATTTTGCTCTTCCTTATTTTGAAGCAATTTTACTATTCCTTGTTTTAATTCAATTTTGCTCTTCCTTGTTTTGAAGCAATTTTATTATTCCTTGTTTTAATTCAATTTTGCTCTTCCTTGTTTTGAAGCTATTTTATTATTCCTTGTTTTAATTCAATTTTGCTCTTCCTTGTTTTAAAGCAATTTTATTATTCCATGTTTTAATTCAATTTTGATCTTCCTTATTTTGAAGCAATTTTACTATTCCTTGTTTTAATTCAATTTTAGTCTCCCTTGTTTTGAAGCAATTTTATTATTCCTTGTTTTAATTCAATTTTGCTCTTCCTTGTCTTGAAGCAATTTTATTATTCTTTTTTTTAATTCAATTTTAGTCTTCCTGGTTGTGATCCAATTTTATTATGCCTTGTTTTAATTCAATTTTACTGTAGCTTGTTTCGACGCAAGTTTACTGTTGCTCCTTTAATTCAACTTTACTGTTCGTCGTTCGGATGCAAGAGTACTGTCCTCTTTCGGTGCAAGTTTATTACACCTGGTTCCGATGCAAGTTTACTCCGTATATCGATGCAAGATCGCTGTTCCTTGTAACGGTGAAATTTTACTGTTCCGAAAATGCTGATACTTTTTGGACGTCGTGCGAGAACGAGAGAGTCACGAGGTGGCTCGACCTTCGAGCGCGACAACACTGAAACCATAGGCGGTTGAATGAGGCCAGCTGACTTGAACGTCTCGGTGGCTGGCAAATCGAATTAACTTAATGCAGTTATGGAATCTGCTGTCTCGAGTCGTAGAACGATAGATTCGTGCGACTGTAACCTCGACAGAAATCCTTGTAACGAGTGTAGCAACTAGATACACTTATCCTTTGAACTATGTATTTTATAGGATACTTGGTTATTGACATATCATTACTTATTGACGACTTTTCACTTGTATATATATAGCCAAAAATATACTAAGAAAGACCTACGTGACGCTTGAAAGATCCTTGAAGAGGTTAAACTATTTATACAAAAGTAAATGAATAACCGTAGCTACGAGTTCGATAATTATCGATCGAGTTAAAACTACCTCCACGCGGATCCGCGCGCGACTTTCGACTGGCTCGTCAAGGCACATCACCATCCGCTTCACAACAGAAGCCACAACGACGACGACGACCTTCGCTCGACGGTTTTCATTACGAACACCGTTGTTCTGGATTGTACACGCTTTATGTCATCGTTACACGATCACTCGTGCGTGCGATCAAAGGTAAAAGTCTACGAGTGATGAGTATCGTCACCATCTTTCGTTTACTATGATCGATGCGTTTTGTCGCGTCAGCTATTGCTCAGAGTTATTTAACTGTTTATGACGGTTATTGCTCATGAGGCTCGTGAAATGTATTCAAAAAGGAAGTCTGTTAAAGTATCAATTTTATATGCTAATACTATGATGAAAGATTTTTTTGAGACTCACTTTGAAACTTATAGTAATTATTTTTAAATGCCAGCCTCAATGCTGAATTAAAAATTGTATACAGTAATTGTATGATACTTTGAGGCTCATTAAATGTGAATGATACTTTCTAGCTCTGAAAACAAGTTGTACTTCTATCTCTGAGAACAAGTTGTACTTCAGGTTCTGAAAGCAAGTTGGACTTCTACCTCTGAGAACAAGTTGTACTTGTACCTCTGAAAACAGGTTGCACTTCTACCTCTGAGAAGAAGTTATACATCTACTCTTGAGTTGTACTTCTACCTCTGAAGTCAAGTAACACATCTACCTCTGAAAACACCTGGTGCTTCTACCTCTGAAAGTACGATGTACTTCTACCTCTAAAAACAAGTTGGACTTCTGGTTCTGAAAGCAAGTTGTACCTCTATCTCTGAGAACAAGTTGTACCTCTGGTTCTGAAAACAGGTTGCACTTCTACCTCTGAGAAGAAGTTATACATCTACTCTTGAGTTGTACTTCTACCTCTGAAGTCAAGTAACACATCTACCTCTGAAAACACCTGGTACTTCTACCTCTGAAAGTACGATGTACTCCTACCTCTAAAAACAAGTTGGACTTCTGGTTCTGAAAGCAAGTTGTACTTCTATCTCTGAGAACAAGTTGTACCTCTGGTTCTGAGAGCAAGTTGGACTTCTACCTCTGAGAAGAAGCTGTACATCTACTCTTGAGTTGTACTTCTACCTCTGAAGTCAAGTAACACATCTACCTCTGAAAACACCTGGTACTTCTACCTCTGAAAGTACGATATACTTCTACCTCTAAAAACAAGTTGTACTTCTACCTCTGAAAATAGGTTGCACTTCTACCTCTGAGAAGAAGCTGTACATCTACTCTTGAGTTGTACTTCTACCTCTGAAGTCAAGTAACACATCTACCTCTGAAAACACCTGGTGCTTCTACCTCTGAAAGTACGATGTACTTCTACCTCTAAAAACAAGTTGTACTTCTACCTCTGAAAACAGGTTGCACTTCTACCTCTGACAAGAAGCTGTACATCTACTCTTGAGTTGTACTTCTACCTCTGAAGTCAAGTAACACATCTACCTTTGAAAACACCTGGTACTTCTACCTCTGAAAGTACGATGTACTTCTACCTCTAAAAACAAGTTGTACTTCTACCTCTGAAAACAGGTTGCACTTCTACCTCTGACAAAAAGCTGTACATCTACTCTTGTGTTGTACTTCTACCTCTGAAATCAAGTATCATTTCTATCTCTGAAAACACCCAGTAGTTCTATCTCTGAAATCAAGTAGTACTTCTACCTCCTAAAACACCCAGTACTTCTACCTCTGAAAGTACGATATACCTCTACCTCTAAAAACAAGTAGTACTTCCACCTTTGAGAACAAGTTGTACTTCTAACTCTGGAAAGGAGTTGTACTTCTACCTCTGAGAACAAGTTGTACTTGTACCTCTGAAAACAGGTTGCACTTCTACCTCTGAGAAGAAGTTATACATCTACTCTTGAGTTGTACTTCTACCTCTGAAGTCAAGTAACACATCTACCTCTGAAAACACCTGGTGCTTCTACCTCTGAAAGTACGATGTACTTCTACCTCTAAAAACAAGTTGGACTTCTGGTTCTGAAAGCAAGTTGTACCTCTATCTCTGAGAACAAGTTGTACCTCTGGTTCTGAAAACAGGTTGCACTTCTACCTCTGAGAAGAAGTTATACATCTACTCTTGAGTTGTACTTCTACCTCTGAAGTCAAGTAACACATCTACCTCTGAAAACACCTGGTGCTTCTACCTCTGAAAGTACGATGTACTTCTACCTCTAAAAACAAGTTGTACTTCTGGTTCTGAAAGCAAGTTATACTTCTATCTCTGAGAACAAGTTGTACCTCTGGTTCTGAAAGCAAGTTGGACTTCTACCTCTGAGAAGAAGTTGTGCATCTACTCTTGAGTTGTACTTCTACCTCTGAAATCAAGTAACACATCTACCTCTGAAAACACCTGGTACTTCTACCTCTGAAAGTACGATGTACTCCTACCTCTAAAAACAAGTTGGACTTCTGGTTCTGAAAGCAAGTTGTACTTCTATCTCTGAGAACAAGTTGTACCTCTGGTTCTGAGAGCAAGTTGGACTTCTACCTCTGAGAAGAAGCTGTACATCTACTCTTGAGTTGTACTTCTACCTCTGAAGTCAAGTAACACATCTACCTCTGAAAACACCTGGTACTTCTACCTCTGAAAGTACGATATACTTCTACCTCTAAAAACAAGTTGTACTTCTACCTCTGAAAATAGGTTGCACTTCTACCTCTGAGAAGAAGCTGTACATCTACTCTTGAGTTGTACTTCTACCTCTGAAGTCAAGTAACACATCTACCTCTGAAAACACCTGGTGCTTCTACCTCTGAAAGTACGATGTACTTCTACCTCTAAAAACAAGTTGTACTTCTACCTCTGAAAACAGGTTGCACTTCTACCTCTGACAAGAAGCTGTACATCTACTCTTGAGTTGTACTTCTACCTCTGAAGTCAAGTAACACATCTACCTTTGAAAACACCTGGTACTTCTACCTCTGAAAGTACGATGTACTTCTACCTCTAAAAACAAGTTGTACTTCTACCTCTGAAAACAGGTTGCACTTCTACCTCTGACAAAAAGCTGTACATCTACTCTTGTGTTGTACTTCTACCTCTGAAATCAAGTATCATTTCTATCTCTGAAAACACCCAGTAGTTCTATCTCTGAAATCAAGTAGTACTTCTACCTCCTAAAACACCCAGTACTTCTACCTCTGAAAGTACGATATACCTCTACCTCTAAAAACAAGTAGTACTTCCACCTTTGAGAACAAGTTGTACTTCTAACTCTGGAAAGGAGTTGTACTTCTACCTCCGAGAAGAAGTTGTACATCTACCTCTCAGTTGTACTTCTACCTCTGAAATCAAGTAACATTTCTACCTCTGAAAACACCCGGTACTTCTACCTCTGATAGCACGGTACCTCTAAAAACAAGTAGTACCTTTGAAAACAAGTATTACTCGAACCTCTGAAAACACCGTACCTCATAAAACACGTGTTACGAAAGTAGAAACACTTGCAGCTCCACTCGTTATAACAACACGTGTTCCATCGAATAAAACCGCGAACTGTGTCGAGTTAACGCGTCAGCCGATCCGTTGGACAAAAGTCGCGTTTGACGTGCAGCCGTACATCGTCGAGGATTAATTTAGAAGTTGTAAGGTGCTCGTAACACGGTGTATAGGAACTTCCCGTCACGTGAATCACCGTTTCACGATTACGCAGCGCGCTTTTGCCACGCTGCAAAAGCGTTTCAAAGCGTTTCTCTAATCGGAACTCGAGCACGTACAGCACACACATGCGAGCGAACCGAAACGATCTGGCGGCCGTTATTGGCCAATCGACGAGGAAACCTTGTTGCTCGACATTCGCTCGGACTTTGACTCTTCTGCGGGTGTCTGGCAGCTGTGCCGGCCCTCTAATCGTTCCCTCGCTAATAAATTCGATCACGAGCCTCCGCGATCTAATCGCCGATAGAATTTATCGTCCGCGTGGAAAATTCGTTTGCGAACTTTAATGCGGTACACGCGCGTTTAATTAACCCTTCTGGCTCGCTAGATCTACCCGTCGGATAAAATTCATTTGATTGCGCTTTAAGTGGTGTTTTAGAGTGCTCGGCTGATATTTAGCGAAGTATATTACGGTTCAGGATTTCAGATGTCGAAATTACAGATTTCGTGAAAACTCGTACGGGAATTTCTAGAACTCCACAATTTCTATTCATTGACAGCCAACGAAAATTTCGAACTCGAATATAATCACCTTGCGAACTCTCCGTTTTATCAAAAGAGATCAATTGAAGGAACAGTAATCCTGAAGAAAATGTGAGAAACACTTAGTACACGTGTAACGATCGCGATGGAAAACGTATTCGCGAGAGCAGCGAACGCGGCCAACTGAGGGTACACAGTGGCGGCGGTGTCTCGTCGTTGATAAGGATTATCAGACACGAATAACCTCGTTATCGTCGGCCTCGGTGAAGCATCGCAATCGTCCCCCTAAATAGGCTACGTTAAAACAACGTTTAACATGCATTTGCATACAATCGTAAGCGACTTTATCTTTCGCGATTACTTTAAGTCTGGTCGTTCGCGAAAAAACCTTTCCGGTTCTCGCCTACGTACCCTTGTATACTTCGATCAAGCTTTTTCCTGAGCTTATCTATGAATAATATTTTGTTCCTTGTGTTGGGAGCTTGCTTAACGCTCGAGAGGAGTGGTACTGAGAATACCGTGGATATAGGGATGTAAGTTCATGGGGGAATTGAGAATGTTTATAATGGGGGAAATTGGAGTGAGATTTTGTGGATAGATTTGGGGATGTAGAGAGGAAGAGGGATTTAGAGATGTTGATATTTGGGTGTACAAGGATTTTTTTAAGTTTAGAGAGGTGAAGGTATGAAGATTTAGGGATGTAGGAATTTTAGAAATTTTTTAGGGATTTCAAGTATTGGGATTTGAAGGTCTAGAAATTTAGGGGTTTAGGAATTTAGAAATTTGGGAATTTTGGAATTTGAGGATATTAGAATTAGAATGGAAGGAATGTAGAAATCCAGAGACCTAGGGATTTTGGGATCCAGAGATCTGAAAATCTAGGGATATTGAGATTTAGGAATATTGGAATCTGGGGATATTGGGATTTAGGAATATTGGAATCTAGGGATATTGAAATCTAAGGATACGGGAATCTAGGGATATTGGAGTCGAGGGATATGGGGATCTAGGAATATTAGTGATCTGAGTATACTGGAATCTGGGGATATTGGGATTTAGGAATATTGGAATCTAGGGATATTGAAATCTAAGGATACGGGAATCTAGGGATATTGGAGTCGAGGGATATGGGGATCTAGGAATATTAGTGATCTGAGTATACTGGAATCTGGGGATATTGGGATTTAGGAATATTGGAATCTAGGGATATTGAAATCTAAGGATACGGGAATCTAGGGATATTGGAGTCGAGGGATATGGGGATCTAGGAATATTAGTGATCTGAGTATACTGGAATCTGGGGATATTGGGATTTAGGAATATTGGAATCTAGGGATATTGAAATCTAAGGATACGGGAATCTAGGGATATTGGAGTCGAGGGATATGGGGATCTAGGAATATTAGTGATCTGGGTATATTGGGATCTAGGGATATTGGGATCTGGGGATATTGGGATTTAGGAATATTGGAATCTATGGATACTGAAATCTAAGGATACGGGAATCTAGGGATATTGGAGTCGAGGGATATGGGGATCTAGGAATATTAGTGATTTGAGTATATTGGGATCTAAGGATATTGGGATCTATGTGCATTGGAATCTAGGGATATCTTGAAATCTATGGAAATTTTAATTTCTGTGAGTATTTGTAGATCTAGGGATATTTTGGAATCTAAGTATATTGAGGTCTAGGAATCTGGAGATCTAGGAATATACAGATCTAGGGATATACAAATCTAGAAATCCATAAATTTAAAGACCTAGCAATCCATAAATTTTAAAATCAAAAAACCTAATGATTTCTGTCCCTAGATCTAGGATTTCCACATACGATAACCGCACATCCATTGCACAATATCCTAATCTAAAAATTAAATCGATACAAAAGTCCTAAGAATTTTCCCTTCCTAAATTCCGTACGTGGCAATATAACAAGAGTTATACCTAATTCCACTTGGCACGTGTTCGTAACGAAAGAGTTGATCCCGTGTTCGTACGATTGTACGCAATTGCAAGAATGTGTAGAAATTCGCAACAACCGACAGCGTCGACAGTTTACGAAAGGATAGAGATCGGTGGAAAGTCGAAAGGTTCGTTGCGCCAAATGTTGTGCGTGTTTGCGTTGTGTCACGTTTCAACTTTGTAAATCCTCTGGCAACGAGCCATCCCGGTAATGGAGTAAGTTTCCTCGCCTGTTACAATAAATAAACGCAACCTGATCATTGTGACAAGACCGTGTACTCGTGACGGGTTTAGAGCGATCGGTTTTTTATCATTGTCGTCCCTGGATACCTATTCCCGATGGAACGAACGCTCGTTCCGGAAATTCTTCGGCTCGATAATTCAATTAGGCGTCTTAGAGCGGTAAGGATTCGTCTGAGAAACCCGACAGCACTTGCACGAGAAACGTGACTTTCCAATTAAAGGCTTAACGTTTCTGTTTTTTTCTGCTGTTACCCGTGTCGGCGATGTGAAATTGAATCGTTATTACGTCGAGTGAGATTGATTATCGGTATCAGTATCTTATCGATATTGATATACCGATATCGGTATTATTGTTAAGACTCGATATTAAAAATTTTTCATGTTTCAAATCGGAAATTTTTTATAAAATGAAAAGCAATTAATCTTGATTTAATTTTTATTTGATATTACTGAACTGATATTTTATTAAAAAAATTTGTTGTATTTATTTTATTTTTGGTATATAAACCACAGTTGCGGATGTTAGCAAGTTATTAGCAAATTACTGTTAGTTTAGATTAGCTTGTGGTTTTTATATCACATTTGCCTCTGATAATATTTTTAACATGTGATTTATAAACCACACCTGCAGTTAAAGAGTTGAATTTTAAATATCTGTTTGCGAAAAAATTATCACACTTGAGTGATAAAATTATGTACAGATTTAGTCAGACAGGTTTCACGATTACAATCTATCAGATTAGAGTGATCGTTAGGTGACGTCAGGTTAGATTATTATGTACTTTCAATAAAAATTCCTCTTGTAACTCAGGAATCACCTGGAAGTATCTTGTAACAGGACTGGAATTTTTAATAATATGAAGACCGAATAAAAATTTGTTGCAACATAGTCTTTTATCAAATCACAATATAACCATAAAAGAATCGTCGTGAATTCATAATCAAGCCATATAATTGTATAAAATTAATATTTTTTATGTACAAAAACAAAAGTTGCCAGATAAAAATTATTAGAGTCCTCCAGTTTGGTGACCGCTACATAACTGACTAAACGGTGACCGCTAGATAACTGACTGAATGGTGACCGCTAGTTAACTGATTGAACAGTGACCGCTACATAACTGACTAAACGGTGACCGTTACATAACTGACTAAACGGTGACCGCTACATAACTGACTGAACGGTGACCGCTAGATAACTGATTGAACAGTGACCGCTACATAACTGACTGAACGGTGACCGCTAGATAACTGAGTCTAAGTCTAATAGTCTAATAGTCTGTGTCTAATATACTTAATTTAAGTCTACTAGTCTAAGAGTCTAATACACTGATTCCAATTGAATTGAAGTCACACAATTAGTGAAAGAAATGACTTATTTATTTCTCCGAAACTTTTAAAAATTAACAGTAATAAAATTTCCCAGATATCCCAATATTTCGTGGAAAAAAAAGAGGCCGACTCACCGATTATGACAAGCAAAATCCTCTTGCCCAAAAGTACTAACAGCGTAACTCACACCCTCCCACCTGGCGCCCATGATTGACCCACCCAACGTCGTAAGCACGTGCGCACCACGTGGAAATGTCCGGACGGTGGTTCGAAGTGCACGCGAGCTGGTCGACGAAGAAGCACCAGAATACGAGAACGTGTAACTCCGCGAATCCGCTCGAAGGCGGAGAATCTGCGCGCCACGCCGCGAGCGAGACAAGCGCGCGAAAAAAAGTAAATTTGTCAGGCGACGATGGCTTGCGTCGGCTCTCGGTTTGCTCCCGGCCGCGAGAATGACTTTATCGCCCGGTTATTTGTCCCGATAGCGCGAACAACCGGTCGATCATGCTCTAAATTTAGAGCGAGGCTCGACGATCGGCAGAAGGAGGAACAGAGACGAACAGAGAACGAGAAGCCGAGAGAAATGGAGAATATTATGCGCATGCACGCACGCACGCACGTCCGGAAAGAAGGCGGGAATGTGTGTACTGGCTGTGTCATAATATGTGGACATAACGATTAGCGCGACTGTTGTTTGCTTTTCGTATTGAGGTGCAAATTCTCCACTTTTTAAATTCTACTCTTACCAAGTTATCTAATCTCCAAATTTCCTACATTTCAAATTCCTACTCTACAAATTCTCCCGTGCGGAAATCTCGTATTCTCAAATTGCCACTTTCCAAAATTCCTCACTCACCAAATTCCCTACTCCCTAAATTCTCTATTCCCCCAATTCCCTACTCTCCCAATTCCCTACTTCCCCCAATTCCCCACTCCCCCAATTCTCTACTCTCCCCATTCCTTACTCCCCCAATTTCCTACTCCCCAAATTCTCTATTCCCCTAATTCACACACTCCCCAAATTCTCTATTCCCCCAATTCCCCACTCCCCCAATTCTCTACTCTCCCCATTCCTTACTCCCCCAATTTCCTACTCCCCAAATTCTCTATTCCCCCAATTCCCCACTCCCCCAATTCTCTACTCTCCCCATTCCCTACTCCCCCAATTCCCTACTCCCCCAATTCCCTACTCACCAAATTCGCTCACTCCCCAAATTCACTCACTCCCCAAATTCACTCACTCCCCAAATTCACTCACTCCCCAAATCCCCCACTCCCCAAATGCCCTACTCCACAAATTCCTTACTCCCCAAGTTCACTCTCTCCCCAAATCCCCCACTCCCTAAATTCTCCCACTCCCCAAATTCACCCACTCTCCAAATTACCCAGCCTTTAATTGCACCTAATCCCCGAATCCACCCACTCCCCATATTCCCTACTCCTCAAATTCCTCTCTTGTCAAATTTCCCACTCCCCAAATTTCTCCATCCCCAAAATTCCTCCTTCCCCAAACACCCCATTTCACGTAATCTCCCTTCTCTATTTTCCTTCTCAACTTTCCAAATTTCTATTAAACCAGATGTTATATGTAACAGTAAAATACATATTATTTAGCAGCCACATATTTTGACACGACCTGTACACATTCTTGTAGAGCCTCGAACGCATATTGATATCATCAAAGTTGACTCCTCAACGAAACGTTGTTGCCGCTTGTCAATGCCAGCTGATCGGGCGCCACAGTTTGTTCGTTCAACTCTGCTTCGTGATTTATGGCTGTCCCTGAAGTATGATCCTATGGTACCGGTTATAGTAGAATGCTGCTTTTGTGAATAATCGAGTCGAAAAAGGAATATTAATTCCGTCGAATTGATATTTTTAGTGTCACTTCTCAATGTGGAACTTGTGAAGTCATAATTCCCTTCAGAATACATAATAAAAGTGTTTTCATAATAATAGTATAAACTTTATATTATAAAGTATATAAAAATGAAAGATGCTGAAGTATACTAACAACATCATAAAGGTAATAAAAATATTAGATGAAGAAATTTGAAAAATGCCTTCATTTATTATCATTTCATTTAATAATATCACATCTTTGGTATTAAACTGGTACTGAGAGCTTTAAATTTGGAAGTGACCTAATCGCACGTTTACTGAGTCACATATTATTCCTTCTTATCGCAGCTGTGGACATTGAAAGTAAAATCTGAATGTACGGATGTCTACCTATGAGTTGGTGCGTGTGGTTGACCCAACGTAGAAGAAGTAATATAGGGACGTAGAGATGTGGGGACGTAGCGATTCGAGGATGTAGAGATTTGGAGACGTAACGATTTGGGGAAGGAGATATTTGGGGATATGTGGGATTTGAGGACGTATGAGATTTGGGGATGTACTGATTTGGGGACATAGCGATTTAAGGAAGTAGAGATTTGGGGACATGTGAGGTTTGGGGACGTGTGAGGTTTGGGGATGTAGTGATTTGAGGATGTACTGGTATGAAGATGTAGGAATTTGGGAATGTGAAAATTTGGGGATGTGGGAAATTGGGGAAATATGGGAATTTGGGAATGTAGCTATTTGAAACTTTAAGTATTCAGAAATGTGGAGGTTCGGAAGTGTAGCGACTCATGAATATAAAAGCTCGAAAATATACTTATCAAACCTATAAAAATTTGAAGATACAGCAATACAAAAACTCATGTACCTACACATAAAAATTCATAAATACAGAAATTTACTAATAGTACAGGAATTTCGATAAATGCTCTTCTAAACATCTGGGTCAGCCTCCTCAGTCGCCAACTCGTGGGTAGTATGCACGTCTCGGCAACATTAATAAACGATGAAGTTGCGCTGATCTTTATCAGCGATAAAAAGAATAAATTCTTTCGAAAATAACGAGATTCCATCGAACGATAAGGCGCCACCCACGTCATCGGTCCCCGAAGCCGATAACACCCGGCTAGATTCGGAGGAACGTCGCCGGTGAAAACAATTGATCCGTCGTGTGTCGCGCGTGTCGCAATCGGTATGTATAAAATATTATCGACGAGTGAATGAACGCCTACGTGCGTTGCCTCGCCAGCCGGCAGTCTTTCAATTTATCTAATGAGAATAATTTATCAGCGTCTGCCGATGGCGCGTTACTTAATGCTCGTTCTGTCGCAATTCCAAGCGTTAATGAAAATCCCTGACGGATCTGAGGATACGCTCGTTTTCATCGAGCGATCGATGGATGGAAATATCGCGTTCTGAAGGTGGATCATTCGAATTGTATTACTAGAATTAGCGGAATAGTTTGAACTTTGTGGAAGGGAATTTTTATGAAAACTTAAGGAATTTAGTGACAAGCTGGTTAATCTGTGAGCAAATTTAACACCGGTCAAATGACCGCTTCACAAGCTTCTTATTATAACAAACACATTTTGTTAAAATACATTACTTAACATCAGAATTGATTTTCATCAAGATAAAAGATGACTGTGTGTACTAATTTATGTTCCGTTGTTTGTTTATTTATTTTTCAACTTCATTTTTAATTTCAAATTAAGTATACATTACATGCCGGTAGGTTTAGTGTTAATAAAATCTGAAAAAATAGCAGATTATAAGAAAGTTTATGAAATACCTAGGGGAATGTAGGAGAAGTTAGAGTATCCCTAGGACAACCTAGGGAAATTCGGAAAATTTTGTGTAATTGATAAGTTTAAAAGAATGCTTATCGAAATATCAAGTCCAACAAATTTCTAGGAGAATCTAGGGATTTTATGGAATCCCTATTGGAATTTAGAGAATTTAGGGACATTACATCAGAATCTGAGCGGTTTAGGGAATTCTTATTGGAATTTAAATTCGAAAAGTTCATATTAGAACTTAGAGGATATAAAGAGGATATAAAGAGGACATCATGTCAGAATCTGGGGATCGAGGGAAATTTTATAATAGTGTATCTAGGGAATTTCTGTATCAAGAAGAATATAAGGGAATTTAGGGAATTTGTATC
The DNA here is from genome assembly GCF_050947335.1 of Megachile rotundata. NCBI lineage: Eukaryota > Metazoa > Arthropoda > Insecta > Hymenoptera > Megachilidae > Megachile > Megachile rotundata. Next base: position 15,160,628 of record NC_134984.1, read on the forward strand.
GGGATGTATAGAAATATAGGGAAATTCTATAAAAATGTATACAAACTTAAAAAATTAATATTAGAATCTAAGGGATCTACAAAAACTCTAACTGACTATAGATGAACCTAGACAAATCTTATCAGAATCTAGGGACCCTAGGAAATTCTATTAGAATGTATGAAAACCTGAAGAATTACTATCGGAATCTAGAGAGTCAAACTCTATTTGGTTATAGTTGGATCTAGATAAATTTTATCAGAATCTAGGGATCTTAGGAATATCCAAGAATATCCCTAGAATGTAATGATACATCCTAGGAAATGTATAAATTGAAATTGTGTGTCTAGAAAATTTCTATTGTAAGTTCCTACGTCAGGAAATTTGACTCCTAGGAAGTTTCCAAGAATCTAAGGTAGTTTATTAAATTTCTAGGAAAAATTCCCTAGATGATCTAGGAAATCTGTAACAAAATATGTAAGATAGTCTATGAAATATCAAGGAAGATTGCAGGTGATCTAGGGAATTTCTAAAGTAATCCGAACCTAAGATTTGCAGGAAAATCATAGGTAATCTAGGGAATTTCTAGAGTAATCCGAACCTGGGATAATTTGGAGGAAAATTAGGGGAATTTCTAGAGTAATCCGAACCTAGGATAATTCGCAGGAAACTCATAGGTAATCTAGGGAATTTCTAGGGACACCGAATCTCGGATAATATGTGGAATTTCTAGGAAGACCCTAGATCTAAATGACCTAGGGAATTTCTAAATATAATATTATTAATTTATATTGCGTTTCGAGTATATTCGTAAAAATTTGAGTGGACGACGCAAAAGCTTGTTACGAACGAAAGAGTACGGCGTTTTTGCGAGGAATTCTAATCCCTCGCGTGTTTTCCTCGCCCACGCGCTGCATTCCCATACAGGCGACTCTCGGACGACTCGGACGACGCGACGTGATTACGCGTACACAGCCCGTGGAACGCGAGCGTGCAAAAGCAAAAGCAACGCGTGTCGCGATATCTGCTCGTTTGCGAGCGAGTATACACGGACGCGATCGACCGCTCCGATACGATCCTGACGCGCGAGTAAACGCTCTTTACTCGCTGACGATAACATCGCTTTTATTGCACAAAGTTGTCGCGCGGTTAGCCGCTAATGGAAATTGCGCTTCTGACCGGAAACCACCGTGATCTTGCAACTTTTTCGATTTCGAAAAATCATTTATCTATTATCGGTCTCGACAGCAACCGATACTTTCGCGGTTTTTTCCTGGCAAAAATTTTGCGATATTTTTTTGGTTTTTGTAATTGAATTCATTTTAAACTGTTCGAGGTTTATAATTTTACAGGAATAATTTTTAATTTGTTCATCAAAGGTCATGTAGAAAGGTGTACAAATTGTTTTTGTTTGTACCAAAATATGTATTTTAAAATTTATGTAATAAACTCATTTATGTAATGATGTTAATAATTATTACAATGAACTATAATGAAGTTGTTTATGCAATGATATTAATGATTATCATAATTAATTATGATGAACTGATAATACTAATACTAATACCAATAAATTAATAATATAAATGATTATTATAATGAACAGTAAAAAATTCATTTATATAATTTCATAAATAATTATCAACAAACTACAACAAATGCATTTACATGTTAATACAAACTCTTATTATATTAAATTATGAATTCATTTATGTAATGAATAAATTTAAAGAGTACAAAAAGTAATTAAAAAAAGTTACATGATACACTTTAACATTTTTTAAAAATCATTCTCAAACAGATTAAAAATAATTATTTACAAATATGTGAAAGAATATCAATTTTCATGTTACACTTTTCAAAATACACTTACAGTTTTCATGATACACTTTAACATTTTTTAAAAATCATTCTCAAACAGATTAAAAATAATTATTTACAAATATCAATTTTCATGTCCAAAAAAATATTTACAAATGCAAAAGAGTAACAAATTATCAAATTATCGTTTGCAGATGTACAACTGTCCAATAGATCTTCGAAATCGATTAGTTTGTTTTAACCGTACATAGTGCAGTGAATTATCAAAACATTCGTCAGCCGATGATTACCAATTTATGGTTAACTCACGGTTAAGCCAAATAAATAGCCGACCGCTGCGCTGTACCGAGCCGCTGCATCGCGGAATATTAAATATAGAGCTTTGATATGCTTAGAATGTCGCGTATGCGCTAATTTCATGCCTCGAATACGCACGCGTCTGCTATTTTTCTTGCGAGCGACGTCACTCGGATCGTAAATAAATATCCGCGTGGAAAATGCATTTTTTTCGTGCTAAATTCTTCCTCTGATAGAGAACTCAAAAAAAAAATTGAAGATCTTTTTACTGGGACTGTTTGTATTTTTAAGTCGCGACTGCAATATTTTCAATCTGAGATTGTGTTTAACAGATTTACAGAGCAAAGACGGATCATAAATTTCTTACTTTAAATGACAAAATTTATTAACAAATTTTTGTAAAAATTTCAACTTTCGAGAAGTTCAAAATTGTCATATCATATCAGGTTCACATATCATCAATTTATTTATTTTTCTACTTCAGTTCAAATTTAAATATAAGTGGCCAAGGCTTGCAAATCTATTGTAAACAGTACTCGTATATTAACCCTTATATACTCCACATACTCCACAGTGTTGCAATAAATTTTATTGGGAACCTTTTTCAATCTATTTTGGAGATAAAGGAGTAGCTAGCTAATAAAAAATATATACAATCAACCTATTTATCTAAATTATTTATAAAACCCAAAAGAACTGTGATGTCCACACTCGACATACGATTGCAAAGAGTTAATTTCGAAGGTGTGACGAAAATGACAAGATCGATAGTTCCCATAAATTAGAAGGTCGAAGAGGTCCTCGAAAAAGGCCTCTCCCGGTTTGTTTGTCGAACGCCTTACAACTGGTTCACTAAATGATTTGCTAGTAGCTAGCGTGAAACCTAACACGACGCGTGCACGATATTTGCCAGAAATGTCACTGGCTACCCTTTCGCTGAAATTATTCTCGAATTACACGCGCCTCGAACGGCTTTCTAACGACAAATGTACGGCAGAAACGAGCCATGAACCGAACAATTGTAATCGTATGAAAATTACTTTTTCTTCGAAACTGGCTGGAAAATTGAGGTGCAGTAGATCTTTTGCTATGGAAACTTCATCTTCGTTGGAATATTTGGAGACTTGAGAATGTTGAGAATCTGGGCAATTTGGGATTTGACGATTTTGTTTATTAACCTCTTGCACTATGACTTATTTGTCAGGTGCGTCAGTCAGAACTAATTACAGCTACAATATTGAAACAGACAAAAAAATTTGAAATACTATGTCAATGTTATTATGCAATCGTTGACTATGCAAATTGTAATTGGACTTGAACTCCAAATTGAAGCGTATTAAAAATTCGAGTAAAATTGATCACGATCGAAGTATGAGTGCGTCACGAGTCGGACTCGTCAAAATAGTCTAAAGAGTTAAGTTGGAAACATAATTTGGAGTTGTGGAAGCTTGTAAATTCCAAAATTCCAAAATATCAAAATTCAGTAATAGTTCACCTCTCAGCATAAGTAATATTTCACCTCTCTATGTCACATCTTTTTCTACCAAAATCACATTTGCTCCCACTTACACAATCACCTCAATAATCTAACCAAAAGTATTAGACAAACTCCTACGTAAACAAATAGTGCAAACAAGTTAAGTTGGAAACATAATTTGGAGTTGTGAAAGCTTGTAAATTCCAAAATTCCAAAATATCAAAATTCAGTAATAGTTCGCCTCTCAACACAAGTAATAGTTCACCTCTCTACTATGTTATCTTTTTCTACCAAAATCATACTTGCTCCCACTTACACAATCACCTCAATAATCTAATCAAAAGCAACTACTAGACAAACTCCTACGTAAACAACGCTCCAGCTCCACAACGCTCCAGCTCTACGCTCCGCATAGTCAAAAGCGATTAAAGTCCACGTAAATTAATAGAACGATTAATCAACGTAGCCGTCGACATTCGTACAAGGACGATTCAATAAGCCTAGCTATCATATCCGGAAAAGTTAGACGCATCCTGGCCGACCATTTACTGCTGGAACTTCGAGCGATGATGTCAGCCGGTCATAAAAGATCGTTTTTGGCCGGTAAACTTCCCGAATCGTTTCTGGGGATAACCAAACGGACAAAAGTCGTAGCGTTTGCACGCGAGACGACACCGAACAGCAGTCATGACTAAGAAAGTCAAAGTATAAAGGTGATCTCACTGCAACACGCGTGGGTGACCGACATCTTAGACCCACACGCGTTCGAGCACCTGCGCTTCTCGTTGGTGATCCTAGCAATTATCGAGCGGTGATCGTTATGATCGTTCGGCGTGAAATCGATGTGAAGAAGTAGTTTGTGAGGGCTGTGAAGGTTTTGAAGTATTTTGGGTTGTGTGAGATGGAACGGTTGTTGGAATTTGTGTTGGTGGTTTTGGTAGTTTTGGGACTTCACAGGGTTTTGATTTTGTGGATGGGTGTTTAGGAGTTTGGTAGGTTGGAGTTTTTGAATTTTGAGAGATTCAGAGTTTGGAATTTTGGGACTTTTCAAAGTTTTCAATTTTGCAAATAGGGCTATAGGAGTTTGGTAGTTTGGAGTTTTAAAATCTTGGGAGTTTCAGGCCTTGGAAGTTTGGGACTTCTCAAGTTTTCAATTTTGCAGAGTCATAGGTCTTCAGGAGTTTGATACTTTGGAGTTTTAAAATCTTGGAAGTTTGGAACTTCTCAAGTTTTCAATTTTGCTGATTTATTGGTCTTCAGGAGTTTGGCAGTTTGGAGTTTCAGAGTTTGGAAGTTTGGGACTTCTCAAGTTTTCAATTTTACAGATTTATAGCTCTTCAGGAGTTTGACACTTTGGAGTTTTAAAATCTTGGAAGTTTCAGACCTTGGAAGTTTGGAACTTCTCAAGTTTTCAATTCTGCAGAGTTATAAGTCTTCAAGAATTTGGCAGTTTAAAGTTTTAAAATCTTGGAAGTTTCAGACCTTGGAATTTTGGAACTTCTCAAGTTTTCAATTTTGCAGATTTATAGCTCTTCAAGAATTTGGCAGTTTTAAGTTTTGAAATCTTGAAGGTTTCAGACCTTGGAAGTTTGGAACTTCTCAAGTTTTCAATTCTGCAGATTTATAGGTCTTCAGGAGTTTGGCAATTTGTAATTTTAAAACCTTGAAGGTTTCAGACCTTAGAATTTTGGGACTTCTCTGCAATTTTGGAATTTTGGAATTTGTCAGATTTTGAGACTTTTAAAGTGATGGTCGATAATCATAATAGTGCCAATTGACTGGCGATTGATGCACTACGTTGACCAATCTAGGTGAACACTTAATCAGTCCCAAACCAACCCCGAAGTAATTAACACTAAACCTACCCACATATAATATACATATACTTAATTTGAAATTAAAAATGAAGTTAAAAAGCTTCTAAACAAACGGTGAAACATAAATTAGTACACACATTTATTCTTTATCTTAATGAAAATCAATACTAATTTTAAGGAATGCATTTGAACAATATGTGTACCTTATAATGAAAAACTTGTGGAGCGCTCATTTGACCGGTTTGATAATTTTAGTGTTAACATGTTACTTCTCTTTCTTTCAACATATTTATACTTTCTGAAAACCATGTTGTGATTTATACCTACAACAGAGAACCTTGAAACCTTCTCAGGACATTGAACTTCTGAGTCATTATAATATTTGAATTTTGGGACTTTGCAAGCTTCCCTCATAACCCTAAATCAAAAAACCAACATCACAAAATTAATGAATTAATAAATTAAGAATATAACAATGCATCTTCACCAAACATCCAAATAAACAAATGTAATGCAGCAAATAAATAAATGTATTTTCCTCCCGATTGCACAGAATGTCAACGATCAACCTATACTCAGATCCGAGGTACTTAACCGTTTCTTTAAAAAGGCCAGGCCTCCTCCGACCACCCAAAAATAGCCTTTTATCGTGTTTTCGGAAGCCGAGTACTAAATCAACGTTTACTGCGTTTAAAAACTCGCTAGGTGGGCCCGATTTAAAATAGACCCACGAAACAAGGAGTGCATACGATATCATTCGATAGTCCGATAAGACGGTCATCTTTTATTCCATTCCGTTTCGAAATTCGACCGCCTATGTCCTCGTGACACTTTTGTCTAAACCGCGTACAAAACCGGACCGCAAACTTTTTACCCGGAGAGAGAGAGGTCGTCTGTACGCGGGCCGAATAAAACTGGTACACCGACGCGAATTTAACGGGAGATTTTAATCGTTTCTCCGGTGTTTTCCCGCTCAAAATAACTAGACCTGCATACCTAGCCGCTTGTGTAGGCAGAGTTCGCTTGTCCGCGCCGGGATTATTCGAAATATTACGTAAAAATAGACGCGTCGAAACGTCGCCGGTTGCAACACCGAAGGGACTGTCATCGTTGCTCTGAGAAAAATTTTCGTTACGTAAAGGGCGTGTGGTGTGACGCGTGAATTTAGGATTTTTAGAGGAGGGAAGTTTGGTAAGAGTTTAGGATGAAATTTGGTGGATTGAATTTGGAGTCAAGGAAGGTTTCTGTAAAGTCAAGCAAGGTTTACTGTAAAGTTTACTTTTGGTAATTTAGGAGATTGGTGGATTAGTGAGTTTTAGGTATATTAGGTTGGGAGATTAGGGGTTTTCTGTAAAGTCAAGCAAGGTTTTCTGTAGAGTTTACTTTTGATAATTTAGGAGATTAGTGGATTAATGATTTTTAGGTATATTAGGTTGGGAGATTAGGGGTTTTCTGTAAAGTCAAGCAAGGTTTACTGTAGAGTTTACTTTTGGTAATTTAGGAGATTGGTGGATTAATGATTTTCAAGTATATTAGGTTGGGAGATTAGGGGTTTTCTGTAAAGTCAAGCAAGGTTTACTGTAGAGTTTACTTTTGGTAATTTAGGAGATTGGTGGATTAATGATTTTTAGGTATATTAGGTTGGGAGATTAGGGGTTTTCTGTAAAATCAACCAAGGTTTTCTGTAGAGTTTACTTTTGGACATTTAGGAGATTGGTGGATTAATTATTTTCAAGTATATTAGGTTGAGAGATTAGGGGTTTCTAAATATCCCAGATTAGCCTTGATGAGGTGGGATCTAAACACTCTAGATTGTCCTTGGAAGATTAGTGGTTGCAACTACCCTAGATTAGTCTCAATGAGGTGGTGTCTAAATACCCTAGTTGTCCTTGATGGTTTCTAACTATCCCACGTTGCTATTAATAGATAGTCTCTAAATACCCTAGATTGATCTTGAAAGAATAGTAGCTTCCAACTACCCTAGGATATCTCCATTGAGGTCGTGTCTGAATATCCTAAATTATCCTTGATATATTGATGATCTCTAACTACCCCATATTGCTCTTGATAGATAGTCTCTAAATACCCTAGATTGTCCTTGAAATATTAGTAGCTTCCAACTACCCTAAGTTAGCCTTAATAAGGTGGTGTCTGAATATCCTAGGTTGTCCTTGATATATTGATGATCTCTAACTACCCCATATTGCTCTTGGTAGATAGTCTCTAAATACCCTAGATTGTCCTTGAAATATTAGTAGCTTCCAACTACCCTAAGTTAGCCTTAATAAGGTGGTGTCTGAATATCCTAGGTTGTCCTTGATATATTGATGATCTCTAACTACTCCATATTGCTCTTGATAGATAGTCTCTAAATACCCTAGATTGTCCTTGAAATATTAGTAGCTTCCAACTACCCTAAGTTAGCCTTAATAAGGTGGTGTCTGAATATCCTAGGTTGTCCTTGATATATTGATGATCTCTAACTACCCCAAATTGCTCTTAATAGAGAATCCTCACATACCCTAGGTTAACCTCAGTAGATTTGTGCTTTCTAACTCCCCTAAGTTATTTTAATAGATGGTCTCCAAATTCCCTAGATATCCCTTGGTAGACTAATGTTCTCTAAATACCCAGAATTGCTCTTGAAAGATTAAAGGTCCTTGGCTACATAAAACCTTACATTACCCTTGATAGATAACTAGTCCATAAATACCCTACTTACCCCTAATAAATCAATAATCTCTAAAAACTCTAGTTTTCCCTTAAATTATCCTTTTCCTTCAACCTTGAAGTAACATAAAAGATCCAAATATCTCAGTCACTTCAGATACTAATCTTCAGATGTTGTCACTCTATGTTCGTCATAGTATTCCGTGTTTTGCCACGTTTATGGTTTTGGAATCCTCCTCACAAAGATTTAAAAGCGAAATACAAAGAAAGGTCACGACATTCAGTTGTCAACCTAATATTTATTCGCTGCACGAATGAAAACAAGACGATGACTTAACAACGCTGCCATGCGAAACAATATGACTCGACAACAAAGAAGTTAAAAGTAGGTTCGTCGAAATTAAAAAGGAAGACAACGAAAAACGAAAAATCATTGTTAACACACGATGAAGTTAATTTAAATAATACCATGTTATTTTGTAAAACAATATTTTATAACATTGTCTTGAAAATAAACAGACACATCTATAAAGCAATTCTTCTTCTTGTTACGTTTCGGTGATAATGTTCTCAGTTGAGAAAGATTTATGGAAGATTGTTTTGAAAAATGAATCTACGTGTCACAGTAGACACGGTGGATTCTACTGTTGCGAAGCGTCGACAGAATAATTAAGAATGAACGATGCAAAGTTTGCTTTAAAGTGTCCGAGAAAATTAATCGTTACCAGGGTACATCCGTCGAGGTACATTAAGAGTTCTCGAGTGAAAACAGAATTCTAAACAACTTGTTTGATATCGGACGCAACAGACCAGAGCGAAGCAACAGGTGCCCTTTCGCTCCATTACGAATCGATCGATGACGGTAACCTGGTGAACCAGTTTTCGAGCAAAATTGACAATTTATCAACAATCAATTTCTTGCGTTACATTTCTGGTATTCTAGTTTTTCTTTTGCGACCTGTAGCGGTGATTTATTGTGACGATGTTATTTGGAAGTTTGAGTGGTGGATTTATTGGGGTAGTTTCGGAGTATGGGAAATTTTAGGAAATAGGTTGTTGAAGATTGATAATTTGAAAAAGTTGGAAATTGGGAAATTGGGAAATGAGAAGTTTGAGACTTTAACAATTGGGAAATTTGAGAATTTTAGAATTTGTAGATTTGGGAACTTTGAGACTTTGAGACTTTGAGAACTTTGAGGACTTTCAGAACTTTGAGAATTTTGAGAACTTTGAGAATTTGAGAACTTTGAGAACTTTGAGAACTTTGAGAACTTTGAAAATTTGAGAATGTTGAGACTGACCCTTTGAAACTTTAAGACTTTGAGACTTTAGCAAGTTGAAATTTTGAGAATTTGGGAATTTGGAAACTTTGAGAATTTGAGAACTTTGAACCTTTGAAACTTTGAGACTTTGAGACTTTAGCAAGTTGAGACTTTGAGAATTTGGGGATTTGGAAACTTTGAGAATTGGAGACTGAGGATTTGTCAGTTTGAGAAATTGGAAATTTGAAAGTTTGGGAATTTGAAAATTTGGAAATTTGAGAGTTTGGGAATTTGAGAAATTGGAAATTTAAGAGATTGGAAATTTGAGAGATTGGAAAATTGGGAAATTGGAAATTTGGGAAATTGGAAATTTGGGAAATCGGAAATTTGGGAAATTGGAAATTTGAAAGCTTGCGAGTTTGAGAATTTAGAAATTTGAGAATTTGGAAATTTGAGAGCTTGGGAATTTGAGAATTTGGAAATTTGAGAGCTTGGGAATTTGAGAATTTGGAAATTTAAGAGATTGGAAATTTAAGAGATTGGAAATTTGGGAAATTGGAAATTTGGGAAATTGGAAATTTGAAAGCTTGCGAATTTGAGAATTTGGAAATTTGAGAAATTGGAAATTTGAGAGCTTGGGAATTTGAGAATTTGGAAATTTGAGAGCTTGGGAATTTGAGAATTTGGAAATTTGAGAAATTGGAAATTTGAGAGCTTGGGAATTTAAGAATTTGGAAATTTGAAAGCTTGGGAATTTGAGAATTTGGAAATTTGAGAGATTGGGAATTTGAGAAATTGGAAATTTGAGAAATTGGAAATTTGAGAAATTGGAAATTTGAGAGTTTGGGAATTTGAGAATATGAAAATTTAAGAAATTGGAAATTTGAGAATTTGGAAATTTGAGAATTTGGAAATTTGAGAATTTGGAAATTTGAGAAATTGGAAATTTGAGAGTTTGGGAATTTGAGAATATGAAAATTTAAGAAATTGGAAATTTGAGAGATTGGGAATTTGAGAAATTGGAAATTTGAGAGATTGGAAATTTGAGAGATTGGAAATTTGAGAAATTGGAAATTTGGGAAATTAAAAATTTGAGAGTTTGGGAATTTGAAAATTTAGAAATTTGAAAAATTGAATATTTCTGAATTTGCGTACTTGACAACTCTACAAACGCGATATATTCTTTCGCATTTCAACCATACTCTGCCTCGCAAGTGACTTGTTATTGCAACGCCAGAATTAAATACACGAACAGTCGCCGAAATAAGTTCCATCGTTAACATTCGACTTTTTTTTAGCCTCCCCCGGTACGCACTATATCAATCGTATACTAAACTACGATGAATCTGTTTTCACGAGAGTTTCATTCACGAGACTCTAGGAAACACTTTGTTGTGTTTTCTAGGAAGTTGCTTCTAATCTTAAAAAGAAAATTCTCAGAACTTGCATTCGTGAAGAATGCGAGCTGAGAAATAAAAATTATATGTATACACGTAAAAAACAAATTCAGGATTCAAAGATAGATTTTCATGATTTGCGCCATTGTACGATCTCTTTATACTGGTATTAAAAATATAATATTAAAGATTCGTTACTGACGTTTGTGTTTCTCTCGTCTTATTCTAAATTAATACTAGCATGTCTGACATGAGTACATTTTAAATTTGTATGTAATTTTGTAATTTTTATATTCAACAGTTTCGATTATTATTTAGAATGATCATGACTAAAAATATATGAATTATACATATACTGTATGTTATTAATATAGGATATTACATGTGTATTAATGTAAGATTATTATTCGTAGAATTAACACGTTACCACAGTGAAAACGGACGTATGCGATCAGACACGCGTGAGAACGTCGTTATTGAAAGAAACCAAAAGTTTATTACTCGAGTTGTTATTGTAGGTAATTAATTTAAATGAATTCGTAGCGTCAGGCACCGGTGATCATTATACTAGTCACTGTATTAATTTGAACTTTAGTGTCTTGCTGCATATGTTGATTATCATTGAAACAAAACAGTGAACATTCTTACCACATACTGTATAAGTATGCATATGTATCACTATACTGTATAACTATACTGAAAATAAGTATATAAATGTTCTGTAATATGTGTATAGATATACTGTAAATAAGTATACTATAAATGTTGAGTATAAATGTATGACTGTAAATATACGTATGTGGAAGGTATGCAAGTACACTTTACATATGTGTGTAAGTATACTGCAAATATTATGTGTAAATATATTGCAAACATTATGTGTAAGTATACTATAAATGTTGAGTATAAATATATGACTGTAAATATACGTATGTGGAAGGTATGCATGTGCAAGTACACTATACATACGTGTGTAAGTATATTGCAAATATTATGTGTAAGCATATTGCAAATATTATGTGTAAATACACTATAAACATGTGTGTAGGTACACTCCAAATAAGTAACTAAGTATACTATAAATTATGCGTACAAGTATACTGTAAACAGGTGTATATACCACAAACAAGTCTCCCAAAAATATTCCAATATAAAACAAGCTCATCAAAGCTTACGTCCTCCCAATAATTTGTCTACAAAGTTTCTCAAAAAAATTGAACAGCCTATCAATTTTTAGAAACCCAAATAGAACCTCATCCAGATAAACTGACACAGTAAACCTAATTAAATCAGCACGGTTTCTCGCACACTTGCAGCATCGGTGCAACAGGTAGATACACGCACCAAGCACCCCGGCGCACTTGAACAGCTTAGGACTCGTTAGAATCGTGACACGCACAGAAACGACCCCGGAATCAAGCAAAGGACACGCGTAGCCACGAGCTACGAGGACTGATGTCGTGTTCGGTGGTCGAGACAGGTGCCAAGAATACGCGAGGCTGATACGCGGCTGAGAAAAGGCGAGAAGAAACTAGCTCGTTGCTCGCCAGCCCTGTACTGGCGCATATTGCGTGAAGCACGTGCACGCGCGGCGTGTTCCGAGTCGCCAGAAGGTGTAGCGAGCGTGTACGCCGCGATGCAAGCGAGTGCCAGCGGGAATGACTCACGAATGGGTTTGCGGTGCGCGAGGACGCGCGAGCGGACCGGAGCGGAGTGGAGCGGAGCGGCGTCGGTGTGTCGGGAGTCTGCGTGACTCGAGTTTCGAGCGATTGCCTGCCCGATCGTCCCGGGGAGCCACGGCTACCGGTTTTACGCTCCTCTTTGCGATACCACTCGAATCTGCTGTGTACGATTATCGATTGCACCTACCACCGAGTCTAACGCGTTACATCTGGGCAATTATGTGTGAAATCACCTTGCAAACGCATCGAGAGATTTAAAGATTGTTTTGACAATTATCCGAATTCTTAGATCGTGTTTGACATTGTTGTTATTCGATTAATCATAAGTGACAGTAATTCAATATGTGTAAATTTAACCTAACCTTAGTTTGAGAACCTTAATCCAATCTAACCTTGATTTAGCAAAATAACCTAACCTAACTCTAGTTTGAGAACCTTAATCCAATCTAACCTTGATCTAGCAAAATAACCTAACCTAACCCTAGTTTGAGAACCTTAATCCAATCTAACCTTGATCTAGCAAAATAACCTAACCTAACCCTAGTTTGAGAACCTTAATCCAATCTAACCTTGATCTAACAAAATAACCTAACCTAACCCTTGTTTAAGAACCTTAATCCAATCTAACCTTGATCTAGCAAAATAACCTAACCTAACCCTAGTTTGAAAACCTTAATCCAATCTAACTTTGATCTAGCAAAATAACCTAACCTAACCTAACTTACTACTTAACATAAGTAAATCTAACCCATCCATATACTAATAGCACTACACATATCTTAATGAAAGTAAATTAAACCTAACCTTAAGTATAGAGTATACTAACCAAACCTAACCTAAACTAATCTTAACCTAACCTAGTACGAGTAAACCTAACAATTACTTAATATAAATAAATCTAAGCTAACTTTAAGCACATACATACCCAACCAAACCCAACCTAACCTAAGATAATGAACCAAAACCATGTTGTATATAATTATCCAGTCCTAAGCTCATGTTCTACTCCAGAAATACATATGTTGTGCATGCAACAGAATGCTCGATGTTTAGGAAGCAGTAAACGCGCGTAAGTAGAGCCACATGTTAGCGATGTGGCTCGTTCAAAACGCGATACGGTCATAAAGTATGCAAAGTCGGCGCAATTTAACGAGGAAACGGCACCAACCTAGTCGTAAAACGTAGTCACAAATTAAGCCCGTGGCGAACCGAAGATTCCCCTAATCGGTCCACTTCCGTCGCTGTTTGGCAACCGGGAAGCCTATAAATACAGAGACACGTGGTGCACCGCTTCAAACGGAGATAAATAGCCGAACGAGTAGATTACCCGGTTAAACCTATTGGCAAAACGAACAGTCGTAAATCAAAAGTTTATACTTGTTTGCTGACGAGACCAATGACAGTCGAAAATACTCGATCGGTGCACGCTTTTATTGCGTCAATTACCGACGTCCGCGTGTGGGCGAAACGAACTCGTTACGACTCGGATACAAGGTGTTATAAAGTTAAAAGTAAGACGACGGTTTAATACACCACGTGTCACAACTGTAGCGCCGTAAAATTCATTTCAAATTACACGGTTTACGAGTAGAAATAAAAGTCGAAACACAGGAAAACTCGAGTTGAATTAATTATCGAAATCCACCGAGAACCAGTTGAACGAGGAACAAACATGTCAACGATTTATTTTTGAAACGGCCTTGTTTTTCTAACTTAACGAGATTCGACGGGGAAAGACTGCCACCCGGAGAAATAATTTCTTTGATCTTTACATATCAACCACTCTGTTTCTAATTCTACACACGTAACTCTGTATACGTAATCAATTCCGACAATCAGTAGCCAATATCACAAATATATTTATTGTAACTAAATCTCAGAGTTGAACGTTCTCTCATCACTGTCATGGCGCTGAAGGTATCAGGCTGACCGATCAATTAATTCGTCGTTACCGCATTGCTGGCTCGTAAGTCACCGAAGATAATTAGCTACCGGTAATTTCACCGCTGCTCAGTTACGCCTCGGATAATGGACACGGCGTGCAACAACGGTTCCAACACGATTTTGTCTCGCCGATTAGACACGTACATTTTCCGCTCGATTGTCGAGTTCTTTGTCTACCGTCGCGATTGTTTATTCTCTATTGTGTCTTTAAAAAATTTCTTATTGCTTGTATTATTCAGGATTTTAGAAATCTATTTACACAAATCGACATCAATGTGATCTGGCGAGCATTAGCTGACGAGCATTAACTTAAGAACGCCACACAATGTGGAATAGTTTTAAAAATATTTTTGAAGTTTCAAATTCTTTTTTAAAAAAATTTGAAGAAGATTGCTTAATGAATTTGATATGAAAATTTGAAATGACTGAATATATTCTAAGAAAGATGTATGCACTTTAAGCTATTTTTGCATATATCTAAACATATTCATATCTTGCATATCTAACATATGTAGAAAATTTTGCATTGCACACATGATGAACATATGTATATATGAACATATGCATATATGAACATATGCACATACGAACATATCCACATACGAACATATCCACATATGAACATATGAACATATGAACATATCCACATATGAACATATGAACATATGAACATATGAACATATGAACATATGAACATATGAACATAGGAACATATGAACATATGAACATATGAACATATGAACATATGAACATATGAACATATGAACATATGAACATATGAACATATGCACATATTCACATATCCACATATGAACATATGAACATATGAACATATGCACATATGCACATATGAACATATGAATATGTGAACATTTGTATACTGTTTGTGTACTATCTTAGCATAATTTGTACATACACCGAATTTCCTGTGTACACCTTTTCACTTTTATTTAAAAGGGAGCAGCTTTGATCGATAATCAACGTGCCGCAGAATTACGCGTATCCTGTCCTTCGAGTTAATGGAACAGGATAATTATTCCAGGATAGCAACCCGATATGCCGATTAGAAGAGGCAACCGATCGATAGAACGCATTAGACGAGCACCGGCTAATTGAGAAGCGATAAGGTTCATCGATCATACGAAGCGGATTAACAAACGTGAGAAAATCGAACACTCTGACACTGAAGTATGTCAGCGTTACAAGTTTGCTTATTAATCTTCCTCGTGTTTTACGGAAGCCAATTTTCCCCTCGTTATCTTGAAAGGAAGTGAAAATGGACCGTGTTGCGAGTGGACACTGCGTGTTCAGAGAACGTAATCTTTTGAGGAATGTTAATTGCTTTGGAGCTTTGGATACTTTCATACTGAGATTTAATGTTTGTGAGGTTGATTTCTGTTGGATAACTTATGTAGACTTAATGAGTTTTGCATTCTCTACTTTTCACATTTGCATGTTTATAAATTTTCCACGTCCCAAATTTTCTAATGGAGGAATCAAATTCCTAAAGTTTGATATGTATCAATTTTCCTAGAGCTCCTTGTGTCGATCGTACAATTAAACAGCATATGAAATGTCTCAGAAATGACTTACCTCCACGTGTGTGGCGAAAATCCTGAACACGTCTCCCCACATTGCAAACAAGGTTGCCCCTCTTCGACGTCCGTGATCAAAACACCCTACAAAAAAAAACACATCTATAATTATGCACTTCCTGATACATTTTCTTATTAACGACCTTACTGCGATTATAGCTTTTGACCGAGAAATCGCACAGAAAAAGTTCCTAACAAAAGATATGCTTACAAAAGAACGTCATTATAAAAATGTCCACACGAAGCTATAATTGCAATTGTTTTCTATTTTCACGTGACGCAACGTGTATCTCCGCGTTATCGCGTGTCTCCGATTATTTCAAACGACGTTGAAACACTTCTGAAAGAATGATTTATTTTCCGGGCGAACGATCGATGTCGGGAAGAAGATTGATGCTAGACGCTGGCAAACATCGGTGCGACGAAGAGGCGCACAATTAAAAACTTTTCCCAATTACAGACTCACGCTACGACCTTGTCCCGCTTCGCACGTAATTACCAGTGCGTCATGATCGCGGCGAAGAATGACGCATTTTTCTTCTCTTTTCCAGAAATCACTTGTACAGTGACTTATTCGATAGATCGAATTGAGATACGCCGCCCTCGGCGACTGACATTTGCGAAGATGATCCAAACCTTTCACCGTTTTGCAATTAATACTTGTCGAATGTTGCTCAACTGTGGACTCTTGTTTCAACCCCTGCCCAGTCATCGTTGGGTCAACTGGATTGATAGTTATTAGAATAAAATATCACCGGAGGTATTTGTTTGGTTAGGTACTCGATCAGTTAGGTATTAGGTACTTTGTTTGAACAGACAGCTATTGCTGTTTCTTTGTGGCTATATTTGTTAGAAGCTGACTTAATAATTGATACTCTGAGGTGAATGATTTATTGGTCAGATTGTGGTCTTTTAAGAATAGATGTTTTTTTATGAACATATATACGTATGAACATATGCACATATGCACATATGAACATATGAATATATAAACATATGAGCACATCAACATATGAACATATCAACATATGAATATATGAACATATACACACATAACATATGCACATATGAACATATGAATATGTGAACATATGAGCACATCAACATATGAACATATTAACATATGAATATATGAACATATACACACGTAACATATGCACATATGAACATATGAATATGTGAACATGTGAATATGTGAACATATGAGCATATTAACATATGAACTTATCAACATATAAATATATGAACATATGAGCATATCAATATATGAACTTATCAACATATAAATATATGAACATATGAGCATATGAATATATGCACACATGAACATACGAATATATGAACATATGAGCATATCAACATATGAACATATCAACATATGAATATATGAACATATGCACACATAAACATATGAACACATTGATTCTTCTATGAAGTAACAATCATATGATATTAAACACATGAACATATATTAAACTATCAACATGTGGACATATGCACATATGAGCCTATTAAGTCTTCTAAGAAGTAATGATCATGTGATACTGAACATATGAATATATGAAAATATTGATTTTTCTTTGAAGTAACGATCATGTGACATTGATCTTCAATTAAGTGCAACATTGTCCAAAATATTCATCAAAGAATTAATAACAAAAATGTAGTTATAAAACCACTCATAAAAACCTCTAACAAAGTAATGATAATCAGATATAAAAATAAGAAGAAGAATGAAATAAAAATCTGGAGCAGATGTTAAGGACGTCCAGCTATCATAGAAGGTTCGTTATCGACAGAACTCGGAAACAGTTTCCATAGATAAAAGCGAAATAGCAAGGATGGAAAGCTCGAAACGCGTTGGATGCGTTCAAGAACCTTCCGGCCGGCATATATGGTCGGTCCGCCCACGTGGAACAGGTCGCGGCATCGGCATCGCCAAATATCGAGTAGACGCGGGAAATATGTGAGCCGATGTGTCTCTAGCTGTCTATATATAGTAATGCTGAATAATGAACCCCGGGAGAACCGCGTCTCGTCTAATTAACATATTTTTCGTCCTGACTCACGAGTGAAAGGACCATTTAACTTCTTTTTCTTCCTATCTCGCTCAACCGGCTGAACGTTGCCCGCAGATCGTGCACCTTTCCGCCAAATTTATGTGCTCGAGCTTGCACCTTAACGTTTTAATAAGCATCTCGACGCGAATGAGAGACTACTCGCATTATTAACACTTTAATGGCCGCGTGTACGACTGTCTTATTTCTCACGAAGAATTTGCATACCGATATGGAAAGGTTTCTAATGTCAATGTGGAATACACTGAGGAAAAGCTTTGAAAACTGCAACTTTGGACTTTCGAAATTTTAATGACCGAAATGAGAGGCGACGGGTATAAACGGGTTAACTGACTTTATCCATCGACGATGATCGACGAGCCCGCGGACAAAGGCTGAGGAAATTTTTACGTCGAGCACGAAGGAAAGAAAGATGTGATCCTATGGCTCGGTACGTGTCCTACACGCGACCATTCCATTTGTGGGCGGTTCGCTGACATTTCCATGACGCGTTGTTGGCCAATACACGCTGGAAATTACGTAAGGACATTGAAAACTTGCGTTAAGCCGTCTCTCGATGACAGAGACCCGACGAACGGTCCAATAAATTTCTTGTCGCGTTGCGGAGGAAAAAATATGAACGAAAAAAAAAACCACGCGCAATTTTCTCTCGAGGCAATTTCGCGGGACTAAAACTGGAACCGCGAGTTGGAACGGTTTACCACGAGAAAGTTAAAAATTTGATTGCCGTTTCATAAGAAAGGACCAACCGACCGAGCGTATTAATTGTAAGATTAGTCGTCGACGCTTTAACAAGCGGAACGCTCGCTTTCTCTTCGATTTGAACCGCGATTCGGACGAGGTTAAACCGTTCTGCGGTAACGATTCAGCAAGGTTAATTGTTTTGCATTGGTGACAATAGGGTTGGATTGAAATTAAAAGATTTCGCTATCGTCAACTATCAATTTAATCAAGAACTTTCTACATTTACTTATATACTGCATCTGATAATCCTAAAATGGTAATTACTCTCATAATTGCTTTCACTCGGCTTCATACTCGAACGAGCTCTCCCGATTCTCCACAGGATGTCGAAATAAAAACTTGCGGTCAAACTCGAATAAAAGAATTCGTTTGCAACATGCGATAATTGTCACGCCATCGGCTAAAAAGTATGCCACGTAAGTTGTCAATTTTCCGATTCAAAGCGTTAACATCGGTATTCAGGTTTACTGACGTTCTAATCTGTTTTATTTTAATAAGTAGGCGTTGGAATATTAACTCTTTCTACTTCTGTCATTCCATTTCAAATCACTGATTTGTACAATCAGTTTTATAAATAGTTCTTTGAAAATTCTAAAACTTGCAAGTGATCTCTTTAACAAACTTGTGTGAACACAATTGTTTTATTCACAAAAAAAATTAAGTGTAGGAAGAGTTAAGAATGTGCATGTTGTATTTGTTCAACATTTCAACACTTCGAGAGTACCCTGAATCGTCCCTGCTTCAAGTACTATACTTTTATAAGAACACCGCTTTTTCAAGACATTGCTGCTAGATAATCTTGCACTCCAAATTCAGAAATTTGATCATTTAAAAATTTAGAGAAATAAAAATGTTCAGTAAATTTAAAAAATTTCAAAGTGTTCCAAATTGAAAACTCGACACCCTCGAGTGTCCTGCACAATACCCTTGGTTGCAGTAAGATAGATCAGCAGCGACAAAAATCTCGGAAAAAAATAAAAAATAAATCTCCTCTCTCACAGCTTGAACAGGTAATTACTTCTCGACAGTGTTCATCTTCTCCACCGATTAATGAATATCGCTTCCCGCTTCTGAACCATAAAGGACCGATCGAACGCGATCGACTCATGAAAATGCCATACCCCTTCACGATAATTCCAGACCCTTCTCGAGGGTGTAGAGACCCCTCTGGTCAACTCATCGGCTCTAGATCTCTGTCTATCCTCCTCCTCTTCGTCGGTGTCCTCGTCCTCCACTTCGTAGCGTCTTCGTCGACCGCCGTACGCATCCTGCACAGGACGACGTCTACGTCTCCTCTCGATGGTCGTTTCGGGACTCGATCTAATCCTGATGATGGTCGCTCCGTTTCTGGTATCCACGTCTCGTGGACGATCGTCGCCGAAATTATACGCCTCCATTTTCGTGCAGCGTTGTTCCCGCCTCTGAGCGTCCTCCTCGTACATTTCCGGCGAAGGGTCTCGTTCGATCTCCGAGCGACCATCAGGATTCGCGCGGTACTTGCTGTTCTCCCGAAGGTACTTGGTCGCGAAGATGCGATTGCTCTCGTGCCAGCATTTCGAGTTAAAGTCCTCTCGATCCTTCGAGTCGTCTCGTTTGGGCGGCGTAAGAGGTCTGCAATGTCTGCCCGTCCTTTTCTCCATCTCGTGGCTCTTGTTCCTGGAAGACGATCGTTTTTTCGACGGGTCTTTGTAGCTCCTCTCCAGATCGCAATCTCGATCGTTCGCAGGATCCTCCTCCTCGTCCTGATAAGACACCGTGCCGAACTCGACGTATCGGCCGTTCGGCGAGTGCCTTCGGAGGGACACCTTGCTCGACTCGTCGTCGTGATCCTTGTAAGAGATCCCGGCAAACTCCACCGTTTTCTCTTTCAACGAGTTCTTGCGAGCCAACTCGCCTGAACGATCCTTGAAACCATCCTGCTCCTTGCACGGCTGGAATTTGGCCGACTCAGCGTCCTGTTCCTTGAAGGTGATCCTGCTAACTCCGTCAGATTTGAACGAGCGTTTTCTGTCGTCCTCGTCGGTTCGGCTTTTCGAGATCCTGCCATAATCGGAGTCTTTCAAGGAATTCTTTCTTGCAGGTTCCTGGACCTGGTCCTTGAACGAACTCTTCCTGGACACGTGTTCGGGATTTTTGTCGAAAAACTTCTTCTCGTTGTCCGGGCTTTTGAAGGAGTTCTTTCTGTATACGTCGTTTTCTTGTTCTTTAAAGGATGTTTTTCTACCAGACTCTCTGTCTCTGGAGTGACTCTTTTTCAGGTCGGACTTGAAGGAGCTTTTCCTGGTCACCTGTCGATCGTGATCCTTGAACGACTCCTTTCGATCCACCTCCGAGTCCTTTAATGACACTCTTTTAGGCTCCACGTTCGCTCTCTCGTATCGCTGTATTCGCACGTCGAAGTCTTCAGGGTTTCCTTCGTAAGCGTAGCTCCTTCTGGCTCGAGGATGATCCTCCTCCGCATCCTTGGACCGTCTCTGATGGTTCTCGTTGAATTTGTCCGCCCTCCGATCGGTGGACCGACCTCTGTTCTCCTCGTGATCGAACTTCTCCGGTTCTCGAGTCCTGGGTCTGGTCCTTCGATCCTCCTCCCGGTCGTCCTTCTGGATCCTGATTTTGTTACGATCCTCTAGGCCGCTTTTCGATCGATAGTCCTCCCTGTCTGGACTGTGTGCATCGTGATCCATTCTAGCCTTCAATTTGTCCTCCTCGCGACACTTGAATCGCTCGATCATCGCCCTGATCCTTCGATCCGGCGATCTTCCGTCCACCGCTAAACTCTCGATTTCCTTCAACAGCAAATCTCTCTCGTCGTTCCTCTGGGACTCGTCGTTGCAGTCGTTTCTCGATCGAGAATTATCCCAACCGTCCTTCTTCCTCGATCTGTACGATCCAGTCTGATCACGATCGATGGATCCAGTTCTGGCACGATCGTCTCGCGACGCGACTTCGTCCTCGTAACGATCCTGCCCGGCCAAGTCGTTCCTCGAACGGCCGTTCGTTAATCGAGGATCCTCGAGTCTGTCGTTCGGCTTCCTCCTGTGGCTTTCGTCCTGGACGATGTCCTTGATGTCCCAGGCACCGAAGTGTTGCTTGCTCTTTTTGTACAGCAAGTCTGGGTCCTCGTGGTTGCGGGCGTTCCTCTCCTCGTCCCGCTGCATGCCGAAGTGATAACGATTCGAGCCGTTCTTGCAGGACTTCGCACGCTGCTCCTCCTGGTCCTTGTGGTACGAGTCGTTGGTCGACGTGCCGCGAAGACGAGACATTTTGCGTCCGTGCACACTCTCTCACCGTGGTCACTTTTCGGCTCTCGATCGCAGTTTGTCACGCACGCAATCACCCGACGGAAGTCACAGTATCGAAGCTGTCTCGAGCGGACTGGATTCAAGCGACATTGGCCGGTGTCAAGGAACTCGACGACGCGTTTCGACGTTCCAGCTCGAAAACGACCGACAGGACCGACAGAAAGGTGGACGCGCGTCGCGGCTCGATCTCATCGATTCGCGTTCAGAGTGAATCGACGAGAGAGAGGATCTCTGCGAGCGGCTTCTCCTCTCGAGGCTCTTTCGGACAACAGTACTTCGGATATCCCTTTCGGTGGCTCCTTTTCGCGAGACGAAGCCGGCTTCGAGCGGAGCAGACGACCCTGAAAGTCGTCTGTGGACTTTCACGAACGCGAGCACTTTGCCGGTTCGAGTCACCACGAGAGTGTGCACCGGAGGAGAGCGTGTTTCTCCCCTCCCCCTTTTCCTCCTCTTTCTTCGAGCTCCCCCTCCGAGACAACCTCCTTCGTTACACCGCTCTCCTCGCCTCTTTGCACCGCCACCTAACACACCGCCGCCTTCTTCGCTGTCCTCCGGCCTCCTGGTCCTCCCTGAGGTGAGGCGGACCACTCGATTCTCCCGTTAATCCGGCTACTCAGCGTCCTTCTTCTCTTCGGCAAGACCAGACGCGACAACGTCCACGTGAGACCTCGCTCGAGTTCACCGGGATTCTGGGACTACTGGATAAACGGCCTCTTCCATCATCTCGATCCTATCGTTGTACATTTCTGCACGACTTCGACACATGGGAGACTAGAAAAAATTCACATGGGAAACTAGAAAGATTGCTTGAAATGAAATATTCTTGCTTTGGAGAACACTTGGTACCGGTCGTCCACATCGGAAATAACCAAAATGTCTCTGAGATCTCATCTTGTCATCAGCGTATATGATGCATTTCTAAAGATACTTGAGATGTAGGTTCCATGTTTTGACCAGGGTGAAGAGATTACCGCTTAGGAACTGTCTGATCCTTGTATCAAGAATAAAGTCCTTGGTGTCTATTACGGTCTGATCGAATTCCCTTATAGAAAAGATGGAGTAGAATGCTTACCTCTGTTACTTCCATTCTCGCAGAAGCAAGAGATAACCTCTTTTGATCTTCGCGTCCATTGTAGTGCATTTTCCTATACCAAGGATGCGAAGATGCTTTGAAACTCGATATCGTGAAACCACAAACATTTCCTTGTAATTTTGACTCATTGACTTTGCTGCAACAGCATCCATGAACGACGGAACTAAGCACTTCCCTATCACACCTAATTACGCCAAACTCAGAACTTTCAAACCGCTTTTCGCGCCATATTTTCTTACATATAGCATTTTAACCCACAAGATGAGTTTCGGGAAGCCTAGTTTTCCCGATTGGTGCAATCGCTGTAAATGTTTGCTCATGCCGAAAATATGTATGAAGGCCTTTCACGTTAACCAATCGGCGTTTTAGTACCCAGGGTTCATCCTGCGGCATGCGAGTTATACTCTTTTACAAACATCGCTGAAGAAGCTTATATTAACTGCACACGGAAGCAATTAAATGCATTACTCTCTGTTCAACCAAATGTGTAATAAAGTATGGAATAATTATGTCTATAAACGAACGTTGGTTTCTTTTCTCCGTTCGCATCTTTGAAGGGAACATAAGAGCAGTTCCACTGCCACAAGATGACGAGGTAGTTACGTAATTGCAATTCGCCGCAATCGGAAGCAAGAAATTATAGTGAAACGACGCTGGAAACTGTACAATGTAGCCCGTCTCGATTATCCTTTATTGGACGTTCGAGCAGTTCGATTTCTAGAGTCTGTGTAATTATAGTCGTTTCTTCCGAACGATCGACGCTTTGAATCGGATCATTTTCTACGTCTAACCATTGGCGTAAATGGGAGTTGGCAACCCTTAAAAATGGGGACTGTCCTAAACTTCCTGGACCCCGAAGTTCCAAACAGGAGAATTCGCAATTTTCAGAATATTAATTTTTCAGGTCGGAAATTTGCAAATTTGATGTCTGGTAGTTGTTAATGAAGTTAAGTGATCTGGATTAGACAAAAATCCTAGTTACGCCAATGATCGGTTGTTCGTGATGCTTAGCCGTTATTTCGCCTTTCTATCGACTATGTTTTGCAACTTAATGAGGTTTTAGCGGATGTTTAACGACTGGGGATCGATCCTAATTCGATTGGGAAGTGGAGGCTGATAATAGGGTGATAGATGAAAGAAAAGAATGTTCCGAAAAGAAATAAAAACTTATCAAAATCATCGTAAAAAACTCGATTGCGCGTAGGCAGGTTTGAGTCATGTGGTCCTCGGAAATGTGAAGTGGACGATGATGAAGAAAGGGGGAAAAACGTTTGTCTTCCTGGAAATTCCATCCGAGGTGTTGTCGTCACCTGACCGGGTCCAGGAGAATGAACCTACTCGATGATTCACGGTACAAAATAAGGGAACAACGAAAACCTGCTGTTTTACAAGGACGGACAAACGAAGCCCTGTCACGAAAATGAAAACGTTTTGCGGTTCACTTGCGCCGTAAAATCGACGGAAGTAGCAGTTCCTTGTTACTGGTCGATCCTTGTTTAATGAGACAAGATAATTCGAGTTAAACGAGGGTGGTAACGGTCTCGTTACGGTCGAAGACAATGAAACGGAGCTGTATCCTTCACCGATTACTTTATAACGGTTATAATTTACAAGTGGTCGAGATTTATGGTACACCGCTGCCACTTCGATCGTAAATCGATGCGAATGGATGACTTTTGAACGGGTTTTTGGGAACACTTGACTATTCGACATTTTGTGATTCTTTAATTTCATAACTTTTTTGTTCCCACTTTTCAAATTTCAATTTTTCGATTTTTCGATTTTTCGATTTATTAATTTCCCAATTTCCCAATTACCTAATTTCTCAATTTCCCAATTTCCCAATTTCCCAATTTCTCAATTTCCCAATTTCCTAATCACCCAATCATCCAATCCCCCAATTTCCTAATTTCCCAATTTCCCAATTTTCCAGTTCCTTAATTTCTCAATTTCTCAATTTCTCAATTTCTCAATTTCTCAATTTCTCAATTTCTCAATTTCTCAATTTCCCAATTTCCCAATTTCCTAATCACCTAATTACCCAATCACCCAATCATCCAATCACCCAATTTCCTAATTTCCCAATTTCCCAATTTCCCAATTTCCCAATTTCCCAATTTCCCAATCACCCAATCATCCAATTTCCTAATTTCCCAATTTCCCAATTTCCCAATTTCCCAATTTCCTAATCACCTAATCACCTAATCATCCAATCACCCAATTTCCTAATTTCCCAATTGCCCAATTGCCCAATTGCCCAATTTTCCAATTTCCCAATTTTCCAGTTTCTCAATTTCTCAATTTTCCAGTTTCTCAATTTCTCAGTTTCTCAATTTTCCAGTTTCTCAATTTCCCAATTTCTCAATTCTGCAATTCTTCAATTCTTCAATTCTTCAATTTCATCGATTTCATCAATTCTTCAATTCTTCAATTACTCAATCCACTAATTTTCCAAGTTTTTAATTTCCTATCATTCCAAGCTACCTTAACAATTTCCAATTTTCAATTCTACAATTGAATTGAATTTTTCAATTTTCATTATTAGACCCAACCTATTAATTTATCAATTTCCCACAACACTGTCCCAGTAAATACACACTGTCTCAGTCCCTTACTACATCACACCTTAGCTCAACTTATCCTTTCTCATTCTTACAAATTAACTTCCATATACCACACTTTGCAATCCCAAATTTCCAGAAACTCACAAAGGTACAGTATCAATTTTTCAAAAGTCGCAATCATACGATCTTGAAGCATACCTGATCGCCTGCATATCGGTAGACGTTCCATGAGAACGAAGGATATTTAATTATCGCGACGTTCGACCGACTTTTTCAAAGGATCCTCGTAGGAGGAAGCGAGAGTTTCCGTCGACTATCGAAGAGGATGCATTAAAACGACGGCCTTGATTTCACGTTTATGCGTATATACATATACACATATAGCAAAGGAAGATCGTTCGTGAAATCGATCGTGCACAGGCTTTAGCCTACATAAACGATACGTTTCTCTCTTTTCGTTGCATCGTATGATTTCTTATCCTTCTCTCTCTTTCTGGTGCTCTGTTTTCAATGCTGTTCGCACTTTTACCTCGACTTCTCGATGTGAAACGAAATTGTTTGATGATTCAAGGAAATTGACGCCCATTTCTAAGCATTTTACTTTACCGGTGCATTCTGTTTACGTTCTCTACAGGGTGGTTCAAAAAAGACGTACACCATAAAAATTTAAAATAAGAGGTTGTCATAAGAGTTGTATAACACTAATTTTTATACGATTGTATAAATCATAAAGCACAAGTCATGTGAGTCATATAATACTCTTCATTTTTATGCAATCTGCTAAGACAAATAATACAATTAATTTTTATAGAGACATACAAGTCGTGAAGTACAATTTTGCTACTGTTGTATAAGTCACACAGTACTATTAATTTTTATACAGCCACATTCTACAGTACCATCAATTTTGCTATGGCTGTACAAGTTTTATAGTACCATCATTTCTGCTTTAGAAGTACAAGTCTAGTATCATCAAGTTTGATACAGTCACATACTACAGTACCATCAATTTTGCTATGGCTGTACAAGTTTTATAGTACCATCATTTTTGCTATAGAAGTAGAAGTCTAGTATCATCAAGTTTGATACAGTCACATCCTACAGTACCATCAATTTTGCTATGGCTGTACAAGTTTTATAGTACCATCATTTCTGCTTTAGAAGTACAAGTCTAGTATCATCAAGTTTGATACAGTCACATACTACAGTACCATCAATTTTGCTATAACTGTTCAAGTTTTATAGTACCATCATTTTTGCTATAGACATAGAAGTCGTCTAGTATCATCAATTTTGCTATAGACGTACAAGTCGTCTAGTATCATCAAGTTTGATACAGTCACATCCTACAGTACCATCAAGTTTGCTATAGCTGTTCAAGTTTTATAGTACCATCATTTTTGCTATAGACATAGAAGTCGTCTAGTATCATCAATTTTGCTATAGACGTACAAGTCGTCTAGTATCATCAAGTTTGATACAGTCACATCCTACAGTACCATCAAGTTTGCTATAGCTGTTCAAGTTTTATAGTACCATCATTTTTGCTATAGACATAGAAGTCGTCTAGTATCATCAATTTTGCTATAGACGTACAAGTCGTCTAGTATCATCAAGTTTGATACAGTCACATCCTACAGTACCATCAAGTTTGCTATAGCTGTTCAAGTTTTATAGTACCATCATTTTTGCTATAGACATACAAGTCGTCGAGTATAATCAATTTTGCAATAGACGTACAAGTCGTCTAGTATCATCAAGTTTGATACAGTCACATCCTACAGTACCATCAAGTTTGCTATAGCTGTTCAAGTTTTATAGTACCATCATTTTTGCTATAGACATACATGTCGTCTAGTATCATCAATTTTGCTATAGACGTACAAGTCGTCTAGTATCATCAAGTTTGATACAGTCACATCCTACAGTACCATCAAGTTTGCTATAGCTGTTCAAGTTTTATAGTACCATCATTTTTGCTGTAGACATAGAAGTCGTCTAGTATCATCAATTTTGCTATAGACGTACAAGTCGTCTAGTATCATCAAGTTTGATACAGTCACATCCTACAGTACCATCAAGTTTGCTATAGCTGTTCAAGTCGTATTGTACCATCATTTTTGCTATAGACATACAAGTCGTCTAGTATCATCAATTTTGCTATAGACGTACAAGTCGTCTAGTATCATCAAGTTTGATACAGTCACATCCTACAGTACCATCAAGTTTGCTATAGCTGTTCAAGTGGTATTGTACCATCATTTTTGCTATAGACGTACAAGTCTAGTATCATCAAGTTTGATAGTCACATCCCACAGTACCATCAATTTTGCTACAGCTGTACAAGTCTTATAGTACCATCAATTTTGGTATAGACATACAAGTCGTCTAGTATCATCAATTTTGTTATAGATGTACATATCAAATCATAGATGTACATAGATGTATCATAGATGTACATATACAATAATTTTAATACAGCCACACAACTTATACAAAGAAATCAACCAAAGTAACCTAACCTCAAAGTCCCATCTCTCCAGACATCAAGCTAAAAGTGAAAATGGAAAATAAGCAATTACTAAATAAACTTGTAGACTAATTAATGTACCAAAAAAGGTAGAAATACGTTCATAAGTTCGCCACTAGAATTGTTTCGAAAGAACGAACGCGACAAGGAGTTTTTCGTGGAATCTCGAAGCTACAGCCCTGTGTGTGGGCCGCGACAAGGTCCTGTCACAACGCCCCCGCCATCTTCATATACACATACTCGTATACAGAGAGGTCTAACCGTACGGTGAACGGGGCCTTACGCGCCTATCGACCTTTTTGCCCGAAATGGTGAGATCAAGTCGAGGATATCCGTCGAAACGACGCGACGGTTTGCTCTTCGATTATCTGTGTCACGGAGAGAGGCTACCCGATCGACCGGTGAAACAACGATCGAAGAGAACTACCGAGAAAAATCTTGTTGCTCTTCTTTGCCGCGTTTGCGGCCGATGTTTATGAAAGGAAAGCAATACGTGTCGCTCTTCGCGACAACTTATGCAACGTTTTTTTCTTCTTCGACTCGTTGGCGTTCTGGATTTTCCAGGCGCCGATCCGCGCGTAAAATCGCGTTCGAGGCTGTTTCTGCCTTGCGGGGACGCATAAAAATTGTGTTAATCCGGAAATAGATGCGGACTGTGTAACAGATCGACGGGAAAATATCTGGTCGTTCTAGGTTTATGGAAGAAAAATAAGTTTGTGAAGGGAAAAGAGTGAGGGGGGTTTATAGTTTAGGAAGGGAGGAAGATTTGATGAGTTTGGGATGTGGAGAGATGAGGATTTGGGGAATTGGAAATTTGGAGGTGTGAGGATTTGTAGTAGGTGTGGATTTGGGTGTTTAAGAATTTTGGGAATATGGGAATTTCGGGGTGTAGGATTTTGGGGGTTTGGGAATTTGGGGTTATAGGAATTGGAGAGTATAGAGATTTTAGGGAGTTAGGGATTTGGAGGGTTGGGAATTTGGGGATGTGAAAATTTGGGAATGTGGGAATTTGGGGATGTGGGAATTCGGGGATGTGGGAATTTGGAGATGTGGGAATTCGGGGATGTGTGAATTTGGGGATATGGGAATTTGGGGATGTGGGAATTTGGGGATGTGGGAATTTGGGGATGTGGGAATTTGGAGGTGTGAGAATTTGGGGATGTGGGAATTTGGGGATGTGGGAATTTGGAGATGTGGGAATTTGAGGATGTTGGAATTTGGGGATGTGGGAATTTGGGGATGTAGGAATTTGGGGATGTGGGAATTCGGGGATGTGCGAATTCGGGGATGTGGGAATTTAGGGATGTGGGAATTTGGGGATGTGGGAATTTGGGGATGTGAGAATTTGGAGATGTGGGAATTTGAGGATGTAGGAATTTGGGGATGTGGGAATTTGGAGGTGTGAGAATTTGGAGACGTAGGGATTTGGGGATGTGGAAATTTAGAAACGTGGGAATTTGGGAACTTGGAATTTGGGAACGTGGGAATTTGGGGATATGAGAATTTGGGAAATGGGAATTTTAGAGTGTGGGAATTGGGATCTAGAAATTTGAGGCTATAGAAAATTGAGGATATAAATATCTAAAAGTAGTTTTAAAAGTAATTTGGGGATGTAGTGATTTCAGGATTCCATCTGTGTTGCACCCGCGTGTCCATCAAACTATGATCGATCCACATTCCATAAATCACGATGCACCATAAAAGTATAATAATCCGCTGTATACAACCCATCAATTGAAACGTTGAGAACTGATAAAAATGATTTGTATCTGGATCACTCGTTTTGTCCGTTTTATGGCGTAACGGGGTCTAGGCTACCTGAACAGAGCGGCGACTGGTTCACGGCGGATCGGAATTAATGGCTGTGGAATAAAAGCGTAGGACAAGTAAAGAGAGAACACTTAGGTCCGGTCGCGTTTACGTGCATCGGTAAATGCTGTTGCGGGGTCGATTGCAAATTACAGACCGGCCTAGTATTCGCGCATATTCATTAATTATCGAAGGAACGCGCGAACGATGCTGAAATAAAAGAATATAAAAAAAAACATGCGAAACTTGGGATTCCTCACGTGTGTTTAATTAAATACACGCGCCTTATGAATACATGTGTATTCGTATTTTGATGTATGAATACATGTGTACTTGTACTTTGGTTTATAAATACACTGCATTCGTAATTTAATTTATAAATACACGTGTGAATGTACTTCTTATAAATACATGTTTATATAGGTTTCTATTTATAAATACACACATGTGTAGTTCATTTTATGAACACACATGTGTCCATATTTTGATGTATGAATACATATGTACATGTGTTCATATTTTGATGTATGAATACATATGTGCATGTGTTACGATTTATAAATACACATGTACATGTATTTCAATTTATAAATACACGTCTACATATGCTTCTATTTATAAACACATATGTATGTGCACTTCATTTTATGAACACACATGTATTCATAATTTGATGTATGAATACACATGTACATGTATTATGATTTATAAATGCACATGTACATGTATTTCAATTTATAAATACACGTCCACATATACTTTCATTTATAAATACACATATATGTGCACTTCATTTTATGAGCACACATGTGTTCATATTTTGATATATGAATACATATGAGCATGTGTTATAATTTATAAATACATATGTACATGTATTTCAATTTATAAATACACGTCTACATATACTTTTATTTATAAATACACATATATGTGCACTTCATTCTATAAACACCCATGTGTTCATATGAATACATATGTATAAATACATATGTACATGTGTTACAAATTATAAACACACATGTACATACATTTCAATTTATAAATACACACATGTGTGCACTTGAATGTACAAAATACATGTGTATGCATATGTCCATCTGTAAATACATATGTACATATACTTCAACGCATGAATACACATGTGTCTACATATGAGACACTACATATGAGCTACTCCTGACAATAAATCATTAGTCCCTACTCAAAACAACTGCAAAATCACTAGATTTCCTATAATGAACAATATAAAAGACATCAACACAGTTAATTTTCGTTTTCGCACAATCTTTAAGAATCGCTCCATGGAAACTGTGACAACCACATAAGCGAGTATATCGTGGTTCGTGCTTCCGCGAGTAACGGCATCACGAGCAAAAAATCATTGCCCGCTGGTATAGCTAGATTCTAAGCGATCTTCAGCTTCTTTCCACTAACCTGTAACACATTTATCAATCAACGTCTCGTAGGTGAAGCTTTACGGTACAGCGATATGACCTACGAGAGCAAAAAGTTTGCGAATCCTCGTCCATCGATTTTGTAATTTTAGCTGCATCGTATATCCTCCGTAGATTATGATGTACTTTGAATGCCTCTAATGATTTCTTCTTTATTTCTGCTCGTTCCACCTGTCGTTTGCTAAACGTGTTATTTCCTTCATCGAGTTAATATAATTATGGGAACGAGATCGTGCAAAATACTTTCCCATAGTTTTTGCAGTATAGGAATTCGCTTAAGTACAGTGAAGTTGCAAATTTTTAGAATCTAAACTTTTGAATCTAAATGAATGAATCTAAACTATTCTTAAATCCTATAGTTTTAGATATTTTATAGATGAAAAATATCTTCTTATCTTCTTAAAAATGTCTAAATAAAAATTACAAAATTAGACAAGCTTGAAGTCAAAAAGTTTCAAAATTCCTAGTCTCATAATTCCTAAGTCAACAAGTCTCAATATTCTAAAAAAATTTTAAGGACCCTAAATCTCAAAGTTTAGACAATGTTAAGACTGCAAGGTCTTTACATCTGGAAGTTCTAAAACTGCAGAGAACTCTATGTCTTGGAGACCAAAAATTGCAAAGCTACCAACTTCCAAAGTTCTAAGATTGCAAAGACCCTACCTTCCAAAGATCTAAGTTTGCAAAGTTTGGAAACATCCCTAAGTTCCAAGTTTGCAGAGTAACTAAGTCCATAAGTTCCAAGATTGCAGAGTATCTAAATCCCAGTATTCCAAGTTTGCAAAGTTCCTAAATTCCTAAGTTTCTAGTTTGCGAAGCCCCTAAATCAGGAAGACCCAAAATTACAAAATCCCTAAATTCCAATATTCCAAAATTGCAAAATCCCTATATCCCAAAGTCCCAAAATTGCAAAATCCTTAAATTCTAAAGTCCCAAACTTGCAAAATCCCTAAATTCCAATATTCCAAACTTGCAAAGTCTCCAAATCCCAAAGTCCCAAAATTGCAAAATCCCTAAATTCTAAAGTCCCAAACTTTCAAAATCCCTAAATCCCAATATTCCAAACTTGCAAAGTCTCCAAACCCCAAAATCCCAAACTTGCAAAATCCTTAAATTCCAAACTCCCAAAATTCCAAAATTCCAAAATTCCAAAATCCCAATATTCCAAACTTGCAAAGTCTCAAAATCCCAAAATCCCTAAATCTCAATATTCCAAACTTGCAAAGTCTCCAAATCCCAAAGTCCCTAAATCTCAATATTCCAAACTTGCAAAATCTCCAAATCTCAAAATCCCTAAATCTCAATATTCCAAACTTGCAAAGTCTCCAAATCCCAAAGTCCCAAACTTGCAAAATCCCTAAATCCCAAACTCCTAAAATTCCAAAATCCCTAAATCCCAATATTTCAAACTTGCAAAGTCTCCAAACCCCAAAGTCCCTAAATCTCAATATTCCAAACTTGCAAAGTCTCCAAACCCCAAAATCCCTAAATCTCAATATTCCAAACATGCAAAGTCTCCAAATCCCAAAGTCCCAAACTTACAAAATCCCTAAATCTCAATATTCCAAAATCATGAATTCTTTAAACTTAACTAGTATGGGAGTTTCGAAACCACTCGTAATATAGCTACGTGGTACTTAAACAAAGAATCATACGAGTCGATAAGCTCAAGATTCCAACGTGCTCTAGTGAAACGAGAACACAGAACACTGGTTCAAGTGACTCACCGTGGTATTACGAACCGACTCTGAACAATTGTGACATGCACCACTAAATGCTTAACAGCATTACTAGGATTACTCTCAAGTAGATCCCTGAGTACCGTAAACAATCGGAATAATACTTTTCTGAACTGTGCAGTTGACAGGACTTAAGTCAAGAGACAAGATTTAACCATCTTAGACTTCTCAAATTTTTTTAAGATTACAGTTTCAAGTTTAGCTTTGATTGATAGTCGTAATAATTGCGAGATGTTGGGGATGTTTTACTATTTATTGAAGGGACAGGTTTAACTAAATAATAAATATTACTTTGTTTCATTTATTAGTAATGTTTAGACTTTTGCAAGCTTTTATTTTTTTTATCCATAAAGGGACTGTGTATTACTTGGGATTATGTTCAAGAATATAATATTTGGAGCTATATTTGAGGACTTTTATGTTATGTCAGGGTACAATTTTAAAATGCATAATATAAGAGATTGATACAATAAACGAGGAAAGAATGAAATAAAATAAAAGACTGTGTAGGTGTCCATTACGTATTAAAATATACTTGAGAGTGGTCATTGAAATTCTGAAGCAAGATAAATATGAGAATACGATCTTGATGCAATCTTGATATAATCTTGATACAATGTAGAATACAATCTTAATTTCAAAAGTATTTGTACACCTTCGAATTCGTGTATGACATAAATCGTTAACGCGCCTTCATCGACCATTTTCTCTTAATCCAACGGCGACATCGGCCGGTGATTTCGCGACCGTTCCAATGAATATCGACCGTATCTCAGGCCGGTATTACAGAGATCTACATCATAGAGCAATTTTAAAAATAATGGCGCCTCAACTACTACATCAATAAATCATTTACGAAATTCAACATATTTTTATACTATTGCTTTTCTTTTTCTTAGTTATATATTGGTTCAAATATTCTATTTAAGGTTCCTTATGATTGTACAAGTCTTATGGTCGTTTTTAGTGAGGTGTATAAACCTACGCCATTTTCTAAGAAAAAGTGGCATCATACACTCTCTGCTTTATAACACCACGTCACTTATAACGCAAACAAAAGTTCACACATGGCAAACTGTATTTCTATTTTCACACCTCAATTTTCTATACAATTTTAATTATAATCTGCATACAATTTTAATTATAATCAAAGAATGTACAAAAAAATCGTTCATTGTATCTAACATTTTCCTTTAACATTGCACTAAAAATCTTAACATTCACAATTGCCTTGTTACATCAAAAAAGTCAGTCCTGAATAACAACTCTAACTAGGAAATTATACAACGTGTAGTTAATTGTATCAACCTACAATTTTTCTCTCAAAAATCCCAGTCTAAGTTCACGAACCTTACGATTCTATTTAGCTTTCGACAAGGTGGTTAAATGAAAAATTGCCCAAGGTTGATAATCCTTGCTCGCGAGTCTTCGTCTTACGTCACCGCATCCCCCGCGTTAGCCTTGCTCTTTAAAGGAGTCTCTCGAAAGAGAATCCGACCGCCACGAATTATCGAAATTCGATGAAGACCTCAATCCTGTATAATGCGTATATACATACTTCCAATTTGAATTGGTCGCAACCGTAACGTAACGTGCGTGGCCGTTATTGGATGCAGATGCTGGATGCAAGGATACGCCGTTCGCGGAGAACTTGCAGAACAAATACGGGAAACGAGCGTCACGCTGTGGGAGTATCGCTACCTATGTGTATTTCCAGCCGTTTCTGATAAACTATTTTGCTGCGCGAATTGACTCTATTCGTTTAAAATGAATCGGCGACGCCATGAACCATCTTTGGGAAATAAATTCTGGAAAAATTTAGGGAATGAAAGGGGTGTTTGGATGTGACGATAGGTAACTTAGGGACATTTGGAGGATATTTTAATTTCTGAGGATATTTGATATTTCTGAGGATGTTCTGATATTTCTAAGGATGTTCAGAGGTCTTCAAGATGTGACATTAGATGCAAAAATATGGGTAAGCAACCTTAGAAATGTAGGGACGCACTCCCTAACCCACTCTCCAAGGATATTTTTGAGAGCTCTTCATACTAGAAAGATAACCTAATCCAAGAAATATTTTATAGACACCCTGAGAATATTTAAGAGATATATCAAAGATAACTTAGAATAATCCTAGATTTTACAGAGACTCAATACTTTAGATACATCTCAAAGATAACCTACACATCTTAAAAGAACTGTAGAAACCAAGGTGCCATAGAAATAACCTAATAATATTTTAGCAAAATCCTACATAGAGTCTAAACACCTGTCCAACCTACACCTAGCTGTCTAAACGTCTAGAAAAAACAACATACAAAACACAACTTAACTTTCTAAGTTGAAAGTGACTTCTATTGTTATTAAGAAAATGGCTGACGCAGTAATTCTCTGGAGTTAAAGGTCCAATCTCACTGCGTTAACGCGTTAACTTGGCAATCAAAGAGTTCGAGATCGATGAAAGATGCTGTGACACGTCGTCTGGCAGATCGCCATTCGATCTCTTCTCTTTTGTTTTCGTCGTTGACCAACGCCAAAATTTACGACGTGCACAGAAAACTATTGCCACGGTTGAAATGGAATTCTTATCTCGCACGGTTCGAAAAATGGACTCGTTTCTAACACCTACGACGCTTTTTTTCCTCTTTCTTTCTTCGTAGTTTCTACCGGATGGTCTCTGTGGGAATCAGCCGTTCTTGGGAACAACGCCTCCGATTCGATACGAAGAATTCGAGACTCGAAGAAACGGATTATCATGCCGGCTGCGTAGCGTCGAATAATAAAGGTCGCCAGACAGGAATTATTTATGCTTTATATCGGACAGTTAAAATGACGCCACTTCCGGTCCCGTGACATCACTCAATGTCAGCGCTCATTTTCGCCTATTCCTCGCGAAATTAGAGCCCGCCTCGTGAAAGAACTGGTGGGTCTTTTCTGGAGCGAACGAAGACGGTTCGAGTAGCTCAGCTAGGATTAGCCTCGTGTAATTATGAGGTTGCAGTGATGCAGAGATGCAGCGTGTGCAGTTATCGATGTTTGTTTATCGTAAGAGCCTGTACTTCTGTTACCAACCCTCTTGAAATATTAGCAAACTGTACATTTACAGCAAACTGTAAATTTTTGGAGAATTATTATTACTGAATTGTTGTTTAATTATTTTAAGATATGTGGATTTGGAGATCTGAGGATTTTGGGGCATGGAAATTTTGACGTTTAGGATTTCAAGGTTTGGGGATTTGGAGGTATAGAGATTTGGGAGTATAAAGATTTGGAGGTATAGGGAATTGGTGGTATAGGAATTTGGGATGTAGGGATTTGGGGGTATAGGAATTTGGGGATATAAGGATTTGGGGGTATAGGAATTTGCGATGTAGGGATTTGGAGGTGTAGGAATTTGGGATGTATGGATTTGGGGGTATAGGAATTTGGGATGTAGGGATTTGGGGGTATAGGAATTTGGGAAAATAAGGATTTGGGGGTATAGGAATTTGCGATGTAGGGACTTGGAGATGTAGGAATTTGGGATGTATGGATTTGGGACGTATGGGAATTTGGTATATAGGAATTTGGGGATATAGGAATTTGAGCATATTATAGATTTGGAGGTACATGGAAATGGTGATGTAGGTATTTGGCATATGGGGATTTGGGGGTATAAGAATTTGGAGATATTGAAATTTAGGGGTATAGGAATTTGGGGATATAAGGATTTGGAGGTATAGGAATTTGCGATGTAGGAATTTGGGGGTATAGGAATTTGGTATATAGGAATTTGGGGATATAGGAATTTGAGCATATTATAGATTTGGAGGTACATGGAATTGGTCATGTAGGTACTTGGCATAAGGGGATTTGGGGGTACAAGAATTTGGAGATATTGGAATTTAGAGGTATAGGAATTTGAGGGTATAGAAATTAGGTGGTATAGAGATTGAAAAATATAGAGATTTGGGAATATAGGAATTTAGGGCTATAGGAGTTTGGGAGTACAGGAATTTGGATGTATAGGGATTTGAGGGTGTAAGGATATCAAGGTTTTAGAGATTTCAAGGTACATAGATTTGGAGGTATAGGACATTGATGGTATAAGGATTTGGGAATATTAGAATGTCGTGGTATAACGCTTTGGGGCCACATAAGAATTTGAGAATGTAGAAACTTGAGACTCCTCAATTGTTACTTAAATTTGTAAATTAACATTACTTAATTTCCTCTGTATTAATTTTACATAGATTAGTACATAAATTATTATGACACGAATTACATAAGTTATTTTTACATAGATTATAACATAAATTATTCTTGCATAGCTTATAACCTAAATTATTTTTGCATAGCTTATAACATAAATTATTTTCGCAAAGCTTATAACATAAATTATTTTTACGTAGCTAATAACATAAATTATTTTTACGTAGCTAATAACATAAATTATTTTGTCATATCTTATAACATAAATTACTACGTAAATTAACATCGATATCATGGTACATCGCTACCAAGTCAAGGGATAAAACATCCCCACTGTGAATTTCCCCATCTGAAATCAACGCTCAATCGTTTATTGTTCCGCAACGTAATTTCACCGAAGGGACAAGAATGTTAATGGCACGATTTATTCAGTGCAGATACGAAAAACGAGCGCACAATCGAGTGGGTTAAACCGGCAATCGACACAGTTCCTTTACGTCATCCCTCAGGCTCGAGGGCTTTCCCTTTCTTGCACGGCTTTCGACGCGCAATCGGTCGTGATTCATCGAATCGTTAACACGAGCCAGCTCGTGGATTCGTTAATACAAAGCGCTCCAAAGTATTTTGATTAGCATTTCTTTATTACATTATTCATATAGGAGACTGCTGAACGACCTACGACGTACGGCTGCGAAAAAACAACCATCAAACACGAGATATTTTGGTTAAATCGATTATTACAATATACGTGACTTCCAATTTCGATTGTTTGATTGTGGATGAATTTTATTTTATATCTTAAAGGTGATTTTTATTAAATAACTTGAAGGTGAATTTTATTTAATGTCTTGAGGGTGAATTTTATTTAATATCTTGAGGGAGAATTTTATTTAATAACTTGTGGGAAAATTTTATTTACCATATTGAGGACAAATTTTACTTAATATGTTGGGGACAAATTTTATTTAATATCTTGAGGACAAATTTTATTTAATAACTTGACGAATTGTACTTAATATCTTAAGGGTCTGTTTTATTAAATAACTTGAGGACAAATTTTATTTAATATCTTGAGGATAAATTTTATTTAATAACTTGACAAATTGTACTTAATATCTTAAGGGTCTGTTTTATTAAATAACTTGAGGACAAATTTTATTTAATAACTTGACAAATTGTACTTAATATCTTAAGGGTCTGTTGTATTAAATAACTTGAGGACAAATTTTATTTAATATCTTGAAGGCAATGGTACATTTCTTTTTTTTTAATAATTGTATACTTAACATAATGATCACTGAGGTATCACATGTACATATATGTATACACACTTTATCATGTAATTTAATAAATAAGACAAATACAGCTGAAGTTGATATTATATCAGTTATTGCAAAATTGCAGATCATCATCAATATCGATATTATCTGATATCCAATATTTTTGCTATTGTTTTTATATTTGATATAGATACTCGAAATATATATACTTTGTATTGAGGCAAGCATACACATTGCAGCTTATATACGTTACTCTGAAACAAGTACACATTGAAGTTGGTATACTTTTTATTCAGACAAATATACACATTAAAGTCTGTGTACTTTTTACTGAAACAAGTGTATACACATTGAAGCTAGTGCACTTTTTATTCAGACAAATATAAACATTGAAGCTACCATACTTTATATCAAGACAAATATACACATTGAAGTCCGTATACGTTTTATCAAAACAAGTTCAAAGCCTTCAAAGTCTTCACACATTTTATAAAGACAAGTACATTAAAGTATTTATGTACGTACATTTTACATTTGTCTTCAATACTGTGTACATTTAAGAACCGACAAATATTGCGGTAGGTGCATAATTTCAGAGGACTAATATAAAAGTTAACGCATAGATGAAAAAAGCAGGAGTTCCACGGGACACCATAGAACCTATGGCCCTCCGACACTGACATTCCCGAACGATTGTGTCACGCGTGCTTATAGGCTACGAATGCATTTTCGAGCAAGCTGCGTTCCCGCTCCAGCTCCCGGGTCACTGTCACCTGCGTTCGCTCTCACGTGTCCGACACGCTACTCCAGATATCTCCGCTCGTATATAAAGCACGTACGCGTATTTTTGTTACTTCGATGGAACGGGAGCAACTATTGCGCGAAGAATGCCGTTCGCGTGGGATTCTTTCGATTCGATCGAACTCCTTTAACTCGGGAAAGCTGGCGTTTCCGCGTTTTCCAACACTGTCGATCTGAATTGTGTACTCGGATGTGCTTTGGGTAAAAATAAATGCGGGGAAAAAGGTTTTTTGGTGCGAGTTGGATTTTCGGGAATTAAAACATTATGTGTCACACATGTGAAAGGCACTTATTCGAAAGGCACTATATTGGATTGTCATGCAGAGAGATGGTCACACATGTGACGTATATTATATGAAAGCCACTATAGTGGATTGTCATGCAGAGAGATGGTCACACATGTGACGTATATTATATGAGAGCCACTATAGTGGATTGTCATGCAGAAAGATGGTCACACATGTGACGTATATTATATGAAAGCCACTATAGTGGATTGTCGTGCAGAGAGATGGTCACACATGTGACGTATATTATATGAAAGCCACTATAGTGGATTGTCGTGCAGAGAGATGGTCACACATGTGATATATATTATATGAAAACCACTATAGTGGATTGTCATGCAGAAAGATGGTCACACATGTGACGTATATTATATGAAAACCACTATAGTGGATTGTCGTGCAGAGAGATGGTCACACATGTGACGTATATTATATGAAAACCACTATAGTGGATTGTCGTGCAGAGAGATGGTCACACATGTGACGTATATTATACGAAAGCCACTCTAGTGGATTGTCGTGCAGAGAGATGGTCGCAGAAGCCACTATAGTGGACCGTGGTAGACAATATGGCTACCATATCGCCACTATATGACGATGGTCGCTGTGAAACATTGGTTAATGAATTATGATATTGTCTTCAACGTCGGTACAATTAAAAGACAGTTTTGCAATAGTCATTTCTGTCTCGAAACATTGGGTAACAACGTCTTGATGATACTGTCGTATACTGTCTTGATATTATCGTTAAGATTGTTACAAGCTACCTTTGCATTATTCATTTTCGTTACAAAATATTGAACACAAATTATGTCACTGCTGTAACATTATCGTTATTGTCACTACAATTTATGCAACCATAAAAACTTCTTATGCAACCATTTTTTAGGGACTGAACCTTGAACGTTCAATTTACTCAGCATACCACTTCTTTATTCACCATGATATGATTCTCAAGAGTTTTACAAAATTGTTTCAACAAAGTATTTTCGTGGAACCGTTATGTGTACTAATCACGTGAAATCACGCTAAGGAGCTGGTAATCCATTAGCCGCGTCTAGTTACTTAATGGAAAGTCGTTTGGATTATATACCAAAGTGCTCGAACGATTCCTTTCCATTTCTTCTTAGTCGACGACACGTGGCTGTTCGATATCGTTGCACAACAGTGTCCCGTTTCCTAGGTTCTACGAAACAAATAATCAGCCTTGCAAGGGAAGATTCCCCCGTTTTCTGCTTGATAGATTCATGGATGGCTTTACTAACCCCATGGCTATTCTAGGGAAAAAAATACTGAGGTTCCTTCCGAGTATTGGATAGTTTTTTTTATTGAGGAAGGTACACTTTTGCAAGCTTTCATGTTCCAAGTTCTAAGTGTAACAACATTGAAGAAAATATAAAGACAATATCATAATTTGTTAGCCACTGTTTTACAGCAGAAATGAATGACACAAGGTACCTACAAATCAGAACAACATTAACGACAATACAAAGGCAGTCTCATAACTTTCAACCCCATGTTTGAAAGCAGAAATGAATAACGCAATACTGTCTTCTAAGTGTAACAACATTGAAGACAATATGAAGACTATATCATAATTCATTAACCAATGTTTTACAGCAGAAATGAATAACACAAGGTACCTACAAATCATAACAACACTAATGACAATATAAAGACAGTATCATAATTTTCAACCCCATGTTTGGAAGCAGGAACGAATAACGCAATACTGTCTTCTAATTGTAGCAACGTTGAAGACAATATGAAGACTATATCACAATTCATTAACCAATATTTTACAGCAGAAATGAATAACACAAGGTACCTACAAATCATAATAACACTAATGACAATATAAAGACAGTCTCATAACTTTCAACCCCACGTTTGCAAGCAGAAATGAATAAGACAGAAGTACCTTGAAATTGTAACAGTATCATTTGAAATTGTAACACTATCAGAACAGTATTATAATTAATAATTCAATATTTGACCAAAAATAAATATCACAAAGGTACCCTATTATAAACATTACTACCTTCCGATAGAAAAAAGTGCATCATGTATACCAAACAGGGACAAGGAAGAGCGTTATTAAATTACATTAAGGTCGGGTGCACAGGATTGACCGTGGTTCCTGGCTGTGTCAGGGTCGTATCACTTGATCTAATAAGGGTTAATTGCCCCTCCGGTTCAACGATGTTAGTACGCCATTGTATAATTTATGAACGACCACGTTACATTCTGTTTCCGAGTTACACACACGCGAGCTCCTCCTAAATAATCGGCGACGGTAACACGTTGTTGGCTGTATCTTCAAAGTTAATCCTCCCGGCTCGTTGTTTCCGTCACAGTAAATCTGCTCTCGAGGATTTACGTCCGTTGCTCGGGCTTCTCTCTTTTACGCACGGCGCTTATGAAACTGTTAGCGAAAACTTGGCTCGCTAATTGACGTTACCGTAAATAAACCATACCTGCGTCAAAATCAGCCGACTCTTATTAGATTTTTGCGGATTCACCCTTTCGCTACAGGGGAATTTGATGCAAATCTGGGTAGGCAGAGATGAAATGCAAGCAGGAGGGAACTCGATGGTATTTTAGGAATGTTGGGAGTTTTGGGATTTGGCGATTTTGGGATTTCGAGATTTCAGGATTTGAGGATTTTGGGATAGGGGAATTTTGGAATATGGTAATTATGGGATTTGGAGGTTTGGAGATTTGGGGATTTGGGAATTTGGGGAGTTGGAGATTTGGGGATTTGAGGATTTAGGGATTTGTGGATTTGGGAATTTTGGAAAGTTTGGAAAGTTTGGAAGTCTCGGGAATTTTGGGATTTGGGAATTTTGGAATTTTAGAATTTAGAGATTTGGGGATTTGAGGATTTGGGAATTTTGGGATTTGGAGATTTGGGGATTTGGGAATTTGGGCATTTGGGGATTTGGGGATTTCAGGATTTGGGAATTTTGGGATTTCGAGATTTGGAGATTTGGGGATTTGGGAATTTGGGAATTTGGGAATTTGGGAATTTGGGGATTTGTGGATTTGGGAATTTTGGAAAGTTTGGAAAGTTTGGAAGTCTCGGGAATTTTGGAATTTTGGAATTTTAGAATTTAGGGATTTGGAGATTTGGGAATTTGGGAATTTGGGAATTTGGGGATTTGAGGATTTAGGGATTTAGGGACTTAGGGATTTAGGGATTTGAGGATTTGGACGATTTGGGGATTTGGGGAATTTGGGGAATTTGGGAAATTTTGAGAATTTTGGGAATTTTGGGAATTTTTAGAATTTTTAGAATTTTTAGAATTTTTAGAATTGTTAGAATTGTTAGAATTTTTAGAATTTTTAGAATTTTTAGAATTTTTAGAATTTTTAGAAGTTTTAGAATTTTTAGAATTTTTAGAATGTTTAGAATTTTTAGAATTGTTAGAATTTTTAGAATTTTTAGAATTTTGTGAATTTTGGAAGTTTTGTGAATTTTGGAAGTTTTAATAATTTTAGAAGATCTAAATAAAGATTTCTAGAACCATAAAATCAGAATTTAAAGACATAAAGTTTTTTCAGCAGCCATGAAAAGGTTAAGCCGACCAGTTCAGAATGCAAGTGAGAGAAAAAAATTGGCGAATGATAGATAAAAATTGCTTCACCAAGAAGAAACAATGAACGTGTGGGTCGACGCTTATCGAGTTGTCACACCTTGGACGAAAGCAATGACCCCAAATTTATCTGCTTTCCTTAGTAAA
Organism: Megachile rotundata; assembly: GCF_050947335.1. NCBI lineage: Eukaryota > Metazoa > Arthropoda > Insecta > Hymenoptera > Megachilidae > Megachile > Megachile rotundata. The sequence continues at coordinate 15,204,190 of NC_134984.1, forward strand.
TGAAACGTGCAGAATTATAGTGGTTGTTCCCGAGGGAAATTCGTGTCAATTACCAAAAAAGGGACGAGTAACGAGTAGAATTTGATCCAAAATCAGCAAAGAATTTGGTGAACTTTAACATCTGTTAACATCAGCACAGCTGCTCGAAGAGCAAGTTGAACGTTAAAATTGAATTACAGTATCGGTTTCGATCTAGCAAAGGATAGAGCGGCGTGTAAAATCCGAGAGCTATCCTTGATGAATGGACACGTTGTCGTGGAAACATTATTCGAAACGATAGGAACGGCACGCGAAACGATCTTGGATGAAAAGCCTCTTCTGTTCCTTTTTGCCTAGCTGGCTCTGTTTCTTTCAGACTCCCACGTATTCATTTCGAACAGGCAAAGACATGCAAAGACCCGTTGTTCTCCTCTGTCCCGATGCAACCGCTCGAGGATCGCCAAAAAAGGGACAGCCGGTGGCAGTTGGACGTAAAATCAGGCCGAATGGCCGTTAGCTACGGCACCTGTTTCAATCCGGTCACGAAGCATCTCGCAGAAAAGAGTCTCAAAGTGTATTGTTCCACGCGTTACAATCACGACCCCGATTTCTCTATTATCCTGGCTAAATATCGGTGTCCTCGAAGGATTCTCGTTGGCACACGGAATCCTTGCGTCCTCGACACGCGTTCAACCTTGATCGGAAACCGTATCGGAGGACCGGATACCATTATCCTGAACTTGGCCCTGAGATATCGCTCGTTATGGTTGTGTAACGTCTTAAATTAGTTACTGCCAGAGTTCCAGATGTCGGCTCATGGAAAGGGACGTAAGTACATGTGCGTGGCTTGCCGATATTCGTGGTGATGTAATGCGTGGAGGTTGAGGTGGACGAAATGCTGATGAGTAATAGTAGGCTTGTTTTAAATAACGTGTATACTGTTTTTAAGTTCCTTCCTATATTCTCAGATTTAGAGATTCACTTTCTGGGTTGTCTATAAGTTCTTATATTCGCGTATCTTTAGCTTTCAAAATTCCTAGATCACTAAATTCTTAGATTCCCAGATTTGAACTTTTCTATGTCCCTAAATTTCAAATTTTTGTAACACCTATATTTCCAAATTCGTAGATTCCTAAATTTTTTAAATTCTAAGTCCCTAGGTTTTCAGATTTCTACATTTCCAAATCCAAAAATCCCCAAATCTCTGAATTTCCTAATTTTTATGCCACTAAATCGCTAGATTCGCAGTTCCCTACATTCTCAAATCCCAAAATCTCCAAATTACTCCAAACTCTAAAAATTCCCAAAACTCCCAAATCTACATCCGATTCACCGTTCACCAAAACCTCGAATTACGTAACCTTTCACAATTCCGTATCCTCAATTAACGCGATACCAATTAACCGTGCAGATCAAAGAACCGGTACGAATCATATTTCGAATGCAATCGCTTCATAACGTTTAAAGGCAAACACACGAGAACTTGAACGCAGTGTAATTTCTCTCGTTAAATCTCCGGTCAAATACGGCAGCGTTGCCGGAAATTGAGCTGAGATAAAAGAATATTCCGATGAAATCGTAACGACCTTGCCAGAGCATGGTTCATTGTACGATATCGTGCAGGATGTTTCATATTTTTTTTCCTCTTTGACTCGGGCGATCGATACACCCGCACGTTTAGTCAAACGCAAGCAATTTCCCGCACAAACGATTCCGAACGAAATCCTTCGAGCAAACGCAACGATTACTCGTCCATCCGCTTGCTTCGTGTTCTCTACAACGATCCTTCAAACAGATTAAAAAGCTATACGGCCTTTTCGAGAATGTTCGAGCGAAACAAGACGCGATAGCGAAAGAAACCCTAGTTTTACGGATAGGTGAATGTCGGTATCGCTTTTTACTTGAATCAAATTGACTTTGAAATGTTGGTATACTTGTGTTGTTTGGTTTAATGTGCAGTTTGAAATAGTTAAGTGTAGATACATGTGTGATAAATGCAGAGTAGTTTGAAGTCCTAGTTTGATGACATAAAGCATCACAAAATGGCGGTGATACTTCACTTTGAAGTTTAAATTGAAATTGACTATGTAAACTATGTAAACTACATCTACATATGTATGATAAACATAATGCAGAGTAGTGATAATTAATAATAAGAAAATAGCAACTTTTCTTTAGCAAACTTCAGCTACAAAGTTCGAAGAGTTAGAAGTCCTAGTTTGATGTCATAAAGCATCCTAAAATGGCGCTGATACATTACTTTGAAGCTTAAATTGAAAATGACTATATAAACTATGTAAACTACATCTATACATATATATAATAAACATAATGCAGTCATCATAATTAATAATAAGAAAATAACAACTTTTCTTTAGCAAACTTCAGCTACAAAGTTCGAAGAGTTAGAAGTCCTAGTTTGATGTCATAAAGCATCCTAAAATGGCGCTGATACATTACTTTGAAGCTTAAATTGAAAATGACTATATAAACTATGTAAACTACATCTATACATATATATAATAAACATAATGCAGTCATCATAATTAATAATAAGAAAATAACAACTTTTCTTTAGCAAACTTCAGCTACAAAGTTCGAAGAGTTAGAAGTCCTAGTTTGATGTCATAAAGCATCCTAAAATGGCGCTGATACATTACTTTGAAGCTTAAATTGAAAATGACTATATAAACTATGTAAACTACATCTATACATATATATAATAAACATAATGCAGTCATCATAATTAATAATAAGAAAATAACAACTTTTCTTTAGCAAACTTCAGCTAAAAAGCTTCAAAAAGTTAGAAGTCCCAGTTTGCTGACATAAAAGCGCCACAAAATGGCGTCGATGCCTCAATTCGAAGTTCAAATTAAAAATAACTATGTAAACTACATCTATGTAATAATCATAATGCAAACCAGTAATAATTAATAATAAAAAAATTTTTCTTCTAGCTTCAACTAAAAAGTTTTAGCCAACAGCAAAAAATTCGAAGTGTCAGAAACCTGTTCCAAACAAAATGGCGCTGATCCTCCGAAGCTTAAATTGAAAATGACTAAACGTTCCATAAATGTCTCTATCAATTAATCTATATCTTGTTCATAAACAAGTACTAAAAACAGTGAACATAAAAGAATTTCTCAGTCGTAAGAAAGCCGATTCCCTCGGGAGGAAGGAAAAATCTACGCCAACCTTTCGAGGACGAAGGGGATGAAAAAAGATCGAAGGGTGCAGCCTAGATAAGGCTTGAAAAGGGCGTGGTTGATTATACTTAGCTATACACATCGCGAACAATGTGTTCACCTTTTCCGTGATAGGGTTGACACCCTATCTCAAAACTTTCGATCCAATTAATCGCAGCCTGAAAGCTGATGCCTTATTGGAAAACGTTTAGACTCACATTCTTGCTGGTCCATCAAGTCAAAATTCAAGAAGAAATTTGTTAATTTTTGTCCTCCCACTTTCATAGAACTGACCGGTAATTTCAGTTTAATCTGAGAAACTAACACCATCATAAATGCAACACCGTCATAAAACTGAGACATTTCATTTTTTCCTTGAAAAATGTGTTCACGAATGATTTACCTTGCAGTGAACACGCAGGTTGATTAATTCGTGATTAACTCGTGCAAGATAAGTAAACAACTGGATAATCTAGCGAGTACATGATCGATCACGAGTTGCCTGATCGATGTGTATAATAATATCGATAACTTCACGCGTGCTTATCAGATACCCGGTTTAATCACGACAACGAGTGCGTGTTTTTATTCGATATTTCAATAAACCGTACCGGAGAACCTTGGAAGATTTAATCGTACGTGAGTCATTTTTAGAGTCAGTAATTATCGTGCGTATTTTAATTCCGACTCGCGTGCAAACTATCTTCTCTCAGTCTCCCGGGATCCCGAATGAATTGGATGACTGGCGATTGTTCGATTCATTTATAATTTCATGCTTCGACGAGCTGTTCTCTACGATTCAAAGCTTGCCAAGAACTTTCCTCCGATACGCAATTTTTTTCCGCAATATCGCCACGCTTCACGGTCGCCGTGATTTCGGAGGAATCAAAATCGTGTCACGCTATTGTTGTTTCGTCCTCTGTCGCAATTATCTGTCAGAAAACGTTTCCTTCGAGGAAACATGTACTTTCTTAAATACGTGTGTTTGTCCAGATTTATGCTAAATATTGGCCCGTTCCGGGAAAAGGAATATTTTGTAAGTGTGTGTAACTTTTGTTGTTTTAAAAGCGATTTCTGCAATGGTTGGTCGAAAGTTGTAGGAACGTTGTTTTATAAAATATTGCATGAATACAGAAGTTCATATTTAAGCATACATCCAGTATGAATAAACTTAATGAACATAAATAATGATGTATGTAAAGACATTAAAATACATGAAGTATAAAAATGTATAAATGTAAAGATACATTAAGATGAAAGGATACATGAGAAATATATACAAATGTAACCACACATCAAGTATAAAAATAAGTAACTTTATGGATGCATCAAGTATAAAAATATATAAATGTAGGGATACATGAAGATGGAAGGATGCATCAGAAAAAATGTATAAATGTAAAGATACATTAAGATGAAAGGATACATGAGAAATATATATAAATGTAACCACACATCAAGTATAAAAATAAGTAACTTTATAGATGCATCAAGTATAAAAATATATAAATGTAAGGATACGTGAAGATGGAAGGATGCATCAGAAAAAATGTATAAATGTAAAGACACGTCAAGATGTAATACATCAGAAAAATATATAGATCAAGTATAAAAATGTGCAACTTTATGGATGCATGAAGTATAAAAATATACATATAACTTCAAGGAAAGATTCAGTATAAAAATATATAAATTTCAGAATGCATGAAATATAAAAATATATAACTTTATGGATGCATGAAGTATAAAAATATATAACTTCAAGGAAAGATTCAGTATAAAAATATATAACTTTATGAATGCATGAAGTATAAAAATATGTAACTTCAAAGATACATTCAGCATAAAAATATATAAATTCAAGAACACGTCAAGTATAAAAATATATAAATTTCAGAATACATCAAGTACAAAAATAAATAAATTTGCGAATACACCAAGTATAAAAATAAGTAAACACAAGAACGCACCAAATACAAAACTAAATAAAAAATATACAAAAATATAAAAATACGATGATTCGTATCCACAAAAAATTCAAGTAAAATCGTATCTAGCGTTTAATCCCTCGTTTCCGACATAAATATTCGAAAGAATTAAACGACCACTCCTGAAAGCCGCCAGTCATCCATCTTGTTCTTCGGTAAACGCGTCTCGTGGGATTAGCGGCGTCCCGTTTGCGAAGCCGCTACGCTTTGACGTCGATGCGAGCGTAGTTGGCCGCGTTACATTATGATTCCTCTTGGAACATTAGGCAAGCATCCCACGGGAGTCACGCGATTCCCGAGTGAATTTCATCGCGAGTCACGGAGCGGACACGCGAGCCAAGGAAACGAGCCTTCCTCTATACTTTCTCGCGTTTCTCTTTAAAACCGCTTTTCCGCTGGCAACCGAAGGTTTGTGGAAGCGTTTCGTCCTAGTCGCGAGAACGTTTAAGGAAAATTAACAGGCGAAACCGTTTAAGTCGCGAGAAACAAGGAGCCGTTTCATCGACAACAAAAAGACCGAGGCTGCTTTGTTAACGGCAATTACCTCGCCCGGACGATCGTCAGTCACCGTTAATTGAAATCTCTCCGATGAACGGGTACACGTGTAACCGCCTACGGAAGTCCTACGTTGATTTCGCGTCTTCTGTCTGGGTTTCTAATAAATCAACGATTTCTAAATTGACCGAGGGAAATTTTTATTTTAAAGTTGTACAGGGTTTTCGGTAAACTGATATTTTTTGAAGAATTTAACGTGCGATACGCGATATCGCGGATTGGATCTACTCTTTAGCATATGTGCGAATAACATGTTGACTACTACATCACCCACGTGTAGATGACTCAAATTTTCATGTTTGTTCGAATATGAAAATTTGTTCTTACTTGGAAATTTGTTATATACGAATTTATTCGTTTTCTTAGTTACAAATAAATGTATTGATTGTTTGAAACTGTGGATAATAAATATGACAGTATTGTGAACGTATTTGGTAAAATTTGTTGAAACCAAAATGACTATCTAATAAAAATTTTTAACTACTTCACTGTAGCAGTCAATGTGACAATCTGAGACTCGATTTTTCATAAAAATTATTTAACTCGCCCAGATAAATATTCCTATACAATATCCCTATACAGTATGCTATTTCCTATAAATAAAAATATTTCTCATAAATTTCTAAAATTATCAAATTTATCATGAAATGGAAACCTTGCTAATGTAATGATATTTAAAAAATCACTTTTCCAATAAAGCACTTTTCCAAGTTGAGAATCGTTTTTAATTTAATTGCAGCGTATTAAGGTTACGTCAAACATAGTCGAGGCAATATAACATTCTTTTGTATATCAAAGATGAAGACATAAATCTTCGTTCGAAGAAAAAAGCGAGGCAACTCACTCGGATAATTAAACTTGATGTTGATCATTAATTGAGAGGCGATGCTATCGGGTTTCTGCATCTCCATAATATACTGATTAGTAATAGGTATTTGACGTCTTCTGTTGCAAGTTTCCGAGCAACGCAACTACTTTAACATTAATAAATACAAATTTGGGATATTGAAAATTTTATATTGAAAATTTCTTCTGAAATTTTTGTTTAATTATTGGTATATTGTTTGGATATTTTCAGAAGGGTTATTTTATGTCTTTAAATTCCTAGGTTCACAAATTTCTGGATTGTCATATTTCTAGATCTCCAAATTCCTAGATTCCTTAATTCCTAGACCTTCAAATTTTTAGATACGCAAATTACTGAATTGCAGAATGTCTATGCAATCGAATTCTTATGGTAACAAATTACTACGACTCAAAATTCCTAAATACTCAAATCCCTAGATGATCAAATTCCTAACTTCTCAAATCCCTAAATCCACAAATTTTTAGCTCTCCAAATCTCTAGATCCCTAAATTCCTCTAGATCACCAAATCCTAGCTTTCAAAATTCCTAAACTCCCAAATCCCCAGATCCCCAAATTCCTAGACTCTTCAAACCCCAAATTTCTAAACTTCCAAATCCCTAGATCCCAAGAATCCCCAGATCCCAAGAATCCCCAGATCCCAAGAATCCCCAGATCCCAAGAATCCCCAGATCCCAAGAATCCCCAGATCCCAAGAATCCCCAGATCCCAAGAATCCCCAGATCCCAAGAATCCCCAGATCCCAAGAATCCCCAGATCCCAAGAATCCCCAGATCCCAAGAATCCCCAGATCCCAAGAATCCCCAGATCCCAAGAATCCCCAGATCCCAAGAATCCCCAGATCCCAAGAATCCCTAGATCCCCATATCCCTAGATCCCCATATCCCTAGATCCCCATATCCCTAGATCCCCATATCCCTAGATCCCCATATCCCTAGATCCCCATATCCCTAGATCCCCATATCCCTAGATCCCCATATCCCTAGATCCCCATATCCCTAGATCCCCATATCCCTAGATCCCCATATCCCTAGATCCCCATATCCCTAGATCCCCATATCCCTAGATCCCCATATCCCTAGATCCCCATATCCCTAGATCCCCATATCCCTAGATCTCAACATTCCTACATACCAAAATATTCCAAATCCCAACATATCCTTAGATCCCAAAATATCCCTAGATCCCTAGATACCTAGGGCTCCAGATCCCTAAATTTTCAGATTTCTAGATCCCACCTCTTGACACCAACCGTAAAATCCCTAAAAATATTGCCTTCTATAGTTTTTCTATGGAAGCCATCAATGGCTATACATATTCGACGCAAATCGAACGCCGAATCGCTAATGGTGTCGTTCGATCGACTAGATCGTTCCGATCGCGACGATTCTCTGGTCTTAACTCGGTAACCATGTTCGTCGTACGAGAACTCGTTTAACCGTAAATGAAAACACGACACGAGCAACATTGGCACGATTCTCTGCGTACTCCGACACGCGTAAACGTTCGTCTTCCTTCTCTCTCTGTTCGTCCGCTTTATAAGCCGTTTCGAAATTGAATCGGATTTACGTCGATACGTTCAATCGGAACTCGCGTCCAAAAATGGTAGCCTCGTAAATCGCGAAACTATGTTTGGTACTCCTCCGAGTAGCTTGTCCGTTCGCCTTACGTCGATCGCAAAAGTGAAAATTCCTCGCGATGCGTAATTTCGTGTTGTTTTCCTCGTTCGAATTTTTTTTAATCCGACACCAAATGGAAATCCCTCCGAGACGTGTTTCTTAACGATTTTAACGACATTCACTGACTCATCAGCGATCCGTCTTTCGTGCAATTAACATTCGGTGTTAATGTAGTCTTTACGTGATCATATTACCGCAACTATTATGGAAACGCGACGAAGTACGTTCCTTCGGGTTACGACAATTCATTTATTTCTTGGATTAACCTTCGCTCGAATTATGTCTGAATACCACCCGGTTTGGCTACTAGTCATTTCTAACAGCATAATTGATCTGAAACCGTTCGCGTATAATCGTTCCCACAGGTGCGAACAGTGATTAGGACGAAACTGCGCTCGAGCAATTAACGCATTCTTCAGATATCGCTCGATAATTATCTACTTAATTACAGACTCGAATCAACGCATATTGCTTGCCGCGTATACACAAGTGTTTCATTTAATCCATTAATCACTTCGAGTGTATTCAAACTTGCTCTAATTCAACACTTGCAAGTACTTGCGTACTTTGCGTCGAATTAGATTTGGAAGCTGTAGGATTCTGAGTTAGCCCCTGCGCTAGATTTAGGTTACTCTACTATCAAATTGATTCATTGATCCGATCAGCAGCTACTTAAGTTCCCATTTGGGTTCTCGAGTGGATTTTGGTTAACCTTGTTAGGATTGGTTCGTCTTATTGGTTGGATCCTCTTCAAAATATACCTGCGTCTCATCGATTCAATACAGTGCTTCTCTAATCAGCTACTGCAAAATATCCACAAACTTGATCATGTTAGGGTCCTTTGCTCTACCATGTTGATCACATTCTCTTGAATGTTATAAAGGTTTCAGATAAATAGATTGGTTGCATATGTATATTATCATTTATTTACTACTTGTGACCAAAGAAAAATTTGTCCATTACTCCACCCTGTTGCAATACATTTTATTGAGAACCCCTATCTTGATATATTTTATTAATTAAGGAGTCAGTGGGTTCAAAAGAACTTGAAGAGCAAAGTCAGAGGTAACTGATTATTACTGCAATTTTGAGACAAATGAGGAGAGTTGAAGTGTTAAATATATTTTACATTTGAATCCTTCGTTATGCAAATGATAATTAATTTTAAACTCCAACTTCAGTCTTGATGTAAATACAATTAAGGTTTAAGTATAATGTGCGTCGCGTGACACAATAAGTCAAAATGTCCGAAGCAAACAAAATGGCGAACAACTCGATTATTCCAATTTCACCAATAAGCTCATACAAAGAAAAAGCATAGCAAACCAAAAAAAGTGGTACGTATCCTACTTTCGCCGTCCGGAAGTTCGAGGAGCAGCACGGAAGTTCGCGATCGTTCGATTTCTTTTCAAGACGCGTCACCGCGGATTAAGAACGCGGATAATCCCGCAAACGATGGAAATTACAAACGAGAAAGAAAAAAAAAAACAACACGAAAGCGGAGCAGTAGCTCGTTTCCTAACAGTGTCTCGCGCCGTTTTACGACTTGTTCCAGCAAATGATAATAATTGACCTAATTGCGGCAAATGAGCCGTTCGCTTAAATACACCGTGTAACTCGCGATTCGCGGCCTGGCCGCTTGCGAAACAAGATTAATAGAGGCCTGTCCGACCGAACCGATGATCGATCGCGCCTTTTATCGCCGCAATTTCGTAAGGTAACAATAGCCCTACTTTTCGAGAGCTTAACGATTAGGCTTCTTGATGCTGGCCAATGAGAAATAAAGAATGGAGAGGCGTGCACGGAATTTATTCCTTGTTTATTGGGAACATTCAGTGGTGTGCCACTTCAATATCCTTTACATCTGATTCGATAATAAGATATACCCTTATCGATGTAGTATGTCTTTCAATGTTGATGTATTCTTGCAAGTTGGATGATTGAATGATGGTGTGAAAATGATAACTTTAGGTGGCGATTTGTTTGAAATGTTTGTTCGTTTGAGTGGGTTGAACTAATCATAAGATGAGTTATGATATGATGTATGATATATTATATAGATGTTATGATGTCATATGATATAGGTACATATGTATCATATACACATTACGATAGCATATGATGTAGGTACACACATATAATCATAAGATGGTTATTAGTACATGAGTTATAATATGATATATGATATATCATATACACGTTATGATACCATATGATATAGAAACATATATATCATATACACATTACGATAACATATGATGTAGGTACACACATATAATCATAAGATGGTTATTAGTACATGAGTTATAATATGATATATGATATATCATATACACATTATGATATATGATATAGAAACATATATATCATATACACATTACGATAACATATGATGTAGGTACATACATATGATCATAAGATGGTTATGAGTATATTAACTAATCCCAAGATTTTGGAGCACGGAGTAACATACGAAAACAGTATTTCATGCAACAATTTATTTCAGATACATCCAGTTTGTAGAAGAAATATAAATACAAGAGAAAACAAGATAAAAATAAATCGAGTAACAGTAAATTACTAAGGATACTCGAGGGATACTTTAGGAAGCAAGGGTAAATGCAGTACTTGGCACTGTTTGCAGTCTCCCAATTTCGGGTGTGAACACGACTCTGTAAAACACTTTCGTAGAGTGCTTCTTGCATTCACTTGAAGGAACATTCTCAGTGCCCAATTTTTCTGTGATTCAGGAATGTACATTTTAAATAATGTCTCAATTTGAAGGGTTGGAGGAAAGTGACGTGACCTGTGTTGGCTTCAAATGTACCTAAGATATTAAGGAACTCTTTGGTTTTAACAAATACGTATATCAAGTGAATAAATGTATTATGTCGTGATGAGTGTTGGCTTCAAATGTAACTAAGAGGTTGAGGAAATCTTTGATTTTAACAAATATCCATATCAAGTGAATAAATGTATCGTGTCATGACACAAGTGTCGTGACGAGTGTCATCTTCAAGTGTACTCAAGAAATTAAGGAACTCGTTGATTTTAACAAATATCTATATCAAGTGAATAATGTATCGCGTCGTAATGAGTGTCGGCTTCAAGTATACCTAAAAGGTTGTGGAACTCATTGGTTTTAACAAGTATCTATACTTAATATCTATATCAAGTGAATAAATGTATCGTGTCATGACACAAGTGTTGTGACGAGTGTCATCCTCAAACGTACCCCAGACGCTGAGGAACTCACTGATTCTAACAAAAATATCTAAATTTAATATCTATATAAAATTTTGAAATTTTTTAGACCTGCTATTGAAAGTAATGAAGTTGTCAGAGGTCCTAAAAGTTTTAATCTATGAAAAATGTTGAACATCAAAAGTGCTAAAATTACCGCATTCGAATCGAGCAATATCGGTCGCAAGCACGAGTAAACGGAGCACGTGAAAGTCTCGCTAGTAACGCGAAACTAAAGTTCAATCGAAAAGGAAGAAAAAAGAATTGATCCGATAGGAAAAAGGAAAAACAAAAACAATGTCCAAGCGAATGAGTTCCCGTTGCTTTCACTCGGACTTCAAGATAGAGCAGCCTTCGTGGCCACGATACGCGCGACTGGTTTATCGCATCTTAATAACTCGAGACCTTGCGCCAACCGTCGTCTAAGCAAAATATTGAAACGAGATCCTTTGGCGTGCCAATTTAATTAGCTGTACAATTACGGTGGTACATCCGTTGAAACGTCGTTTGTCGAAGAAATCGTTACGTAAACGACACATTTTCAATTAAAATCCGACGACTACCGTTTCCTGCGACGCAAGTTCCTCTTCTGAAACCTGTCCGAAAGGCGTGTACAAAGTCCGTCTCTCGTCACGGTTTTCAACGTTGAAACATCGCCGATCGTGGCAAAATATTGGTTTTTACTTTTAGATAGATCCTCGAGACTCGTTCAAGATTTGACGAGTGAGTCAATCGCGTGATTCGTTTTTTCTCGCCGATCGCTATCACCGCGTGTAAATAGCTTACGCAATGGGAGAACGGTTACGTTCGTTGCAACGATTAAATCTTTTGTCCGCGAACAGGTCGATCGATTAAGGCGTCTCGAAAGCCGCTTCTTATTCGACCGGCAAAAAGCGCGAGAAATCGCGGGGCGATCGCGTTACGAGATTGCACGAGGTTCGTCAACGCTATTTATATCGGTTACACCAACTTCCTCTCTAGGGGTAACGTTATCATGCGACCAGCCTGCGTAAACAGCATTTCGGAGACTTCTGTTAACACTCGACTACGCCTTCGAGTCTAACCCTTTCAAACATCGCTCAAAGACATCCTTCAAATGCAAGGATATTCTTCAGATAAGGCACGTTCGAATTCACGTGTTATACAAATCGTCGTTGCATTTTTATTCACAATTAGATATTACGATTACAATTTGTGACTGCAATTACAATTACAATTTACTGCTGCAATTATGATTACAATTTATTAAATTACTTACATCTAACAAAAATTGGGTCATTTACATATTATTCATATGTGAGTTCACACGTTGTGCCCAGCGTATTGATACAGAAGAGACTTTGAATAAAAAAAATTAATTTAGGCAAAATAATTCTTTTCTTTCTATTTAAAAAGTTGCGTTATTTTTCCGACATACTGTGTACTTCTTGTTGCACATAATTTGGTGTTCCTACAACACACTCTGCGTTATCAACTTGATAAGATAAAGGGTTCCGTATGAAGCTTCAGAACCTTACAGGACCACGTAAAAACATATGAGACAACAAACATATGAACATATTCACTTCCATGAAAGAAGCCACTGGTTTAACCCCTGAATCTCCGCGAATCCCTAATCGACAAAGCTCGACCAGTTTCGAAAGAGAGCTCGAAGGAAAGTTTAACAGGCCGGAGGGTTGAAATCGACACTAGCGTGTCGACCCAGCTCTCGAGTCCAACCTCTGGCTCGATGGAGTCGCGTTGCCATAGGCCGGGTACAGGTATCGCGTTACCTGGTGCACCGGCCTCGGTGTTAAGACACCTAATTGCACGTTATGTTCGACGCACACGTACGCACACCAACCTGCCCCTTACCGAATGGTAATGCTCTCTCGGTGACCACCTTGGGAGACATGAAAGTGGGTGAAGTCGGCTCGCATTTGCGGCCAGATACCGGTGTATACGAGTTTCCCTTGTCGTCATCGTCGTCTGACTCTCTCCTCTTTTTCCTCTCCGATGCAAATGATCGCCACTGACGTTCAATTAAACGTCCTGCTGCTTTTTTGTTTCGCGTTGGAGAAAGCTGATTAATCTAACCGTTAACCTTTTAAGTACCGCGGACGCGTGTATATCAGGCGGTGATGGAATCGGTATTACCATCGGGGATTTAGGAGCTCGAAATGGCTGATACGACTAATTGTAATGCTGTTCTACGGCTGTTCTACATGTTCCTCTAACGTAACCTAAAGGTTATAACCATATTGACTGTTATATAAATAAAAATGATCCATGTATGAATGATTAAAAATGATTAAAGCCTCCCTAGTACCTGATGTACTTAACCTAAAAGAGGTCTACATGTTCATGCACTGAAGATTAATACCAACAGTTATGTAAATAAAAATGATCTATGTATGAATGATTAAAAATGATTAAAAGCTCCCTAGTACCTGATGTACTTCATCTAAAAGGGTTCTACATGTTCCTGTAACTGAAGGTTAATACCAACAGTCATGTAAATAAAAATGATCCATGTATGAATGATTAAAAATGATTAAAACCTTCCTAGTATCTGATGTACTTAACCTAAAAGAGTTCTACATGTTCCTGTAACTGAAGGTTAATACCAATAGCTATATAAATAAAAATAATACGTGTATGAATGATTAAAAATGATTAAAACCTCCCTAGTTCCTGATTTACTTAACCTAAAAGGGTTCTACATGTTCCTGTAACTGAAGGTTAATACCAATAGCTATATAAATAAAAATGATATGTGTATGAATGATTAAAAATGATTAAAACCTCCCTAGTACCTAATGTACTTAACCTAAAAGCACATCAAACCTAATGTAACCTAATGTTTAGCACTGAAAAGGTCCATAATTGATAATTGAACTTGATTTTGCAAGATCAAGTGAATATTCTTTAAAAAAAATTGTGCATCGTGAAAAATAAATGCAACACGGAACCCAAGACTCAGCTAGTAGAATCGACACGCGTGGCTGAACAGTATAAATCTAGGTGCGATCGATGTCCTCTTGGTAACCAGTCCCGAGGACATTCCGTTTCGTCGAATGGGCCTGGCGACTCGAGGATGACAAAAGTCGTACTGTTTTGATTGATGCGAACCCCTAAAATGCCGACGATGCTTCCACGTCTTCGTGGAACCCCCTTCACAATAAAACCTGCAGCCCTATGCCTCCACTTATATTTGCATAAAAATGCATTTAGGAGCCTTTAATATTTTTTGGGTGTCCAGGGTCGCGGAATATGAAATTCAACGTTTATTATGTATAATTATTTTGCTTTTGATGTACCTTAAACCTTTTGTTAATGAAAAGTCAGGGGCCGCTGATGAATTATGTAAAGTGATTATATTTAAGTAAATGACTATTGAAGTAAATAACTATTGAAGTAAATGACTATTGAAGTAAATAACTATTGAAGTAAATGACTATTAAAGTAAATGAACGTTTTTGCGGTGGAGAATGTTAGAAGAATGATTTGCAACCAAAAACCATGGTTCCAGAAATAGCTGTGATTCCTTAGGGAATCCTCGGACATAAGCTGAACGAAGCAACAATCTATGCCGCGGAAATTAACTCGCCGGCGCTGTTGACCCTATCAAAGCGTATTCTATATTCTACTTTAAACAATACCCACTTCGTAACTTATCTATTGGGGTCAGTGGTGACACCATAAATTTAATTAAAGAACAAGAAATATCAGTGAACAGTTAGAATTACATACATCCATACCCTCCGAACTTTCTCAATCTCCTTTTATTATTTCCAACCCTATAATCTTCAATTTCATAAAATTAAATCTGAGAAAAAAATGAGTAACCGCTATAAAAATAGGAACAGGTGATCAATCTTGATCTTGCGGACAAGATTTGTTAATGGCGATAAGAATACTTTATCAAGGACTAATCGGATTGCGGAAAGAAGGCAAAATATATTCAACATGGAACGTCTATCGAGGCCATGGTTAGGCATAACTAACGAACAGTGTCCAGACAACGATAGAAACTGTACGATCGTTTGCTTCCACGAGAAGTAACGACCCCGTTCAAGGGCGTCGTATGTACTGGGTTACGCGGGCCAAGGTCGACCCGATTACGTGTACACGCGTCGAACGATGCTTTTTAAATAACCTTCATTGCTTCGGTTTACTTCATCGACCGCCGATAACCTCGTAAATCGAGACGCATTTCGTGCAGATTGTCGCAGACAATTTTTTCTTTGATTACCGCGGATTCGTGATGTCACGAATCATTTCGTTCACCAACTACGAATTTTTCCCGCGTAGACGCATACTGCTATCTTCACGCCGTACGATTATATTCAAACACATCGAATACAATATTCGCATTCGCAGGAATATTGTGCAGTTTAAAATGAAACTTCGTGTCATGACGGTATGACATATCTTCCTTGTTTGCAATATCTGACACTTCACTTTGAGTTAAACTTACGCACTTCCGGATTGAAAGAAATGGACGAAGTTGATATCGAAGAATTAATGTCACTTCTATGTAACGATTTTCCTGTTGTGCCTACATGAAGACATACACAAAAGTATCGATATTTTCGCTAAATAAGATACTTCCGTATCAAACGGATTTTCGATAGTATCGACCGTAGATCTGATACCAAGTATCAGTTTGACTAACTCTATACGTAGCAATGTTCATGCTTATGTTACAAGCTAATTTGTCACAAATTTAAACAGATCGTAAACTCACCCTGGAGTCGAAGGCATCGACAGGCATCCGCTGCACGCCGTTCATTTTCTCGAAATCGTGTTGTACCGTATCGACTTGTTCCTTCACACTCTCGCAGTTAGAACTCGCGGATAACACTCAACAGTAATTCCGTGGTCGTTGGTATAACGCGACACGCCACGCGCGAACGCACATGAAAAGTTTAAACTTCGAGGAGCTTAGAGCCTCCTCGACGCATCATCGTTTACGCGCGCGCACGATAACTGAACGTTCGCGTGCCGTTCGGATCGCTCGGTGTTGATCGGGTGTCCGATCGAATGTTTTCGTGTCGCGACCCGACCGGCAAAGGACGACGAGGAACGAAGCGACTGTCAGCGAGCAGAACGATTGATCGCATCGGTATTGCGCCGAGCACGGTTTGCTGATTTCAGAAACAACAGGTTATTCGCAACGTGTAATCGAAACGATACGTCGAGTGCATCGAGACGGTTCGCGCGGATAACGAAACGGTAAGGAGTATGCCAAGGTTATGTTTCGATCCTGGAATGATCTCAAGGTTCGTTTAGAAACTGATTATCGATTCCCGCGAGCGAGCTCGAATCCGATACTCTCTGTGTATCCGGTGGCATCTCGTCGACGACACTCGAGAACTAACGTTCACCGTGTTGCGGGCAAAACGCGCACCGTTTCGTGGAGAAGCACGCTTCGCGGTCTGCGATAAGAGATTTGAAACTCGTCGACTCGACGAGCACCGCGGTTCGCGCATGCGCAAGAGAATTTTGCTCGTCGCATACTCCGAAACACGTGGTATCCTTCGCACCGCCTCCTCCCGCCACCGCTTTCTAGTGGCGTGCAGAAAACTTTTGAATATTTACGAAGGACATAAAAAGCGATCGAATCTGACCAACGACGAAATCTGTCGTGTACGAGCAACTTGGCGAGCGAGTGAATTGCACGTGTCTCGTTGCGAGAATACCGTTCTCGCGGATAAATTTTCATCCGCTCGAACGTTAGAAAGGACTTGGCCCGAAAGATACCACGAACAGGTACCACGAAGGTAGGCTACTCGAAAAGTCGACGTGTTCCGTGTTCAAGGGGGAGGGAAACAGGTTTAAGAGCGTGGTTGACCGGTCGGCTTTTAAATCGGTCATCTGTCTAACCGGTAGAAATTACGTTGATTCGAAATCAAACACTTGTAGGCCCGAGCCGGGGATTCGAGACTCACTGAAAAGCGTGATCACCCGTGGAACCGGTAGATCGGACGAATTAAAAAGGAAGGTGAACGTGTTCGCGATGGTTTCGTGACACCGTGAAAGAAGGAGGACACGCTGCACTCGCGATCGGAGAAACGATACGTCGCGGACAGGCACATGGCAGGCATGTCCCCGCCGCAGGATTATACGTAGCAGCCGGCGTTCGGGCGCTCCGCGTCGCGACTGCCGGCGCGGCTAAAAAACCATACGATGACCTCATCACACCGAGTCTGTTCTCCTGCCCATGTCACTGATACTAGCTATCCTGAAAACATGGTAATCTTCTTCAGGGCCGGCGCGAGCTGCGTTCGCCAGCACCTGGTACCGTGTTTTCGAAGGATTTATGGTACACGAAAGACTTATCGTAACTTTAACTGGGTGCTATTCATGATATAATGTGATTGTTCCGTAAGGACACGCATTGTATCGCCGTGAGTTATGTCGTTACGCAATAGATCGGCACACGCAATATATCACCACGCGTAGTATATCGTTGCGCGCGGTATATCGACATACATCATATCCCCACACGTTGTATTATCATTCGTACATGCTTATGCGTTGTGTCACGCATTTTATCGTCAACCGAATATATTGCTAATTCCAAGCATTCTATCTGCTGCCCATTCTTGGTAATATAGCAAGTACTACACGTATAAATACTTTGGCCACGCACAATTTTGGAACCCTGTGCTACAACTGTTTGAGTCGGCCCTGGGTTGCCTCCTGGAGGTGACTGTTCGCATTATCGCTTTTTTTGGAGAGTCCTGTCGGAACTTCGGATACTGGGGCGCTCAGAAATCGCGTTCACTTTCGAATGTCGATTTCAAAAATGCCCGCCCTTCGGTGGGTGATGATGCGCTTGCAACGCGGGGATATCAAAAATATCAAAGAGATATTTGACTCGTTATTCTTTTAGAATACGAATTTAAATTTTGTTCGAGTCAGAGATCTGTCATATCATTTTATTTTTTTTCTATGAATTTAAATTGCTAAGAGAAAAAATAACTCGTTTAAAATTTCTAACGGTAATGACAAGTTATAACGTTTTATAATTACTTTTTGGTTTTCATGACGTAATGTGAAATGTGTGAACGGTTGAGAGTATGCTTACAAATATATATATTAAATACTCTTTATTACGTGCGTATTCCAAAATGGGCTAGTATGGCTAGACACGTGCGATGCGTTTGAGGTGGATGAATGTATACATTATGAATTTGAAAGATTTCGAAATTATATTAGAACGGATGTTCAGTAATAATTTTCGATACGATATTATGTGCTTTCATTGATATTTGTACGTCTTGTTAAGAGATATTTTATTATAAAATTAATATTTACTGTGCTTGTATGAGGTTATGTACAATGTACTGTGCAGAAAAATTGTAATAATAAAACCACTGATAATAATCACTGTATTAAAAGTATACGTATTGGTAGTAATATAAGGTTCTTTATTTATATGAAGAATAAATTTGATAAGACAGTTGGTATTTGGGAAGTAATTAACAATGTCATCAGATAAGTCAGGCAGTTCAAGTAATACGCTTTCAACAAATGTTCAAATAAAAACAGAATCAGGAACATCGATGCCTGTAACCTTAAGAAATATTAAAACAGAACCTGGTTTATCAAGTAGCACATCTAGGCTAACTTCTTTTCGTTTGCCAAGAGATTTAACATTAGGGGGCAACATAAAGACTGAGAAACCCAAGAAAATATACACACCAAACTTAAATGCTCAGAGAAACAAGAAAAAGGAGTAAGTTTACTTAATGTCAAGTATGAGTCGTTGAGTCCATGAATTAATTAAATATTTGTCTTTCAGAGATGCAACCCCAAATGATCCTGGAAAATCAGCTAGAGGTAGAGAACACAGAGGACGTGGCAGGGGTAATGACAGGGGTAGAGGATCTGATAGGGGACGTGGTAGAGGTTCCAGTAATCTAATACAGGTATATTATTTTTAAGAAAACCATTAGTTTGCAGTTTATACATAGTTTGATTCAGTCTAGTGGTATCTGGTCTACCGGAATAACAAGTGAAACATTGAAACGCCATAGTGGTGGTGGTGGGTCAAGGGATAGTGATAGAACTCCACAGTCAAGTTTAGAGAAACCAAAATTAGATCTGAATCGCAAGATTGACAAAGCTGATGAAGAAGAAAAGGTTAAATTATTATTGAGAGATGATTTTATAGATGATGATGAACCCATAAATCTTGAAAATGCACCTGTTGTATTGCCAATGTTTAAAGAAGGTAACTTATTTTTTGTTAAATAAAGAGTTGATTTGTATAAATTATGATTATATTTTTTCATGTTTATCCATTACAGCAAAAGTGTGCAAAGAAGAAACTAAGGTTAAAGTTCCAAAAAAAGAAGAAGAAGTAGATACAAAGCCAATAATTTTGGAAAATGGAGAAGGTATGCTTATATATTCCTTTTTTGTTCAGTAGAATGTGATGATAATGAAGAATTATTTTTAGTATTATCACCAAAAAAAGAATCTAAAATAAAGATTCCAAAATCTAGCACAGAAACAAAAGAAGAATTTTCAGAAAGCATTCCCCAAATCATTGAAAACAAAACAAATTCTTATATTTTAATACAGGTAGGATCTGAAAAATTGTACTCATTTGTGTAGTAGGTTAATGTAATAAATTTTAGTTTCCAGATTGCTTACCAGGTTTAGTGGGTAGCGCAGATGATAACGTTAGACCAAATCGTTCAAATACCACGAGTTCCGAAAAAGAAAATGAAAATAAATCCCAAACAGAATTTTGTACTTTAAATAGTTTAAATCCTGGTATTCTAGGCAAACTTCAAATTTTAAAATCTGGCAAAGCACGCTTACTGTTAGGTGAAAATAACTTAATCGTGGATCTTGGATCGAATCTTAGTTTTCGACAAGTTCGTAACGTAAAATATGGAAAATATAGAATAAATAGAAATATCGAATATTATTAATAATAATTTATATTGCAGGATCTCATTGCGGCGAAAGTAGATACCGAAAAATTAAATGGCGAGTTAATTAACCTTGGACCAGTCAGTAGTACGCTAATCTGTTCACCGGACTGGGAATCTATGCTAGCCAAATTGTAAATATATTTATATGTATAGATTTTGTTAAACTAATGGAGTGTGATGATTTATTTTATGTAAAATACAAACTGCTCTTTTTTTGGAAAATCATGTATTTTAAATACCACAATATACGTGAAACTTGCATCACGTACAAATTCAGAAGTCTAAATAAATTTACAGTGATTTTAGATTAAATTTAATTATATAATTTATGTGTATGAATTCCGTAACAAGAGGGTGTGACAAGTTTGTACGAGGCATGCGATGTTACTCGTCAAAACGCAATTTATTCTGTCGTCTTAATGTAGGTAAATCGATGAAAAATTATTTTTATACAAATAAGATTTACAAACTAAACTAACTTACCGCACTATCAAGTAAAGATTAATTCATGAACTTAACTAAAAGGGGATATATCTTCGCTTGGTTGTGCCGACACTTTTGAAAAATGTAAAAATCGTACATTGAAAGTGGCACAAGAAATTACTGTCCCTATGGTATAACGTACACTACTTGTTTGCTAAGTAAAGGAAACAACTATTGCGTTCAACATCGTAATCCTAAACTCGGTTCAAGATTCGTAAAAATGAAAGTTTTATCGCCTGAGGACGAATTCTGTTACTAGCAGACTTCTCTTGTATAAGAAACTGTGATACGATAAAATTCTACTGTCAATGCAATAAACAGAAACATATTCGTGAATACAATCAAAGCAAGTGCATTGTAATACAGAAGTACACACATATTACACACCCTCATTAATAGATCACACAAATTCTCAATCACTTCTTTCTATACTGTGTCCTTTTTTCATTGATTTCAATGCTTTTTCACGAAGCTTTTTCTCCAGTTCTTCAGTGTTACCTTCACTCACATCAGATTCGTCAGAATCAGCAACCTTCTTCTTTTTGTGCTTCCTATGCTTCTTGTGTTTTTTGTGTTTCTTGTGCTTCTTGTCTTTCTTCTTTTTCTTCTCTTCTACTTCGCTTTCCTAAAGAAACGTAAATTGCGATTAATAAATTGATACTATGAATTTGAAACCTGCATGAACCGATTGAAGAAAAATTTACCTCAGATTCACTGGTACTGGTTTTAGTCTTCTTTTTACGTTTCTTCTTCACTTTTTCTTCATCTGAACTATCGTCTGCTTTTCTCTTTTTCTTCGCATCTTTTTCTCCTATTTCTTCATCTTCCGTGCTGGAGTCTCGTTTCGATTTCTTCACTCGTACTTTTGCTTCATCTTCGCTAGTCGAATCTTTCCTGGATTTCCTCGTTCTAGATTTCTCATCTTCCGAAGAACTGTCTTTTCGTTTCCTTGTCTTCTTCGGTTCATCGTCTGAACTTGAATCTTTTTTAGATTTTCTTATTCTAGATCTGTCGTCCTCTTTGCTTCTCTTCGTCTTTTGATCTTCATCTCCCGAAGAAGAATCTTTCCTAGACCTCTTTGATTTCTTCGTTTCTTCTTCTAGATCCTTCTTCGGCCGTTTACGAGATTCGTTCTCACTGGCTTCTCGCTTCCTGCTATCCTTCCTGTCCTTGGAACGCTCGTCTAACGAATCTATAAAAATTCATCACGTTTAAAAAATTGTAATTAACTGAAGTGTTATTAAATCTGAAGAATTGAACTTCACCTCCACGATTCGAGTCTCTGATCTTTTTACTTTTCTCCACGTGTTTCCTGTCGTCTTCAGAATCCGAACTGGAGGCACCTTTATCCGATTTCTCTTCGTCTGTAGAAGCCTTTCGAGACTTCCTGGACTTCTCCAATTTTCTAGATTTCTTTTTTCCTAACATACAAAATCAACATCAGTACCATTCATACACTAATTTATCTTCAAATAAATTCTTACCTTCGCTTTCACTGTCATTTGAATCTGTAGATCCATCACGTTTTTCTCTTTTCGATTTCTTAATGATTTCCACCTGTTTCTTCAAAATAATCGGCTCTGACGACTTTTGGCCAGACTTCTTCTCTTCTGACGTTGTCTTGATTGATTTAATTGATTTGTCATCCTTTTTCAACGGGAAGTTATCTCCGGATGAGAAGTTGGATTCTTCTTTCGGTGAATCTTCCTTATTATCTTCCCTGAAATTATTCCAATAAAACATACTGTTGGCAATACTTCAAAATATATCCAAACTTACTTTGAAGGTTGTTTAACTTTAACTGCAGCTATGATGTCTTCAGTCTTTTTAAACGGTGAAGGCGTTCTGGACAGACTCTTGGAGAACTGAAAGGAATAAAGTAGAAACATTAAAAATGGAACATATTCTTTAAAATTCAAGGCATACAAAAATAGTATGTGATCAAACTTACTCTATGCCTAGTTACAGGAAGCGTAGTAGGTTGAAGCTTTTTAGGAGAAACGCTTGGATCCGGTTTCTTGATAGTCGGTGGTTCAACCTTCTTCACTTCCTTCTCGGGTCGCTTAATGACGGGCTCTTCCTTAGGTTTTTCTTTTTCTTTACGTTTGTCGTCCACGTGTTCCCGTTCTCTTTCGCGTTCTCGTTTTTCCTGAGACGATTTGCGTTCAAGCGATTTTCTACACAAATAATGAGAAACATTATTGGAAACTGTAAACGATTAACGTCGGAAGCTAAGCAGAAAATGAAACATAGCTGGCTTTACGCTCCAACAATCGTAAGGTCTGTAACAACACGAAAAAATATGAAATGATATTCTTTTACTCACCTGATCGCTTCATCCTCATTGCTAGAGGAACTACTTTCGCTACTTTCCGAGCTACTTGACTTAGACCTTCCATTTCGCAATTCTTTTCGCGATCCTGTCTCGGTTGTTCTTTTAACTTTCTCATCCACCTTCTTGTCCTTTATCTTCTCCTTAGCATCTCTCGACCGATCGGGAGATCGTTTCCCATCCCTTGAACGATCCACCGATGACCGCTGATCTTTCGATCGGGATCTACGATCCTTAGATCTAGATCGCCGATCTCTATCCCTTCTGTCCCTGTCTCTGGAACGGTCTCGCCTACTCGATCTGTCGCGAGAGGAAGATCTATCGTACCTGAGGGATCGATCCCGTCCATCTGGCGAACGGCGTCTGCTGTCGCGACGATCCGGAGATCGACGTCTGTCTCGTCTCTCTGATGATCGTCGTCTTCGGTCGAGGGATCTTCTTCTGCGCCTGTCGCCGGGACTAGGAGATCTGCGCCGATATCTTGCTGGACTTCTACGAGGGGGACTTCTGTAACAATTGTGTGTTATCAGTATTCTATACATCTGTCTTTATTAATTAGCTATCACTGTATAAATATAGCAAACTTGTCCAATCATACCTTCGCCTGCTGGGTGCTCTGCGAACAGATGGTGGTCGCATGCTGCGACTGCCACTATATCTATCCAGTCTTTCCCGTTCCCTTTCTCGCTCTCGTTCTCGTCTTCTTTCTCGTTCTCTATCTATGGATCTCCTGAACCAAAAGAAAATACAGGTTAAATATATCATAATTCGAAACTCAGAATTTCTATACACACCTCCTGTTCCTATCTCGAGATCGATCCCGTGACCTATCTCGCGACCTATCCCGTGATCTGTCTCTGGACCTGTCCCTATCCTTCGATCTGCCTCTATCTTTACGTGGCGTAGGGCTTCTACGTTTAGGGACCGATTTCCTTTCTCGACTTGAATCACTGTCACTTCCGCTGTCATCCTTATTAGTCTTCCTGTACGACCTTTTAGCCTGCACTCCATCCTTCTTCTTCCTAATCTCGAAATCGTTCTTGTCTTTCGCTCCTTTATCTTCCTCTGATTCGGAAGTGCTACTTGTACTTGCGTCCCGTTTTCGACCTGAATCCAGGTTATCCTTCCTTTTGTCGGGGGACTTGGAACGGGACTTTGACGACCTGGAATCGCTCGAATCAGATCTAGACTTGCGGGCTTTGCTTCTGTCGATACTTTTGGATCTTGATTTCTTTGATCGTGAACGAGATCTTGAATGCGATCTTGGCGACTTTGATTTTGTACGTCTGGACTTCGAACGATCCTGCGACCTGGATTTAGATCTTCTAGACTTGGACCTGGATCTGGAACGTCTTGATCTTGACTTTGAACGAGATCGTCTGGATTTGGATGCGGGTGATCGAGAACGACGTGTCTTCGAATCTCGGCTTGGTGATTTGGATCGGGACTTTTTGGATCGACTTATAGGCGACTTTGATCTGGATCTGGATTTCTTTGCCTTGTCCAGTGACTCTGGAGATGGAGTATGATTGTTCTTCTTCTTCCCATCGGCAATGCTCATTAGTTTTGCTTGCAATCGGGATATCGCAACAGCGGCTTCTCTGTTAAAACACCACAATAAATTATTTTTTTAAAACATATATGCAAGAGGAGTTGTAACGGAGGTTTTTTCATAATATATTCACAAAGAACAACGCATTTGGTAGATCATTAAAAAGATGTAGACATTTACGGTTTTGTTTTGACAGGCATCAACGGTATAGCATTTTCAGGTTGAGGTGAATCTTCCCGTTCAACTTTAACTTCCGGCATGTCTTTTCCGTTGTCCTTCAAAGAATTTTTGCTGGGTGATCTTGAAGACGATCGTCGCTTACGACTTGATCTATCACGGTCTCGATGCCGATCTCTCGATCGACTTCTCTTACTTCTGCAATAACCACATAACTATTTGTAACACTTCAGAATTAAATAAAAATATGAAGTTCTGTTTCAATGAGAACAGGTACCTGTCTCTATCACGATCTCTACTTCGATCTCTTCTACGCTCCTTCGACGAACCACGTTCCTTTTCTTCTTTCTTTATCTTGCTTTCTGCTTCATCTTTCTCTTTCTCCCTTTCCTTCTCCTTCTCTTTCTCTGCCAAAGAAGCTTGGAGCTTCTCTTGCTCCTCCTATGTTGATGTATCGTGAATTAGGACACTTTGATGTTAGTTTACTTATTTGCTAATAAATACTAAAAATCTAAACTGAACCTCGTGCAATCAAAAGCAATTAACTGAACATTTTGCTGAACGTCAAAATTTAGTTATTCAATTGTTTGACTATTATCAGATCAGTTCATGCAATCAAATGTATTGCTTAGAAGAGGCCACAACTGCCAACTTCTTCGTTTTTTCTGGGGAATTTCTGAACTGCTTAGATGTGGAACATTGATTAAAATTAAGTTTGATTAAAATTGATGATCCCACAGCTGTGACATCTTGTTAGATGAATTGTACATTCAGTTCATCCGTTGCTACTATTGAATACTAAAGACTAAGGGTATAAAAAGTGGATAATTACCAAACGCTTTTTAATCTGATCTTTTTTTTGTTGCAAGAAAGCCTCGGGAATGCCCGTTACACTTTCTTGAGCAGAGACCAGAAGGTCCCATAATTCACCCATGAAAGACCGGGCATTCCTACCATTCAGGAAGCCTGTTAGGTTGATCTGCATTTTTCGGGGGTCAGGAAACTGTAAAACATACAGTATACGAATTTATATTTCTATTCAGGTGATCGAAAGTTGTTATCGATAATAAACAACAGGCATTCAATTTTTACAAAAATTTTGAACTGAAATAGTGAAATCATAAACAATATCGATCTCGCTATTGATGCTAACTGCTTTTCCCCCTCGAAAAAGCAGATACATTCGTTGCATTTCTGACGTATCTTACCAATACTGTAAACGGCTTATTTCACGTCTGCACTAATCATACGCTAAGAAAAAAAAAATATACTCATCGATAAACGCACAAGTAGCACAGATATTATATTGATACCTTGTCAATCAAACAAATGCTGCTAAAGTGGACGCTGAAATAGAACTTAGAAATATACGTTGAAAGAGTTAGCTGAAAACAAAAGGATTAATTTGGAATAGAAGGAACACCGTTCCACCAACCTGTGACGTTGACAAAGAGTGTCTCAAACCGAGCAGAGATACCTCTGGCATCGACCATCAGCCAATCGCATCCGATTGACTGCATTTCCGTAGAATCATTAACTGGAGAACAGACCTGCGCGACGTATAAAGATCCTCGATTCCTTTGGACGTTGTTGGAAGTACGAAGAATGTAGCAATCAGCATCTGAGTTGTAACAGCTGCATCGATGTCCATACGGGATGAGCGGTGCCCGAGTAGACAGCATGGCGATTCCTCCTCCATGTTTGAACTCGAACCGTTGATTGCCAGATGACGGTGGATGGTTTGATAGCTGCAGTGCAGCTCTCGAAGTTGTGATCTTGGTGCACAACTACCGCCACAGAGGCAGTCACCGGTAGACGAAGCCGGTGATAGACGCAGCTGGTAGGAGATGTAGATACAGCAATGCAGACATCTGCAGAATGGTAGAAGGCCGTGGGCAGAGCTCCATATACAGTTGAGAAGAGTAGGAACAGCATGTCGATGCGAAGAGATTACTGCGAACACGCCGTTTCTGCCGATGGTGGATGAACTGCTGAGGCTGAAGTTTCAGCAGTGGTTCTAAGATGACGTTGACATACCAGCTGGCATCAGCTAGCGTTGACGGCTGATAGAAAGGCGGCCAATCGGATGTAGAGAGGAGCACATCCGAATGCCATTTGGACAATAGGGTTGAGCCCCACCAACGGTCTCTACTTATACTAACGGGGAATTCAAACATACGTGATAAAAAGATTGTTTGCACATGTTACAGTATTGCAGGATCAGCTACATCAGTTTTTTCTTTTGTTGAAATAGGATATAGCTTGGAAGGAACAATAAGAACAGGTTACACAGGACATATAGGAACGATGATATTTTATCAAAATTCAAGAAAAAAAAATAAATAAAAGAACAATGAGGCAAATATGACTAATATGGTTTCTGCCTCCTTGCTTTACATCTCCAAAGTCAGCACATTGTGCAGATTTTGGATGATATCATTTGTAACTGGTACAAAACATTGTGCTGAAATAATGTGTATTTATCGATTTCCTATGATGAGGGGAAAAAGCCAAGTGAACATATTTTTTTTATTTCATGTTCGTTAATCAATCTCTTAGACCTAATTCTAATCAAACTAGTAATGCAACAAACTTCTTACCTTTTCCTCCAGTTGATTATATACAAATTCTATCACTACATCGTCCTCCATTCCTAAAATTTGAGTGATTTTTGTAGTGATCCATGGCTTGATAACATCAAGTTTGACTTTACTCATATCCACCTAAACACAATTTAAAATTAGTACCAAAATTGAAAGCATTTCCAAACATAAATTAAATTCAAGTAATCAATACACAATACAATATAAACAAATAGTTCGCATTCTAAGTAAATATTTACTTTCTGAGTCAGAGAATCTCCAAACTTCATTTGTTTCATAAGTTTTTTTTCCTTGTCGCTGAACCTTGTATCCTGCGACGCGGTAGTCCCCTGAAGTCCAAAAATACACAAAAATTTCAAACAATTTGGAAATAGTGATACAATAACTTTAGAACGCTATAAGGTGTTACTACTGCTTCAGCTAATAACAAATTTGGCTAATTTACCGTGTACATCATTTTGGCAACGTGTAGAAACTGAAAGCTGCACGATGTTCAATGTTCCTATAGCTGGCGACGTTCCAAACTTGCTATCCACTGCTGAACGAAAACTAACGAGCCGATAGAATACGTTTTAAGCGATCGCGTCTTTCACTTATCCACAAAAAAAGATGCGTAGTTTTGTATGTACAAATATCGAACGTTACAATGAAGCGTATACGAACACGGACGCACGATAGATCAATCCGCCAACATGGCGGTGATACCATTAAAACGGAAAACTGAAGTTGCTGAATAACAGCAGTGCGGTCGCTTCCATTCAATGTTACCAACATACTTGCAATTCCGTTTTATGGGAAATATTGCAATATCCTTTCCATAATCTAAAATCGCTGCAAGTTCATAATAAAATGAATGGTAAATGTAACATATAACGGCACAACGATAACGATATAACGCGTGTTATATGTCCACAACATATCAAATCACGTTTACCATATTTTTAAATCTCGCGCTAAAACACGACATAAGTGTAAGTTCCGGTGATCGTAAGGGGATGGTAAGACCGGTGCGGGAAATGAATATACTCGTACTTTGTTTAAAGAAACATTCATTCACATAATACATCGTAATCTAATAATAAATTATAAATACATGCTTGAATATTACAACTATAGATACAAAAGATGATAGATGCGGTGTGAAAAAAGTCGTTCATTGCACGAATTACATTCCGGCATTCTCTGTTTATATCACTCTCCTCGTACGGCACTGGCACAGAACATTATCATACGAATTTCTGTATTTCTATTCATGTTTTTAAACTATCGATCCGCAAACTGTCCATTAAAATTATTTCACATAATTGGTAATTATGGTAATTATACAAATTTTTAACATTACAGATTCATTGCATTTGTGGATGGAGTATTATAATTTGAAGATAGCAGGTATACACCTGATTGTATCAGGTATTCAATTATTAATGAAATTATTTTATTTCGCAAATTCATGCCCAGTACGAAGTGATCATTTACCGACTGACGGTACCAAAAAAGTAGGAACCTGCAGTCTCTCCCCATAAATCAAAAGTACAAAACAGGGGACTCCAACAATTTTATAATGTTTCATATACACGTCTGCAATCAAAAAGTATTAAATTTTTTTAGTCGCAAGGTAAGAGGTCAGAATCTTACAATTTTATAGGTTAAGATACAAAAGTAAATTCAGAAGAATTTTTTGTTTACTAGTTCCTTAAAGATTGCATTATAAAATAAGACTGATATCGAATAATGTTAATAGTTGTCGAAGGAGAAAGCGATAGAGACATCACGAACAATGGTCGATAAGTGGCGCACATGATCGAACCCGGTGACTTTTGGGCGCCGCATGGGTCTTGTCTATGAAATAACCAAGCAAAGTATATCGAGGTGAAGGGTCCCGCAAAGTAAGACTAACGGTACATTATACTCATCGGAATTCATGGTACGGTCCATTCGTACTGCGACTGCACGTCCATCCTGTTTGTCGGTACAATTCCGACGCGAGCAGCGTCGCAACAGAGTCCGGTTCTGAGAAGCATAAGCGGGCCAGTGGCGTGTCTCACGAGCGATTTAACCGACTTCGATGGAATAAGAACGGGCCATTCTTTCCTGGTATTCTTCGTGATTCCTGGCAATCTACTATTCATTCGAAAAACTATTGAACCGTTTTTTATTCGAATTAAATTGCGCTGAACATTCAATTTATCGACTGAAGATAAGCGTTTACTAAAATTTAAGTTTAACAGTTTTAGAGATCTATTTGCGGAAATCTGACGTTAGACGGAAATGTGTCACCGGAAATCGCGTGACGATGTAACACTTGGTATTTAACATCTGATAAAAGATTTATGACAGTAATCAAGGATTATAAATACAATAGACTATTTTATAAAATGGAGTCGTCAACACTTGAGGTTCAAACTTCTCACTTCATGTAACGTGGTAATGTATCAAAAAAGAGAATCAGAAATCTGCACCGTCCCGACTAATTAGTTACCAGCATTGGCGTAAATACAAGGAAAGACTTGTGAAGGAATTACGGTGTGACAAACGAAAGAGAGCGAGGAACGATCGTGTAACGTCGTCGACCGCTCGACGAAGAACCGGAGAACGCCATTAAGAACGTTTCCGGCTGGTTACGAGCCGTCCCAGGCAAATGATATAACTTTACGATGCCTTTCGAAAGAATAAACTGGCCGATGCTTCTCGTGAAACACTCTGTTACGAGCCGCTCTGTACACCTGCTCGAAACCGGCTCTCGCGGCCAGGTCTAGTGAACTCGATCGGATTCCGAGACCGGATTCCGCGAAACGACCGACGCTGCTCCGATTTATTTTTTTACACGCTGAAATAACTTCTTTTGAACGCGTGCTGACGAGACTTCTTTCAATACACTGAGACAGTTTGCGGATCAGAATCCTACAATGAAACAACTCTATCGACCTAACGAGGACACGTTATCTTCTGGATTTCCTCTTCGTTGTCGAAGAGATGTCTCTTCTTCATCGTCTCGACGTTTATTTTGCCTATTCGTCGAAGTTATTTGAAACTTCGTGAAGAATTCGAGAAGTCGAAGAAGATTCTTCAGCTCGCCAGAAGAGTTCCTCGGGTTGATTCGAGGAAGTCATGGTAATGAAGAGTACCCTGTTATGGAGCAGAGGTACAGAATAATATCGTCCATTTTCTAGATTTCAACCGAGAAATCATTTTTCCTAGCTGCTCCTCAGCATTCTTCGCTAGCTCCGTCTCAAAGAGGTTACTAGGTCCCTCAGCGAGGTTGTTCGAGCTTGGGGTCAATTTCTACCGATTCCGTCGCGTTCGACACGGCTCTCGAGCTCAATCCTCCGGTTAGCGGTGTGCTCGATGCCGATCACCCGGGTTCAAAGAACCCTTTAGAAGCTTGGAACGGATGGGGGCTCCGACGTGGAGCTCGCCGAATTTCTCGGCTTGCAGACGCAACCGCTCTCCACCAGAACGTAATCTTGACCGGTCAAGGTCACTGGTCCGAGAGGAATCACCAGAAACAGGTACGGTACGTAGGTTTGAGTGCACTCGCCATGGACCACGTCGCACTCTTTTGATCTGAAACAATTTCCTCATTTTTTCTATCTACTCTATCAGTCTAGATCTGTTGATAAAAATATTTTATATAATAAATTTTTTTACAGGCAGACACATGAACGATGTATGGAGATTATTCTACGTAACAAAATATTTTAACCCAGAATGTTAACTCGGCACTCGAAAAGGCATACAAAGTTTAGAGAATCGTAACTTCTGTGGCACATGACGTTTCAATAAAGGCAATACCGGTCCAAAAACGCTCGAAAAGTAGGCTTCATTGGGTCACGACTACACGAGCTTGCTACAGCCTACTGTGCTACATTCGAATCGACTCGACAACTCGATGAATTTCAATTTGTATCACGTATTTACAAATCGCGAACGTGCTAAGAAAGTAACAGTGGATAACGATCGAACCGTGTTCCGATAATAAGAGCTACATCTTAATAAAGACTTACTCGCAGACTTCGAAGACAACCTGCTGCAGAAGATCAGGGAACTTTTGCACGATCGTCACCGGCTGGCCACTGGTTAAGCTGACCCCGTACATCGGTGCCGTGGTGTTGTACCTGGTTTTACATAACCTGGCTGGCGAACCACAGCTTTCTTTCGGGGTAAACGCGCGTCCTGAAAACAGAAACATTGTTCAATGTTAAAGGGATTTAGCCCAGAATGTACTGTTACTACAATATATCGTAATTATACTATCGTTACTCACTGTCTAAATCAACAAGGTTATAAGCAGAATTTACGTGTAATTATGGGTCGCAATTATGCAAATGTAATTCACTACGTTGTATTTAACACGAAACTATGTCAATTAAACGCGTGATGATAGAACGTCCGTCAATTCATCGCGTGGCAATATAACGCGTGCTAATATAATGCATGGTAATACAGCTCCTGGCGATGGTATCGTGTGGTAGCACACCGCGTGGCGATAGTACCGCGTGATATTGTACAACGCGTGATGATGGTAACTTATGATAATACAACGATGGTGACGCGTGGCAGTTCGGCGCGTGGCGACCCTAATTATGGTGTACTCAATTTTTGAATGGACTTTTTAAGAAAAGGGCCAAATGTTCAACTAACAGTGCTAGTTCTACTTGATTGCCTTGACCCAGAAAATCTCTCAGAAAAAAAAGAAAAGATTTTTGGAGTTATTTTTAAACAAAAAATTATTCCAAAAGGAGTATTTAAGGTTCACAAAGAATCGGCTAATTTAATCTTTGGATCGACGCCCTTTCTTTGGAATTCCATCGTCTGGTGTGTTCGAAACGTCGAGTGGGTCGCCGGTGTCCCGTTATGAGCAGAACGAGCGATAACTGTATTGGCCGGATAACACGGTGCCTTATTACCGTCCTGCTGCACCAGCCAGCCATTATTTAAAGGACGTTGTGTCGATGTAGGTGAACGATGCCTCTCTCGAGCACAGGCTAATGCATTTTTCAAAGGAATTTCAAAGGTATTCTCGTAGAAGCGCGATGGCGGGTGTTGCTGGTCAGTTGGAACCAGGTTTTCGTGTCATAAGGACAACTGCATTATTCAAGGCTGCAATGGAGCGTCGTACAACCGGTCTGTCCCGATTTTTAGAAACATTGGTCCGGCATCTTCGGCAAAATCTTGGAAGTAACAGCAGGAGATGTTTAATAAAGATGCACGTTTCAGAATAAACTTCCGGTCTGTTTATGGAGCAAAATGGTTGCGCATTATTAAGCATGCTACAATAATCCTGTTTGATAACATCCTGCAGGAGCAACAGCCACAATTATAAATTCATACTCGGCTCGCCTGTAACCACTATGCAGATCATCTATTATATAGGATCATATTTGGATAAGGCAACGAACGCAGGATAAATAAATTACGTGGCTTCGACGGCATGGATGTAATGTAGGTTATAGCCGCGCGTAATTACTCGCGATTCAGGTAACCGGCTCGACTACTGTTGCGTCCCGATCAACAGGGACAAGTTCGTCTTCCGCGTGTTTCCAACCGATCTACCGTCTCGTTCCCATTTGAGATTTCTTCCTGCTTCTATCTATAGCAATCGTACGCTCGAGGGGGCGATAAACGGATGTACAAATAGCGGATACCCGACAAGTAATATCCTTAATTTTTATATTTCCACAACTTCCCATAATTTTTCTAAGTTTCCAAATTTTCTTAACAAAAATTTAACTGTGATTTCTTTTGTAGATCAACACCTCTCATGGGACAAAATTGGAAGTAATCGAAATAAGACAAAAGACTCACCATTGCGTGTGGATTCAGCGATCGAGTAATCCCCGTGAGCGACCTTGTAATTATGCAGAAGCGCCTGCCTCGTCAGTTCAGGATCGATTGTCCGTGGCTGATGAGCTCTTGCGGTCCGACTGCTCGCCCACAGATTCTTGTAACTCCTCGAGATAGCAGCTCTACGACAGTTGTTCGTTTTGATAACGGTATCGCGAGCGACCGTGGCATTTTTCAAATTCCACCAGGAACACTTACGACGGGTACTGCATATTATTTGGTCCTATACAGTCCGCTGGATCCGTAAGAGCATCTCCCCAGACGTATTTCAAGCCTAAACCACTACCTTCGCATCTTTTGCTGCCGTACACGTGGCCGCACGTGCTGATAAGGAGAATCAGACCGAGGTACCTGGACATCTGAAATCACATCCGTTGTAATGCGATAACGTTAAATTAATTAATGTCTGAACACCTTTGCCTTATGATATGTTCAATTTATAGGCTAACGATCGGTCGTTTATTGATTCGAAAACCAGTATTCAAACGAGACACGGTAATTACTTTAATTACGGCATTAATGATTATGGACCTATATACACGTATTGAGGAAGGAAAGCGTGGAAATTGATTTGTTTTACGTATCAAGAACACGTACGCACAAAATGCGATACTAGTTTCATCTCGTAAGATTGTTATTATTCATAAGTACGTTAATGAGTTAATTAAAAGATGAGGTAAAAGCGTTCCACCGCTCATCGTTTATAATCCCTGTTTTAGATGACAACCTGAGAAGAGTTCTGCTTTACATTTTCAGTTCCAATTGTGTCCCAGTGGCAATCTGTGAGAGGTCGTTAAAGTCGCTCACACATAAAAGTACACCTCAGGTCAATAAAGATTAAGCCGATTAAATCGTTAGCTCAGAGTTGCATAGACTTGAAAATGTTTTCTATGCCGCTTTATCGCGATCAGAAAATATCTAATCTATAGGCTGGAATGTACAGAGTTCTATTCAAAATGGCAATGTATTTTTTAGGGTTAGAGTACCACTTTCGAGATTCGAATCTGGATAATCCAAACCTGTTTGCAATATACTTGCATCCTATTGCTACTAATTAGACTGGTCAACGGTTCATGAATAAAACAATCAAAGCGCTGAACTATTAGAGGTCCGGGGACACGTTGTCACTGTCAGAGAACTCGGTCGTGGAACCTGGAGTTCGTAGGAGGTCAAGAGCAAAAGTAAATGACACTGGCAGCGGTCGAGAGTGTGACTCGTCGCGAAAAAATCCGGCAAATCGTCGCACGTACCGGTGAACCGTTTTGTCCGTACACTTTCCTCCACTTCTGAAATGGCACATGTGTCCAAACTCCGAATGGAGATTTAAAAATTTAAGTATTTGAGGACTCGATGATTTAGGGATTTGAGAAGTTGCTAGAGAAGGATTTGCGACATTTGTATTCGTTTCTACAAGGCCATATATCGGGACTCCACGTAATTATGTCCTCTCACGAAAGTTTCCGTTTCGCATACTGGTAGTAATCCAGCTTTTTCGCTTTCAAACTTCTCCAACGATGAAGACAATGAGGTAAAATGGTGGCCACGAGCAATTAGGAATAACAATTAACCGGGTGTAATCGATATATGAATTCATGCAGAGTTTCGGGGTTTCTAGGTTGCTGGGTCTATACGACTTCCGCTATACGTACTTACACGTCGAAGACGAGTGAAAGCAACACGATATGGCATGCGACTAATACGGCTTGTTGCTCGATTTCGAATGAAATCTTTGCAACTGATGGATTTTTCAACGGTAGATCCTGTTCGTAATGTTTATTTGATATCACCGGATGTTTGGAAGACTGGAGGGAAAAGCAACATGGCGGAAGATTGCGATTTGATGTCTGGCCAAGTGATGAATTACGCGTGGGAAAAGGAAAGGAAGAAAATCATTAATGGTTGGCACTCAAGGCTGGTCATTGGCCGTGACCGTCTGTTTCTTCAGGAAGCCATGGACTATTTTCAACGTTAATCATTTTTTTACCTAATTGAATCAGGTATCCTCGATAATAAATAGAAACTCGTGTATTTTGAAACGATCGTAATACTATTATATTCGATCCGAAATATTAACTAATATTATTTAGGAGATAAAGGTGCAGTCGAACTCTATTATCTCAAGGTATATTTTATCCGATCAAAATGAGTTTAGTGGATACGCCCACCATATCTCGAATCATTGTTTCGTAATTGCACAATCAGGATGTTCGATACAGGATACGGTGACCGCGTGGATTATATAACGGAGATCCTGCGAAAAAAGAGGAGATAAGAGACGTGAATCGCACGTGAGAATCGCTTGAACTTGGACGAGAGATCGAGGTCTTCCACAAGTTCGCGCGTTCACGGTAATTCAGGTTCAAGGAGAAACAATTATTCGAGCAACTTCTCACGTCGTTAGGAGTTCTTTCCCAGAGGGTGTTTTACTATGCTAACTCAACTAGAAAGAACAATTAGAATAGCTATCTCATCTCTGAATAGTATCTCAGAAATAAGTATTGCGAAATCTCAAGGGCAATGTAGGTATCTGCATAGGACTTTTATCTGAAAAGTTTTGGGGTTCCAAAGTTTCTGAATTTTCAGAAACAATTTTACAAAAATGTAACTCTTAGAATTTTGTATAATGTTGATTTCTAAGAGTTCCCCTATTAATTAGTATAAATTTGTTTCAGTGTTACAAGTCACGATTGAGACCAATTACCTATTACTTGCTCGAATACCTGTTCAAGACGCGTGGAACGGGATATAGAAAGATGATCGATAAAGATCGAGTCGAGCAGAGATTGTATGGATAAGGAAAAACTGTGCTTCCGGCAGCCGGGAACCGATTCCTCGTGGACCATGAGCTCGCGTCATGCGGTCGATTCTAACGGTAAAGATGAATCGTCCAAAACGTTCGTTCCTCTCGGTTCGCTTCTTTATCGAGTATACGTTTACTCATCCTTAGGTCTCCGTTAACGGTACAACCATTTCGGTGTTTCGTTTCATGAATAAATTATTATAACTGTCGAGCAGTTACGCGCTCGAAATTCCTTTTTCCATGTTATTCGCGTCTACATCGCGAAGATTTCATCGTCATTATCGCTCACAAACTGTCAAGCGCTTAACTTGTCGAGTAACTTTATACTTAATTCGTGCAACAGGTAACCCGAGCGACTGGTCATTGGCACTAACGATCGGGAGTTATTTAGAAATTGTTAGACAGAATGTGTTTTTGCAATATTTCTCTTCACTCTCTCATTGATCTAATACATTTCTTTTCATGAATTCTAAAAAATACCGAAGTCGTGATATTTTTGAATTTAAACATACGATGAAAATTTAATTTTTATTTAGACAAACGTCTATGGAGCGTTCAACATACTTAACAATCAGGAAGTAGCAGCGTTACCGAACCGAGAATTATATCGTTCGAAAAAATAGAGAAAGAAGAAACATCGGAACGTAATTTTGTGGTCAAATAAAAAAGCCTTACGGATAAAACCTTGTACCTCATCTTGAGCAATAACTTGGGAATCACTCTGTTTATTAGCTTATTTCTTCCAAATACGGAAGAACCTCTATCAAGTATTTCTGACGGAAACCATTATATTGAAACGTAAATGCAGGCGTATGACCGGGAAACGGATGAAATAAATGACTCGTGACGGAGAATGATCATTGGAAGATCGATGCAGTATTTATAATCCTTCAAACCATGTAGAAAATACATACGTAAATATATATGTAAATTCTATAGTACACATGCGAAAATGTTGAATTTGATATTCAATCATAATTTCGTCTAATTTAAAGATATTGATAAAACGCTTATACAGTCATTTTCAGTAGATTTTTACCTTCAAATCGACGTAACACAAGCGCTACTTCGAGATACTTTTATGTCATCAAAATGTATTAAACAGTTTTTGTTTAGTTATAATAATCGGATAAGTGCGCACTTTATTTTTATTTTAAATCTTTGAAGATGCTTGTATTTTGTTATTTTTGACTTAAAAACGTGCAACCTGTAGTTAATTATTAGTATATTAGTGCCACTTATATTTATGTCTTGACCCTCACGGCACCAATAAGTCAAATGTCACTCACCGTGAGGAAACTGTGTGTCTTTTAACACCGTGCGTTTGAATCCTTTTCTCGGTCCGATGAAACGATTGATCAGTTACATTAATCGAAAGACACGAGGGAGCAGAATTAAAACGAGGGCACACGAGTTTCTTAAACACCGTTCATGTCACCACACCGGATGTCGTGGGGTCGAACACCTCCGTCCTCACAGGTGGATGTCCAGAGGTTGACTGTAGAATCGTAAGTAACCGCTGTTCTCTGTGCTCTGCGAGAGTAGTCTGGAAGAAAGAGGGGATGTGACTGAAGAATATCGGCCCCTGTTCCACCTCGAAACCGTTTTTTCTTCTACTTATTGCAGAAAAAGATCGAAGAAGAAACGATTAAGGGTAAACTGGAACGACCTTCCTTTCTTCCATTCGAATTCCGTTAAAAGATGTTCTTTTACATTTGTTTATTATCTTATAAAAGTCCTGCTTTTTTAAACCACAATGCTTGCAGAGAGATTCTACTATAAATAATAAATTGAAGGAAATAAACATGGTGCAACTAGTTGGATTATATTCTCTTATACTTGTTTAATGATGATTGTATTGTACAAAATATGGATATTTTTTTAAATTAACAATGAATAAGTTTAACAGATTTCGTGTTTCGATTGGTCTCCTTCAACAGAATGTATGCGTGTACAAAAATCCCTTTGACATTGACAAATTGTCGGATTTTTATCTAAATTATCAGCTTAGTAAATTGTATATTTCATTGTCAGTGTCCTTATAACTAATTACAAAGAAACCACCACAATACGCTTTTATTTAGATTTAAAAACCGTACATTGATTACATTTTCGCAAAGATCCTCTCTTAACGGATTTGCAATGATAAAAAAAAGAACACGAGGATTAATTATGTAATAGCGATACCGTTTTGCTGAACTTCCTATACGTTTTTAGGAACGATAAATGTACGGAAATATGTTACATATTGCAATTAGACATCCATTAATCTATAATACAGTAGCTAGTCAGTAACGAAGTAGTTCTCGTTAAGCCATACTTCACGCGTTTAAAATAAGCCGTGGAATTTTACGAAACGTTTGGTACACTCAACGCAAATTAAAAGTCGCAGTCTTATAGATACTAAGACAAATCACGTGGAACTAACATCACTTAGTTTGAAATACAATGCACTGCAATTAAAGTTCCTGCAATTGTTCCACGTAATTTTACCAATAATCAAGTGACATTTATATCAATGTCATTACTTAAAAAGTAAATGAAGAAATACTAACGATTTTACCAAATTGACGCGCGCACGACAGGACCGAACAAAAAATACTTAACACGTATTTCTTATTTGACAAATATCCCAATTTTTCGTTTAAAAAGACATTCATCACATCAAATAGCTATTTTAACTTTGGCCTGAATATTTGTGAGCAGAAAAAAATACGTGTCAAATATTTTTTAAGACTGAATTACTGCGCGTCACTTGCGTCACATTCTTCGCAAACGGAACTTAAAGACTCTTAACTTCGTATGATGTTCCACTTAATTTAAATATATCGATAACATCTATATTATACAAATATTCAATCAATCATCAAACTTAATTGAATTGATACTAGTATCTATTTGACCACCACGGTAGCTACCACGCTTTTTCTTCGTCTTTTCGTGACGAAAAGCCTTCCCTCTTGTGTGTTTGAGATCCAAATTTGCTTTTTCTCCCCAAGATCCGCGTGCGCCTTTCTGTTGGAAAGAAACGATACGTCTTCACTTACCATTTTAAAATTGACTTGGATTACTAGACTACTTCGATCTAACCGGCCCACCTCACCTTAAAATTTATCTAATTATCAATTGTCGAACGTTATCTTTTTATTCTGTTGCGGCGAAGTTTCGAATGACTTGTTTTTGTCGAAACCGCCACCACCCCTACTGCCTCTGAAACCACCACGACCCCCTCTTTCGCCGTCATTGCTACCCCATGACCTCCTAAATCCTTCGTTGTTACCCCCTTCGGAGTTCCCTCTGTCATTTCCACCCCACGATTTCCTGCCATCGAAACCGCCCCTGCCACCGAAACCTCCCCGGCCTCTGAAACCTCCTCGACCTCCCCTGTCACCGCCACGACCTCCCCTGTCGCCTCCACGACCACCCCTATCGCCTCCACGACCTCCCCTGTCACCTCCACGACCTCCCCTGTCGCCTCCACGACCGCCCCGACCTCCTCTATCGCCACCACGACCGAAACCTCTTCCTCCACCGAATCCACCCCTTCCTCCATGTTTAAAACCACCCTCTTTCTGATCGTCCTCCTAAAACAAAATAGAAACACAGGTCAATCGCCGTTCTTCACGGTACAAGTGCACATTCTTTTTTTATTTTTGTGTCTATTATTTGTTTAAAGGAACGGTGAATGCACGGAAACATGGCCTCAAGCTTATAGTAAACGGCGAGTGACCTGTGCTTAGAATGTTTCCAAGCATTTACCTTCGCCTCAAATGAATTGTTAGCCAATTTTGGATCCAATGCAAAATCCTCGTCCTTTACGCGACGAAACGGGGAATTTTTTTGTTGCTAAACACAAAATTTCATAAAAAAAGAAGCATTCTTTCTTTCTGAATATCTATATTATATTAATCAAAGCTTCATACCTTGTCACCGTTAAAATTGTTTCCTGCTTTCACGAAATTGCTGTAGTTGTTCTTCTGAACTTTCGCAGGTTTTTGTGACTCATCCACCTCTTCCTCGTCTACCTCTTTATGTTTTCGCTTTTCAGCTTTCCCTGGCGTCTTTGGCTGTGCTTTCTGTTTTGTCTCCGTTTCCTCATCCGAATCACTTTCGTCTGAATCTGAGTCTTTCGCGGTTGCTTTTGGTTTCGAGACTTTCACTGGAGTGGCTGCTGGTTTCTCATCCTCTGATGAATCTGAATCAGAATCTTCGCTCGATTCCTTTTTGACATTTGCCTTAGCTTTAGCGTTTGTCTTTGCAGGAGTACTCGCAGGTGCTTTCGCAACAGGCTTCTCATCTTCGGAGTCGTCTGAGTCGTCGGAACTGGAGGATGCTTTCTTTGCTACTGCTACATTTTTCGCCGCCTTTGCAGGTGCAGCTTTTGGAGCCGGTTTTTCATCAGAGTCGTCGGAATCGTCAGAATCCTCGCTAGAAGATTTCTTTTTAGTTACAACAGATTTTGCTGGGGCTACTACTTTGGTCTTTTTACTTGGTGGTTCCTCTTCGCTGCTGTCGTCGCTAGAAGATTCTTCTTTTTTCGCGGGAGCCTTCTTTGCTGCGACAGGTGTTGAAGGAACTGTCTTTTTGACTGGCTTCTCTTCTTCATCGCTACTATCTTCGCTAGAAGATTCTTCTTTCTTAGCAGGAGCTTTTTTTGCGGCTGCTGCTTTCGTAGCAACGATAGGGGTTTTAGCCACTGGTTTCTCATCTTCGCTGCTATCATCGCTGGACGATGATTCTTCCTGTGCGACTACTACAGGTTTTGCTGGAACAGCTTTACCTTGCTTTCCAGGTTTCACTGCTTCTTTCTTGTTCTGAGCAGATTTCTGTGCCTTCTTGTTTTGTACAGGTTTTTGAATTTGTTTCGCGGCCACTGGTTTTGCTGGGGTTGCTTCTTCTGAAGAATCATCGGAGTCGTCGCTCGAAGATGCCTGTCTCGAGACAACCGGAGTAGACGCTGCGACTGGTTTAGCTTTAACTGCTTGAGGTTTCGGAGATTCTTCTTCCGAGGAATCGTCAGAATCATCGCTCGAAGATTCATTCTTCTTTGCTGGTGTTGCTGTTACATTTTTACTAGGTAGTGGTTTCTTTAATACTGGTTTAACTGGACTTTGTTCTTCACTGTCATCACTAGATGATTGTTTCTTACTTGCCACAGCTTTTGCTTGCTGTGCAGCTGGTTTTGCAATCGTTTTAGCTGTTATTTTTGCTTTAGATACTTCTTCGCTGTCTGAATCAGAGTCACTATCCGATGACTCTTGTGCTTTAGATGCTACTACTGGCTTCTGTTGTACTTTTGGCTTTGTTTCTTCCTCTTCTGAAGAACTATCGTCTGAACTCTCTTTTTTCTTTACAGGCGGTTTTTTGGACTGAGTTTTTGCAACAGGTTTAACTTCTGCAGTCAGTTTTGGCGCTACTTTCTTATCTTTGCTGGAAGAATCATCCGAAGAATCTGAAGAATCTTGTTGATTATTCACTGCAGCATTAATCGCAGGTTTTCCATTTAACTGTGGAACCTTCTTAGGGGCCTCATCTTCGCTCTCTGAACTTGAATCTGAACTGCTCTCTTTAGCTTGTGCTTTTACATTTAATTTCTTTGGGGACGTCTTTTGGAAATATTGGTAAACCTCCTGAATCGTTGGCGCACCTTTTGGAAGTGTGGGCTGAAAAAATAAAAAAATGTAAACGAAGTTCGTGACAAATTTACAAGAAACCATCTATATTTTGATAAAACGAGTTATGTGCCGATAACGTTAAACAGAAAGGTGAAACACTTTGACTATTAAGTTTAATTGTAAGAGAAATTTGTACTAGGAAATAACGAAAATATATCGTCCACGTGGTGTCGCCGAATGGCGGCATTTCTTCCACCGCATGGGCATTGGCGCCGTAAAATCGATTGCCGAAAGTATGTACATAAAATCTTGATAACCTTACCGCTTTCGTTTTCTTTTGAAAAACCTTCGCCAACGATGCGTCTTTTTTTAATAAATAGTCATACACGAGAGCAGAAACACTTAATTCCTCGGCGGAGGCCATGGTGGACGCGTGCAGAGAGCTTGAAAAATTAACTGCAATTGGGCAGATGATACTTTACGCACTTATAGGCCTCCTGTAAATGGCGCTGCAGTCAACCATGAATTGTGCCACAGTTAGATACGATACACGCACGGAGTAACATATTTGTTAGTTGTGGAACACTTTATTTAGATTGAATATTAAATTATTCTAATTATTATTGTTAATTGAGTGTGTACGGTTGTTCGTAATCACTTCTCAGATACTCGTTTAACAATTTAATTTTAATACATAAATTTTTGAAGATAATGTTTATAACCTGCCTATTATTTGCTCAATAGGAAATTATAGCAAACTCGTGTAACGCAGCCAAGTTCACTAGGTCTTCACTGTTGGTCATATACACGGTGGACGATAATAAGAGGCAACGACGTAATTCAAGTATCCAATTTTCACATTTTTAAATTCTTAAGTTTCTAAGTTTGAGAAATGCAGTTTTATTGATACAGAATAAAAGATCACTGGACACGATGTTCATCACGAACATCGCAAATGCACATGCGTGATGCTCTAAGTTTGCGAAGTGTGCTAAAACCAATCAAAATTTACTTTCATAGTACAAACTTGTGTTTCACAGAACAACGTACGTGTAAATTTCAGTTGAGTGTTACTTTCTCCATAAACTTACTGAAAGTTACCGACCTTTCCCTCCTTGTTTCGTGATTGGTGAAGCATCGGTTAGTGGACAGCGTATTGGATGTTTTTAAAAATGATAAACCGGCTTTTTTGTGATCTGTGAAGTGCTGGATGTTTGAACAGAAGTTTCGTTTATTTGTCTTGGATTCGCAATAATCATTTGGGAATTATGACGGAGACGCAACAGAAAGCCAAATGTATTACTTTGAAAGGTTCAGCAGAGTTGGTCAAGCAATATCTTTGTAGGTTTATTAAATATATTTATGGTGTCTTGTTTGGAATCCACTTTATTAGCTGTTAAACCGCCTTTTCTTTGTTGCAGTGTATGGAGTGAACAGTATTTTGTACCAAAGAGGTATTTACCCGCCAGAAACGTTCGAGCCTGCTGAGCATTTTGGTTTATTTGTTTTAATGTCAACGGATGAAAAAATTAAGGGATTTTTGGATACTGTTCTTGGCCAAATTCAGGAATGGCTCATTCAACGAAAAGTACAAAAAATAACGCTTGTTATAACGAATGTGAATACCAAAGAGGTTTTGGAGAAGTGGGACTTTAGAGTTGATTACGAGGGCCAAACTTCCAATGGCACCAACAATAGTACAAGCAACGGTCTCCCTGATGTGGGTACAAAAGATGTGAAGACTATCCAGAAAGAGATTAGAGAAGTAATACGTCAGATTACAGGTATTTTTTCTTACTTAAGGATTTAAATTTCCTGATTAAAATGTAATTACACGAGTAGAAACATTGTTGCTTCAGTAACTTTATAGATGCTTTTATGTTTCAGGTACAGTGAGTTTCCTTCCATTATTGGATTGTATATGCTCTTTCGATATTTTGACTTACACAGTACCTGACTGTGGCATTCCTAAAGAATGGAATGAAACGCAGCCCGTTTTTATTGCTAATAGCCAAGAAGTACAATTAAGATCATTTTCAACTTCTATTCATAAGATGGAAACTATAGTTAGTTATAAGAATATTTAAGGTTTTTACTGTCTGTTGAGACATGCATGTAAAACTATTGTCAATCTCAACATTTTAGCAATATTTAATACAGAAGACTGTTATTTAAATTGTACATTGTACACGAGTGATTAAGGTATAAAGTAATGCGTCATTTTAAAAAGTTTGCATATGTATGGATATTAGTATTATTTAAGGAAGAGTTTTATACAAATATATGTATTTTGACATAATCTTCTTCATTAGGTTGTTTCATATTTTGGATTCCTCTTCTTTCAAGCTTCCAGAGATTCGGTCAGGGAAATCAACAAATTGACAAGAATCTTGGCAGATTTTATTAAAACATAATTGACTATTACACTTAACACAGGAATTATATTATTTTACTTGGCAAAGCATGAAAGATACGTCTAGAATAAAATATTCTTTCGTGTTTGACATTCGTCATATACCAAATCGCAAGTAACATCGTTAGCATTATATAAATATTCTT
Source organism: Megachile rotundata (assembly GCF_050947335.1). Lineage (NCBI taxonomy): Eukaryota > Metazoa > Arthropoda > Insecta > Hymenoptera > Megachilidae > Megachile > Megachile rotundata. The sequence continues at coordinate 15,248,589 of NC_134984.1, forward strand.
AAGTGTACAGGTGCTCCGAATACTTCCTTTCTTTTTAGTTTCTTTTCGATGTCACGATTCTCCGATACATAACGTTGCGGTTAACATACGAATCATGAAACAAAAAACTCTGAGAACGCGAATACAAAATACAAATTTTCTGGGAGCACGTACACATTGGTATCTATAAGGTGCGCTTAGACTGAGCTAGCTTCTTTTCTTGTTTTGGCAAAATTTCAAATGTATAGGTATCAGATTGGATATTCAATATGAATGAATCTAATAGGAACGTTTCAACAAATAATCTTGATTCTGTTTAATTTTTGACGTGATTCAAATCTGAGATCTGAGATATTATTAGAAGAAATTTAAGATACATCCTCGCTCGTGTAGTCTAAACGCACCCTTAGGGTTAAATCGCGGCGTCCAATTGTTTTTTTCATTTGTGCGCAGTCAACCAAAACTTAATACAAATCTTCGTGCCTTACGTAAACTATTATCATCTGTGATTCTCTCGCGATGTCGAGTAACTGTTATTTGGTCGTAACATTCTCGTTCACGGTACCTACTGTACCCCGACCTCTTCGAACGCAAATCGAAGACCATTTTTAGGAAACATCAACACAGCGGCTTTTTTCTTATGCTTCGTTTAATAAATTGCAGCATTCGTTTTGTCCCTTACGGCGAACAATTTCCCTATTAATTCGTTAGTGCTGCTAGTGATTAGCCTTTACGATTCATAGTGCACTTTCGTTCGCTATTTCAAACTAACGCGAATCGCTGTCACGTATCGTACAAAACGAATCGTTCGGTCGGCCCTCTCTTTATCGACCTACACTTTAACTTTCGAGAACAAGGCAAGCTTGCTTGCTTCGATTACCCGAGGGCTGTTAATGATCCTTCGCAAGCCGTATACGCTCTTCGAATCTCGCCTAGAATCTCGTTTCGATTCTCTTTATTTAACACACTGCAAAAGCTGCTGGAAATACGTTGAAGTTTATAAACATACTATAATCCGGCTGATCCGCTGTAACTGTCTTCGTGTACGTGCCAGTTTTAAGGTCCGCATTTTCGACAAACGACCGAACGTGATGATGCGTTTTCGTGATCGACGGAATACGCTATCGACAGCTCAGCTACAATAAAAAGTCTTAATATTCGAATAAAAAGCGCCGAGAAAGAAACTTTTACACAGAGGAATTTGGAAATTCGAACCTGTATTTTCGTCGTGGAAAAACGTGCAGACTTTATGGTCGTCACTGGACAGCACCGCGGATCAGAACAAGTCGTTTTCCTATAATTCTCTTGGGTATCGTAAAAACGCGTCTCCTATTAAAAAGATTGAAAAATAAATAACGCGAAACAATATACAATATTTTACAGTGGCGCTTAGCGTTGTATCCCGTATTTTAGGGCTCGACGGGATTGGGGGTCGATAATCGATGCTCCGACTTCTGCGAAAGTAAAGCAAACGAATCTCTCGGAAGTAGTTTGGTCGTAATCTTCCACGATCGTGTTCGGACCGACATCAATCGATCCATCGATAATTAATAATTAACTATGATTGGTACGATCGTAACATTGTCCGTTTGCTCGTAAAATCGACACGTTCAGCCCTCGCAAATTGTATGACACCTTTCCTCATCTTCATTTATACATCTCTACTTAAGTTTACCTTGGACTAATCGCTATATTCGATTTACGATCGTATGCGTAAAATATCATAAAATACATTCCTCTTTTATTATTTTTTTTTTAATGCAGGCTCGTAGTTCCATTTGATTGCCGATCGGCGTCATATTATTCGCATTAATAATTTCTCGACAGTTGGCTTTTGAAGACGAAAGGAATCGAAACTGGATGAAGCTACGTTGAAAGACCAAAGTGCTTGTACGAGCTCGTTTCGTCGTAATTTGGATACGTGCCACCAGACGGAACAACGAGCCATCGATGACTCACGATGACTTTCATACAAATCGTTCGATAGGTACGAGCGACGAAATGAATTTCGTAACGAAAAAGCACGGCGGCACTAGTAAGCTTGCACGGACATCATACGCTACCACGATTTTATTTTTTTCTTCGTTCTCTCAATGTCTCTTTGGTTGTTAACGCTAAGAATGGCAAAAAGTACTTCCTCTTCTCTCGATTGAAGAACGTTGGAACACTGTTCGCTAGTTCCTTCGACGACTATCTATTATACGTAATCCTTTATAGCTCTAAAAATTGTAAAAAGTAAGCGCGAACGTGCTTGTGTGTGCGTGTTCTCTCGATCGATCGAGACTTCAACCGCCATTTTGATCTTTCGGAGGACGTAAGATGTCTATTTTTAATTTTTAATAATTTAATGAGGTAATGAAAATTTTTGAAACCCTGCTCTCGAGATTTTATATTTCATATCGACGCCATAATGGCGTGTAATACCTTTTACTACCCCTACATAAATTTAATAATAAAAAATATTGTATTTATAATTAGTTTAATTAGGAATGAACATATCCGTCCAAATTTTTATTCTTCTCTCGAATTCTTTTTACCTCTATCTCGACGATCGTTCCGACGAGGCCAATCGAGAACGACGTCACGATTCGGTGCAGGGAAAATGTAATTACTCGTCCGCTGTCGAGGTATAACGATTCTTACGACGATGTTCGCCGTGGTTCCGTTAATTAAAGTACCGCTCGATTTCTCCAACCTCCACCGTAATAACACAACTAACTTGCCACTAGGTGGTAACCACCGTACGCGAACTCTGTCCACCAATTTCCAAGCGGTAACCTTGTCTTGTCTCGCTTTCATTCCCGAAAAACGCTCGACACTCCGGTGTTTGATGTTTCGATCGATCGTTACTCGACCTGCACACACACACACGCACGCACACATACGCGCGTTGCTCGAAGGGGATACAAGGAATACTTTGTACAAGAGCGTCCTGGACGCATACGGGTACACACTTCGACGAACCGTTGTTGCTCGAAAACCGAGGAGCGTTTCTCTTCGTGGTTGCTTTGTATCAGATTCGGAACGGGTCACTGTTTTCCGAGGCAGCTTTCTTTGATCAAACGTTCTCTAATAAACTCTTTTAAATTCAAAATTCTTTACAAATAAATGGATGTTTCCTTTTGAAACTTTATTCTGCCGATACTAAGAGGGTGACCCTTTCGGTGTTCACTGAAATGAACAGTGAAACCTCATGATCCTTATATTACTAATATTTATTACAAATAACGTGACAGGTTTTTGATTTATATTGCCAACACTTTTAAATTGCTAGTATTATGTATAAGATCGGCTGAACACCGAAAGGGTTATCCCGTGTTAATAAACGCGATTACGCTGCCTCGAAGACATTGCCCTTAAGAAAACTCGTCGGTTCCGGAAATCCTATTACAAGAACCCAGGTCATCCGGGTGGAGCTTTTCTTTCTGAAATCCCGTAAAACGGAATCGCCGTGTCCACGGAATGTTCTAACGATCCGCGCGTGCTTGCGGATAAGGTTTACGTCTTCCCCCTTTTCTTTCTCCCTCTCTCCGCTTCCCGAGCAAATAATTCAAGTTTTCGAGTTCCAAAGTTGGCGAGAATCGATACTCGTTCAACAACCAGTCACGTTCTATTTTAATTCTTTTTGTACGCGTAAATGATCGACGAGCGAAATGCCGATTCCACCGGGAGAAAATTAAAAACCATTGAAACGAACGTCGAGCGAACTACCAGCGAAAAAAAAACATATGTACGGTATATGTATATATTCTAGTTGACTGCAGTTTTACACGCATGGGACTTGAATTTGATTTGGCTGCAATATTTTCGCTCGTTTATTGTGTTTCCGACAATTTCTACCCCCCGGGAAGCAAACAGAGAGACGACAGAAGAACAGATAGAAAAAGAAAAGGGAGAAGAGATTTTTGCCCGTTGCTGTCCTCGTTTTTTTCTTTTTTTTTCGAACGTCGAATTCAACTGCGACCCCTTTTCTCTCGTCCGTTGAACACGCTGCTTCCATTCGATGGCGTCCCTTGTTCTTCGAGATCCGTTTTCCGTGCTTGCTCTCTGGAACGATGTCGTGGACCACACGATGTTGCCCTGCAACGAGAAAGATGTTTTCGATCGATTAACACGAGCTCTGTCTAGGGAATGCATTCACTAATCTTCTCGTTAACACCTTATCCGTTGATCCGTTCATACGATTCGTTGGACGAGCGATTGAATTGTGGCAGGGAATTAATGTCGCGTACCGACTTCGCTTTTTTTAACCTCCATGTTACAACCACTGTAGATTCTCGTTATACTGCTACACACGGACTTTTATAGGATTCTTAAACTATAGTTCGCGACCCCGAATGGGGTTGTAAAGCGGAATGGGGTCACGGAAATTTTATTCGGATACATCAATTTAAAGGAACATTATTCGCAATTCTTTTATTATCTCTAATTTGATGGGCTGCCATGAAATCGTAATAGCCAAATATATTTAAAGGGGTCGAAATAATCTAGATGGTACAAGGAATATATTTAAGGGGGTTAAAATAATCTAGATGATAAAAAGGGGTTATTTATTTAAAAATTTATAATACTTGTTAATAATAAAATTTGTATATACTTAAAGGGGTCGAAATATATTGAAAGTAAATATATTTAAAATTAAATATAGACAAATATATTTAAAGGGGTCTAAATAATCTAGATGGTACAAGGAATATATTTAAGGGGGTTAAAATAATCTAGATGGTACAAAGAGGTTATTTATTTAAAAATTTATAATACCTATTAATAATAAAATTTGTATATATTTACAGGGGTCGAAATAAATTTAAAATTAAATATAGACAAATATATTTAAAGGGGTCGAAATAATCTGGATGGTAAAAAGAGGTTATTTATATAAAAATGTATAATACTTAATAATAATTTCGTTAATTTTGTGGTATAATAAAAATAGATCGTTGTTGCAGAATAACTGTCGGAAGGAAGAAAACGGAATTTCTATTTGGCTCTGAAACAACGTGGAGATAAACTATGGTTGGCCCAGGTCGATTCCATTAGCCACCTAAAGCTGGTCGTTCGTCGAGTCGAAGAGAGAAGAAACGTTAGGTAGAAACGTGCTATTATATCACACCAAATAGCCACAAGGATGAGCAGCGTTCGGATAAAGATGGATCTACGTGTGGCGAGGGAAGACAGGAAGCAAATGGACCAGGGATGAGCAGGAGGAAACGAAACGGAGGGCGAAGATCCTTCGAGGCGATGCTTCATCCATGGCACAAAGGGTAACAACCGCGTGGAAACAACCGTAGCAGCGTGGAAGAAAGTTTCAAGGAAAACGGAGAGGAAGAGAGAGACAGAGCTCGTCTTCCGTTACGTTCGAAATGAGAAATTGCCCGGATGAGTTACCAGGATAAATGGATCAACGTCGTGAACAACCTCGTGGCTTCGTTTTAACCGGTTGAATATTTGATTGACCCGCAGACACGGGGCTAAATCACCGCTAATTTTCCTCCACCTCTTTTGTTCCTCTCAAATCGACTTTATCTCGTTAGCTTCGCCAGTCGTTTTGATACAATACGTCCCAATTTGTGGAATAAACGGATACCGCATAAATAGATCAATAAATCATAAAATACGAGCATTGCTCTTAAGGTAAATGGAGCACCTGCGTTCGTTGCCGTAAAGCTCTTATTCGCTTTATAGCATCAGATACCACGTATGACGAAGTTGAGGTTAAAACATGCTCTTAGCTTGAGCTGATAGTTTTGAAAATTCTCTGTGTTTCATAAATTTTTATTATCATGCAATCTTATTTTAAAATTACTTGAAATTATCCACATAACAGTTTATCATCCCCTAACGCCACAGACTCATTCTTCGGCAAGTTCACTAAATTCGTACGTAATCTTCATTCAACTATCTACATCCATTCGTTTAACCACGTTCATCTAATCATTTCTATGTTTTCAGAGAAACCGATTACCAGAAGATTAAAAGTAAATTACCTCGTTCGCGACGACGATCGATGAAAATCGATGCAGCCGATCGAGAGGACGTAGCATTTAATCCGTTTGAAAAAGGAGCTGTTCAGTCGGAAAAGTATGTTCCTCGACGAGATTTCGAGCAAAGTAGCTGTCCAAGGTGGGCTGTCGACGGTCCAGGATTCAGGATGCGCGTGGATGACGTTGGTCGGCGAATCGCTTCATCCCCTGGGGCTCTCCTGTGGCAGGAAATGGTCGTCGAAATTATATTCGTGAACCACGAAGGGTACCGTTGATTCCCGCCGTTTCCCGGACTTTCCGGCCTAATTAGTCCGGTTCTATTAAGTTTATCTGAGGTCATCGAGGTCGCCAAGTTCCTCCGGGAACCGACTGCGACGTAGGAAAGTTCGGTCAACGGTCGGGGTAGATAACTCTCGACTAAGTAGCGAATGATTAAGCCTGAATACCGTAGATCGTATACTTCCGCCATACTAGTATAATCTACTAGAGGCTAAGGTAACGATTATAACGTTTCTGCGGCTTCTCTGAGATACTGATTCATGCAAACTTTCATTGTTCGATTTGTTCTTGATGTACCTGCGTTAGTAATACCTTCACTACCACATATTTTGTGTACACTTTGTGGGATGTATGTACACATATAGCTTTGTTATATACATATGTGTGTTTATGTAGATATACATGTGTAGATAGGTTTATATGGACAGCTATATGTGTGATACATGGTTAGGTTAGGTTGCATGATGTATGTATGTACAGGTTTATAGGTATAGTTATATGTATGATACATGTATGATGTATGTATGTATGTACATGTTTATACAGTTATATGCATGGTATATGTATGATGTACATGTATGTGTGTACAGGTTTATACAGCTATATGCATAGTACATGTGTGATGTATGTATATGTATGTACAGATTTATATAGCTATATGCATGATATGTATACATGTGATTTATGAATATGTATATGTATGTGTAAGTTTATATGTATAAAGTGAATGATATGTATACATGGTAGGATTAATTTGGCACCATCAGTCTTCTGCAATTTGAGAATTTAAAAATTAACTACAATAACCAATAATCTAAATAACCAGATGACAGAAGATATCATACAGATTAGTTAAAAATACAAATAGCACCAAAAATAGAAACTGTTAATAACTCTAACATTGTGGTCACCTAACAAAAACGTTGAAAATGTTTATATTCATGAAAGAAGTCATATTAATATAAAATAAAAGCGACGTTAACCATGACAATAACTGAAAAAGAGACATGAATATTTCCGCTGATGGTGCTTTTAATTCTCATCACGTACAGTTATCTATAAAAAAGCGTTTCTCGTTAAAAAAAAAATATTTAGCATAGAGCAGTAAAATAGCGGATGATGGTCGCGTGAATCAATAGATTTTCGATTCGCAGTATATTCAGCCGATTGTACCGGGAAAATCCACGTTAGCGAGCGTATAACGAGCAAACGGAATCGGTAATACATTCGGCCGACAAATTTGTTTTTGCCGGCTGGGGATAGCCGATAATGGTCTTTGCTTCTAATTAGCACGGGCCATTAGGTTTATCTATGATCATCGAAGTCACCAGAGTTTCGTTCTTGTCCAGGATATTTGGCAACCGAGCCGATTTCACGGTTTACCAATGCGTATCGCGATCGTTAAGTATGAAACTTGACACGTGTCGAGAAATTTTTACATTTATCCCTGTTTCAAATTTTGCTATCGAATTACTTTAATGAAACTTCGTCGTTTATTCACCATATTTACGTCTGTCGCGATGTCTGCATTTAATTCGGGATTAAACTGTCGCCGAGCAAAAAATAATTCCCTAGCGCAAAATAAAGTGGGGAAATTTAATTTTCATCCGGTTGCTCAGCCCCACGGAACGCTCGTTGCAATTTGTTCCCTCGTTAATTGGTTTCGATCGTCAAAGAACAGAGGCAGCAACGAACCTCTGTCCGCCATTAACAACTTCTTCTTTTTTTGTTCTTTCCCGTCTTTCTCTTTCTTTTTGTGTCAAGCTTTGTCCCCGTTTTTCGTTGAAAGTTACTTTAATTGGCGTTAATCCGTCGCCAGAGAGAGCGTTTATTCTTCCTCGTAGCACTGAGATAACTTTGGCTAACGAGTTTCGCTAACAAAGTTTCCGGTAATATGCGATAGTCAGCACTTGCACCGTCTTCGGATTCGTAAGCTCCAAGTGTCCCTATATAGCTTGCCAGCCATCGGCTTTGAAAGCGTATATACCAAGTTAGCCGGGTTACCACACACGTTGAACAAGTTCGTTCAAGTCCATTATGGCGGGGTTAAAGACTCGCGTATCTTGCGCGCCTAGCACCACGTGCACCTGTAAATCTTCCACTGCTAATTTCAATAGGTTCGAACACAAAAGATTTTATCCTTACTTTACTCTTTATTTCTTCTATTTGAAAATCTATTGATCATCATTTATCGAATATTGCTCGCTCGAATCATTAAGACTCGTCGATGTTTCGAAAAGATTGTAAGAATTTAAGTACGCCGAGTTGAACAGCAAAATGGCGATTTTACTCTTTATTTCTTCTATTTGAAAATCTATTGATCATCATTTATCGAATATTGCTCGCTCGAATCATTAAGACTTGTCGATGTTTCGAAAAGATTGTAAGAATTTAAGTACACCGAGTGCAACAGCAAAATGGCGATTCTTCGAGGATGAATATCAGAAGTTCGGAAGTTCGGAACTTTGGAATTCCGAAACTAGGCGACGATCAAGTATTCATTGCAGGACCAAACGATGTTGAATCCTTCGTTACAGCGAGGCAAATATGAACATAATGTGTTATCAAAATATCTTGTTAGAATGAAATTCTCGGCGGCGATTTCTTTCAAAGAGTTGACTGCATTTCGGAAGTTTCGCATTCTTTTTTCGTACTGGCAGCGTTTTTCCATGGCGCAAAGGTTGCCGCGAGTTAGCAAAGAGCTCTGAAGCAGATATCGTGAAGCTCATATCCCAGGGTACTCTTTTCACAGCGTTTCCCTGCCTTTTCCTCCTTTTTCACCGGCGATCCTTCTCGCAAAACGACCATTCCTCCGTGCTCACCCGACGCCACGCTATCTAAAGACTCCAGGGAAAGCCGGCTGGATATTACATCGAGTTCCACGTTTATTAATCTACGAATTACTTCTACGAAGTCAAGGGAACCTGCTGGTTATCGACGGTGAAAAAGGGACACGTTTTTTTCCTCAAACGATGGTACATATTATACCGCGTTCTCTGTCTTCTCGTTCCTTCATCATTTTTGGAATTTTTCGATTATAGAAAATTGTGAATTTGCAGCTGTAATTATTCGAGGGTCCTCCAAGCACGTACGCCATATTTTTGTTTTCAGCTCCGTGGAATTTTCCACTTACATTTATAAAATTTCCGGTTATAATAAATCGTTCAGATGAAGCGAGTAATCTCTTCACAGAATTTTACGAAGTTCTCGGATTATGGAAAACTTCCCATTTAGGTGCTTGAATCATTGAATTGTACTTCATGCACTTCGGATTCCATTTTTGATCGATAAAAAACTTCAAACCGACCGTAAATTAATGCTTCGAGGACTTTTAAATTTTTAGGATAAAAAATTCGAAACAAAGAAATTGTTGATCTTTAATAAAAAATTGTCAAATAAATAAAAATATTTACGAAGGATAAAAATGTGAAACTTACCTGTGTAAATCGACGATGCGGCCACGTGCTCGTCGCAGCTCCGAAACGACGCAACGGCGAAGTGGAAGAAGAAGAAGAAGTATAAATACGAGTAAAAACGTAAGACGTGGGGTGAACGAAGAATTGTGGAGAACGGTATAAGGAGAAACGGAGCACGAAAGCTCGAGACGTTTGATCGGGTGATGGAATGGAAATATCGAATAGAAAAGAGAGCCCAAGGAGAGGGGAGAAGACGAGGACGCATATGTAGGAACCTGAACGGGTATCGGGTAGGGATGTGGGTGAGGCTACAACAAAACAAAACACGATGAATGTCCCGATGTGCAAGCTGCAAGCACAACAATGTCAGGAAGATCGATGGTTAGTCTTTGTCGAGTTGCCGTGCCGCGAATTACCTGGATAGATAGCTCCGATAACGTGTATTCCGATAAATTTGCGAACGATATTTAATACAGGGCCTTTCTAAAGTGACTACAGTTTACTCGTTGTTCAGAAACGTAACGCAGGCTTTTTTATAGTGATTGTACAAAGTAGGAACTTGTATGAATCTTTGTTAAAGTCAAGATTATAAGGTGTATATTGTCATAAGACTGCATGAATTATTTCATCTGTGGATCTCAAATTACGTGGTTCATTTAAATGACAAATATTATAAGGTGTATATTGTTATAAGATTGCAAGAATTATTTCATCTGTGGATCTCAAATTACGTGGATCATTTATATGACAAATATTATAAGGTGTATATTGCAATAAGACTGTACAAATTATTTCATCTGTGGATCTCAAATTATGTGGTTCATTTATATGACAAATATTATAAGGTGTATATTGTCATAAGACTGTACAAATTATTTCATCTGTGGATCTCAAATTACGTGATACATTTATATGACAAATATTATAAGGTGTATATTGTAATAAGATTGCAAGAATTGTTTCATCTGTGGATCTCAAATTACATGGTTCATTTATATGACAAATATTATAAGGTGTATATTGCAATAAGACTGTACAAATTATTTCATCTGTGGATCTCAAATTACGTGGTTCATTTATATGACAAATATTATAAGGTGTATATTGTAATAAGATTGTACGAATTATTTCATCTGTGGATCTCAAATTATGTGGTTCATTTAAATGACAAATATTATAAGGTATATATTGTCATAAGATTGCAAGAATTATTTCATCTGTGGATCTAAAACTACATGGTTCATTTATATGACAAATGTCTGAATATTTTTTGGCTGCATACCATATCTTGACCAGTGTATTTGAATCAACCTATACACACGTCAATCAAAAAATTGTAGATTGACATTGACGAATCGTTAACTTTCTACCGATAAAATGTGATCTTCCGTTTTGGTCTACTCTTTTCGTAAAATTTATCTGCGTTCAACGTCATACGCGTTGCTCGATTTTTGTTACATATATCACAAGAAACTTTCAAAATTAAATTCGACAGTGAACTGGATAAATATTAATCCAGTTATCCATTGGATAAATATTAACCCTTTGCACTCGAAGATAATGCTGTTTACAAACAGCAACATTAAAACTTAGTTAAAAAGTAAAATCAATTCTTTTGAGGTTATTATTTTTCCATTATCATTTGTTTCACTATATTTATACATCACACGTGTCATATTAAAGAATCAGTTAAAAAAAGCTTGTTTCAAATTATTGTATTAAATAAAATGGTGAGTGTGAGTCACCTCTCGAGCGCAAAGAGTTAATCCAGTTAACTGGATTAGTTTTTAAATTAATCACAAGTTGCCACTTTTGAAATACCCTGTAGCCCGATTATCGACACGAATGTTTCATGAGTCAGTGACACATCGCGTGTGACTATCCAGATAGTTCGTCGGTCATTAGCGGTAATCAGTTCGTAGAAAAAGAGACTAGAATTTAGTTGTACGGTTTACCTTGACAGTGCCGCTAGATGCGCTAGAAGCGGGCGAGTGTCACGTCCTCGGCGAACGAAGAGAATTTATCCATATCTTGGGTTCGCAAGCAGAACAGAAACACGATTTCATTAATTCCTAAATAAGATATACTCAGACTGTGATGTTCTCAAAATCTTCATCCTATTTAAAAAACTTGAGACCACTTTGCATCTGTTTCGGAAATTTTGGGAATCTGACTTAGAAAAGTGTGGTCTGAAATTTTTCGAATCTATTACACACGAACGTATAATGAAAGGGTTAAAAGCGGGTCCGGCCTCGTACTACAACGGCGGTCGTCTTACGGGCTCTTCAGGGCTCTCGACCCTCGAGAAGAGCTAGCACGAGAGTTAGCACGGGGTCGAGAAACGGTCATAGTTCTATTTCCGTCGCTCGTGAATCATTGCTGCTTCACCTATCTCTCTTAATGCCGCAGTACCAACTCGTTGAAAGATGTTGCGTGCCTGACAAACTTCTTTCGACGACTATTTCCTACACCCAGACGATATTCAGCTATATTTCGAGACGCGTCGTGACCCGAGAACTTGGAGACGCTGTCCGGTTAATTACAAAATCTGCCCATCGAATCGTTGGTAAACGGTCCAATTCCCCGGCCTCTCAAACATTGACGATCAATTTCTGCGTAGGCGAAGTTGTTACGACCCTATGGGAACGGCTTTAACGACGTACAGCGTTGGCAGAACAGCCCGTTAAAATGTACAAGCTTCCAGTGGTCGCATCGACAAAGCATTCCAGCTACGAACTGCTCGCGATGTGGTCCTTTGTACATTCCTAACGTTTACCGAACAACTTCGAGCAACTGTTAAAACTCGACACAACAATTATTAATAATTTCGTGTATGGACTTGCAGGGTAAACGAGACCGTTCACCTTCGTTGGATTAAACGCGATTAGAAGATCAAACGAATATTGCAAATTTAGAACTATATTCAAACCGATTACTCATCAAAACTCATCGCAATTTCACAAATTAAGAGATTTCGGATATTTTGCAAATTTCCTCAAGATCTCGGTTTCTGGAACTGGATGGGAACGGTGCATCCAAGTGCATAACGGGACGATAGCCTCGCCACGGTAATACGTATCAGACTACATTTCACGGTTGATCGAAGCCCGGCCTCGGCGCCATAGACAATTTCCCAAAGGGTTCCCAGACCGATATAATGGGGTGGCCAAGGTATATACCGTGGCTAGGTAACTCCGTCGTATTAACGTTCACCCGACCAACGCTAGGTCACATGCTCGTTTCGAGTTCGATAGTCGTCAAATCTCCTCAAACGAGAGGTCATCTTTTGAGCTTCGAGATACACTCCTGTCTTTCATGTCAATGCTACTAAATTATCGAGAACGTTTGATACAAATGAACATTACATTGTCAGTCATTTGAGAATTTTATGAGCTTCATGATCTTTCTCTTTTTGGGATGTGTTACATAGTTGGGTTTGATCTGGCCTACCTGGGCCATTAACTATCTTATTGTCTTAGACTATCGGTTTTAAGTAATTCTTGTCCTAATTCTGACAGCTTATGGTTCTAATAATAGAAACTCAATTTTGCTTACAATAGCAAAGTTGCAAGTGTCATGGTTTTATCAGGAAATCTCATATATGACAAGTATGTTTGAATTTTTTGTCAATGATGATCAAGATAAGTACCCCTCAGAGGTACTCACAAGCTACATATTCGATACCGATTAAATCGTTGATACAATAATTGTAAAAAATGTGAACCATCACCTGATTTACTCCAGCAGAAACATAACCTAAAATTTCGTCTATATTCTATCAAGGACCGATAATATCCGCCTAAGCTGAATATTAGCTGAATTCTAAGATGAATATCAAATATCCATAAGATAGTCTAACATAGTCTAAGATAGCAGTCGAATATGCTGTTAGATCTGAAGGCATCGAACGGCGTCGTAACGCGGATTCATTGTCTATTAGAGCGTCATGGCGTTCCTGTAAACATTGCGTACGCTTTGCGGTGGATGATGGAGAAATCCTGTGACCGCGTCTCCATCTTGCGGAACCGTGTATCCCTATATCCGTGTGCTATTCCCCTAGGGGACATACGTCCTTATACCAGCTTCGTGAGCTTTAATGAAAGCCATAAAGCGTCCTACGGATCGTGCTTGCGGCGCCTTTAGCCGGCTATACCGGTTACGCGATGGAATGCGGTTCGTAGCTACGAGCTTGAAGGTCGAGAGTACGCCTCGACGTGAGAGAGGTCGATTAACAATTGAAGCGACCAAGCGGATAACGGAGATGACGCGTAGCTAACCCAGACCGTGAATCTTATGATCTTTCAGTTTAAAGTTCAAGCTTTACCGGGGTCGTTTAACGTTTAATCTATAATGCGGAGTCTGCATCGGAACGATGCATTGTTAGCGATGGATAGATGGCCGGTGTTCATGCACGCCACGTGGAAGTGTATAAAACGTATATTACATACATCGTTTGCTTCAAAAACGTACAAGTACATTCGATAAAATTATGATCTCCGAAAACTATTGAATAAATTCTAAAAAATTCTTGAACATTTTAGTTCTGAAGATCGATGCTTTTGTTAACGATTAATAATGTAATTTGGTGCTTGTTTATTACACGGCAAAGTAGCTTCCAATCAGAATTCGATAATGAACGAATTCTCCGGTATTTGATAAATCGGTGAAAACGCGGGAGTGAAATTTTTCCGATGGCGCGGAAATACCTCGCAAATCGATCGAATCTCCCTTTCGAATCTATTAATTTCCAGTTAATCGTCACTTTCCGTGCGATGCGCGTCCACGATCATCCGACAAGTTATTGTTTCATCGTCACCCGCTGTTGTCAATACGTTCTCCCCCGTTTTCTCCCGTCGTGCATTTTAATTTACCGACTTTCCATCGTGCAAGCTTTAATTCGTTCCTTTTGTTCCGGCATCCGGATCCAGCGTAGCCCCACGTTTTATTATATATCTGTGCTGACACGTACATTGTTGTAACTACTCTTTTGGCGCGCTCGTTGAATGAAGTGCACCGGCAATAATTTGTTCGAATTCCTACTACCAACTTCCACCAGTTCGTAGTTATATTTTTGAATGGATGCTCGTATTTGCGCCGAGAGAATATTATACAAAAATCCCGACAATAGGAGCTGAACCGTTCTTCAATATATTGTGGAAGTACAATAAGGAGTATTGCATACGCGAGCGTTATAGGTATACTGAAGAATAATCGCGATTTACAATCATTCTTGTTTAATAAATTTTCAAATCTATAAGCTTGGTAAAACTTTCTTGAATAAGAAATATGAAGTATTTGATGTTTTAGATTGAAGAGAAATATGATTGTGTTAATTAGAAGAATTCGTGGAAGGACTATAAGGAAGATGTATTTACATATGCAAGCATTATAGACATGAAGAGTAATCAGAATTTATAATCACTCTTGTTTAATAAATTTTCAAATTTACAAACTTAGTAAAACTTTTTTGGGGTTGAATAAGAAATATGAAGTATTTGATGTTTTATATTGAAGAGAAATATAATTGTGCTAATTCGAAGAATTCATGGAAGGACAATAAGGAAGATGTATTTACATGTGCAAACATTATAGACATGAAGACTAATCAGAATTTATAATCATTCTTGTTTAATAAATTTTCAAATCTATAAGCTTGGTAAAACTTTCTTGGGGTTGAATAAGAAATATGAAGTATTTGATGTTTTAGATTGAAGAGAAATATGATTGTGTTAATTAGAAGAATTCGTGGAAGGACAATAAGGAAGATGTATTTACATATGCAAACATTATAGACATGAAGAGTAATCAGAATTTATAATCACTCTTGTTTAGTAAATTCCCAAATGTAAACATTTGGTGAAACTTTCGATCGAACAAAAAATATCAAGTATCTGATGTCTTATATTAAAGGAAAATATATTTGTGCTAATTCGAAGAATTTATAAAATGCAGAAACTGTAGAAAATAGCAGAAAACTGGAAGATAAGGCTATGTCCTAGAAAGAAGAAGTAGACCTCTTAAAGTAGATCTTTTAAATTAAAGGAAAATATACTTGTGCTGATTCGAAGAATTCATGAAATGTAGAAACTGTAGAAAATAGCAGAAAACTGGAAGATAAGGCCATGTCCTAAGAAGAAGAAGTAGACCTCCCAAAGTAGATCTCTTAAATTGAAGAAAAATATACTTGTGCTAATTCGAAGAATTTATAAAATGTAGAAACTGTAGAAAATAGCAGAAAACTAAAATATAAGGCCATGTCCTAAGAAGAGGAAGTAGACCTCCCAAAAAAGATCTCTTAAATTGAAGGGAAACATATTTGCGCTAATTCAAAGAATTTATAATATGTAGAAACTGGGAAAAATAGCAGAAAACTTGAAAATAAGGCTATAGTAAGAGAAAGTCCTATTGAGCCGATCCGAAACTGAAGGTGGAAAAGCGCGAAACAACGAGCGAATAAAAAAAAAGTTGGTCGAGAGAGAGAGAGACTGTTAAAGCGCAATTACGCGGGCAGAACGGCGAAAAAAGGAGCAACAAGTAGCGGAAAAAAATATCGCTGTGGTACGTGTCGTAGCGAAAAAACGCGAAGCTGCCCGAGGGGTGGTTGTAATTGCTCGCGAACGGGAGCAGGGTTGGGCCGTAGCCGAAACGAAATAATTCTCGACCGCGAAAACAAAGGGGTGGGTCAGGGCTGGCAGCAAAATCCGAAATACGAGTAGGAAGTACCGTTGGCTGCCGGACAATCGCGGAAAGCAAGGCAAATGGGATGTAAATCTTGGTTCGCTTTGCATTATGTCATTCCGGCACGGAGGTGAAACGATCGTAAAGCGTAGGCGGGAAACGGCGGCAGGATTATGAGAGGAGCCGGCGCCGGCCTTTACGAGCGACGTCCTCGCGTGAAAATCCGGCTGCAGCTAGCCGGTTATACGCGAACATTCGACGAGGAACCGAAGCGTTACGAGGCTATCGTTCAACCGACTATGATGATACGCGATACGGCAGTATCTCTTAATCGATTCCTAGTTGATCCTCCTACACTTCCGGGACTGTGCAAGATCAATTTTATACGCTTTACCTTTTCCCTGAGAACGTACAGGGTGATTCAGAACGCCATCAAGCGTATCAATCTCCAGCGTGTCGCGTGCTGAATAAAATCGCGGTCCCCAGAAAAAATATCGATTCACCGTTAACGAACGACCTCGATCGCGGATTGCGATTTTCGCTCGGAAGGATCGTCGTCTAAATTACGGCGGAAATACGAGGTGAAAAGTTTTGCGAAAAACGCAGTTTGCCGGTCCGGCGTTGTTGTTTGCTCGATGGAACAATATTTAACAGCTCCCTATGGATTTTTCGACGCTCGTATTAAAATCAACCGTTGGCCGCTTCGAAATCATCGATCGGTCATCTGCGATGAATTATTATCAACCGCTTCTGTTCCATTTTGTAACCGTGCGCTCAAAAACTTCCTATCGATTCGGGAATTTTTCAAATCGCGACTTTTGCTCGTGGCCTCGTACGGTTCGCTGGTAGCCGAAGTCGGCTCTTTTTTTTTCGACGGTTGTAGAGAATTTTTACAACCGCGTGGCTCGCATTGATGTTCGCCAAAGAACTCTAGACTCGTTGAAAAACTCGATACCATTGCGAACTGCGTGAAATTTTCGTGTACTCTCTGTTTTCAACAGTTTTCTCTGCAGCTGTACTTCTTTTTTTCTATTTCCAGCTTTTTCGTTACGTGCTGCACCGAGAACAGACGATTCCCGTTCAGTTGTTCGACATATGTATATTTTCCACCGTTAGCCGGGATTACTCTTCGCATCAAACACTTTTGCGCTTTATGAAGCGAGGGATTATTCCCTTGGATCGATTTGAGGCTCTTTGTAATCTATTGTCAAAGCGTATAATACTTTGCCACGTCACTCATACATAGGAGATGCTTTAATTTTCATATGAGTCTGTCACATATTATTCAGAACTCGTTTGTTTATCCAGTTTAAGTTAATCGTATTAAATACTGGAAATTGTGAATAATAAATGTGAGACAATATTGTAAAAATATTTAATAAGATTTGTTAGAAATAAAATGGATATCTAATAAAATTTTCAACAGCCTCAGAAAGGGTGCTAAGTTGTCAGGCACCTTCTTTGGAATTTTTGATCCTCAACCTTTACACAGTTAACTAGTAGACAATTTACCTGTCTATTAGTCTCCTGTAAGACTATATTGTAAAAATATTTAATAAGATTTGTTAGAAATAAAATGGATATCTAATAAAATTTTCAACAGTCTCAAAAGGGGTGCTAAGTTGTCAGGCACTCTCTTTGGAATTTTTGATCCTCAACCTTTACACAGTTAACTAGTAGACAATTTACCTGTCTATTAGTCTCCTGTAAGACAATATTGTAGAAATATTTAATAAGATTTGTTAGAAACAAAATGAATGTCTAATAAAATTTTCAACAGCCTCAGAAGGGGTGCTATGTTGTCAGGTACCATCTTTGGAATTTTTGATCCTCAACCTTTTCACAGTTAACTAGTAGACAATTTACCTGTCTATTAGTCTCCTGTATGACAATATTGTAGAAATATTTAATAAGATTTGTTAGAAACAAAATGAATGTCTAATCAAATTTTCAACAGCCTCCGAAGGGGTGCTAAGTTGTCAGGCACCCTCTTTGGAATTTTTGATCCTCAAGCTTTGTATAATTAACTAGTAGACAATTAACCTGTCCATTAGTCTCCTGTCTATATTTAAACATTCTATGAATCTTTATCTGATCAATATTTATGGGAGCTGTATACAAGAGCCTCCTTAGCGCATCAAGGTCACTCGTTAGTTAACAGAGGCGTCGGAATCGTCGTTCTAGCAGAATCACACTCGGACCTAATTTGACAGCGAACACGGCCAGACAGGGGTGCAGAATGGAAACCGTACAAGTGTGACAGGCGATAGGAACGTGTTGCTCGGTTAATACGACGAGACTAATGAGAGGGAGTACGCGTCGGGATGCGCATTCGGTCTCGTTTACGATCGGCCGCGAATTCGCCTCTAATTAAGGCGTTAACGAAGAGACGCCTCGGGGTGACCGATCGCTTTCCTCGCACGGTTTCCATCGGTTCGTGACTTTCTCGCTCTGCGCCAAAGCCAGCGCGCAGGGCTGCGGACTCTTGAGAAGGGTTGGCCGATTGTCGGCCGAGAAATTAATCCTACGGGCGATGAACGATGACTGGGAAACACGCCTATGCACGCGCATCCGCTATTGTGCGCCGTCGGCTTGCCGTTAATTAAATCATACCTAAATAGGAGGGAAGCTTTGTTTTCACTCGACGAAATTTCCAGGGGATAAACCGACCGCGACACAGTTTGATATGCTGTGGAGAGCACGAGGGCGTTTCCGGGCTTCGTCCGAAGAAAACTTCACCGTTCTGAGAGACGAACTATTAAATAGCAAAATTAATCGTCTTCTAGAATCATCAATTTTAACATTGTAGCGTCTACTTTTATACAAACGCATCAGCTGTATAACGTTGTATAACATTGAGAAGAAAATGGTGTCATGGAGGATGTACAGTGTGTTTCACGAAGACTGTTCATTTAAATATCTTGGTTATTTAAAAGAATACGAGTGAGTGTTACTAATAGAAATTGAGGTGTTCAAGACATTATGTAATATACATAATTATAAATTAAAGATACAGAAAGTCTTACAAGTGTGACTATTTTTATGGGATTCATTATGGAACGAGACTATGCTGTGCAGCTGCGAATGGTCGCCATCTTGAACACGCTTCGCGAAGAAAGTTAAATATCTACGGTTTGGGACAGCACCTTAATATCTTTATACTGAGAAATCTGATAAAATTGAGCATAAACTATTGGATATTTCATTTGAGAAAACAAATGTGAACATAGTATCTATGCTCCTCTTGTAAGATTACCATTAGTATCATTTTATGTAGTTCTTCAAACTCTACAACTTCTGCACAACTCTGTGAGTATAATCTTGTCGTATTGTTTGTAATAACCAAGATAAGTGTGCAGGGTGACATGTACAATGAGTAATAATATGTATAATATGTGGTATATATTATTTTCAAATTAATTTGCATGTATAAATGCAGAAGTTTCGATAGAAAAATACACAAGTTCTTTTATTCGCACATCCTTGTTCGACACCCCCGTTCGGCAATTCGTCGAGCATCGAACACCGTTAAATTTCGATTACCGACCAAGCATCGTCTGGGGAAGGGTGACAGGCGACAGACGCAACGAGAAGAGCAATCAATTCCCTTTTACCGATTTACCGCGACAATGCAGCCACCCCTTTGCAACAGTTCGACCCAACCCTCTGTCCTCTGGCCTTTTCTGTGTCTGTTCGGGGATACACGAGCGAAACGAGCAGGGAGGATGGGTTCGCGCATTGAAAATTCTCTGTGATTCGACGCAATTGATTAGTCCACGGGTCGGTCGCGTATTTATGCAGGCCACCTAGTCGTTACCGGTCGTGATTTCAGTTTGCATACCGGCTGAACTAATGCGCGTGCAAACGCGACGCGAATCTGCCGAATTATTTCACTCGTGACCAGCCGGAATGGCGTGTAACCTTCCTTTATGGAACTCGGAACTATTTAACCCGTTACTTTCGAACGTTTTTGTTTCCAATCGTTTTCAACCCCACACTGCTAAATTTGGCAAATTGAGAGAATCCAATTGAGAGAATTGTGAATTGAGAACTGATTGAAATTTGAGAAATTGATTAACCAGATTGAAAGAAAAATTTCGAAATCAAGGAGGAGTTCTTGTAAATCAAGAAATATCGA
Source organism: Megachile rotundata (assembly GCF_050947335.1). Taxonomy (NCBI): domain Eukaryota; kingdom Metazoa; phylum Arthropoda; class Insecta; order Hymenoptera; family Megachilidae; genus Megachile; species Megachile rotundata. Next base: position 15,269,063 of record NC_134984.1, read on the forward strand.
GAATACTATAATAAAAAAATTACAGTATCGGAAAGTTGTTACGGTTCGATTATAAGTTAGTAACAAAATATCACCGGCAGTTAATTCTTGTTTGCACTCGGTTCTCCCGTCCGGGGATTTCGCTTTAAAAGCATCGAAGGTTCATTGTTCGCCCGTACAATCAAGACGTTAAAAAGCTTTCGCCTTGTTTCGTCTCGAGTCTGTCCCGTGAATTCGAGAATAGAAGGCAAGTATAAAGAAAGAATACGATTTCGGGCGTTCGCTTAAGCGATTGAAAATAACGACGCGATTTCGGGCTTCTCGCGTGGCCGCGTATTATAACGGCCAGATAAGGTAAAAATATCTCGGGAATATTTGGAATCCAATTTAAAGAGGAGCTACCGTTTCGTCGCCATTGTGAGGAGAATATCCCGGACCCCACCCTCGCTGTTTTTTCCAATAAAGCTGAACTTCGTTTCCTCGAGTGCGACCAGCTTCCTGGAAATCTTTCTGTTGTCGTACCACCGGCTCGACGTATTGTACGATCGCGAACAGCTTTTCCCTCTGCTTTTGGACTCTGGTCGATTTTCAGACCATGATTTCTGTCCGACAAATCGTTCCTGGTTTATCTCCACGATTCCAGCCCCGAGACCGAAAATATCGTTATTTGTTTCTCGGCTCATTGATTCTTACGAGATTTGCACGGATTGTTTGTGAAAATCTTTATTGGCAATCGAAGATAAAAACCGATCCCTTCGGGAAACAATTCTTCTTTCGCTAGAAAGAATTCTTCTGGAACTGTGTTGTCCACACTTATAGCAAACTTGTTACAAGTTTCAAAGAAACTCTGTGGAACTACCTGTGAGCTCAATTCAAAACGAAACTTTATTATAGAAATGTGTATGAATATTAATAACTTCAATTTCTGCCCAAATAAAAAATTTACAAACCCAAAATGAGACATAAAACAAAACTGGATGCTGGACATTGGATATTCAAGATGGCCGCCATCGACTTTATTACATATTTTATTTTTTAGCGACAATGTAAATACATCACACATGTATTTATACATATGTGAGTTATGTTAGGATATTCATTAGATGAGAGGATCTTCTCCTTTGATTCACATGCCATGCATGAGATATTAGGTGATATAAAAAAAGGGTACCTGTTGAACCCCTGTCGAGAATTATGTCGTTGACCCGCTGAGATGGAATAATTTTATTCGTGAACCGTCGCGTCGTTGCAAAATTCAAACGTCAATGTCCTGTCCTTTCCCAAAGGGACGTCCAACATGGACGAAGCTGGAAACCGAGTACGTGATTTCGAGCTCTGACGTCCTGTACACGCGATCACGCTTTGACGCGTGAAACGTGCCCACGGCCTTTGTGCGCGTCTAATTGGGATCTTAGGAGATCCACAAACGAGGTGATTTGCATCACGAGCGACAGTTTGCGGCTGACAATAATAACTGGATAATTCATCGACACCGTTCATCTCGTTTCCAATGAAATGTCTTCTAATGCACAATGAGTAGTTTCGCAAGATTGCTTGCTGGGGTATGCAAATTTATAGTGATGGGAATGTTGAAATAGGTTCGGAGGAAGATACATAGATTCATAGCATTATAATTTTATGATCTTGTAGTTTTTTATTTTTTAGGTTTTTGATGTTTTAGTTTATTGTTTTTTAGTTTCGTATGTTTCAGTTTCTTATTTTTTAGTTTTTTGATCTTTCAGTTTATTGTTTTTTAGTTTTCTGATGTTTCAGTTTCTTATTTTTTAGTTTTTTGATCTTTCAGTTTATTGGTTTCTAGTTTTTCAATCTTTCAGTTTCTTATTTTTTAGTTTTCTGATCTTCTAGTTTGTCATTTTTTAGTTTTCTAATCTTCCAGTTTCTCATTTCTTAGTTTTCTAATCTTCCAGTTTCTCATTTTTTAGTTCCCTAATCTTCCAGTTTCTTATTTTTTAGTTTTCTAATCTTCCTGTTTCTTATTTTTTAATTTTCTAATTTTCCAGTTTCTCATTTTTTAATTTTCTAATCTTCCAGTTTCTCATTTCTTAGTTTTCTAATCTTCCAGTTTCTCATTTTTTAGTTCTCTAATCTTCCAGTTTCTTATTTTCTAAATTTCTAACCTTCCAGTTTCTCATTTTTTAATTTTGTAATCTTTCAGTGTCTTATTTTCTAATTTTCTAATCTTGCAGTTTCTAATTTTCTAATCTTCCAGTTTCTCATTTTTTAATTTTCTAATCTTCCAGTTTCTCATTTCTTAGTTTTCTAATCTTCCAGTTTCTCATTTTTTAGTTCTCTAATCTTCCTGTTTCTTATTTTCTAATTTTCTAATCTTCCAGTTTCTCATTTTTAATTTTGTAATCTTTCACTGTCTTATTTTCTAATTTTCTAATCTTGCAGTTTCTAATTTTCTAATCTTCCTCTTTTAATATTACAGCAATAATTAATTCGTTGTGACTTGCCAATATAATTATAGGTTAAGGGGTTACTTTCCTGATCTTCAAATTTTCCATTTTATAATTAAAGTTTAATAACTAAGTACCAATTGAAATATTCTTGTAATGAGAACATTTCAACAATAACTATTACAAAAATAATAAATATTACAACAATAATTAATTCGTTGCAACTTGCCAATATAATTGTAGGTTAAGAGGTTACTCTCCTGACCTTCTAGTTTTCCATTTGCTATTTAAAGTTTAATAACTAAGTACCAATTAAAATATTCTTATAATGAAAACATTTCACAATAACTATTACAAAAATAATAAATATTACAACAATAATTAATTAGTTGTAACTTGCCAATATAATTATAGGTTAAGGGGTTAATTTCCTAACCTTCAAATTTTCCATTTGCTATTTAAAGTTTAATAACTAAGTACCAATTGAAATATTCTTGTAATGAGAACATTTCAACAATAACTATTACAAAAATAATAAATATTACAACAATAATTAATTTTCTGTGCCTTGCTGATATAATTATATCTTAAGAGGTTACTTTCTTAACCTCCAAATTTTCCATTTGGCAATTAAGGGTTAACTAGGCACCAATTGAAATATTCTGTTAATGAGCATCTTTTTCCTGCAGATGACGTTTACCTAAAGACTCAGATTTCTCTGCATAAAAATTTGCCGAATCGACGTAACGCGATTATTCTCGAAGCGGTGAAAGCTTCTTTTAACCCGGTTCGCATTAAATTTAAACCGACCGCGTCTGCCGCGAGCGCTCGATTATATTTCACGAGGGGTAACCCAGTAAATCGTTTCTATTTTCGAGCCGCTGCCAGACCAGCGTTGTACATTAATTTATCGTACGTTGGCCTGGCCAACTTATCCATGAATTATTGTACTTTTAAACAAATTTTCACCGGCGTAACAGGTTGGCTGACGGTGTCATACACGTGGGAACATTCCGTTCTCTTGTTCCTAGACAAGATTTATTTCTCGAAAATAACCACTGTTCGATTACACATCAAAACATGTCTCTAACATGTCATATTCGTTCAGGTCATCATCAATTTTGTGATATTAATAAAAATGTAAAAAATATATTCTCTAGAATATATTCGTTTAGAACATCAAGATCAATTTTGTGATATTAATAAAAATATAAAAAATACTCTAATGTTCCTAGAATGTCATATACGTTCAAATCAATTATTTTGTGATGTAAATAAAAATGTAAAAAATATTCTCATGTCCTAGAATGTCATATTCGTTTAGGACATCAGGATCAATTATTTGATATTAATAAAAATGTAAAAAATACTCTCATGTCTCTCGAACGTCATATTCGTTCAGATCAATTATTTTGAGATATTAATAAAAATGTAAAAAATACTCTCCTAGAACGTCATATTCGTTCAAATCAATTATATCGTGATATTAATAAAAATGTAAAAAATACCCGGGTACCAAGAGTAAATTGCCCACGGTCGCCTTTTATTTTCCTCCATTTACCATTTTTATTGCCTGCTTTATTTCCGGTGGACCTTATTTTCCACCGCGACAATCGTCGCAGCGTTTCAATGCTGATTTTCGCTGGAAACACCCTCGCGCCGGGACTTATATTAAACCTGTCTTATGCACATAGGCGAAAGAGAAATGGTTGTTTGCGCGACCGTCAGTTTCCCGCGGCACGACGGGGAGCAAAAGAAAATTGAAATTGTTTCGTCATTCGTCTGCGAAAAAGAGTTCGATCAGGTCAAGTAGAAACTTCCTGGAACTGTTGATGAATCAGCCGACGCAATGATTAATCGCGAGGCTAATTATCGAGAAGGGATCCATCACGCGGTAGGAAAATAATGAACAGGTAAACCGGGGAGAAAACAAAACGACGCGTTCCTGGAAAATTGCGAAGAACGCTCGTTAATTATCGTCCGGTGATTGTTCTTCCGACGCTGGCAACGTAAATGACCATAGCGGTTTGTACCGAAATTATCAAATCGTTTACTTTATAAGATTTGTCGTTATGATAAAAATAGGATACCTGATTTAGTCTACGATTCTTTTAAGGTTAGGTTACTAAGCGATCAATGATTCTTTTGAGGTTAGGTTACAAAGTCATCAATGATGTTTTTGAGGTTAGGTTACAAGATCAATGATCTTGTTAAGGTTAAGTTACGAAGCTTGGTCAGGTTACGAAGTTGAGGTTGAGGTTATGCGAGGCAACTCATCGAATTTGTAATTAAATGAAAGAATTTCTGATACACAAAACTGTGGTAATTTTCATATATGATTAGTCGAAGTTCATAACTGAACAGGTTTGAATAAATATCCTCAGAGGTTCATGTATTGAACGCCATCTGTAAATTATCTTTAGTCAACGATTCTTTTAAGGTTAGGTTACAGTGTCATCAATGATGTTTTTGAGGTTAGGTTACAAGATCAATGATCTTGTTAAGGTTAAGTTACGAAGCTTGGTCAGGTTACGAAGTTGAGGTTGAGGTTATGCGAGGCAACTCATCGAATTTGTAATTAAATGAAAGAATTTTTGATACACAAAACTGTGGTAATTTTCATATATGTTTAGTTGAAGTTCATAACTGAACAGGTTTGAATAAATATCCTCAAAGAGGTTCATGTATTGAACGCCATCTGTAGATTATCTTTAGTCAACGATTCTTTTAAGGTTAGGTTACAGAGTCATCAATGATGTTTTTGAGGTTAGGTTACAAGATCAATGATCTTGTTGAGGTTAAGTTACGAAGCTTGGTCAGGTTACGAAGTTGAGGTTGAGGTTATGCGAGGCAACTCATCGAATTTGTAATTAAATGAAAGAATTTTTGATACACAAAACTGTGGTAATTTTCATATATGTTTAGTTGAAGTTCATAACTGAACAGGTTTGAATAAATATCCTCAAAGAGGTTCATGTATTGAACGCCATCTGTAGATTATCTTTAGTCAACGATTCTTTTAAGGTTAGGTTACAGAGTCATCAATGATGTTTTTGAGGTTAGGTTACAAGATCAATGATCTTGTTGAGGTTAAGTTACGAAGCTTGGTCAGGTTACGAAGTTGAGGTTGAGGTTATGCGAGGCAACTCATCGAATTTGTAATTAAATGAAAGAATTTTTGATACACAAAACTGTGGTAATTTTCATATATGTTTAGTTGAAGTTCATAACTGAACAGGTTTGAATAAATATCCTCAAAGAGGTTCATGTATTGAACGCCATCTGTAGATTATCTTTAGTCAACGATTCTTTTAAGGTTAGGTTACAGAGTCATCAATGATGTTTTTGAGGTTAGGTTACAAGATCAATGATCTTGTTGAGGTTAAGTTACGAAGCTTGGTCAGGTTACGAAGTTGAGGTTGAGGTTATGCGAGGCAACTCATCGAATTTGTAATTAAATGAAAGAATTTCTGATACACAAAACTGTGGTAATTTTCATATATGTTTAGTTGAAGTTCATAACTAAACAGGTTTGAATAAATATCCTCAAAGAGGTTCATGTATTGAACGCCACTTGTAGATTATCTTTAGTCAACGATTCTTTTAAGTTTAGGTTACAAAGCGATCAATGATCTTACTCAGGTTAGGTTAGGTTACGATCAATGATCCTTTTGAGGTTATGTCAGGCAACCATTTAATTTATCCTCACAGTGAAAATGTCTCTATAAACATTTTCTATTAAAAACAACTCTTCATTAGCTTTTCGTGTCCCATTTGAAAAATCAGAATTTTTTCAGAATTTTTTACGTTTCGACCTCCTAAGAAGTTTGATTAAAAGAGCCGGTCACGATCGATGTATACCTCGAATTTTATGGAATCTTTTACGAGGGATCCACTGGATACGTCGTCGCTATCTGAGACACCCTTCGACGAATTATTCCGTACTCCCCTGTCCGATTCTATCTCTTTGACAAAATATCTTGAAACGCATCCCCTCCTCGCTGAACGAAAACAGACGTGCAAGTGTTTTCGCTGGAAGAAAAGTGACTCGTCTGGAAACGGTATGCAATAAGAGACGCGAAACTCTTTTGCCAGCTATGAAAATTTCAATTGGCTTTCTTTGAGGACGGGTACTCTTTTGTCGTGACGCGATCCCGTTTCTTCGTGATACAGAGCCGAATCTGTCTATGAACTTTATCCCGGGAAGAATCTTTTGTCTCGGCCATTCCGCGTGCGTTTACCTTCCTTTTGTCTCCGTTAGCTTCACCGGCTTTCCATTGTCGGAACTTTGTGATCCGGAGTGTTAATCGACGCGATCATCGTCCATTTTAACTTTTGCTTGTTTGCGAATTCGCACTCTTGTCCATAAGTCATGGGATCCTTTGGGCAACATCGCGCGTTCAATTATTTATTTTAAGTGCTCTATTGGCGATCGTTTTGTGTTTGCGATTATGAGTCCATTGGAATATGCAAACATTATTCGTTTGGCGCAAAACGAAGAACTAATATTCGTTTAATGGCCACCCTAGACACCAAATCTCTGTTGGAGGCGTCGCTATCGATTACCGATAATTACTCGTATCTTATTAATGCTCAAACGTGTCGATAATATCAAGATAACGATTCCAATAAAATGTAACTCGAATTTATTTTCGTTGTAACTTCAACTCTGCTAACCTAAGTCAACCATTTTATCATTCAAATTCGCGCCCGAACGTAATAATTAAATTTAAATAACAAAATGTGCTTGGGATTAGGTTAAAAATTAGAATCGGGGTAAACTGTCGCGACGGCTCAAAATTATTTTGGTAGAAGCTTTGCAAGTTTAATTCGGGACACCGAAACCAAGTTTTCTTTTCTGTCACGGAATAATAACGCAATTTTGCTTTTTCGTTCCAGCTATGTTCGTATACCTACCTGGTGACACGGATTAATTCGAGCGGAATATTTTGGCAAATCTGCCCGTGACATTGCTTCGTCCAGCGCAAAATAAAAATAAGCAGAACTAAAATAAATCGCAAAAAAAGAAGAAGAAACAGAGAGGTGAACGTAAAGATTAAAAACAAAGGCGGTTGCCGAGATGGAGATGACGTTTAATCGTAAATCAATAAAATTAATGAATTAAATAAATAAATTAAAAATGTTTATACACATATTTATATATATAATATATATATAATATAATATAAAACATAAATAGGGTCCCGAGACTGCTGGAGCAACAGCGCGCATTCTACACGCCCCATCCCTTCAGTTTTCACCGATCTTTTTCATTTTTTCTCATTTCCCTCTTTTCGCGAAGCGGTAACGTCGAGAATTCCGGAAGAGATCGATTCCGCCCGAAATATCGTCGTTCCACTTTCTTTCGGTGGGTGTCCGAACGAAAAACGATAAAAAAAAAGAAGAAATTTCAAGAATTTTGTCCAATCGTCTCGTTCGGAAAATTCTCGACCATTTTCCTGATCGTCTCGATACTTTTTGTTCGCTCTCCCTTTCATTCGTTCATTCTCTCTCTCTTTCTTACTCTCATTCTCTCTCTCTCTCTTTAACTATCTTAAGTCTCTGCTTTAGCTAGTCTAACGCGTATTACATTATCATATTTTACATAAAATCGTGTTTGCCTAGCGGTCTCTCTTTTCTGTTTCTCCTCTGCTCTTTTTTTTCTGCATCGTCCACCACTCGAGCAGCCAATTTTCTCGTTTCCCTTCACCGTGTTATTTTTACATTCGTAAAGAGGTTACCGTTCCCCTTTTATCGATCGTCGCCGGAAAATCCCGGGAAAACGAAGAAGAAAACGAACGATAATTTCGCCGAGCGACGAGTGAATTACGATATTTATTCGAGCGGTGCCGCATAATCGATCCGAACGAGGCGTTCTCGAATTGTCTCCGAGTAAATATACCGAGTGAATTTTCAACAGCCACGTAGCGATCCGAATGTCTCGAATTCGACGCGTCGATTGTTTCCCCGCTTTTCTCCGTATTTTCCGACAACGATCGACGACAAGCGAACAGCGCCGGCGAAGTACGCTACGAAAATTTTTTGCAAATTTAAAAATCAGAGCACATTTTGTTTACCGACCCTGTTCGCACACGACAACCCTTTTCAGCCCTAAAGGAAGATGAATGGACGACAATCAGGACGTTCCTGAGACCCTAGGCTCTTTGGTATTGCTCTCCTACGGAGACTCCGAAAAGTGCGACCTTCGAACGCTCTCCTGCCTGCTTCTTTTCTTGTTTTCCTGCTCTAGTTTTCTCTCTTTATGTTCGCGATCATTCGAGGTCAAGCACCACTTTTGAATCACGAGCGTCACTCGAACGCTCTTTTCTGCCCTCCCGATATGAAATCGAAGGGGTTCGGGAGCGGCAAAGAATCAGCCCATAACTCTTCACCTTGCACACACTTCACCACTATCATCTTTCTCCTCTTTTTTGTTTCTCAAGATACGAGAACGTATGCTCGAGCGTATCTCCTCGTTCGTTGTCTCGGGAATAAAGTTTCTTACAGAGACGGTTGATGCTGCTCAAGACTTTCGCTTGTAAAACCTGTCCAATCAAAAAGGATTTCTAATCTTGGACCTCGTCAAAACTCTCAGGACGTTACTGTGTCATGATATTAAATTGCCCAAAAGTTATGTCGGATGACATTCAATGTTTGAACACTTCCTTTTTTAAATGTATACTTTTGTAGTTTTTGGTAATGTATTTCTTCATTTTTGTGAAACTCTTCAGGGACTATGTGTCTTTCTTTCTTTATAACCAATGGTTATTTAAATTAAATAAACTACATGGTTTTCTGTGTTGTACATTATCAGTGCTTTTCGTTCAATTGTCGTCCAGTTAAAATAAATTAAATACAATTACGTAAAAGATTACACTATTTCTTCTTCTAAATTAAAGACTATTGAAGAGATTAAATTTGAGACACGTATCAGTTTGTGTTTAGGGTTGAAATTTTTTTTATGAATGATGATGCTTGTTCTAAGAAAATAGTCAATTATAATTGTCATCGAGTTAAAATAAATAAAATACAATTACGTAAAAGATCATACTATTTCTTCTTGTAACATAAAGATCTCTGAAGAGATTAAATTTAAGATATGTATCAGTTTGCGTTTAGTGCAGAAACTTTTTTTATGAATGATGATGCTTGTTCTAAGAAAATAGGCAATTATAATTGTCATCGAGTTAAAATAAATAAAATATAATTATGTAAAAAATCATGCTATTTCTTCTTCTAACATAAAGATCCCTGAAGAGACAAAATTTGAGACACGTATCACTTTTTGTTTAGTCTGGAAATTTTTGTTGCTTGTTCTAAGAAGGCAAACGAAGTTATAACTTTGTTAGTGATGATTAAATAAAAATCTTGCTCAGCAATAATTTTGGTGCGTCACAAAAATTAATAGTTAAAATATATGCATAAAAGATAAAACTTCTGGGCTGACAATATTGATCATACTTATAATAGCTTGATAGGTAAAAAGGTCTAACGCTAGCATGAATAAAATAGCAATAACAGCATCAGTAATATGACAGTACGATGACGGAAGTATTCAAACTATGAACGTCTTGAAGAAATGCTTTAATCGGAATTTCACAATTAAAAGTCTGGAACAATATCAAGTAACGAACCGGGCCTTAAAACAGAAACGCGAGGCACGTGACGTAACTGTGACAAGAGAGGCGATAGCCGGTCGAAGAATAGGAGGAATTAAACGAAGAAAATAGAAGTCTAAGTAGCTCGTCAGGAAGAAATAGAAGAAGAAAGAAGAAGGTACGAATGCCCGGTACCAAACATTCGTTTGGAACCTGTCCCTACGAATACGGAGGACTAATGCCCGACAACAATGGTTCCTCGAATATTTTCGCTCGCGAGATTCGCTTTATTTATCCCCTGCTTAAAGTTTCTCGTAAACTCGCTGGACCGCGGAGCGGTCGTAAACGAAAGATCACGATGGATCTTATTCTCGCCTCCTGATACGTGATATGGTCGCGCGTTGGCCCCCTCGCGACATTTCTCGCGAGTTCGAGAGGCTCTTTTCTGATCGAAGTGGACCGAATATACCGAGTTCAACGAATGAAAATGGAGTATTCGGTTTGGAAGGGCCCCGCGCGATTATCGCTAGCAGTAGTACGAGGTCGAGAGTCCCAGCTTGCAGGAAAATGGCGCCCTACGCCGGTTGTACACACTTCCGGTGCTGATGACATCCTTCGTCTCGCACCGTAGACCCGTGAAACCTTCTGCGCATCTGTAACAACAAAAAGGACTATTTAATCAAAAATATTTATTTAAACCTTCGTATCTGTGGTCGACATTCAATATCAATTTAATATCCATTAATATAACGGGAGCGTACTGTATACAGGGTGTCTTACAATAGTAGGTCCCTGAACTGGGGGGTAGATGACGTGATTCTGAATAAAATTTTTGTTTACAAAAATAGGGTTTGAAGCTTCGTTTTTGAATTATCAAGGAAACACACGGACCAACCAGGGGATTACGCATGCGCAAATGCGAGAGCGACAGTTTCGAATAACGTGTAGTTATCCAACACTTGGTAATCCGACGCGTAGTAATGCAACGCGTGGTAATGCAACGTGTGGTAATTCTAAGCATAGGAATCTAATGCGTAGTAATACAGCATGTGGATATCCAACGCGTAGTAATCTAACGCGTGCATATTCAACGCGTAGTAATTCAACGCGTAGTAATACAGCGTGTGGATATTCAACGCGTAGTAATCTAGCGTGTGCATATTCAGCGCGTAGTAATTCAATGCGTAATAATGCAACGTATGGTAATTCTAAGCATAGGGATCTAATGCGTCGTAATCTACGCGTAGTAATCCAGCGTGTGGATATCCAACGCGTAGTAATCCAGCGCGTGGATATTCAACGCGTAGTAATTCAACGCGTAATATTGCAACGTATGGTGATTCTAAGCATAGGAATCTAATGCGTCGTAATCTACGCGCAGTAATCCAGCGTGTGGATATCTAACGCGTAGTAATCTAGCGCGTGGGTATTCAACGCGTATAAGTTCAACGCGTGGTAATTCTAAGCGTAGGAATCTAATGTATGACAATCTAACGCGTAGTTAACCAACGCGTAATAATCCAACGCGTAGTAATACAGCGTGTGGATATCCAACGCATAGTAATCCAACGCGTGCATATTCAACGCGTAGTAATTTAACGCGTAATAATGCAACGCATGGTAATTCTAAGCATAGGAATCTAATGCGTCGTGATCTGCGCGTAGTAATCCAGCGTGTGGATATCTAACGCGTAATAATCCAGCGCGTGGGTATTCAACGCGTATAAGTCCAACGCGTGGTAATTCTAAGCGTAAGAATCTAATGCGTGGCAATCTAACGCGTAGTTAACCAACGCGTAGTAATCCAACGCGTAGTAATCCAACGCGTAGTAAGCCCGGCGCTCTGATTGGTCCGTGTTTTTCCTTAATAATTCAAAAACGAAGCTCCGTACCACATTTCTGGTGAAATACAGGAAAAACAGTCATAGTACAAGAATAAATTTCCTTTCATTATACAATGATAGATATAGAAGTACTGCAGTGTACGAGTATTAACCCCTTAACCTGTCAGACAGAGGTAACACATTAATTTTGAGAGACCCTGTATGCTCTGACTCGTGGGTGGGACAAGAGGATCCCGACATCTCGTCCGAGACGTTTCTTTGCAAAAATAATGTTATGCCGTCGTGGTCGTATTTATAGTACGGTTAACTAACCGAGACGAGACGCGAACGTCTGCTACTCCGTCGGGATCATCGGTGTAGAATCCAAAATGGCGCTAAACGATTTCACGCGGGTTTCGTCCTAATTAGAAAACTTCGTAACTGCGTGTTTTGTAGTAGAATCTATCGACGTTCTTCAGACACGTAAACAAAAGAAACGTGTCCGAAAGTTTCCGCATAATTAAAACAACGATACACGATTACGCTGTTGTTTCGGCAAACATGGCAAAGTTTTCAGCCCCACAATAGAAAGGAGGTTTGAGGAACAGTTCGTTAAGCGACGTTTATCCCGTCGAATGAAGAAATATAAAATTCCATTAGGCGAAATCAAAGTTTCACCCGTGAATCGAAAGTTTTTCGATTACCTGCCGGGGCTCGAAAAGATTTCCGCCTCGAGAAAAAAAAGAAGGGATTCCATCCACGAAGAAATTTCCGGAACAAATGGTACGCGCGAGGGAACACTGGAGTCGTAGATGTTCTATTGATACGGTCCTGGGGGAAATCAAGGGGAGCACCTTTCCGTGACCCCGCGATAAACCATAGTTTCGTCACCGACAAATTTCTATCTTTTGAATACCGCTTTATTCTTTTTCTATTTGCCAAAACTCGATCGTGGAAACTTTTCTATAGATTTTCTGTATATACATGTAGGCATCTTTTTACTTGATTTGACTGTTCACTGATTTATTTGATTTGACTGTTAATTGATTTGTTTGATTTGACTGCTAATATACGTATGTTCATGTAGACATTTGATCATGTGAATATGTGAACATTTGAACATATGAACATATGAGTATATCAACATATGAACATGTGAGCATATCAACATATGAATATAAGAATATATGACAGTATGAACATGTGCGCACATAAATATATGCATACATGAACATATGCACATATGAACACATTGATTCTTTTATGAAGTAATGATCATGTGATATTGAACACACGAACATATAAACATATGCACACATGAACATTTGCACATATAAACCCGTTGATTCTCCTATGAAGTAATGATCATGTGATATTGAACACATGAACATATGAACATTTGAACATGTGAATATTTGAACATGTGAATATGTGGACATGTGAATATGTGGACATGTGAATATGTGGACATGTGAATATGTGGACATGTGAATATGTGGACATGTGAATATGTGGACATGTGAATATGTGGACATGTGAATATGTGGACATGTGAATATGTGGACATGTGAATATGTGGACATGTGAATATGTGAATATGTGGACATGTGAATATATGAATATGTGAATATGTGAATATGTGGACATGTGAATATGTAGACATATGAATATGTGAATATGTGGACATGTGAATATGTAAATATGTGAATATGTGAATATGTGAATATGTGAATATGTGGATATCTGAATATGTGAATATGTGAATATGTAAATATGTGAATATGTGAATATGTGGACATGTGAATATGTGGACATGTGAATATGTAAATATGTGAATATGTGAATATGTGAATATGTGGATATCTGAATATGTGAATATGTGAATATGTAAATATGTGAATATGTGAATATGTGGACCTGTGAATATGTGAATATGTGAATATGTGAATACATATGTGAATATGTGAATATATAAATATGTGAATATATAAATATGTGAATATGCGAATATGTGAATATGTGAATATGTGAACATTTGAATATGTAAATATTCGAACATGTAAATATTTGAATATGTGAACATGTGAACATGTGTGATTTATAATGTGAGACAAGCTGAACCAGAGTTTTCGAACTGCTAGACCCACTCTGATTTCTCCCTACATAACAGGTTTAACAAAATACAAGATTCCAACAATATTTTCGTGATTTAAAATACAAGGTAAAAATATTTGTCAATAGATTCGCGGCGTTGGACGAACCTGGAACAGCATTGGGGCTATTGCGATTTACTGTACCATTCACTTGAACCCATTAACGCTCACACGGTAACTTCACTCGTTTCGAACGCGTAATTGGCTTTCCATTGAGATTTATCGTAATCATGCGTGTTTACCGGCTCGAGTTACTCTGCCCTTTTGCGCTCAAACGTTGAATAAATCCGCCTTAAATCTCGACCACGACGGAGAACGCGTAACGAATCAACCGTGAAAGGGGGTTACACAATCCGTGCAGAGATTTTAAAAAATTCCCGTTGATTTCATATCGAGAAATTTTCCTTTCCGGATATTTTCAAACGTTCCGGGAATATTATGGAAACCGCATTTCGTGGACGTCGATGAATGTTGAATGAAAAACCGAAAGATTAATTTTCGTCATATTCCGCGTTTCGACGAGACCTGTCTGCGAAAAATCATCGGTGAAAATACGATTCGTTGTTCGACCGTAAACCAACATGGCGCGTTCCGGTTAAAGTCGAGGGGATAATTCGAGAACCAAATGACGTGGCGTTAATTAATATTTTCGACCGGTGACGCATAGGTGAGCGTGTAAACAAAAACATAGCGGTGATCGTTAAAATCTGATTTTTCTGGATGACAGATTTTACGGGGACAGGATTTCTCGGTTGGTCGTAAACCCGTGATAGCACGGTGTACACACGACCCATAACGGCCCCGTGACGACCGTGTTACAGGTGTGATATTTGTTCGCGTGGTCCCGTAAAAAACGAAGTACGCGGTGAATAAAAATTGCTCACTGATTAGCTGTTTCAGAGACCCGCTCGTTAATTCGCGAATAACTTATCGGTTACCAGTTAACTGCACGTCGATCATTTTGTAGATCAATAATTTTCTAAGAATATCAATAATTTTCTCTCGATTATAAATTTTAAATCGACGAAATTGTTGCTTAATATTAATCACAAGATCACTTCGCAACGTCATTAATTCAACACTCTTTAAAATATAAATCAATCTTCCGTTCGAGAAGTTTCATTATTTTGAACGTCTCTGATAACGGCGCTCTTTATTTTCCTTTTTATCTAATGGTTCTACATCGAAACCCTTTTCGTAGCGAGTTGACGAAAGTGTCAAACTTCCCGGGAATAAAAAAGTTGGCGAGTCGAGTATCAAAGCGGAGTCGCTTTAAGAACGTCGTCCTCTATTAAAAGAAAAATTACTCGCAAACTTTCTCGCAAGCCATTCTTTCTCGCTACGGCCTGTGAAAGGGGTGATTTTTGTTTTCAGACCCATCACCGCGTAAATTCACCCCTTTCCTCCTTTGAATAATTAGCAAATCGAGATGGGAGTTGAAAGAAAGTCGTACTGTCTTTTGTTAACGAGATTTCCAGATTCGATTGTCTATTTAATCAGATGACCTATTTAATTGCCTCTTCGTTAAGAAGTTTCGTTATAATTAATGGCCCATGATCAGGAAATTCTTAAAATCGTTAACGAAGAGTCGCGTGAAAGGTGTGCTTTAATTGCCTTGTTTCTGGAGACGAGGATCACGGTAGATTTTTGCAAATTTACCAATTTTTTAGCGGAAATTTTACAATTATTGTTTATCATATTATTACAAATTTTTGAGCGAAAATTTTACAATTATTGTTTATCATATTATTACAAATTTTTGAGCGAAAATTTTACAATTATTGTTTATCATATTATTACAAACTTTTTACTGGAAATTTTACAATTATTGTTTATCACATTATTTATTATTACTAAGATTTCATTTTATTGTCATTAAGATATTCGTATTTGTAGGGATATCTGTCTATAGAAATTAACGCCTTGCACTATTTGTCAGGTGCCTCAGAACGCAGCTTCTAATATTAAGTATTAAGTATTAGTATAAATATTAAGACAAAGAAGGTTGAAATATTATGTCAATTTGGTATTATAGAATCGTTGATTATGCAAATTATTGAATTTGAATGTAAATTGAAAATTGAATTCTATTAAAAATTCGAGTAAAATCAATTACAGTTGAAGTACGAGTCAGACTAAAATATGTCTGACCATATACGTCCATTTTCACTGAGCCAGTTTATCACTGCACCAACACAAACATATCATTCGATCCCAGCGGTGTATTCTTGCGAAAGGAATGTATTTTGAATAAAAAACAATTAATTTTGCAAAACAACTAATTCTTTTCTTTTTACTTAAAAAGTTCAACGGAACGAGAATGGTCTTGGCGAATAATTTTTCCGACATACTGTGTGTAAAAAAAGTGATATATGTCAACGACAGAATCAATCCGAGTTAGCAAAAAATAATCCTTACTCTGTAGCATTAAAGTATCTCGTTTAAATCGCAAAGAGGATTGATCAGTATTTAAATGTGTCGCTTTACAGGAAATTAAGCGTAATCGTCATGGAAGCCCGGCGGACAAGTCGGGCATTGATCGTTGGAAACGTATAATAATGAGAGGGGATTCGTATCCTCGATCGGGGGTAATAAACGGAAACTTAATCAAACGACTCGACGCGTCGATCGATCCGATTGAAGTGCTTTCCTATGTAGCGTACACCGATCCGTGGTCGCCGATTTTTCAGCGCGGATTTCCGCCGGATTTCGATCAGTCACGATCACCCATTCGAAGTAATTAATTGGTTTCCTGATGCGGCTCACCGTCTCCCCTCTCCGCCGCGAAATTTCAATATAAATATTACGAAATCGCGGCAAACGATCCGTGGCACAGAACGACCGCAAATTTGTACGACGCAGCGAATCCGCGAAATACGGGTCATCGCGATTAAATAATTATTAATAATGACGGGCGTTCGCGCGAGGGGAATCGATGCCGATTTAATTCACCGTGCCTAACGCGTGACACGGTTGTTCGACGAGTTGTCGCGGCGCCAATCGGCGACAGAAGAAGAAGCCACCGGAGGTGGGGTCGCGACCACCGGTTCCAGAGCAAATTAATTCGACCAGTCCCCACCGATTGCTTGCACCGATTCTTGAATGCGCTTCCGTCGCGCGAAATTCAACCGTTTCGCTTAATTAAACGCTTCTCTAATTAATTAACGAAAGATCGGGGGAGCGGCGTCGAGGAAGATGTCCGAATACGTGATTCCGCGTTCATAAATTGGATAAAATTGTATGTACACAACCGGCGACTGTTTGAAATTTAATTATAGCTGCTGCGTTAATTGCCATTTGCATAACGGAATCGGTTTTTCGTTTTTGCCGGAATCGCTGCTACGTTTGATTAATGAATTATTCGATTGATTAATAAAATATAAAGTTACAGAATTAAACGTCGTTCGCATGCACCGGCTCGAACTTCGAATAATATCAAGGAAGTATTGAAACTTTAGTTACGAATATTTCGATGTTCGCAAGCGGAACGTTGAAAACTACCATTGCGCAAAGTTTTAACCGAATCGGAATCCCGAAAGTCTTCCCCCTGTAATCCCGCCGCTAAGAATGTCGACTATTTAGCGTCTGATCAAGGATTCAACGTCTTCCGGCAAATTTCATTCTGACCCAAACTTCCGCGCCAGGAGTCACATGGCAGAAATCTCGGCTAACATTCGGATCACTTTCCTCCCGCTTGATGCTAACATACAACGACAAAACGTTGAGAAAATGATCGAGGATGAACAGTTCTAGCCGACGTTCCAATTTCCTAGACAATAACCTGTCCCAGCAGCTGACACCCTTCGGAACACGAGGCTTTTCCCCCGTGACCTCAACAGTCAACTAGCTCTCTTTCTCCGTCTGTCTCTCCTAAATTGTTCTTCATCCATTCGATGCTTTCATACGCCACGTCCGAAGGTTATGGTTCGGCATAAATCTACTTATAACGGTCGGCAACTATTCGTCGACGTCCGACGATTTCACGAACTTCACCGTGACATAAACGCGAGACGTAAATCGTGCCTTCTCGACGGATAGGGGTTGGTTACTACCCCGGGATGCTCTATCTAGAACCGTATCACCAGTCGTTTTCTCTGCCGGTTCGTATTCTTTGATTACTACCCGACAATCAAATTAACAACGATGGTCTAACTCTTGAATTTTAGCAGAAAT
Source organism: Megachile rotundata (assembly GCF_050947335.1). Lineage (NCBI taxonomy): Eukaryota > Metazoa > Arthropoda > Insecta > Hymenoptera > Megachilidae > Megachile > Megachile rotundata. The sequence continues at coordinate 15,287,209 of NC_134984.1, forward strand.
TCAGGTAAATTACGGAAGGTTGTTTTATCACATGTGACGATAAGTATCATATTAGATATCATATATATTCTTTGACACACACTAAACTCTTGAATTTTAGCAAAAATTCAGATAAATTAGGGAGGGTTGTCATATCACATGTGACGATAAGTATCACATATTAGGTATCACATATTAGGTATCACATATACTCTTTGACACACACTAAACTCTTGAATTTTAGCAAAAATGCAGATAAATTACGGAGGGTTGTCATATCACATGTGACGATAAGTATCACATATTAGATATCACATATACTCTTTGACACACACTAAACGTCTTGAATATTAGCAGAAATGCAGATAAATTACGGAGGGTTGTCACATCATATGTGACGATAAGTATCACATATTAGGTATCACATATACTCTTTGACACACACTAAACTCTTGAATATTAGCAAAAATGCAGATAAATTACGGAAGGTTGTCACATCACATGTGGACGATAAGTATCACATATTATCACATATGTGATACATATTATCACATATGTGATACTTAGATATCACATATACTCTTCGATACACACTAAACTCTTGAATTTGAGCAAAAATGCAGATAAATTACGGAAGGTTGTCACATCACATGTGACGATAAGTATCACATATTAGGTATCACATACTCTTTGACACAAAATTTTGTTGCTCTTTAGTACTCGTTAAATTTATATAAAAAACCGAAGTTTAACCTGGTGTAGCGCTTTGATTAATTTTCCTAAAATTCCAGATCATACATTTCTCTGAATTACATATTTACACTCATCACTCATTAGATACACATACATATGAATATATACATATACATTAATTATACGTATGCTCCGCAATTAGGACCATGATATCTGAGGAAATATGTCTGAATATTCAGTTACATTTCATTTATCGAAACGTCCCACTTTCGGTTTGAAAATACAATCGAAATTACCGCGAGAGATAACGTACTGAAGTAACAACTCGACACAACTCTTAACTAAGAGCTTCATCGCGATTCATTGCGTAATCTGATCCGAAGCTTCTATTAATGCGATTATAATACCTGGGCAGAGATCCCTCCACCCCGAAATTTCCAGCAGGGACAGCTGTCGACCGTAGAAACTCACCGCTAATTGCTTCGACTGCGATTAACCCTGTGCTCGTAATATATCATTCGAGGAAGGTTAGGGGTGGCTAGTGAAAGACACCGGATTAAGGATAACGAATCGATGCTTCCGGTCTTGGTCGTTTATCAAATCGAGAAATGACTCGGTCCACGGAAGTTCGAAGTACCCTCTTGCACGTCCATGAATGGAGAACAACAATTTAGGCAAGCACGATCTTCCCGTAGCGACAAGAAACAACCCCGTTGTGACAGTGGCTTTATATTTATACAAGCCAGTTTGTAAGCGAATGCCTCGCTAGGGGTGAATAGAAGCTGGCCGTGTCGGAAGGCGGGGGTTTCTGGTAACTTTGTTCGAGCTCTGTTGGTATGCCAAGAGGGATACGTACGAGTCTCCGTGGATACAACCGCCATACGACCGAGTAAGTAACCCAGTTTTGGAAAAGCCATCCTAGAGAGGTTGCGAAAAGCGTCGAAATCTTACGTGCCTGTTTCTCGATCGATACTTTAATGTTTTTTACGTCTGCCGCGAGTTGACCAACACGATATTTGCATATTTACTTGTCACTTTTGCGGCGCACTCGGCAAACGCTTTTAACCGATATTGTATTACACAAACACGTTCTCGAGTGCTCGAATCATTTCAGAAAGGGACAACGGACCGAGAAACGAAGACTGGAAACAGGACAGCCGATAAAAAGCGAGATAAAAATGACAGGGAGAGAAAACGGGAAAGGGTTGAATGCGACCCCCTCCTCCCTTTTAAAGCGTTATCTTTGAAATTGCGTTTCGTGGGAGCGTTATTAAATTAAGTAAACCGCAAAAAAAAGTTTCTTTCGAGCTGCCTGCAGTATACAGCACGGTATGCTTCTGCCGTAGTTACAGACTGAGCCGTGGCATATATGGGAATTAATACCGGAGGAAAACCACCCTGTGCCCTCTTTCATCCCTTCCCTATTTCTCGTTGCGCACGAACATCGAGTTTCTGGCCCCCTCGCCACACGAGTCCACCGCATAAAAAGGTACTTTTAATTTTGCGATCGTAATATACGAAGCCAACCCTCTGCCTCTAAAGACCAAGCCTGAACATCGTGGTTAAGGGGTAGACCGCCTTGACCAGTTCAGAAACTACCGCGTTTTTGAAAATTTATCTCAACGAACAAAACCCTTTGCCGATAAAAATCTTTTACAATCTTTTTCTATCTTTCTGCGGGATTTTACGGATTTACCAAATCCCAGATTTCTAATTTTATATTTTCTTCTCGAGTATCGTGTAATCCCTTGTTTCTTTTAGATTCAATTAAAAAATAAGTGGACTTGGAGTTAATGAAGCTTTGCAATTTTGTAGAGACGCATAGTGAAGTTGATTTTAAATTTATGGGGGAAAAGTTTGGGTGAAGAGAATGAGTGAGGTATTTGTAGGAATTTGTTTCTAAGGAAATTGAAATAGTTAGGATTTGAGGTACAAAACGCAGAATTTCCGAGGGCAAATTGAAACGAGAAACGAAAGGAAGAAAAGTTGGGGTGTATCGCGAGAGCGAAACGGTTCTCGTTTCCGTTCTTAACAGCAGTACGCCGCATCTTCCATGGCGATTACCATTTATTGGCACATCTTGAAAGCCGGTTACCGTGGCGAGAGGCGTGCTTGCGTTGGACAGCTCTATTTCCTTAAACGACGGTTCGAGATAGTTACGGGGTGGAAATGTCACGCAGCCCGGTAGAGAGTGGGGTGGTCCTAGCCCGATCCCTCTCAACTTCCGTCTCTACGTGTGTTGGCCACATATGTCACCGAAACTAACTTTTCCAACCTCTCTCGTTCGCCTATATAACCTTCCTTGCTCGTTTCAACTCTCCACCGGGAGAGAGATAGCCGACACCGATCGCTGGGTCAACATTTCCACTCGAAAAGTTATCTGCTCCGTCCATGATATCGATAAAATCCAAATGGCTGATTAATGTTCTACCGAACACACTTTCGCTAATTAACGTGCATATATTATATTCTCCTATATTCGTATGTTCATTCAACAATGATTATTCTCGATATTACTGCATTTATCGCTCTTGTGACCTTGTCTCTTTCTTTGGATTCAAATACATTACATGTGATCGAAATTCAATTAGTGCGCAATGGTGCGGATGAAAAACGTATTTGTTTTAATAATATAACAAGGAAACACAAGAACTATGTTTTAATAATATAACAAAGAAAAAGGGAGTGACATAAAATTCATAATATTTAACACTAAAAATATTAATGAAACTATAGCGTTTTCATTACATTTATGCATAGCCAAGATGGAGGCTCTGGACGTCACGTGACTCCTCGGGCGCGCAATTCAAATATCACAGTATGACTCCGCCTCTTTTATCTTATCCTTGATACTGAAATTTTTTAACGAACAATTTTATCAAGGAAGAAGTGAACCATCGTAGAATTTGTTCTGAAAAGTAAGGTTGAGAGTTATGATCCACATCCGATCGTGCAAATTAATACTTCGGCAGCTTGTCGTCGCGATAGTTCAATCACGAACCGAGTGCGCCAGTAGTCTTAACGTTTACGTAGCTACGTAACATCTGCAGGATGTATTAATCAGCGGGGCCATTAGTCAGCGTGGCGAGTGTAAAACGCGCGAACAATCCGTACCGATTCACCTTAATTAATTAAGTCGCTGTCGGCAACGTCTCGAGTCAGCTACAGGTCTATCTTCGCCGTTTCTCCAATTTCCTCGAATTTTCTTTTTCGAGATAAAATTTCGATGGCTATCGTCTCCGGCGGAATATATGGAGTCCCGACTTATCTTCTTACATTTTTCATGCTCCCATTTTTATACGAATAAAATTTCGATCAGACTTAATTGCACGATATTTATGAATTTGTTTTTTAATTTCTGAGCTTTTGACCGCTAATAAATTCGCACCTGTTTTTCTCCACGCACAAAATTTTGGTCGGGCTTAATTGCGCGATATTTATGAATTTGTTTTTTAATTTCTGAGCTATCGACCGCTAATAAATTCACACCTGTTCAGACGGGTCGGATATAAATACGTTAGAGCTTACGGATACACGAAATCCTTTCCGTCAGATTTATGAGTCTCGAAATTGAATTTCAAAAATACTCGCGTGTCATCGAAGGTCCGGTGGCGAAATTCCGAAATATTCAAATGGGAAAAATTAACAAGCCATTAGCGCGAGTATAACAAGCCTGGCAAGCGTCCATCGCGATAGCTCGAATTTTATGGAAAAAGAATCGAATCACATAATTCAACGGAAACTGTACTCGCGGCCCGCTTTTAGATTTGACCAGGTGTAAATCCACCTTTAGCACGCCAGCATAAATCAGGCACGAAGAAAGCGATCGTTCGACGATAATCCGACGGATTAGCAACGTTCGGTCGGTGGTCGTATTTTGTAGCTCGAACAAAGACCGGGCGAAGTGGATGGAGAGAGCTTTCAACGCGTCCGTAACATTTTTTTCCAGACTTTCGGAAAAATACGCGAAACGTTGTCGCATGCTACGCTCGCGCAGCTTTTTCGCCTACCTCTCCATTCAATCTGGCGACGTAAATTGAAGTTTCGAGGGGAAAAAACAGAACAGAGGAAAGCTTGTGTGTCCGTGTCGTCGTAAACTGTTACCGTCTCTCGTTTGGCCGAGGATGGCATAGATAGAGTTAAAAATGGTACGCTTTGCAGTTTTATCGCTTCATTTGATTGCCAATTAATTACTCATTTCTTTCGCCTTTTACAAAGTTCAAATTATTTGTTCACATTCATCAAACTATTAGCCTTTAAACTATTTTTATAGATGTTATAAGAAATTTTTATCCTACAATTGTTAAATATTTTCTTCGTGGAGCAATATTCGGCAGACGATGTTCAAATTATTTTGACACATTCATCAAACTATTAGCCTAATTAAATTATTTTTATTAGATGTTTTTTATAAAAAATTTTTATTCTACAATCGTCGAAATATTTTCTTCGTGGAGCAACATTCGGTAGACGATGTTCAAATTATTTTGACACATTCATCAAACTATCAGCTTATTTACATTATTTTTATTAGACATTCTTTATAAGAAATTTTTATCCTGCAGTCGTCAAAATATTTTTTTCGTGGTGCAATATTCGGCAGACGATGTTCAAATTATTTTGACACATTCATCAAACTATCAGCCTATTTAAACTATTTTTATATATCTTCTTTATAAGAAATTTTGATCCTACAATTGTAAAAATATTTTCTTCGTGGTACAATATTCGGCAGACGATGTTCAAATTATTTTGACACCTTCATCAAACTATTAGCCTATTTAAGTTATTTTTATTAGACGTTCTTTATAAGAAATTTTTATCCTACAATTGTTAAATATTTTCTTCGTAGCGCAATATTCGACAGACGCACATTAAAAAATGAATGTTTACGCAGTAAATATAAAGAGTACGAAAGAAGAGGAACGTATGCCGGAGAAATTTATGATAATGGAATATCGAGCCGCGAGGAAAACACGCGCACAAAGGGCGTCGGTGCGCGATACCTTTGTACTTATTAAAATTCACGCGAAACATCACGAGCGTGGAATGTGTCGCGACGATGATATCGACGATATTAATAAAAGTTCGTCGAGCAAAGGGAATCGGGATATCCGATGCAAACAGCCTTGTAAATATTGCCGTCGCACAGAGAGTCGGAGACCAACGATTGTCGAGAGACATTCGCATTCTGATAATTACAAAATGTTTGGTTCGAAAGTTGAATAAAATTTTCAGCGCGTTGAAAGTGATATTCGGTTAATTAAACTGTAGAATTTAATTACTTAACTGTCAACGTTGCGCGCTGCCCCGTATGAGTAGGTACCGGTGGAGAAAATGGCGGCGCAGCGGTTTTCGTTCAATTTCAAGTTTTACTGTTTCAAGTTTTTACTTTTTTGTGTTTTGGTAGAACTCGGAATTTTAGTTGTACTTTTAATGGAGAGTAGTAAATTAAGTTTAAGTCTAATTATAATAGTCAAGGGTAATATTAAATTATTTTTGTATTTCAGTATTTTAGCTGTGGATTTTTCTTGTACTTTGAGTGCAATTGCAATAGTCAGATTGCATAATAAACTAATATAACACTTCTTTGTTTTAATATTGTAGCTGTGTTCTGACTGACAAATTTAACTTTTTCAATTTTAACCTTTGCTTTTTTGTGTTTCAGTATAACTGTGAATTTTACTTGTACTTCTAATAGGGAGTACTAAACTAAGTTCAAGTTCAATTATAATAGTCAACTATAATATCAAACTATTTTTGTGTTGTAGTATTTTAGCTGTGAATTTAACTCGTACTTTTAAAATGAAGTACTAAATTAAATTTGAAATTTAAGTCCAATTATAATAATCAAATTGTATAATGAACTCATATAATATTTCTTTGTTTTAATATTGCAGCTATGATTAGTCCTGACTGATAGAATAAATTAGACGTCCAGAAAAGAAGATGATGTACATGTTGGAATAAATAAAATTTGTTTACCCGTCCGCAGAAAAATATTTTCTAAGCATCCGGAATGTCGAGCACATTAGTGAGAGGGGAGAAAGAGGCAGATCGTGAAAAATAGAATCGTTTCCCTCTTTTCCCGTGGCTCGAGCCAGGTGTATCTTTTTGGCGGTGAGATTTTTGGCTCGTGATCAAGTCTCGAATGTTTTAGCTAGCCACGGTACCGTCTTGTCTACCGTCGCGCGAAAAAAAGCTTCACGCGACCGAGGGCACATTTCTTGAAGACGCAGGGCCGTACCAAGCGTGTTCCTTTAATTTTCGATAAAAATGCGATGGCAAGGGGTTAAACAACATACGTCAAAGAAGTCTCGCAGGCAAACGAGAAGAAAAGCAAAGGAAATCGAAACGTCAGGAAGGAAACGGTGTCGCTGTTGTAAGCCACTCGATGTTCCGAACCGATCCACTTAAACCGATTCCGAAGGGAACGTTTCGACGCGTGTTGCCGACACTCGCTTTTCCCCGGGAATCGGCTTTGCGTGAAAAACTCGGCTGCCTTCGTCGGAAAATCGCTGCGAAGGACAGCTCGTCGCGTGCTACCAATACGATAACGCGTTTTGACACGTAAAACTCGGTAGCAAATCGGTGGTACGGCGCGACGAAAATATACGACGGGACAGGGACGCGAAGGGGGAGCGGATGGCAGACGAAACGGAGTTACGCCTCTGTCTGAACGTGTCCAAGACAAAATAAAGTCCCTTCTCTCCGCTCCTCTTCGCCGTTTCTCTGCTTTCCTGCGAAATCTTTCTCGTCGCTGCTTTTTCCGGAGCCACGAGCACGACGGAACAGACAGGCCGCTGTTCGACGTGTCAAAACTATGCCGAATGATCCGTATTTTTGGAGAGGATACGGGAATAAAATGTCCTGTTTTCGCTACGTGTCTCTTTATTTCCCGACGGTATTTCCTTTCGATAAAACGCTATTGGATCGTGGCAGACACTCGATTTTCTCGCAATTTGTATGGTGTAAGGGAAGATCGAACGTTTGAAAACTTCTTGTTATTTGCTTGGCTGGAAACGATAGAGAAACTACATCTTTCCACTGGAATTTAGTAGAAAGACGCTTGTAGACGCGTTTCGAAGGAAACTATCTGTGTTAACCAATTAAATTAAATTTTAAAAAGTGACCCTAACACTCAAACTATCGAACCGGTCAAATGACCGCTTCACAAGTTTCTTATTACGAGGTCATTTTGTTAAAGTACATACTTTGAAATCAGCATTGGTTTTCATTAAGATAAAGAATAAACGTGTGTACTAATTTATGTTTCCTCGTTTGTTTATTTATTTTTTTGTGTCAGTAGGTTTAGTGTTAAAATCTAGCGACAACCCTTACAAAATAATTAATTTTCTTTTTATTTAAAAAGTTCCCTTATTTTTCCAACATACTGTGTTCGAGACTGCTATTTCGTACTTTTATCAAAACTTGCTGTACTTGGCGTGAGTTGTGCATATTTGTTGAAAGTCAAAGAGGGAAGAGAAAAACGATCGTAAAATTTCTGCGTTTTAACATGCGAGCACCGGTCCGATTAATGAAGACTATAACCTGAATGCAAATAGGTGACCGACAACTGTTTAGCAATGTATATGGATGAGTATGGAAGTTTGCTTTTGCACCGCATGAATATGGAGATGATAGTTTAATTATATGTCACGAGATTCGCATGTTGTTCGGTTGTTTCGGGATGTTAAAGGGATACTCGCGATTTGGACGTTTACGCGTGACTTGATTTTATTAAATTCAACTCTGTCGCTATTAATATCCTCGCAAAGCTGTATCAACTTTGATATTACAGGGATATTGGTGTACGCTAGTTAATTTCTATTCCCAAATTTCATTGCTGAGGTAACTCGAATGTGAGATTCATCTCGTTCACATGTTAAATCATGATGGTTTGAAGTTTGAATAGAAATAACAGTACTCAAGTTATAGAATCTTCTTCGATATCTTTGTTAAATTAGTATGTAATAAATAATTCGAAATGGTGTAATTTGCAAATTTTATGGGTAACGATTCGAATGAGAGAATCATATGTGAGGTTAGGTTTCGAAATGTCAGGAATAAACATGTGTAAGCGACGGAATATATTTTGTTATCTAATTTGGGGAATTTGGGGAATTTAGGGAATTTGGAATTTGGGGGATTTGGAATTTGGAGAATTTGGAATGTGGGAAATTTGGGAATTGGAGAATTTGGAATTTGGGGAATTTAGAATTTGGGAAATTTGGAATTTGAGGAATTTGGAATTTGGGGAATTTGGAATTTGGAGAATTTGGAATTTGGGGAATTTGGAATTTGGGGAATTTGGAAATTGGAGAATTTGGAATTTGGGGAATTTGGAATTTGGGAAATTTGGAATTTGAGAAATTTGGAATTAGGGAAATTTGGAATTTGGAGAATTTGGAATTTGGGGAATTTGGAATTTGGGAAATTTAGAATTTGAGAAATTTGGAATTAGGGAAATTTGGAATTTGGAGAATTTGGAATTTGAGAATTTGGAATTTAGGGAATTTGGAATTTTGAGAATTTGGAATTTGGGGAATTTGGAATTTGGGGATTTGGAATTTGGAGAATTTGGAATGTGGGAAATTTGGAAATTGGAGAATTTGGAATTTGGGGAATTTGGAATTTTGAGAATTTGGAATGTGGGAAATTTGGAAATTGGAGAATTTGGAATTTGGGGACTTTGGAATTTAGGGAATTTGGAATTTGGAGAATTTGGAATTTGGGGAATTTGGAATTTGGAGAATTTGGAATGTGGGAAATTTGGAAATTGGAGAATTTGGAATTTGGGGAATTTGGAATTTGGAGAATTTGGAATGTGGGAAATTTGGAAATTGGAGAATTTGGAATTTGGGGAATTTGGAATTTGGAGAATTTGGAATGTGGGAAATTTGGAAATTGGAGAATTTGGAATTTGGGGAATTTGGAATTTGGAGAATTTGGAATGTGGGAAATTTGGAAATTGGAGAATTTGGAATTTGGGGACTTTGGAATTTGGGGAATTTGGAATTTGGGGAGTTTGGAATTTGGGGAATTTGGAATTTGAGAAATTTGGAATTTGAGGAATTTGGAATTTGGGGAATTTGGAATTTGGGGAATTTGGAATTTGGGGAATTTGGAATCTGGAGAATTTGGAATTTGGGAATTTGGAATTTGGGGAATTTGAAATTTGGGGAATTTGGAATTTGGAGAATTTGGAATTTGCGGAATTTGGAATCTGAGGAATTTGCAACTTGGGGAGTTTGGAATTTAGGGAATTTGCAATTCGGAAATTTGGGAATTTATAGGCTTGAAAATTTGGAAATTAATTATAAAAGCAATTAGATAATAAAAAGATGGTGTAACTCGAATACATAGTAACCTAAATAGAAGACAATGATAAATTACATGGAGCGGGAGTAGTCATTTGTATTAATATTCAAGGTACATCCTAACGAGAAGTAAATTCGCATTTCCTTTATTTCACGAATCCATCTCTGTGTTTCCGCGACGATAAACCTGCTTTCCTTGCCGAGGTAACATTTTTTATATCTCAGACACAGGAAAAATTTATGTTCCGCCGAGGCACGAAAGCTCGATCCGCGGTGCGTTTTTTAAAGGGTAGTTTTACCGGTTGAACCCCATGATACTGTCACGTGAATATTTATAACGTTCGATACAAAGTAACGATAGGCGAGCGATCGTGCAATAGGATGTTCGACGCGTATGTACTATTAAGGGTGTAATTAAGTTGGTACACGAATTGTTTTTATGATGGAAATCGGGCGAAATGTTGGGGGTGAAGTTATGGTGCGTGAAGGGACTTGAGGTAGATATTCAAATGGTGGCAAGAGTAGTTGGGCGTTTGATGGGAATTTTTATGGGAAGTTGGAGTTTTAAGAGACTCAAAATTGAAACCTTAGAAATTTAAGAATTTAATAATACAGAAAATTTGAGAGCTAAAAAATTTGGAGATATAAATATAAAAAATGTAGGAATTTCAAGATTTACAAACTTAGAAATTTATGAGTTTAATAATTTGTGGATATACTTAAAAATGTCGTGAAGATTTAGTACCATGAGAATTTGCAAAAAGAAATAAAAGTCTGCGAGGAGTTACTAGACGTGCGTGATAGTAAGGGAAGTCGAAGTTCGGAGTTCATCGCATTCCAGGAGGGTTCTTTTCAATCTTTACGCGGTGGGTTCGTTCTCGGAAAGGCAGGGTTTTGCGGGTCCAAAGGTTGGCTTATGAATGGGCAATTAATCCACGAAAACCAACGGCGGCGCGTCCTCGCTCGCGTGTTCCGTTACTCCACAAAGCCACCTAAAATCCACCCGTCTACCCAGCTACGGTTACGCTGTATTATTCAAAGAGTGCCGCTTTATTCTCCGATAATGATTTATTTAGCCGGCCAACGCGCGCAAATACTGCGAGCTGTGCAATGGACTAAGCTCGTCCTCGTATCCCTTTTCAAAGGGCTCTTGGATTATCTTTGCGAGTCTTAATGGTGTTACGCGATACCTTTACTTCGTTCGTGCTTCAACGGAAACGTACGCGACTGGCCATCTCCATGGAATATTGAATTTTCACTTTGAGCCCTTTCCTTCTGCCTCTGACTTGTTTAATTAAGTGCTTTTCCTTTAAATTCCATTTCTCTTCAATTATTTAATGTATATATATTAACAAAGATATCGCTTAAGTCTGTTTGATCAAACTTCGAAAACTAACCTCACATATGATTCTCTCATTTGAGGGGTTACTGGTAGCTTATCGATAAGATTTAGAGATAGAAATTAGCATGTTGTTTACATTATTTAATGTCTCATACTAAATTAATTAAATTACAATTCCAAATTCCCCAGATTCCAAATTCCCCAAATTCCAATTTCCCCAGATTCCAAATTCCCCAGATTCCAAATTCCCCAAATTCCAAATTCTCCAATTTCCAAATTTCCCACATTCCAAATTCTCCAAATTCCAAATCCCCCAAATTCCAAATTCTCCAAATTCCAAATTCCCCAAATTCCCCAAATTCCCCAAATTCCCCAAATTCCCCAAATTCCCCAAATTCCCCAAATTCCAAATTCTTCAAATTCCAAATTCCCCAGATTCCGAATTCCCCAAATTCCAATTTCCCCAGATTCCAAATTCTCCAAATTCCAAATTCTCCAATTTCCAAATTTTCCGCATTCCAAATTCTCCAAATTCCAAATCCCCCAAATTCCAAATTCTCCAAATTCCAAATTCCCCAAATTCCAAATTCTCCAATTTCCAAATTTCCCACATTCCAATTTCTCCAAATTCCAAATCCCCCAAATTCCAAATTCTCCAAATTCCAAATTCCCCAAATTCCACATTCCTCAAATTCCAAATTCCCCAGATTCCAAATTCCCCAAATTGCAATTTCCCCAGATTCCAAATTCCCCAGATTCCAAATTCCCCGGATTCCAATTTCCCCAAATTCCAATTTCCCCAATTTCCAAATTTCCAGATCACCAAATTTCCATAACTTCAAATTCCCAGATTTCTAAACTCCCATAACTCTCACAACCCCAAACTCCCAAATTTCCAAACTCCCATAACTCCAAATTCTCGATTTCGTCCTCCCACCCTCAAATTGTCAATAATTTCAACCTAAGTATCGAACCAAGAGTCACCCCTCGGAAAGGGTTGAAACTGCCAAATTAGATATCTGTATTATTAAGTCCGTCTGACCATACACGTCTATTTCCACTGAAGTAATGGATGCATTAGATGGACTCGAACGGCGCGAAGTGATAAATTTGGATTATTCAGTGATACCGAACGCTCATTGCAGGCCCCAAGAATGTAGACGGAGGGGAACAGCCTGCAGGATGAATTATTACGTTGTTCGGAGGAACGCAAAGTCCCGTCGACCAGTCTCTAAAGTTTTCACGAGGGACTTGATTCACGTTTAACGAGGTTCGTCTTCGTCGGCGCACAAAGAAACGCGTCTTTGAGAGCCGTTCCGTTTCTTTCAACCCTCGATGAACGTTCAGAAATTGTTTCTCGATACGAGAAGGATTTCTTATTATTACGGAAGAGAATGGAAATGTTGCGAATATTCGTGATTGATTGGCTTTGTACACGCTTCATCAAAGCCACGCTTCGTTACTTTGCCCGCTGTGCTTCATAATTACGTCGTAACAAATACACCGTCGTCTACGAGTATTAAAAATTCATCATAATTATCGAGTCACGGTCTGCAACTTCCTTCGGCTGTCGTCATTATCACCGTTATTATTTTTAATTTATCCGTCGAGGGGGTAATGTATTAGCGTATCCAATTTGTAACGAGAAGGGAAATTATTTTAACGACGAGAGACGGGATAATTGGTCGAGGGTTTCGCGATTTCCTTCGACCTTTCGTCCGTCGTTTATTACGTCCCCGTAGCTTCCGCTCGTCAGACGCTTTCTTCTTTCCCTCCTCTTTTTTTTAACAAGGCGAAAGTCTTCCATCGAGGGAAGATTGAAATTTTATTTAGAAAAGAATATTCGTGTCGTAACGACCTGTTACTTGAGTCGCTGATATCTCTATATTGTTTCACGATTATACTCGCATGAGTATTAAATAGTTCGACCCGTAAACCGTCCTCGTGTGTGCTATCGACCGAAACTATGGGGTCATCTTCAAAAGGAAGTGGTTCAAATATAGGTTACTTCTATTTAAAATTACTACTCTTTTAGTTATTGCTATTTAAATATTTTTAAGATCTGAAGATTCAATTTGATACTCTGTGAATTTCTGTATCGGAATATTTGACTCTCCTAAGTTAAATAGAGATGAGATACACATTGGGTGGATCGAAAACCATCGTTTTACATTTTTATCAACGTGCGGTCTCATATTGCCGATCGATACTGGAGTCAAGTCCTTGGGGAAAATATGGCTACTGAGGGAAAGATGTCTTAGTTGTCGATTTTTAGGAATTCTTGGACTTTTGGAAGCTTGATTGAGTGTTTGGAGACGTAGGAATTCGGAGATTAAGGGATGGGGGAATTAGAAATTTGGGGATGTAGTTATTTGGGGATTTAAGGATGTGGAAACTTAGAAATTTGGGGACGTAGGTATTTGGGGGTTTAGGAATCAAGAGACATCAGAATTTGGGGATTTAGGGATATGGAAGCTTAGAAATTTGGGGACGTAGGTATTTGAGGGTTCAGGAACTGAGAGACATCAGAATTTGGGGATTTAGGGATATGGAAGCTTAGAAATTTGGGGACGTAGGTATTAGAAGGTTTAGGAATCGAGAGACATCAGAATTTGGGGATTTAGGAATATGGAAGCTTAGAAATTTGGGGACGTAGGTATTAGAGGGTTCAGGAACTGAGAGACATCAGAATTTGGGGATTTAGGGATATGGAAGCTTAGAAACTTGGGGACGTAGGTATTTGGGGGTTTAGCAATCAAGAGACATCAGAATTTGGAGATGTAGGTACTTGGGGATTTAGGGATGTGGACGCTTAGAAATTTGGACATGTAGGTATTTAAGGATTTAGCTATATGGAAGCTTAGGTCAGAAACTTAACCGTAATGCCATTAAAAATTTGCATATTCAAATCCTAAAAAATCACAAATTTCAAAACTTGCCTCCTCAAAAATTCTACTACCAACCCTCCGCAAATGAGCAAAACTTGAAACCCCAACTAAAATTGAAAATTAAAAAACAGTACAAGAATCGTAATTTTATTAACTTCACCTCTGTCGCTATTAATATCCTCACAAAGCTCTATCAACTTTGATATTACAGGGATACTGATATACGCTAGTTAATTTCTATTCTCGAAGTTCATTACTGAGGTAACTCGAATGTGAGATTCATCTCGTTCACACATTAAATCATGAGGGTTTGAAGTTTGAATAAAAACAACAGACTCAAGTTATAGAATCTTCTTCGATATCTTTAATAAATTAATATGTATTAAATAATTCGAAATGGTGGAATTTGCAAATTTTATTGATGAGTTACAGGTAACAATTCGAATGAGAGAATCATATGTGAGGTTAGGTTTCGAAGTGTGAGTAAGAACAAACATACTTAAGCTATAGAATCAATTTCGTTATCTCTGTTAATTTAGTATGATACATTAAATAATTTAAGCAACATGCTAATTTCTATCTCTAAATCTTATCGGTAAGCTACCAGTAACCTCTCGAATGAGAGAATCATATGTGAGGTTAGGTTTCGAAGTGCGAGTAAGAACAAACATTACAAAGAACAAAAGGTATTTGAGGATTTAGATATATGAGAGCTTAGTAGTTCAGAAACCTAACGACATTAAAAATTTGCATATTCAAAACCTAAAAAATCACAAATTTCAAAACTTGCCTCCTCAAAAGGTACTACTATCCCTCCGCAAATGAGCAAAACTTGAAACCCCAAATAAAATTGAAAATTAAAGAACAATACAAGAATCGTACAGGAAGCCAACGTAACGAAGCGTACACGTGAACGTTAGTCTGCAGCAATAGAGGGTCGCGTTTATCGGTTCGCGTTCCTCCGGTAAATTACGGGAGACCGTTGCATTGTAAATAGGGGTTGAAAGGGCTGGCGCAGAGCTATGACGACGTCGATGGTGTTGGTGGTTGTTTCGAGGCTGGTTGGCATTTCGAGGTGTTCTCGCGAGCACTCGATTACCGACGCGAAGGACCGGTTCCGAATGGGCGTTGTTCGCACCGTTTAAACGTTTTCTCCACATCCAAAGCGACACGTTCCGCGGTTCCAGGACGGTGCACGCCCTCGTCAAGCTGGTTACGGGACTTCTCGTGGGCGAAATGCCGGGGCTGATCGCGGACCGACGGTAAACTCTGCGGCCGACACGTTGAATTTAGTCGGCACTTGCCACGACCGAATAAACGGTAACCTACCGGGTCCTTCGTGGTGGCTCAGGAAAATTGGTACCTCGTATTTTCCTTGCTTTAGGTGATCGCGGTCGACCAAGTTATTTCCTGCTTAAATGCCGACGGAAAAACTGGGACGCCTGGTTTCCTGATGTAACGCTGCGGTTACGTTGTTTATGCTCTATCATGGACGCTTTGTTTAAGCTGCTATTTGTTACGGAGGGACAATTTGTTTGTGGGGAAAGGTCTTTTAGATTCAAGGATTATTTGGACGATTCTTGAAATTTGAAGGATTAATTAGAGCATTCTTCAGGGATTATTTTTAGCGATCTTGAAGGATTGTTTGAAGGACTCTTGAAGCATTACTTAAAGCATACTTGAAGGATTTTTTTTAGGAATGCTTCAAGGGTGCTTTGAACGATTGAAATATTATTTTTAGCATTCTTGAAGGATTACTTGAAGCAACTTGAAGGATTGTTTTTAGCGTTTTTGAAGAATTATTCTTGGCACTCTTGAAGTATTACTTAAAGCATACTTGAAGGATTTTTTTTAAGAATTCTTCAAGGGTATTTTGAACGATTGTTGAAATATTATTTTTAGCATTCTTGAAGGATTACTTGAAGCAACTTGAAAAATTGTTTTTAGCATTTTTGAAGAATTATTCTTAGCACTCTTGAAGTATTACTTAAAGCATACTTGAAGGATTTTTTAAGAACTCTTTAAGGACTCTTTCATCGATTGTTGAAATATTATTTTTAGCATACTTGAAGCATTATTTTTAGCATTTTTGCAGTATTATTTTTAGCATTTTTGAAAAATTATGCTTAGCATCCTTGAAGGATTATTTTCAGTATTTTTGAAGAATTATTTTTAGCATTCTTGAAGCATTATTTGTAGCATTTTTGAAAAATTATGCTTAGCATTCTTGAAGGATTATTTTCAGTATTTTTGAAGAATTATTCTTAGCATCCTTAAAGTATTATTATTTACTATTCTTGAAGTATTCTTATCATTCTCAAAGTATTCCTTCAAGCACATCCAAAGTACCTCAAGCCTTGAAATATCTTCTTAAGAATTCTTCAAGTATCCTTCAATAACTCCCAAAAGATTATTTGACCGATTTGCATTAATACACCTCGTAACACATTTCGTAGTAAAATGTGAGGTTAGGAAAATGGAGGTTAGCGTGCAACA
The DNA here is from genome assembly GCF_050947335.1 of Megachile rotundata. Taxonomy (NCBI): domain Eukaryota; kingdom Metazoa; phylum Arthropoda; class Insecta; order Hymenoptera; family Megachilidae; genus Megachile; species Megachile rotundata. Next base: position 15,303,927 of record NC_134984.1, read on the forward strand.
TTTCGATGCAAACTTCTCATCAGATGTTCTCAGAGTAAGTTTTTCTCGTTTTACGTTAGCAGGTTTGCAACAGCTGGCTACAAGAAGTGCAAGATCGATAACCATGTTTTTCCATAACCACAAGCAGGCAATATGCGTGGTTAGGAACGAATGGCGATCGCATTCCGGAAGTTCAAACTATGCAAAACTAATTGCCGATCGCCTTCAAACATTTGCCAACGTGGCACGAATGTTAAATGTCTTTGAACCGCACATTATCTCTTGTGGTTCGTAACTGGGGAACGTACGCTCGTTTGCTGGGAATTTCTTAGTAAACAATTTTCTCATTTTCGATATACTTGTTATTGATGTGGAGGTTTAAATTGATGTAGTGATGTGATACAGTGTGATAAGAAAAGGTGTAATATTCAGGGAGATCTAATTTGAATAATTATGTTGGGGTTAGATGACCACCTTAATTTTTGACGAGAGAAAAAATTGTATTACTTTACGTTTCATTCCTTATAAATTTATCATTATACTTTCTTTTTAATCTAGAAACTGTACATCGGACAATTTAGTATTAATTGTGAAACTATAATAAAACTATAACAGAAACTATAATATAGAATATTACATAATATGTTTCACCATATATTTCCCAATAAACTACTACAAAATAGAAAAATATTTCACTAATGATCACTACCCAAAAATAGATATTTCCACATTGAAAATGACGTGCATTTAATCACTCCAAATAATTTCATATAATTTCTGTATAATTTCATTCATTTCATATCATCAATTTCACATCACAGAAATTCAATGATCAAGTTCCATCATTTGAATTTTAATGGATACTTTAATTAAATTCACCAGAGAAGCAGATAAAACTATGTTCAAAAATGCTTAGAATTAATGCTGGCTCTAATTGGTTAATTAATGAAAATGGCGGCCGATTGACCCATCGTCATCATTGGCTGTAGCGGAAGGGTGCGCAATAGCACACCATGTTTTCTTTCCACCGTGTAGGCGTGTATGAATATACATCTTGATATGACACACGCACGTGTTTCGCTTCTATAACATACATCATTACCCCTTTCGTTATTATAGGCTATTACACACCACCAATACTAAGTTACATTTCGAAATATCGAAAATGCAATTAAAATTGGATCATTTTCATTGCAATCATGCAACAGCAATCAGCCTTAATAAAGTTGGACAAATATTATTTATTTATTTTAAATAAACTATTTATCCGTGTTTATTTTAATATTCAAGCGAACGGAAGCAGCTGACGAATATTACAAAGAGAAATTTAATTAGCTGCAGTATGATACAGATTTGCATATTTAATTTATAATGTATGAATTATTTTCCGAAGCGCACTATAAATTAGATTTTCATTGATTTAATATGTGACTGTCTTTAGTAAAGTTGTGAGACAGCCTGTATATGTATAATCTACTGCAGATTTAATCTCAACCGAGTTATTTTTCAGATAATCTATAGATTTCAAAATGACCCACTTAACACATGACACTCTTCATTATAAATAAAAATGAGCAGAAAGAACTACTTATTTATCGTCACATATTAAATTAAAAATTGTAGTGTACATTGAACGTTGTGAAAAAATTAAAACTCAATTAACTGTAATGTAAAATCTGCATAATTGCTAATGTAGGAGTTTTCAAAGCGCACATAAACTAGATTTCAAAGTCATCTAACACGTTACACTCTTCGGCGGTTATTTACTTCCAGCTCGCGTGTACGAGGCGTGCTCGGCATAGATCGAAGCGTTCGAGACAAAAGGCCGCGAGCCGAGATTACGGCTCGATTAATTCAATTTCATCGGCTAAATGGATTCGCGCGAACCAATTAATTTTTCGTCGATGCTGATACACGATGTTTCGAGCGAAGCGATCGTCGCTGTTTCGTATGCGAACGCAGCGGTTCCTACGTCAGGGGGTAATTACACCCCCGAAAATTAAAGAGGAATCACCAGAGGAATTTTGATAACTCCTGCCCCGTCAACGTAATTTTCCTCGAGATTTATACACCTTTCAGTAGGGCCGGCTAATTTTCATCGTCCTTATTAACGGACCTACCTTTTCAACCGGCATCAACAGAATCCGCTCGAAAGGGAGCTGAAAGCGTAAAAGCCGCAGCTCTAATTTAACGTCTACGTAAAGTTCAAACGAAAATCCCCGACTTAAATGTATAGGTCCGCTATTTTTCTGCCGATGCTATGCAGAATTTTTATCGAGGTTACTGCTTGTACTCATGCAGAGGGACACGCGAGATATGTAACTTTCCTGCGGATTCAATCCCCGCAACGGTCAAATTTTTATTACATATCGGATATTATACAAATGGAATGTTCTATCAAGAAATTATTAAATATCGGATTTCCCGATGAGTCTCACCGGGTTGCGCGCGTTTAATAAGGGACGCTGCATAATTAACACGCGTTCATTTTCATGAAATTTTGATACGATATAGAATTTCCAAAGGTACGGATTTACACGCCAGCCCTTTACACGCGGTATGAAATGTCCGCGAGCCACTTTTTACGCGTAGTTTCATTTTATGGAAAACGAGGCCTTCGAGACGTTATTCAATTTATTCGGACACCGTCATTGAATAAAATAAAACGGGGAAAGAAAGGATCACGCTCCAAAACGTTAAAACGTGGACGTTTTATTCGTACAGACGCATTCTGAGGCAACTTCCGTCACAATCTCGACCTCGTTACTTTATGCGCTTCGAATGAATCGTTTCACGAGCGTTCCCTTGCCGGAGAAGCGTATCGAACGTTCGCGAACGTCGGGTCGGCAGACACTTTCATAATAAAAGCTTTCGCGTTTCCCCGGTTAAAATAATGAGCGTGCGAACAGCGGGGGAAAGGGGGGAATTTTCATCCGGAGATCGTCGGAGTTCTCGTTTTCTCGTCGGCGATGATTGCATACGCGACGACGGTACACTTTGCGCGACGATAGCGGCTTTTGTGCGTACGCGACAAGTTTCGAGCGAGTACGCGAGCTTTCTCGCGTATATGGGCCAGGGTTAGGACGGAAACGACGAGGAGAAAAAACGGCTCGAGAGGTCGACGGTGTGAAGCACTGGATATTAGAGGGTGCTTTCATTCTTTTTTTCCCACCTCTTTTTTCTTTCATCCTTCCTTCCTTCCTTCCTTCCTTCCGGTTCAGGGAACTCTCTCCAGAAGGGATGGAACACCGGTCGTTCGTTCGGCTTTAATATTCAGCTTTTTGTTCGCCTTATCTGCCACGAATGGCGTTATCATAGCGCGTCAGCTTTTCACCCATGTCGAATTACCTCCCGGTCGAATCTGGCCTGGACAAGCATCCCGTCATTCTCCGCGCTGTCCGATATTTCCCTCGCAGAAACCCACGTTTCGAATATTTTATCGATGTGCTAGCGATGATACGCGCCGCCCGAGCGCACGTCACTCTGCGTTTCGCCTGTCACGAAACACGCTACCACGCTTTTGTCTATCGAATTCGACGCGATGAAAGAGTTTTCGTTAAACCTCAACTTTATCGTTACTTTTACTCGAATATCTATCATTTTCCCATAGTTTCAACCCCCTGGACATCTATACATTCTTTACGAACCTAAATTCGCATGAAAATCGAATTTTCACTTCGATACCAGTGCTTTTTATTTATCTTAACACTGCAATAATTAGGTAACTGACTAATGACAACATTGTAGGTTAAGAAGTTAGTTTTCAAGTTTTACTGAGAGACCGGAAAAATGTGCTATCAGACAGGGGGTAACTCTATGTTAACACTAAAACTATCTAGTCGGCCATTTGACCTGTTCAGAATTTTTTTATTTTAAATTATAAAATTTGTTAAGACGCTCCTCTTGAAATATGTGTTCATTTCTATGCAGATGAAGAATTTATATTAATTCATGTTATATCATTTGTTTATTTCTGTATTTTAATTTCAGTGTCAAATTAAGTGTGCAGTTAGAGTAAAATTGCCTACAGAATTTAGCTTCAACCCTCAGAAGATTCAACCCTTAGAAAAAGTAATTAATATCAATGAACGTATATGTTGAAAGCAGGGTGACTCCTTCTGGCTCGCTTTCAAAAAATTAGTTTACTTCAAAGAAGTTTCTATTTTATTTTAAATAACCACCCTATACTAGTAACAGACAGAAACACTTTTTGTCACCAAATCATGTCACGCTATAAACGGATAATCATCGAAGCCGTCCGAAAATAAAAACGGAAAATCCTGTTGGGTCAAATTCGTTAATAAATCGACGGTCGCCTGTAACCGGATCCACCTTTCCCCGAGTTTCAAACTATTTCTTCTCGTTGTTCATAATAAATCATGGTTCGTATCTGGAGAGTCCTCGATTTATGGATTTCCAGTGGCTCGTCTTTTCGCGGAATAAATTTCCTCCCCGTGATCTCGATAAACTCGCTATAAACCCGGTCGAAATCGTAGACGAGAAGAGAACGTAGGCGGCGCCCGAAAATCGAGCAAGAAGCGAAAAATGATGAAGAAGCCGGATGGCCCAGTTTGAAAGGTCGCGCCACGGGATTCCTGTTTATAAATCGAACACGAGAAACGTTGTCGTGAATCGAGTATCCAGTTTATCGTCCTCCCCCGTCGTTTCGGCTTCTACCGATGTCTCTTGCAGCCACGCGATACTTCGCCGAAATACACGGCGAATGCAAAGCTTTCGCGATCACTCTGCTACGGGGAGACGCTCGTAAATCTACCCGTTCGAGACACTTCCCCCCATTCGATTTCACCCTCTACACCTGTGCAACCTGTGATTCCAATCGGGGCATTTGCCACTGGGGATACTTCGAAGGACGGGCTTGAAGAGGGTTCTCGCGCCATGATCTCGATTTATTTGCCGAGAGGAAATTAAAGTCTTAAGACTTTCTGCCGTCGGTATTTTACGATCCTTAACATGAATCGACGCTTGGAGACAGGTAAAATGGCTGAAGTATGTTTAGACATCAGATTACTTATTTATACAGCTACTAACTTTCGTTCATGTGTGTCACGTGATGTACATTACTGTTCAGGTACAACTAAATCACATTTACCAAGTTGTAGTGCAATATTAGTTTTAAATTGTATAATCAAGGATCACGAGCCAAAAATATATTTTACATTTGAACCTCTGTTAATTATTTTAATAAATTTGTAGTAATAATTAGTTACCTATGTCTGACGCATGGGTTAAGGGGTTAATACTCGAGCACTGCAGTACTTCTGTATTCATCACTCTATAATGAAAGGCATCATTTATATATCATACTGCTCATGTTACAGCAATATGAATTTGTAAATTGAATATGTATTAACTGAAACGGGAGGTAGCTGACGTGATTCTGAGTAAGATTTCCCTTTGCGAAAATGAGGTTCGAAGCTTCGTTTTTGAATTATCAAGGAAAAACATGGACCAATCAGAGCGGGAGGATTATGCGCACTCAGCCAATAGGCTCGAAGCTGTCGCCCTTGCGCCTGCGCACTCAGCCACTAACTATTCCTCGCGTCTGCGCATGCGTAATCCTCGCATTTTGAGTTGTCTGCGTTTTCTTCTAATAATTCAAAAATTAAGCTTTAACCAGCATTTTCGTAAAGGAAAAAGTTGTTCAGAATCACCCCAGCTATCATCCCCTAAAATTATGCCCATCAGAACACCTTGTACATATTCTTGATTGAAAATATAAAAAAAAATTATTCTCAACTACATCTTAAATACAACTTACTCAATCACATGAATTTAATAAAAACAAAGTAATTTATAAAATAGTAGGAAAAGTGAATGTACGCAATGAAATCACATGAAACGAAGGCGAGCATTTGATAAGAACGCTTTAATAAATCTAAAACTCCGCGGAGTTTCTCGCTTTAACTATTTATGTAGAAGTTATTGCAGGCACACGCGATCAATCTGAAAGTATATAGGTACAAAAGGGCGGGCTTTATGGCCCCATATAGCGGCGGTCATATATCCGCGTTTTCTAGAAAAATCATGCACCACGAGTTACATTTTTCTCTTTCCACGAGTTTCACGTCTGTTTCAGTTTCCACGACGCGTTCAAGGAAAGTGGATGAAACGAGGTAGAGGCGAGGCGAAAAAAGGAAAGTTCCCCACGTCGTCATTGAAATAATAGCAGCGTGTACAGGTACCTACGTGAAAAGCGACGAGTTCCCGTCGTGGTTTCTCCTCGTTCCGTTGAAATTAAAATGAGTCGAGTGTTTGCGAAGATCGGGGGAAAAATGATGGCCGACTGAATGTGTTTGCTTTGATATCGGGCAAACTTTTTCCTCCCTCTATGGTCTTCCGTGATTTTATAACGGTAGAACTCGGACGCGGAAGAGCAGCCGGAGAACGGAAAGGAAGTAACGCGTTTCCTTGCCGGCTGATCGAGCTGCTAATTCCGTGGAACGATCGCTGATCATCGCCAGCTTTCAAACTTTTTTCATTAAACCTGTACTAGATCGATTTTATCCGACACGAAAGGTGAAGTGCGCGCGGGGGTGGGGAAATTTAATTTTCGAAAGAAGCGATAAAAACCAAGAACCGAGCAACGAAGGCCGAAAATTTCGAACGTACCTACGGCTACGAATTTCCGGCGGAAGGGGTGTAAAAACGAGGCGAGTAGAACGTAAAAATTGCTCTACCCGGAGTGAATGGAATTTTTTATGAGATTCAACAGGAACGAAGCGATTCCATCGCGTTACCCTTCCGTTTGCTCTTTCGCCTCGGGTACAAACTTCTCAATGTTGTTTCTGCTCGATCGAATCTCTCTAGATTTCCCTACGACCCTTCCCCTACCTTTTTCCTACCACTATTTTGCTTTATCGCTACTGTCCAATCATTCGACATGTTTGGATAAACGAGATTGTACCGCAAATCTACCTCTGTGATCATACAACGTAGTTTGCGCAGTCCATTTGCAAATGATAGCAACAGAACGTATCGATCAATCAGCAAGCCGTGTACCAAGCGACGTTACAATAAACACGCGTCCCGTTGACGAAAGGAATATTAAATCCGACAGCTGTAAGAAAACCGAGGCTACCGGAATTATCAATTATGCAAAAAGAAAATCGATCGATATTCACCCACCTGCATGCTGGTTCACCGACGGTCTCGAAAAACAGGCAGGTACCACCGTTCATGCAAAAGTCGCCAGTCATCGGGCACGGTTGCTCCTGCCTCACCCACGGTGGGGTTGCTGTAACAAAAACACGATCTATCAGTTCTATGACGACTACAATCACTATCCGATTCATATTTGTATACTTCATTTATTTTATCTTACATTAGAATGAGGATTAGCGACATGACAAGAATAGCAAACTCCATTTTACAATTTTACAAATTCACAAATTTAAAAGGTTTCGAAGTTATGTAGATTGGTTTTGCTGTCTATTAGGGCCAAAGAGGTAGTCTTGCTGACAATTTTATTAGCGTGATTAACAAGTCACTCACACCTGAGTCATGTGTAGAATTCATGTAGTCATGCATGTTCTGAGACATGTGTCCTGACACATACTATACGTATACTCATAACATATGCTATATAGATTTAAATTTAGTTGTGACAAATACAGACTTAATTTTTATTTAGACAGTCTATATAGTACGAATAGCCTAGATGTACGAAAAATGACAAATTAGGGCCAAAGAAGTCTTGCTGACAATTTTATTAGCGTGACTAACAAGTCACTCAGACCTGAGTCATGTGTAGAACTCATGTAGTCATGCATGTCCTGAGACATGTGTCCTGACACATACTATACGTATACTCATAACATATGCTATATAAAGTACATTTAATTGTGACAAATACAGACTCAGTTTTTATTTAGACAGCCTACATAGTACGAATAGCCTACAAGTACGAAGAATGACAAATTAGGGTCAAAGAAGTCTTGCTGACAATTTTACTAGCGTGATTAACAAGTCACTCAGGCCTTAATCATATGTAGAACTCATGTAGCCATGCATGTCCTGAGACAGGTGTCCTGACACATACTATACATACACTCGTAACATATGCTATATAAAGTAAATTTAATTGTGACAAATACAGACTCAGTTTTGCCTACATAGTACGAATAGCCTACAAGTACGAAAAATGACGAAGGAAGAATTTACAAATGGCGGACCCCCGTGAACTTCCCCAGGGAAGAGTATCGCTCCGGTGAAATTGAACAGAAGGGAATATTGTCGATATTTCTATTTTTCCCTCTAAAGCGATTCCCCGACTTACGGTCCCATTTTCAATCCCCATTTTTCTTTTTTTTTTTCACCGAGCGAATAAATCGCATGCCGTTAAAGCTTTGTTCCGTCGCGGGAGGAAATGATATTCGCGTCGGCGTCGGATTCGCGACAGGGCCATGAATTTTCATTTCAATCGGCCCGCTCGCGGATTAGTCTTTGGTATGTAAATGGAACGGCTGCTAAGAAGAAGGAAAACCGTGAACGCGAGAAACGACTGGATTTATGAAGAGCTTAAAGCGTCCCTTCGCCCCTCGACGCCTTCCCTTTCACGTTTTTACCGCTTGAACGGGAACGCGGAAAATCAAACAACACCGCGGTTAAAGCGCGTCGCGAATAATGTTGCGCGACAGAGAATTTGAGGTTTTGAGGGACACGCCTTTACCGGAATTTTCCCCGTGATTCTTAGCGGTAAATCTATCGCGAATCCCATAAATTTCGCCGCAAACGCGTAATACTGTAGCCGACTGTAATCCCTCACTGTCGTTCTCCGTTGTTCAAACCGTAATGCATTATGAACCGAGCTTCTATCTTGCGGCTTGTTGTGAACGTCGATTAATCACGTGACGCTGTGCATATATTATCCTAACGTTTTAATAGTCTGCTGGAAAAATTGCTTACAAAATGTTTTCCAATACAACATTTGTGCTATTAAGCCGCTAAGTTAAATTACGTTCTTAAATAGAGAAAAAACAGATTCCACGTTCTGGCGGTTGAAGGGTCACTCTTTGCAAGAAGAATGACTCTTTTATAAAATTTTTATGAAATTATTTTTAATATGTTACGCGAGGTTATTCGCAAGAATGACTCTGTTTTTTACAATATTTACACAAAATTATTTTCAAGCGATTATGTGAGGTTATTGAAGAGGTAAACCTAACCTAGTAGGCTGGAGTCAAAATGGCGTCAGGCAGCTGTGCTCAAGTTATTTATTTCAACTGTAAGACCGATAGGGTGTATAGTCACGAATTTTTCTTCGACACGTGTCTTTTCTTGATATTTATTAAAGTATCTTTCCACAAAAAATTCAGGATATTTCACTGCCTATCTTTTATAGAGGGTTAGCAACAAAATTGTAGAATTGCAACAGAATTGTAGAATCACAACAAAATTGTAGGGTCGTAACTAAACTATAATTGTAGTTGTTTTATATAAAAATGGTGTGAATATGAAGATGACGTGAAAAAGTAATAGACTTATTTATTGGGTCGATTGCAGAAAGGCGTCGGTTTGAAGATCGGCCTTTTGGCATCCATATCGCGGCGCTAAAATGAGTTGTACAGGGTTGTGTGCGATGTATTAAAAATCGTATAATGAGTTTGAAAGGAGGTAGATGAGCCTGCTGGCCGGGTAATAGTAGTCTGAATAGTAGTGCGTTCACGTTCGTTCTCCGCGAGTCCGGACACCATTATTACACTCGGATTAGTACTCGACCATTCGGTCGGAGCGGTATTACCGAGCGCAGTTCCAACTTCGAAAAGCTCTCGAGCAGCTTGTATGCTCGGCTTTACCCTCTCTCGCTTTTTCACTCCTTCATCCTCCGCTTTGCACCTGTACACCGCGTTCCTTCTCGTTAAGTCTCTAACGAGCTGAAGACATTTCGCGGTAAAAGCTTCTCGCTTCTTTTTTTCCACCATTCATTCTTTATCCCATTCGCGCGCAAATAATGGGGAGACCGTGCATAAGAAATTTCAATCCTTATTTTATTCGGAAAGTTTTTTGCCAAGCACGAGACCGTGACGAAATTTCATCGGAGATATTTCTCGATTCCAATATCGGTCGTGACACGCCGATACATTTATCGATCCTCGACCACCGACCACCTGCAGACGATCTATCGAAGCGGAACAAATTTCTGTAGGTTTCTTACACCGTGAAACGAGTCCTCCTCAAACAATATCGGTGTCCGCGGTGCGCTTTGACGGGGAGAAATTGCGGAATTATTTGCGGATCTTTTCTGCAGGTACGTAGCTTTATTTCCTTTTCAAGATATTTTTACTTCGTATCTCTTTTTCTATCATCCATGTATTTTGAATATTGTACCTATTTTCACGATTCACGCGTTCCGGTATGCTTCAAATATACCGTACGGTTCATTTCGAACATTCAGACTCTCTAATTAAAATTTGTTAAATTAATGTCACATTGTGTGTTCATTAACTGTGTTTTCTCTCGGCGCCGTTTTGTATTATTAATAACCCTCGCCCCGAATATTCTGATTGAAATTCATAATGGAACCATAGACCAATTTACCTATGATTCGTTATTCGCTACAATTGATTAGCCATCTTTTATTAAAGCCTTCCACGTTTGTACTCTTCTCAATGAACTTTTAATTTTAAATTAAGTGTGCTCTTATACTCTTTTATTATAATCGTGCTAATATTCCTTTCATGCATTTTTTAATCTTAATTGTTCTATCATAATTTTACCTCTATACTTGTATTATACTTTTTTATCATAATTGTTCTAATATATTTATTATATAATTTTAAAGCACAGTTGTACTAATATATTTATTGTATATTTTTAAGTCAAAATTGTACCAAGATACTTATTGGATATTTTTAAGTCACAATTTCACTAATAAACTTATATATTTCTTAATAATAATTGTACTAACATATTTATATAATTTTAGATCTTAATTGTACTAATACTTGTTGCATATTTTTAAGTCACAATTTTACTAAGAAACTTATTATATATTTTTTAATAATAATTGTACTAATATATTTATATAATTTTGGACCATAATTGTACCAATACTTATTGTACATTTTTAAGTCACAATTTTACTAAGAAACTTATTGTATATTTTTTAATAATAATTGTACTAATATATTTATATAATTTCAGGCCATAATTGTACCAATACTTGTTGCATATTTTTAAGTTACAATTTTACTAAAAAATTTATTATATATTTTTTAATAATAATTGTACTAATATATTTATATAATTTTAGATCTTAATTGTACTAATACTTGTTGCATATTTTTAAGTCACAATTTTACTAAGAAACTTATTATATATTTTTTAATAATAATTATACTAACATATTTATATAATTTCAGGCCATAATTGTACCAATACTTGTTGCATATTTTTAAGTCACAATTGTGCTAACGTACTTATATATTTTTTAATAAAAATTGTATCAACATACTTTTAAAGTCACAATTGACGAATATTCCTGAAAATCAGGCAACTCGAAAAAGTGACACTTCTTTTCCATTTTCAATTCCAGAATATCCCTTTGTATTTATCCGAGAAAATCCCGGGGATACGTGTAATCCAGCTGTATCCCGTTTTTTTAAACTCTCTATTGACCGTAGAGCAAATAGACTTCGCGAAGCTTTCGTTTGAAAGCGGAATGACACGTTTACTCGTTTAGAGGCAAAATATCTGGGAACACGTTATTCCGTTCACCTGCGCCACGTTTGCCTCATTGCCTCCCGAATTTTCCGACGAATGAAATTGTCTCATTAGCGACGCGCTATCGCCGGCCAAAAGCGTTCGCTCGGCAACAAACAACAGTTTTAACGTACGTTGCTTTTGACGCGTATAACATTGTTTGGACACCATTATCTCTCGTCGATGTAACATCAATCGGTGTTGCTGTGGCTGCATTTAGATATTCCCTAGCGATCAGCCCTCGTGTTTACGGTTTTTGTGCCAGAATTTTTCACTACGTTCTTTGATGGAACTCGCATATTTCATCGGTATTTTTCCGCTCCGCAACGTTCGATCGTTACCAAAATTTTTCCCCCTCAAAATTGTCTCTTTATGAAATTTTTTCTTTCAATTTCACCGGTCGCGATAAAAACTGTCTCCGCACGATATCGCGTCGAAGAAATTATTTCTCCCGCGTTCGTTAAGAAACGTTGATACACGCGATGTAATTGGAACAAGCTCGCGTAAAAGCAGTCGCATAATTCGGTCCCTGGAATTTTTTTCCCTCCCCGATTCAGACGGCACGGCACCGCGAGCAAGGCAGATTAAAAGTTTCATCATTTGAGCGGCTTCCGCTCGGGCCTGGCCGAGTTTTCGCCGCAATTTTCGGAGCACGCTCGAAGAACGAACAACTCGTATTTCATACTTGATATATGTACGGGAAAAGCAGCACGACGGAGGAAGCAACGCGTTAGCCTTAATTAGTGCACGCGTGTGCAGCCAGTTAGCGCGAACAAGTGTAATACATTTTTAAAGTAATTCCACTGCTTGGAAAAATTCACCTACCGTAAGACCGGCACAATGGGATCAAATGGAAATTTTTCTCCGATCAGACATTTTTTCTTGGTAATCATTTCTGAACCTTCACCTCATTAGCAGAGAGGTTAGGTTACCTTTTCTTAGAATTTTTTTCTTTTTATTTCTTGTCTTTTTCAGGTACTTCAGATTGCAATATTTTCCTGCGACATTAACCTTTTAGACATGGCTGAACTTTATACCACAATATGTGAAGGTCAATGTTACTCTACGCGAATACATTGGAATGTTTTTTATAATTAAATTATAATTTTTCCTGAAGTTATGACGCATTACTTTGACGTAACATACTTTAACTTTAATAGTTTACTTCTTTAAAAAATTACAAAATGTAATTCATAAAGTATGTAATTTCCGAATGTTTCCAATATGGCGTATTAGTGCAAGGAGATACCCCATGATGACCAAACTTGACGTTAACTTTTATTTACAAGTAATGTACTCTTATGAAGTTTGTTAATATCGTTATAGTATGTGGTGTAGACAAAATAAGAGCGGATTAAAATATATGAAAAGGGTTATTCGATTGAAACGGTGAGCGAGTGAGCCACTATAGCGCCATACCTAAGAGGTTAGGTTTATTGCTTTACATTTTAAGACGATTTGTGAACAGATACCATATATTAAAAAATTTTGAATAATAAGATATAGCGAATCTCCGGCAAAGTTCTCTAAAATAAAGCGACTGAAGGCAGCTGGTACGAAAACACGGTTACAGTCAAAGCGTTCAAGACTTTATTAGCACCCCCTTCGTTCTTCGTATTCCATCGGCGTTCGAGCAACGTGCCACGGGATCACATAAGTGGATTTAACCTGACGTTTGCGCGTTACACGTGCTTTCGGGCCGAGTAAAATGATTCCGGTTACGTGACTACACACGTGTCCTTTGAACCGGCAAAGAGAAAAAGACTCGGTGGCCTCCGAAAGAGGCGAGATAAAAATCCGGACGAGAGTCGCGCGGAATCTTCGCGCTCGTCCACGTCTGGAAGAATGAAATTGTAAAGTTTCAAAGGACCCTCGGAGCTTTAAGCACCGTCCATGGCTTCTCCACGTGTGCTTTGCCGAGCAAAATTCTCTTGCCTGCAGTTCTTCTACCTTCTGGCTCTCGCGCACCCCCCTTCTGGCTAGCAGCACGGTTCTTTTGTTGGAAGCGGATTCCTTGTTGCCGTCGGAGAAAAAGTAAATTGAATAGATCTGGCAAACCGTGCGAAAAGGGAAAAGGAACAAGGCTATCTGTGTGTAGAACGACGCCACGTTGTTCCTGCCGTTCCGCTCGCGAATAAGCTGAATTTCATGAAATCTTCTTCCCTTTTTTCGGAAACGAAATTACCTTTTGGTGCTCGATGTTCTTTCCGATCGATACGCGTTTAAAAAGACGCTTCCGGTGTTACAAAATCCTCCGCACTAAGCACGGAAATTGCCATAATGTAAAGCAAAGATGAACACCCCCATTGTTCCAGCCTACAATCGACGGTAAACGAGCAGAGTAATTTCGATTCGAGAAAGGGGAGCGTTTAGTTTGCAAGGGTGAGTTGTTTGCCGGAGTTTCGATCTTCCGTGGGTAGCAAAGCGGATGGGGAATTCTTTCGTCACCTTCGTTAAAATTTTATGAGAAACGTATCGCGAGCGTTTACGGGACGAACTCGCGGATAAAACCATCGCTCGACTTTGCTAGTCTTTTTAAGGGTGCTTCTTCTTCCAGGAATGGAACGAGTATACTCGTAAAGAGGATTCTCGCTGCAAAGAGGAACTGCTAAGAGTTTCCATCAACCGGTACGACCGTTTCAACGGGAGGTTCAGTTTTTTTCGAAGTCTCATCTTTTTACGCTTCTTTTGTTCGATGGCAAATGCGATGCCCAAACAATTAACGTTTTTGAAATTACCTGTCGATCGACGGAAAATTTCTCTTCTTCAGCTGAGTCACATAATCAAAATTAAAGTATATGATATAATTAATCATAGATAACGATCATACACCCTTTGCACTCGAAGATAATTTTATTGCTTGCAAACAGCAATTTTAAAATATTAATTAAAATGTTAAATGAGTTTTTTTGAGGTTATTATTTCTCTACTAATAATGTCCACTATTTCACTATGTTTATACATCACATGAGCACTATTAATTAAATAATTCTTCCTTTAAATTGTATTAAATCGAATGGCGCCTGAGAGGCACCTCTCGAGGATTAGTATATTGAAACGTACAATATATTTTCCATAAAAAATCCAGGCAAAGATGCGACGATAAACGACATATAATAAACGTAGTACAAGTCTACCGAACAGAACCCAAGCAGAAAATTTTCCGTAATTCCCGTCGGAGTCAGATATCAGTAGAATTTCAACGGCGAGAATCGTTTCTGCTCTGCAAACGTCCGTGAGAAATTTTCAAAGACACTTTCGGTTCATAAGAACGTGACACAGCTCGTAAAACGAACGCGTCTGGGCCGATATGAAATTCGCGAACAACCGGCTCCAATACTCGCGAAAATCTCCCACGGAATTCTCGATTTTCCGTGGAGAATCTCTCTCCACGCGCACCGTCAACGAACGGTTTAGATTATTTTTCGCACATCCTCTGGGCTGTATTCAATCGTATCGGAGGTATACACGATTCAATAAGGCCACGGATATTGCTGACCCTTGCCAAGAATTCCGAATTCACCCCGCGTTCTCTTTATCGCCCTTTTGTCTTGTTCCCGCGGAATTTCAAATTCCCCTCGTTTTTTGTTTAAAACAATTTACACGCTCGGCCACAAAAGGTACGATGGATTAAAAGATATAGCCGCGGGATCGATCCCTCGAAGAGGGTATAAAACAGCTCCGGGTTAGAACCCGGAGCGTTTCGTAGACGAAACGTTTCTCTTATATTTCTTCCTTTCTTTCAACGCATCGATACCAGCCATGAATTTTTATTTACTTCATACCCTGACGCGAAAAGGTTCTGGAATGTTTAACTTCCCTCTCCTTTAACATCGAGACGGATAATCGTTGCTTCGCTAGAATCGAGTAGATACTCGGGCACAAAGGGAGCTGCAGGATGCAGTCACGACCACCTAGCTTCCGTTTTTCTCTTACTTCGCAAACAAAGCACGCTTGTACAGGATGGGCTGGTTGTTTGTCTTCCATTAACTTCACCCCTTCTGAACGAAGATAATGCGCTTCAGTTAATTCGGAGGGGCATTTGGGAATATCGATTATTTCACATATTGTGGGAAATAAACATTCGTGTAAAATTTAGTAGAACGCACTTTTCGAATGTCTCTCCAGAGTCTCCTCTTTCTAAAGTAACGTTTCTCTGAAGCAATATCTCGACTTTAAAGTAAGAACTATCTCTAAAGCGACGTCTTGAACGTCATGAAAATTCTGGGTACCGTGGAAAACTTTCCCAAGGGCCACGACGTGCGTTGAAAAAATATCCACCCCTTTTGACGCTGTCGTAGACATTTTGGTGTCGATGTCTTAAACAATTCTTTTCAAATATTCTTTCAAATATTTATCTTCCACAGTATACATGGAGAAAATACGACCACAAGCACGATTCTAATAATTGTTGTGTTTCGTAGACGTATACTGTTTTCAGATAAAATATTGTTTTAACCCTTTGCGCTCCAGAGGTGACTCTCAATTAACATTTTATTTAATACAATAATTATAAATAAGCATATTTTAACTGATTTTATAATGTGACACGTGTGATGTAAAAACATAGTGGGAATTATTAGTACAGAAATAATAATCTGACAAGAATTTATTTAATTTTTATATTAGTAAGTTTTAAAGTCGTTTGCAAACAGTCAAATTGAGTGCAAAGAGTTAATCCTTTGCGCTCGAGAGGTGACTCTCACTCACCATTTTATTTAATACAATAATTTGCAATAAGCATTTTTAACTGATTCTATAATATGACACGTGTGACGTATAAACACAGTGAAACAAACAATAGTGGAAATTATTAGTAGAGAAATAATAACCTCAAAAGAATTCATTTAACTATTTAATTAATTTTTAAAGTTGTTTGCAAACAGTCAAATTACCTTCGAGTGCAAAGAGTTAATACATGGCGCTAGTTTTCCTTAACACTAAAACTACCAAACCGGTCAAATGAGTTCCATAAGTTCCTTATAAGATACACATTTTATTAACCCCTTGCACTATGACTTATTTATCAAGTGCGTCAGCACTGCGCAACTAAGCCATAATATTAAAATAGGCAAAAAAATTAAAATGTTAATTCAATATGGTATTATTCAATTGTTAACTATGCAAATTATAATAGGACTTGAACTCTAAATTGAAGCGTATTAAAAATTTGAGTAAAATTGATCACAAACGAAGCTACTAGTGCGTCACGAGTCAGACTCGTGAAAATATTGCAAGAGTTTAAAGTACATTCCAAATCAGAATTGATTTTCATCAAGATAAAGAATAAATGTGTGTACAAATTTATGTTTCGTTTGTTTATTTATTTTCTAACTTCAAATGAAGCACACATTATACGTCGGTTTAGTGTTAAATTTAAAAAGTTCTTAAAAGAAAAAAAAGTGAGGGTAATAATTTATCCGTCGGGGCGTAGGCTCGAGTCAATTAGATTCCATAAAGAGGTTCCTTATTATTCTTCCGGTTGTTTCTTTCGCAACATTATCCCTCGCGCGAGTTACTCCGCGGAAGCTACTTAATCAAAGCGAAAGAACGAGGACGCGAGGCTCCTTCCCGCCGGACGAATTTCGCTCGGCAACGAGTAAACGCTGCAAAAGAACGGTCCTCGTCATCTCTCCGGGAAACACGGTCAAAGACGAGGCGGAGGAGGAAGAAAAACATCCGACAAACGTGGGGAATAAGGAACGGGGAAATCGTGCCGCGAAACAGAATTCAAAGGAACCGGGAAACAATGGAACGGCTGCCGTGCCGCACGAATTCTTTCGCGAATTCATTCAACGATGTAACTGCGCGATGAGAAACGACATTTTGCCGATGAATACTCTGCCAGGAAGGGCAACACAGCCGGGATGCACGCGATTGTACGCTTAAGGACACCCTCCCTACCTGGCCTTGTTTCGCAGCCTCTGTTCATCTCCCTCTCTGTCTGACGTAGCAAAATTCTGGTAAGGGGTCTTCCTTCTTTTCACGGCCGACGCTGGATTGCGGCGTGTAATTCCGGGTCGTCGCAGACGGCGATCTACATATCGTTAACGACGCCTGGATGTGTGTCGAGAACCGGCTGACGTCAAAAGTCTCTCTCTTTCTGTCGAGCGAAACGTAATCTGGAACGCCGCTTCTGTGCGTTGTCTCTTCGTCGAAATCTCGCTCGTGGAAATAGAGGGACCCGGTTTCGTGTCAGGCCAAGTTTCTACGTCTTTTGTTTAGAACTAGCGAACGCCTGCCTGCTGATATTCTTTTGTGCGAGCCGACGATGGCTTCGGATCCGATCGTACTTTCGTACAATGCGACACTTTCTTACGCTCTTACATCGCTTTGCGATATTAGTAAAAAGTGAAATATCGTTAATGAGATGTTTTAAAGGGTCCATCAAGAATTCTAATTTGCGCGTTACATTTCAGTTCATTCTTCACTGTGCGTTGGTTAAAGAATCTGCATCCTTTGTATCTTCTTTCTTTCGGTATTATCCTGCTCCGCCATTCCTTGTGCCATTTATATCCTGCCTCGTTGTCTTCTTTTAAAACCTTCCTCGGTAAGTAGCTTATTAATCCAAGAAATGTAGACGGTGTTCCGGGTGTTCTTGCGCCATGAATTTCTTTCTGGCAATTAACTTGTTTTCCACCGTACACGGACTAATATCTTACTTTATTCTTCTCGAAACGGCACCGTACGTCTTCCGATTAAGTTCGCTCTATAATTGCGACGATGCTCGAAAGAATTGTAACACTGGTAAATTCAAGATAATTCGTAAATACGGGAAGGATACAATCATGGAAACGATTTTCTGGAACGTTGAACCGTGAGTTGTATGAAACACGATTGAAATGATTTCGCGCGATAGGTGCCGTTCGTGAATTGATTGCAGGATCAATTTTAATCGCTTCCGCTCCACATCCATAGCGCGACGAGTTACACATTCTAATGCATCCCCTATTAATTTGCTAGTAGCCATTAGTTTTGCCGGTTCCCACCTATTGGCCCGTCTATCTATCACTATGCACTGCAATATTGTCAGAATTCAATAAAGCAAACGAACTGTTGATTCAATGTGTGGAGTTCTCGTTATCCTGCTGAAACACGATTCGATACTCTCGATCATCGTGATTATCGTTAAACCAGCAATCAGCTATTTTATATTAAGAACATTCATGAAGGCCCATACAGCTATTTTAACATTTGCGATATTAAACTGATAGCGTATTAACTGTATTGGTACATATGTTATTTATATCTTAAATTGATATGGGATACACATTTCATGATACATATGTGTCATACTTGGTCTTTTAGAATATTTAGAGAATTATATTTTAGAGGATACTGGTCAATTTTATTATTATTTCTTCGTAAGTGGAAATGAAAAATAAGTCAGAATAAAATTGGTGCAGTGGTAGTCGGAGTACACATATGATCACATATGTATATGAGTCATGCTTGTTCTTTTAGAATATTTTTGAGAATTATATTTTAAAGGATACTAGTCAATTTTATCATTATTTCTTCGTAAGTTGAAGTGAAAAATAAGTCAGAACAAAATTGGTGCAGTGGTAGTTGGAGAACACACATGATCACATATGTATTCAAGTTATACTTGCTCTTTAAAATTTTGTTTGAGAATTACATTTTAGAGGATACTGCTGAATTTTATCATTATTTCTTCATAAGTTGAAATGAAAAATAAGTCAGAATAAAATTGGTGCAGTGGTAAAGTCTCAGGTACACATATGATCACATATGTATTCAAGTTATACTTGCTTTTTAAAATTTTTTTTGAGAATTACATTTTAGAGGATGCAGGTGAATTTTATCATTATTTCTTCATAAGTTGAAGTGAAAAATAAGTCAGAATAAAATTGGTGCAGTGGTAAAGTCTCAGGTACACATATGATCACATATGTATTCAAGTTATACTTGCACTTTAAAATTTTGTTTGAGAATTACATTTTAGAGGATACTGGTGAATTTTGTCATTATTTCTTCGTAAGTTGAGGTGAAAAATAAGTCAGAATAAAATTGATGCAATGGTAAAGTCTCAGGTACACATATGATCACATATGTATTCAAATTATACTTGCACTTTAAAATTTTGTTTGAGAATTACATTTTAGAGGATACTGCTGAATTTTATCATTATTTTTTCATAAGTTGAAATGAAAAATAAGTCAGAATAAAATTGGTGCAGTGGTAAAGTCTCAGGTACACATATGATCACATATGTATTCAAATTATACTTGCACTTTAAAATTTTGTTTGAGAATTACATTTTAGAGGATACTGCTGAATTTTATCATTATTTCTTCGTAAGTTGAAATGAAAAATAAGTCAGAATAAAATTGATGCAATGGTAAAGTCTCAGGTACACATATGATCACATATGTATTCAAGTTATACTTGCTCTTTAAAATTTTTTTTGAGAATTACATTTTAGAGGATGCAGGTGAATTTTATCATTATTTCTTCATAAGTTGAAGTGAAAAAGAAGTCAGAATAAAATTGGTGCAATGGTAGTCTGGGATACACATGTCATCACATATGTATACGTGTCATGGACTCTTAGAATATTTTACAAAATACTGCTCAATTGTACCATTATACTCTCTTCGTAGGTTGATATGAAAATGTCGAGACAAAATTTTTAATTCTGACCTGTGATCAGACCAGATGTATCCACATATGGTGGTATCCACACATGGTGGTATCCCTTGATGAGCTTTCCTCTTTGGAAGTATCCTGTACCAGGACCTACACGTTGAGAAGTGTATAAAAAAGTATTCCTGGGTGAAACCCGTAGCATCCTTCCGGTAGCCCACATTTAGCTATTCAGAGCACCGTAGCTGTTATACTGGAAATGCAAGTTCATCAAACAGTAGCCATCGGGTCTGATTCATCGAGCTGTTCCACTGAAAGAATATCTGGCTCGTATCGATCGAACCGCAACAGAACCTCGAGGGTAATTCGGAGCTGTATCTGGTACGACGCAACGATCGAGTAGCAAGCCAGATGGGAAGTTGCGCAAAATCGCGAGAGGGTATCTTTTTGCGCGGATTGCCTCGACGCTAGACGCGGCCTCGGCGCGAAAGGCAAAAGGGAAGATTGCACCCTTAGGTGCCGTGCGGGGTTACTGCAGGGAAATGCACTTCTCTGCATCAAACCAGGCACTCAGCCGTGCGTACCTTCTTCCGTATACCTTTCTACGTGCGACTGTTCGCGATCAAAGCTGCTCGAATGTCTTCTTTCCCTTCGCAGCGTCGCGTCGCTTCAAAACGCCCCGTGAAAGAACGAAGGATTCGGGTTGTCGTCCCCGGTAAAGTTTCTTTGGACAGCCTCGTCTATTCAGGTATTCACGCGGGAATGAAAATTTTTGAAAGATCCGTGAATTCACCGCGATCCACCCTGTCACCTTTGATCTTCGGGTTAGACTCGCGAATTTCCTTATTCTCTGCACTTTTCTCGCCATAAATATTTATACGGTACTTCTCGCGACTTTTATTTCTATTCAATTTGAGACACGAATTTGCGGTCTCTACCATGTGCGAAAGGGTTCGATCAATCGCATTTAGAGAAAGGGGGCGATAGATGGAATCAGAAAATTACAGTGTTCAACTCGAGCGATTGCAGAGTTCAGATCAAATGGCATACATTATACGTGGGTCGTAAATTGTGCCTCAAGCGTGATTCAGCTGGACATTGCCTCATAAAGCGATTTGATAAATTTCTTAATTTATACGCGGAAGTCGTTTCAGGGTCTTTTATGGAATATTTAGAAATTGTAAATGATACTGTTGTTGCAACAACGTAATTAAAATAGCCTTTTCTTACCAATATAACATATATTTTATAATTTATAGAATCATATATAATTTATTTTGATTTTTATACATTCAATGTTGATACAGTTTGCAAGTAAGTCATTCAAAAGCAATATTAAATATTCAAAATGTAATTAACAAAAATTATACTCGATTTGTCCCCTTCACCTTTATTACACAATTACCATAAATAGGAATTTTTTTTCATTACATAATTAATTGCACGTCGCTTGTTAATTCAAACAAACTACGGATGCATACCTTTCAGAAATTCATGAGTTTAGAGTACACATGCATTAATTAATTTTAGTAGAATCGATAATTGCGCTTGTTAACAGCTTAATAAGAGAACCTATTAAAATCTGTAATTACATTTGTTAATCGTAACAATTCTATCAAAATTATACCAGCTCAATTTGTCAACAGCTTTAACGTTTTTTAAAACGAACGGAAGTGTAATAAATCGTTCTGTCATTTTTAAAATATGAGTTCTTCAAATTGACTACAAAATGACAGTAGCAAAATCTGATAAATATTTGTAGTTGCTAAATTAAGTTTGCGACAATGTGAATCTAATTTAACGTCTTTTGTCAGCGCCATTAATAAATCGACTATCGCATCGTTCGCGGGGGTCATTATAGTCGTCGACGATAAAGACCACCATCGGGAGACGACTCATTCTTGCTGATTGAAAAATCCTGATAATCCCCTGACAGTTTAATCAAACGTTGTGTTTAAATTTCCCCTAGCCCCGTGGCGCCGCTAGCTCGAATACAACCGATTGCATGACTGTAATTTATCTTAAATGCTCGGCTGCGACGAGTAAAGACCGCACGAGGTGTACGAGCAATTTGTTACCATTATCCGGTTTATCGCAGCCAACGGGAAATGGACGTCGCGTTTTTCCTTTCTGCTGCCTTTTTACATCGAACACAGATTCTGTTAATAGTGTCGTCCATTAGATTTCTTGTTGGATGAAATGTCGGGTGCTCGAGTTGTTGATTGTTCGATATGTTTCACAGAAATTCTTACGTTCTGAATAATCGATAATCTCTGTAATGGTACAACTCGATTTTAATATTCCTGCATTCAGCAAATAATTCTCTGCCCAAAATATTTGATCAACAAATATAGCTGCGGATGTACGCGTTTATCGAAGTCAACAAAACGAATTTACAAACGGCATTTCCGTTCTAATATCCGAATGTATCATGATAATGGAGAAATAGAGAAGAAAAACAGCAATAAGAATATAGCGCGCGACACGCGAGAAAAAGCTGTAAATAAAGTCCGGTGTACCGTGATCAGTGGAATCAGTCGATGGTTGGTCAGCCCAGATACGCTATCGAGATTGTTTTCAGTGACACGTGATCGATACCGGTGTTCCATCGAAGCGATTCGACGATAAACGAAAGCATTAAACGCGACAGAAAATGAACAAGAAGAATCAACAAAAAATATAGGCAAATCTAGGATAAAAGATATACAAACGTCAGTTGGCGGCACGATACGCGTCGACCGCTGTCTGCTTCACCCTCCAGGGACGATTTCTGTCGCCTACACGTATTCGATTTTTCGCGAGTGTTCGTAAATGAAACAAAAAAACACAACGGACACGGCGGTATCTGCCGATTCGATCGTTGATAAGATCTTTGATCGACGGTGAACCGGCCCGGTGGATTGTAACGTGTGCAGCTCGAACGGGTATTCCACGGGCACAAACTGGTCGACCGGACAGGGTCGATCGTTAATCGAGAGAAATTAAAAGGACATCGGATTACCAGCGGCCACTTTGTCTCTCTGTCTGTATGTTTTCGCGTTTTCGACGGCTGCCGGTCGATCCCGAGGATTATGGCTGACGTGTACCTCCATTTCGAACGTGGCCGACGTTGTAATTGTTTCTTTAGAGCTCAATCGATTCATCGCGTTTCGATCAAGCCTCGGAAAAGTGACGGGAATCAAGCGGTAATTGGAAAATTTGTTTTATCCCCGGAAACTATTACCATCGATTTGTTGACGCGAATCGAAATTTGCAAGATTTTCAAATTTAATCTCGGAAAATACTGTTGTGACGTAGGTTCAATATGGACATGCATGTTCATGGATACATTTTTAAATTCCCTTTATTCTTAAATCCAAGCTTTCCAGATTTTCTTTCAGTACAATTTTTCTAATTTTGATTTCATATTTCAAAATTCTGAATTGTTCAAATTTTCAAGCATCTTCAAGTCCTTAAATAGTTATGCAAATTTCTAAACTTCAACAAATCTTCAAATGTGTAGATTTTTTAATTTCTATATAGTAATGTATCGATATAAGTGAAACTGATCTACACTATATAAATGAAAATGATCTGTACTGAGAGAAGATTCTTTGAAACACCCAAAAGCTAGTAATAATATGATACATTGACGAACGATATAGGTCAAAATGATCTACAGGACATAAGTGAAAAAATTCCATTACTGAGAGAAGGTTCATTGAAACATTCAGAAGCTAGTAATAATATGAAACATTGACGAACGATGTAAGTCAAAATGATCTACAGGATATAAGTGAAAAAAATTCCATTACTGAGAGGAGGTTCTTTGAAACATTCAGAAGCTAATAATAATATGAAACATTGACGAACGATGTAAGTCAAAATGATCTACAGGACATAAGTGAAAAAATTCCATTACTGAGAGCAGGTTCTTTGAAACACCCAGAATCTAGTATTAATATGAAACATTGACCCGAGTCCCAGTATATCCGTGAATTTTCTATAGTTCTTTAATTCCGAATAGTAATAAAGCCGAATAATTTCTAATAAAAAAATGGCAGATGGCATTAGAATTCGCTCGAAATTTCAGCGAATACGAACTTTTCCCCGTGGCAAAAAGTTGCAGATTTATGGTAGCGTTATACCATTTCATAAAGCAGAGTCAACGTAGCTGGAATAAATTCGTTCGTGACGAAATGTGCTTTCGCCCGGGGCACGATCGGTCCCGTTAATGGAAAACCATCATCGTCGACGCTAATTTGTCCAACGGGAAAGGGAACTTTTCAAGGAGCACCCGGCTGACAAATATGGCCGACATCGAATCACGTTTCACGATGAAAAGCAAGGGAGGGACGGTTAATTCGCGAGCCAGGATTTTACGTGCCGTCCGCGAAAACCGACGGATGAAATCGTTTTCTAGGGGAAACTAATTACCGGTGTTTACGGGAAAACTCGCCGGCCGCGGAGGCACTCACGGAGCGTCCGAGATATTTGATATTCCCCGTTTTCGAATCGGGATACGCGGCCGATAATTGCGTAAAACGTGGCTGGGAATATCGATGAGCATTTATTATCGGAAATTTCTTTTCGGACGCGTGTGCTCGACTACGCGTCGGCGCGCCTGTGTACATTCGATTGCCTGTGAAAATTTTATTCCCGGGCCTCGATTCAATTTTCGGCCGTGTCGCCTCCGATATAATTGTTCGCGAATATCGTTGATCAACGATTGATATTCACACGGTATAATCAACGTCATCGACGAATAACTCTGCGTAATCAACGCGTTAAGCACTCCACTTCTCTCCAACGTTTCTACACGTTTCATGCATTCTGTTCGAGATTTATTTTCTACAGAGAAGACTCTTCGTTATTGACCGTGTAAAAATTCTCTGAATCAAATATGGAAAATAAGTAAAATTAAAGTAAGAAGAATTTGTAGGAAGGAATAAGGCAATCAAATATGCCTTTGAGCTGCAGCACTGTCTGTCATCACATTTTTGCCAATTTACTTTTTCTCCTAAACTCTTCTAACTGTCTCTTTCTTCTAAACATTTTTATGCACTTAATTTAAACTATTTAACAGTCTTCAATCTTCAGGGTCTCGTGCAAGTCTGATTAACATCAGATTACACATTTGACCAGACTTATATGAGTCTAATGTTTTTCACTGAACTTGCTGTTTCACCTCTTTGCTGTTTCACTCTATACTTCACCCTTATGTTGTTGATTTTCGAGTTACTTTGTTACATGTATATTATTAAATGTGATTGTTTCAAATTCTTCTTATTATTTCACATCCACATCCTTAGACCTAAATGGAACTAGCAGACGTCATTCAACAGCGTCTCCAAGAAAAACATCTGACATCAAATTTCACCCCCATGTCAACAAGAGGGGTAGTCAGAGGACCTCTTAGAAATTTCTTTGCTCCATTTGTCCCACTGAATGACATACATAAATTCTGCCTAGAGATGCTCATCTCACTGATGTTTAGTCATCCATTTAATATTGCAAGTAGTCAAAGGTCATATTCGACCACAATTAAACTTGCTCATAAGATCTTTAGGGAAATGTATAAATGAAAGGCGTTTTACGAGGCGTAATAACGGGTAGAAACACAGCGTGAATGAAAACAACGCAAAATATTATTCGGTGATCGGGTCGCGTGTAGGCGCGTAGTCACGCGAGCCACTCGTCTGGCAATCCAATCGCGGGATCAAAAGGTTGACTCCGCGAAAGCCGGCTCGATTGTACGGCCGCGTCGCGTCGTTGGGAAACTCGTTGTCGATCGCGAGGAACGATACACGGGCCGGAATGAGAGGAATGATATATATGGACGGAAAAGGGAATAGGAGGAGGAGGATTGCAGAGCGCGCAACTTTGAGCGACCGGTAAAAGCATTAACTCGTCTCTCGGAACGGAGCACGATCGACTCGTTCTCTTTTCGCTCGTGCGATGCCCGCGCACGATAACCGACCACGACGTGCACGTCACCGGGTGCATCGGAAACATACCTATCGAGACGTATGGAATTTTATATGAACCTAGAGGACACGCCAGATCGCATTTCCTTTACTACCGGAAGATCCTACTGCGTCGCTGTTTGAGACGTTCGATGCCTTTTTGTGGATAAGAATTCTGCGATCGGGGGACAAACGGTTTTTTGATTGGGGAATTTCTTGATATTATTTACGCGTTCGATAATGGAGGAGATAAGGTATATTAGGTGAAGTTCATTTTTCAGATAGTGTACTGGATTCTGCTCTTGCGTTAAGATGCTATCGCATAAATTTTAAGGGGGGAAGTTGTTAAACACTGTTGTATCTCTAGCAGCATCAATTTTATAACAGTCTGATATTTTGTTAAAATTAGAACGAAGTATGTAATATATAGGGAAATGGCTACATAACCTCAATTTTTGATGATGATACAAAATAAGCATATTAATATTACAAAGAATCATATCGACTAATAAAATTGAGAAACATGTAACGTATAGCGAAATGACTACATAACCTCAATTTTGGCGAATGATATAAAATAATCATATTAATATTGCAAAGAATCATATCGACTAATAAAATTGAGAAACATGTGACGTATAGTGAAATGGCTACATAACCGCAATTTTTGTTAATGTCACAAAATAATCATATTAGTATTACAAAGAATTATATAGATTAATAAAAATGAGAAATATGTGACATATAGTGAAATGGCTACATAATCTCAATTTTTGTTGATGTCACAAAATAATCATATTAATATTACAATGAATCATATCGACTAATAAAGTTGAGAAGCATGTGACGTATAGTGAAATGGCTACATAACCTCAATTTTGGTGGATGGTAAAAAATAATCATATTAATATTACAAAGAATCATATCGACTAATAAAAATGAGAAACATGTGACGTATAGTGAAATGGCTACATAACCTCAATTTTTGTGGATGATGCAAAATAATCATATTAATATTACAAGGAACCATATCGACTAATAAAATTGAACAACATATGACATACAGTAAAGTAGCTAAAACATCAATTTTTGTCCATAATAAAAGATAACCATATTGTTGCTATAAAATACCTTAACCATCACCAAAATTGAGAAAAAAAATATAACATACTAAAATACCTAAAAACCATCAATTTTAAAAGAGACATCAAACCAACTCTTTTAAATATATATTTCAGAAATAATTGTTGAGTCTTAACAGAATAAAGACATTAAAAACTCGAGATAAAATCGGAAGCAGAATAAAAATAATTGACAAGCGTTATCGTTTTCGGTAACAAGTTTTTGCCTCCGTATAAAACGCATGGCCTCGGGAGTCGCGGGTGAAAAATTTGTGCATCAAAACTGCTGTCGCTTTATTCGAGCCGGCGATAAATAAGCGAACAACGGGCTGCGCCCGTTTTTCTTGGGCTGCTCGTTAAAAACGAGAGTTTCCCCGATAATTAAACGGTTATTTTGCGTCCGTAGTTAATTAGCAACGCGATATAAACGAAGATGAACAAAAACGTTCATGAATATCCCACTTTAATATAGTTTCTCTCGTCGAAACTTATGTAATGTTTCTTCCGCGAGAGCGGTTCTTTTGTCGCGAAATAAACGGCTAAGTTGAGTGCTTTTTCAAACATTTTTAAGGAGTTCGAAACTGTTTGGTGCGACAAACTGTTTGGGATATCAAATAGAGATATCTACAGGGTGGTTCAAAATTAATGCACTTTTAATTACAAATTTTATTGTTATAAAATTACTTTGAAGATGTTTCAATCATATGAATATAAGAGCATATGTGTACATAAAATTTTGTGTGAAGTATTGGATCATACCAGTACAGGTTCTTTAAAAAAAATTATTTCTTTGTGTTAAAAAATTATTTAAGAAACAACGATGTGGTCAAGTAATAACTTTTCCATCCACCCACTTCCATCAGTTGTTCCACATGAATACTAATAAAAATCACACGGAAACTTGCTCTACAACCCGTTCGAACAAGGTCAAAGTTGCATGCACCGTTTTAACGGGACGCGTGCAAGCGTATAAACACTGTCGGGAAATTTTGTGAAGCATCGTAAGCGGCTCGCGTGCAATTATTACTCGCGAGACTCGAAGTTTGACGAACTTTGTATCGCGAGGATACGGATGCGGCTGGTCGTGCGAAGGGTCGTTTAGGGCCCGTCGAAACGAACGGTCGCTACGGGAGGCGTCGTGTCTCTCGCGACGAACTTTCTCTCGACGAACATCCTCGTCGAGGCAGCTTTCGCATAACTCGTTTGTTGCCTCGCGACCAACTTCACGGGATGTATAATATTGTTGCGACACTATGAAAATCCCTTAGGATTAAACTCGAGTACTTATTGACCTCGAGCATTTATTATTCTGTACCGTCTGTCTGACGAAGACATTTTGAATTATAACGAACGACTTCGTGTACGTTTAATGGTACAAATACGATTCTGAAATGTTACGTTTGATAGCTGATTTTGGACTGAAGTATACTTTCTAATTTTTTACGTGGAAAGGGCGGACATACATACGTTTGTAGTTGGACAGATGCAAGGATATTTTACCTTTCACTCTTAATTATTTGATCCTCAAAATTTCCTTTCGACCGCGATCAAATTCGTTTAATGTTACCAATGCAATTCTGAAATGTTACGTTTATAAACCATGATAGCTGATTTTAGACTGAAGTATGCTTTCTAATTTTTTACGTGGAAAGGTCACACATACATACGTTTGTAGTTGGACAGATGCAAGGATATTTTATCCTTCACTCTTAATTATTTGCTCCTCAAAATTTCCTTTCGTCCGTAATTAAATTCGCAGTCATAATTGGCACAATGAAAACTGACGTTTAACCAGACAACAGAGATTACTAAGGACAAGTATTTAATCATTTAACCTCATCTTTTAATATTAATGTTTCCTCGAGAGTGCCTTTCATAATTAATTCAACCGAATTTCAGCCCCGACAGTCAACATATTAAATTGGAAGTCTTTTAATCGATTTAAAGTGGAAATAAATGATTCCTGCAGCCGTGATTCAATTTATTGTCAAGAATCGTTTTCTTGCAGCGTCGATAACGAGAAAGCGTGAAGTGGTTTCGGATAATCCATCTCTCCATCTCATTTCGTTCTTTCATCGCGAAACTTCGCTCCGGCGAGCACGCACAATGCGTCAGCGCTCGCAAGTAGTACGACCGACCATATAGTCAGACAGAGCGTGTTGCCGCCTCCATTCCACCGGGGCCCGTTGTTTATCGCCGTCGCGACGACGGGCCACGCAAAATCGCGCGACAGTTTCAGAGTTTCTTCTTCCGACGAAACAATGCCACCAGCTACGCGTAACCACCCCTCGAGAGTTCATTCGCTACACCCTCCTCATACCCCTTTCGCGAATGCTTTACGCTTTTCGTCGCTTATCGTGGCTCACCTGCGACACTCGCCAAAGAATATTCGTTCCACGTCTCATTTTTTAAGTCTTACAACACCTTCGTCTGCTGGGACCCTTATTTCCATATTATTGTCTGACTTGGAATAATTATAAACGGCTCTTCTTACGAACAACGCGGTGTTGAGGTTATTTGAGGAGTTTTTTCTTTCTTCATATTTTTCTAATTTTTTATTGCTAAATGGGAGTTTTCTTTTCCTGCCAATTCTCTCATAGGTTCACCGAATTTCTTACTAATTTTTTACTTTTAAATCATGTGTTATTATACGTATAAGGTATTTGGGCTATTCTGATCTGCATATACAGAAACAATTTTTTTTTCTGCAAATTTGTTTTTAGTAAAATGTGAAAAGGATTTTTGAAAGGAATTCAGTCAAGGAATTTTCTTGGTGCTTTTCTTATAAATTGTTCTCTGAATTGCTTACAATTTTTTTATTCATAAGTCTTGTATTGTCAAATGAGGTATTTGTGGTATTCTTATCTTGCATAAGAAGAAATAATATTGTTTTCTTCCTGCAAATTTTTGTTCAGCAAGATGTGAGTTCAGTTAAGAAGTTCTCTTGGTACTTTTCTTATAAGCTGTTCATTGAATTGCTTACAATTTTTTCTGGTTCATAAATTATGTATTATCATATGAGATATTTATGGTATTCTTATCTGCATGAAAAGAAATAATTATTTTCTTCTTGCAAATTTTTGTTCAGCAAGATGTGAGTTCAGTTAAGAAAATTTTTTGGTACTTTTCATATAAGCCATTCACTGAATTGCCTACAATTTTTTTATTCATAAATCTTGTACTATTATAGGAAGTACGTATGGTACTCTTATCTGTGTAAAATCTAATAATTGTTTTCTTTTTGTAAATTTTTATGTAGCAATATATAAATTTGTTCAATGATTTTGCTTAGTAATTTTGTTACAGGGTCTTCATTTAATGGCTCACTATTTTTTGCTTCATAAATGTTTTTTCAAATAAATAATTTTTTTTCTGCAAACTTCTTTCAGCAACATCCCTGAACGAATTTTCTCAGCCATTCTGTAAGATATTCATTGAATTATTTACTACTTTTGCATGCATAATATTATACAATTTATTCAGCATTGAACGTATAATATAAAAAATGTACTCATTAGTGTCGACAAGTGTTGTGACAGGTGTAATGAAAATATAATTACGAGAATCTTGATAAGTAGTAAGAAAGCGATGGTATTATATCCATTCCATCTGTTAGATAAGGGGTTAACGCGTTCCCTTTGGCGCGAAACTTTCTGAACCGTTCCTTTTACTCTTTCAGTCGGCGCGTAAATCCCGAGTGGTCGTTCAAGATTTGTTTTCAAGCTCGAAAGGCGTGAAAAGGCTGAGAAAACGAAACACAACTCTTTTGTCGACCGCTGAATGCACGCCTTTTCCTCGCCGATACCCGACGCCCCTCGACGCGAAGCTGCACGCGCGGCCAAATAAATTGCTGGCTTGCTGTCTCGGTTTTTACAATTTCATGCTTTCTGGCCAACACGCTGACGCGTGCACTCGTACACGGCTCACAAAGGAAGTCCCTCACCTTTTTTCCCTCCCCGTGCCTCAGGTGTTTGACCGCTCGAGGATTTCTTCCAGAGAAACTTGAGCACGAAACCGCCAGCAGAATCTTACGGGATTGCAAGATGATTCTTTTCGTCTTACGGATTATAACTTCTTTCCTCGACCAGAGAAATACCATTTCTTTTCAATTTCTTTCTCGGAGGATACATTAAATATTAAACTACAACAATTTTATACTTCTACAAATGATTTTAAATTAGGAGGTAATGGTAAAAATCATTTTAATTAGAGGGTAACAGAGGACAAAATACTTGTGGATAAAACATGTTCAAATAGTAATAACATTTATTCTGTGTTATACATGTTAGCATTAGGTTTATTGTCGTTCGATAAAAATTATTTTAATTAGCACAGGGTAACAGAGGGTAAAGTAGTTGATAAAATATGTTCAAATATTAATAAGAATTATTCTGTGTTATACATGTTAACATTAGGTTTATTGTCGTTCGATGTGCAGCTGCTTTTAGCTTGAAAAAAATGCAGCGATAAATACAAGGGGTGTATACAAGGGGTAAAATGATTTTAATAAAAACCTAAATACAAGCTTCCAAATTTTGCTGAAAACCTAAATGAAAACATTTAAATTTCACTGAAGACATCTATTAATTATTACAATAATCTAAAGAGAATATTTTCTGTGACTTCAAATAAAAAATTTAAGATACGCCATTTTGACTCCAAACCCAGCTCCAAACCTTGAGTTGCAAACTAAGTGTTAATAGAGTACAAATATTAACTTGAAAGATATTAAAGTAATACAGTTTGGTGAAATATCTGAGAATTTGGATGGTTATCAAGAATTTCATTTTCATAGATGTTTCTTGCCCGACAGTCCTAGGGTGCCTCGCGTTTAGCGCTCGATTGCGGTAACAGATTGTGGTAATGTTTATAAGCCTAGAGTAGCTCGAAAGAGCATAGTGCTCTCGCCACGCTGCAATAACATTTACCACAAACTTTTACTACGGCTCGAATGTTCCTCCCTTGTTCCCGTCCTAACCCAGCCACTATGTTCTAACAATTGCCGTTACAGTCGCAATGGCACGCTTTACTGCCCGCGGAGGTGTAACTTGATACAATAACGCCCGTTCCGCGTCGTTTAGCCCGCCAGCAAGCCGACTTATATCGACACCGTTGAGAACCTATGAAAAACACCGATTTCTTCAGAGGAAGTCTCTTGGATAAATATTGTTTACCCCTGAGACTTCACAAATCTGACTTTTTGCATGAAGATCGAGTTTTTGATGCAAAGTATAATTTTTGTAAAAGACAAATTTTATACTGAAATGTAATGTTCAACTAAAACTTCAATTTTCTTATTTTTATATGAAAGACAAATTTTATACTGAAATGTAATGTTCAAGTAAAACTTCAATGTTCTTATTTTCAAATGAAAGACAAATTTTATACTGAAATGTAATGTTCAACTAAAACTTTAATGTTCTTTATTTATCTGCACAATTAGGTAGCACATTTGCCCAAAAAATTGTAGGTAAATTAACGAATAAGAAGATTTGTATCAGATGAGAAAATTTGTACTTGTATTAGAATTATGAGGTTCTCCAAAAAATTATAGGTTAGGGTTGACTCGATCGGTGTCGAAAATGCCTACTTTCGTAAATTATCCAATAAG
This sequence comes from Megachile rotundata, assembly GCF_050947335.1. Lineage (NCBI taxonomy): Eukaryota > Metazoa > Arthropoda > Insecta > Hymenoptera > Megachilidae > Megachile > Megachile rotundata. The sequence continues at coordinate 15,336,911 of NC_134984.1, forward strand.
AAGATTTGTATTAAATGAGAATATTTGTATTTGTCTTAGAATGATGAGGACCCTCAAAAAATTATAGGTTAGGGTTAATTCGATCGGTGTCGAAAATGCTTACATTCGTAAATTATCCAATAAGAAGATTTGTATTAAATGAGAATATTTGTATTTGTCTTAGAACGATGTGGTCCCCCAAAAAAATTATATATTAAAGTTAACTTAATCGGTGTCGAAAATGCTACATTCGTAAATTAACAAATAAGACGATTTGTATGAAATGAGAATATTTGTATTTGTCTTAGAACGATGAGGTCCCCTAAAAAATTATAGGTTAGGATTAACTCGATCTGTGTAAAAAATGCCTACATTCGTAAAACAACGAATAGAAGAAGGAGAAGAAGATTTGTATTAAACGAGAATATTTCTATTTGTCTTAGAACGACGAGGTCCCCCAAAAAATTATAGATTAAAGTTAGCTCAAACCGTGTCAAAAAAGCCTACATTCATAAATGAACGAACGAGATTAGACGAGAATACTTGTATTAGAACGATAATTATCGTTAATAGGGGTAATCGAGTGGCAGGTATTAAGTTGATAGAAACGACGATGATGAAGGGGACGGAAGAAGGGTTTCCGGTAGAAGATCTCATAGTCGCAGGTGATAAACCAAGGATTAAGCACCTGATGCGATAATACCAGCACAGTCCGGCGGGTCCGGCACGGTATGGGGAGAAAGCTTGCGGTTTACCACCACCGTGAGGTTGCGAGCTCGTATGACGGACAAAGGACGACAATTACAACCCTGCCAGCCACGTCAGGGTTTCATATAGCAGCGAACTGCTGATGGCGGGTCAGCTGCCCGTTTTGCTAGGCGCGCGTACATTCTAACGGCTCGTAAATCCTCGAACGATGGAACACCCTGCGCTGATTCTCGCGGAAATTCGAACGAACGCGATAATAACTCACCATTCGATATGGGGAAGATTGATTTAAGGGAAAAAAACGCCGGTTTTTTACCTATGGCCGGGCTCGATAAAATTTGGGAATTACAATTTTTGACGGTTGTAACTTGTCTGTACGTTCTTCTTTCGGGTTTTTTTATTAATACTTTGTTCAGGGGATGTTCGATGCCATTTTACATTAAGTATGATGTATGAGGGAGGAAAATAGAATTTGTATAATTTTTTTTCGTCTTAAGAGCATTTTAATAATTTCTGATTCTCAAAATAATGTTTGTAGAATTATAAAATAATAGTATACGTAGGGGATGATACGATAGATATATGAGGGATGGAACAAGCAGGAATTTGTACAATTTTTGTTCATCTTGACAAGAGCTTCTTAATTTCTGCACCTCAAAATAATGTGTGTAAGAGATATGATAATATACAAAATAAAATATTAATATACATAAGGATTATACGATAGATATAATAAGGGTTGAAACATGAAGTAATTTTTAAATTATTCATCCTGACAAAATCATCTCAATAATTTATGCATCTCTAAATGATATAATATAAGAGATAAAATAATAATATACATGAGGATTATACAATAAATACATAAGGGATGAAGCATGAAGTAATTTATAAAATTATTCATCCTGACAAAATCATCTCAATAATTTATGCATCTCTAAATAATATAATATAAGAGATAAAATACTGATATACATGAGGGATGATACGATAGATACATAAGGGTTGAAACATGAAGTAATTTATAAAATTATTCATCCTGACAAAATTATCTTAACAATTTATGCATCTCTGAATGATATAATATAAGAGATAAAATAATGATATATAAGAGGGATGATACAATAAATACATAAGGGATGAAACATAAAGTAATTTATACAACTATTCATCTCGACAAAAGCATCTCAACAATTTCTGTAAACCCAATGCTAAATCGTTGAACCTCAACAAATTGAAATACAAAGCCTGATATCATCCCTCCATTTTTAGGTTAGGTCGAGAGGTGCATATTTTTATTCGCATACAGTTATTGATTTACCTCAACAAAAGCATGCTAACAATTTCTATAAACCAATCGTTAAATTATTAAACCCGATCAAATCGAAATACAAAGTTTACCTCTGTATTTTTAGGTTAGAATCTTTTAATTTGCTATATCGTTGATATCAGTATTACCAATTCATTTCTCATGCATTTTTACAAAATTCAAGTCGATATTTCGACGAGAAATAATAAATAACCTTTCAATATCGAACAAAAACATTTATGAATAATAGAATGTAAAAAAATCTCGAGTAAAAGCATGAATAATGAAAACGATGAATAAATAAGATAACAGATGAATATTTGAAATAAATTATCAAGACATTCGAAACTTATAAATTTGGAAGACAAATTATTCACGGTGTTCGAATACCATAACCTGGTTGGAAATAATGTGCCCCAGCGAAAATCAATACCGAACGGCCTAATATTTCGTTTTCAGTTTCATCGTTCAAAAGGTTTTTGCGATTAGCGTCTGCCGTTGCGAAAACGTTTTATATTATCCTCGGAGGTTTTTTCGAGGCGAAATGTAGCGAAATTTAGCAGGGAACTCGAACTGGCCTGGTATCGCCGTGGAAATTGCAGCGCACCGTAAGCTGAGTTACGCGTTCTCGCACAGGTTAGCGAAGAACGAGTTGGCGGGCTCGCGTTTTTCCCTTCTAACTGTTTTCTCTCGATGCACTTCTCAGCTGGCATAAATACACCGGCGAAAAGCGTCTACCAAATGTTGCTGGTATTATGAAAACCCATAAACTAGCGTTCCGCTCGGTTTTCCGCTCGAAATCTACCGATCGATAGACGGTTGTATGTGAACCGTTTTAAACGTCGCTGCGTTTCGTGGCTGTAATTCTACACGTGACCTCGACCGTAAAATATGTAAAACAAGGTCCGTGTTCCGTGAATTATTTTGAGGAACCTTTAACGTATAAATTCTGGACGACGTATCAATTTCCGCGGGGGAATTTCGCTCGATATTTTAATGGAAACCATTTTATTCGTCCGTTGGCAAACAATTTTATCGAATAATCAAAAATTCATCCGATCGAAGAAACGCGGTACAAATAATATCGGCACCCGGGGTTATTAATCGGACTCCGCCATTTTGTTCACCGCGTTAAATATACGCGTAAGAGGTTTTTTAGGCGCTCCGAACAATTAGAATGGAAAAAGGTGATAAAACGGGGTATCAAGCGCAGACAGAAACGAAACAAAAAGGACCGAGTGTATTTCCGGGGATCGATCGACGAACAGCTGCCGATACATCGCAGCTTCGTCGCGCACGTTCGAGCTGTTCGCTCGTTGTTGTCATAACGTCGGTCGTGCGTACAGAGGCGGTGGAATCGCTATTGAATCGGCGAAAAAATAGCGAGGCGAGTTACACGCATCGCGAGCCGCGACTTTGTGATACCGCCCCATCGACCACCTGCGACATTTCGATCACTCCATTGTCCTCGTTGAAAATCTCCTATTTTTTATTCTATTTTATTCGCGCTCGGCAGCCAAAGGATAAATTGCGATATCGATATTTCCATGGGTGATGGATACATTTTACTCTTTTTGCAATTATTACGTCATTGTTACGGTGTTAGAACAGGAAGCTTTTTATCGAGTTGGAGTAAATTTTCTTTAAGTTGTCTCAAGTTTCAACTGCATCGATAGTTTTATGTGACGAATTTTTTTTGAGGACTTTTTTGAAGGTCCTCAAAAAATGTGCTTTTCAGTGTCCTCTGATATTTATTGAAGTTTCTTTATGTAAAATATTCAGTCATTTTATTTTACTATTTTTTATTATATGAACTTGACATGTGTTCAACAAGTAATTTGAAAAAATCGAATTTATTTTTCAACAAGGATTTTAGCAATTTGCTAAAATTCAGTTCAGTTTTCAAACAATTAACAAGATAATTTGCAAAAATCTAGTTGAGTTTTCAAGGAGCTAATTCAACAAAATAATTTGCAAAATATATTAGTACATTCTGTACCAGTTTATAATAATTAATGAACTCATTCATCTGCAGTTGTATCAGAGGAAAATGTTACATGTTTCATCGTTAACAGTTTTGAAGAAATTTCTGTATTTACCGGGTCTAAAAAGTAGTTTCGTAGAGAAGAAAAAGATACTCACTCATTTCCGGAATTCTGGTATCGTGACCGACTAGAAGCTGGGCCGCGAGCGAGGCCCGGTGTCCGGAAGTGCTCTCAGCCACGCACTCGTATCTTCCGCTGTCCTCAGGCTTTGCGGACGATATCACCACTTTCGATCTTCGTCTGTGAACAAGTAATAATTAATTAGATTTGATTAATCTACCTTAGAAAATATGTAGAATTGCATAAAATTTCTTTTGTTACTAATACATGAATTTATAGAATAAATAATAATTGGTCGAAACAACTTATCAATATTTTATGAGATAACATGAATGACTTATTTTGTAAGATACAGGTAAGACGATATGAAAATTGCAACTGCGTTGAAGTAGATAAAATAAAATTTCCTTATACAATTTTTTTACACCTAATTGTAAAGAGTAGTGAACTTTCACTAACATCATCATAAACTCTCAATAAACTAAATAAAAAAATTATCAAAAATAAAAAGTAACAAAATATCAGAAATGATACGAAAACCGCCTAAACAGTGAAATCCCCAAAATTAAATTGACCCTATTTCTTTTCATAAATCATAGTTAATTCGAATTTGCAGAGAACGCGGATGAAATATCATTTCAATTATATTTTGATTAACAGGTCTTTGTCTACCCACGAATGCCATTAGCCCCGTAGTAGGAGTCACAATGGGGTAGTAATTTCCTTCGGCGGTATTCAAACAAGTAACAAACAAATAATTGATGGAATTCCGACAACAGACTTGTAATTGTAACACAACGGATTGATAATTGCGCCGTTTGGCAAAGAAACAATTTGCGCGAGATAATCTAATGTGGGTCGGATAGAAGCGCGTCGAAAAGCGGGTTATCCCGTTTATTATCTTTTCAACGAGTACACAGCACTCGAGGATGGTTCGGCTCCAAGTCTCGGGATAAGATTCCGCGAAAGTTCGGGCAAACAGCAAGTTTTGCCTGCATCCGTGGGTACGGAAGGCTGGGACTGAAATTTCTGGACTTCTGTCCGGGGAAAACTCGTTTTTCCGTGCGAAGAAGCCGAAACTTCCAGCCGACGTTCGCGAACTTGCCCCCACCTGCCGCAGAGACGCCGGCAAATTTAATAACTTTTCGAACGTCGCGGATTACCGGCGAACGAAATTCCGGCGTAACTCAAATATCGATGACGATCGATGCGGGCTGCAAGTTCGCGCTGCCGTTTCCTTCCGTTTCTTCATTGCATTATGTCAGAAATTTCCTGAATCAGGTCTCGCGTTTCCTTTAGCCCCAGATTTAGCGGTAAATAAAATTGTTCCCCGCAATATTGAACCGATCGATTGGAAATATTGGAACGACACTCGTCGAGTGGAACTCGATCTTGCGCCTCAGTTTTGACGCGCCCTGTATAATTAGGGAGTTGGCTCTCTTTCGTGCGCTGCATGTCTTTGATGTCGTTAAATGAACGAGAAAATTAGCTCGCGGGTTTCGAGCTAAATTCGAGCTCCTGCGCGGCAAACATCGCGTTGCTCGTCCTATATTCATCGCGCGCCCCCTGCCCCGCAATCGGCCTCGTATATACATACATTTATGTAAACACACGGTCCGTAGGCGCGCAACGGCAGTCTCGGTTAAGACCGCATAAAAGGGCCATAAAGGTCGGTTGTAAAGGGAAAAACTTGGACTTAATCCCGTGGCGCGAGCGCGCAAATTGTGTTCCAGGCTGCTCTTCGCTTTCATTACCTTTAACTCCATCGCCCTGTTTCAGCTTCCACCTGAGAGGGCAATTACCTCGTTCCCCTCTTACCAACCCCCTCTCGACCTCCCCCCGGTTTCGACGGACGATCTCTCAATTCTTTCGATTTGCTACGGGGCTCTCGCGAGTTAAAAGTTTCCTGCTGTTGAAATCTCCGCTCGAATTTCGCTACGGAGAACTTTGTTGGCCGGTTAGGAAATGGCCGATCGTAGCCGAGAAATAACTTGATTCAATTTTCGCGATAACTCCGGAGAGGTGGGATCAATGGGATTCTTTTGGGGCGCCGATTAAACGTTGCTCAACGGACCCGAAGCAATTCACCGTCCTGAAAATCATTCGCTTTCTATGGATTTATCAGATGTTTGGAGACCGATTATATTTATGATATTCGCATAGAAAAATATTTATTAATCACGGGGCTACAAGCTACAGCTTTTCTCTCAAAAATTAGACATCAATTTTTTAATCCAATTTATCTAATATTGGACCAAAAGTTATCTGTGATTCTTTCATTTAATATACCGCGTTACGAGTGCGTCATGAATTCGTCTGAGTGCGTCATGAGTGCGTCACGCATGCGATCGAATCCGTCATGAGTGTGTCGCGTATGCGTCTCAGTGTGTTATGAGTGCGTTACGAATGCGACTGAATACGTCACGAGTGTGTCACGAATGCGACTGAGTGCGTCACGAATGCGATTGAGTGCGTGTCAGTGCGTCATGAGTGCGTCACTAATGCAAGCGAGTGCGTCACGAGTGCGACTGAATGCGTCACGAGTGCGTCACGCATGCGATTGAATCCGTCATGAGTGCGTCACGTATGCGTCTCAGTGCGTCATGAGTGCGTCACGAATGCGACTGAGTGCGTCATGAGTGCGTCACGCATGCGATTGAATCCGTCATGAGTGCGTCACGTATGCGTCTCAGTGCGTCATGAGTGCGTCATGAGTGCGTCACGAACGCGACTGAATACGTCATGAGTGTGTCACGAATGCGACTGAGTGCGTCACGAGTGCGACACAAATGCGACTGAGTGCGTCACACATGCGTCTCAGTGCGTCGTGAGTGCGTCACGTATGCGTGACGATATCACAATGGTTTAACTTTCAATTTACTCGCGTCGAAAGAACGAAATAAATTCTCCGAGTGAAAATTTCAACCCCTAATTACAATTAAGGTTGTAACTGAAAAAGAGTCGGTTTCTCCAGCGAACAGTCATGAAAATTAATAGAGCAACTTATCTTACCAGAGAAGAGACACTATCGTCAGAGGGTAAAAGTCGAAGATCCACCCTTAAAATCGTATCCGACTGATTTACGATCAAGCTTCCGTTCTCCTCGGTCCGTTAACCTTCCTCCAGGTATAGCCGGACCGGTTGGATTTCAGAGTAATACAAGGCCATCGGGAACTGGGCTTGACAAATGGCGCAAAGGAGACAAAGGGTCATCGCAGCCAGCCGAATCGTTTCCAATTTAAGAAGGCCATCACAGGAAAAAGGAACTCACGTTTTGCTTGGCGATCGAACGTGCCACGATCTTGAATTTCTATTCGAACACGATCAACTTCTTTCGCTCGATTCAACGAATTCGTATGTATCGACCCAGTTCCAGACACCTCTTCTTTGTCGTTAATCGTTCACGTTCGCGAGAATCATTTCGTGAAACACTATAGAGCCCTCCAGGTAAATTACTCGTCGATCCAGCCTCGATTTTACGACGGGTCTTTTGACGCTCGCTGTTTACTCGACGCTTTTCAAACAGCGACGATCGAACTGACAAGATTTCGACAACGGGGTTAACAGCTCTTTCTGTCGATTCCGTTGTACCGGGAATACGATCCAATGTCGATTGTCAGTTTTTCATTTTGCGAACAGAGAACGGGGGTTTGAAAGGTTATGACTTTTGCTGTTTCGCTTTTTAATTGTATTTGGCAGTCGAATTGATTGGGACCTGTTCACTTTTTCTGCGAATCTTTCTCCTGCTCTTTGAATAGGCACGATCAAATTTTTTTACGCTTTTATTTTATAAGTTGTATTTACTTTTGTCTTCTATGAGAATGTATTCATGAAGCTCATATCATATGTCGTATATCACATGTGTATCATATATCATATGTTACACATCATGTACTACTTCAACAAATAAAACGATATGCATATAACTTAAAGGCCTCATGACATGTATATGTCATTTATCACATGTGTATCATATATCATATATTATATGTATATTGTACATCATGTGTCACTTCAGTAAATAAAACTACATGCACATAACTTAAGGGGTTCATTACACATATGTATATCGTGTGTCACATATCACATGTGCATCATATATCATATATTATATATTGTACATCATGTGTCACCTCAGTAAATAAAGCTACATTCACATATCTTAAGGGGTTCATTACACATATGTATATCGTATGTCACATATCACATGTGCATCATATACCATATATTATATATTGTACATCATGTGTCACCTCAGTAAATAAAGCTACATTCACATATCTTAAGGGGTTCATTACACATATGTATATCGTATGTCACATATCACATGTGCATCATATACCATATATTATATATTGTACATCATGTGTCACCTCAGTAAATAAAGCTACATTCACATATCTTAAGGGGTTCATTACACATATGTATATCCTATGTCACATACCACATGTGTATCATATATCATATATTACACATCATGTATGACCTCAATAAATAAAACTACATGCAAATAACTTGACGCAAAGCCAAAAATATTTGAACATCTACTTTAAGCAAATTAATTCAAAATGTTCCCACATAATAACAAAAGAGAAAGAACCAACACACATGTAATTTTATAAAAATATTAAAACATGAATGGAAGTAATTACACATTATAAAGATGCATTACAAAGACAATATATTATAAATCTGAGAAGCGTTAATAATTACACAATACATTCGATGTATTTAAACATCCAGGGGGTGAAAGTAGCCAAAGAAAAAGTGTCCCAAAAAGGTTTGCATCGCCGTCAGGTGTCGTAGTTTCGTCGGCCAAAATGTATCCATTGAAAGGGGCAAGAGTGACACCAGGGTAGAAGGTCGAGTGAAAATATTTGCATGGAGGGGGAGGTCGAGTTGCCGCTCAACCTCGTCTGTTCATCCCCTTTAAGCGATCTCGCATACGCGCGTTCCAGAGACACTCGGGACACACAGGAGCGAGAACGGGAAAAAACACGGAGAAAGAGCGTGGAGCGACGAACACCGTGGAAAACGAGAGAAAATAAAAAAGATCGAGGAGGCTTGGGGCGGAAGAGGAGAGAGTCGGAACCGCGCGATGGATCCAGGGAAGGGTTTCTAATTTGGTGCCGTGGCAAAAATCGACACTCTGTCTAGACTACGTATACATGGTGGGTCACCTGATACCATTTTCATTTTACATTGATATCATTATACTCTCTTACACAATTTTGCAAACTCTCCAGTCTTTTATCTCGAGCTAGGTTAGGTACAAGTTTTTTAGGTTACTGTGCATGGAGCTTTGTAATTTTTTAGATTGTGTATTAGATTTTTAGACTTTCAGATTTTTCTAAATATATAGGGTACAGTGTGTACTGATTTTACTGAAAATATTTCAGATTGCAATGTGCACTGGTTTTTCAATTTTTTTAAATTGCAATGTGAGTCCACAAATTACAGTACCAAGTTTGCTAAGTGTACTTTGCTTAGTGTACTGAGTTTTTTAAATTTTCAAAAGTACAAAGTGTACCATGATTTCCAAATATCTAATAGAAGCTATGTAGCCTTCAACCAATATTTAAAATACGAGACTGAAATTAGACAAGTAAAAATTGAAAGTCAAAATAGAGGGTTGAAACGAAGAACTGAGAGGAGAATTAATTCCCTGAATCTTGCACCTGCAGTCATAATCTTTCAACCCTGCTTAAATAAATTCACTTGTAATTTTCTACGTCATCGATTTAATCAAGGTGCACCCTATATGCAAGGTAAAAAAGAATCCCTCAGAAAGAAGTTAAAAACGTGTCTGTAAGACCCGTCTCTTCTGATCCGGAGATTTCTATTTATGTATTCCACCTCGTTCATGTCTCGAGCCGTCTTTCGCACTCTCCTTTCATCTCGTTACCTTTTTTGCGGCTGGTTAATCCCCCTGACCACGAAAAACCTGCGAGCCCTTTGACCTAAAAGGGTGGATTCGATCCACGTACCGGATTTCCTAACTTTCGTGATTTTCGTGGAACCCCTCACTGTCTGCGGGAACACAAGTTTGCGCGAAGAGAAAAGGGTCTAGGTTCGTTGTTGGTGGCGTTCGACGAAAAACCTTGCGGTTTCGCGGTCGAATCTTCCGGCAGACTGCGTTTCTTTGCTCGCGAAATTTCTCTTTTTTAGAAGCATTCTGCGAGACGGAGAATTAAAGCTTTCTGTACGGGAGCTTTGAGAATCTTATGACGCCGTTATATCTCTGACGTGAAATCGTGGAAACGGGGAAATTAGCGGAGAGATAAGAAATTAAGGGAAATAAAAGGGAACTTGAGGTATTTTATCTAAATTATTTTACGCTTTTTGATCTAACCTTAAAGAGAAGACTAGGTTTACGGAACGTGTCGAAATGATATTAGATTCTTTGTTTTTAGTGAGAGAAATTATTAAGATTCTTTGGTTGAGATGTATGCTAACTTTTGTTCACATGAGGAACTGTATGTTCATTTTGGTTGAAATGTTAAATTTTGTCGAGACGAAGAATTGTATAAGTTACTCTACATTTCGTTATACATCCTTCATGTACTTATTTTATTATCCTTATTATTATTGTTTGAACCCTTATTATTTTATCAATATTATTTTTAATCTAAAACTGCACATTGAATCCATAAACACAATATTATACAGAGATATTTAGGTCCAAAGCGTTGCAGAAAATTTCTGTGGTCGCCATTTGTAAAAGATACCTCACCGAAGAGGTTATGTTCTCCTCGTATTAGTCTCACAAACATTCCTATTAATCCACAAGCAATCTATTAATCTACAAAGTATCTATTAATCTATAATCTTGTACAAAAGAACATTTGAAAATTGTAAAACAAGGAAATTAAGGGGTTTCCGTAAGAGGGCACTTTGAGGTGGTTCGAACAGGAAGCCAGTCGTTCGAGTAACTTTGAAAAGCGTTTCCACGAAGGCTTTCGATTATGGCTACTCCGGTATTCCGCAAAGAGGTGGCACCGTTGGTAAGATTAGGCGGTAACTCCAAGGCTTAGTTCGCCTTAGCTTTAAGAATGGATTTTACGACGATCTTAAGTGAATGCAACCCTCGACTTTCCTCTCGAGATAAGTGCGATTCGCGGCAACCAAGGTTCCGAAGTCTTTGCTAGCGTTTCAATAACCCGCCTCGTGATTTACAATCCCCTTTGTTACGATAACAGCCTTGTATTTCGTTTCATCGCGAATCTCATACCTTCGTTATTAATTTATACGGCCCTTATTTATTAACCCTTTGCGAAACTCTATTCGGGTTAGTACAATGTGAAATCCTTTGGCTGCGAGGAAACATTTACTATTCCGAAATGAAATAATAAATTTCATTAATCTTGATGAAACTTTTACGTCAAAAATTGTAGAGTATATGAAATTATAGTGCAATTTTTATTAGCACCTTAAAGTCAGAATTCGAAATTACTCTGTAAAGATTGATGTAGATAATGTAACTCACAGTCTACGAACGGAACAAAAATTCAAAACAAGATTTTACAATTTTAGCTCTTGTAATCCGATTAAACTTAATCTTAGAAATTTTTAACAGTTACTAAAACTACCCTGTTGATAAATTTATCAATTGTGTAAACAAGTGAAAAAAAGTTATAAACAATTACATCAATAATCCTCTGCAGAATGTTTGCACGTAAAATCTTGACCAGTCGAATCACAAAACTAGTTCTGAAATGCAGACATTCGAATCGCCCACACACGGACAATTCCATCACCCGAAAAATGGCGGGTTCTTGAGGAACTGGAGCTTCGAAAAATGAGGAAAAATGGTTGTTTAATATGCTAATAGAGTATCGAATGGTTCGATATTTGTCGTTGACAAATTACAGAGTTTAGGTTCCATATCAGAAGCCTTAGAAAGTCTCGCCGTTGTGCATCGGGGTCTCCATTGAATACGGCTGACTTCCGATTGACCGACAAACGGGAATAGAACGGGATTCCAAATGGCGAACGTCGCTGCGAATGGCTCGCGAGGACTATCGGTCTCTCGTAATGGAAACGGCAGCCTGAAAAAGGGATACACGTCGAAAGGGAGCGTGGCTTTCTTCGTCCCTTTTTCTCCTACCAGACTCTGTTTTTCTTCCATCCTGTAGAAGTAGTTAATGGTTTTCTTTTGGCTGGCTGCCTTGCTGCGTTAATGCTTCTGAGTCTTCCTCTTTCTTCCTCGCACTTTCCCTCTCTTTCCCGCTGTTTCTTTGCTAGCTTCCTTTTACCGCCCCGTGGTTCCACGAAATTCTTCCGGGAACGATTGTATCGACGAGCTTCGTATCGCGGACATCGACACGAATAACCTTTCGAGGACGCTCGATAAGGCTTTCTTCCATTGTCCGATCCTTTAGCCTCTTTTCTGTCGCGCTGCTTTTCCGTTTTTGCTCCGGGCTGACCCGATATGGCAAAGATGCCACCGAAAGCTAAACGAATTTTCCTTTGGATTTTTAACGTACACTAAACTCTGAATTCTTAGTCACCGATCTAAATTTTCATATTATTGCACCAAATGTATCAGTGTATGCATATTATTTTTACAAATTATCTACGTTAAAAATATACATGTATGTACACATATGCGTATACATATGTAGAGGTATGTACACATATGTGTACACACATGTACAGGTATGTATACATATGTATCGATTTTTTAATTGAATAGCGACTATACAATGGTCCTATGTTTTTAAAGAAATCAGTTCAAGCTTAAGATTCAATACACACACAAAAATTATTAAGTCGAAATTTCATTGCCCATGTCACATCATCATAAACTTTTATAAAATTCTTTAACTGACGTTGCAAGACCAACATTTTCAATAAGCTGAAATAAGAAAAATCTTGAAAATACTGATGTTCCAAGAGGAACATCTTCAAAATGCTTTTAACTGATGTTGCAAGACGAACATCTTCAAAATGCTAGTAACTGATCTCCAATAAAATGAAACGAGGAAGTGTCCAAAATAACTGATGTACATTTTCAATAAAATAAGCAGCATGTTATGTAAAAAAGAAGTGAAAGAATAAATAGAATAGACGTTGATACGAAGAGTCATTGATGGCGAGTAGAGAGGGTCTGACTTATGGCTGAGTGGAATTCCTTCCACTTTGGCGATGATCGTCCCTCTCCTCGAACACGATGGCAATTTCGGTCGAGTTTTCGTCGGCCGGTGTCGAATTACGTCGGTGTCGTCTGGAAGTCACCGACTCGGCCTCTCGGCTGATTTAACGAATCAGTTACGTTAGCGAGAGACTGCGAATAACGATGGCCAGACAACGCGACGCTTCTCGGTAGTCCCCGACCAGACTACCCGTGCGTACTCGCTAATTTTAGATGGGACAACTCAGTGCCGTACCGTGTTTTCGTGCTCTTGCCTCTCCCTCCTGTTGTCAAAAAATATGTCTATTCGTTCCTTAATGAGCCTGTCCGACATCCAGTTTAGACATCACTTTTCTTCAACGACGCCGTAATATTCGACGCTGTGAGATGGCGTTCAGCACTTGGATGTGGCAGTTCAAATTAATAATTAATAATATAGAACTATACAGATTTTGTAGATTTCTGCTATACAATTATGGAGCATAGAGAATGGAGTTAAGAATGAATTATATTTTATTTATACATTTTCCCAAACGAGAACCATACACAGAAAGTATAATGGCGTATCGCAGCTACAAGGTTGTGGACCTACATGAAATTTTTTTCTGCTCATTATATTTTAATGACGACTATGAAATAATACTCTTACACAAGTTTACCAATAAGTTGAAATTAATGAACGAGAATTTATTTATTTGTTAACAACAAAGGGGGTGAGTGATGACTTGAAGTTTAAATTCAAAAGCAAGTACAAATTAAAAAATGTGTCCACCAGCGTAAACCATAATTTCGACGAATTTCAGCGATTAATGTCCTGGAAGTCCAGAGAGGTAAGCTGGAGTCTCAAGCTGAAAGAAAGCTACGATGATGCGCGTTCCGCTGGACTGCGCTCGAGATATACTCTGGTCCCGCTGGGATTGCAAACTCTCGTCGTGGCAACTCGTTAAGCCACGCGGATTTTCCTGGCTGTATCGCGCTGAATTTCGCGTCCCTTGCGAGCTGAAATTTCGACAACTTCTGGCGATTCTGTGGACCCCCAGATAAACTGATAAAACGTTGGTAATCGATGTTTCTGCTTATTTCGCTACCACTTTGCACGAATAGGTTCAACTCCGAGTTTACATTAAAAATAAAATATGTTGCACATTACATTAGTTTTAGAATTTTACAGAATGTTACTTTTTTAGTACTTGTTTTATTGTTATATTAATATTTGTCTGACGTGTGTGACTGCTCTAGCCAATTGCTTGTATCAAAAATACTGAAACCCCTAAACGTCTTTCAGTCACTATTCTGAATTGAACTTGTGAAGTAGTTGATGGACTCTCAGTAGTCCAATCTTTGACAGTAAAATTGAAGACAGTGAATAGTTCAATCTTTGTAAACAGTATTTTTGAATTAAATTCCACAAAGTTGCAACATTTCGAAGGTGAAAAAACGAGGTCAAATCCTCAAGATTCAACATTCTTTTGGTGGTTAGCGCAGCGAAACGAATGCCTCTGAGAGTCATAGGACAGAAAACACCTTGGATTTACGACGTCCGTCGTTTTCTTCGCGCGGACACTCGCTTTAAGCTCGATTCTTTGCCCTCGGAGAAATATCAGAGGGAAGAGCTTCCGCTTAAACGCAGCTAGTCAAAAGCTGTACCGTTCGCGCTCTCTTGGCCGGTTATAAATACTGTGACCCATCAATGGCACTGCTGCCACCATTCAGACTCGCTACGAAGGAGAGGAGAACGAGACGAGGAAAGTGCACGACATACAGATCGTTCTTAATGCATTGACCTTTGTTCGAAATGTCACGTATGTGCTACATTTCCATCTTTGGTTGTTTAGTTATTTATATTTGGGTAGAAATATTCATATCTTCGTGTCTTTTATTTTCTTCAAAATCAGATGCATTATTTTCAATTTTAAATTTACAATACTCTCTAAAATTTTACGAAATGAACTTTAGAAGTGAATTTAAAAGACGAAGGTAAAATACTAAAATGATAAGGTAATGTAAAATTTTAGCTACATTTTAAAAAATTTCTAATTTGCAACAATGCTTTGAAATTTTAGAAAATGAACTTTAGAATTGAATTTGAAAAACGAAGGTAAAATACTAAAATGAAGTAATGTAAAATTTTAGCTACATTTTAAAAAATTTCTAATTTACAACAATACTCTGAAGTTTTAGAAAATGAACTTTAGAACTGAATCTAAAAGACGAAGGTAAAATACTAAAATGAAGTAATGTAAAATTTTAGCTACATTTTAAAAAATTTCTAATTTACGACAGTACTCTGAAGTTTTAGAAAATGAACTTTAGAACTGAATCTAAAAGACGAAGGTAAAATACCAAAATGAAGTAATGTAAAATTTTAGCTACATTTTAAAAAATTTCTAATTTACGACAATACTCTGAAGTTTTAGAAAATGAACTTTAGAACTGAATCTAAAAGACGAAGGTAAAATACTAAAATGAAGTAACATAAAATTTTAGCTACATTTTTGCAAATTCCAAAATTACAACAATACTCTGAAATTTTACAAAATGAATATTAGAACTGAAACTAAAATATGAATGTATCTTAATAAAAGTAATTTAGTAGGCTGTTACGAAGTAATGCGAAATAGAAGATAAAGTGAAATATAAAAATTAATTATGAACCATTCGATAGGAAATAGCGCGAGGTGGTTTCGAACCAGCCAGACTGCCACAGTCCCGTAAACCATTCTTTCTAACTTGAAAACCGAAAATAATGTCCCCGCGTGCTGGCTCATAAATTATAAAAGTGAGATGAATAGAGCGTGTCGTTTATGTAAAACAGTTTAGTCTGCTGTCGGGGGTCGGTGATTTATCCGGCGCAACAAACAAACGTAGATATAAAGCGTCGCTTGCAAAGACGATCGTTTTATTTTAATCCTTCCCGTCGACCAATCGCAGCCACTTTTACCTCGGGCCAATATCTACTTCTTTCAATAACACTGCTTCTCCATTTTTTAATTTTCAATTCCGTTTGCTTGCTCTTTTATGAAAACTTCGCATTTCCCTATTCTTAGAATTTCTGACTTAAAGCTAAAAGGGCAGATATTGCGTTATTGCTTTCATTGGATGAACAAAACATCAAAGGGTTGTTTTAACCCTTTCATTTATGATTAAACCTTTCGCTTGAATTTTTTAAAATTGTTGGGAGTCATCTTTAGTGAAATACGAGTGCAAAGGGTTAAAACAACCCCCAAAAAAAGGGTTAATGTCAAGTGATTAGGAATTAGAGATACAATCGATGTAACATATGACGACACATGGAAAATCCTATATGTAACAAGTGCAACGATTAACACAATGTGGCACAACGCGTGGAAAATGCAATTTGTAGCAAACGCGTAACAAATGGAATGCGTGGCAAACACGACGTGTAAATCTAACATAACGAGTGCAACGCGTGGAAAATTCACTGTGTAAACACAACGTGGAAAATGCAATTTGTAACAAATACACAGCGTGACAAGTAGAATGTGGACGTGAACAGAGGGTTGTAACCATGACTTTCTTCTATTAATTTTTAAACTGTGGGTCGCGAAACAGGGCTGCAAAATGAGGTTGTAAAATGGGATTGCGAAGGAAGCTTAATGTGGCAAATTGGGGTAGCAAAAATTCAGATACATGAATTTAAAGAAGTAAACTCATCCGTCTTACAATGTGATTTTCTCTTATGAATTTTACTCTTATTAATTCTTCTTATTAATTTCTTTTATTAATTTATGTATATCGCTTATCAAAGAAATTATTTATAGAAAAATACATCTACATTATTCATCAAGGAAATAAATTATTAATATGAAAATATTTGATATTTAAATCAGGGGATTGCAAAACTTGATAAAAGTGTCGTGAACGAATAAAATTGAAGGAGTGGTAAACTATCCGTCAAAATTCGAAAATAAAGATGGCGAAGAGGTCCGCGAAGTAGAGGCGGTGGTAAGAAGGTGGAAGTGCGAGAAAAAAGGGGATTCTTGACGAATCAGAGCGTAACCGCGATATAGAGGAGTGCAGTCGGCAGCAAAGACCTTTCGCAGAGAGGCTCTGGAAGCTCGATGGTTAGACGAGATTAGGCGCGCGGGTAGACGGAAGCGGCTGAAAGCTCTCCAGAGGACTTCACCGTTGGCCACTTCATCCGCGCTAAGAACTATACCACAGATTCTTCGGGTTCTTTTCTTGCCGTGCCACCGAAACGGCCGCCCCCTTGGACTTCTCCAACCTCTCTCGGACCTTTGTCCGATAACTCTGTCGAACCCGGAGTAGTTTGACCCTTTTTCCGGAATGCCGAGTGGTACACCGACCTTCTTACCGCGACCCGATCTCCGGATTTCACCCTCGATACCAGTCATACTTACGTAAGCTTTTACTCCCACGGTTGATACGGAAAGAGGATCTTTTCGAGTGGCCCTGCATGTTCGGAGCGTCGGAATAACGTTACGTAACCTATAACAACATGGCGGCGCGAACACTGGACTCCATTTTTTATTTATCATATGTTCGAACGACTTGCATCTACTGGGATTCATGTAGAGATCTAGTTATTCACTCTAGATCGATGGATTACTATGAAAAAACTGTACATTTAATTAATAATTATTAGATTCAATATTTGTGTATTCTTCTAATACTGACCCATGTAAGATCGTCCAAGTCGAGATTAAGTTACGAGTCAAGTTACTAGAGAATTCACTTTGTATTCTTATAAAATTTCAATGTATACTCCATTCTAATTTAAATCTTAATTTTACTAAATTTATAATAAGACTGTTATATTCAATATTATACACAATATTATATGTACTAAAATATGTTCATTGAATTTATAATTTAGTGAAATTTCAACTTTTAAGATTGTACCTATTTTTTATGATATACATGTATTTTTATATATGTAATTTTTTTAATTTCTCTAACCTTAAAAATTTTATATTAAAATAAATAAACAAGCTTCATTTGTTATATACAATAAATAATTCAATAAATTAAATACATACATTTGGATTAATTAAATTGTAGTATGAATTAATTTAAAATACAAATTAATCAATAAATTATATCAAATTATTCCTGGCTAATAAATATTTAATAATGTAACTACACATAATTTTAACAAGTGTATAAGAATTATTATACAAACTGTTATTATATTTTATTAATTATTGAAGAGCTTGCTATAGTACAGTTATAATTACTGTAGTACTATACTATAGTTAAGTGTTCTATAATATATTCTATCATGAGTATTCTTTCATTCTATCACTTCTTCAGAAAATCTTCCCCTACTAATGCATGTTAAAAATTATTAATCTCCAACTACGAAAATTAACCTCCAATTAACCTCCAAAATTAACCTTTCGCTTATTTCCGTAAAACCTAACCAATAACCATAGAGAGTGAACCAATCCGATTTAAATCGCAAACAGTGTTGGCAAGCGGTCCGAAGTCTCTCTCTCTCCGTGGATGAGAATTTTGTTCCCTCTCTTCTTAGCCGAACACGGTTCGCCGTGACTCATCAACGAGGACGAAGATGGTGGACCTTGTCGCGAATCTAAATAAATACGGACACACGCGCGCGAAAAACGACGTGGACGGCGGGGGTTCGCGGTTGGCCAAGGGGTGCGGTGAAACGACGAGACATCGCTTAGAAATGCGTGAGTAAGAACCTTAGACCGCGGTAAATTTATATCCTCGCGGCTTTTGCCTCTTATTCTCTCTCTCTCTCTTTTACTGGCTCTCGGCGGGTTAACACCTTGCCCACTGGAAGTCTATCAATAGATCTTTCGATCATGGTGGTCGATTAAAAATCGATCGTATTTGTGAACTTCTGAAGATCCAGAAATATTCTTTGACGACGTCTAATTATTAATGACTTATTGGGTTAAGGAAGTCATTGAATTTTAGGTTAGGGAAAATTTCGGGTTGACTTATTTTTCAAAGTAGCGATTTTAGAGAGTATTTTGAAATCAACCCTTTCGTAATGATTAATTTTAAATGTTCTCTTTATTATAAAATAGATAATCAGCCATTTTGTGTTAAGTATTCAAATAAAATTGTAGGCTCTAATAAATGCACTGATACATTTGACAGTCAGCCATTTTGTATTAAGAATCTTGGTACCATGAAATCTTGGGTGTTTTCTAATCAACCCTTTCATAATGGTCAATTTTAAATATACTCTTTATTATAGTAGATAATCAGCCATTTTGTGTTAAGCATTCTAATAGGAGTATAGCCTCTAATCAATGCACTGTTACATTTGACAGTCAGCCATTTTGTATTAAGAATCTTGGATCCATGAAATCTTAGGTGTTTTCAAATCAACCCTTTCGTAATGATGAATTTTAAATGTACTCCTTGTTATAATAAATAATCAGCCATTTTGTGTTAAGCATTCTAATAAGAGTATAGCCTCTAATCAATGCACTGTTACATCTGACAGTCAGCCATTTTGTATTAAGAATCTTGGATCCATGAAATCTTGTGTGTTTTCTAATCAACTCTTTCGTAATAGTAAATTTTAAATGCACTCTTTATTATAATAAATAATCAGCCATTTTGTGTTAAGCATTCTAATAGGAGTATAGCCTCTAATCAATGCACTGTTACATTTGACAGTCAGCCATTTTGTATTAAGAATCTTGGATCCATGAAATCTTGTGTGTTTTCTAATCAACCCTTTCGTAATGATCAATTTTAAATGTACTCCTTGTTATAATAAATAATCAGCCATTTTGTGTTAAGCATTCTAATAGGAGTATAGCCTCTAATCAATGCACTGTTACATTTGACAGTCAGCCATTTTGTATTAAGAATCTTGGATCCATGAAATCTTGTGTGTTTTCTAATCAACCCTTTCGTAATGATCAATTTTAAATGTACTCCTTGTTATAATAAATAATCAGTCGTATTGTGTTAAGCATTCTAATAGAATTATAGACTAAATTGTTACAGAAATTGTATATAAAAATTGATAAGTCGAAGTGTTACAGTCATATTTTTCATCACTCTTGCAGATAAATCAATGTTGATAATCTTTCTCAATTTAATTGAAAATCCCTGGGGTAAAATTACCGATACTTTTCCAGCAACAATGCCACGAAAAAATTCAATGTTCGATATCGCGGCAATATTTTCGTTCTCGAACGGTATCTTCGCGTTGTACAAACACGCTCCCGAATTCCCCGATCGACGTGGTTACACCATTCCCACGCTCCATTTGCCACCGATACGAGAGAGAAAAAAAATAAAAAAAGTAGAGCGTCCACGATAAACAATGTTATCGATTCTAGCGGTCTCGTGAACCCAATTAACTGCGTAATGGCGAAGCGCAAAGACATAGGGCGCAGTCGAGCGAGCACCGTAGCGGATGGCGAAGTTTTTAATACTGTTACCTTTTAACTACGAAATTCTCTATGGTAAACTTTAACCGTTTAAATTTCGCGTTTCGACATTATGGATCGTTTTAGAACTTATCGAGACTCGCGTTTAACCCTGTTAATATTAAATACGAGCTACAAACGTGATTGGATGAATTGTTTTTCGAATGTTATCCTTTAAATCAGCAATTCTGGGTGCACGTGTTGTTCCAAGAAGATTATACTTTAGACAAATAAATCGCGGTGTAGTATTCGAATCGTGTTTCGAACGTTTCTTTTAAAATCTGGAATTCTGGTGTTGTTTGAAGGAGGCCATACTTTAGACAAATAAATCATCGTGTTCGAACTACCCCGAAAATTAGCGATTCTGGGTTTACATGTAGCAAGAATACTTTAAATAAATCGTGACACAGTATCGGGTTGTCGAAAACTACCTTTGAAATTAACTATTCATTGTATACATATGTTATGTACATACACATATGTCACACATGTAACACCTACATATATAGATATTCATTAGAATAAATTATGAGATTGTAGATTCAAATTAGGCTTCGAAAACTACCCTTAAAATTAACTATCCACTGTATACAGATGTATGTGTTACGTACACATATGTCACGTATGTAACACATATTAGAATAAATCATTAGATTGTAGATTTAAATTATGCTTCAAAAACTACCCTTAAAATTAGCAATCCTGGGAGTAAATTGTATCAAGAAGACTATAGATAAATAAATTAAGAAATTCAGTAGTAGAATTGTTTCGAAAACTACCCTTGAAATTAACTATTCACTGTATACATATGTATGTGTTACGTACACATATGTCATGTATGTAACTTATATTAAAGTAAATCATGAGACTGTAGATTTAAATTATGCTTCAAAAACTACCCTTAAAATTAGCAATCCTGGGAGTAAATTATATCAAGAAGGCTATAGATAAATAAATTATGAAATTCAGTATTAGAATTGTTTCGAAAACTACTCTTGAAATGAACAATTCAGTGTACACATATGTATATGTTACGTACACATATGTCACGTATGTAACACATATTAGAATAAATCATGAGACTGCAGATTTAAATTACACTTCAAAAACTACCCCTAAAATGAACAATTCTATATACACACCGTATCAAGAAGCTATATATTATGAAATTAGTATTGTTTCAAAAACTACCCCCATAATACCACAATAAATTATACAACAGAATTCGAATCGTGTTTCGAACATAACTCAAAATACACGGGTACGAAGATCATGTGCAGCCTTGGTTCAAAGCTGTCGCAACCTAGTTCACCCCTTTTCTTTCACCCCGGTCGTTGTTGCAATCGCAACGGCACTTGGATGTCGTCCAATGACGGTGGCGTATCGGCTGGTTTACCCTGCCGAAATCTTCCAGGTGGAAAACGAGGTTGGACTGCGAACGCAACGAGGGTAAAAGCTGAACGTGGGGGGTGGTACGGAGGGATGAAATCAACTGGCGATTTTCCACGGTTGATCCGCAATGGTTGAAGGGGGTGGTTAAGTTACTGCGGTACCTTTGCTTCCAGTCAAATATTTATAGATTCCTTCGAGGGGAAAATGCATCTGACCGATCGTTCGTGCTGGAAATGCAAGATCTCGAAATTAACCCTTAGTTCTCGAATTTAAAAATCTAACGTCACAATTTCAATTTTTATTCTTTAATTCAATTTTGGAATTCTTCAGAGGAAATCCTTGTAAAGATTTTTTAGTAAATATACGTTGACCTTGGTAAAATTGAAGGTCACTTAGTGAACGAAAGAGACATAATAGCGATTAATAACGATTAATCAAGAATATTCTCATTTCGGTAATAAGAAGATCGCGGTAATGGAAGTTTCGCGAAATTTCAACGCAGAAAGGATAATAATGGCGCGGTTGAAAGAGGTACTAGGCTGGTGTCTAGAGAGTCACTGGATCGAACAGGAGGCTGCCTTTGTGCCGTTGCAAACTAATAATTAATTAAAACTGATGGGCATCCACGAACGAGCTCGAAGCGCTCAGCTTCTCGAAATACACGCGGGGCTGGCTCATTGTCTGAAGCTAAAGCTTAACCCCTTCCGCAACGTGAACCTTCTTTTTATTTTCAACCGAGGCCGTTCCTTTGTAGCAATTTATTTTATTACGCCGGAAACAACGGGATTCACGGACGGTGAAGTTCACGTTTCGCGAACAAATCATTAATTAGTAGTAATAAATATAATATAACTTGAAGGTTTCATTTTATAATGGACCGTTATTAACGACAATATTGCTTCATGAATAATTTTATAATTAAACCGGACGTGATTAAATTAACTTTACGATGCAAACACCGCATGTACCGATTGACGAATTTCGTTATTTATACGGTTCATCGATATAAACGCGTAGCAAAAGATTATATTATATATTATTGCTACGTATCGCAATTTATGCGCTCGATATTACGCTTTGGGGCTGCGTTGCCTACATCGTTCATTGTTTATCGAATATGTAGCAAACGTGTTCTTTATTCACAGTTGGAAAGTAACTTTTTAAATTTAAGGAAAACTACTTATTATTAAAACAATTTTTATTAAATTTAAACAATATTTTATCTGAAAACAGTATCTCCCACAAAACACAATAATCATTATTGGAATCGAGCTACGAATTGTAAACTTATAACAATTAATATGTTAACGTTGTATGAAGGGATGTATTTTGAATAAAAAAAATAATTTTAGCAAAATAACTAATTCTTAACTTCTTATTTAAAAAGTTTCGCTACTTTTCTGACATATAATTTCCGAATTTCCAAACACCGTTATCCTGTTGAGAGAAGAAAGAAACAATCGTTGACAAGGGTAACCGCATAAAAACAGGGGTGGAAATATAGCACGGTAAACGCGGGGTTGTTGTCAAAGCATACAAGAAGGTGACAAAGTCCGAGAGAAAATTTTAAAACGCTCAGGTATCAACCTCCTCCTAACCTCTTCCCGCGTATTTTTTTTCCCTCGGAAGGAAGAGAGCAGCGACTTAATCGTGTTTGGCCCGTGTCCAGGACACGAGCAAAGTTACCAGAAGCTTCTCCAGAGCTAGTCACGGTTATCCCGAAACTACGTTTGTTTCATCCGGAGATGCAGCCGGTTACGAACGCTGGCTGCCTGCTCGTTTGCTCGTTAATTCCCTTCCTCTTCTCCGGATTCGTTCTTTTTCCTTCGCCAGCCAGTTTGTTCGACTCGGTGGCTGCCATACTTTTTTTTCCCCTCTCTCTCTTTTTCTCTTACCAACATACGATTCCACGCCCCATTCCTACGCGATTGTTCCGCGCTTTTTCAGCCGCAGTAATCCCCTGGCAGTGACCGGGTAGACGCTCGCCAAAAGAGCCGCCCTTAAAGTGCCTCCCATGGGAGAAGAATTTTTGTTTTTTTTTTCCTTTTCGGCGAACGCTATCGTCGAACCACGAACCGGAATTTCGACCTCGACGTGGAAACTTGGTGCAGGGAAAGGGGTGGTTTCCGGAGGGAATTTCCTTAAATCAACGCCCGACAGTCCCTTGACGTTATGGCGGACAAACGTTTTTATCCGACTTCAAAGGCTACAAACTGTGCTTCCTCGATTGTCAACGTCCATATTGTTCCTCGGGTAAAGGGGTTGAAAGAGTTCACCGATCGACTAATTCTTCGACCCAGCTATTTTTAACGAATCGAATTTCACGGTGATCCACGGTTTTATTAATGCGAATGCTTAAAAACGCAAATCTCGGTAATAATCCAAAGTAACCCGGAGTTCGCTTTTGAACGTGTTTTATTAATCATCCAGTCTGGGCCGAGGTTCCTCGGTTCATTATGAATTTTACTTGAACTTCCTCATTACTTTCAAGCGTTGAATTCGTAACATCCTTTTGATAGGATTTCGTGGACCGTCGAAATAATTTTATGCACTCATTCCGAAGTTTTACCACTAATGGAGTATTCCTGTGTGGAAGTTAATGCTATTGTAATCCGGGGAAATCCATGAAAAGTTGAGGGAGAGTAGGGTGCCGGGATTCGAACCCAAGTCCTTTGATTTCGTAGCCTGGTACTGTATCCACTTCGGTATTGCCGTATTTTTCGCTTTTATTTGAAAAATTCCGCCAGTGGCAAGCACGATTAATGGTGGATTATGAGATATTTCCGCTGCTTCAAATTTCAACAACTTATAAACTGGAAACGGTCAGAAAGTTATGAGACTGATATTATAGGGAGTTTGATTTATGAGACTTTTGGGTTAAAGTTGGATAAACTGTGCTGTATGTTTATTTTATAGAGGATGATTGTATGAAATAGGAAATTAGAGTGAGATAATTAGTTTGGAAGGAAGATATCGATTATTCAATTCAGTGAGTGTCACAGTGAAAGTTACTACATATGGTCAGACACGTTGTCATGTGTACATATACATATGCACATTATATTGTATTATTAAAAACAAAGGCATTTAATTTTTTAATTTCACCTTTACAGCTGTTATATTATTATTTTAGGAGACTTCGAAAGTACTTTTTCTATGATTTTTCTATAAACAATTAATTTGAGCGAATGTTCAGTTAGAGAGCACATATGACAGCCACAGTGAAAAGTGACATATGTGGTCAGACACATAATGTAGATTATAAAAAACAAGACTATTTAATCTTTCTATCTGTTATATCATTGTCTAAAGAGTCCTCAAAAGTTTCTGTTGTATATTTTTTCTCTAAATAATCAATTTAACTGAATGTTCTGCTGAAAGTCACATATGACAGCCACAATAGAAACTGACATATGTAGTCAGACACATAATGCAGATCATTAAAAACCAGACAATTTAATCCTTCTTTTTCATCTTTCAACCTGTTATATCATTATCTAAAGAGTCTTCAAAAGTTCCTTTTTTATGCTTTCCTATAAATAATTAATTTAACTAAATTCATAGCGTGAGTCACATACGACTCAGACAGTGAACATATTAAGTACAAATTCTCCAATTTCACCGACCACTCAAAAAGTTTTCCTCTCATCTCTCCCTCGACTATTTAACCAAACCTCTCGTGCTTTCTAGTCCATTTTACAAACAGCGCGCTTTCAGACCGTCCTCCGGTATGTCAAAGTGCCATCGTGATATCAAATAGTCTAAAAGTTATTTAAACGTTCATTTTTCGTGCAGCCTTTATCTCGAAAGGGATATGTTCGTTCGACGAGTGGGTTTTGTAAAGGGATGAAAACGGTTCCAGCGTAGTGGGTGGCGCTTTTAACGGGGTGGGGATTTTTCACACGCGTGCAACGAAGCGGCCGCGCACACGGGAAGCCGAGATTCGAGGAATAATAGTCGCGAGTTTGTTCGCCAAGCTCGTTCACCACCTTCCGTGGCGAGTATTTTTACAGCACTCGTATTCCAGGCTCGTTTAAAACTTACTGTCGTTTGTCCAGGTGAAAAAAAAACGAGATATTTCGTATGGCAAGGGTGGAAAGAAAAGTGTCGAGGAGTACGTTAGCGCGTCTGCTTTATCCACGGCATCCACACGAAATTGCTACAATACGCACTTTATTTCCTTTGTACATTTAAGGCGACAAACTCCTCTCGCGTGGCGTGCTTCATGACGGACTCGTTTCAGGCCGGATAAAACACCTTGCCTTCGACGAACTCGCGACTCGCTGAATTGCCGCCACTTTGATGAACGAGCTCCAACTTTCTTTGAAAACTGCACGCGTTAACTAGGGGAATACAGATGAAGAAGCAGACACCGAGCACAACAGCTTGATTCCTTCAGTTCACGATTCCTCTTCAGATTTTCTTTTCGACCTCTTTTGAAGACGTGTCACACTCTGACTAGATAACCACACTGTGTTTCATGAATATTTGTACCGAATATAATACCTCCATTATGATTTGGATTACTATCAAAGCTTCACATGTTTACTATCACATCTAATCAAGAAGAGGTTCACGATAATTGTCCATGTGGTTATTCATGTTCCATGTGATTATAAAGTCACATCATATCTAGTCAAGAAGAAGAGGTTCACGATAATTGTTCATATGATTATTCATGTTCCATGTGATTTTCAAGTCACATCACATCTAGTCAAGAAGAAGAGGTTTACGATAATTGTCCATGTGATTATTCATGTTCCATGTGATTATAAAGTCACATCATATCTAGTCAAGAAGAAGAGGTTCACGATAATTGTTCATATGATTATTCATGTTCCATGTGATTATCAAGTCACATCACATCTAGTCAAGAAGAAGAGGTTCAAAATAATTGTCCATATAATTATTCATGTTCCATGTGGTTATCAAGTCACACACATCTAGTCAAGAAGAAGAGGTTCACGATAATTGTCCATGTGATTATTCATGTTCCATGTGGTTATCAAGTCACATCACATCTAGTCAAGAAGAAGAGGTTCACGATAATTGTTCATATGATTATTCATGTTCCATGTGATTATCAAGTCACATCACATCTAGTCAAGAAGAAGAGGTTCACGATAATTGTTCATATGATTATTCATGTTCCATGTGGTTATCAAGTCACATCACATCTAGTCAAGAAGAAGAGGTTCACGATAATTGTTCATGTGATTATTCATGTTCCATGTGATTATCAAGTCACATCACATCTAGTCAAGAAGAAGAGGTTCACGATAATTGTCCATGTGATTATTCAAGGTCCATGTGATTATCAAGTCACATCACATCTAGTCAAGAAGAAGAGGTTCACGATAATTGTCCATGTGATTATTCAAGGTCCATGTGATTTTCTAGTCACATCACATCTAGACAAGAAGAAGAGGTTCACAATAATTGTCCATGTGATTATTCATGTTCCATGTGATTATCAAGTCACATCACATCTAGTCAAGAAGAGGTTTGCGATAATTGTCCATATGATTATTTGGATCCAATATAATTTTACCGCATCGAAAATCCGCGAAGAATCCTTGAGAAAAAATGTATGCAAAATGTCAAGTCAATTTCCGTACGGTTTGTTTGCGAAAATTCCGTGAATTTCTGAACGTTATTATTCCACGGGGATGGTTAATTTTATCGCGAGGCAGGTGAAAAGAGACGGCGCTATAGACGCGACCAAATTTCTCGAGACTGCCAGGCGAGAGGTAAACAAAGCAGCAAAGTCAACAGGATTTTTAACAGGCAATTTAGAGTTCGCTCGGGGACCATTATCCAAGAGGGGGATCTTTATGCGCGTCGCGCTTCGTTACAAACACTCTTCAACATCGTTGGAGATGCTCGAAAGCGCGGTAATCATAAACTTTATCTCGACGGCTGGCATCAAGTAGCTGACTTCCGTTTTCCCTGGCTACCCGGGGCTTTTCTGCGCCCCTCGAGGCCCCCGCCCGCTTTCGAAAGCCGGCCAATAAAAGGAAAGCGGAGACCCGCCGTACACATTTGCATACCGCAATTTTTTTTTTTCTCTCTATCCTCGATAAATATATATTTCCCGGGGTGTGGAGATTAACCGCGGATCAGCAGTTGGCGAGTCAAATGCAGATTTACGGAAAATGGGATTCTGCCTTCTTTATTCCGCGACCAAATGGCTTTTGTTAAGCGTAAATCAATTTAAAAGGATGATTCCACGAACGTTTTTATTTCCATTGTTCTAAAATTATTAATAGACTGATGTTTATGCATTAACGATATATCAACGTCTGTGTAGGAAACGTAAATCATCTATGGGTTCTGGATCTCATAGATTTATTTATATTTCGATATATCCGCGGTCTAATTACCCGCGAAGAATGAAATTCTCTTTCGGTGATTTCAATGATATTTGTATTACGTTAAATGGTATGGATGTTATTGTTTGTGCGATGTTAAATATTATTCATGATAATTATGTATAAATGGCTTGAAATGGGAATTTGAGGGAAATGGAATTTTAGCCGATAATTTCACTGGTGATATGAGTCAGTTATGTTTCACGTTGACGAAGAGGGCATAGTGTTATTTTATTAGTGCTTTGGTATTTTTTATGCGACATGTGAGAATATTTTTCTGGAATTATTATTACCAGATTATTATTACAAATTATTAGCACAAAATACTATTACAAATTAGTGGTACAAATTATTATTACAAATTACTAGTACAAATTATTATTACAAATTACTAGTACAAAATATTATTGCAAATTACTGGTACAAAATATTATTACAAATTACTATTACAAAATATTATTACAAATTACTGCTACAAATTATTATTACAAATTACTAGTACAAATTATTATTACAAATTACTAGTACAAAATATTATTACAAATTACTAGTACCAAATATTATTACAAATTACTAGGTACAAAATATTATCACAAATTACTGCTACAAAACAATATTACAAATTATTAGTACAAAATATTATTACAAATTACTGCTACAAATTATTATTACAAATTACTAGTACAAATTATTATTACAATTTACTAGTACAAAATATTATTACAAATTACTAGCACAAAATATTATTACAAATTATTGCTACAAATTATTATTACAAATTACCACTACAAAATATTATCACAAATTATTATTACAAATCACGAAAACATTTTTCTTAAATGTCTGTCAATTTTTGTTGAATGAACATTCGTATAAATATGTCTCATCCCTTATACGTATATTTGTCGTTGTATTATTAATATTGGTAATTAATACTGGATTTACACAATACATCTCAGACTTCCTATTTTAAATTGAAGAAATCAAAAATATTTTTGTCCAGACGTACATCAACTTTTGTCAAGATGTTTGTACAAAATTGTTCCATCCCCTATACATTTTATCATTGTATTTTATTTTCAGTCTAAAAGTAGCTGAACGTCTTTCTAATATTAATATTGGTCATTAATACTGCCTTTACAAAATGTATCTTAAACTTCTTATTTTAAACTGCACAAATTATCAAAATATTTTTAAGATGTACAACTTTTATCGTTGCTTTCCATTTAAGAGTAACACTAGTAAATGTAGTTAAATAGATCATGTTAAAACAAGAAAAAAAAAATAAACGATTGCGGTTCGATAACACTCGATGTTCGAGCATGCAAAATGGTACTCCGAGTCAGTAGAACGCACTCGCGTTTGATCAGACACGCTACAGAATTCCTGAGCGTCGGAAACTTTCCTCTCCAAGTTTCATCAGCCGTAAAAGAAGCGAAAGAAGTATCGTAGACGAGGTATCGTTTTAAATATTTCCTTGAACGAGCCATCGTTCTCGGCATATTATACGCGAGAGGCGAGAGCTCGAAGATTCCCAACGATCGTATATTTCCATTTTCTTGTTTATCGGATCGCGAACGTTTGTGCACCGATGTCCCGTTTGTTTGCGCATAAATATTGATGTCACCGTTCGTTTCGAACTTGGACCCGGTCGAAAGGAGACAGTTAAGAGTCGATTGAAGTGTACTCTGTCAACTGTGCCGTTTCGCGATAATTAACGTCGAAAGCGCGTTAAGGCACTCGTTCGTTCGAGTGATTGACGGTTATGGATTTCCTCGGACTTCTTCCAATATTATTTCAAGCTTTAATTAATGTGGAATCGAATCTGTTGAAACTTTGCAAAAATTCGTTTCTTCTTCTTTTAGGGAAATTGTAAAATTAAAAAGGGAAAGAGCTTGTGAATACAAGAGTTGTTTGTAGAATACGATGTTCGATTTCAGATAAAAATTTGTGGGATACTGAGACATTAAGTATAAGTCCATAGGTTAAAAGATGAGATAGTTGCTTTATCAGGTAGTCAAAAATTCTTTGAAGTTGAGAGTTCAAAGTTAAGAGAACTTTTTGCTGCTGTGTGCAGTAAAATCATTTACATCATTTAGCATTGTGTCTCTTGTTAAAAGTTAGTATAAACCTAGTTTGAATCAAGTGAGCTTCACCACCTAAATAATCCAAAAATTAGTGCAAAAAATGAGGTACTCGTTAAAACCCGACTGACCGAACCGATATAGCCAGTAGGCCGACAAAAGAATAATCGATAAGCCACGAAATTAATTAGTACCAGAACTCATTCTTATTCATTCGAATGTAAATGAATTCGCGTGAATTAGAACAGAAAATAATCGCCCTCGCAAAGCTTTGTGTATCTCGACGCCACAAACACTTTGTCATCGCGAAACTTCGTCTTTGTGTCGGCGTAATCGTCGCTTTGACTTCGCTTATTTACCGTTAACAGGCCTTTCATCGTCGGACGAGCGTCGAATCCGTTCCTCTCGACACTTTGACATCCAGCTCGTTCACTTTTACGCGACGAGCCAATTAGCATAAGTACTATTTCACCGAATGTCAACGTTGGCAAGTTCAAGTTTCTCTGGGGACCCGAATTTTTTGACACGGTGGTAGTTATAAAACTTGGAGGATTAAAATTCATGGGGGTTAGTGTCTTTCTGGGGTTCGCAATTATAACATTTACCCGTTGATTTACGAGGAAGGGAGCGGTAAAGAACGCTTCGCGGAAGCACCCTCGATAAGGGTGCCTCTTACGCGACGGTGCACTTTTGTCAGCCTGTTACCTACCGCGGCGTACTTACGGATGACAAATTAGCGAGATAACTACTGCACGCCGGATAATAAACGCTCAGGAACACGGTTGTACGTAACGGCGACGCACGAACGTGATAATTTCGGAATAATTGCCAACCGTCGGCATTGATCAAACTTCACGCTGAAACCCGCGATTCGTCTTTCCGCGGCTACGGCCCGTGGCCACCCGATTCTGTCGCTTGATTAATTGTTAATATTAATCCGTTCACGGAGCGGATATCGCTTCCACCGCTCGTTCGTCATATCGACACCGAACACTTCGTCCGGATTAATTTTCGTAGAGGGCTGAACGGAAGATTAATCGACGACTTTGCTCGGTATGTTTAAAAACTTTAAGTTTGCTTTCACTCTGGTCTGTATGTATTGAAAAATTTGTGCCGGGTTAGTATCGGCACTAAATGTATATGTATATGTGCATATGATAATGTATATGATAATGTACATATGATAATGCATATGATAATGTATATAATAATGCATATGATAATGCATATGATAATGTATACGTTAATGAATATGTTAATGTACATGATAATGTATATGATAATGTATACGATAATGTATATGATCATGTATATGATAATGCACATATGATAATGCATATAATAATGCATATGATAATGTATACGTTAATGAATATGTTAATGTACATGATAATGTATATGATAATGTATACGATAATGTATATGATCATGTATATGATAATGCACATATGATAATGCATATAATAATGCATATGATAATGCATATGATAATGTATACGTTAATGAATATGTTAATGTACATGATAATGTATATGATAATGTATACGATAATGTGTATGATCATGTATATGATAATGCACATATGATAATGCATATAATAATGCATATGATAATGTATACGTTAATGAATATGTTAATGTACATGATAATGTATATGATAATGTATACGTTAATGGAAATGTTAATGTACATGATAATGTATATGATAATGTATACGATAATGTGTATGATCATGTATATGATAATGCACATATGATAATGCATATAATAATGCATATGATAATGTATACGTTAATGAATATGTTAATGTACATGATAATGTATATGATAATGTATACGATAATGTGTATGATAATGTATATGATAATGCACATATGATAATGCATATGCTAATGCATATGATAATGCATATGATAATGTATACGTTAATGAATATATTAATATACATGATAATGTATATGATAATGTATACGATAATGTGTATGATAATGTATATGATAATGCACATATGATAAATGCACATATGATAAATAATAATGCATGTGATAATGTATACGTTAATGAATATGTTAATGTACATGATAATGTATATGATAATGTATACGATAATGTGTATGATAATGTATATGATAATGCACATATGATAATGCATATAATAATGCATATGATAATACATATGATAATGTATGTGATACTGCATATGATAATGTATATGATGCTGTATATGATAATGTATATGATACTGTACATGATAGTGTATATGATAATCTATATAATAATGTATATAATAATGTAAATAATACTGTATATAAGAATGTATATAATACTGTATATAATAATGTATATAATACTGTATAAAATAATGTATACATATAATAATGTATGTGATAATGTATATAATAATGTAAATAATAATGTATATGATAATGTATATGTACCCGATTTGTAACGTATCCTATTATACACGTAACCTAAATTTTGACTTATGAGATCCATAATAAATTACCTAAATTAAAAATACTAGAAATAGTTCCTCAAAGAGAATCGACGGTCCAAAATCTCCGTTTTCTCCGTCGACTTTTTCTTCCTTGAGGAGCTTTCGCGTGCCGGGCTTTCACGCAAACTTGTTTATTACTTAATTCGATTGACGCGTAATTTTGAGCCGTATCGGGGGGAGGGCTTTCAAGTTAATTGAATGCCCGTGGAAAATTAATGTCGCGAGGCAACGTCGAGACTCCTTTCAGAGCTTTCTCACCCTTCGACCCTTTTTGCCATCTACTCGCGCCAACCGTTTCCTATCGACTGAAATTTCTTGTCGTCGCCAAAGAAACTAGCTTCGGAAGCACGGATACAGAAAACAGATTGTGTTATCAAACTTTCTACGGCTGTGGTCGAACCTATTACCCGAGTACTCATTTTTATCGAGATTATTCTCTTCAATAGCGAGATTGCGGTTCGAGTTTGAGGATCTTTTAGGATCTTTGAGCAAGTTGGAGTTTAGGGAGTTTAGTGATTGGAGTTTTGGAATTTTGGGATTTTTGAATAAAAATATTTTAGGATTTTGCGATAGTAAGACTTTTGCATTTTGGGGTAAAGGGACTTTAGGGTTTTGAGATTAAAGGAGTTTAGGGTTTTGGTAGAAAAAGACTTTAGGGACAAATGGACTTTAGGATTTTGGGGTGAAAACACTTTAGGATTTTGGGATGCTAAGATTTTAGAATTTCCGTACAAAAAGGCTTTAGGATTTTGGGACAAGAAAACTATGAATTTGGGGTAAAAAGACTTCACGTTTTTGGGACATTAAGACTTCAGGTTTTTAGGACAAAACGACTTGAGGATTTAGAGACAAAAAGACTTTAGAATTCTATGACAAAAACACTTTAGGTTTTTGGTACATTAACCCTTTGCACTCGAAGATTTTTACAGCAACTTTAAAAGCTAGTTAAATAGTTAAATGAATTATTTTGAGGTTAATATTTTTCTACTAATAATTTTCACCCTCTGTTTCATTCTGATCATACATCACACCTGTACTATTATAAAATTAGTTAAAAACTGCTTATTTCAAACTATTATATTTCATCAATGTCTTATATAAGTTGAGTGACATTTTCAAAATTTCTAAACATTAACTTTAATGTAAAAAATTTGTAAATTCATAAATATTTTAAATTTTTTAACCTTGAAAATTGGAATTGCAGAATCTTGAAACAAGGGAAGTCAGCAGCATTCAGCTCCATTCAAAGATCATTGTTGCTTTTGAAAAAAAATCGTACAAACTCTAGTCACGTACGGTTCAAGCTTGAACATGAAACGGATCGACGCGTTGCAAGTTAGGGAGAGTTTTACGCGCGTAACAGCACAGACACGTTCGATTTTACGACGAGAGTTCGTGTTTCGTGGACAGTAATTGAAAATTACGACGAGGCATGCGTCCACGACCTGGTAGAAGCATCGTCACGAGATTTTTCTTTTGTGATTTTATGGCGGTATGAGAAAACTGCTGCTCGAACGATGCAATCAATTTTCCTCTCTTCCACCTCTTTTTTATACATTTTCAAACCGATACCGGTTGATGAAACCAGTCTCGCAATACCTCGCAACAGATTAATTAATCGGTTACTGTCTCTATTAAAATCTTCGAACGATGTAAAATCTTTTTAACGCTCGCTGTCCTTTTTCGCAGCTTTTCCGCCATTGTTTTTTTGACGCGGCTTGTCACGAAATAAAAATCCATTTTTGTCCCGTCTCTAATTACTCGGGAGTGTTCATTAAAAATTCGATAAAAAATCCCAGGCGGCGAGGCATTCGCCCGAAGTGCCACTTTTCCATCGATTCGTCGGCTTTCGCGAGCTTTGCAAAGCGCTTCCTTCACGAGCTTCAACTAATTACAAACGTTGAATATCGTCGAAAGCAGACACTCCGGTAAAGCCCTCCAATTGAATTAAAAACTACTGCAATCTATTTTCTTGGATACCTTCGTAACTTGAAAGACAATTTGCGTGACGTTTTCTTGGAGAGGGCGACTATTCACTTATATCGAGGCAGTATCACTAATACAATTTGACAAACGAAGTATATAAAAATATTTGTACAATGGATACAACAAACGGTACAACAAAACATTTATCAAAATGAATGAGTAACATGTATAAAGACATTGATTAAATTGGAAGGATAAGGTAAATGAAATTGGGTGAACAATGTATACAAAGATATTTATAAAATTGAACGAATAAAATGTATAAAGACATTGATAATATTGGACGAATGTATAAAAACATTTCTTGACTATTCACTTATATTGAGACAAAGTCACTAATACAATTTGACGAACGAAGTATATAAAAATATTTGTACAATGGATACAATAAAGGATATAACAAAGCATTTATCAAAATGAATGAGTAACATGTATAAAGACATTGATTAAATTGGAAGGATAAGGTAAATGAAATTGGGTGAACAAAGTATTTAAAGATATTTATAAAATTGAACGAATAAAATGTATAAAGACATTGATAATATTGGACGAATGTATAAAAACATTTCTTGACTATTCACTTATATCGAGACAAAGTCCCACTAACAAAATTTCACGAACAAGGTATATACATATTTGTACAATAGCATGAATGAGATGTCTGAAGACATTGACAAAATCGGACAAACATGACACATGGAAATATTTATAAAATTAGGTGAATAATGTATATAATGACATTGAAAACATTGAACAAATAAGATACATAAAAATATTTTAAAAATTCTGTGAACAAGGTATTTGAACATATTTATAAAATTACATGACCAATGTGTATAAAGATAATTTCATAAAATTGTACCAACAGAATATAATATAATTATAAAATTGTATAAACAAGGTATATAACTATAAAAATGAATGAGTAAAATATATAAGGAGATTTAAGTTTAGAGACATCAAATAAATAAACCTTGACAAAATACACCGAATGTACATAATCAATCTAGTATCTTCAATCTAGTAAAACTATCTTGTTACAGTTTTCTAAAATTTCATCTTGTGAACATCTGAGAAAGCTCATGGCAATTTGAAGAATCCAAGAAGATCCCGCAGCGATCAGTACGAAAATTTCCATCGAAATCAAGCTCTCAACGAGGAGGTCTACAAGAAGTCCTCGGTTAAACCATCCGCAGATGATCCACGAAATTAGACGAGCGAAAAAAGAGAATGCGAAAGAGGCGACGGGGAACGCGTTAATAGCGCGAGCTTCGAGCGCCGAGCACGTGTCTCAACCGTATTAACACGATTGTCAGTTTGTAAATTTCCCGCGTGGTTCCATGAACGCGGTTGGCACGGCCCTGCGAGCCGTAATAATTTCAGACGGCCTTTCGGCCGGATTTACTATCCACGAAAGAACGATTATAGCGAGAGAGCTCTCTGATGATTCAACCGTTGGCAAAAGCTCTCGTTTCGTAGCTGTTACTGTTTAAAGATGATGTATTGTGCCACCGGCAGTGTGCGTATTCTGGCAGCTGGTTTGTACGGAAAAATTTTACGTCAACACGCTGGTCTACAAACTGCTCGATATTGTTTGTCGCGATTGTGATAGAACGATATTTTTGGTGTGCCAGTTTTGAATTTCCCGCGTCTTCTGCGGACGCTGAGGTTTTCTATGTTGTAGAGATTAAATGTTTTAATAAAGTATACGTGTATTAATTAAATATATGCTATTGTTAAAATCAATTTTAGACATTAATATAGAGGACTGTATTTTTAAAATATAGTAAAATAAAGTAACATTTTTAAATACAGTTACGGGCCACATTAATAGCCGCCATGTTGTATACGCTGAGGTCTACAATCACTTCACGATTTAAAATTATAAAGATTTAACGTGTTTTAATAAAGTATTAATGTTATGTATATATTTAGTAAAGTTTAATGCTATTAAAATTAATCATATTAATAAGATGTTACAATGTATTTATAATAAATTAATAAGATATACATCATAAATAGCTATTTTATTTTTAAAGGTTAACCTACTCACGCTAATGGCCGCCATCTTGCTGCGCTGAGGTCTAAAATCACTTTCACTCAAGCTTCATATTTTTAATGCTCCTCAGAATAATTAAAAATTATTTATTTACAGAAAAATGTGTTATAATAATTAGTAATAAGAATGATAACTAGCTCATAATAAATTCAATACAATATTAATAATTCGAACTCCCGATTCACATAACAAGACCACAATTCTGTTCACGTGCGAACTACAATGTCTTGCGTTAATAATAACACTCGAAATAACACTTGATAACATATTTAACGTAATATTAATAATTGAGATAATATTCTCATTTTATTTCATGCGCAATATACATTTGTCTATTCACAGTCACATTTCCAATCTCATTCACAATTAAAAACAATCTCACGGAGTGTTCTGAAGGTGTCGGTGCAATTTAGATGTCATAGTAGATAACCGTATCATAAATGTCAGTCGGTCACGTGACTCCTAATCAAACTCTCAAAATCTCGATAGAATTATTACAATAAAATTGTGAAAATACAAATTGTTCTACAATAAAATCTACAATAAATTGATCAAAGGTTGAAGAAAAGTTCGATAAATATTCAAGCACGATTTAATGTAACGAAGCTGAGGAAACTATCATGAAATTGTGTACAATGATTATGTTGTTTCGATCGATTGGCCAGAGGCACGCGACACCGCGACTGAAACCGATGTCACGCGAGATATTATTCTTGGCAACATATTAGACTATTGGATCAGGAAAGAGAATAACGAGTGCCGGCGTTCATGACTCATTCGAATCGGTGCCAAATAGTGGACGACATTGTTAAATCGAAACTAATTTGCGGATACTAATGGGACGATAGTATTCTATGTTACAATTTGCGAGATTTGTTGAAACTTATTTTGGATTATGTCACGTTCCTTCGGTGTGTAGCTGGTGAATCATGAAGAGGAGATTTATTAGAAAGATTGACGCTAAAATCCTGCGGACACTGTTTAATATGAATCGATTTTATGAACGCTGCTGACATAGTTTGGTATAAATCAACTTTAAATGTTCAGTGGATCAAGTGAGTCACTCAAATGAATTTTTATAAATTTATTTATATAAAGATTTTGTTAAAACCATGTATTTTAACGTACATTAATTGTGATTCTTATTAAAAAATAATAGCAGTGGAAATTATGAAGGAGTAACAAAAATTTGATATTCAAGAAAGAATTGCTACATGTAAATTTTTTAAAATTTATTTATCGAAGAATTTTATTAAAACAATATATATTATTTCATGTTTTTTGACGTACACTAATTGTGGTTATTATTAAAAAATAATAACAGTGGAAATTATGAAGAAGTAATTAAAATTTGATAGTCAAGAAGGTTTTGCTGTATGTAAATTTTTTAAAATTTATTTATCGAAGAATTTTATTAAAATCACGTATACTTTTCCATGTTTTCTGACGTACATTAATTATGATTATTATTAAAAAATAATAACAGTGGAAATTATGAAGAAGTAATTAAAATTTGATAGTCAAGAAGGTTTTGCTATATGTAAATTTTTATAAATTTATTTATCTAAGAATTTCATTAAAATCATGTATATTTTTTCATGTGTTTTGACGTACACTAATTGTGGTTATTATTAAAAAATAATAACAGTGGAAATTATGAAGAAGTAATTAAAATTTGATATTCAAGAAAGAATTGCTACATGTAAATTTTTATAAATTTATTTATCGAAGAATTTTATTAAAATCATGTATATTTTTTCATGTTTTTTGACGTACATTAATTGTGATTTTGTTAAAAAATAATAACAGTGGAAATTATGAAGAAGTAATTAAAATTTGATAGTCAAGAAGGTTTTGCTGTATGTAAATTTTTTAAAATTTATTTATCGAAGAATTTTATTAAAATCATGTATATTTTTTCATGTTTTTTGACATACATTAATTGTGATTATTGTTAAAAAATAATAACAGCGGAAATTATGAAGA